>NC_138977.1:197766457-198966457 GCF_964341445.2 Mesoplodon mirus | reverse complement strand
ACCCTATGACTCTGGTGGAGTCCCTGCCCTCCTTCCTGACAGTATCCATGCCCTTGGTTCTGTTGCACTCCCATGGCATTAATCCAGGGCCACCAGTGCCAGATCCTTAATTAGGTGCTGGTGATAAAAATATGACTAAGATGTCATCCTGCTCTCAAGGGGCCCTCAGTCCTAATAAGAGAGAGAGAGATGTGTTCCTAAAGAATTAAAATGTGGGAATTGTCATCAGCTACTAACTTTGGTTCCTTGGTGTCTTAACCATGTTCTTTCAGATCTGGTGTGCTTTTCTGGCCAAAGATTTATATAATCTTCTTCCAAATTAACTAATTTTATATAGAGAACTTTGTTTACACGGAGATATTTGTTATTAGTAGGATTGCCATTTTGGTGAGTAATTGCTTTATAAACAATTTTAACTAAAAGTGTCAAGATGTCACTTGACACTTGGATGGCTAAGTTACTCTTCTATATGTATGTTTTGGGGGGACATTATGACACCACAGCCACATCTTCTACACTATGATGGGAGCCTCCCAATGGTTCATTGGTTTGTTTTTTGCAACAAAGACTTTCTAGAATTCAGACCCAATCCCCAACCACCCTGTGTACTTCCCAAACAACTATTTTTCTAGATCCTTCTCATTGCTTCTAGCAAAATCAAAATATAGTAGTATTATTTATTTCAGATTGATAGATTTTGAAAAGAATACTTATTGACTAGATGGAACTATCAGCCTAGAGTTTACAACTACTTTATTCTTGCTCTCAATTTACTTATTGCTTTTCCAATTTCTAACCAGGGAAATATGAAGAAAGGTTCAGAGGAAGTATGAAATTTATCTGTTTTCAAAGGACTTGCAGAAAATTAGGCTCAAGGATCCCCCAGCAAGACTAAGTGAGAGAGTGGCATGGACATATATACACTACCAAATGTAAAATAGATAGCTAGTGGGAAGCAGCCTCATAGCACAGGGAGATCAGTTCAGTGCTTTGTGTCCACCTAGAGGGGTGGGATAGGGAGGGTGGGAGGGAGACACAAGAGGGAGGAGATATGGGGATATATGTATACATATAGCTGATTCACTTTGTTCTACAGCAGAAACTAACACACCATTGTAAAGCAATATACTCCAATAAAGATGTTAAAAAAAATAATGATACAACAGGATTATTATATTTGAAAAAAAAGGATCCCCCAGCAAACACTGAACCCCAATGCAAAAGTAGCATGAATGTACATGTAAATAGAATTTATAGAGCATATGGGAATACCCTCCTATAGGTATAAAATATAATGAAGGGGTGGAATGCAGTGCTGGTGATTTACTTCAAGAGCCTAAAATTGCCAAATTGAATAACCTGAGTAACATTTTTTTTTTTTTTTTTTTTTTTTTGCCATACGCGGGCCTCTCACTGTTGTGGCCTCTCCTGTTGCGGAGCACAGGCTCCGCGGCCATGGCTTATGGGCCCAGCTGCTCCGTGGTATGTGGGATCCTCCCGGACCGGGGCACGAACCCGTGTCCCCTGCATCAGCAGGCGGACTCTCAACCACTGCGCCACCAGGGGAGCCCCTGAGTAACATTTTTTTAAATTTAGAAAAGTACTTTCAATGCAAAGGAAAAGTTGGGAAGCTGGGGACATTTTGAAAAATCTATTTTTACCCTCTCTCCCAATTCACAAACTCCTACTCTCTAGATTTTGGTAATTCAGGAAAGTTATATTGTATTCTTAGCTAGGGAAATCCTTAGTCCTAGTTCATTTTTATTCTGGGGCACCCAAATGAGCTTTTTTTTTTTTTTTTTTTGCGGAATGCGGGCCTCTCACTGTTGTGGCCTCTCCCGTTGCGGAGCACAGGCTCCGGACGCGCAGGCTCAGCGGCCATGGCTCACGGGCCCAGCCGCTCCACGGCATGTGGGATCCTCCCAGACCGGGGCACAAACCCGTGTCTCCTGCATCAGCAGGTAGACTCTCAACCACTGCGCCACCAGGGAAGCCCCAAATGAGCTTTTTCTGATCATTAGAACATGGTTTGTTGCCAGCCAGCATTTAAGGAAGGTATGGACCTGTCATTTCAGGAAGCCAGAGAGCCATTTTTAAGCAGGCCATGAGACACTGGGAAAAGCACACCTGTGTGACCTTCATAGAGAGGACGGATGAAGAAAGCTTTATTGTGTTCAGTTACAGAACCTGTGGGTAAGTGAAAGCAAGTTCACCTCAGTGGAATCTGAGGCAGACAAGTCAGATGGCTCATGAGTCTTGAATTTTCTCTCTAAAACAAAGTGTTTCCAATATGCTGTAATATATAGAAGCCCAGCATTTGTCAGAAACTCTTCTTGCCCTCAGTGAACTCACAATCCAGGGACAAAGTAGGTAGGTCAAGAGGAAGACTCCAGAATGACAAGATGTCTGTATGTCCTGTCATGGGAGCAGTTGAAGGAATTGGGAGTGTTTCATACAAAATGGTTCTGAACCACCATGGGGCCAGTGATTCCACTGAGAATCTGATGAAGCTATGGTCTCCCTCATTATGGATGTACATATATGCAAAATTCTGCATGTAATTTTATGGGCTCCATGGGCTTACAGACTTCCTCCAGAAAACATAACAAATAATAAGATGACTGGGTTATGACTATCTGTTATGCCAATAAATGTAAGTGTGATATACTCTCCTATTGAAAAGTTTCCCATATTAGTTCAAAAACTTAAACCCAACTACATGCTGTATACATGAGATGACTACTGAAGAAAATGATCCAGAAAGGTTTAAAAGTAAAAGGTAAGATGGCATACAGGCAAATACCAACAAAAATAAAGCTGGGATCACAATTCTAGTTGTAGACAGGCTTTTTTTTTTAAGTCAGAAAGTACTAAAAAAAGAAAGGTGAGACACTTTATAATAGAAAGAATTCAAACTACGGTGAGAATATAACAGTCATAAATCTTTATGCACCAAATAGCATAGCATTAAAAGTCATATAACAAGCCCCAGGGATTTCAAGGGTAAATTGAGAGAAACACTAGCAGCAGAAGACTTTATTTCATGTCTCTCAACCCAAGTAGATCAATGTCAAGTTGACCAAAAAATAAGTAGAGATTTGTAGAGGACTGGAAAAATATAATTAGTAGAGTTGATCCTATGGGTCTATCAGCTTCTATAGCCTGATAACACATTTTTTAAATGCCTACTGAATGTTTGTAGACATTGTCCATCTGTTAAGTATTAATAACACCTCAATGAATTCTAAAAGAGATAACGTTAAAATATTCTCTGATTGCAAAGCAGTGAAACTGGACATAATAACATAATAACAACAAAAGATAGAATAAATACTCCTGCATTACCTGGTAAGTTAAAAGTTCCCTTTTTTACAACTCTTAGGTCATAAAGAAATCAGGATTAAAATGATAAGAAGTCTAGATAATGAAAGCCCTACAATTCAAAATTGAAGAGATCTGGGTAAAGCTATGTCCATAAGAAAACCCACAGCCTCAGATATCCACATCACTAAGAATGACAATGAAATATTCAGTTCAAAGACATAAGCAAAATAAATAAATACATAAAACCCACCACCACAACAAAACAAACCTAATGAGAGCAGAAGAAAATGGACAAGGTAACACATTATAGGACTGATAAAGAGTAAATTCTTTGAATAAACAAACAAAAAACTGTAGACAAACTACTTACTGGTTAGTCTAAGACAAAAAAGTGACAAAGCAGAAATATACAAAATCAGACATGCAAAAGGGGGAAATAACCACAGATTCAGCAGAATCATAAAAGAGTACTTTATAAAACTCTAAGGCAAGAAATGTGGAAATCTGGATAATGTGAATGACTTCAAGGTAAATATAAAGGGCTGGCACAGGCCAGTAACTTTGAAAGAAATTGGAAAATTGGTGGAAAAACTTTCTCCCCCACACCTCCAATCTAGAGTTTCACAGATGAATTCTTTCAAAACTTCAAGAAACAGATTATTCTGGTACAATTTAAGTTTTTTAGAGCATAAAAGAACACTTTCTTCCAATTTACTTTTAATGAAGTATCATGGCATTGCTACCCCCTAATGAAAAAGGTGGCACCAAGAAAGAAAATTATTGACTCGCCTAACTTATGAACAGCCATGAAAAATCCTAACTAAAATGTTGGCACATAGAACACAGCAGTAAAAGAATAGAAGAGTAGGCTGCCAAGAAGGTTTATCTAAGGAATACAAGACTAGTTCAACATTAGGAAATCTGTTTGCATGATTCAACATATTGATAGATCAAAGGAGATAAACCATATTCATGTCTCAATAGATGCTAAAAAGGCATCTGCACATTTCGACATGCCTTTGTTGTTTTAAAAAAGTAGTCAAGGTAGTACAAGAAGAGATGTCAAGGATAGATCCTTGACTTACACACACACACACGTGCACACACACACACACACACATATATATATATTCCTAAAGCACATTTCATGTTTATCAGAGATAATTCTAGAAGCATTTCTGTTAGAGTCAGGAACAAGTCAAAGATGTTCATGATCACCACCATTATTTAACATTTTTTTTCTGGAAATAATAGCTAACGTAATTTGAGAAGAGAAAGAGATAAACACAATGAATATTGGCAGGAACAAGCCAGTGTTTGTATTGTTTGAAGTTAATGTAATGTGTGCCTAAAAAACTCAGAAAATCAATTGAAGAACTATCAGAAACAAAAGGAGACCCTATTAAAGTGACTGATTACAAAATTAATAAACAGATAATTAATTACTTTTCCTTTAATGAAATAATTTGATATACTTTCATAATGGAGAAAATCACAACTTTAATAGAAACATAGTAGATAATACGTCTAAGAATAAACTTAACAAAAATGCAAACATATGCCAGACCTATAGAAAGAAAATGCCAAAACTCTAAAGAAACTTAAAAAAGGAAGAAAAAATGAAAATGCATACCATTTCCTGATATGGAAATGCCCAACATAGTAAAGATGTCAGGACTTCCTAAAATAACCTATAAATTCATGCCATTCTGATTTATATGTATATGTGGGTATGTGTATACATGTATTTAAGAACTTGAACAAATGGTATTAGAGTTTTTCATGTAGAAATAACAGAGAGAGAGAGAGAGAGAGAGAGAGAGAGAAAGAGAAACCAAACAATAGTGACAGGGACAGAGATAGGGGAGTTTTTGGTATTCTATCCCAACATATAGGATATTAAAATGCAAATGAAGATAATAACAGTGAAAACCATTTGGAACTCAATAAAAAAATAGATAATATGGAACAAAAGAGTTTAAAATGAATTTTTTTTTTTTTTTTTTTTTTTTTTTTTGTGGTACGCGGGCCTCTCACTGTTGTGGCCTCTCCCGTTGCGGAGCACAGGCTCCGGACGCGCAGGCTCAGCGGCCATGGCTCACGGGCCCAGCCGCTCCGCGGCATGTGGGATCCTCCCAGACCGGGGCACGAACCCGTGTCCCCTGCATCGGCAGGCGGACTCCCAACCACTGCAGCCACCAGGGGAGCCCTAAAATGAATATGTTTATACACAAATTTAGGTAGCATTTTAAATGAGTGAGAGAAAGATGGATTAGTCAATTGGGATAATTAAATAGCTCATTGTGAAAAAAATAAAGCTGGAATCCTACCTCACTTCTTTTTTTAAAAAATTTATTTATTTTTAAATTTATTTATTTTTGACTGCGTTGGGTCTTCGTTGCTGCACGCAGGCTTTCTCTAGTTGCGGCAAGCAGGGGCTATTCTTCATTGTGGTGCGCGGGCTTCTCATTGCAGTGGCTTCTCTTGTTGTGGAGCATGGACTCTAGGTGTGCAGGCTTCAGTAGTTGTGGCATGCAGGCTCAGTAGTTGTGGCTCGAGGTCTCTAGAGCTCAGGCTCAGTAGTTGTGGCACACAGGCTTTGTTGCTCCGCAGCATGTGGGATCTTCCTGGACCAAGGCTCGAACCCGTGTCCCCTGCATTGGCAGGCAGACTCTTAACCACTGTGCCACCAGGGAAGCCCTACCTCACTTCTTATACCAAAAATTATTCTAGCTGGATCAAAGATATAAACATTTTGAAAAGAAAAAGAAAGAAAAGAAAAAGAAACAAAAATTTGAAAAGTATTAGAAGGAAGCAAGAGTGGATTTTACTTGTAATCTTGGAATGCAGATGGCTTTTCTAAACAGAACATAAGAAAATAAAGACATGACATTAAACTTTTAAATTTTTATATGACAAAAACCACACAAAAAACAAAGTCAAATAAGAAATAACAAAGCAAGAAAAATATTTGTAACACGTCTGATAGTCAAAGACTTGATCCCATAATGTACAAAGCGTTCTTACAAATCAGTAGTAAAAAGATGAACAACCCCCCCAAAATTGGGGGAAGATGTGATCTCACAGTTCACAAGAAAAAAATATAAATGTCACGTAAAACATGAAAAACTATCCAACCTCAGTACAGTGAAATACCACTTTTCACCTATCAAATTGACAAAGATAGTTTGGCGAAACCAGTGCTGGCCCAGTTGTGGGAAAACAGGGCTTTTTAATATACTATTAGTGGGCATATAAAGAGACACAACATTTTGGGATTGCAATTTGATAGTATCTATCAAAATATCAAACGCACATACTCTTTTTTCCATTAATTCCACTGCTAGGAATTTACCCTACCACAAACAAGAAAGACCCTAATGGTTTCTTTGTTTTGCATTTTGTTGTTTGTTTTGTCTCCCTCTCCCCTGAGGCTTTGTTTAAATAGCAAAAACTGGAGTCAGTCTAAATGTATATTAATAGGAGACTGATTAAATAAATTTCAATACTATGTTGCTTTGAAAAAAATTAGATAGGTCTACATGTGCTGTTATAAGAAGATCTATAAATTAAGGAGGAAAAAAGGCAAGATGAAGGACAATGTACATGGTGTATTTTGTAATTAAAAGAATATATGTACATAGATGTACTACATATTTTGGAATAGCATTCAAGAAACTGTTAACAGTGGTTATCTTTGGAGCCTTAATACTTAAATCTTTTGTAACATGGGCATGTACTTTTTAAACGTTTTATAGAAGTTATTTGAGTGGTGGGATTATGGGCCATTTTAATTTATGTTTTATACTTTTCTATATTAGGAATAATGAGTATATATTTTAAAAAATAACTGTGCCCAGAAGGGGAGCCATCTCTAAGGCTTCTCTGGTAATAGTATCAAGACTCATGCTTTACAGAAACCATTGTCTCCTCCTTGTCATCAGAGATGGTCCAGGGGAGATTCGGGGGTGGGGGAAGTTAGGTGCTGTTTTCCTGGAAGAGAGGCCATATCTTTCTTCAGATTCTCAAGGGGATCCATGACCACCATAAAGGTCAAGAACCATTTTTGGAGGGAATTTCTGCGTTGAGAGCGAAGTTAGACAATGAGATCATTTTCAGCTCTCAAGTCTGCGTTTCTTTTAGACACACACACACACACCCAAGGGAGGGGTGTTAGACTCTTGCTGTTCCCTGATCTGCTGACCTGGGTATTTCTGCAACTGTCCAGCTGTTGTTCCTATGTTGGGCGCCGAGGCGGAGGCCCGCAGGCCATATCCATTGGGAAAAACTGTGACAAGTTTGGGATTGTGGCGCACGAGCTGGGCCATGTGGTCGGGTTCTGGCATGAACACACCCGGCCAGACAGAGACCAGCACGTCACCATCATCAGAGAGAACATCCAGCCAGGTAAGGAGTCTGTATGGAGCCTGGAAGACACCGGTCAGGCAGGTGGCATCTATGGGGTCAGGAAGGAGTAAAGAGAGGGGGGCGGGGAGCAGACAACACTCGTTTATAAGTATGGAGGCCTTTGTCACCAGCACTGTCCATCGGTGGCCCTTCCTGGGAGGTCATCTGCCAGAGCTTTTAGGAGAGAGCAGAAGTGATATAACTTTCCACGTTGTAAAGGACAATGAAATCCAATTCCATTTCCTAACAGGAACAGAATCTACCAGAACACTGTTGCAGCATCAAAGCTGATAAGCCAGAAAAAGAGTTCTCCCGGTTGCTTTTCTAAGACTCATTTTTGCTGATGTAGGCAACATATTTTTGAAACTGAAATATAATTAAGATACAGTACTTGTAAAAACAGTATTCCTGCCTATCCCAAGGCAGATAGTGTCTAGATTTCTTTAAAATACCTCCTCCTGTGAAACAGTTTTATATATAAATTCATATTGAACATGAAAGTAGCTGGTTGAATAATATAGTTGCCTTAAAAATGCTTTCGAGAGCCTGAATTGTGAATGTGGGGTTGAAGTTAACTCTTGGATTTGTTTTCTTTTGTTCCATCAATAGCAAGATTAGAGATTTAAAAACAAATTTTTTTTGAGCAATCAGACTGATAATTAACCTGTCTGCTAACTGAGTTTAGGAGGTTTTTTTTGTTTGTTTGTTTGGTTTTTTTTGCGGTACGCGGGCCTCTCACTGTTGTGGCCTCTCCCATTGCGGAGCACAGGCTCCGGATGCGCAGGCTCAGCGGCCATGGCTCACGGGCCCAGCCACTCCGCGGCATGTGGGATTTTTCCGGACCGGGGCACGAACCCGTGTCCCCTGCATCGGCAGGCAGACTCTCAACCACTGTGCCACCAGGGAAGCCCGAGTTTAGGAGTTTTGAGTGTCATTTTGGGAGGGGTGTTGTGTGGTGGGGTGCGACCACATAGTGCTGTTCTGTTTCAAATTTCCAATCTGTTAAAAACAACAAGAACCACCGCCAAACCTGTCATTTGTCTGATTGGGCTAACAGAGCTCTTGGAAGTTGCTATGGGCCCTCCTTCTCCCTCCTGTGCCTCCTTTCAGGTGCCTGCCTTGGTTTTCAAAGGCCTTAACAGAGTGTTGTGTCACAGGTCAGGAGTATAATTTCTTAAAAATGGAAGCTGGGGAAGTGAGCTCTCTGGGAGAGATGTACGACTTTGACAGCATCATGCACTACGCCCGGAACACCTTCTCAAGGTCGGAATCTATGGTTATGCCTCGTCTGTGTTGTACTGTGCCTGCCGCAGGCTTGGGTCGGATTCCTGGAGGTCTGCGGAGAGCGGGTCTCTGCATGTCCCTAACACAGTTGGCGTGTCTGTCCTTGAAATACAGTGGCCTCTGGGCTGCAGTGAAATATAATCTAATCAGGTTCCCGCTAATAAGATTGAATCCCATTGTGAAGCTGGTGTTTCATCATGCCCTCATGTCACAAGCAGCAAACTGGAAAAGGGAAATTATCAGGAGGTTAGCTGGGATAATAACTTAGAGGCTCTGTGTAAAATTTCCAGGGGGGGTGGGTATCTTCTAAAGTACGTCCTTGATGTAAGCATGGTGACGCTAACCAGTCCTCCTAGAAGCAGTGTGGTTTATTGGAACCTAGACTGTGTCAGAGCTGGGAGGGTGGTAAATCATGGGTTCATTTTAGAAGAAAATGAGCCTCCAGCCAGCTGGTGGGCACGCAGGTAGCTGGGATTGGAGTGAGAACACAACTCCAGGTCTCCTGCCTGCTGGCCGTGCATGATGGTAGCTGTTTTCCTCAAGCGTGGTCACACCAGTTATTTACAGCTGGCATCAGCAGGATCTGTTTTGATGAGTTCGTGCTGTGCTGGACCCAGTGTTAAGTATTTTCTGTATTGCCCTTGCTTCTAGATCATATAAGTGTTTTGTATATAGAAGTTTTCCCCTGCTAGTCCCAGTTTTGTAGGTCTTTCCACTCTTTTTTTTTTTTTTTTTTTTTTGGTGGTACGCGGGCCTCTCACTGTTGTGGCCTCTTCCGTTGCGGAGCACACGCTCCGGATGCGCAGGCTCAGCGGCCATGGCTCACGGGCCCAGCTGCTCCGTGGCATGTGGGATCCTCCAGGACCGGGGCACGAACCCGTGTCCCCTGCATCGGCAGGCGGACTCTCAACCACTGCACCACCAGGGAAGCCCTCCACTCTTGACTTAAAGGAGAAACAGTGCGAGTATTCTCTCTTGGCATTTTTCCCTCAGTCTCTTCTTAAAACCAGCTTCTTTGCTCTTTATTTATTTAATCATTAAAAAAGATTTGAGGTGATTCCCAATATATACAAGAAAAAAAACTAGGTGAGAAAACTTGGGGATAGAAGGAGGGAAATATAAGGGTAGATGGCTAAGTTGAAGCTTGGCATCAATTTGGTATTCAGAATATATGCCATAAAGTCATGTACCCTTTGTTGGGGTTGGCAGAAAACCCTGCCCTGTGCTTCCTATCAAGTCATAGCAAAGAGGGAAACAATTCATTTCATGAGGCTCTGTGTTCATAAAGATCAAAGGAAACCATTAGGTCAGGAGACACAGTGCTCTTGGGAGTGGAAGGAAAACTATTTACCCAGGCTGCTTGGCTGTTGGGTACGGCTGCTGAAAGCATCCTGTTGATGAGGTCGTAGAACCGTGGGAGACATCCTCCAACCCTCAGCATCCCCCGTTCCATGGGGGCTCTGTGCTCTGGCCACACAGCTGAGTTAGTTAGGATGGCCATCCTGCACCCAGGCAGGGGCTCTCCAGAATGCTAATGGGAGGAGTTTGGCCAAAGTCAGCATCTTTGAACAACTGGCATGGGAGTGACCTACCCTGTTTTCTTTACTCTTCTCCTGGCTCTTTATCAGAAGACACAGAAGGCAATGTGATGTGGTGACTAGACCACTGAACTGAGAGTCAAAGGCTGGACTCTAGCCCTCGTTCTCCCATGTACCTTGCTGTTGAAGGAGCTCCAGACAGTAATTAGGGGCAGCTGTGTGTAGGGTCAAATCGCCACCTCCCTGGGCCTCAGTTCCCTCATGAGAGAGTTGGACCAGATGTTCCCTGAGCCCCTTCCAGCTCGAACATTTCAGGTTGTAATTTCTTACCCAGAATGGGTGAGGGATTGACAGATATGATCGCACTCATTGCCATATTGGAAATCCGAGGCTTCCTCTTCCACGCTGGGAAACTGAGACTTTGAGGGACCTACCCTGGGAGTGTGAGAGTCAGGATAAGTGGCCCCTCTGCAGATGTCAGAGGTGGGATGCTTGGGTGTGGAGGTGGGACTGATTCAGGTTTGGAAAATGGTTTAGGGAATAGCCAGCTCACATCGCATCGGCCCCAGGGGTTGCAGGCAGCTAAGTAGAGCCAAAGTATTGATTTTTTCAGGGAATCAAAGTCAAGTTGGTCCAGGTGAGAAGCTTGTACCTTGGGTCTTATTTTTATAGCTGTCCAAACTCTTCATATTGCTTTATACCTTATCTATCAATTATTCTTATAAATTTATTTATTAATATTTATCTGTTGCATTCTCCTCTCCCTCACTGGACTGAGATCTTTGAGGACAGAGACTATCGCATTCTCTTCTAATCCCCAGCACCCAATACAGTGCCTGGCACAGAGTAGCTGTTCAATAAATATTTGTTAAATGAATAAATTAATGAATGAGTCGAAGGAGACAGGAGATCCACAGTGCTGGGGACTAGGTGAGGGAAGAAATGTCCATCGTCTCATTGTAGTTCTTTCCACATGCAGTTACAGTGGTCACTTCATTAAGAAGAATCTACAAGTTTCTATTATGTAGGAAATTTTGGATAAATTACTACTAATGGGATGTAGAAACTGCATTGCCTTCTCCATGCCTGCGATGTGCCGGAGGCCGAGGCAAGAGTGCAGACAGACTATCTTCTGGCACCAACATTTCTTTTCTTCTCTTTCAAGAAAAAAAAATTCTTTTTTTTTTCTTAGTTCTAACCCGTAATGCCATCCCTTTTGCCCCTCAGGAGACAACTGTTTTAACACCATTGTCAGCGTGAAGCATTTTATCAGCACAGACCAATGGAAACCCATGGACCAAACACATGAAATAACAGTTCCCCATCAAAAGTCCACCTAGAAGGGAGATTGGCAAGGGAGCAGCACATGGGTGTGATGGGTGGCTAGTTAGGAGAGGAGCAGCTTCCCTGAAGGTGTCAAAGGGCGACAGAAGTCCCCTTCTGCTAACATGATGTTATCTATTGTTGTACAACAATCTACCCCCAAACCTAACAGTTCATAAAAACTTATTTTTTATGACATTGTGGGTCATTCTGATTCATTCTTCTCTGGTCTTGCCTGGGATTGCTCCCACAGCAATACTCATTAAGACTCTTAAGACCCAGGCTTTAGGATGTGCATGACATCACCTCTGTCACGTTCTGTTGGCCAGAGCAAGGCACAGGACCAGCCCAGATTCAAGTGATGAAGAAAGAGATTCTACCTCTGAATGGGAGGAGTTGCAATTTTGTGTTGCAGAGGGATACGGATGTTAGGAGTCATGACTTGTTATTTTAACAATCCACCGCAGCTACCTTCAAACCCCTGCCCCAGAGCTGAGAATGGTTTTGGCAAATCTATTTTGTAGCATTGTCCCCTATGCCAATTTTCTGCATGGATTTTCAGAAAACTACTTTGTTCATTGGGGGCATTTATCAATGGAGTCTTTAACTGGGTACTTTTTGTAAGATTTTCCCGCTCCCTAGTTCCATGTCATTACTCTTGGTCACGTGTCCCCTGGAGCTAGCCTGCACATTGTCTTTGATTCTGTAAAAGAGAAGAAAATGGCCTATAGAACATTTGCTCATCTCAGAGGCAAATGCTATTCCTGCTGATGGGAAACCCAGTCTTCGTGTGTCTTTACGATTATTCTTTCAACTTTATTCCCTCTAGTTTATTGCAGTCCCTCCCTCCTCCCCATGGTTGGACCCAGGCTGTGGGGAGTGATGTCTTTGGAGGTTTTGTTGGGCAAGGGTCCAGGAGATGAGGAGACAGTTCTCTGGTACAGGGGCTTCTTTGTTTGGAGAACTCAGAGCTGACAGTTTTATTCCCTAAGGGCATCTGCCCAACCCTTTCTTAGTTTAGCAGAATGTCAATGCTAAGAGTGTCCTACATAAAAGGGGGGATGTAATTGCAGTGGTTTATACAGGGATGTCTCTTGTAGTAAACATCTTCCACAGCCCACCGCTGTGCGGACAGCTCAGGGACGTGCAGGGGAGGCAGTCTCAGCTCGCAGAGCTGAGTGTGAGCCCAGGCTGTTCCTCCTGCTTTGGTTTTAGAGGTTTCCAAGCTTCCTAACTCTACCATGTACCTAACAGACATTAAGACCTGTTTCTTGGGTGGTGGGAAACACTGGCTGGAGGGAGGTAGATGCTAGGAGGCAGGTTCCAGGCCTGCCTGCGTTCAGTTCAGGGCTGGCTCCCCATCACTAGCTTTGTACTCGGGTGAGTCCCTTAGGCTCCGCAGGCTTGGTTTTCTCACGGGTAGAGAGGACCCCTAATAGCAACGGCACCTGCTTCCTAGGGTGTTTATGAGGATTAAATGAGATGGTGCACTTAAAGGGTCCAGGCAGGGCCTGGCACATAGGAAGGTCCTGTGAACGCACAGCGGGTATGAGCACACACTCTCCACACAGCAGGCTGCTGCCTGAGTTGCCTACACTGTGTGGACTTCCACATGGTCATTTAGCCTGAGTTGCCAAGAGATTGTACTGAGCCTTGCATTTCATGCAGCAAAATGTCTTTCTCCAGGAAAATCAAGAAAATGATTACAAGCGAACACATTTTATGTTAGGGCAGAAGTACCCATTTTTAAGATTCATATGTGATTGAATTTAGAATTTTATGTAGAGTTAGCACTTGTGGTTTCAAACTTGGTGAGGTCACTGAGGGAGACCAAAGATTCCACAAAAGTTTCTCTAAAGGACCCAGAGGTGAGGCGATATGAATTAGAGAGAGACAGGCCAGGTGGTTAAATGTTGGGGAGAGCGGTGCTGAAAAGGACATCGGCAGGCGATCTAGGCTCTGGTGTGCTAATATAGGAAAGAAAACGAGCTTGAAATCTGATTTAGGGGAAAAGTATATACACAAACAAAAAGGAGGCACTAGGGATAATATATATTTTCCAAGGTAGTGCAGAATTTAGGGAAAAAGAAATGTTTGAGAGAGAAAAGAAAAAGGAAAGAGCAGCTTATAACTAGGTAACAAGCATTTTTGCATTTCCTTTTGAGTATAAATAATTATTTTGCAAAATCTTTTGATGCCAGTGTCCTATCTTGGCTGCGTAAATTAATTCAAGAAGCATTTTTTGAGTTGGCTATGCTTTGGTCCCTGAGGGCATAGAGACAAAGGACCCAGTCTCTCTGCTGAAGAAACTTATTGTTTAGCAGAACAGACAATTATCATCACCCCAAAAAAGACAATACAGTATGATAAGAAGAATCATATCATATTAGGCGAATAAGGCCCAGAGGAAGGAGTGGTTCACTCAGGATGGGAGGGATAGAAAGGGCTTGGGAAGACTTTTAAGAGGGAAAGCCATCTGATGGGGTTTTGGAGGATGAACAGGAGTTTGGTAGTGGTCAAGAAGATGGGGGATGGGCAGCCTTGGCAGAGGACAGCTTGTTTAAGGGCATTTTGGGGGCTAGCAGGAGTACTAGCTTGCTTATGATAATGGGTGACGTGGAGGTGTCAGGAGAGAAAGGCAGAAGCCAGCGAGCCACAGGCCTGGAGATCCAGGTGGTGATCGGAAGTCGGCAAAGGCCTGTAAGCAGAGCGGGCACATGCCTGTCCTTACATTTCAGGATGATCACGTTGCAACCTTGTGGAGGGTAGAGCAGAGGTGGCAGAGTCTACAGGGGGGAAGCCAGTTGAGAAGCTACTGGAAAGAGAGTTCAGGAAGGAGATGCTGATTGCTAAACCAGTGGTCTGGAACGAGGAGGAAGGCATAGATTCAAGGAATGTATAGAGGGTGCCATGGACAGGCCCTGGTTCCCAGTTTTGACAAGGGAGTGGGAGGAAGAAGACAGAGCCAAGGGCACCTTCAGATTCAGTCTCAGGAGACAGGTTCATGGAGGGAGCAGGAGAACGGAATGCATTAGGTTTTGAATGAGTTGGATATAAGAGCTCCATTGAACAGTGCAGTTGAGGGGTCACCAGACTTCTGTCTTAGCAGATGGTTCTAGAGCTGGAATCAGAGAATTAGCTGTCAGCCTGTAAGTGTCAGTTAAAACCCAGGGAAGCAAGTGGAGCAAGAGAGAGGAGAGAGGAGAAAAGAGGAAGAGGGCAGGACCCTAGGGATAGCACTCCTGGGAAGCAGAAGAAGGAGAGATCCTAACTTACGGCTCAGAGAGAGCAGTGCCTGGGAACCAGGGAGAAGAGAGTCCAAGAGAGGAGGGGCCAGCAAAGGGCCCTCTGCAGAGAGGGCAGGTGAGCATTGGCAAGGGTCCATCTGACTTGCCAGTTGGTCGGGGACTGGGGACCATTGCTGGCGTGGTGAGATCACAGCTGGATTGAGGAGTGAAGGACAGGTAGGCAGCCAGGCAGAGAATGGAGACAGTTCTTTCCAGAAACTTGGTTAAGAAGGGACAGAAAGGAATAGGGTGGTAACTGGAGAAGGTGTCGTTTCAAGGGAAGGCCCTACCCTCCAGGAGAGGTCCCAGGTTGGGGGTCTGGAAGCAGAGTGGGAGGATCAGGCAGGGGGTAAACCACACCCACAAAATGGAGGTGTGAATAGGAGCCAGTACCCAGCCAGGCATCCTGGTGGACATTTGTCTGCTTTGCTCCTTTTAGGTTTCGCTCCCATTGGAGCAGAATGAGATGTGAAAGTTAGAAGGGGCTGCCATGACCATCTAGGCCAATCTCTTACCGTTCAGAGGGGTGAACTGAGGCTCAGGGAGGGAAGGGACGTGTCCGAGGCAAGTGAGGCCTTACAGGTGGCAGTGAGACCTTACACAGAAATCTCTAGGCCAGAGCTCTCTTGACTACCTCCTGTTCTTCGCATTCATCCCGTTTTCCATCTGATTATCCCTCTTGCCAGCAAGGCCCCCAAACTCTGAACTGCTTTATTCACCACCTCATCAGCGCGCGCTTGCTGACCAGCCCCTGAGAACCTCACACTGTACTGGTTCCCAAGCTTTCTCTGGAGCCTCTCCAAGACTTACCCATGTTGGGAGCTGCCCGTCGCACAACTCCAGAGGGCGCCACTCACACAGTTGTCTCTCTGAATGGTGCTCCCTGCAGCTGTGCAGTGGGGGGCCCTGGGGCCTGGACCTGTCAGGGCCTTTGTGGAGATGCTCGGTATACTTCAGTAAGGAAGCCCTCAGGGCCACTGGGCTAGGGCATAGTTTTAAACTTGGCAGAGTCATTTTCCCATTGGAAAGGGAGCCGGCAGCTGAAGAAATGGAATGCTAACATGCCAACACAAGGGGAGGCAACGTCATGAGTCACGTCAGCCTGGGGCGAGCAGGCCAGGGGGTAGGAATGTTCCTGGGGTTGTGGGCAAGGAAATGAAGACTCTAAATCCCCACACGGACAGCCTGACAGCCTTGACTTTTCATTCTCCTTTCTCGCTCTCTCCTTTCTTCCTGTAGAGGAGTTTTCTTAGACACCATCCTCCCCCGTCGAGACGACAATGGCATCAGGCCAACCATCGGCCAGCGTGTGCGGCTCAGTCAGGGAGACATAGCTCAAGCCAGGAAGCTGTACAAATGCCCAGGTAACTGTGAATCGCAGGGGTTCCAGGGCCTCCATAGCACCACGGAGACAACTCCACTCAACCACCACGGGCAAACATCCCTGGTGCCGGGAAGACACCTTGGGGGACGTGAAGAGTCTCCCCCTTAGCAGTTGTCATTTCTGGTGTGCTGAGGTGCTGGACAGTGCAGAAAGCCCAGCGGTGGAGTGACTGAAGGTGATGAAGCGAACAATAGGTCTTAGAGCCCACAGCTTAACTTGTGGGAAGCTTTGGAATTCTCCGGCAAAGCCCTGACGTTCAGAAGAGGAAGAGGCGTAGTGGTGCAGTAGTGAACGGGAGTCCAATGCGGTGTGCCTCCCATAAGGGTAAAAGCACTCTCCTTTCTATGGGAGTAGGGGATGTGGGTTTGGTAAAACAAGGACCCCAGGTTTTGCAGAAAGGCAAAGAGTGAAGGAGAATGTTTTTGAAAGGGTAGAAGCCAGCTTCCCAAACACTGGAAGGCAGAGGGCATCTCAGTGCTGTAAATGAGATCATTTCTATGGTCTTGGGCTCTCCTAGCCATCCAGGGTGCTTAGTCAGTGGCCAGTATTCTGCCATTGGAGACAGGACGGTACGCTGGATCCAAGCAGATGTCTGCTTCTCTGCCAGTTCAAAACCCCCCGCCCCTTGACTTTGCCCTCTTTGCTTCCATCTCGTTGGCTTCAGCATTGTCACCCCCGCCCCCCTTGCCTCCCAGGGGGGAGCTCACGTTGGCCTGTTTAAGCTGCTGAGCTTCAGTGTAAAGCGCTCCTTTACAGCAGCCAAGTTTTTACCAGTGATGGGAGAGAAGGCGATTTGGTGGTTTGGGGGGGAAGAAGGGAATTCCATTACCAAAAGGTCCAGCAATCTTTTCCAAACTCCCAGACCAAACATGTGGTTTGATCATGGGACAGAATATTTGGAATAGGGGCCATCTTAGAAAATTGGACTCTCAGCTTGTTTTCAAACGACACTGCCGGCAGGACACACTCACTCACAAAGCGACAACCATACTTGACCCCTAAAGGACCGCAGTGCTGGCACTGCTTCCCTCCAGGCCACCGTTCTAGGAGACCCCCTGACCATCTGTGTCCTGCACCTGCACAGAAAAGGGCTCTGGCTGCCCCAGCTCGTGTGCAAAGGACGGGGTGCTCAAAGGACCGTGTGGGACTGCTCCATCATGGCACTCTGGGAAATAAGTCCATCCAGCTATTAGTCATCTGGGGGCATGTTAGGGCTGAAATACAGGATACATGTATCATATAACCTTGCTGAATTGAAAGAGGAACCTTACAGCGTTCCCTGGGAAATGCCATAGTATTTATTTAGTTATAATGTATATGCTTCTTACTTCCCAAAAGGATTGGAAGCAGCTGGTAAATACCATGGAGCCATACAGTAATGTATATGTTCTTGCAGAACGTTGATGATTATTCTAAAATAATTTCCATGGAACCCTCGGGGGTGTTCACTGCTGGGCATAATCCTCATGATGCCTGGCAGTTGTTCGGTAACACGATATTGAAGCCCCAATATCCAGGATTTCCTGAGGCCGATGTGGGCCGTTCTCCAGCTCTTCCTTCCTGCAGCTCCAAAAACTGCATCTTAAATAGTTTCAAGTAGTAACTGAAAGCAAAGGTGGTTGCCGCGCAGAGGCTGAATTGCACGTAGGAAAAGAAGTGTAAGGCAGTGTGTTTCCATGTTGCTGTTTATTGCTATATACACAGTACCTATAACAGTTCCTAGGACACAGTAGGCACCCCAAAATATTTTTTGTTTATTTGTTTCTTTGATGAATAAATGAAGCTTTTCATTTGTTAAAAAAAAAAAAAAGGCAGTGTGTTTCCCATACTTTGGAGGTGGCCCCATGAAAGGAGGGGCACTCAGCAAACCAATGTACCTGTCTTTGGGGTCTGAATCCCTAGAGATGAGGAGATACAAAAGCTACAGCTTCCAAGCTTACGCATAGAGATACCTTTTCTTTTGAGGACAAATTAGGGGAAATATTTTTCACATACATAGGACTAGGCTCTAGACTCCAGGCAACCCTCAAACATTCAAGGGCAGAATAGCCTACTCTAGAACATTCCAGCTTCCTGTGCTTCTGGTCATTTTCCTCTGTTTTCTTGACTATTCCGTAGCTCTTTCAGAGGTGGGTAGCAGAAAAAGAAGAGACAAGATTCCAACTAACAGCTGAAATAAATTTCAAAGCATTTTCTTTTTGCTCCATGTGCTTGCACTTTTGTATTCTCTCTGCCACAGATATTATTAGCAGTAATTATAACGGCCGCTATGTAGCGGGGAACTCACAGTGTGCTGAGCACTGCACTGAGCCATTTCATGTAATGCAGATGGTTTCATTAACCCTCTAGGTAGGTCCCACCCATTTCACAGAAAAGAAAACTGAGGCCCAGCAAGGCTGGGACATTTGCCCACCACCAAACAGCTGGCTAGAGAGCTGAGATTCAAACCTCTAGGTTGTACTCAATCCTGAGAGGCTCAGAAGAAACCCCTGGGGTGTTACTTTTTGGCCCCCAAGCCCGATTTTTGCTTTTATTGACATTTATTTGCTTTTATTTTATTGACATTTTGCCAGAAAAATGTCAATCTGCCTGACATGCTTTTTGCCAAGGTGTTCTGAGAGCTTTGGCTGGTAAAGGGGTGAATTTGCTCAGCAGCCCTGTCCAGGGGGCTGCATGGGCGGGGAGTGTGTGCACATGCCTGGATCACACGTGTTGTTTTGCTTGTGCAGCATGTGGGGAGACCCTGCAGGACACGACGGGAAACTTTTCCGCACCCGGTTTCCCGAATGGCTACCCTTCTTATTCCCACTGTGTCTGGAGGATATCGGTCACTCCAGGGGAAAAGGTAGGTACGAAACCACCTCAGGAAATTACAGCGCGTTCTTTGAGTTGGGTGAGGCATGAGGAACTAGTATTATTATTAATAGTAATAATAATAGCTGTTATGTTATGAGCACCTACTATGTGCCAGTCACTGGGCAAGCTTGCCTAACATTCATGATTTCTGGACTTTCCCACCAGCCTCCCCCATACAAATGGAGGCCTATGGACTAAATGTCTACAGGGGTTATAAATCAAGCTCACAGTATGTAAAACAAAGTAGGTGCCACCCTCCTACCTTGATAAATACACCATCAGGATGCCCTGGAAGGCGAGGATCCAATTTAGAATTTCTTGACACCTTGGAGTGCTGTTCTGGAAGGTGGCACTCCAGGGAGAGCTGGCCCCCAACCACGGCTGGCCCCTCTTCCTCTTCCCAGCCCCAGCTCCATCTAGGAGCACCCAGGGCAACCCCCAGCCCGCAATCCCAAGCACCCCCCACTCCTACCTTGCAAACAGCTGTTCCTTGGCTCCCTCTCCAGTGGAGGTGGACTGGCCAGGTGTGCTGTCCACCCTCTGGAGGATGGATCCAGGGCAGAGGTCCTTGTACACCTGGAAGTGGCCTCAGGGCTATTTGGGCAGGGAATTCTAAGGCCCTGGGGTCCTGAGGTGCAGTCTAGGAGCTGGGAAAACTCTGTATAGGCACATTCCTTTGGTTCTGAAGATTCCATGACCCTCTAAACTTGAGCCCAGCTCAGGGGCCTTTTTTGCCCTGGTCCAAGGGTGGTATATTCTTAATCCTTCTGCAGGGTTCATCTCCTTATATCCATTATTTGAACAAGGAATCCGAGGCCCAGACATTTTAAAAATTGCCCACATTCAGAGGAAGATATAGAACTGGGAACTGGGGCTTCTGCACCTCGAAGCTTGTATTTTTCCCTACACTTCACTACAAACCCAAGGGTTCTTCATGTTGTCTCAACCTAGATGCAGCTACTTTTGCATCTCTGCCCCTTGGGTCTGTCTCCCTGCAGTCATACCTATCGTGGCTTGTCTCACAGTATCATGACTGCTGGCTATTTGGCCGTCCCCTTTCTAGACCCTAAGCTCACTGAGTACAGACATGGTTCACCTCAGCACCCAACACAGCCCATGGCACAGAGTCATACAATAAGTATTATTTGTTGAATGGATGTGAAGATGGATGAGCGGCTGAATGGAAAACTTACAGGTGGGCATGCAGTGGGAGGTGTTGGATTTTCAGGTGCCTGTAGCCAATCTTCAGATATTCCTAATTCATCACTATAAGAAAAATGTCCACATAAATGTTGAGTTAAATATACTGTGATAACTAGAGAGAAGCAATGGCTTAGACCATTGTGAGCATTTTATACAGGCTGGGCGCTATTCTCAGCATGTCGTGTGGAGTCTCTCCTTTAATCCTCACAACAGCTTCATGTGATTGGCGCTATTACCACATCACTTTGCAGTTAAGGAAATGGACTCGCCTAAGGCTACTCAGTTTGTTGTATTGGGATTTGACCCCAGGCAATTGGACTCTGAGAGCCTGAATGCTTAACTATCATCCTAAATTATTCCACAAAGGGGACAGGCTGATAGACATTTGAACATGCATTCATACACACGGACTCACATGCACACATACACATACACACACACACACACACAACAGCCACACGCACACATCCTTCCTCTGACTCTAAGCATTTATGACCATGTGGTTGTCATCATGAGCCTGAGAAACTTCAGACCTGTCTGCCTTGGGCAGATGAGGTCCATGTGCCTGCAGGAGGCATCCGTGGGAGGGAAGGAGGAGGGGGAGGAAGGGATCTGGCAATCCCTAAATGGTTGAATTGCCCTGAATAGCAGAGGCTCTGTGATATGTTTGAACTGCATGAGATTCACCAAGCCTTAATTATTATTGCTGACTGGGTGCAGGGAGAATATATCATTGAAATTCCAGCACCAATTATTTCAACTTCTGCTTCACCCACCCAGCCTTCCCCAGAGCTGCTGGTCATCAGCAAACTTGATTGATTTGAGTTTCACCTCTTTTTTTAAAAAAAATTAATTAATTTATTTATTTATTTTGGGCTGTGTTGGGTCTTCGTTTCTGTGCGAGGGCTTTCTCTAGTTGTGGCAAGCGAGGGCCACTCTTCATCGCGGTGCGCAGGCCTCTCACTATCACGGCCTCTCTTGTTGCGGAGCACAGGGTCCAGACGCGCAGGCTCAGTAGTTGTGGCTCACGGGCCTAGTTGCTCCGCGGCATGTGGGATCTTCCCAGACCAGGGCTTGAACCTGTGCCGCCTGCATTACCAGGCAGATTCTCAACCACTGCTCCACCAGGGAAGCCCGAGTTTCACCTCTTGTTCATCACCTCTTCCCCTATGGTCTTTATGGTTCACTAACATACTTAAATAATTAGCCTGAATACTTATCCGTTCATTCAGATCATGAACATGTAACCAAGGAAGTTGTAATAACATTTCCTTTCTGAAATTTTAAAAAGCAAAGGCTAAAGAATTATATTGCAACCAGTTAGCAAGGATTACTGAGCCCTTCCACCTAGCACGGTGGGAGAGAAAGAAATCTAAGTACAACCTGTGTCTTCAAGAGACTTAGAGTTTAGTTGGGGTCCTCCCTTCACCCCTAGGGAGTCTCATTTAATTGAAGGAGGGGCATTTGCTTGGCACTGATATCTTTTTAACTTCTGAGATGATTCTAATCCACAAGCAGGTTGAAAGAAAAGTGACATCACACACACACACACACACACACACACACACGCTACAACACAGGAGGTAAGCTGGCCAGTTATTTTCTGGTACTGACTTCATTTCCTAGGAGATCACAGGGCTTTGTGGAAGACAGTGCTCCTTGTCCTGAGACCTGAACAAGGGAGCTGGTGGACACACTCAAGATGGGCAGCCTGTGTGAAGAT
This sequence comes from Mesoplodon mirus, assembly GCF_964341445.2. Taxonomy (NCBI): domain Eukaryota; kingdom Metazoa; phylum Chordata; class Mammalia; order Artiodactyla; family Ziphiidae; genus Mesoplodon; species Mesoplodon mirus. Next base: position 198,944,128 of record NC_138977.1, on the reverse strand, counting down.
CACTTCATGTGTCCGGTTCATGGTGCATTAAGTGTACATTCAGTGTGGCTTGATTTTTTAAATCGCCATTCATCAAGTGTCTAATATGTGTCAGGCATACACACGCCATATAGTTTCTCGTGCAGTCCCCTCAACAACCCAATGGTGTGCATGTTTCTTTTTTTTTTTTTTAATTTTATTTATTTATTTATGGCTGTGTTGGGTCTTCGTTTCTGTGCGAGGGCTTTCCCTAGTTGCGGCAAGTGGGGGCCACTCCTCATCGCGGTGCGCGGGCCTCTCACTATCGCGGCCTCTCTTGTTGCGGAGCACAGGCTCCAGACGCACAGGCTCAGTAGTTGTGGCTCACGGGCCCAGCTGCTCCGTGGCATGTGGGATCTTCCCAGACCAGGGCTCGAACCCGTGTCCCCTGCATTGGCAGGCAGATTCTCAAGCACTGCGCCACCAGGGAAGCCCTGTGCATGTTTCTTTACAGATGAGGAAGCTAAAGGCCCAAGAGGACAATTCCCAAGATTCTAGAGCCAGGAAGGATAGAGCTGGGAGGAAACCCAGATCTGCCTGCCTCTAAAATGCCTGCTCTAGAATCACTCTAAGTTAGGGAGGGAGGAGTTCCAAAGAGGGAAAGATCATGTCCATCTGGGAAATCAGGGAAGGACTCAAGGGAGAGGGAGGGGCCCCCTATCCAGGCATGGGAGGGTCTCATTAGCATGGATATATCAGGGTGCACCCGGAAATAAGGTCACATAGGATGGGTGCTGGAGGCTCTGGAAAGTAATCAGAATTTAATTTATGAGACAGGGGCATAGGGAGCTGCTGAAGTTTTCTGAGCACAGGAGGGATCTGGTAAACATGAGCTGTAAGTGCAAGATTGATCCAGAAGACCTAGTGTGCAGAATGGACGGGGGCACGGCAGGGAGGGGTTCCAGAATCATCTCAGCAGGAACAATGCAGGCAGGGCTGTTGAAGGGGCAGCGAGACTGACCTGGAGCGGGAACTCAGACATCTCAAAGGAAGAAAGTCCGTCAGCACTGGGATAAACAAGAGAGGCCAAGGAGAGCTAACCCCAAGGTACAGCACCTCAGTGATCGGGGCGAGGGTGTCACCTACAGACAGGGAAGCTGGGAGGACAATGCTTTCTTTTGAGGTGCCCTTACAGTTAATGGGGAGCGGGGAGGACGGGCGCCAGCCGAGGAGAGAGAACAGTGGACAGAGTGTGGTGGAAACCAGAGAGGAGAGGTTCAAAGCAGAGGGGCCAGAGAACAAGGACGAAGAACTAAGTCCTCTCGATGTGGCCGGGAGGGCACTGCAAACTTTGACCCACAGCCCTCCAGCCTAAGGGGTTTACTTAGAGACAGTGGGACCCAGGGCTGTAAGAATAGAAAAGAAAGTGGCCAGTGGAGGGAGGAGAGTGAAGACGCTAGAAAAAAATGAACTGCTCGATAGCAAGGTCCCCCTGAGTGGGAAAAGCCATAGATAGGGTCAGAGGTGCAGGAGCTGGGGCAGGGCGCTTCAGGGGACTCTGGAGAGAGAAAGAGCTGAGAGGCGGCGGGCAAGGTACACGCCGAGGATGGGCAGGGAGCCCGCTTGGGAGCTGTAGCCAGACAATCCCGGGCACGTTGCATGGCGGGGCTTGAAGCGGGGTGAAGGGAGAGGGCAAACCTGACCTCGGTCTGGGCCGTCTGAGTTGGAAGGGGTGCAGCACCTGTGTGCCAAGTCTGTAGGGCCCCCCTCCCCCTCCACTGCTTGTGGGCCAGGGCACCACTGAATGGCCTCAAGTGTGTCCAGAGGGACTGGAAACCTTCCTTCCCAGTCCCTCGGCACCCACCTCCCCAGCCTTCACTCCTCCTCACCTCTTCTGCCCCCTCATTCCAGACACGTGCACAATGACCCTGCTGGATGCACAGTGCGGCTCCCCAGACATCTTGCTCTGCTTGTGTCAGTCCCTTGCATCAAAATTCTGTCTGGCCCTCCTTCTCTGGCCCCTGGACCTCTATTCTCCTTAGGTTAAATGCCACCTCCTCCGAGAAGCCTTCTCCAGATCCTCCCGGGCAGAATCTAGTTCTCCTTCCTTGGGGTTCCAGAATGCCTTTCTGTCCATCCCTTTCTTCTCAGCATTTATTCCATAATGTTCCAATTGGCTTGGCACATCTGCCCTTCCCTCATTTTCTGAGCTCCTTAAAGGCAAGTACTCTGTCTTACTGATCTTTCTATCTTGATTGGCCAACACAGACTGGCACACAGTAGGTGGTCAACTAACAATGGTGGAATGAATGAATAAATGAATGAACGGACTAACTGTAGGAAGGCTATTAGACACACCACACCTCAGAAGAGTGAGGTCATGGCCAGGGGAACATCGATCACAGAGGTGCTCGGATGCACTCGGGTTCACCCCAAACCCTTTGGAATGATTGATGATGTTTTAAGATCTTTCCGTATCTCTAAACTCCATTGACCTCTTACCTCCTTCCAAATCCCCAGTCTCAGCGCATCCCGACCAGTCTTTTTAATGCATCTTGCTTTCTATAAACCACCAAGTTACTTCAAAAGCCTAAGTTATTCCCCAGACAGAACCAAAGAACCCATCTCCTCTGTTTATTCCCCATCCTGTTTAAGGTTTATTATTGAATGTCATGAGGTTTCCTGTGAATGTGCTTTTGAGAGGACACTCCTACTGTGGTCTGAGAGCTCTGTATGCTAAAGGGTAACGTGAGAACACCGCTATGCCAGACGTATCTTCAAAACTCCTCAGGCTTGGCTGCCAAAACTCACTTTACGGTAACTCTTTGCAGATCGTCTTAAACTTCACATCCATGGATTTGTTTAAAAGCCGCCTGTGCTGGTACGACTACGTGGAGGTCCGGGATGGTTATTGGAGAAAAGCCCCCCTGTTGGGTGAGTTGACTTCAGAAAGCCTTAAGAGAGGAGTGCTCAGATGCTGTCTGCGATGCTGTTAATATTTGGAAGGGTCCATCCCGCCAGTCACAGGAAGCTCTCACGGGTCGGTGTCATTGTAAAACTCTGAACACTCCATTTGGCCGCACATGTTAAAAGCTTTTAAAACTGCGAATACTCTTTGACCCAGCCGTTCCACTTCTTAGAATTTATCCTAGGGAACTAATTAAGGAAGTGTGCAAAGCTCTCGCTACAGGGATGTTCAGTGAAGCAGGAAACATTGAAAACAATTTAAATATTCAACAGTAGGGGTTAGATGAATAAATTATAATACATCTTTTCAATGGAAAACTATCCAGCCATTAAAAATAAAGTTGGAGGGGGCTATTTATTGATACAGAAAGATGTTCATTGTACATTGCTACACAAAAGGTTTTGCAAAATAGGATATGCAACATGTAGGATTCCATTTTAACCAAAATACACTTGTATATCGATGCAGGCGTTGCAAAACCAGATGCCTTCGGGTATAAGGTGTAAATGAGTGAGATGGGGCTGGTGTAATAAAGTAAGAAGTGGCAGGGAGTGTGGCAAACTGAACAGTAAATATCCTGACTCAACTTAACCAAAACAAAATTACTGAAAACATTGTGCAGCCTGGATTTGACTGGAAGAAACCATTTTGTGATCTACAATATAAATATTAAGTAAAACAAGAAATATAAATAAATAACACACAGTGGTTATTTCAGGATGATGGAGTATTTTTTAAAATTTATTCTGTGTTTGTTGTTCTTGGTTTAGCTATATTTTCTAATTTCTCTATGATGAGCATGTATTTATTTGGGGAGATGAACAGTGCTTGAACTCATCCATGAAAAGGCAGGTGGACCTTTGAGTGAGAGAAGGTAGGCAGGTGGCATAAAGAGAAAAGTCAGTTCACTCAGGATTGGTCACCAGAGGCAGATCTCTCAGGGTGACCAGGGAAGATTAACATCATATAGAGGACCAATGGCATCAGTGTTAGGACAATGGACATGGGGACTCGTTTGGCCAAGAAATGTCCACCATGGTGGAGCCAGAATGAGAAGCAGAGTCATAAGGGGCCAGCTGGGAGGGTGTCTGCTGAGAGTGGGTTGTCCTCATTTTTAGAATGCTATTCAGGGTGGGCTTCTGAGTTGGACCAGCATAAGTTCGCAGTGCAGGCTTTGTCCCTGGCATGTCTTCACGTAGGCAGAAAAGCCATACTTGTTAGGCTTCGAATGACTGGCCTGAGTGTGAGCTGCTATTAGGACAACTGACCAAAGATGGAGGCCGGAAAGAAGGGAGAGAGCTAAGGGGGGGGTAGTTCACTGCCAGACTGAGCCCAACTTCGTTTCAGATTCTGGGGTAGATCAGAAGACACAGGGACAGAGGGTCTGGCTGGACCCAGGGGAGCCTGGCAGATACTAAGCTTCTGTATGGCCAAAGGGTCTCAGCCAGGTCAGCTACCACTGGGAAAGGCACACAAGCCCACTCAGTTCAGAGGGCCATGAGTTTAAATTCCTAAAGGTACAAATAGATAGGAATTTGTAAAGAAGTTTTGATGAGCGCCCTTGCACTCCGAGAAAGGAAGCACAGGGTCGGGGGGGGCAACCTCATGGTTTGGTTTGTATACTTCTGGATTATTTGGCTCTTTTACAAGAATGCATTCAGATATTATTTTATAATTAATAAAAGAAACTGTTTGGGAGGAGTTTCATGATAACATGGAATCTCGGGGACCTTAGAGTCACTTAATCACACACCTTCATGAGAAAACCACACTCCCCAAGTGCAAACCGACTCGCTAAGGCCACACAGCCTGCTGGTGGCTGAGATCAGGTCAGAACTTAGATGTCCAGCTGATGGGGCAAGGGGACTGCTGAATCTAGAAGGGGCTCCCCATAGGACTGCCGTGATTCGTTGTTTATCTGAAATTCAAATTTAACTGGGCTTCCTGTATTTTTGTTTGCTAAATCTGGCAACCCTATACCCCCCAGGGAATGTGATAGACTTAAAAAGCTCAGGAGGGGGAAGCTCTCTGTTCCTAAAGTTCCATGGAGAGGGCCAAGGCACGCTCCTGAAAATGGGCACAGGCAGAGGGATTTCCAGCTGTTCCTTGAACTTGAAACAAGAATTTTCTCACTACAGATCCTGGGAACTCTGATTCCACGTTCATTGATTAGATGGAGCTTTTGCTGTTCGTCATTATCAATGATGGTTTTTTGTTTGGGTTTTCTTTGTTTTGCTTATATTTTACACACTTTTGCAGTGAGTGTGTGTATGTGTGTGTGAGAGTGTGTGGATGTGAGAGAGAGAGAAAGAGAGTGTCTGTGTGCGCACGCGCGCGCCGAGTGTGCTGTAGCCAAGGCATGGCCCCGCGCCTGTAACCGTCATTCTTCATTTGCAGGAGTTCTCCTTTGCCAACTATTTGGCCTGCTCTGATGTTTCCAAATGCAGTTGTTAGTGAACTTTTGTGTTTGGAACAAGTGCATTGTGTGGGCCGAGCTGGTCCCTGGGAGGGGTCAGTGCCATGAAATCTGCCGGGAGGAGGCAGGTCAATGCCCCTTTGGCAGGAGAGAGAGCGGATTAGGGCGGATTGTGAAAGTATGCATCTTGCTCTGAAAAACTGTGCATCGCATATTTTCCCAGGGCAGTGTGTGAAAATCCAGGCATAATGGATGCATAACTTTTTATGAATGAACCCTTTATGACTCCCCGTGGAGTCCACTTGTAGTGTCCTCATCTGCATTTCCTCTTCTTGATATCCTTATTAAACTCCTCCTCCAAAGGCAGGAACCAGATTTCAGTTTAGGAATCTGACACCTTTTCTCTAGTCCATTTTCTCTCCAGCCTGCTAGTCTCCTTGGGAGAAGGCTGTTTGGGGCCCAGCTTTTCACATAGTGATTAAAGGGAAATGTAAGTAGATTGAGAACATTTCACGGCTGCTTAAAGATAGCAGATTGTTTTTTTCAGTTTCGGGGGTCACTGAGGAGATTGCACCTAAAGAGGGGAGGAAGGTGGCTGCATACAGAACTCATCCAGTAATCTGAAACACTGGCCTGTTAATTGGATTCCCCTCCCTTATTTCTGCTAGAGGAATTACTCTAACAACGCACTTTTGTAGTCAGAACGGTCCTCGGGCATTCTGTCCCGCCGCAACGCACACAAAAGCTTTTCTTCCGCCTTCTCTGAAGTGGGGAGGGAAGTTCAGAAAGGCCAGGCTGGCCAATCAGTGTCGCGTGGCTCCACTACTAAGGGCTCTCTGGGCAGGGGAGGCCCCCCAAATGAGCAGAACCAATGGCATGAATCAAACTGGCCAACCTGGTATTGCCACAAGTTTGCTTTATGGTTTGAGTCTTTGATCTTCACTCCTATGTGTCTGTTTCCAAATTGGGAAATGGGAATAGTGATTATATTCCAGACAGCAGATTTGATGTCTACTGATCCAAAAAAGGTGCAGTGTTCAGAACTGCACCTCAAACAGAGGAGTTCCTTTGGATGGTGGTGGCGGTGATGGTGATGATGATGAAGAGCATGAGACTGATGATGAAGGTCAAGATCTCAGGCTGCCAGGATTCAAATCCTGCTGCCACTTACAATCCTGAGTGTAACTCACACTGAGTGTAGCTCAGCTCAAATTCTCCAAAGCTCAGTTTTTTCAGAAATGAGATTAATAATAGCACCTATTTCAGAAGGTAGTAGGGAGGCAAATAGAAAATCCATGGAAAGTGTGTAGGACAGTGTCTGGCATAGTCTGGTTCAATTCAAAAGGGAGCTTTTATCAGAACCATTACAGTGAAGGTGAGAGTCTGGAGACATCAGTCCAGGGACAATGTAGAGGGTTCTAGTTAAGAATTACAAGGTGATCTGGGGAGACATTGCTTAGACATAATTTGTAATTTATTCTACCAAGTCTAGCTCTGCCAAGGCAGTAAAACACACCTGAGCCAGTATTTCCTGTCTCTTCCGGGGTACAGAGCAGAGGTGGCTGGTCCTGTGGCACTGGTTTCTTAGGCAGCAAGGTGGTGGAAGTCCCTCTCTCTTTTGAAAACTTCCCCAGCGGCTGTGATAGCTGTTTTTTTTTTTTTTTTTTTTTTTTTTTTTTTTTTTTTTGTGGTACGCGGGCCTCTCACTGTTGTGGCCTCTCCCGTTGCGGAGCACAGGCTCCGGACGTGCAGGCTCAGCGGCCATGGCTCACGGGCCCAGCCGCTCCGCGGCATGTGGGATCTTCCCGGTCCGGGGCACGAACCCGTGTCTCCTACATCGGCAGGCAGACTCTCAACCACTGCGCCACCAGGGAAGCCCGACAGCTGGGGTTTTAAAAGGAGAAATCTGGACTTGAAACTCAGTTTGGCTAAGAAAGAGTTCCTTTTGTGAACCGGCATTGCTTCACTGCTGTTCAGTGGCTCCGTCTTCTCACTCGTGAGCAATACTTCCCCAGGCTTACATGCAGTTTTCCAAGAACTAATTGGTACTAATTGGCCATGCCCGAGGAACCATTATTGGAAGTGTATAGACTGCTGATGGATTTTTCCTTACCCAATTCTCAACAGCAGTTTTAGCTCATCTCCCTTAATTTTAAGCTCCCCAAATCCAAAAGGCTACAGGCAGCCAGAATCAGAAGGAAATGGAAGGACATTAGCAACCTCTACCCCTGTGTCTCCCCAAAGAATGTCGACCACAATTGGCCACTAGGAAATGTCTGTAGTGGCATTTATTTCTCCCCCAGTCTCATTCCCTCGCCCCATTTCTCAGAAGGGCAGAGCAGCATTACAGCTTCAAGGGGTTGATCCAGTGGCTAACACAGTGCTGGCCATAAGAGGATACCCAGTAAACATCTGTCAGATGGACTTTAAAACATTTTTTGGAGATAAAATTCATGCACCATAATACATCTCATCATTAGCGCATGTAAGTCAGTGGTTTCAGTGTGCTCACAGAGTTGTACAGCCACCACAGGCTGAGAGCATCTTCATCATCCCCCAGAGAAAGCCCATACCCATTAACCGTCATTCCCCCTCCCCCCACGTTAAATGGATTCTTGAATAACTCACACAGTCAGCGTTTGGTGGAGCCACGGACGCTTTCCATTCCGAGAGACCTTGGCTGGTCTGTGTTGTGAGCTGATGATGCGTATGACTCAGTCCATCTCCCACCCCACCCCTGTTCTTGCCCTGGCTGCCATCCTTCTGTGGCATTGGAAATTATATGGCCAAGGATGACCATGCCCTGGGAAGGCCTGGCCTTCCCCCTTTTCCTCCGTAAAGGGTCCAAATTTCACACAATGTACCCATGTGTCTAAGAAATACACATTTATTTGTATGTTCAATACCACAAGTTCAGTAGCAATTATGAGCCCCTTTCCATCAGGTAGTGGGAACTTAATTACAGTCAATTTGTGGTTTTTCCCGCAGGGTGCCAGTGGGGGGCACACTTTGTGCCAGGGCATGGTGTCTGGCACATTTCCATCCCAACTGGCATTGCTGGGATGTCCTCATCCCCCTCTTGTCTCCAGTCCTCTGTCCACCTAAGTGGCTGCGGTGCCTCCTCCTTGTCTCAGCCATAGGCCAGTTCAGATTGGTGCCAAGTCCACATCTCCCTAGAAGACATTCTATGGGAGATGTGCTATGTATGGCTCCCCAGGCCCTCGGGGCTATGGGAAAGTCGCTTCCATCCCCTCCCAGGAGTCCTGTTGCTGCCATCGTGTCCTGCTTTCCCTGAAGAACTCTGCATGCCTGTCTCCTGGCCTAATGTCTTAAGAAAACATACAGACACTCCTGTTCTGACCCCAGGTCGGACAAGGGGAATCCAGGGTCTTGTTGCCCCTCCAGGCTGTGCCAAGGACTGCCCTGGGGGCACAGCTCTCTGCTTCTCCCAGCTCCTTAAACTTCCTCGGGGTCTCTATCAACCTTCTCCACCCAGGGCACAGGGTCCTTTCAGAGGTTCCATGGTGCCCTCTCCAATCCTCTCTCTCCCTCTAGGAGAGGATTGCTCCACCATCCTAGGAATCTTTCTAAGACTACAAGGCAGGGGAAATGTGCTCTTATTCACTGTGTATTTTCCCAAATCTTTGGTATTGTGGCTAGACTTGTGGAATCCAAAAGCCAAGAACTGATTTTGTCATCATGTGTCTTCTGGCAACCCTTCCCCGAGACAAGGAAGGCATAAGCCATGCCCCCCAAATAGAAGGGTGTATATGTAATAGAAATACCAGGGGGGACACTCATCACTTTCTCAGACCACCATCCCACCACTGCCCTTGCTGGGACGTCCTCATCCCCCTCAGCACCTCAACAAGACCCACTGGTAGGGGAGGGGGTGCCTGGGCCACACTCAGGGTATTTGATTGATTGGAGTCTGAGACTCTCCTGAAGGAGGCATACAGGCATGTGACTGTTTCCATCCCAGCTTTTAATCCTGTATGTGCTACAGGATGAGTTGCCTAGCGAGGACTGCTCACCTTGAACCGCATTTGAAGCAGCACTGCTCTCTCTCTGCCTGCACTGAGTCCCTCCGTGCTGTCCGCCAGCAGCCTGACCGTTCTTTTCCGCTTCCCAGGTAGGTTTTGTGGCGACCAAGTCCCGGAGCAGCTCATATCCACAGACAGCCGGCTCTGGGTGGAATTCCGAAGCAGCAGCAACATCCTGGGCAAGGGCTTCTTCGCGGTGTATGAAGGTTTGTTTATGACGAGAGAAGCCGCTGGCGTGGCTCCTGATGTGCCTCAGTCCTTCACGTGCAGCTGGTGTCCCTTCCCACCCTTGCACGTGTGGCAGCTGCCCAAGCCCTGAGGGTGGGGCAGCACCGTCCCCTTCTCCCACCGTATGGAAGCTGAGAGGCTAGCTGGGCTCCCTTCGGGACAGGCGCCATCTACCTGTCACCACCCTGCTGAACCCTTATCCAGTCCAGCGGGGATGGTGTTGGGGGTTATAGAACACTGTGGAAATTAAAGCAGGCTCTGAATAACTGTGTGAGCCTGAGCAAAGAATCCAAACCTATCTGAGTTTCATTTGTGAAAAGAGGACTTTGGACAAGGTCAAGGAATTTCCAGCTACATTTCTTGGAAGGGCCTCTGAGGCCACTATGGTGGTTGAGTTGAGGGAACCAGTAGGTCTGGGCTCTAGGCAGCTGCCACCAGGGCAATTCTGCTTCTGTTTGTTCCACATATTGGGTTTCTCTGGCTAGTTACCCCTGTGCCCGCCCTCCACCCAAAGGAAAACACTAAATAGTTATTAAGGCCCCTTAGGGACTTAAATTGTAATTTTGGAGAGACCAAAGCTTTGTTTTTATAAAGGAAATAGCGTGCGTGTGCGTGTGTACACATCACTCTGTACCAGAGGCCTCCACCCTCTGCATCAGAATCACTGGGGGATCTCAAACCCCTGGTGATCGCCCAGACACGCTTGATCAGGAATTCTTGGGATGTGGCCCTGGCTCCCATAGTTTGAAAAATCTCCCAGGTGATTTTGATGCACAGCAAAGTTAGAGAACCACTGCTCTACATGGTTATTTTCTTTATATGAGAAAAATTCAGAGTTGCAAACACATGAGATTATGCCTTTCTGGAGGCACAGTCTCGGTTGAATGGAAATGAAAATGTTGGCAAGTGGAGCCACCTAGTGGTGTACTTTCTTAGTAAGCTCTGACCAGGGACCCCCCACTTTCCTCCTGGCTCTTTTTCTAAAGCTACCTGTGGGGGAGACCTTAACAAAGATGCCGGTCAGATTCAATCTCCAAACTACCCGGATGACTACAGACCTTCCAAGGAATGTGTTTGGAGGATTACGGTTTCCGAGGGATTTCACGTGGGGCTTACCTTCCAAGCTTTTGAGGTGAGTACGCTGATCTTAGACACTGTGCTCTATAAAGATACGTTTCCATTTTTTGGTTGAAAACGAACCTGAGAGGCCATTTCAAGTCCATGATGCATTTTGCCAGGACATCTGGTATCAGAGCCTCTGCAGGCTTTGAAATCACATCTGCCTCCTTGCTGAAGGCTGCTGGAGAGGGTGGGGGAATAATTGAAGCAGAAGTCTAGAATGGGATCCCAGGGCGTTTTGTTGAATCTTTCTTCCCTGTTTATCATGACTTAATCTCTTTGCAGCTTGATTCATCCTTGACTTGCGCAAGTAGGAGACAGCTTGGAAAAGCCCAGGACACGTTTGGGTCCTTTTGTCTCTTAGTTAGATTTTCAAGAGTGATATTTAGGTTCCTTTCTTAAATTGAAAACCTTAAGGCCAAGCTGCTGTCTTTCACGTTGTCTCCGTTTCTCCGTTTAGATCGAAAGACATGACAGTTGTGCATACGACTACCTGGAAATCCGCGACGGCCCTGCGGAAGAGAGCGCCCTGATTGGCCACTTTTGTGGCTATGAGAAGCCAGAGGATGTAAAGTCCAGCTCCAACAGAATGTGGATGAAGTTTGTGTCTGATGGCTCTATCAATAAAGCAGGCTTTGCAGCCAATTTTTTCAAGGGTATGAATTAGCAGTTGTTTCCATTTTAGTCACAGGTTGAAGTATTGCCCCCCTGGCCTAAGAGTCACAAAACCCATAGGGAACCTTAGCACCAAACAAGGCTTCCTGCAGTGAGGAGGCAGCAAGCCGTTTCAGAGCTGTGCGTAGATTCCCCAGCGGGGTTCACGACTGACTCGGGAACAGGCTCAGCCTTGGCTTCTTTCTTTGTGGGAGAACGTTGTGCTGCCGCACTTGGAAATTAGGTTTATAAGTTTCCAAGGTCAACTTCATGAACCTTAGTGAAACTGAGCATTGATAACAATACATATTTGTGTAGTCACTATCATTAATTGAGCACCTACTGTGTGCCAGGAACGGTGCAAGGTACTTGACTTACACTATATCATTTAATTCCCAAAATAAACCTCTGAGTTGGGTTTAGATCATGCTTGATCAGGGTTGAGAAGGGCTGCTCAGGGTCACTCAGTTAAGTGGCAGATCAAGAATCTAAACACAGTCTGACTCCTAAACTCAAACTCTTTCTAGAACATTGCCTTGCATGCCCTGATGTGGGCCAGAAAGGCAACCCAGGTCTTCAGCTCCTGAAGCATCAGCTCCCAGTCTACAAGCCTACCCTCAAGTGGGCAGAGCTGGGCAGGGGGCTGGGGGAGACTGAGAAGGTGTGGCACACACAGGAAACCAACCTTGGTGCCACCTTAGGGACTGACTGCTCTGTAAGATCTTGATAAAATCAGACGCAGAATGGCATGGGAAGACCAGCATTCCTGGCCCCAGCAGAGCGAGCTTCCTAAGACTTTTTTTTTTTTTTAACATGTTTATTGGAGTATAATTGCTTTACAGTGGTGTGTTAGTTTCTGCTTTATAACAAAGTGAATCAGTTATACATATACATATGTTCCCATATCTCTTCCCTCTTGCGTCTCCCTCCCTCCCACCCTCCCTATCCCACCCCTCTAGGTGGTCACAAAGCACCAAGCTGATCTCCCCGTGCTATATGGCTGCTTCCCACTAGCTATCTATTTTATGTTCGGTAGTGTATATATGTCCATGCCACTCTCTCACTGTCACAGCTTACCCTTCCCCCTCCCCATATCCTCAAGTCCATTCTCTAGTAGGTCTGTGTCTTTATTCCTGTCTTACCCCTAGGTTCTTCGTGACCTTTTTTTTTTCCTTAGATTCCATATGTATGTGTTAGCATACGGTATTTGTTTTTCTCTTTCTGGCTTACTTCACTCTGTATGACAGACTCTAGGTCCATCCTTAGACTCTTTTGAATAGATAGGTTTTCCTTCTCTGCTCTCAGAGCCCTGGAATTCCTCAGACCACATGCTAAGACGAAATATTGGCTATTCCCCAATGCATTGTGACTGGGCGCCCACCAGCACACCAGCAGCCACTGAATGGAGATCTCCAGTCTGCAACTGGTGGTCCCCAATCAGTGGCCCCTTCCTCCCTCCTCTACCAGGGCTCCCGGCTGTGCTAACCCAGAATTCCTGGTCCCTTCCTTACTCTGTCTCCCCATCTGCCCCCTCTTTATCCCCTTCTCCCAGGTTTTAGGTGAGCAGATGGTGTCAGAAGAACCTACTTCAAGCTGTGTGACCCTGAGCAAGCATCCCTTTGTCCTTACTGAAGCCCCTGTTTTCCTCTCTGTAAAACAGGGAGAAGGAAATCTGCCCATTTTACCCAGCCAGCTGTGAAGCCCCAATGAAATGATGGCTGTGGAGACACTTCATAAGCTGAAAAGTACCACACAAGTTTGTGGGATTTTTTTTTTTTTCTGCTTTGAGCCATCTGGGGACAGCAAACCCAAACAGAAACAGAGCAGAATCCTAATGCTCTGAGTAATCGGAGACAAAGTTTAATTCTTTCCTAAGCAAAAACAAACAAAAAAACAAAAAACCAAGCCACATCAAGTGTATTTCAAATGCAGTTCGCCTAGTGGTTGTGGTGGGAAGAAGGACATGGGAATCTTAGTAGAGGTGCCTTAGTAGAGGTGCCTTAGTAGAGATGCCTTAGTAGAGGTGCCTTAGGAGAGATGCCTTAGGAGAGATGCCTTAGGAGAGATGCCTTAGTAGAGATGCCTTAGTAGAGGTGCCTTAGTAGAGATGCCTTAGTAGAAGTAGAGGTGCACAGCCCTCGCCTCACCCTAGCCCAGACTGCACCTGCTGGGTGTCTCTCAGCCTGGGGAGACCCCCATCTGACTTAGCGGCTGCGCTGGTTGGGTCACCTACAGCAAGTGATAAAACCTCTCTGAGCCCCAATCTCTCTACCTGTAGAAACAATACTACCAGGTTATCGCAGAGTTATTGTCAGGAGAAAATGAAATAGCATTAAGTGAACACACATGGTGTCATGTTTAGCCCCATTAATTTTTTTTGCTAAGGAAGGAATCTCTGAAGTGGTTATTCTTCTCTCTGGAAAAAATGATGTGACAACTTCTTCTTGCAGTTGCCGTGTGTCACTTTCTTATCGCTGCTGTAACAAAGGACCACAAATGTGGTGGCTTAAAACAACACAAACTTATCATCTTACAGTTCTTGAGGTCAGAATCCCTTGCCTTTTCCAGCTTGTAGGGGAGGCGCCTGCACTCCTTGGCTGGTGGTGCCCTTCGGTCTTCAAGCAGCAAGGGCAGCTGAGACCTTCTCGGGCTGCATCCCAGACCTCTGCCTCCATCATCACGTTTCCTTTTCTGACCCTGACTCTCCTCCTCCCACTTTCAGTTGTAAGGACCCTTGTGGTAACAGTGGGCCCACCCAGACGATCCAGGATAATCTTCCATTTCAAGAACCTGAAATCACATCTAATCACATCTGCAAAGTCCTTTTTGCCACGTAAGGGTAAGGTAACATTCCCAGGTTCCAGGACTATGATGTGGACGGCTTTGGGAGACCTCATTTTACTTACCACGTCACAGATAATCGTGAGGTTTTATTCTAATTCTGTTTATCCTAATTCTCCCATCCTTCTCCTTCCCTGACTTCCACCCCCAGGTCTGTAAATTAGGTGTTGGGGCTTCTTTCCAGTAAGAGAACTGGTAACCAGTTGGCACTAGCCCACCCACATCTCATCCCTGGCTCTGCTGACGATCAGCATTGCAATTTTTGAGAGAACCAGCTAAAACTGGAGGTTAGGGTTTCCAGATTGAACAAATTTTTAAAAACCGTTTGCCCAGTTAAATTCAAAGTTCAGATAAAGAATGATCTTTTAGTATATGTACGTCCCAAATATTGCATACTGTACTAAGAAATAATTAATTGTTCATCTGAAATTCAACTTTAATGGAGCCTTCTGCTTTTTTTGTGGCAACCCTACTGGAGATGCCAGTCAGTGCAGTGGAGAGGGGTGTTTCTCTCTGTGATGCTAAACCGGTTTGTAAGGGACTGAGTCTAGAGCCTTGGCCTGCTCTGAGCAACCATGATAACTAGCTCCATTTTAGTGGTTAGAAAATGCCATCTTCTCCCTCTTCTACCTTGAATATTTATTCAGCAGTCATCAAACTGTGTCTCGGGGCTGTGGGACAGAGGAGAACAAGGTCCTTGTCTTTAAGAGCTCAAGGTGACAAAGGAGACCTGTGAGCCAGTGGGCAGTGATAGGGAAGTGTTGACATCGGAGGAGGGTCTCACTCAGCATAGGGGTGGGGTCAGCACCCAGCCTAGATATTCAAGGACATGTCAGTTGGCAAACAGCTTTTTAGATGCCTGTAAAGGTGTTAATTGAAGCCCATCTAGGCTAACTTAGTGCACAGGCCCAGCTTGACACCTTTTTTATGTCAAGAAGGATTGTAGAGAGCCACATTTAGAAGAGAAAGAACTATACGGCATTGACCTTGACCCTGAATCTTCAAAGAGGAGTCATGTCTGGTGGAAGCCTCTTTGGGACCTATTAAAGGAGAAAGAAAAGACATCTATCGAGTATGCCAGAAGCTGTACCAGCTACCTCACTTTGTCTCCAGAGCAACCCCTTGCTTGGCATTATTACCCCCATTTTAAAATTGAGGAAACTGAAGTTCTAAGGTGGCTGAGCTAGAAGTAGGCCCTGCATGTGCAGGACTTCACAGCCCACTCTCTTTCCTCTGCAGAGAAAAGAGAAAGTAAAGTGAAGGGATTTGAATTTTTGATTTGATTCTGACACTCGTCACCCTTCTGCCATGGGAGTATAGGGAGAAGGGCCCTGGATTTAGCCTCTGCCGTTCGGGGTCTAGCCCTGCCCTCACACTTCTTACCAGCTCACTACTCTCAGGCAGGTCAGTTTTCCTTTCTGAGACTTGATCCTGCCTGCTTTGTCCTCTGCCGTAGTCACAGTGCCAGACCCACAGTGGGCTCAATAAATACTTACAGGGCAGCGGATGAATGAATAAGGCTCAGATTCTCGTTTGTGGATTGGGCTTCTTGCTCCCTGCTCTGCCTACCTTTCAGGGTTCCCACGCAGATGAATGAGGCCAGAGACCACAGTGCAGAGCAGTGCTGTCCAACAGAAAGAGGAGGCAAGTCACAAATGCAAGCCACGAATGTAACTTTCAACTTTCCAGCAGCCACCTTACAAAAAAAAAGAAGAAGAGAAAGAAAGAGGCAAAATTAGTTTTAATACTATATATATCTATATTTTGTGGTACGCGGGCCTCTCACTGTTGTGGCCTCTCCCGTTGTGGAGCACAGGCTCCGGACGCGCAGGCTCAGCGGCCATGGCTCACGGGCCCAGCCGCTCCGTGGCATGTGGGATCTTCCCAGACCGGGGCACGAACCCGTGTCCCCTGCATCGGCAGGTGGACTCTCAACCACTGCGCCACCAGGGAAGCCCTAATACTATATTTTATTTAATCCAATATATCAAAAATACTATCATTTAAATATGTAACCAATATACACAATATTAATGAGAGATTTTATGGCTTTTTTTTTCCACACTAAGTCTTGGAAATCCAGTGTGTTTTACACTCACAGCACATCTGAATTTAGAATAGCTGCATTTCAAGTGTTCAGTAGTCACATGGGATCTAGCACAGGTTAGCCCAGGTCTAGAGCCCTGACACAGCCAGCTCTTTGTCAGCCTTTTTCCAGCAAGGCTGTCAGTAGGATGTCCTGTGAGCACACAGGGGCCAGTGCGTGTGTCAGGACTTCTCCAGTGAAAGAAAGTGGAAGAGTAACTACAAAGGCCACGCAGAAGAGTTGGACCAGCCAAAGAAGCTCTTGCCTTGGTGCCAGTTGGCGGGAGTCTCTGCCCAGGGCCCAGCTGGCACGTGGCTCTGTCCAGGGTGCCAGTTGGCCTCTGCATCCCTCTCCTGGCGCCAGATGGAAGTCCCTCTCAGAGCCTGCTGGCCGGGCAGCAGGCAAAGCACCTCGCATCTCCACTTACTTGGGGAGATGGCAAGTGCATTTTCGGGTTGGCAAGGCCATTTTGGTGCCACACTCCCCACAGAAAGAATGGGAGCGTTTCCCACCTTGATTCCCATGCTCCACAGTCCCAGTGCTGATGGGCCACCATGGAATCTGTGATGTGGGGGACTGGCTCCCTTCGAGGTACTTCAAAAGCTTAGGGATGTGCCTTGCCTTCCCTTTCCTTAACTCTCTCTGAAACAATGTTTGGGATCCTACCTCAGTCATCTCATTATCTAACCTCAGAATGGTTCCTTCTTTCACTGGTACTACTTGGAGAAGGCAAAAAAAAAGGCCAGAGTCAGCAAAGCTGATCCCTGATTCAGCTTCTTCTCCCACCCCCACACTCTCCCAGATTTTTCTGGGTTGCTTGGCCTTGGCCCCTGTAGCCCAGAGCAAGCATGAGCCTGTGGGCTTGAAGCAGATGATACTTCATTCCAGTGTGGAGGTGATGCAGAGGACACCCAGGCTCCCCCTGAGAGCAGGGCCCCTGATTCACTTCCACACCATATACCCGAGCTGGAGCAGGGGTGGAAATGGCCAAACATCCCACTGCTCTTTCTGGAGAGAGCTCAGGTGTAAAGGTTTACCTTTTACCCATCTTCCTGGGCCGAACACCCTACCCTTCTAGTCTTTGGAAGAAATATACTCCCTTTGCTTTAGGTGCAAATCCAATCCACCAGCCTCTCTCCCTCCACATGGCTAAGATGGTGCCAGGAGACTTATCAGTGGTCCTCCTTTTCTTGCCTATGACAATCGTGTGTCCTGCCTATCGCATCTTCTGGCATCAGTCTCCTCTCCCCCAACCACCTAGCTTGGCCCTTTGTTTAACTTGCTCTATGTTGATGGGCTCTTTCCATGGTTCCTTTCCGCCCTCCCTCCAGTTTCTTGACTCTGCTGTGCTGCCTTCCTGCCCGTCTAGTCTTCCTTCATTGGCCCGTCCTTGACACTTTTTCCTTCTTTCTGTTCCTGCCTTGTCTCTCTCTCCCCTCTCCAGGCCTACTCTACTCTTCCCTGATTCAGGGATGCCAGGTAACCTTATCCTTTTCACTACTCCCATCACTGTGTCTCTCCATCCACTGGAATTTCAAAAGGAACCCTGCTCTTTTCTAGAGCAATAGCTAATGTGTACTGAGTGTCTATATGCTGGGTACTTCACAGGCATCATTTTCAATCACCACAACCCTAAAAGCAGATATTATTCTCATCTTAAAAGTGGAGGAAGGCTCAGAAAGGTCAAACCATCCAGTTTATTGAAGGAAGATCCCCTGGTGAATCCAACCCAGGTCTGTCTGGCTCACTCTAAAGACTGGACTTTTTCTGTTCCTCATTGTTATTGATTCTCCTCCTTTTATACTTTTCAGCAAATGTCAGAGAAAGTACTTTGCCTACTGTAAAGTAGTAAACAATTGCAGGATTGTTACTACTTTAGCAAACTTAATACCTATACTTATTTGAAGCTATGGACAACTTCAACCCCTTGTCTAGAGCGTGTCTCCTAAGCCCAGTGTCCCCTACTGACTGACTTATTTAAGCTTTTGTTGAGCCCAAGAACACATCACTCTTAGAGTCACCTAAGTTTACTCCTCACTCTATGAAATGATGGGATATTTACAAACTATCCTGCACCCAGTGATGAGCCACTGGGTAATGAGTATTTTGTGCATCATGGATCAGGGAGATTGGAAGGAAATGTGTTTGAGTTGGAGTTTATTTGAGTTGGAAAAAGGAGATATGGTGGTTGGAAGGTTTGCATTTTCTGCTGGACCATTGGGTTGGAAGTTGCAAGGAGTCAGAGTTTTTAACAATTCAAATTTCAAAGGACAAGAAATACCTTTAAAAACAGTAAGATTCCTATCTAGGTGTTTTCCAGCAGGGTCTGGAAAGCCACCTACCAGAAATGTTACTAAATGGATCCTTGCTGAGGTGGCAGGACTGGGGATCTTCTCAAGTCTTTACCAACTTGAAAATGTCCTCATTTATTTTATGTGTAATGCGAGGTCTCTTGAGATTTCGTGAATTCTGTCCTTGCTCTGTTCTTGCCTTCCCTGGCGTTAGGAACCAACACTTCCACCCACTCTCCAACCCTTTCTTCTTCCTAGGCTGGGCTTTTGTTATTGTTGTTTGAAGATGTCTCTGTGTCTAGTTGTCCTTTCATTAGACTCTGCAGCTGTGTTAGGCTACAACCTGCATGCTCTTTAGGGATAAATGTACCACAACTTGGCAACAGAAAACAATGATCTTTTCCTTTTACTTCTGATACTCTTCTTGGAGATGCCCAATGAACTGGGTTTTTCTTTTCTTTAGTGGTGCATGGGCTGACATGTCCAGGGAGATTCTCCAATGAGTCCCACCTTCTCCCTCTGGACAGCGTCCTGCTTGCTGCTATTTAATTGCCCCAGACACATCATCGGACACTTGCCGGTGCTGAATCCCATGTAACTCCCCTGCTAACTCTGTCTCTCTGTGGCCTCTTCCTGTGGTTTCTCCTGGAGGCATTGGCTCACCTAAGCGCCAGCGTCTTCTGTAACCTTGAAGGTCACCTCTTCAGATTAGTGATAAAATGCTAAATCACAGCTTCTGGTTCTATCCCTGGAGAATACTTATACATCTTCATCTAGGAACGTGTCCCTTTGTCCTTACCCTTCGCTTAATGTCCTGAGACGTTCTGCATTTATGGGGGACCCCCAATTTTACGGCATTGAAATTGATCGTCTTTGGTATGAAAACTTTGAGATTTTCTAAGATCACAAATACTGCTGACTGAACCCTGCAAAGAATGAAGTTATACCAGGCCCAGTCTCCTCTCAAAGGAGCCCTGCTTCTGGCTAACAAGTTAGTCTTGTGTGTTGTCAAGATCCCACTCGCTGCTGTGGCTGCTGCTGGTTTCTGAGACGTGGACAGGGGACTCCTTGGAAGGTGGTCACCAGGAGTTGCTCTTTTTCTTAGAGGGAATCCCGGGATGTGGAAAGCGACAGGGAACAGACCCAGCAGCTTTGTGATGACTTAACCATGGTCAACTTCCTCCCCAACAGAGGTGGATGAGTGTTCCTGGCCAGATCACGGCGGGTGTGAGCAGCGCTGTGTGAACACTCTGGGCAGCTACAAGTGTGTGTGTGATCCTGGCTATGAGCTGGCCTCTGACAAGAAGGCGTGTGAAGGTTGGTGTTGGACCTGCCAAGCTGGAGTGAGAGGGGATGGGGGACAAGTCTTAGGAGAGGGGGGCAGATGAAGATGGAGCAGCTGGTTGGCTGTGAAGTAACAATGGACAGCTGTGGGGATGATCCACCTCCTTCCTGGGGGGAAAAACAACTCGATGAAGCCACAAACGTGAGATGACTTTATCGGACTCCACCCCAGCAATTGTGCAGGTGGAACCATGGTTCATTTTCTTCTGTGACTGTGTGAAATTCATATGATTACTAAGGTAGCAAATAAAAGCAAAGAATAAGTATGAGCACTTTGGTGTGACTCAACGAATAGTGCATTTCATTCATTCCATTCCTACCTGGCTGGTGGTGTTTTCCTTGTCCACCTGAATGAGTCTGCTTGTTCGTGGAACCCAGGGACATTGCCTAGCTTGGTGCAAACATTTCTAAATCTTGCAACTCTGGGCAGCTACAAGTGTGTGTGTGATCCTTGGTCCAAGTCATGTGAAGTCCCCAGCTATGCCACTGAGTGAGAGATAAAGCACAAACGCATCGTCTTTCTTAAAAAAGCTGTAAAGACTTGTCCTCCACTCCTTCCCTCCAAATCCTCAGTTGAAACAGACTAGAAGAAAGGAGGCTGAAGTAATCAGTTCAGATGGTCTATTTGTTGTTGTTCTTATTGCTGCTGTTATTAAAGAACAGCAGGGCTTATTGCTGCTTGGGGGAAATTGCAGCCACTTGGAAATAAAACCAGATGAATCTTGCTTTTTTCCCCCCCCATGCAGTGGCCTGTGGCGGTTTCATTACCAAGCTGAATGGAACCATCACCAGTCCTGGGTGGCCAAAGGAGTATCCTACCAACAAAAACTGTGTCTGGCAAGTGGTGGCCCCCGCTCAGTACCGGATCTCCCTTCAGTTTGAAGTGTTTGAACTGGAAGGCAATGATGTATGTTTCTGCACTCCAGTTGACTGGGGAGCGTGTTGGGATGTGGCTCAGGGCTGAAAACTGCCGAGGGGCTCAGCAGGTGGGGAGGTGGCCTCCTAGGGTCGTGGGGTTGTAGCTGGGCGGAATCTGGGGGGTGTTTGGTGAGGCAGTTCCAGCGGCACACCCTCTGCAGATGGAGGGCTTTGGTCCTCTCATCACTGATAAATCCGAGGAGAATCAGGACAGGAGAGGAGGAGGTGGGTCTTGGGGGCGGGGGGTGCGAGGTGGTCAGGACAGGTCCGTCCCCTGGGGTAGGAATCTGGGGCTTGGCATCCAGCTGGGAGGAATGGAGGCGGTGAGATGCAGCTGGGGACCAGGGTGGCATAAAAACCCCATTCCCTCCCTTGGGCGGTGGTCATGGAATGATCAAGTCAGCCAGCCGAGGCCCAGGCAGAGCCCTAAAGCTGGACAGCTAGTCAGGCGTGCCCCCTGTCTGCACCTTGGGCTGGAGGGATCCCAGTAAGAGTCGAGAGGACCCTCCCGCTGGGCCTGACAGAGCTCGACTGCCCACCTGGCAGGGTGCAGCTCTCAGGAAGGCAGCCCTGCCATGCGCCAGGGTCTGCGGCGGGGACTGGCGGGCACCGGGCGGCTCCCCATGACTCCCCCCTGCAGGTGTGTAAGTACGACTTCGTGGAGGTGCGCAGCGGCCTGTCCCCTGACGCCGGGCTGCACGGCAAGTTCTGTGGCTCCGAGACGCCCGAGGTCATCACCTCACAGAGCAACAACATGCGCGTGGAGTTCAAGTCCGACAACACGGTCTCCAAACGCGGCTTCAGGGCCCACTTCTTCTCAGGTGTGCGGGTTTGGGGGCAAGACCACAGGCTGAGGGCAACACGGCTTTGTGGGCTCCCAGCCTCGGGGCACCCGCCCGCTCCTCTCTGCCCGCTGCCCCTGCCCTCACAGTGTCTCTGCCTCGGTCCGGGTTTTATAGCGTGGTGGCTATGTTATTGCAGGGCTACCAAAACAAGCGACCACAAACCAGGTGGCTCAAAACAACAAAAAATGTTGTCTCTCACAGCTCTGGAGGCCAGAGGTCTGGAACCGAGGTGTGGGCAGGGCTGTACTCCCCCAGAGGGCTTGGGGAGGAGCCTTCCTTGCCTCTTTCTAGCCCGTGGTTCCAGCACTGAAGTGTTGGGTGGTCTTCATCTCTTTATTTTTTACGGGCTCTTTAAGGATTCTTAGTTGTCCTCATAGAATCAGAGGGCAAAACTAAAGCACCAAGTGTTCAGTGACACATTACCCGCAGTGGGCAGAGGGTACAGAGAGCAGGGAGATGTCCCTGACCCTTGAAGTTATCCTGGTGGGAGGGCTGGGGATGGAGGTTGGTCCTTGGTTAACAGGGAAGGAAGCTGGCTTAGGAGAGGGCTGCATGCTGTGCCGGCTTGAGCTACAAGATCCATAATGACAGCAACAGCTGACATCTGAGTCCATCCATAATAATAAATAAAAACTAACACTGACTCGGGGCTGGATGCTGTTCTAAGTGCTTTCCCTGTACTAATTCGTTTCCTCCTTTCAACAATCCTGTGAGGTAAGGACACCATAACTGACTCCACTTTACAGGTAAGGCAACTGAGGTACAGAAGTCAAGGGCTCCCCAAGGTCACAACAGCTGGAAGTGGAGGAGCAGGGCTGGCACTGGGCCGCCTGGCCCAAGGCTCGCACGCTTACCTGCTCCACAGGCAGGAGGAGGTGTGGGGCCGTGGAGTAACAGCCCAGGCATCTGGTCACACAGACTGCTTGCTCACTGAGTAACCTTGGGCATGTTAACGTTCTCAGCCTCAGTTTTCCTACCTGTAAAATGGGGGCATAGGCACCTCCCTCCTAAGGTTGTGTGAGAATTAACTTAGATAATACAGAGGGTTTGGGGGCAAAGGCACCTCCCTCCTAAGGTTGTGTGAGAATTAACTTAGATAATACAGAGGGTTTGGGGGCAAAGGCACCTCCCTCCTAAGGTTGTGTGAGAATTAACTTAGATAATACAGAGGGTTTGGGGGCAAAGGCACCTCCCTCCTAAGGTTGTGTGAGAATTAACTTAGATAATACAGAGGGTATAATAGAGTGATTAGTGTCCATCACAGGGTAAATACTCAGTGCACGGTGGTTATTTTTATTATTGTTAATATTATTATTAATACTAGCCTATCCTTTAAGGAGCTCCTTGGTTTGGGTGGGGAGCAGGAGGGGAGAACCTATATATACATTAAAGTGCTTTAGGAGCATGGGGAATTCAGTATGTACCAGGGCCAGATAGTATCCAAGGAATGCTGCCCCACCCTCGGCCCCGTGGAAGGATAATCAGAGTTGGGACAAACAGGGAGACTCCCTGGTGGAGACTCCTTTTGAGCTGGGTTCTGGGCTGTGAGGGACGTTCCCAAGTTGGTGGTTCCTCTTAGGAGAGTCCGTTGATCTCCACAGACAAGGACGAGTGCGCCCAGGACAACGGCGGGTGCCAGCACGAATGTGTCAACACCTTCGGGAGCTACCTGTGCAGGTGCAGGAACGGCTACCGGCTCCATGAGAACCGGCAGGACTGCAAAGAGGGTGAGTCTTGACCGTGGCTGGGGTGGAGGGCGCTGGGAGGCTCGCCTTGGCTGCCCGAGTGTGTGCATGCGTAAGAGTGAAAGCGAGGGGCGCTTCTTCCAGGTCTAGCAAGCCCCAAACTGAGGCTCAGCTTCTGCCTTCCCTCCTCCCACCTTCCTGCTCAAGAGTGATTTCCACCAGGGCAGTCCCTCCTTCAGGAAGCTTGCAGGGGCCCTTGAGTGCTCTCCTGCAGTTATTATTGCAAAGTGGTTAAACGCCAGGCTCCAGAATCAGACCACCTAGGTTTAAATCTTGGCTCTGCTACTTACCAGCTGTGCGACCTTGGGCGACTTAGTTAACCTCTCTGAGCTTCAGTGTCCTCTTCTGTTTCAAAGGGACTAAACATACCTCCTTCTTAAAGTTTTTGTGAGGGTTAAATGAGAGCATGCTTAGAAAGTATTTCAGACAGGCTGACACATATTAAGCACTTGAAATGTTGATAGAGATCAGCCATCTATGTCATAATCATATTTACCATTTGCAGGTCTAATAGTAAAATAGAATTTGGGGAAGACTTTGGTCCCTGCTCCATTCACTACTGGGAGGCCAGACGGCTTTTCGTGTCCAGTCACTCTGGGAAAGGCCTTCCCATGTTCTTACCCCATCCTGCAAAGGGACTTTGAGCATCTCGATGAACACACAGGCCTCCAGGCCTTGTCCCCACCACAGAGCCCTGCATGCACATCAGGGTGAGGGAAGATGTGAAGACCTCACACCCCTGTTCTGGGATAAACATTTCAGAATTAAGAGATACCGGCTGGGACGCCACACAGACTCGTCAGGGCCTCCCCGGAAGGTTAAAGAATGAGCTTAGACATCTTCAGAAGCCCACCCTCGAGCCCAGCGCTGTGACCTGGACACAGGAGGTCACAGGTTGGGTTGAGAGGTGGGTTGGAAGAACTGTCATTCTGGAACTTAAAAAAAACTTTGTTTAGCCCCTCTGGCGGGGTGGGGGCAGGAGAGATATAACTCCGCTAAGGTCCCATCAGGTGAACTGTATGCGTTCCCCCAGGGTGGCAGGGAGTGCGGCAGCCAACATCCCACGTCTGAGCTGCTGCCCTTGTTGGCGCCCATTCTCTGTGGGGCTGCGGAGCAGAGGCAGCAATGAGGGGGAACCTCCGTGCAGCCGCCCCTGCCTCTCACCCACCCTCAACCTCCAGCTGCCTCAGCCTGAAGCCACAGGGCAGAGACAACAGTGGTACCTCCTCAGTGCCCTCTATTTCCTAATCAGCAAGAGCAAAGGCAGGCCTGGCTCTACCCCCGACCAACAGGTCACTTGCCATCTCTCAGCTTATTTTCTCAATTAGAAGGTGGAAAGGATTAAATGAAAGGATGCAATCAAAGTGCTTAGTGCAGCGCTCAACACAGATAGAGACAAATTCTAGCTATTGGCCAAAACGTTACTTACTAAGCAAGTCGCAGGACCGCTCTTTGCAAATAGCATGGTAACCAGGCCAACATCTGTAGCCTCCAATTGAAATTGCTTTGGAAACTAAAAGACAGAAGGCATAGTGATGGAGATCTTTGTTAGCACTTACTGAGCATTTCACATGCATTATCTCATTTAATCCATGCATCCCCACTACAATGTTGGCACCCCTTTTACCAATAAGGACACCAAGGCTCAGAGTCCCCCATCTTGTAGGTGGTGGCACCAGGACTTGAACTGAGGCCCATCTGACCCCAGGGCCTGTGGTCTCAACCACTAACTCTACCATATTTCCAGCGACAATCACAATGAGAATAGCAGTAGTAAGAAAGGTGACCTGACTCCAGGAAGGCAGCAAAGCCAAATAAATCAGCAGATCTCTGAGCTGGGGGACTCTTTACTGAGGCCAAACCCTGCCCTCACATATTATGACCACGTGACAAGAGGTCAGGGAAGAGACTCTTCCGGAATGCCTCTTCTGCTGCCCACAAATGAATTACCTCTCTCTCTCTTCTGTGTCCCTTCCTGTCACCCCCAGCTGGCTGTGTGCACAAGATCAGCAGTGCAGAGGGGACCCTGGTGAGCCCCAACTGGCCTGACAAATACCCGAGCCGGAGGGAGTGTACCTGGAACATCTCTTCAACCGCAGGCCACAGGGTGAAACTTGTGAGTTATTTTCAAAGTTTATGGACAACACGGACTTCGGTATCAGGCTGACACGGGTCTGAGTCTCTGCTCGGCCTCTTCCCAGCTCTGAAACTTGGGGAGGTTACTCAACATTTCCAGGACTCAGTTTTGTCATCTGGAATATGGGGCTGCTAATGAAACCTACCTCTCCAGGCTGTTGTGCAGATTAAAAGAGAGGAGGCACCTGAAGCCCTTCGCCCAGGGTGGTGGGTGAGAAAAGCTCTGTAAATAGCACCTGTTCACAGTGGTGTCAGTATGACCTGGCACCCATCACACAGATCTGAAGCGCTGTTTGAGATTCAATAGTTTCCAGTTATAATATTTTACAAAAAAAAGAAAAAAGAAAACATTCTCAAGGTTAAAAAAAAAATGTAGTCAGTCAGAGTGTTGGAAAGTGGAAATCAAGTTTACAGATCCCCATGCTCACTCTAGGAATGACTTCTCTGAACATTTTCTTGTGAATTCTTCCAGAAATTTCTGTGTGGGTATGCACAGGAAAAAATATATATCCTTTTTCTTGCTCACATTTCTCAAATGGATTCTATTATTCATATTCTTCTACAACTTACATTTTTTCCAGTTAACAATAGGAGGTTAAGTTATGTATGCTAATTCTCTCTTGAATTAAAATATATATGTCTTCCAAGCCTTTCTTTAAAGTCCCATCTATGCATATGATTGTGGTGGTCTGCTTACCATGCTCAGTTATTTCAAAAGAGAAATGAGTTTTTCCTGCAAGTCTTATTTCTCAGCCACCAGGGACTCCCAGATCGTGGAGTGTAAAACAAACCCTCTTGCCTTCTGGAGAAGTTGTTGTATTCCAGCAGACAAATAGTTTTTAAATGGGTCATTCTAACTCTGGAGATAGCTAAGCTCTTCAGAATGTATATGGATGTCCCCCTGAATTATGGACCAATAATGCAGGGAGAAGGGGAGAGAACAAAGGAGAAGGTGATGATAAATAGACAATCGCCCAGGGACTTGCGTGGGTCTTTACTGGCGAAAGCGGTGAGGAGGACAGGTGGATGAATGGGCGCCCAGGCTGGGCACGGGTGCAGGCCTGGGGCATCGAGGGGTGAAGGCAGGGCCCCTGACCACAGGTGCCCATGTGGGCACCTCATATGCATGGCTGTCCGTGTAGGAAATGCTTTCGGCTGCTCTCCCGGGTCAGTCAGAGCAGCCTTGAATCTGGGCGAGGGTGAATTCAAGCGAGTGCATTAGAGAAAGGCTGCCATCTGCGGGAAGACGATCGCCATGGCAACACAAATCTCTGAAGACGGCGGGGGAATGGCGCGCCCTGGGGTTGGGAACGCGCAATTTGCACAACTGGTAGTGGCGCTTCCCTGGAAGGGCCACAGGATTTTAGTAACAGCCCCACACGTCTTTTCCTGTTCTCTACAGTACTGAGGAAATAAAGCAACCGATCACAGTGGCCAGAGTGAACCCAGACCTCCAATTTATCTGAGGCACATACATATGCGCTAGTTCTTAAATACTTCCTTGGGAAGTGGATGGTGGGTATACTGATCATGCTCTACCTTTTTGCTACCAGAGTGTGGGCTGAATACTTACCAGGAAGCTAGTGTTTGACTGCACAGGGATAGCCACAGGGTGTCCTATGGACTTTTGGGGAGCGCCCCGTCTCCCTGGCCCACCATCACCCTCCCATTGCATTGCCCACCCTGGTCCCACCAGCCCCCCCTTCCTACTCCTGGCCACCATCCCTACCCCAACTCTCCGGCCCCACCTCCCTTCCTATCAGTGTGAAGAGCTTTGCCCATTGCAAAGCTCACACACAAGATGCGTGTGTCATTCTTACGAAAGCCAGTGCCCCCTCTATCTCTCCCTCTCTACCTCCATCTCTACTCTGTCACCCTGGGCCCCTTCTTGTGAATTGCGATCCCTTCCAACCGCCAGCTAATGTTCTCTCTCCCTCTCTGTCATTTGGTCCAAGTCTTCAGTTAAACTGTCCCCTCTCACCTTGTCCCATCCCCCTCATAGCCATGGGCAGGCCATTGGCCAGTCTTGTGCCCAGCGCCTGAGAAGCCCTACATTTGGGGCTGCAGAGCCTGGTTTACAGCCTGGAATTATGGGGCTGCCCTGGCCTGCTTCAGGGGACGGTCTTGGGGGGACAGAGAGGAGGGAGGCAGTATAGCCTGGTGATGGTTAGGAGTGTGACCTGGAGTCAGGCTGGCTGGGGGTCCAGTTCAGCTCCATCCTTCTCTAGCTGTTTGAATGTGGGCAAGCCACTTAACTTTCCTAAGGCTCGGTTTCCCCTTCTGCACACTGGAGGTAATAGTAGCTCTTCCCTTACAGTATTATCAGAATTGAGTGAGAAAATGCGGGGCTCTGCATGGAAAAAAGTATTCAACTCTGGCCAGCCACTCTCAGGACAATGACGTGGAGTAGCACGCACTTCATGAAGCTCATTCACACAGTGCAGTGCAGAGGTTAAGGACAAAAGGGCTCCTTGACCTCCTGGTCATGGCCCAACTCTGCCAGTGGGTGACCTTGGGCAAGTTATCCGACAGCCCTGTGCCTCAGTTTCCTCATCTGTAAGGTGGAGGTTATCATGGTAGACACCTCACAGGGTCGTGAGGATTACTACTTACAAAGCATTTAAAACAGCCCATAGGGCTTCCCTGGTGGCGCAGTGGTTGGGAGTCCGCCTGCCGATGCAGGAGACACGGGTTCGTGCCCCGGTCCGGGAAGATCCCACATGCCGCGAAGCGGCTGGGCCCGTGAGCCATGGCTGCTGAGCCTGCGCATCTGGAGCCTGTGCTCCGGAACGGGAGAGGCCACAGCGGTGAGAGGCCCGCGTACCGCAAAAACAAACAAACAAAAAACAGCCCTGGGTCAGAGTGAACACCTCGGTCACTGCTGCTCCCATTGTTGAGGGAGAAGCTGCAGGACATGCCAGAAGGAGCACAGACACCAACAAGCACTGAAACCCTCTGACCCCGGCCATCTTATCTGCAAAGTGGTCATGGTAGCAATAGCTCATAGGGTTGTTCTGGGGACTAGAGAGGCACCAGCTGGAGACCTGCTCAACAGATGTGGCCACCATCACCACGGGCTCCATGCCACCTGCACAGCTGGCTGGGCAGATGCGTGTCCTCGTGCCCCTTCCTCTCCCACTGCTGGAGAGGGGGGCCCGCCCCGGCTGAAGTGACCTTGCCTCACTTTCTGCTCTTCCATCCCTAGACGTTTAACGAGTTTGAGATCGAGCAGCACCAGGAATGCGCCTATGACCACCTGGAGCTGTACGATGGGCCCGACAGCCTGGCCCCGGTCCTCGGCCGTTTCTGCGGCAGCAAGAAGCCAGACCCAGTGGTGGCTTCGGGCAGCAGCCTGTTTCTCCGGTTTTATTCGGACGCCTCGGTGCAGAGGAGAGGATTCCAAGCCATGCACAGCACAGGTGCGTGGGCTGGGAGCCCGGCCTTCAGCTGATCCCCACGTGGACTGGAGATAGATGGGTGATGAAGGCAGGGAAAGGACCACCTTTCATTCTGACTATGGGGGATGAGCAGTGTATGATAACATGTCCCTTTTAACATGAAACATAGGCAACCATAGGGGGAAGGGTTGTTTTCTTTTAATGTCTTTCACTGACAACCTTTTAAAGGGGCAACCCTTTGTCGGCGCCACGTTTCTTTCCTCCCTTTCTTTCTTCCTCCCACCGCCCCCCACCGCACCTTTAAAATTTTACTTGTAATTTTGCTGGTCTGTGAAACCCTGAGTCTGGGTGCTGAGTGGTGGAGAGTAGCCCCTTGTACCCTCCAAGGACCAGTTCCAGAAAATGAAAAGTGTTTTTGTTCCCCATTATTTTTCCTCACTTGAAATAAATAATTTTATTCAGCCCTTTGGAGGAAAATGTTTATGCATATAACTTACATTATTTACTGTGTTAAACGGAAGAAAGTCAGTAAGCACATTGGCTCTGCTGTTTAGCCATTTAAAGGATACTACCTGGGACTAGAGCCCTTGAAGCAACTTTGTCTCTCTGATCCTGGCCCTCTGGCAAAGCGGTGACCGTGCAGCCCACGCAGAGTCTGAGATCATGGTGATGACCACTGTGAGGCTTTCTGATCCCTTTAACAGCCCCTCCTCCCAGTTTTTTCCCAGAACCAGAAAACATGAATCAGGCGAGACAAAATGACAGCCAGCACCTTCTCCGTCTGGCTGGCCCTTGCCTGGGAGAAAACTCCCCACTGTTCACGGCTGCGTTGTCACTTCCCCGGTAAAGTTGAAAAGCCACTAACTAGTGACGTCACCCTCTTGTCCCTGCAGACTGAGTGTGGGCGCTCAGGGTAGGTCAGGGTCCTGCAGGCAATGGGGGCACACTCAGGTAGAATCGTTATTTGAGGGGAATTTCATAGGGACTGTTTATAGAAGGGTGGGCAGGGTGTGAGGACACCATGGTGACAGTGCTGCAACCAGGGCTAGGCTGCAAGGCTGTTACTACCCCCGGCGTGGATACCAGAGGAGGGAACGGTTCCTGGAGCCTAGAGATAGAGGGGGGCAAACAGAGGACCCCCCAGCAGGAGCGAGGACCAGGCAAGGAGGGGGCCTGGGACTAATGCCCTGACCTCTCTCCTCCCTCCTCTGATCTGCTGGTGTCCCCTGTGGCTGGATCATGAAGGCAAAGGGCTCATCCGTGTAGACCCAGAGGTCTGCCTCCAGGGGCCCAGAGCAGGTGGGGAAGAATGGAGAGGGGATCTGGCAGGATGGATGGAAGGCATCCTGCCCTGCTAAGTGCCCATTTCCTTGCCAGCCATGTCTCAAGAGTTTGAAATTTCCCAAAGACAGCTCAGACCTGGAAGAAATTCTAAGCTAGAGCACAATTAAGAGTTGGCAGTCAGACAGGACTGGGGCCAGGCTGGACATGGAGCTCCAGCTGGGCTGGGGAATGTTACCAGACAGTGTGGAAGACAGGCCAGCCAGCGGGAGGAGGCGTGGAGCACATTGAGGACCTGCTGTGGAGGAATTTGCCTTCAGAATTTCTGTTGCTTTCTAATTTCCCATCCCTCTCATTTACACATTTTTATTATGTGGTCTCTAGCAGCCTAGACACATGGTAGGATGGGACTCAGGCCAACCAGAGTTACCGTCCCAGTGAAAAAAATGCAGAAGCCAAGGCTACAGAATACAAGTCCAAAGTACAAGGCGCAGCTCGCCTGTAACACTCACAGGGGTTTCAAAGCTGGCCTATAGTTAGACTCTCAAATGCAGGCTCCAGCCAGGTCTATTCTGAGGTTTCAGGTTTGAGAGCTCACCAGCAGTTTTGATGTGCTTTTGGTGCCCTCTGCTGGCAAAATAACAAATTACAGTAAGTCGGCCGGGCAAGTGTGAGCCCTTTTCAGATGCTTCTAGCGCTTCCAGGCAGTAAAGTGGTAAAGATCCATCACATCCCAGCGACCAGGCGGGCAAATCATCCATTGGCCCCAGGTCTCCATAACTGGAGAGGGGAAAAGGCTTTTGTCAGTAGCATGCCCCGGTATTCCCCGAGGCCTCCCTATGGCCCAATCTGGGAACACAGGACCTTGGTTTGTACGTAAGGGTCAATTTGGACTCCCCAGTGAGCCCTGAAACTCCTGGATCTCTTTTACTCCTCAGTAAAATGGGCTGATGAAACTTTCCCAACCCTTCGCACAGGGCACGCACCAGGCTTTGTGGAGAAAACTGGCTTGTACGGAGGGTGTGAAGAGAGACTGGGGGCCGGGAAGAGGGGGCGCGGAGCGTGTGCTCTCTGTGCGGAGGGGGCATCGCGCTTCTCTCTCCGCTCTAGAGTGCGGGGGCAGGCTGAAGGCCGAAGTGCAGACCAAAGAGCTCTATTCCCATGCCCAGTTTGGGGACAACAATTACCCGAGCCAGGCCCGCTGCGACTGGGTGATCGTGGCGGAGGACGGCTACGGCGTGGAGTTGATATTCCGGACATTTGAGGTCGAGGAGGAGGCCGACTGTGGCTACGACTACATGGAGGCGTACGACGGCTACGACAGCACGGCGCCCAGGCTCGGCCGCTTCTGCGGCTCCGGGGTGAGTCCCGGGGAGGCGGGGGAGGCGGGCCGCGGAGCTGTTGGGTCAGACACACGTGCGTCAGAGTTCCTGCCGCTTATAGCACCAGCCAGGAGGCCCGCTCTGCTGGAGCACAGAGGGAAACTGGAGGGTAGTCGCAGAGGAGGTTGGGAGGTACCGGGGACCTAATACCGAGGTCAGCTAGGTAAGAGCAAGTCCTTTTTAGGACTGCCTAGTTTTGCAAAGGGTTCGTCTCTCCCGGCCCCCTACCTCCCCCCCCCCATTTTTCTTTAGCCTTCAGGCTTTAAAATTTTTTTTTAATTATACTTCTGCATATTCCACATATTCACAATTCTCTCTCCCAATAAAACCAAGTGCCTGTGAAAATTATGAATCACTCTTTTACTCCAAACATATTAGTTATGCTCAAGGTTATGATCATTTTTCTCATTATCACCTCTTTCCTGGGCCACCTCCTCAGGACAGGGCAGGCCTGTTTTGATCACTATTTCCCCAGCGCCTGAAATAGGGCCTGGCATGTGGTTGGTGCTCAGTGAAAGTGTGTGGACCGGCCAGTTCAGTGTCCTGGGCCCTCTCTGGCTGTACCGCGCTGGGCACTGCCCACACTGGGCCCCTAGCTCTCTCCTTTCCTCCCCCTCCAGGGCTGATCACTCAAGCTTCTTCGCAACTGGCTGGACTTACATTAAATCATTTTAGAGTCATTAGTGCTTGTGCTAAACAGAACCTCAGACTGGCATTTGCATGAGTCTTTGAATAATTTCCCTTCATCTTCTCTCACCCTCCAAAGAAGAAAGGATGCCGAAGTGTGACTTAGCTGATGCAGTGCCTTTGAGAGCTAAAGTCTTTCAAACTGTGGGGTCCACATGCAGAGGAAAACCTTGGAGGGTCCTGAGCAGTGAAATGTATGGGAAGCCCAGTTTGGTTCTGTTAGAATCTGGCAGACAGCAGCCTCAGAACCTGGCTCCCCTTCATCCACCACCTGGCAAAACCTTTCTGACAAATGTAGTGACTCCATCCCATGTTTTGTCCTTGGACAGGACATAGACCTCAACAATGGTCTTTGTCCTAGGTCTCCTGGAAGACACATCACAGTGGTGACCCTAGAGCTGGATGATTCATGGTATACACTTTACAGTGAGAAAAACCTGAGCTTGCAGCCTATCTAGTTGTGTGAACTTGAGTCTCATCTCAGTTTCCTCAAGTATAGAATAGAGAGAGAACCTGCCTTATAAAGTTGTTGTAAAGTTTACATGAGATGAGATCTGAAAGTGCTTAGAGAAGTGCACTTAATTAATCTATGCACTTAATAAATAACAGATTCTATATGAGCTATGCATTTCAGATTGTCTTTGGAAAAGCAGGGCTGGGGCAGGGGGCGGGGGTGCTCTCTGGAGCAGAATTTGAAAAGCTTTCCTTTGAAAAAGAGCTTGTTTTGTAGCCCTTCAGAGCCTCTGGTGCCAGGGATGCCTTGCGGCATCATCAGCCATCCTATGTCTTTGTGTAAAGTTCTGTCTCATTCTCCTTATTTTAAACTCCAACCACAGCCAACTGGCTTAAAGTCCCTCTGGTTTTCCTTTCTCCTCCCCTCAGCCATTGGAAGAAATCTACTCTGCAGGGGATTCTCTGATGATTCGATTCCACACGGACGACACCGTCAACAAGAAGGGCTTTCAGGCCCAGTACACGAGCACCAAGTTTCAGGATGCCCTGCACATGAAGAAATAATGTTGTTCTTGAAAAACAGGAAATGAGAATGTTTTTGTTATAGCAATGGCACCTTGTGGATTTGCTCTAAAGCAGTCTGCAGTATTATTCTCAAACAAAAACCCAAAATCTAGCCTTGGAGGTGTGTGTATCTGATGAAGTTCAGCCAAAACAAGGAGAGAAGATGTTCCTTTGATTCCAGCTGCAATGTTATCAATCATGGAGTTTTAAAGATTAATATTTGACGTCCCTGACTATTCAGGCTATGCCTGTTCTTTCTCCTTGTCCCTTGCTCCTATGAGGCAAAAGCCCACTCTTGGGTGGGTCCTTCCTCTATTTCTGGACGTGCTTCCATAGGTGTCAGGCAGTGTGACCATGTCCTGGAGACTCGGGTCATCTTCTGTCTACACTGCACAATGAGGATAAAAGCCTGGCCATAGCACATGTGCTCCTCACAGCTTTGGCTGCAGACTTTTGCTATCTCTCTGCCAGGGACACGTCACGCATGAAACCTGAGAATATGGGCGTCAGGACTAAAAAAGCATCACAGTAAGCAGTGCACAGAGGGAGCTGGTGTGTGAGAATCCTTGTCACGTAGCAAGGAGACCTCCAGCTTTTCCTCTGCATCATCGGCTCTCCCTGCCCACGTTGGGCTCCCCCATCCCTAACTGCATTAGAGGACTAAGGCATCTGCTGTGACTTCAGCAGAACACTGGCTGGTAAGAGTCCCTAATCTGCCAAGAAGAAGACATCCTGACTTGTCCTCCTGCCCTTGTTGACTTGGAGAAGACTCCACCTGGCCTTGGGATTCCATGGGCTGAGGACATCTATTCCTCCAGCTTTGGAGGCACTTGCTGTGGTTGACCTTGACTCTTGACAACCAACTCAAACTGCATTTGCAAGACGTGCAAAGATATCTAATGAGGGACCATTCAGGTCCTTTGTGGGGTTAACATCATTGAAAACTGGTTAATTATAAGTTATGTAAGAATCAACACCTTGTAGAACAAGTCTACTGTGACTAACTTCCTGAAACCGGTCGGGTTCAAGAGTGCATGGGTGACATTGCTCAGACTAACTAGCACTCAGTCACCAACCTGCAATCAGAATTCACCACACTTGGCACTTGTCCTAGAGAAGTGTAGAGGATGTTGTTTACATAATTTTGAAACCTCCGGGGGTACTTTAAACAGTGAGGTAGTTTTGAATGGCATTTCATTAAGGCATCTATGGGCATTATGAGCTAAAAGCTGTGGTATGTTAGCTTTAAAAGAGTATTTATGTTGGAATGATTTTAAAATAATGTTTACATAACCGTAAGTCCCGTGTGATTGGTATCGAACACAGGACAGCGCACGAGAGGGTTTTTGCTGAGAGCCGAGATCACTCCCAAGCACCAGAATTCCTTTGGGATAAATCAACCTCATTTGAAACAAAGTATTTGCAAAAGATTAAAGGTGGTATTTTTTAAAGATCAGAATATACCCCCAGAGGACTATGTCTAATTAAAATGATTGCTGGGAGTTAAAAAAAAAAAGATGAAAAAAAAAGAATACAAAGAAAGGTAGAAGAAATGCATGGGACTATTTTTTCCTTAAAACAGCAAAAAAACAAAGTATTATTAATAATAATATATGTCTGTATATATGTATGAATGTAAACGATCAACTGTCAGAGCCTTAATCAATGCAGTGTGATAAATACTGACCCACTGATTTGACTGAGTAGGCCCTTCTGGACCTGCGCTGGTTTTTTTTTTGTTTTTTTTGTTTTTTTTTTTTGCGGTACGCGGGCCTCTCACTGTTGTGGCCTCTCCCGTTGCGGAGCACAGGCTCCGGATGCGCAGGCTCAGCGGCCATGACTCACGGGCCCAGCTGCTCCGCGGCATGTGGGATCTTCCCGGACCGGGGCACGAACCCGTGTCCCCTGCATCGGCAGGCGGACTCTCAACCGCTGCGCCACCAAGGAAGCCCTGTGCTGTGTTTTATGGGTCTTCTTTCACCAAGCTCTCTCTTGGCCTTTCTTGGCCCTGAATGGAGGTTCAGCCTACATTCTTATATTGTGATCTATCACAGCCCCTGTTCCCAGGGGAACTTTGATTCAGCACATAGAGCAGCTTGTCACTGGTTCAGGCCTTACCTGCCTCATAGGGTGGATTCCATTTCTCTGATTTTTGTGTTTTGGCGGCTTTTATTTTGCCCCATCTGATCTTCAGAGTTGAAACTGAAATCAGGATGCATATGGTGACTGGTAAGGGTCTCTCTCCAAGAACATGAAAATTCTGTAGTTTCAGCCTTTAGAAGTCTGAATACGATTAGTGAATTCCCTGGAAAAGTGAGAGGGAGTCAGAAACAGTCAGCTCCACCTCAGTATTTGCCACCCTCATGAAACAATGGTACTTAGTTTTCTCTCTCTAGTATGAATATTTTCAAAAACACAACTTCAACCATTATCAACCTGTGGCCAATTTGAAACAATGGGTCTCTTATGAAAACCTTTATTTAGGCCTTCTGTGAGTGACGTATTCCTAGAAAAGACAAGCTCTGATTCAGCTGGGGCTGGCCAGACCACTCCCCTGGAGACTCAGACTCACAGGACGTACGCATGGTGCAGGTTCTAAAACAAACGCACAGCTGGCTTCACGAGAGAAAGTCCACTCAGCAGAAAGACCCAGGCCCCTGCCTTGGCTCTTCCAAATGCCAGTGACCTTCCTGCACATATCCCAGGGGACATTACCCCTGCCTGCTTTGTCCTTGGGGCTGTCACAGAGCTCCAAGAAGACTGGCTTCAGTTCAGAGAATTATCTTGATGACCCAATGAAATATTTGGGGTCTGGGTCTTCAGCCTGGTCCAATTCTAGTGTAATCTGGTCTAGTAGATGCTGGAACCTGGATCCCAGGGCAGGGTAAGGATCTGGAATTAACTTCAGCTTGTGGAATTTCTCCAAACAGAAAATGAGGCTGTGTATCGATTCACTGTAAGACTATTTTCCTCTAAAGTTAAGTTTCATATTACTCATGAAATGCTCAGCCTGGTTAAATCATTTGTAAAGTCTTGTTAACTAGCAAATCACACTGGGGTTTGCCATTGATCTGGTCTGTTTGATACATCTCAGATAATTCGTGGTATTGTTATTGTCCAGTGTGTCAACAAGTGTTCCTTTGGCTTCAGCAGATGTTTTTCAAGTTTCCTTTGTAGACTGAACTTCTGAAAAATAATCCCAAATGCCTAGAAGGATTCTTTAAAAAGAAAAAAGGAAAAGAAAAACCGTTTAGAGCATTATCTATAAATATATTGTATTTTTTATTTTGTGTAATTGTACATTTCATGAAATGTTGTCAGTTTCAGAGAGAAAGGGGAGAGGAGTTAACATATGTCTAGAAAGAAATGTTTCATTAAAGAATGAGGACTTATTGATGTGACCTGGATTTGTATCATAAGTTCAGACAAGATCTTCGTGATCATTTTCTCCAATACCACGAGAACTTGGGGAGGAGATAAAAAAAGGGGACCCTCTCTCTGGCTTTCTACTCTCTGGTGAGTACCCAGTGCCTGGCTCCAGAACAGAGCTCCCTGTTGGAGCCAGAAAGTCATGAGCAAAGCTAAAGAGGGCTTCAAAGTTGCCCCCTTTCTTGGACCCAGATAGTCTGGAATCTGACAACACGAACGTTGTGGCGATGGTTGCAGCTGTAACCGTGCTAGATGTGGTAGACGTCTTCCGTTTGTCCCTCAGCAATTCTCTCCACCTGGTTTTGAGCCTGAGGACCACATGTGATGTCTAAAACTGAAGGTCACGGCTCCTATAAGGGGGCTGTCTCTCTGGACTCTGGCAGCCACTCCTTTCACTTGTCCCTTCAGACCTGGGGGGGGAAATGACACTCTGCCCGTCTAACCCTCATACTGCATTATTCCCCAAGGGGAACCTTTATAAATAGTCCTTTTAATAAGTCCCCTTACATATAGCGAGTTGAGTATATCATTTCCTGTGGGGGCCCTGGCTGATACAGGGTCCAGTTCTAACACAAGGATAGAGACGCCATCTGATCAAGGACAGTCTTTTGAGGTTGACCAGGTGAAGAGACTTTAGGGTGTGTTTGGACTTTTGTGGGTCAAATCAGGGAAGGGTAATATGGCACCATGTTTTAAAAAACACTCAGTCTTAATGCAAAACTATTTAACACATGCAGCTGTTTTGTGCTATATGTAGAGTGTCAAGGTTTTATGACTTTTCTGCCCTTTTGCAGTCACCAGTACCTAAAGGATGAGCCCCAGTGGTATGAATGCTTTATGTGTCAGTCAGGATAAGGTTGCTTATGCCACAACAACAACAAAAAACCCTCACATGTCAGGGTCTTTACAGAAGAAAGGCTTATCTCTTGTTCATACTATGTGTTCATCTCTGGTGTCTGGAAGCCCTTCCACACCATCCTCAGTCAGGACTAGGCTGATGGAGCAGCTGCTACCTGGAGCCTTGCTGATTTCTGTGGCAGAGGGAAAGAGAGTGTGACAAATCATACACTGCCTCTCATGACTGCCTAGGAGTGACACATCACTTCTACTCACATGTCATTGGCCAAAACAACTCATAACTCACGTTAAGAATGAAATGAACTAGAACTATCTGGTGGACCCCACTAATGATTCTCACGTGTGACATTCATAGATCAGGAAATGACCAGAATCCTTCCGTTTGTTTTCACATTTTTACTTCATCACTACTTCCCTACTGATATTTTAGATAAAGATATTTAAAAAACAGAATAAGACCACCTATTATTTGGAATGGACCAGCTTTTTTTTTTTTTTTTTTTTTTTTTTTTTTTTTTTTTTGCAGTACGTGGGCCTCTCACTGCTGTGGCCTCTCCTGTTGCTGAGCACAGGCTCCGGACGCGCAAGCTCAGCGGCCATGGCTCACGGGCCTGG
Source organism: Mesoplodon mirus (assembly GCF_964341445.2). Classification (NCBI taxonomy): domain Eukaryota; kingdom Metazoa; phylum Chordata; class Mammalia; order Artiodactyla; family Ziphiidae; genus Mesoplodon; species Mesoplodon mirus. The sequence goes on along the minus strand of NC_138977.1, from coordinate 198,905,869 downwards.
CCGCTCTGTGGCATGTGGGATCTTCCCGGACCGGGGCACGAACCCATGTCCCCTGCATTGGCAGGCAGACTCCCAACCACTGCACCACCAGGGAAGCCCGGACCAGCTTTTTAAACTGACCAGTTGTCGCCTGGCAAACTATCAGTGTGATCAGGCCTGTACAGGTTTAAATACGAATGATTAGAGAATCGCAGGATTGGCAGCTCTAACCTCTCACCCGCTAAGGGCATCTCTTCTACAGTTTCTAAGGTGTTAATTCTCAGATCCGATACCTTCCAGAGGAAGTGAGCCGATAACCTAACTTCGCCCATAACCTCTTCTTTGGGTGATGATGCCAAGTTCCCTTTGCAGAACCATCTCGTCTCACATTGGAAGGACCCACGTTGAGCAGACTGTCAGCCAGGCCTAGGTCCTCCTTGGGCACATGACCTAAACCAGACTGTTACCAACCAGGGACCTTGGACTCTTTGATCAATGGAAATTGATAAGAGGCCAGACGAGAAATTCAGGCAAGGCTTTACTGGGACTCCTGCTGCAGCGCCAGGGAGCAAAAACATGTAACAGGTTCTCTTGCTCACTCCCTGAGGGAGGCGAGCTCGTCCCTTATATGAGGTGAGGGTAGGGGTCAGGCCAGAAGGGTGACTTAGGTGGTCTGCTCACCCCGTTGGTGGTGCCATGTGCAGGGTGTATGCACAGTACCCTGCTTCTGCTCTGGATATCTCAGAAGTGGCAGCTGGGTTTTTTGGTCTTTTTGTGTCTTGTTGTTCATGATTTGCCCCAACTACACATGCACACAGTTATTTTTAGTCCCTTATAGTTTCTTTGTATTTTGTTGCTTGAGGAGAGTTTTGTCCAGGTGCAAACACTGCAGCAAAGGGCCCCAGGTCCCAGATCCCAGTCTGTCTCAAGACCAATCAGATCCTTTTCCTGGAATGGGAGTCCTGGTCAAGGGGCAAAAGGGCCAAGCTACTTCGGAGCTGGTTTTCCCTGGGAGGATATCCTGAGAGGACTGTCTAGGAGTCCTTGCTGCTGAAGCCTCAGGAACAACCCAGAACTGGGGTCCCTGCCCTCTCTTCTTTCTGTGAGCTCCCCTACACTCAACCAACCAATTCACTTTCTTCTTAAATTAAAAAGAGTCTGTTTTGATGCTTATGACCAGAGAACCATGACTGACCCAGACTCTTAGGCCAGAGCACCCTCTGACTGGAGGTCTTAGCAATTCTTCTAAAGAAGTAACGTGTTCATCAGAGGGAGAGTTGGTGAACAGTGGATGCAGAGCAAACAAAAAGAGTCCAAAAGGACCTTGCTGGCCTTGTCCACAGACAGCCTAGTCAGAGGGAACGGGGGCCATCAACTCAAGTTCCTTGGTCCAGCTCTCGGGCCCAGGTGTGATTCTATGCCCACCAAGCAAAGTTAGAAGCATAATTTGTACCAGTTGTGCTGATTTAAATAGTCCAGTCATTGTAAACTGTATTTTCTCCACTTTATAGATTCAGGCGGAGGCTGGAAGAAGTTACTTCACTTGCCTAAGACCTCACACGGTCCAGAAGGGCAGCCGAGGCTTTCCACACAGGCCTCTCTGAACTGTGCTTTCTCCCCAACGTCCAGGCACCTGTGGATTCAGTTTAGCCGTCACTGTGGAGTCTTGGGGACTGGGAGCCCCATGAGGCAGAGGCCACATAGGTCTTATTCAGCACAGCATCCCAGTGCCTGGATCCCCACACCCCGTTTTCCAGTATCACCTGCCTAAGCAGATGGTGCCTCCACGCCTGTTAGTCAAGCCCCAAACCCAGGAGTCGGCTTCATTCTGATCTTCCCATCCCCTTCTCTCCCCTCCCCTGCCCCACGTTTCTTCCATCGTCAAGTCTCGCTGCCTTTATCCCCACAATAAGCCACAAACCTATTCACTCCTCTCCATCTCCACTGTCCTCATCCCAGGGCAACCAGCATCACCACTCACTTGGACTCTGCTAACCAGTCTCCAGGTTAACACTTGTGTCCCCTATAATCCAGGCTCCACAGAGAAGACCAGGTAATATTGTCAGCATCAGTTAGATCATCCCCTCTCCCTCTCAAAAGCCCTGAAAGTCTTCCCATTGCTCTACGATGGAAATCTTATCATGCCCTGCCTGCTCACATCAGGGGCCCCTAGCTCACTCTGTCTTTAACCTCTTCCAGGTCCCTCCCTGCAGGTACACTGGCCTCCCTCTGGTCCCAGCACAGGAAGCCTGCTTCATCCCAGGGACTTTGCATTTCCTGTTCCCTCCACCTGGGACCCTCTTCTCATCTTTCCCGTGCATGTTAAATGTCAGCTCTCAGAGACATCTAAAGCAACTGCCTCCTGGTCACTCCAGTCACTCTTCCCTGACGCCCCGCTTGCTCCTCCACAGTGGTTTTTGCTGTTTTGTTCAGATTGTTATCCATCTGCCTCGCTGGAACATACATTCCCTGAGAGTTCGGGCCTCATTTGTCTTTATCACCAAGCCCAGGACAGTGCCCAGAATAACATGTGACATAGAGAAGTTGTCAAAAAGATTTGTTTAGCAAATGAATGAATGCACTCATTGAAATGACCAAATGATTGGTTTTAATTGTTCTGTGGACATGAGACTCCAACTCCTTCATTGTTTTAAAGAAGCAAACTCCTAACAAAGAACTCCTAAGAATTATAAGACAGCACACATTCATGGCTTCCTCCAGCTCTGTGAGGCTCCCCATCAAAACCTGAGAACAGAAAGGGGGTGAAGGTAACGCACCGCCACGCGGCTCATTGCCTGAGGTGTGTGCTCACTGAGGCAGCTACAGCCTCCAACACAGAGCGGGCTCCAGCCCCCATCTCCCAGGCCCCTACATCGATGCTGGTGATGTGTTGACTCCATCATTGCTGGGACGGGGATCACGCCACTGCCTGGCAGCTGGAGGTGGAGTGGCCAGCCTCCCTCAGCCTGTGTAACCCATTGTTTCTAAAGAGATGTTGGTTCAGGAGTCGCCAAGCTCTCAGGCCAGCTCTGGGTTCTTTGCTGAGACGGAGGTGTAACCAAGGAAGGGGATTGAAAAGTAAAAAAGACAGAAAATGAAGACAACGAAGGTAGATGACCTGGCCCTTACACAGTGGCCCTGAAGCAGGAGACCATCTTCCCCAAGGGGTGGGCCAAAGACTGGGCTACTCCCCTGACCATAAATGGCTTGGCCAGAGCTCTGTGGGAGCCACCTCTTCTCCTGTCACCCTTGCTCTCCCAGCTGGATGTTCCTACAAATGCAAGACACAAGCCAATAACACCAGCAAGAAAGGAGCTTGCTGACGGCAGTGTTTGGAGAAAGCTCTCGGGAGGCTGTCGGAAATGGTGAGTGCGAGTTAGCGTCTTTCCTCTGCCTAACCTTCATTTCTCTCTATAAACAACAATCCCCAGACTTTTACATTACACATCTCCTAATTCAAATATAACTGTACCCTTGGGGCAAGAAGTTAAGGAGCTTGGCTTTTCATTCTTTTCCAATGTACAATCATTTTAAAACAGTCTATCTAGTATTTGCTGATTCCATCTTATATTTTACTAATAAGGTTTTGTTTTTAAAACCCCACATACAAGGGTGCAACGTAAATGTTTCAGCTAAATTCAGCTCCCAGTTGAAGCAATGGGTCCGACCCATGCCTTTATCCTTATTTGTTCAGTCTGCCTTCTGCTGCGTGATCAGCAACAGGGAGAGTCATAAGTTGCATCAGAAACCTTCCACCTTTCTTATTGACTTGATACACGTTTGCTTATGACTCAATCGAATGAAACTTGGTAAGTTAGAAGAGGCTTCTGTGATTCCTTTTTAAAGAGATTATTAAAAGGAGTTGACGTCTAGGAGTAAAGTCTGTTAGAAGCATGAACACGTGAACAAATGTAGGATGGGAGGGGTGAGCGACAGGAGGACTGAAGGGCTGCAGGCCCAGGTTAGAGGGGTGACCTCTCCCACCTCTGGGCCTCAGGGGGTGGGGAGGGGCCCTGCCTGCTGGCACCACATTGGAAGAGCTCTCCTGACCCAGAAGCCGCATTTCTATCTACTAGGAACTGGGTGAGTAGCCAGAGTAGAGACTTGGGGGTCAGAATTCAACAGTCAGGACCCAGTTCCTGAGGAAAGGGCAGTTCAGGAGGGGTTCAGAAGGCTAGGAAGAAGGCTGTCCTCTAAAGAAGACGCCCTCTGCATTCTTGTTTCTTGAAAATCTTTTTTTTTCCCCAATACATTTATTTTATTTTATTTATTTATTTTTGGTTGCATTGGGTCTTTGTTGTTGCACGTGGGCTTTCTCTAGTTGTGGTGAGCGGGGGCTACTCTTCATTGCGGTGCACTGGCTTCTCATTGTGGTGGCTTCTCTTGTTGCAGAGCATGGACTCTAGGTGCGCAGGCTTCAGTAGTTGTGGCTCGCGGGCTCTAGAGCGCGGGCTCAGTAGTTGTGGCGCATGGGCTTAGTTGCTCCGTGGCATGTGGGATCTTCCCGGACCAGGGCTCAAACCCGTGTCCCCTGCATTGGCAGGCAGATTCTTAACCACTGCACCACCAGAGAAGCACTCTTGAAAGTCTTTTAACAAGATGTTAAAACTTAAAAAAAGAAAAAAAAAAGGAGTTGAATTCAGGCTTTGGAGTTGGGAAGATCTGTGGTCTAGCCTCTCCCACTTACTAGTTGGGGACCTTGAGAAAACTGTCCTGGTTTCGGTCACCTCACCCATGATGTAGAGATGAGAGTGCTCTCCTTGTGGGAAGGTTATGAGTACAGTGTGTGACCACTCGCTCATAACAGTGAGTGGTGGTTATCCCATCTCCCCTCCTTCCCATCACAAACAGTAGACTCATAATGAGTGACACTCAGCCACTGAGATCCTGATGTACCTTCAGAACCATTATGCAGATATCCCCTAGTGCTTAGACTAGCAATGAGTGCCTTGTACCAAATCCCAGTACTTGGAATATTGCTAATCCATGTAGACAATTCCATCCAACAAGATCTTCCCAGGGGCTTCCCTGTGCCTCACTCTGTGCTGACTAGGCCATGAAGAATATGACACCACGTGATCTTCCACCTGGAGTATTTTGTAGTTTCGAAAGAGCTGCCACAGACATTATTTCCTTTGGGCTTAGTGAATAGTATCCCTGTTTTGAGGATGGAAAAACAGTGCCTGGTAGAATAGATTTGTTGCGAGGAAATGGAGACCAGAGAGTTTGATTCACTTTCCCCAGGCCACACAGCTACTCAGTGGCTGAGTCTGGACTCAAATCCAGATCAGGGGGCTCCAAGCCCAGGGTTGCCTTGCCCACCCAGATGCCTCTCTAAAGGACACTGCATGAGATTCTTCTCCACCCACATTTATGTGATGTTTTTCTTTCCATGAGAGCACTGTAGTGTGCTTCTACAAAATAGAAATGTCTTTCTGAAATTAGCCAAAACCTTCGTCATCTGAATGTTGATAAACAGCACGTGCAATGGCCCACTTGTTGCTGCTCCTCCCTTCTGCTGTCCCCCCCAAAGGAAGCTTTGTCCTGGATCTGCTGACATCAGTACCCAGTGCTCACTGATGAGGTAAGGCTCTGGGCAGCTGCATTTAATGCAGAGACCATCCAGTGTCCTCTGCAGGCTCAGTTGGCATAACCATGAAAGGTAGTGGTTAGATCCCTTGAGCAGGAAGACCCTGACCTTAGGTGGCCCAGATGTCCCTCTTGTCCTAATACTGTCCTGGAAGAGAAGGTGCAAAATAATTGGGGGCTCCAATTATTCTGCAGAAACTCTAGAAGTCCTGAAGAAGCCTGTAATGTAATAGAAAGAGGTTGTCACCAAAAGACCCAGTCATGTGAATTTGGGCAACTTGTTCAAATTCTTCATCGACTTTCTTCTCTATAAAGTGAGGGCCCCCTGTTGCTAAGAGACAGAGAAGTGAAGAGTTGCCACTGAAGCGTGCTGGCTGGCTGGGGACATCCTAATTGAAAGACATAATCTCTGGGGCAAGGGGTAGGGGGAACTATACATTGTAGGTGCCTGAAATATTTTTAGTTCACAAAGGAATTTCTCATTCATTAACCTCTCTGAATTCCAACCTTCCAGAAAGCTAGCTAAAACAGGTGTCTCATCAATTTTGCATATATTGGGACTATTGCCTCTAGAGCCATCTTCCAGGTTGGATTTGAGTCACATGGACCAATCCCACTTGGCCTGTTTTAAGAGATAAGCTCCAGCTGTTCTCATATATCCATGAGGTAATTTCTGAGGAGTCCCTGGGCCTCAGCTTCCTCTTCTGTAAAATGAGAGTTCTGCCCTCTTGCACTGTTGGTGGGAATGTAAATTGATACAACCACTATGGAAAGCAGTATGGAGATGCCTTAAAAAACTAAAAATAGAACTGCCATATGACCCAGCAATCCCACTACTGGGCATATACCTTGAGAAAACCATAATTCTAAAAGAGACATGTACCACAATGTTCATTGAAGTACTATTTACAATAGCCAGGACATGGAACCAACCTAAATGTCCATCGACAGATGAATCGATAAAGAAGATGTGGCACATATATACAATGGAATATTACTCAGCCATAAAAACGAATGAAATTGAATTATTTGTAGTGAGGTGGATGGACCTAGAGACTGTCATACAGGGTGAAGTAAGTCAAAAAGAGAAAAATACCATATGCTAATGCATATATATGGAATCTAGAAAAATGGTACTGATGAACCTAGTGGCAGGGCAGGAATAAAGACACAGATGTAGAGAATGGACTTGAGGACACGAGGGGGGAGGGGAGGCTGGGATGTAGTGAGTGAGTAGCATTGACATATTACACTACCAAATGTAAAATGGATGGCCAGTGGGAAGCTGCTGCATAGCACAGGGAGATCAGCTCGGGGCTTTGTGACGACCTAGAGGGGTGGGATAGGGAGGGTGGGAGGGAGACGCAAGAGGCAGGGGATATGGGGATATATGTATACGTATAGCTGATTCACTTTGTTGTACAGCAGAAACTAACACAACGTTGTAAAGCAATTATACTCTAATAAACATGCATTTTAAAAAATGAGAGTTCTGCGGTAGATGATCCTGAAGGCACCTCAGGTCTGAAATGTTAGGATTCTCTTGGATTCTATAATCCTTCCCAATCTTCCCATTGTTGGCTAACATTTAATTTTAAAACTTAGCAAACACATTGCTTCTAGAATGACAGAACCAGGTCTTGGGAGGCTTCAGGAAGATCAGGAGCTGGAGTTTAAGCCAAGCTATGGGGAACCAGGGAGGCTGGGGCTGAATGAGGCATGAATGAGCCATGAATCAGGGGCGGTGGACACGCACGGGGGGTGGGGCAGGGGTCCGGAAAGTAGAAACATGACTTCAGCTCCCTGAACAAGGGGCAGAAAGCGTCACCAGCTGAGTTGGAGTAAAGTTCACCCATTTTTCACATCCAGGCAGAGAAGGGACTGGGTAAAGAACAGCCTGGAAAAACTGGCATCAAAGAGCCCAAACTGGGAGAAGGGAGAAGGAAGGAGCCACTGGAGGCCCTGGGCAGGGTCTGACCCGGGTAGGTGGGCACGTGGGCAGGCTAACATGTTGGTGTCCCATTGAGCTGACAATCTTTAAGTATTGATGCCATATTTGGGGGAGAGGTAAGGCTGGGTGCTGAGTGAGGGGAGGGCACAGAGGGTTAGCATCTCCTCTGTCATTCTGACCAGCTCAGCTCCAGCCTGGAACCCCTGCCTTGGACTCTGCAAAAACAGAAGCTTGTCTTCCTCAGCTTCTCTTCCTGGGAGGAGGTTGAAGGAGCAGGTGTTCTTTTTTTTTTTTTTTGCAGTATGTAGGCCTCTCACTGTTGTGGCCTCTCCCGTTGCGGAGCACAGGCTCCGGACACTCAGGCTCAGCGGCCAGGGCTCACGGGCCTAGCCACTCCGCAGCATGTGGGATCTTCCCGGACCGGGGCACGAACCCGTGTCCCCTGCATCGGCAGGCGGACTCTCAACCACTGAGCCACCAGGGAAGCCCGGAGCAGGTGTTCTTGTTGGAGCCTCTGGGGGGTCTTACTTCCCACCCCAAGAAGAAAGCACCATCACTTTACACAGTTTCCTCCCTGAAAGGAGTTCCGGGGGAAAAAAACAATTTTTAGCACTCTGCTGAATATCTAGTAATGTTTCTGCTGCCCTTTTGGGTCAGGACTGCTCAGGCAATAGCTTCACTGGCTGGTCCCTTAATCTGGCCCTGGTTGAGGACCTGGAAAAGGAGAGAGGCCAAGACTGCCTTGATGCTGAGGGAGGAGCTCATGACCTCAGGCTCCGCTGCTCCCCTGCCCTCTTTTGGGGCCAAGACTGGGAGGGGAGGCTGGGACTGACTGAGCCTGTGGGTCAGTAAATTTTCCTGGAATCCGCCAGGGCCAGTGACATTTGGTGGAGGGGAGGAGCCTGGCTGACCATGCCTGAGAGCTTTAATGTTTCTTTCTCTCTTCCAGAGTGTTTCACTGAACTTCACACTGCCGGCCAACACAGTGAGTACAGCGGTCCCCGTTCACCAGGCAGGTCAGCAGAGATCAGTGCAGAGTTGACACTGGGCCTCCAGGATGCCACCACATAAAGCTCATGTGGAGCAACAAGTTACACAGGTTTCAAAGGCATTGCGAAGAGCTGGGGGTGCTGAGAGAAATGTTTTCAATTATAAAAATTATAAATACACATTTTGAAAAGGAAAATAGCAAAAAACCAAAACAGCTAAATTGCCATCAGCAGAAAACACTGGGGACAATAATTCCAGTCCTGTCTGACTCTACATAAATTTTGACTTTTGTTGCTTTTGTACCATGGTCTTCTTATTCTACCCATAATTTTATATGATAAATATTTTCCATCCACCTTTATAACCATACTGAGGGTGGTCCCATGATATTTCAAGTGAATTATTTCTTTAAGTGATTAATCACTATTAAGAATGATTTTGTGATAAACGTAGGTATAGATAAATCCTTGTCAGCACTTAAGCTGATTTCCTTAGAATGTAGCCTAGAAGGGGAATTATTGGGTCAAGAAGAATGAATGTTTTTATGGTTCTGGATTGTGACATTTAGTTGTAAGCCCACATGGAGATTTGCAGTTGATGATGGTGGACCGTTTCAATCCAGAATTGATTCTCCATCTTCTGTTCTCGTGTTGTGTAGAGATAGCACGCCAGGATTGTTTTCTGACCAGAAGTGCTGCTGTGATGGAGCCAGGTGTGTTTTCCTGGCCCAGTTTTTCAGTGGTTTTGGCTGTGCCAAAATTTTCTGAAAAGTCATATGGTTATTCAAAGAGAATAAACTGAACCGCCAGGAAAGAGGATGCTTAAGCCCGTGCTCATGTTTACTATACCGTGGGGGCATCATTCTGGAGAGCAGCAGAAAGGTCGAACCTCGAGACTCACTGCCGGCCTTCTGCTGCCACTGGCGGCCCTGACATCTGTCCGTGACTCCCTGGCACCTGCTCTACCCTCCCGGGGCGGCCCTGCCTTCGGAACCTCTCTGCTCCCTGCTTCTGCCTCTGCCTGTTGTCTGCAGACAAATTCCCCTATCCCTCTCCTTACCTGTCAAAACCTTTTAATATGGCCACTGCTGGCACTTTCCACCTGGCTGCTCAAAGCCAGCAGGTCCATAGAGACCCCGGGTTCTGTCTTATCCTGTCTTGGCTCAGCCTACGAAGGTAACTCAGAGAAGCAAGAAGCCGTTGCTTGGGGTGGTGAGGGTGAATGGGTTGAGAGGGAGGCCCTTACGCTGTGAGTCATCACTTTGGGAGCATCTCCTTGGTTCACAGCACATTTCTCTGAGAACTGTCCCTCCTCCCTTTGAACCTATGTAGGACAACAGCCACCCCAGCCTGCCTGGGGCTGTCTGGTTTTAGCACTGAATGGGCTACCACCTAGACAATTTCTGTGGAAAACCAGGACGGCTGGCCACCCTATCTGGCAGTTATATTTCTACCATAGAACCCTTCCGTTTTGGTGCAGCTGGATGACTGGGAACACCAGAGCCCTGGGAAGTAGGGAAAAGTGGATACTCATGAGAGCTTCTCTGCAGGGAGTTGGGGACAGGGCCATGTATGCAAGTCAGCCCCTACTGGGTCATACTGAACTGTCAAGTATAAAAACTGGGTTGGGATGCTGCATTTGGTCATGGAAGGCAGAGTAGTCCAACGGTTAAGAGCTTGGACCCTGGAGCCAGACCACTCAGCATCTGCCACTTAGGGCTGTGTGACCTTACACAAGTTACTTGACTTCTCTGTGCCTCACTCTTCTCTTCTGTAAAATGGGGATCATTATAGTCCTGCTTCACTGGCTATGGTGAAGAATAAATGAGTTGATACAGGAAAAGTACTTGAACAGCCTGGCACATAGTAAGTTCTCCATAAGCATTAGCTGGTACGGTTAGCAGGTGTTCATGAGGGCAGAAAAATCCATCTGGAGAGAGAAAGAAGGAAGCCAACAGGCAGAGAAAAGTACAGGTGAAAGGCCATTCTGCCCAGGAGTGATGGAGAGATCCCAGGAGGGATGGCTTTGGTTCTGACAAGTTCCCGGTCCCCAGCTTCAGTCCCTAGAGAGGCCAGATTCCCACTGCCCATGGGCTCCATGAGGTACCCCTGAATCCTTAGAGGTAACTCATTTTGGGGGGCCAAAGCCAGCCTAAGTGAATTTCTGTAACCTGAACGTCTTACCCAAAACGATATGCAACTCTTGGCATCACCCTGAGAAATAGAACCCTTAAGGTAGATGCAGCTTTAAGGTAGGGGTGGGGTGAGATTGCGCTTCCGTAAAACTGTAGCTATTTAGTTTTTTAAATTTTCTTTCTTTCTTTCTTTCTTTTTTAACATCTTTATTGGAGTATAATTGCTTTACAATGGTGTGTTAGTTTCTGCTGTATCACAAAGTGAATCAGTTATACATATACATATATCCCCATATCTCCTCCCTCTTGCGTCTCCCTCCCTCCCACCGTCCCTATCCCACCCCTCTAGGTGGTCACAAAGCACCGAGCTGATCTCCCTGTGCTATTCAACTGCTTCCCACTAGCTATCTCTTTACATTTGGTAGTGTATATATGTCAATGCCACTCTCTCACTTCATCCCAGCTTACCCTTTCCCCTCCCCGTGTCCTCAAGTCCATTCTCTACGTCTGTGTCTTTATTCCTGTCCTGCCCCTAGGTTCTTCAGAACCATTTTTTTTTTAGATTCTATATATATGCGTTAGCATACAATATTTGTTTTTCTCTTTCTGACTTATTTCACTCTGTATGACAGACTCTAGGTTCATCCACCTCACTACAAATAACTCAATTTTTTTCTTTTTATGGCTGAGTAATATTCCATTGTATATATGTGCCACATCTTTATCCATTCATCTGTCAATGGACACTTAGGTTGCTTCCATGTCCTGGCTATTGTAAATAGAGCTGCAATGAACATTGTGGTACATGACTCTTTTTGAATTATGGTTTTCTCAGGGTATATGCCCAGTAGTGGGATTGCTGGGTCATATGGTAGTTCTATTTTTAAAAACTGTAGCCATTTAAGTACCAAGTGTCAATACCTGGTTAGCAAATCTCTCCTTTGATGGCAGCTCTCTGGGAAAGAGGCTTAGGCTTGAAATGCAAACATCCACATTCAGATTAGATTTATGGTTATCTATGAAACCTGGGAGAAGACCTATAACTTCTCTGAGATCTGGATCTTTTTTTTTTTTTTTGTAAAATAGAGCATAACTGTCAAAAGTCCTAGCCCCTGGAATTCCAGTGTACTCACTGAGGTTGATGAGAATATTCAATATATAACAGGTCTGGCCAGAGCTTTGCCAAGTTTAAAGGAATGACAAAAGCTTATACTCCTGGCGCTCATTTGATCCTCTTACCAATCCTAGAGGTAGGTACTCACAGTCCTATTGTATAGATGAAGAAATGAGGTTCGTTAGCTTGTGAGTGGAGAAATCGCCATTTCATCCCGGCTAGTGTGAGCCTAGGACTCATGCTCTTAACCCCACACGGCACCGCCTAGCGTAGCTTACGCGGGTCAGTTGCTAATGTGGAACTCTGTGCCCTGAGATTTATTGATCCAGATAAGACTCTCATCTGATATATCTCATAAATGGGTAAAATCCAGTGCCCCTCCTTGAGTGGTGATGTGAAATGGGAACATGTACTGTACTCATTCAATGTAGAATTATCCCAGAAGCATGGATAATTCACAACTTCAGATACCTGCCCAAACCATTTGCTTCACTGCAGTTTGGAAACAGGTAAGCCCTCCTTACCTGGCTTCCACTGGTATTTAACTTTTTTCCCTTCTAGCAACGGGGACAAGTAGGCCCAAAGTGTGCTGGGAAGGGTGTGGGGACTTGGGACAGGAGAAAAACTTTTTGAGTTCTGAAACCTGTTATGGCAAATCCACAGGATGAATAATGAAGACCTTACCTGAATTTCTGATTTCTTTCTCCTTGTAACCCAATTTTATTCCTTCTTACCTGAGAAGCAATCAAAGAGGGTTCTGTTCGGCAGTTGTTTTTAATAAAAAGTTTAACAAAGGTATATACTTTAGGCATTACAGCTTAACCTTGGACAGACTGTGTTGTGTGATGTGCATTCTATAGATTTTGTTTTCTTAAGACGTATGTTCTTTTTCCACCCAGACTTCCTCCCCAGCTGTTACCAGCGGGAAAGGAGCAGTAAGTATATCACTTAAATTATGGAGCCTTAGTTTGGTCATTTAGAAAATGGGGATAATGCTGTACCCATCTCATGCATTCATTTTGAGGATTAAAATTTGATATGTGAACTGTCACCAAGCACAGAATCTTCCTCAACTATTATTCTTATGACCAACTCAGTTCAAAAGGGAAGGAGAACACGCAAAATCACAGATGATTCCCAAAGTGTTGAACAAAAGAAGCTAGACACAAGAGACTACATACTTTCTACGTGCATCTAGATGACGTTGAAAAACAGACAAGACTAACCTACGGTGATGGATTTCAGGATAGAGGTTACACATGCAGTGACTGGAACGGAGCCCGAGGGGCTTCTGGGGGGCTGGTAATGTTCTGTTTCTTCATCTGGGTGCTGGTTACATGGGTGGGTTCATCACATGAAAAGTCATCAAGCTGTATATTTATAATGCATATACTTTTACGTATTATGTCATTCTTTAGTAAAATCACCCCCCCCCAAAACGAAGAAGAATCCAGTATTATACAACAGTTGCATATGTGTAGGGATTCTGAACACCATCTTTGGTATTTTCAAATAATCTGCAAATCTGAAAACTTATGGGGCTACAAGCATGGCTATTTCCACTCAGATCAAAGCAAAATGGGAGTCTGAAAGTTAATTGGCTCATGCATTTAATGTAAATAAATAAAAAAATTCATATCAAAATGGTGTGGGATACACTAAAACCTTTTACTTTTTGCCAGACTAATAGATAAGAATGGTATCTAATCGTTGCTTTGAACTGTATTTCAGCTCTTCCTGTGTTGATGCATCATTTGTATTTCTGTTCCTAGGAATGGCCTGTTCATATATTTGTCCAATTTTCTACTGAATTATCACCCTTTTCCAATTGATTTAAACTATGTACATTAACTCCTATGAAAATGAGCCGTTTGTCATGTACATTGCAAACAATTTTTCACTGTTATTTCATTACCCTTTTGACTTTGTGTACGATACTTAGGGTCCATGTAGGGTTTTGTTTTACTTTTAATCAATCGAACTCTTCCTTTTTTCCGGGAGAACCTGACTACTTTCTCTGTGCAGGACTGTGGACCCTCTCTTGGGTTAGCAGCTGGCATCCCGTCCCTGGTGGCCACGGCCCTGCTGGTGGCCTTACTATTTACTCTGATTCACCAAAGAAGAAGCAGCAGTGAGTCCACCGAGGTGATTAGCAGCTTCTTTGGGTCTGGACCTGTTGGCAAGAATCGGTATTTGATGAACTGGCTTTGGGCTGAGGGTGTCAGGACCCATGTCTGTTTTCTGAGGACAAGGTGGTGGATGTTTCTGTGCCTCAATTTCTGTCTCAGACTCATGATATTATCCTCCAGGCAGAGCTGATTTGTCACACAACCCTTGTGTCACTTGAGGATGGTATCCGGAATGGCAAAAAGTTGCAGCGGAGAGGGACGTTTGTTGCTACGGCAAACACGTCAGTACAGTGGGTGTGTTCTCTAACCTTGAGAAACAAGGCCACAAGCTTCACAAAGAGGATGGAGGTGATCATAGGAAAGATGGGAGACAAACAGACCCTGAGGTGTCTATCGTAGGGATACATCCAGGAGTATGTGCCTCTGTTTATCTTTGTCCTTTCCCCACTTCTGAACACACATCAGTCACAAGGGAATCTCCCAACTCCACCCCATCCAAATACCAGATTGCTCTGGAGACCAGGCTCAGAATTCAAGGGCCACCCTGACCCATGTCCAGCCAGGGTCCTTGGTTGTGATACAACCGTGTTGTGTGGACTCTGGGCTCTAATTCCATCCTTATTTATGAACATTCCTGATTGTTCTCACAGTGGTAGGCGTTAACGGGGAGTAAAAAACGTAGGTTCTAACCCTGGCTCTGCCACTGTACGATTTATATGATCCTGGACAAGTGACTTAACATTTTCTGTTTCTTGGTTAGTTCAACTCCAAAATAAGAGTCATAAAAACTACCCACCTCAGGAATTCCCTGGCGGTCCAGTGGTAAGGACTCCGTGATCTCAGAGGCCAAGGGCCAGGGTTCAATCCCTCCTTGCCCTTGTGGGGAACTAAGATCCCACAAGCTGTGCAGTGTGGCCAAGAAGAAAAAAATATACCCACCTTATTTTTTTAATTAAAAATTTTTTTAAAAAAAATTTTGGCTGCGTTGGGTCTTCATTGTGGCACGCGGGCTTTCTCTAGTTGCAGCGAGTGGGGGCTACTCTTCTCTGTGGTGCGCAGGCTTCTCACTGCGGTGGCTTCTCTTGTTGTGGAGCACGGGCTCTAGGCACGCAGGCTTCAGTAGTTGTGGCACGCAGGCTCAGTAGTTGTGGCTCATGAGCTCTAGAGCGCAGGCTCAGTAGTTGTGGCACGCAGGCTCAGTAGTTGTGGTGCAAGGGCTTGGTTGCTTCGTGGGCATGTGGGGATCTTCCTGGACCAGGGCTTGAACCCATGTCCCCTGCATTGGCAGGCGGATTCTTAACCACTGCACCACCAGGGAAGTCCCTACCCAACTTATTTTAAGAGGTAAGCAAAGGTGTAAGGATGGAATGAGATCATGGGTATAAAGATGTGTTGACAAGCTGTAAACTTTAAATATATTAAGAAATATTGTGGTTGTTGGTGGTATTATTTAAGTAATGGTTCCTCAGTCTTTCAGGGCACTTTAAAATCATCTTGGAGGCTATGAAAATACCAACCACCAAAACCAATTAAATCAGAATATCTGAACAAAAGAGCTGTGGCATTGGTACCAAAAATATCCCAACATTTTATGATGGATCACGTTAAACAGATACTAAAGTAGAGAGATAGTATAATGAATCTAGTTATTAACAACGGCCAATCTTGTTTCATCTCCACTTCCACCCACTTTTCCACACTGTCAACCTGGATTATTTTTGAAGTAATTCACAGTGGTATATCTTGTTTGTTTTTTCTGGGAGGGGGGAGTTATTATCTGTTTGTTTATTTTGTTTTATTTTTAAAGCTCTCTGGTGATTCTAATGTGCAGCCAGGTTTAAGAACCGCTGGTTTTAATCATGGTCATGGGCAAATGCTGTAACCTTTCATTTCTTCTTCTTCTTTATTTTGTTTTATTTTTTAAAACAACTTAGGAAAGTGAGAGGCCTTGTGAAATTTCAGAAATCTATGACAGTCCCAGGATAGCTGAGGTAAGAACTCTTGGTTATAATCACTATACATCATTCACATGGCAAACAAGCTAAGGGTCTTAAAGCCTCTGGTGTACAGGAGAAGTACAGGGTAAGCACAAAGGAGGTTCTCATTATATTTTTACTGGCTAGACAGGAATTCAAGATTTATTTAATATTAGAAAATTAATTTAATATCACTTATTTCACTGGTAAAAGAGAAAAATCATGTGATCATTTCCATAGAAGAGAATTCAAAAATTTTATACAGCCATTTGTGATGTGAACTCCTAGCAAACCAAAAATTTTAAAGGCACTTCCTTAACTTGAAACAAGACATCTTTTTTAAAAAAAATTACAGCAAATACCATACCTAAAGGTAAAATGTTAATGATTCTTTTTCAGATCAGAAACAAAACAAGGATGCTCATTGTTACCAGTTCTATTTGATATTATACTTTAGGTCCTAGTCAACGCAGCAGGATGAGAAAAAGAAGTAGAAATTAACTCAGTGCAGGAGAATTCTTTCACAATGTATACGTATGTCAAATAATCACACTATTCTCTTTTTTTCTTTGCGGTATGCGGGCCTCTCACTGTTGTGGCCTCTCCCGTTGCGGAGCACAGGCTCCGGACGCGCAGGCTCAGCAGCCATGGCTCACGGGCCCAGCCGCTCTGCGGCATGTGGGATCTTCCCGGACCGGGGCATGAACTCGTGTCCCCTGAATCGGCAGGTGGACTCTCAACCACTGCGCCACCAGGGAAGCCCACACTATTCTCTTTAAATATCTTACAATTTTATTTGTCAATTATACCTCAATAAAGATTAAAGAAAAAAAAAGAAAAAGAAGCAGAAAGCATAAGACTGGAAAAGAAGAAACAAAAATGTCATTATTTACAGATGATATGATTATCTACATAGAAAAGCCAAATTATCTACAGATAAATTAATAGAACTAACAAGATATTTTAACAAGTTTACTGGATATAAAATCAATATTAAAAAGTAATTCACATTTCTAAAAATCAATAACAATTAATTAGAAAAAGTAATTTTTAAAAAATACCATTTTGTAGTGGTAATAAAAATACACAGAACGATAAGGAATAAATCTAACAAAAACATGTAATCCCTTTATGGAGAATAATAAAACTTCAGTAAAAGATATTAAGTAAGACCTAAATAATGGGAGCTGGTATTCAATGCTCCTGGTAAGAAGACTCAATAGTATACAGATATCAAACAACTTCAAATTGATCTGTATAATAAATGTAATTCCAGTATAAACCTCAACAAATATTTTTCATAGAATTCAATAAGGTGCTTCTAAAATCTATACAGAAGAAGACAGAAAAAAATTTTAAGTACCAGCAGACAGATAGAACAAATAGAAAACAAATAGGAAGATGGTAGATTAAAACCCAACCTTATCAATGATCACACTGATGATGTCCAAAGTCTTGAAAACTATTTGTTCCAAACATTTTGTCTGATGGTTGGTTGTTTCAGGTGGGAGGGTAAATCTGGCTGCTGTTACTCCAACTTGGCCAGAAGCAAAAGTCTTTGATGTATTTTTTTAAAAACGTGTTTGTTTCCTCAAGAATCCTAGGAGGTTACCCACACAGGAGAAGAATATCATGGGAGCAGAAGAAGCCCACATATACGTGCAGACTGTTTCAGGAAGTGAGGAGCCCACTCGTGACACTTACCGCCGTCCTGCTGTCGAAGTGCAGAGAAGGAGGGCGTTGTGGTGGCTTATTCCCAGACTGAGCCTGGAGTGATGCAGCACAGCCAAGGAGCAGATCTGGAGCTGGAACAGAGCTAAGCACACAGGGGTTTGTGCTCGGAGTGAGGAGAGACGCCACGCTGCTTCTTAACCAATCCAAATTTCATTTGCAGATCCGGAAAACTTTGGGGTTGACTTTACTCTTTAAGGGACAGATCTGGTAAGGTTCATTCCAATGCTCAGACCTTGTGGTTTCATAAGCAGTGAAGTCATTGTGCATCCAAAAGGAGCCCTTGGATCCTGCTCTTGACCCCGGTGGGGATTGGCTTTTCTTTGTGATTTGGGGAAAGGGGTTTGATTTCTCGGTGACTTGCCCCCTCATCTTTTTTCATATCCATTTTCTCAAAAAAGCCATCAGACCTGGCTTCCATGGGCAGGTTGGCCAAGGCTAGCATGGTGGAAGTTGGAATATAAATGAAACGTACAGGGGATGTGTGAGGAGAAGCAGTTCCTTATTTCTGAACAACTCAGGGTAGAAACCATGCTGAACCACATGTTCCCTGACCACAGGGGCAGCCCACTGCTGCATCATTCATCACTCCCACTTGTGATCAGAGGGTATCTAAGGAAGGCAATTCCGTAACGGGCTCTGTGTCTGTGTGTGGGTGCGTGTGCACGGAGGGTAAATAGGGAGAAGGGAAAGCAGAGGTTGTTTCAAAAGATTATTAGAAATGAGGGCTATAACCATTTTGCGGGAGTGGAGAGAAAGGCCCAAGTCCTTGGACCATCATGGGGAAAAAGTCGTTAGCAGGAAGAAAGATCAAGAGGACTCTGGGTGGATGAACACAAGACCAAAGGGATGGGCCAAGTAGCAATGTGACTGTCATCTGAGGGGAGCCCATGGACAGTGTCACCATCGCTTCTGTGAGGAGGCTTACAGGAGTCCTGGTTCCCCTATGCAGGTCCATTGCTTGTGAGCACGCCAGGTCTCCTGGTGGGAGAACCTGGGTCCAGGGCATCTTGGGGTCCACCCACCAGCTCCTTGGACCTCCTTGAAATGCTGTGGAAATATTCCTTTCTCACACGGGGAGCCTGATTGCTCAGAAACACACCTCCTCTTCTTCAAATAACCAAGGACAGGTTATACGCATCCAATCACTGCCACACGCTGACACATGCTCTTCAAAGCTCTTTGTGAAATTCACTTTTGTACCAAGTCCACTGAGTCTAGTCCCGTTAACAAGCAGATTTGTCCGTTTTTAAGCGGACATGCCCAGGGATCCAGGTGCTTATACTTCTCTTACACGTTGGGAAGGACCTTGGATTTGCTGAGAACATGACTGTGGCCTTAGCCTTGACACTCAAAGGTCTGAGCTCTGGAGCATATCATGGGCCTTAGCTCTCTATGTACAAAATGGAGATAGCTGTTTTCTTCCTCCTACCCTTAGGGGTGTTGTGAGGCTGAAAAAGACAAGTGAATGAGCCTTGTAGTCTGTAAAGTGAGACTTGTATTTTGGATCATTTATTTTAATTCTACTTGCAATCCATTACTTAGTATCTTTATTTTAAATGGTTTCTACTAAATTAGCTAGGTTCAGTATTTATGTCATTTTTTTCTGCTATGATGCACAAGAACTCATTTTAGAATAAAGTGAAAAGCAAAATGGTCATTCTTGTGGACCTTCAACATGTCTATGGTGTTTCTTCGCCTATATTAAAGTATATGACATTGACCCTGGGGTTGGAATCAAGGGTATCCCAGGGATATTCCCGGTGCTGGCACTTTCTTGGCTGGGCTCGTGATGGAGATGTCCAGTCCTTCACAGAGGGCAGCCCACATTGTGAGGAAAATGCTGAGACCAGAAGTCAGAAGCTCCAGCCCCCCAACCTAGGGTCGGTGCTAGCGTTGGGATGACCTTGGGCCAGTCACATTCTAGAAAATGCAAACTAATCAATTGTGACAGAAAGCATATCAGCAGTTGCCTGGGGATGGTGGGGTGAGGAAGGGTGGGAGGGAGAGATTACAAAGGGCCACAAAGAAATTTTGGGGGGTAAGGATATGTTCTCTATTGTGATTGTTGGGATAGCTTCGTCGGTGTATTACACATCAACACTTATCAAATTGTACACTTTAAACATATAATCTATTGAAAGTCAATTCTACCTCAATTAAGCTTTTTTTTTGTTTGTTTAAAGCATTCAAGCCACACAGAGTCAAAATCTCTCCTTCTTTATTCAGCATTTTGCCAGGAGAACAAGAGGACATGGGAATGTGATTGGTGTCCTAGGAGGGCAAATGCAGTCTTTCTCTGAAGAAGTTAGAAATAGACAAAAATAGATTCATGCACTCAGTGCCTAAAATGTAGAATGAAATCCGCTCTCAAGGGCTTTCAGTGTCAGCCTGACCTGAAGACCTGAAAAGCTCCCAACACCACATGTACTGCAGAAGAAGTTTACCCCGAAGAATGATGGGTGAGTTACCCAAACTAGAGGCAAAATTAGGACTCCTTTAAACCTAGTTTAGGAAGATGTGAAGTTCGTGAAGTTGTATGCAAATTTTATATGCATAATTATTATTCAGGGGCCAGATTCCATGATTCCCTTCAGATTCTCAAAGGGATCTGCAACATCCTCCCAACAGTTAAATGTAAACGGTGGTAATTACAGTTGAAGGTTAGGGACAAAGATGTCAAGTTCAACCTTTCTTAAGCGACTTGCTGCCACACCTTTAATACAAACTGATTTGAAATTAGTAATGGTTGTGCCTTGTTAGTTTAATAATTATATTTCTATAGAGAAAGGAAAATGGAGGGAAAAAATAAACCTTTCCTATATAGACGCCTGTTTTCATGAAGGTCATGGAGATTATTTGCTAAGAATACTTGGTGAGAATTATAGGTAAGAAGGCTGAGTGTGAGTTTTGCTGTATTTCGCACTCGATGCATCATGTTGGAAAATCATTCAGCCTCCAAAGGACATCCTGTCTCCCATCATCATCATCATCATCATCATCATCATCATTAATTTTGCAGCAAGAAGGTAGAGATGGTAAAGGTGAATAACCTCACTCTTTCTGCCTCCTGCCCCAGGGTTAAGGAAGGCTAAAACACTGGACACACTTTCGGACTTGTTTCTTGTGAAAATATTATCCCCTACATACCAGGGACATGTAGGATGCAAAATGGATTGCAGGCCACAGTGCCATTCGAATCCAAGTACACCACAGTGAGGGTCATGAAGAGTCTCCCTTGTTTCCAACTTCAGCAAAGGAGCTGGATTTCTTTAAAACAGTATATTGTTGTTGGATTGTTGTTGGATTTGTTGGATTTACAGTGCCAGCCCGTATGAGAGGACTGATTTGTCTTCCTAAGTCGTATGCCTGCCTTTCTGGAAAGCAGTCCCCAGGTGCCTGAATGATGCCCAGATTATATGAAAAAGACTAATCCCTGTTACATTTATAGCACTTTTTAGTTTTCAAAGCACTTTTCATTCGTTATTTTGTTTGATTTTTACACTGAACCCAGGAGGTAATGCCGTGTGGGTGTTACTTATGTCCATTTTACAGATGAGAAAACTGGGGCTCTACAAAGGTAATTTTATTGGTCCTGGAAATTGTAAAGCAAATTGCTTTTGAGGGGTGATTTAAGTTTGCAGAAAGAGTAAAGGATTATGAGTTTAATTGATAATAGGGGTGGGTTTCTGTACTGTTCTGGGTCCTTTGATATACATGTTGGAGGGAAGGGTTTGAAATACTTACAGTGGTGTGAATTAATTGATAAAAAGTGCATTCAAAACAGATAAAGTTGACTCCCACTATAGCTCCCATCTGTCCATAAGAGATAAAGGTCGGTGAGTACCCGAAAGTCCCCGTAAAGTAGCCCTTGATTTCCAAGAAACTCCAGAGTCATGGGACAGGACCTTTGCCTCCTGTCACCCTCAGCCTGGTGCCTAGAGAGTTTCAGGCGGCGTAGCTGGTGCTGGTCAGGTCAAGACAGGCTCTAGTCTGGGGGTCCAAGAGCCAGGACAGTAGTCCTAATCTTCACCACCTCCTGTTCTGGCTTCAGGGGGTTGGTACTTACTGGTATAAAGTACTGCAAGTGGGGCCTCCCTGGTGGCGCAGTGGTTGAGAGTCCACCTGCCGATGCAGGGGACACGGGTTCGTGCCCCGGTCTGGGAGGATCCCATATGCCGCGGAGCGGCTGGGCCCGTGAGCCATGGCCGCTGAGCCTGCGCGTCCGGAGCCTGTGCTCCGCAACGGGAGAGGCCACAACAGTGAGAGGCCTGCGTGCCGCAAAAATAAAACAAACAAACAAACAAAAAAAAGTACTGCAAGTGAAGCACTAGGCAGTGTACTTAAATGTTACTCCCCCAAGGAAAGTAGCTTGTTCTTTGGTCCTTCACAATACAAAGGATCCCAGATCAAGCACTTTACAGTGTTAGCTCATCTAATCCTCCAGCAGATGCAAAGGGAGAAACCACTGTCATCTTGATTTCACAAAAGAGGAAATCGAGGCTCAGAGAGGTTAGGTAACTTGTCCAAGGTCACACAGCTAGTAATGAGGGGAGCCCGGCCTGTGTGCATATTTTCTGCCGAATCAACAGAGACTCTGGCATTAACTGTGTGACTCTGGCAAGGCCAGGGCCTCTCTCCAGACCTTTGTTCGTCACCTGCACAACAAGAGGGGTGGACTAGGATGTCTCCAAGTTCCTGTTCAATATTCTTGGGCTTCTTTGATCTGCTATTATGTTGTACTTGCCGCCGAAGGTTCTTTTGTTTGCCACGAGAGGGCGCTCTGCTCCCAAAGCAGGAGGCACTGGGGAACGCTGAGTTCCAATTAATAGTCGCCACTTTAATTGATAAAATGCTGACCAAGAACAAAAATTCGTGTGCAGCTTTAGCAGAGGGAATTTGTGGAATTCCTAACAAAGCTTTCCAAATAAGAAAATTACCTCAAGAACCCCTGTTAGAATCTTTGCTGTTCTCATGGGGAAACTCCTCCATCACGTACCTCCTAGGGCTTTTGTGTGGTGGGGACCTTGAGAGAAGCAGCGCTGGGCAGTTGGTGAGTGAAGGTAAGCAGGCCACCTGCACGTTTCCCAAACATCAGCCCTCTGTGCTCCTCTATCTTCCCTCCCAATTCTTGCCATGTCCCCATCCCACTGGTAATATTTACTAAATGTTTCCCTTTACGTTGATTCATTTTTCTCACTTAAATAAGTGTACTCAAAAGAGAAGCTTTATATCACTATTATAAATGCAAAAGCATTATTTTTGTAACATGTATGAAAATAAACACCTTTCTAGAATATAACCTCCATACTTAGAATCAGAGAGTTTTGTTCTGTTCCATGCCCAATGCCTAGAAAAATGAGTTACTTAGTAGGCACCCAATGAATATTTTTTATTATATCAGTACAAAGGTATTCATCTACATACTACCTAAATAATCTTGAATATCATACTCGGGAAACACTGGGGCAGTGGAAGTTACTAGGAGAAAACTTGGTGGATTTGGGGATTTGAGGCTTGTGAACATGACCTGCCATGTGATGTCAGACCATGAGGCATTTCTCAGTGGGAGTAGCTGCTGTCCACTCTCCACCCCCACATTTCCCCAGCTCACCTTAGCCAGCAACTCCAGATGTGACACGTGTACATATACCTGAATCCCTGTCCAGCGTATAACTGTTTTCAGCCTGAACTGTCTTTTGGTTCCAGGATAGGCAAAAAGTCTTCATCTGCCACTTCACATCCACTAGAATGGCTCTCATTAAAAACAAGCAAAACAAAATAATAACAAAAAACCAAAAAAAAAAAAAAGAAAGGAAAAAGAAAACAACAAATCTTGACAAGGACGTAGAGAAACTAGAACCCTTGTGTACTGTTGGCAGGAATGCAAAATGGTACAGCCTCTATGGAGAACAGTACAGTGGTTCCTCAAAATAATTATAGAATTACCACGTGATCCAGGAATTCTTCTCCTAGGATTATATTCAAAAGAACTTAAAGGAAGGACTTAAACTGATATTGTATAGCAATGCTCATAGTGGCTCTATTCACAATAGCCAAAAGGTGGAAGTAACCCAAATGTCCATCAACTGATGAATGGAGAAATAAAATGTGGTATATTAGATGTACAATGGAATATTATTCAGCCTTCTAAAGGGACAAATGCCACAACATAGATGAACCTTGAAAACATTATGCTAAGCAAAACAAGCCAAAAACAAAAGCATAAGTATTGTATGACTCCACTTACATGAGGTACCTGGAATAGGCAAATTCATAGAGGCAGAAAGTAGCCGGGCTTCCCTGGTGGCACAGTGGTTGAGAGTCCACCTGCCGATTCAGGGGACACGGGTTCGTGCCCCAGTCTGGGAGGATCCCACATGCCGCGGAGCGGCTGAGCCCTTGAGCCATGGCCACTGAGCTTGCGCGTCCAGAGCCTGTGCTCCACAAAGGGAGAGGCCACAGCAGTGAGAGGCCCTCGTACCGCAAAAAAAAAAAAAAAAAAAGAAGTAGAACTGAGGTTACCAGGGACAGTGGGGAGGGGAGTGTGGAGTTATTGTTTAATGAGCACAGAGTTTCTGTTTGGGATGATGAGACAGTTCAGGAAATGGATAGTGACGGTGGTTGCACAACTTTGTGAAAGTAATTAATGCCACTGAATTGTACACTTAAAAGTGGTTAAAATGGTGAAATTTATGATACATATATTTTGCCACCAAAAATGAAAAAAAGCTTTCACCTGATAAATTGGAAAAGCCTTTCTTGGAAAAGTCACTTGTGTTGAGAAGGTTCTGGGTCCAGCGGATTGATTATCAATGTCTACAGGATAGGGGGAGTGGTGGCATTCCTGTCACGCACCTGTGTTCCCTGCGTGCTAACTTCCATAAATTGACTCTCAAATGGGGAAAGTAGCTCTTGTGTCATTGTTGTAACTTGGAAGTGTTCTTTTGACCATTTGGACTCCTGAACTCCACAGGTGAGAGGATGAGCCCAAACACTGACACCAAAGGGAGCTGCTCAGCCCCTGAACGGAGTGGCAGTGACTGATGCCTGGGGGCTGGTGCTGACCTGGAGACCTCGGCCCAGCCACGGAGGGCAGCTCCCCTCAGCAATAGCCCCTGATGCCAGGTAGGAATGTGGCCCATTGTTGCCATGGATTGTTTCCCGAGAGAAGCTATAAATTCTTTTTTTTTTTTAATGTACTCTATCAGGTTTTAAGCATTGACCACTAATTTTAAAATTTCCTAAAACACAGTGAAGGCCAAACAAGATACACCTATGAGTTGTATTTGGCCCATGGGCTGCCAGTTTTTACCTCTGTCATACATAACAAAAACTTCTTATTCCCCCTTTGACATTTTCAGCGTGCAGAAGAAGGCTTGGGAAGTCCATTTCCAGAAGTTCATTCCAAAAACAGGCTCTGGGAATTCCCTGGTGGTCCAGTGGTTAGGGCTCCGTGCTTCCAATGCAGAGGGGGCGGGTTCCATCCCTGGTCGGGGCACTAGGATCTTACATGCTGCACCGTGCGGCCCCCAAAAAATAAAAACAAAAGCTCTGGCTCCTGGATCAGCTACCCTTGTTGCTGCTTATAAAACATGATGTACCTTCCCTGGTCTCTGTGCTGGAACCATGAATGTGGATCCAAATCCTCCCATTCTTTAAAACAATAGAATAGAAAAGAATGAAATTTTGCCATTTGCAAAACATAGATGGACCTGGAGGGTATAATGCTTAGTGAAATATGTCAGACAGAGAAGGACAAATACTGTGTGTTAACACTTATGTGTGGAATCTAAAAAATAAAACAAATGAATGAATATAACAAAACAGAAATAGACTCACAGATACTGAGAACAAACTAGTGGTTAACAGAGGAGGGGGTGTGGGCAAAATAGAGGAAAGGAATTAAGAGGTACAAACCACTAGGTATAAAATAAATACATTACAAAGATGTAACATACAGGACAGGGAATATAGCCAATATTTGATAATAACTTTAACTGAAGTATAATCTATAAAAATAAAGCATTATGTTGTACACCTGAGACTAATACAATATTGTAAATCAACTATATTTCAATTTAAAAAAAAAAAGAAAAAAACCTGCTGTGTTCCCTCCTCCTCTGGGAAGGCCTCTGGCCCACAGGGCTCTCCTACTTCTAAGCCCGCATAGCCCATCCTCCCCTCTAGGTGGCAGCACTCCTACCGTTGTGCTGACCAGCCATTGCTCTCTGGCATTGTTGTCCTCTTGTTCATTTTCCTCTCTTGTTTTCCAGGTCTCTCCTGGAGAGAGACTGTTATGATGAAGGGGAGATCTGGATTTTGGACATCGAGGCCTGACTTCCCTTGTTCCATGATTCCTCCCTCCACCTCCCCGGGAGGCCTGGGTTCCTTGCTGACTCCCTGGCCTCAAGGATGACGTTTCTTTGGTGACAGACGTGCTGAGGGGTGCTGGGGGGTAGACCTCGAGGCCCCTTGAACTTGGAGAGTGGACCAAGCATGGGGGAGGGCCTGGGGCCTTGGGTTCTATGGGAGCAGCTCTGCCCTAAGAAGCTACAGCTCCCAGCCTCCAATGGCCATAGCCCTTCCAAGAGGAACAGCCTCTACCCACACCCACCTCACCTTACACACACACACACACACACACACACACACACACACACACACCGTCATATGGCTGATTGGACCCATAATGCACACCTGGCCCAAAGGCAGCGCACCTATTAGCTGGAGAGCAGCCAGTGGCCAGTTGGCCTACATCAAACTGGCAAGCTGGCCTTATCAGAGTCTGTCTTGAGAAATAGAAGATTTCAATAGGAGATTGAAGGACTGTTGGGCTGTAGAAAGAGAGAAGCGAGGTGGGCATGGGACCCCTGGGAGTCAGCTCTGGCTGTCCCTTCCAAGGAGCGGTTCAGGGGATGCCCAGCTGTGCTCTGTTGTCAACCCTTGGGCTTCTCGAGATCTTTGTTCTTCATGCTCTTTATGCCCTAATGTGGTGTCTGGAGGAGCTTTGATTCAAACATCCTTCTCCACTGATTTGCTCACCTGGTCCCAGGTGCTGCTTGGCCATTGGGTTTGGGGCCCAGCACCCATGAGACGGACGTGCTCATCCTTAATCCTTAGGGCGCAGCCGCACTTGCCTGCCATGTGTTGCTATGAGTCCATCTCCCTGATGCTGTCTGAGCCCAGCCATAGAGCATTCTGCTGAATAATCCGGAAGAGGAAGGTGGGTGATGATAATCAACCTCACTGTCATGGACTAGCACGCTGAGCCGTGAAGCCCTGATGGTCAGTGGAACAGCTGACCAGGAGAGCAGGAATTCCCCATGTCCCCGCCATCCCTCAGAAGCCAGCTTTGGCAGGGGACCTTGCCTCCATTCTCCTGGCACTGCCGCTCCCATTTCCTTCTCTCCCACAGCTTCCTCAGTGCTCCCCTCTGGCCCTGCTCCCCTGTGTATGGGCTCATGGTCACCAGCTGAGCAGAAGAATCCCCTTTCCAGCTTTTAATGGCACCTCCAGATTTATCAGGATTAAAAGAGATGCTTTATAGGAAGAGAAAAGAATGTAAAAGAAACTAAACATGTAACTCTCTGAAGTAGCTTGTATTCATGGGCCCTCCCTGCATTCATGCCCTTTGCAATACATCCCATTGTGACAAACCATAACGCCCCATCTCTGGAGGCTTAGCCATGTGACCGGCTTCGGCCACTGGATATTAACAGACATGGAAAGAGTCTTGAAAAGCACATATGCACACTGGGGTTTGCTTGCTCTCTTGTCTCTGCTGTCATCGTGAGAAGGAGAGGGCCAGGTTAGCCCGCAGGTCCCAGGAGGAGGAGGATGGACCCGAAGAGCAGAGCCCCGCCTAGCTCAGCCAAACACCCAGGCTGTGTGCAGATCTGTGCTGCTTTAAGCCACTGAGTTTTGGGATAGTTTGAATTTGGGGCAATACTAGCTGATACACACCCCACCCCCAGGTTCCAGCACCAGGAAGGGAAGGAGGCTCCTTCTCTGTGCCCAGGGCGGGTCATCAAGCTTCTCTATGGGGTCCTGGATCTAGCCATCTCCTCTCCTCTGAGGGTGCTGTAAGGAAAGGGCAAGGATCATTGTGAGGCCTCCCAGCTCTCCAGCAGGCTGAGGACACAGAAGCAGCTGGAACAGATGGCCTTTCGGGTCTCTTCAAGGCATGGAGTAGATGCCTTCCTAGAGAAGGCATGACGTCCAAATGGGTCTGCAGCCTGGAAGTTCCAAAGGCTGCCTCCGTTCCCTTGGGTGCCCTAAGATAAAGAGGGCAAGAGAGATCATCTCCCTGAGAGAGACTCAGAGATGGTGGTTTAGGAAATTGTGCTTCCTTCTGAGTGAAAGCAGTGAGAATACATCCCATATGTGGCCTTGTGCCAGGACACCAAGGGACACAGCTCCAGGTGACGGGAGGAGCAAGCTTTGACCTGAGCTGAGAGTCAAGACTCAGTCCCCCTCCTCCAAAAGCTCCAGGAGGGACCCACAACCCCCTCTAGAATCTCTGATCTTCTGATTAAACCTGTTTTGCCCCTCAAGGTAAACCTGAAACTCTTTATTCTTTCATTTTCTTACATTTTCGTTTAAGAATAGTTTAAAATATTTGAGTGAAAAACAAAAGACTACACCATCTTGTGTTCTCCTATTTTTATTGGAAATATACAGTATTTCAGCTACATTGTGGGCAAAGTGGGCTTTGATGAGCTTTCCTGAGAACAAGCCACCAATTACAACACTGTTTTTGTGGAAAATGCATTGTGAGTTCTAAGTAACAGTCCCACAAATGGCCTATTAGAGCATAACCCATTACCAGGTGGGGCGTGATCATGTTTCCCAAACTATTTATTTCTAGAAGCAATCTGCATTTCAGTAAGACTTAAAGAATCCCAAACTTTCCTAAGGCATCTTTCATTATAATATGAAGCATAATTTATCTAACCTGAAAAAAAAAAAAAAACAGAAAAGAAGTCGACAACTTTTTCCTAAGCATTTCTTTCCCATGGTTCGATGTAATCCAATCCCAGATGTGCAAAGATTTCTTCTTCACTTTCTGCTTTGAGAAATATCCTCTGAAAGCATAACAAGACATATGTGCATTCAGATATTTTTGTTAAGCATCTCAGTGCTGACACAGTGAAAATATTACTTGTAAAACTGTTTTGTCAAAATAAATTACTGCCCAAACACATTACCCTGCTTCTGAGGATAAAAATTCATCTTACCTGACTTCTGTAATTTTTGTATTTTCCCACCCCCAAAAACTTAATAAATTAAGGTTAAATTATGACAGCCTTACATATTCAACTAGAGGCGTTTGGTATTCTTCCTACTGATCTGTAGTTCTTTTTTTTTTTTTTTTTTTTTTTTTTTTTTTTGTGGTACACGGGCCTCTCACTGTTGTGGCCTCTCCCGTTGCGGAGCACAGGCTCTGGACGTGCAGGCTCAGCGGCCATGGCTCACGGGCCCAGCCGCTCTGCGGCACGTGGGATCTTCTTGGACCGGGGCATGAACCCGTGTCCCCTGCATCAGCAGGCGGACTCTCAACCACTGCACCACCATGGGAGCCCCGGATCTGTAGTTCTTAAATACAGTTGTTCATTAGAACTACCTGAAGAAGTTTTTTAAAAATGTTGAAAACTGAGCTATACCCCAGTCTAATGAAATCAGAAGCTCAGGAGGGGTCTTGTCATCCATCTGTTTAAGGGGTCTGGGAAGTTCTCCTGTGCGGTCAAAATTACGTACTGCTGCCATTGGTAAGGAGGAAGGGTGAGTATAGGATACGTGTGTGTGCTGGGTCCTCCTCCTGGCCTTCCACCCCTGCCCCGCTCCCACCAGGCTCCCACCCCAAGGTCTCTGTTAGAGCAAGCACCACTTCTCCTCCAGCCCTTCTTGTTATAGCACAGTGTTGGGCCTGTAGGAGGCACTCGCTTATGTTGAACTATTTGTTACGTGTCAATTTGTAAGTCTTCCTACATCGTGTTATGTGAAGCTGTCTCCACTCACATGCTAGACAACTGAGGCTTTCCTGCCAGCATCTACAGCCCTCTCTCATGACAGTAGCACCTTGATTTTTCTTTGGGAAACCACCCTCCCTACTCTCAGTCTCTGAGGGTCAGGTGGGGCTGATCCCACCTCCAAGGAGGGGCACATGACCCAAGCCTGGCCAATAAGAGCCATGGAAAAGGGTTCAGGGATTGGCACATGGCCCAGGCCTGGCCAGTGAACATCAGCTAGGGCTCTTGCCAGAACTATTAGGAAAGAAGCTCTTTTCTGAAGGGATAGCTAAGCTAGAAGGATGGAATTCATAGGAATACGCTGCCTGAGAGTGAAACCAACACTGAGGGAAATTTTCATGATCACCTTGATACAGCCACACCTGAAGTCCATGTTATTCCAGATGCTACAGTATATAAGCCAAATTCTTTCTTTTTTTTTGCCATTTCCATTTTGTATTGGGTTTCTGACACTTGTGAGACAGCTCTAACTAAATACACCTCACTTAGACTATAAGCTCCTAAAGGGTAAAAGCCATTACTTCTGGTTATTTTGTGTCTTCTTCCTCCTCAGAGCTTAGTTTAGTGCATTTGATCACCGTAGGAAGAGTAGATCTTGGCACTTGTGGACTTAGTTGAATATTTAATTCTTCCTAATTCATACAGTAATCTATCATTTTGCTGAGGCAGCATTTGGACTACTGCAAGGCTAGCACACCAAGTGAGTCTCAGCTGGTGTGTGAGTCTAGCTGACTGCTCATCTACAGCTCAGGTCAGCTCTGTTGCTCTCCTTCTTGCAGTGGACTCTCATTAATGACCTATATGATCACTCAAAATGCTAATTCTCACTGCATCTGAGGGGTACTTGAGTGATATTTGTGATTTGGGGGGATCCTTGGTTTTCTTTGGAGTTACTCATTGCAACTACCAAGGATATAGCAAACTCAATTAATATTCACTGTTGGACTGGTTCTAGGGGCCCAACTAGCCCATCATCTTTGAGCCCAAAGCCTCTGAGGTGCATTCTGGGCCAGGTGGGGGCTATGCTCCCATCAGGATCTTTCCAGCTGCCCTCAACTGTGATCTGTGGGGACTGGGCACTCGGGGCAAAGGAAACTGAACCTGGACACTAAAATTAGTTCTGGAAAAGCACTCAGGGAGCCAGCCTTGGTGATGAGGATCAAAGAGGCCCATCTCAGGGAGACAGCTCCACCTTGGTCTTGTCATATAGAGCGTGGTTATCCAGCATCATCTTCCGGTCGTGTGTAGCGTAGCGCCGGAGGTCTCTCTCAAACTGCTGGATAAGAAATAATTAAAATAAATTACTATCAGGACTTCCCTGGTAGCGCAGTGGTTAAGACTCTGCGCTCCCAATACAGGGGGCCCGGCTTCAATCCCTGGTCAGGGAACTAGATCCCACATGCAGGCCACATCTAAGGAGCCCACGTGCTGCAACTAGGGAGCCCGCCTGCTGCAACTAAGAACCAGTGCAACCAAATACATAAATAAATTTTTTAAAATAAATAAATTACTATCAAGTCTAGAATGTCTTCAGTATTATGTGTTTAGAGATATTTAAATCCCTATACAAGAAGTCCCCTATATACAAATGAGTTCCGTTCCGAGAGCACATTCGTAAGTCCAATTTGTTCGGTAAGTCCAGCAAAGTTAGCCTAGGTACGCAAGTAACACCATCGGCTATATAGTACTGTACTGTAATAGGTTTATAATACACTTCACATAAATAATACATTAAAAACAAACACAAAAAATAAAACATTTAAAATCTTACAGTACAGTACCTTGAAAAGTACAGTAGTACAGTACAACAGCTGGCATACAGGGGCTGGCATCGAGTGAACAGGAAAGAAGAGTTACTGACTGGAGGAGGGAGAGGAGGTGGGAGATGGTAGAGCTGAAGGATCGTCAGCAATAGGAGACGGAGGGCAAGCTGCAATTTCACTCATGCCTGACATTGATGGCACAGGTTCTGGTTCCTTGCTGGAACCAGATGCATGTTTGCATCTTTGAAAGTTCGCAGTTTGAAGGTTAGTATGTAGAGAACTTACTGTAATGAAATGTCTATCTCCACTAAACATTCTCCAAGCAATTTTCTCCCCCAGGGCAATAATCTACGATGACAAAGCTCCATGCTCACGTGCACACACTAGACTGTAAGCTCTGTGAAAAAAGGAACCTGATTTGTTCTGTTCATAAACATATTTCCTCCTCAAATGGCGCCTGGCACATAGAAGATGTACAGCAAATAGTTGTTGAATGAATAAATGAAGATTGTGAGGATTGTGTCCAAAATAATACCTGGTCCATAGTAAATGCTGGATAAATATACTTGGTTTTGTTTTTTATTTGGAATATCACTCATATAAAAGAGGATGAGGAGTTAGGAGACCCAGATTCTAGCCTGGATTTTGTTCCTGTCTGGCTGTGCATCTCTCTGCAAGTCACCCAGCCTCTCTGAATCTCCGTTGGTCAAACAGGAGGGTGGAGGAAGTGCATGAGTAAGGTTCCCTCTGGCTGTAACATCCTCTCATACGAGATTCTGTAAAACTGATGGTCTGAGCCACCTGCCCCAGAGTAGCATCTCCTGTGATCAGGGCGGGCTCGGAGGCTCCAGGGAGCAAAACCTGAAGCCTTAGATAGAGGACAGGGAAACCCTGGGAAAGGAGGACAATGAATGAAGTTGTCGTTGAGGTTAATTTTCCGAAGAAGCACAGATCTAGAAATGTTGTCCTTTCCACGTGGGATTAGGGAGCAAGGATGGAATCATTGCTCCATCTAGTGGCGAGTATGGGAAAGCTGGCGGAGACTGGGAACTGGCCTTCCTCACCTGGGTGTGTGAAGACAGACTTTCCAGCCAGAAGTTCTTTATAAGGGAGTGGAGGAGAAACTATGGCTGTGGAAGAATCAGGGTGAAGCAGATTCTGGGTGCAGTAGCTGCTGGTCTGTGAAAGTACAGGAGTGTTACTTAGCACACGGCCTCCTACAGCCCTGGGCCACTTGCCTCCAGTCCCCCCAGCACTTAGAGCAACGGCTCCTCACACTGGGCGTGGGGGGAGGCTGGAGAGGATGGGGTAACAGGTGCAGTGAGAAGCCCCCCTTGGCTCCCCAGTTCTGTGTGGTGAGAGATCTATGCCTGGACTCCTCTGCTAAATCCTCAGGAGCATTTTTCCATATTCTGTTAGGAATTATAATGATGTCTTCCATTTGGAGGGTAATAATATTGATTCAACCAATATTTATTGAGCACCTACTATGTGACAGGTGTGTTCTGGATGCTGGGAATATAACAGAGAACAAAACAATGATGTCTGCCTTGGTGAGGCTTGGATTCAACAGGGGACACAAATAAGACACAGTAACAGCATAAGTAAATTACATGATATGTTAAAAGGTCATGCTGCGTACAGCGCAGGCCTCATAAAGGAGTAGGATCTGAGCAAGGACTTGCCCGAGGTGAAGGAGCTAGCCAAGTGGACTCTGGGAAGAGCACACCGTGCAGAGGGAACAGCTAGAACAGAGGCCTTAGGGAGGGGCAAGCCTGGCTGGTTAGGGAGAGAGCAGTGGGGAGGAGTTCAGAGAGATGAGGGGGTGGGGAGACCACGCAGGGCCTCGTGCCCACTGTAAGGCCTTTACTCTGCGTTGAATGCGGAGCCCTTGCCAGATTTTGAGCAGGAAAGTGACCCGACCTGACTTATGTTAGGACAGGATCACTTGGCTGTAGGGGGCAAGAGACCAGTCAGAACAGCTGTGGTCATAATCCGGGCAATGATATCCTAGATAATGTTTATGGAGAGCTTACCCTGTGCTGGGCTGATTTCTTGCTTTATATTAATTTCTGATCTGCTCTATTATCACTAGTATTTAACAGCTTCTAAAAGAGTCTAACAATACTTCTAAAAGAACGGTATTAAGTATACAATTAGCCTCAGAATTGTGTTAAGATGAAGGCTCTGTCTAATTTAATCCTCATTACAACCCCGTGAGGTTGGTACTGTTATTAGTCCCATTTTTCAGATGAAGAAAGGAGGCCCAGAGAGCCTAAGCAATTTACCCAAGGCCACACAGCCAATGATAGAGCTAGGACTCAGACTCCTGAATCCCGAAGCTCAGGTTCTTTACCCTGGACAGTTCTGCCTTCTGCTTTACAAGCTCTTTAGTTTCTCTCAACAACCCTGTGAGATAGGCTGGGCAAGGATGGTGTCTTTTGTTTCAGATAAAGAAAGCTGAACATGGAGCAGGGGCAGTGATACTACAGTCTGGCTGTATCACTGGTCACAGCACACTTCAGAGGTTGGCCCGTGCATGCTGCATACAGTTGTGCAAGTTGTGCACTGCAAAACTCTAGAGGGCGCCATTCACTGTGTAGTCTTTGTAAATATGCATGTTTCTTATGACAATTTTCTGGGAAATAGCAGTAAGGTATTTTAAGGAAGAGATGCTTTTTAAAGTTGGCGAAAGGGAGCCATTTGGGCTAGTAAAGAGGCTGGGGTAGCCTAGGCATCTAGCCAACATTGTCCATGTGTTTCCGGAGGAGAGAGTGTACATCCTCTAGCATCTGACACAAATGTGGACAATATTGTTGAAGGAATCTCAGCCAATAAAGTCATGCTGACAAACGGCAGATCTAGTTTGAAGGAATATGATTCAGAGGAAAACAAAAGCTTCTTTTGCTTGTTTTTTTAAACTAATGAAGTCCATACCCAGTCCAGAAATTGCACTGTACTTGGATGGTTCTAGAAAAACCTCAGCTTAATGTGTCCCAGTGGATGCATCCTACTCAGGAAATCTTTAGGGCACAAGATCCAAAGGAAGCTTTGTCAGCTTAGTAGACGAGACAACCTGGTAAGTTAATGACCCCAAACTGGGGTGAGATTAATAGGTGAAGGGGCTTAAGAACATTTCCCAGGTGCTGAAATCTTTGGGTTAAAAGGTGAAATTAAATTTCTCACCTACAAAATTTAGGGTGACCAGACCTAAACCTGGTCACCCACCAACATGTATCCACCTGGGGACAAAACACATCGCGTTCAGTGGTCACATAAGCGGGGGCGTAAAGATGATAACACAAGTAGCTACCATTTGCTGAGCCCTTACCACATTTAAACACACGCATCTCATTTAACCGGATGGCAAACTTGGGAGGTGGGCGCCACTATTATCCACAATATAGGTGGGGCAACCAGGACTTGAAGAGGTTATAATTTGTTTAAAGTCACCCAGCTAAAAAGTGGGAGAGCTTAGTGCTCTGTTAGTGCCCCGCAGAGCCAATAACAGTAATTTCTGAGAACTCTGAGAAAAGAGAATAAAATGTGCTGAAGAGATGCCCATGTTAAAAACAAAGTGGACAAAGAACAACCATTTCTGCCAGCGAATCCTGACTGGCATGACCTTGTATAACTTTGGACTTCTTTTTGGAACTCTCCCCTTTCCCAACAGACTCTGTTCCCAAAGATGTATGTCTATTAAACAAAGTGCATTTATGATGTATTGCTTCATCAGCTTTCCTAATTTTTATGAATAAAAGATGCCAGCCAACGTTTTTGATTAGGGTAAGAAGCTCTAGTGCTGAGATCCTGTGCTGAAATGATTCCGGCGGAAAGCAAACACACCTGACATTTAACTCAAGGTTGAGGACAATTAATTTCTACGTCATTTATCATATAAAATCCTTTAACGACTCATGTCACTCAAAGCAACAGCTAACTATGTGGGAAAACAGTGTGGGGTGTTAGCTGGGAGGGTGGAGCACAAGCTAACGGGACAAATCTCGGGTGCCATGTCTATGAATACCACATGATGGGAGCTGGGAGCTACCACTCGACCAGCACTGGCCCCGTGCCTGGTGTGGTGCTGGGGGCTTTGCCAGCTTCATCTCACTGGATCTCTGCAACCCAGGGAGGTAGAGGCATTTTTGCCCTGACTTTCCTGATGGGAAAACTAAGTTTTAGAGGACATGGGGAACTTGACGGAGATCACCTAGCTGGTAAGAGTCACAGCAGGGGCTTGGTCTGGGATGAGCCAAATTGTGCCCTTAGCCACTAGACTGCTTTCTCTGCTTCCATGGTTCTCATACTTTAGCTGCGTCACCTGCAGGGTTCTTTCAAACACAAATTGCTGGGCTCTTCCCCCAGAGTTTCTGATTCAGAAGGTCTGAGGTGGGGTGGAGAATTTACATGTCTAACCTGTTTCCACGTAAGACTGATGCTTCTGGTCAGGGGATCTCATTTTGTGTGTGTGTGTGTGTGTGTTTTCAAAGCCTATGCAAGCCTCAACTTCTAGGTGGTATTGCTTCCCCTATATGCAGTCACCCACGTCCTACTGATTTTACCACCTAAATAAGACTTGAGAGTCTTTCTTCATCTGCCCTTCCCCACCATTACTTTAATTTAGATCTTTCTCATCCTTATCTAGACTATTGTGTTAATCTCCTAGTCTAACTCAGTAGATGGTTCAGATCACTTAATAGTTTCCCTGTTACCTATAGGTTAAACTGTAAGATCTTCAACATTTATAATCCATCCCCACATTCTATTACCTGCCCACTTCCATCTTGTATTACATTATAAATCCCTTGAGCGTGGGGACCAGTATCTTTGTATTCCTTATAATATTGTGAACATGATAACTGCTCAGCCAATAGTTGTTGACTCAATGAATGAAGTAGGCAGGCTCTTGGCTTGACAGTTAAGTATACTTCTCTAGAATTAAAATGAATTACTCTGTGTAGTAGGAATAAGAAGATTATTTTATTTCATATATTAATAATTCACACATTATTATTTTATGGTAGTAATGTCATACATTCCTCCAGTAATATTAATTTGAATTAATACGATTTTAAGCTATTACATGCAGTTGTTCTGAGTTTCTGTAGAATTGTCTTTTTTTTTCCCCCCCAGAAGGGAATTAATAGAATTGAGACATAGCAAGAGCAGAAATACTAGGTTTTGGACATCCGTTGTGGTACAAAATAAAAAATTAGCAGTCATTGACTCCTTGTTAGAAATTTGACTCCTAGTCAAAGATTCATAAACTTTACCTTGTGTAAATAAGTCTGTAATCATAATCATTTATGATGCTCAGAATATACCAATGATTCATGAGCCACTCTAAGGGAATCGTGTAACTGGTATAAATCCGTACTTGGTTTTGTTTTAATTTGTGACTTTTCTTCTTAAAGTCTTTTTTAATCTAAAGTTTTGATGGGTACATTGAAACACGGTAAAAATTATTGACATTTTTTAACAAAAATGTTTATATCATAAAAACAAGTTTCTTAGACTTATTAGAAGGGTAAGATTTCATGACAGATGAAATATTTAAGATATGCTTCATTTAATATATCAGTAAGTTTCACTAACTACATATTTTATACTAATTCATTTATTCTTTTTTTAAATTGAGGTATAGTTCACATACAGTAAAATTTACTGTTTTGTAGTGTACAATTCAGTGGCTTTTAGTATATTTATGAAGTTGTCCAACTATCACCAATCTGTAATTACAGAACATTTTTATCACCCCAAAAGAAATCCATGCTTGTTAGCAGTCACTTCCTTTTCTTCTCCACCTAACCCCTGGCAACCACTAACCTATTTTCTGTCTCTATGGATTTACCAATTCTGGAGATTTCATATGGATTTATACAATATGTGGCCTTTTGTGTCTTGGCTTCTTTCTTTTTTGTGTGTGTCATATATATTTTTTTAATGTTTATTTGTTTTCTTATTAGTCATCCATTTTGTATGCATCAGTGTATACATGTCAATCCCAATCTCCCAATTCAGAGGGGATCTCATTTTGAGAATAACTGTTCTAAATGCATCTGTCTCACTTGACCATGTGCAGGTGGAATGCCCTGATTTAGAGATTTCTGGCCACTTCCCTCTCTCCTATCCACCCCCTCCCCCTTCCTTGTCCATCTCCCCCAATCCCCACCCCCACTGCCATTGTCTCTCCCCTGGGCCCAGGTAGACCCAGTCTACCTCTTCTGGAAAGCTAAGACCGTCCCACGGATACAGGTAGTGCTTACCCGGGAGCCAGTCCAGCCCAGCAGGGCAAAGGCATATTGCTCGTAGGGGCACATGACCAGGTCCACACGGATGGCCTTCCAGGTCTTTCCTTCTTGTTGGATGGACTTGTCACTGTCCACTCTCTGATGGTGCAATTTTAAAATCAGAAAGCATTTTTGAAAATGATCTAAAGCATCCACTTGCCTGCTTGGCACCTTGAGCTTTTCAAATGTCGACTCCACAAGGTCATAGTATAAAAGTAATCCCTGAAAATAAACAGAAAGACGTCAGGAAGAGTCCCTGATGCAGAGGGTCAGAGATTTTATATTGGGCTCTTAATGAATGCTCTTAAAAAAAGCTTTGCAGATTTAAGCAAAACATGGGTGCGTTTTGTCCTTGCGTTGTGAGCCCACCTGGCGACATTAGCAGAGGGAGCCAAGGAGTGGGTGTGTTACATTCCCTCTGCAGCAGAGGAATTTAGCGATTAGAGGGGCCAAGCCAAGGCCACTTCATGGTAAAGCTGCCAGAGAATCTACTCCCGCAAGGTCTGACGGCAGACCAGTGTTCACAAACTTGCCGCGCTCCCTTATGTACAAGCCAACTTTGCACAAAAAGCCGTGCCGTTTCTATGCGGTTGTTCGGACTTAGTGTCCCTCCATATTATACTGATGACTAGGTCGACTTGACCCAAAAAGTTGTGGCTGAGGCTCAGCCGCGTTGGGGCCTGATGACTCACTCTTTCTAGGGAGCATTTTGAGATTGTTGCTCTGCCTGCCTTGGAGACTCAGACAAAATTGGTGGCACGTCACCGAACGTTGCCTAGTCAGAAAGTTACACCCAGCAAGCTGCCATCCTCCAATTTATCTGCTCCGTGGGACTTCCTCACGGCACAGGGCAGATGTGGGGTAGGGAAAGGCAGAACTATGCAACTAATGCTGAATCTGAGTAGCAAATAAAAGAGCAAATAACCTGAAAATAATATAGTTATAGCTATTAGGGTGTATGATTTGTTCTCGGATTCTTTAGGTCAGACATTCTCAAATATTATCATCAGACGCATTTGGAAGGTTTGTTAAAGCACGGTTTGGGAGGTCCTGTCCGCGGAGTGATTCGTGCGGGGGCTGGGGGAGATGAATTTGCATTTCTAATAAGTTCCCAGGTGGTGCTGATGCTTCTGATCTAGGGACCACACTTGGAGCATCACTAGTTCCATTTGCTATTATTAGAAGCGCTTGGTACTTCGTGTGCAATCCACCCCCACCCCCAAGAGACATTGTTTCAATTCAACTCAACACTTTGAGGAGGGGATGCTTTTCCTTTTGCTGATCTCAGAAGAGGGAACAGTTGGCCTTTCAGTGCCTCTCCCAGAAAAGGTATGAGGAAGAACTGGCACCATCTGAAGCAGGGGTGGGGAGTGGGGGGATTGGGGGGAGTGCTGATGTCAGGAAGAGCCTCTGGTGCAGGAGGCAGATGTTGCCCTAGACAAATCTAACAACCAACTCCGGGAAGACACAATTCTGCTTTTTAATGAAATTTACTAAGATTAGTCAATATAGCAGCCTTTCATGTCAATTTGAATTATGTAAATCTGAAAAGCGAGCTATTAAAATATCAAAACAGTCTTACTTTGAAGCCAAATTTGTAACTTCCCTCCCCCCTTTAAAAAAATTCACAAAGCTGGCTTCCTAAAAGTTGTAAACTGTGTTTGCACTATTGCCACGTGGTGGTGACACTTTGGCTGGTCATAGACAGATGGGCCACCCATCAGGCACAAACCCAAACTATACCCAGCCAGCCCTCCCCTCTTTGGGGTGAATTGCTGGTGGCCAGTGGAGTCTTCTGGATGGCAACCTCCCCCCAAGATCAGTATTTCCAAGCTCTTTTCCTCCCTTTCTCCCACGGAGAGGTCTTCTACAAGGACCACATGTAGATTCATCTGATAGGCAACTGAAAACCATATCCATTGGCTGTTCATTCGTTCTGCAGGTGTTTTAAAACATCGTGTGTGTATATGCATATGTCGTGTAAGCCTGTGCTCTAGTGTGCCTGCATGAGATATAATCATTTTAATCTGGAAAGTGCAGATTTTGGTAAGAAAGGCAGGGGTGGGGAGTGAGGTAGAGGTGGAAGTTAACCATGATTCACAACCGAGGTGTTGGAGGGGAACAGCTGCTCGCGTTCTCCCCTGGGTCCCCTCACCCGGCACAGTGCCTGGCTCTCCGGCAGAGTTCAATATAGAGTCGTGCAGGAGAGATCATGACTACAGTCACTGTTTAATCGGCATTTATCAAGCCCTGCACCAAATGCCTTATCTAATTCTCTCAGTCAATCCTCCCATTAACAAATGAGAGAGGCTTGCTATCCCTGTTTCACAGATGAGGAAAGAGAAGCCAGGAAAGAGTCCCAGCTCCTACAGCCAGTACATGGCAGGGTTGCGCTTTTAAAATCCCGAATCTAAAACCTGCGTGCTTAACCTCTGCCTCCACCAGTGTCTGCCCATCTCTTTGCTTGGGGACCAGCAGTATGGCTGCCTGGCAGCCGAAGAAAGACCAACGAAAATGAGGCTCCTTGTCCCCATCTCCTAACCCCATCCCATGTCGGGCTGGGACAGTCTCAGAGCATGGGGTGGGTGGTGACTGTATACCAAGGTCAAATAGGTCCCTCCTTGCCAGAGCCTCTGATGGGGGTCCAGGCAGCC
Organism: Mesoplodon mirus; assembly: GCF_964341445.2. Classification (NCBI taxonomy): domain Eukaryota; kingdom Metazoa; phylum Chordata; class Mammalia; order Artiodactyla; family Ziphiidae; genus Mesoplodon; species Mesoplodon mirus. The sequence continues at coordinate 198,865,534 of NC_138977.1, read as the reverse complement.
CTCTCTCCACCCAGGCTGTGGCTGGCAGAGCCCCTCAGGGTGCTGTCTGTCCATGAGAATCTTTCAGCTTTCCTGCTCGAGCAGAGAAGTAGGGCCAGCCTAGGTTCGGCTGACTCTTTCTCGTCCAGCATTCCCCTGGCTCAGCCTATGGTGTTCACGCTCAGAGCTCCTGGCCATCTGGATCCCTGCTCCTGAGAGAGAGAGGGGCCTCGTGGGTGAATTTGGATCTGGTTCCAAAGTTGGGTCTTCAATTCTGGTACTCCTGGCACCAGGGTTGTGTGTTTCTTAGACTAACTGTATCTGAGGTCTTCTTTCTCCTGTGTGTCAGGGAAATTTGTCCACACCCAGAAGATGCTAAATCACTCAGGAAAAATGAAGCTGTGCTGGAAAAACACCAGCCCCAGCCTCCTCAAGCCACCAGGCCTACGGGGTCCTAGGGAAGGGCACTCTGGTCTCCTCAGAGCTCTCACTGGGGTTGGGCAGGAGTCAGGGCCCTGCAGGTGGCTCTGGCCGCAGGGTCTTCCTTAGTTCCCTCCACTGGGCAATATGCGGCCCGGGGCAAATCTGATCTCAGTGGGTGGGGGCTCCTGAGCCATGACCTCTGCTGGGCCCAGCTTGCCCTCGTTAGCTCACTTCTCCCCATCTCAGCACAAAGTCAAGGTGGTTATTGACCAACATAGAGTTCAAGGCAGCCCCCACACCTCTTGGGCTGATTTTATCCTAGTCTTAGCCCCCCCGCTAAGCTTGCTCTACCCTGGTTCACACCTCCCAGGTCTTCTCAGCACACGCTGTTCATTTTGTTTAGGGCTCTGTTGCCTCCGCACATCCAACACAGAGACAAGCTGTCCTCGGCCCCTTTGGTAATGGGACGAGTGTGTATACACAAGCTCACAACCCGGACTCTAGGACCCAAAGCAGGTAAGTCTCACTGCATGTCACTGGCACTGTGTAAGCTGTTGCAAACAACTGAGAATCAGTTAGATGATCATTACACATTTACAAGGTCAATAGTGTGCCAAATTCAACGGTATTAACATAATTCTTGAGTGTCCAAACATCTACTTACGATCTTTCTTCTTACCTTTCTTTCCCATAAGTTTATCACTTTAGGCAAAAGTCGTTGCTCTTCATTCTCTGTTGGTCCTGGGCTGGTAATTAAAAAATCTACATCATGCCCAGTCTTCTTATGCCTGATTTTAAAAATTGTATAAAATTGAAATAAATTAGATTTTTAGCTCTCAATTTTAAAAAGTCACCTGTGTTTCTATGCCCCATGCTTAAGGTTTGCAACACAAAATGCTCATGATGTATTTTCTAAACAAAAGATCCTTGGTTACACAACTCTCCTCCTTGCAAAATAAATTTATGACACAGAAAAATTTAAAAATCATATACGGTACATATATGATTATGTACATGTGGGTAAAAATGGCAAAGATTATTTCTTCTCCACACCCACACATGCACACACTCCCACACAGCAGAGACAAGCTGGACAATAAGCAAACCAAGAATTATATTCACGTAATATGAGATAGGGTTCTTGGAATTATGACATAGACTAAGGGCATTTTCTTGGATTTGATCTTTCTTCCCACTTTCTCCGTCACCTCCACAGCCAACAGCCGCCATGTAAGAGGACCACGGGGAGAGATGGAGAAGGGTGTGGGAAGGAAGGAGTCTCTTTCTGAAATGGGGCTTCAATATCCAAAAATTGCACACATCTCTGTGAAGAGTTTATTTATTTACTCATTGACACCACCAATATTTCTTGAGTGCCTACTGTGTGCCAGGCACCACGCACTGGCTCTCACTGAGCACTAAGCTCCCAAACCTTAGTGGGGAAACACGCATACAAACAATACAAACAAATTACTTGACAGCTGTCCAGGGAGAACTGAGGAGGGGTGCCTCACCCAGCATGGGGAGGAGGGAGTCAAGGAAGGCTTTCTGGGGGAGGTGGCATCTGAATTGAAGCTTAAAGGATGAGGAGAAGTGAGCCAGCTGATAAGTTGAGGAAAACAAGTCCAAGCAGAAAGGTGGGATGGAGCAAAGTCACAGAGGCAAGAAAGAGCTCCGTGTGTGCTGAGAATGACAAGCCACTTGGGGTTGCTGGAGTGAAACATGAGGTGCAGGAGATGAGGCTGCAGAGAGAAGCTGGAGCCAGACCCCTGAAGGCCTTTTGTGCCAAAACTCCTGAGCACGGGGAGCCACTGAAGGTGTTAGAGAAGGGGAGGTAAAAGCAGCTGTCATCATTATTTACCTCCGGAATCCTCCCGTCATGGTGATGAAGGCGTCAGGCATAAATGCCCAGACGGCCTCTTTAACCAGCACATCGACTGCCTCTGCTTCGGCCCTGGTCACACGGCTGACAAGGTCTTCATAATAGAGGAATCCTGAGAGGCCATTGGACAGGTCAATGGAGAAAGGGACATGTCTCGTGTGAAGTGACCAGCCCTCAGTGAGAGGGGATTCGTCCCCACATAGAGCTAACGTGGTCACAGACATCAACGCCAAACTGTTCCACAGAGACCAAGTGATCTGCATTCTCTTGGTTGTGAATTTTTCACGTTAACAATGGCTCTTTGCTTTCTGACTGAGAGACTTAAAATTTCCTGACTAAGGAAGAGGCAATATTTCATATCCTAGAATCAAGCTGTTCAAATCAGACTTCCTATCGAAGAACCAGCCCTCCTGATCAATAAGCTGTGCCCTATTATTTTAAAAAGATAATGCATAAAGATTTGGGGTGGGAAGATTTGGGGTTGCACCATTATAGATGAATTAAAGAATTGAAGTCAAGAATAGGAAGGTGGGGGGCTTCCCTGGTGGCGCAGTGGTTAAGAATCCGCCTGCCAATGCAGGGGACACGGGTTCGAGCCCTGGTCTGGGAAGATCCCACATGCTGCGGAGCAACTAAGCCCGAGCGCCACAACTACTGAGCCTGCGCTCTAGAGCCTGCAAGCCACAACTACTGAAGCCCGCGCACCTAGAGCCCGTGCTCCGCAACAAGAGAAGACACTGCAATGGGAAGCCCGTGCACCACAACGAAGAGCAGCCCCCGCTCGCCACAACTAGAGAAAAGCCTGTGAGCAGCAACGAAGACCCAACACAGCCAAAAATAAATAAATAAGTAAATTTATTTAAAAAAAGAAAGAGGGCTTCCCTGGTGGCGCAGTGGTTGAGAGTCCGCCTGCCGATGCAGGGGACGCGGGTTCGTGCCCTGGTCCGGGAGGATCCCACATACCGTGGAGCAGCTGGGCCCGTGAGCCATGGCTGCTGAGCCTGTGCGTCCGGAGCCTGTGCTCCGCAACGGGAGAGGCCACAACAGTGAGAGGCCCGTGTACAGCAAAAAAAAAAAAAAAAAAAAAGAATAGGAAGAGGGTAGATTTGCATCTGAGGAGAGTCGGAAAATGTCTCTGGTGGTCTGGCTTATTGCTTCTTTGTCTGACCATCACGAATAAACGAAAGCTCGGACAGAGTGGTCATGACGAAGAGTTGTTCTAAGGACTCGGTTAACCCCACAGCCCCACAGAGGGAGGCGTGGTGCAGAGGAGTAAAGGAGGTGGGAGCTTTACCTCCAAGAAGTGGGGTAAAGCGGAGGAGGGGAGGGGAGCAGCGTGCAGGAGAGATCCATAGAGCCGGAGGGCCTTCTAGCTATCCTTCCATACAAGGCACTGCTCTCTTCCCTACGACCCACAAGAGGGAGGCGTTCCAACTCTGCCTGAATCTTTCTAATAATGGGAGGCTTTGGCTCCTCCAGAAGCTGCCCATTTCCTAACTGTAAGGTCTTTTGAGGGCAGTTCTTTCTATTTTTTTCCCAGCTTTATTGAGGTATAATTGACAAAAATTGTATAAATTTAAGGTGTACAACACGAGGTTTTGATATATGTACACATTGTGAAATGGTTACCACAATTAAGCTAATTAGCATACAATGGAATATTATTCAGCCTTAAAAAAAGAAGGCAGTCTTGTCATTCACAACAATGTGGATGAACTGGGAGCATTACGCTAAGTGAAATAAATCAGACACAGAAAGACTGGTATTGCATGATGTCACTTATATGTGGAATCTAAAAAACGTCTCTTAGAAGCAGAGAGTAGAATAGCAGTTACTAGGGGCTGGAGGGTTGGGGCAGTGGAGAGATGTTTGTCAAGGGGCACAAAGTTTCAGATACGCGGGATGAATAAGTTCTGGAAATCTAACGTACAGCATGGTGACTATAGTTAACAATACTCTGTGGTATACTTGAAATTTGCTAAGAAAGTAGATCCTACTTGTTCTCACCAAAAACAAAATGGGGGGGAGCATCAAAAGTTCTTTTTTTTCATGAGCTTAAGTCTACCTCCTAGCAGTTTCACCCATCACTGCTCTCTGGAAAGATGTGGAGCCACCATGTTGGTCCTTCTCACCTCCAGGATCATGGGAGGGAGGAGGCAGGAAGGCCATTTGGCTAGAGCATCACGGTCACAAAATTCTCAAATTCAAACTTCCCATGTTATCTCTAAATAAGGACAGTTACAGAATCATATTGGCGGGACCAAGAGAAGGTAATGTTCACACTAATACAACTATAAACTGTGCCCAATACCAAACCACACAGCTTGTGGAACACTATTGTTTTTTATATCAATCTTAAAACTCTCTCTTTCTCTCTTTTTAAAATAAAGTCACAAGCACAGGGAGATCAGCTAGGTGCTTTGTGACCACCTAGAGGGGTGGGATAGGGAGGGTGGGAGGGAGACGCAAGAGGGAGGGGATATGAGGATATATGTATATGTAAAGCTGATTCACTTTGTTATAAAGCTAACACACCATTATAAAGCAATTGTACTCCAATAAAGATGCTAAAAAAATAATAAAATAAATAAAGCCACATTTTTATTGCAATATGGCCATTTTTGTGTGTGGAGCATTTGATTTAAAAAGCAATGCTTTCAGGGGGTTGCTGTGCAATGGGTACAAAGTCTCAGCAGAGATCTGCTGTGCGTCATTGTGCCTTCCACACAACACTGCATTAACAGTACTCTATTGCACACGCAAAAATTCATTAGTAAATGTGATGTGGATCATAGACTTCAATGCAAAAGTTAAAAAGGATCAGGGTTCTGAAGGAAAGCAGGAAAATATCTTTATGGTGTTGAGGGTAAGCAAATATCTCTGAAACAGAGCAGGGGCGTGGGGGCACTAACTATAATGAAAAGATTGATAATTTGGATTTCATTGAATATAAGAACGTATATTCATCGTAGGACATTATCAAGCAATGAAGAAACACGCTACCAACTGGGAGAAGATATTTGCATTTTATGTATCTGACACAGGGCTGGTGGGGTGTCTGCTAGAGCTAAATCAATAGACTATTCAGCCTCTGACCCAGCAATTTCACTCCTAGGTGTATGCACAAGAGAAATGAGGACATATATCCACAGGTACAAGAATGTTCATAGCCAAAAACTGGAAATAATTCTAATGTCCATCAACAGGAAATGGGTAAATAAATTATGATACCAATTGAAGAAAAATTGCTAAGAGGGTAGATCTCATGTTGTGTTCTTACCATATTTAAAAAAATCAATTTAATAAAATTAAACAAATAATGTATAAATGTGAAAAAAAATGAACAACAATGCTCCACTTGGCTCTTTTTTGATACAAAAATTTCATCATGGCTGATATCAACAATTTCTTTAAGGACATATGCAGGTATCAGGAACAAACATGGAGATAGTTTAATAATTTGTTGACACCCATGAAAGCAACTTAATTGGCTTTCCTTTTGGGTATGGTAGGGAGGTGAACTTATTACAAGAAACTTATTACCCTGTACAGTGTTACATGTGTGCTGTTATATTTCAGAAACCAATGTGGCATGTGAATCCTCAAGCCTCAGGGAATTAAAACCAAGTATGATTAGAAGTAAAACTGAATCAGGGTTTCACCCCTGGATCGTACTTTCAACATGTTCAGTTAGCTTACCCTTGGCAAAATGCTAAACTATTCCCATTGACAAGTCCATTCAGTGTAGCGCTGCTACAAGGGATACATAAAGCCTGGGTTTTTCAGCTATAAGTATGATAGGAAGGCATTCCTTGAGTTCTACATAAAACAAAAGCATTAAATAGTCGGATGGCCATCACTGATGGATTGAGAGAGTAATAACTGCTTCATTCATCTGTCTGGAAGAGCCCAAATAGGAAGAGAAAAATCCAGTTTACAAAGCTGGGGAATTAGGAGCTACTTGGATCCCAAAAGCATTTGGTGTCAGTTGATAAAGGTTTTCATCTAAGGGAAACATGGCATTGCCTCCCACTTTCTCTCTATGTGTTGACAGCCCTTACTATCATTCTGAGCCATGTTTAATACTTATGTATATTTTAATACTTTTGTATATATTTCTACGGAATCTCTAGAGCTGGTGTACAACACGCTTATTAAGTGTGCACTTTCAGAAGCCCAGAATATGAATATGGGTCTTTTTTTTCCTTAGGCTCTTTTAGTTCCTATGTGGCATCTTATAAAGTTTATTAGCAATTTTTCGGAGGCTAGCAACTTTATGAAGTTGGGGAATTCTATGGTAGCATTGATGTGAACCACCAAGAATTGATTTCTTCCTCTCCTCTTGCTTGTTTCTTTTCATCACTTAAACAGAAGATAGCTGTTTTCTTTTCTTTCTGGTCTCCTCTTGTAGAAGATTCCCTTACTTTCATATGATTAAAAATGTTGATGACGTCCTCATTCTTTGTAACTCAGAAGCCATAGTGCTCAGAACTGTGGCTGTGACTTCCTTTCAAATCCCAGTTATATTGTATTTCTATTGCATATTAAAAATAAACATTTAAATCATACAATTTTTGACCCTGTTTTTTGACATTTCTTGATTGAAAAAAATATACCAGGACCCTCCATAAATAGACGTGACCAAGCCACCTTCAACCTCCGTGAGGCCCTGCCAGGCTTTCAGATGCCTGTCTCTATACTCTTCTGGGTTAAGGAGTCCTGGTTGGGGAGATAAACCCCTGTCTAGATTTTCACCATTTCCCTTCTATGTCCTGGTGTCTTACAGTTTCTAAAGCAGATCCGTATTTGTACCAAGCAACAGCTCTAGTTCGTTGAAATATTCTTTACTCCCCAACCCTCCAGGTCAACTTTCTGTCTTGGATCCCTCACCCATACCTCTTACCCAGCCAGGACCCAAATATCTGGAAGGTTCAGTTCAGTAAGAACTAGATCAATGGTGCAACCAGCGGGATAAAGGAATGACAACAGCCCTCATGCAGGGTATATTTGCTCTGTACCAGGCTAAGCGCTTTGCCTGCAAGATCTGATCTGTTCCCCACTTACGTACCGATGTTACCTCCCTTTTACAGATGAGGTAACGAAGGCTCAAAGATTTTAACTAACTTTCTCAAGATCACACGACTGGACAGTGCCAGAGCCAGGATTTGGATCCAGGTCTGTCTGATTCCAAAAGCTTGGGCTTTTAGCCATAGCATGAAAAGAGGCCAAACAAGAGACCAGCTCACCAAGACTGGAGTTGACATATGAAGTACAACAGACAGATCCCTACCACAACCTGACCAGCCCATAGCAACAACATGAGATTTTTTTAGGAGAGACAATTCACCTGCTTTCTGCATTTTTGTGAACTTCAAGGTTTTGTCGGACCTTATTTTACTCAGAGATCTGAACCCCATCCTGAACCATTTCTCAGATGTCTTCAATCCCACTCCAAATACAGAAGTAAAGAGCTGAAACAAAGGGAAAGTCATGCCTTTAGTTTCTAAAACAATCATTACGTCAATGAAATGATACTTTTCAAGGTCAAGCGATTAAGAAAAGATGTAAACAAATCTCTGACCTAGTTCCTCCTGAATATGACAAGCAGGTGGGCAGTGGTAATTTTTCAGAGGCATTTCTATTTCAGGAGGGTCCCTTCCTGACATATGTTATTACTAAATGAAGCAGAAGTGAGGAACCAGCTTCTGGCACTGCCGAGGGCTTCCAGATATCCAGTAAGGACTGCCTGCACTGTCAATGCGTGACAACAGGGATCTGTACCCAACCCTTTGCCAAGAGTGTCTTACACACACTCATGCATATTCACCCTCACAATTTAAAGAGGGATGCACGTGTAGATTGCATAAATTCTCCACCATCACGCAACTGGTAAGTGTCAGAGCCCAGACTCCACCCAGTCTGTCTGCCCTCTGAGCCTGGCCTTCTGCCCTCGACCACAGTTTAGCCTGAGCATCACTTCTGAACCCAAGGGATTGGTAGGTGGAAGTCTCTGGCCCCTGCAACTCCAAGGTAGGGAACATTGGGAGGTAACAAAGCCTGCTTCAAAGTAGACAAGGATTCAGTGAGGAGCAGGTTTCTTAAAGAACAGGTTTGTTCTTTAAGAGTAGGTTTGTTTTGTCCCACAGTCTTAGTGTACCCGGGAGTGACAGAGTCTTGAGAGGTAAGGTCATTTGTATCTCACCATAGCATGGCAATAAGCTCGAGCACCCATATTTATTTAAGCATCTCCTTCCTAGACCACTGCTATGGACTGAATTGTGCCTCCTCCTCCCAAATTCATACGTTGAAATCTTAACCTCCAGTGTGATAGTATCTGGAGATGGGGCTTTTAGGAGGTAATTAGGTTTAGATGAGGTCATGAGGTGGGTCCTCACGATGGGATTAGTGCCTTTATAAGAAGAGACACCAGAGAGTTTGCTCTCTCTCTGTGTCATGCGAGGACACATTGAGAAGGAGGCCGTCTGCAAACCAGGAAGAGAGTCCTAACCAGAGCCCAACCATGCTGGCACCCCAATCTCAGATTTCCAGGCTCTAACTGTGAGAAAATAAATATTTGTGGTTTAAGTCACTCAGTCTGCGACATTTTGTTATGGTATCCCAAGCTGACTAATACAACCACTTAGAACAAGTAATAGGATTAACTGAAAACCCATTTTTGATAAATACATATAAAAATCACGTACTTTGAAGGACTGATATCGTTCATCGTTTAACACAGCTTTAACTTCAGAACTTTCTCCATCTTCAATAATTTCCTGCACGAACAGTTGAAAAATATATTACATTAGTGATGTTAACTGCAGTCTAAGAGTTTCCAATCCCCAGATCTAGTAGCTTAATTTTTCATGAAATACACCTGTTGTATACAGGCTAGTTCCTTAGCTGATCTGGAGAAAACAAGACATTTCCTGCTTGAAAAATCTCAGGTTATTATATTTCCAAGGACCCCTTTACCATCCTCAAGGAGGAAGGTACAGAATGATTAGGGTCCAAATCTACAGAACACCAAACCAAAAGATTAACTGACAAAGGTGTGTCTAAATATTTGAGATAGTCTTCTTTTCAATTAATATAAACTAGCTGAAACAAGAGGACTTTTCATCTGAGCTGGTTAATTTTGGACCCACTGAAAAGCTAATCCGGGTTCAAGCCCTTATGATGTCTAGCTCAGAGCCACCCAACATCTTCTAAATAGAGCTGGGATTATTTCCCTTGAATAATTTACCTCGAGCTTGACTATATTGAAACTTACTCTTGGATGACCAACTTGCCTTACCAGGGAATCCTTAAACATCATTAAATAAATAACTACCCATCCCTGGCTCTCTTCTTAGAATACACAGGTAGAGATGCAGAACCAGCTTCACTGCCCATCACACCCACCACCATTCTGGAGAGCAATGTCCCCTGAGTGGAAGTGAGATTCTTCTCACAGCCTGTATTTGAAGTCATAGCATCCTCTCCCGTTGAGCTTTTAAGTCACTAGAGTCTTTCACTGTGATTAAGATACGAGAGAGTTATTTTCCCACTGGCTGAACCCACATAGCTCCAGGAGAGAAAATATTGGAGTATGAGTTACACATATATATATGTGTATCTATCTATCTATGTAATATATATGTTATATAATATATATATCTATATAATCTATATTAGAGAAAAAGGAAAATAAATCATGAATACCACATCTATATAGTTAACAGGAAAATCCATTAACTGCATCTCTCTCTCTCCCTCCCTCCTTCCCTACCTATCAGGAGTTGGGACGAATCACCTTTCACCCTTACCTCTATGACACACTTCACTTTGTTCCCCAGGCAGGGAATTCCTTCTGTGTCCTTCATACTGATGATTGTGAATGGCAGAGATTTAAGTACAGAAGCTGCTCTCATAAATTCCAGAGCAGAGATTTCATTTTCTTTAAACTCATAATTTTCAGCCAATACCTCAAAGGCATCCTGAAGAATAAAACCAGATGAGCAAAACACAGTCTGTTTCCTAGCCCCTAGCCCCCGAGCCAGCAGTCACTTGCAAACACCTCTTGCTCTCTGTTAAGTATTAGAATACCTCGTGACTATTTCCTCAAAGATCAGGATTGGGTGTCCTGTACTTTTGCACCACTCCCTTGGTGGATGAGTGGAATTGAGTTGAAAAGACAGGCCACAGAGTGCTTGGTAAGGAAACTTTGAGTTCTCTGCCATTAGATATTCAGGAGTGATATAACTATTAAATGATATTGTGCTCACTGCACCTTCCTAGTTGTTACTTGGCATGATCCTTCCCTCTTTGCTGACATTCCCATCAGCCTGTGGCCAGGATTCTGTCTTGATCACTGGGAAGCCCCATCTCTTATCTCATACGTGGAATATAGTCAGCACTTAGCATAGGCTTGTTGAATGAATGGGTATAATCATAAGTGGCACAAACCCACAAGCAGGGTTATTTAAGGTAGGGGGTTATTTAAGGTAGGGCACGTTTGCATTTCTGGCAGAGGAGGAAGCAGCTGCAGCTGTGCGGCATGATGCTCAGTGTGCTCAGTAGCTGCAATTTCCTGGTGCTCCTTGCACACGTGGGGCTAGAAGACTAGAAAGGAGAAGTTTTGTATTTGATATACTAATGCATTTTTTTTCCTATCTGACTACGGACTCTAGGCTGGAGGACAAGCAGTTATAGGCTTGTTCGGGTCATTTGAAACATAATTATTGAACTTCAGGGCTGAATTTAGAGATGATCTAGCTAATTCCTTTTTGAGCAGATGAGGAAACTGAGGCTCAGAGAGAGGAATTGACTTGCCCCAGCTAGTTAATATCAGAGAGGCTGAATCCAGGTCTGCTGACTCTCAGTCCTCTGGCTTCCCAGCAAAGCTGTTTATGCACAGTTGCTATTTCTATGTAATTTGCTCTTACTATATAATGAACTAATTACAGTACATATTTGTTTTTTCAGAATATTTGCCTTTGATAACTGTTGCGTCCATTAATGACAAGTCCCGATAAATAGTAACCTAGTGTCTCTAAAGGATGTGCTCTGAATATATTTGTCTATTTCCATGACAAAAGGAGACCCATTCTTGACAGAAATAGGAACCAGAGATCAGGTTAGGGGAGTGGGTAAGAGTGTGAAAAACATTCCTAGATTTTCAGGAATATTCATAACTTAATTTGGAGATTCATGGAAAGAAGCAGAAAGCCCTGCGTTTGCTCTAGGTGTTGTTGTAAATCTCCATTACCGTGAATATGTGGTTCCAGTTGTTTAAAGTGGTTCTTCTCTGACACGCGTACTGAGAGATCTTTTTTACAGCAAGTGGTGGAGTCTTCTGGAAGTCTGGGTTGGGAGTAGCTGAATAGTCTGTTCTCACCTAAACAAATGCATAAGCATCCATTTTAAATAACAATTAATAGTGGTAATAATAATAATAGATGTGTATGAAGAAAAAGGCAGTTTGATGGTAATTGTCTCTGAAAAGAGAATAAAATTATAGGAGGCTCAAATTTTATGTTATATGCATCTCTAATATTTGAATTTGCTATAATTAACATGTATTATTTTTGCAATCTGAAAAAATAACATGAAAAAAAACTACCAATTAAATATCATTTTTCTTTTCTGTGAACTTATGTAGTTTTGGTCCGTTGGTGATGGGTGTGGAATTAAGAGCTTAACTTTATTTTTTTCTTTATGAATGATCACAGTAAGAAAAAAAATAAGAACCTTCTACTTTTCTGACTGCTAGACATCGAGACTTCAATATTTTGAAATATTTGTGTATAGACTTGTTTGTAAAAATAGCTACCATTTATTAAGTGCATATATAAATCAGGCTCTCTCTTAAGCACTTTACATGTGTGTTATTCTAATCCTCATAACCATCTTACAAGATAGGCAGGCACTATTGTTCTCATAATGTAGAGGAAGAAACTGAAGCTCAGAAAAGCTAAGTGACTTGCCCAAGGTCACACAGGGAGTAAGCAGAGAACCTGGGGTTTAACTCAGGTCTGTTGGTTCTACAGCCCATGTTCTTAATCATCAAGCAAAAGGCAATGAAAATCACATTCGTGACACTTACAACAAGCTGGTGTTTTCCTGTAATCTCCACCGGTTTTCCTGCTCCCATACTTTGTATCAGCCAGGAGACGTCGAGGAGCTCTAGCTGTGAGCTGGCACTTACGTTCTGTACCTGAAGCCAGTCAAGAACCTCTGAACCAGAGTTGTTTTCTGCCACAATGTGGGTGACAGAATCACTGCAGAATGCAAGACAAAGTTACCAGCTGAAGGGACTTTTGAAATGAGAAGCTCTCCTCTTTCCCTGAGGCGTTTCAGAGCATTCCATCTGATGGAGAAAGACGCACAGTAGACCTGACCATAGGCACGGAGAACCTAGACCTCCATGCAAGGGAATTCTACTTAAATTAGTGTAACAACAGTGGTCTACGTTCCATATCAGATGCAAGAAAAATTAAGAAAACGTTAGTAAGACTGTGGTGTCAATGGAAAACCAAGGGTCAGAGAGGATGGAGGATAAAATCGTTCTTAAATTAGCACCTTGCACTCTGCTTGCGGCTTTGATGTGCCACTTCCTTTTTATTTGTAGAGGGCTTTAACCCAGTGCCTTTCAAACTTATTTGTGACCCACAGTTAGAAACACATTTTATATCATCTCCCAAAATAGAGATAGATATAGATGTCGATATGCTTATAACACCTCATTAAATTGATCTCACAACCCATTAATAGGAGGTGACCAGCCTTTGAGAAATATTGTTTTACATGTTTTTCAAAGCACAACTCTGTGACGTAAGACCCTGTATCTTTTCCCTAGTAAGTACTGAGCACTTACAGTGTTTCAGCACTGTCCAAGTACTTTCCATACATTATCTCATTTAATACTCACATAGCTCCTCAAGTAAATGTCATACTAGTCACACTTCAAAAATGAGGAAACTGGGCCTCCCTGGTGGCGCAGTGGTTGAGAGTCCGCCTGCCGATGCAGGGGATGCGGGTTCGTGCCCCGGTCTGGGAGGATCCCATATGCCGCGGAGCGGCTGGGCCCGTGAGCCATGGCCGCTGGGCCTGCGCGTCCGGAGCCTGTGCTCCGCAACGGGAGAGGCCACAACAGTGAGAGGCCCGCATACCGCAAAAAGGAAAAAAAAAAAAAAAAAAGAAGTCTTCACAGTCAGCCTTATATCATTGGAGCTAATAATTCTTAAGGCTCCTTCAGTTCAAATAGTCTATGAATCTGGGAAATAATAAGAGCAAATAGCGTACTTAGGTATCTAAGAGAAAAAAATAGATTTTCTCTTCTTTTTCCCACTTCTCTTGCTTGACTTCTTCTTTCTCCTTCTCCTTTCTCCTTCTCCTTTTCTTGACTGACTCTTGGATTCATTGGGTATTTTCTGGTTCACTGTTATATGCACAGCCCTAGGTTTCTTGTGGTGGTGATGGGTACCGAAGAAGAAAAGAGAAGTCTCTGGGCATCAGTAGCTTATGTTAATAGTATGTTATGATAAGACACAAGACATGGACAGGATCTGCAGATGGTACACAGAGAGGGAAAAGAATTTCGTGTGGGCTGGGAGAGGTGGATGGCTTTGTGAAAAAGCAGGATTTGTGCCCTCTCTGGGTGGATGGGAGGGGTAAGGTACCTGGTAGGCAGAACTTTTGGTTGTCCTGGAAGAAAACGTTCAGAGGAAAGGAAGGAGAATGGCCTGTACTGGAGTGAAGCATTCATGTTGGGAAGTAGTTGTAGATGTGGCTGAGTACCACATTACAGAGGGTCTTGGAAGCCTGGTTGAAGAAGTTGGATCTTGTTTTCTGGGATTATGGAGACACTGAAGGCTTTTATGAGCAGGACATGGATAGCATTGTCATGTTATTTTAAAAGACTAATCTGTAACACACAATGATTTTGAAGGGGAGTCATGGGTTGGGGAAAGGTGGGGAGCTACTTAGGAAGATGAATCACTGGACCAGATATAAGATGACTTTAACCCCACTCTGGTTCCTATAGCTCTAGAAAGGAAGGCAAAGAAGACATATGATGGACAGCTGGCATCGCCTATAAAAGATGGTGTGGAGAATAAACTCAAATATGACTCCAGCATATCTATCACACTCAAGTATTATCACTTTTGGTAGAAATAGGGATTTAGGAAGTTGCATCTCTTTGGGGGAAGGGGTGGGGGAGTGGAATTGAAGTTTATTTCAGGCATGCTGCATTGGAAGGATGGCTGGAGATCCAAATGAAAAAAGTTGGCTGACAGTTGGGATCTGAGGCTGGCGCTGGGAGAGAGGTGAGGGCTGGAGATCAGAGCTGAGACCATCTGGATGGCAGGATGTGCAGCAGGCCCAGGCAGAAATAAGTCAGGGTAAAACAACCTTTTACAGGGGATGAGGGAAGACGGCTAGCTGCTTCCCTATTCCAGATCCATATAATTCCAAAGATTATTTATGGTAAACTTCTTGCAAGATTGTTTATGTCAAGACTTGAACAACAAAAGAATTAACAGGACTACATAGTAATTATTATTCCTTCTATATTTCTGCCCTTTGAAGGGAAATTTTACTATTACATTATTTATTATAATATTTATTCTTATTATTATAAATAGGGTTTTGTCTGAACCTCAGAGGGAGCAGGGTGTGCGGAGGAGGAGCTCTGGGGCTCAGCATCCAAATTTAGACCCCTCACCATCCACTCTTGTACCACCATCCCCCATGGGGATATCTGAGCTCACCCTATTGGATGAGGATCACATTCATCTCTTACTGAATTCATATAAGCATATTTGTGAATATAGGCTGTATATCATATGAAGGAACACTCTGATTTAGACTTCCAACCCCTGCTCATTAAGCAACCAGCAAACAAAACAAAACAACAACAATAAAGCACATACAAAAACAAAAAATCAAACAAACATTCACATTGTGCTATTCAGAGTTCAGTACTGTTTGTCACTCGTTCCCACAAAGTAAGAGCTTGAAAGTCAGCATTAGGAACTTTGACATCATCACAGTACAGTCATATCTCAGAGATATTGCAGGTTCGGTTCCAGACCACCACAATAAAGCATTTGTTCACTTTCTGTTCTGAGCCCTTAGCAGATAGTATTACCAAGAAGGGTCACCCCCTCTAGTATGTTCTGTTGCCAGTGTCTTACTGCTGTGTTGTGGCAGCGCTTTGCTGATACAGTGGTTTTCTCTCTGCCCTGAAGACTCCAGTATTGAAAAGATTAATAATATTTGAATATTACCATGTGCCAGAACCGTGGTAGGCACATTTCATACACTACCTCATTTAATTGTCAATAACACTATGAGATAAGTATGATTATCCCCATCTAAAAATAAGAAAAGAGAGCTTTTGAGAGACATTAAAAATTCACCCAGCTAATAACTGGTGGAGCTGACATTTGATCTGAGGTCTGTTTTAATCTAAAATCTGTGTACTGGGGGACTTCCTTGGTGGTCCAATGGTTAAGACTCTATGCTTCCACTGCATGGGGTGCTGGTTCGATCCTTGGTAGGGGAACTAAGATTCTGTGTGGCGCGACCAAAACAATAAAATAGAATAAAACCTGTGTGCTAGACCACACTGAGCTGTCCCTCTGTGACTTTGTGCTTAATTCCATGGCTCTGGCGAGAGCTATTCCTTTTCTCAAAAGGAATACCATCAGGATGAGTGTCATCATCACCACCACCACCATCATCATGATCACGATGAAGATTCCCTCCGAAGCGCAGAAATAGAGGTGGACTAACACTTCCTACATAACACTGTTAGACACCCTCTCCCTGCTGCTGCCACATAGGATTCATGTTTTGATATTTTATGTCCACTATAATATGGGCTACAATAAGGACTGTCCCAGAAAGTCTGAAAGAACAGCTGCTATGGCTACACACCAGGATGGAGAAGTCACAGAGGGGCTGTCAGGCTCCCTGAGCTCTGGATTTTGCCTAAACTTTGGAGACAGATAGATGTGCTCAGGAGGAACCCCCAGGGATCCTCTTCCAAATTCAGGTCCCTCACCATCCACACTTACCACCCCCTGCTCCTCCGTACCATCTCTCACCTAGGGTATCTCTGGACTCAGCCCTGCCTCTAACAGAGACATTCAGAATGCCTGGGGATGTGGGGGAAGGGTGCTGTAAAACAATCAGCAAACAATTAAATACTGGTATATCCGAAAGAAAAAGACTAGAGAGAAACATTCCAGACAATCAGCAAGAATAACAATAACTACGCGCAGGCGTGCACACACACGCACACACACTCACACACACACATGGATATATTCTTACTCAATCCGCCCAAGAGTCTTATGAGGTGGGCAATAAAATTTCAAATGAGAAAACCAAACCTGCAGAGGTTACATGAAGCCAAGATTCAAACCCAGGTGTTCATGACTCGAGCAATCTCTTAACGTTCTGCTAGACTGTGGTTAGACCCCTGTGCGAGGTTTTGTTTGTTTTAAGCATTTTTCTATATTTTCCCATTTTCTGTCATGAACCATCTTTCATCATTTTTCCACTTAACGGAATAAATACACATGAATGTCATTTTCAAGGGCAAATCAACTTGGGATTGGGGCTGAAGTAGTCTCTGCCTTGGCCCCAAAGACCTGTGCTTTCTTCTTACGATAAAAGGTGGCAGCGAGCCTCAGGCAGGCATCTTCAATCTCTTCTAAAGACCCCAAGGCAGTGCTGAGATGGCTGTTCCTGAAATATCATTGGATTCCATTCTTTAAGTGCATCTAGTTTCTTAGCGATGACCAATTAATAGTGCCTTGGACTAGGTTTGGGAGGCTGTGAACCAATTACAGGGATCCTGAACTAGGATTTGTCCTTCAGCCTCCCACAGGGAAAACCATGCAGGGTCCTCTTCTTCAACTGGTGCTGAACTGAAATGTGCTTGACTTGATCCTTGGCATCCCTAAGGGCAGGGACAGTGTTATAATTTGCCTGGTTATAATCTGCATGGTTATAATCATGCCTGGCGCCCAGCTCATGGCCAGATTTAAAGTAATGGTCAATAGAGAGCCCACTAGTAGAATGAATTGTTTAATCTATAGCTCTAAAGGAAAGTTTCTAAAATTCTAGTGTCTACTAGAGACACACAGGAAGGTGGATTAAAATTCAGATACCTGAGCCTTATTACCAGAGATTCAGATTCAGTAAATCTCACCTAGGGCCCAGAAATATGGATTTTGACAAGCTCCCTTGGTGATTCTGACATAATCAGTCAGTTCTAGTTATCTAGTTGGTGCACAACCAACAATCCCAAAATGTAATGGCTTTGAAAAGGAACATTTTTGTTACGTCTCGCAATTTTGTGGATCAGGAATTTAGGCAGCTCAGCTGGGCAATCCTTCTGTTCCATATACAGCTGATGGATGTACTGAT
The DNA here is from genome assembly GCF_964341445.2 of Mesoplodon mirus. Classification (NCBI taxonomy): domain Eukaryota; kingdom Metazoa; phylum Chordata; class Mammalia; order Artiodactyla; family Ziphiidae; genus Mesoplodon; species Mesoplodon mirus. Next base: position 198,847,824 of record NC_138977.1, on the reverse strand, counting down.
GTTCCACACAGCCTGCATGTCTGGCACCTTGGTGAGGGTGGCTGGGAGGTTGGGCTCAGCAGCATCGATCAACCTGAGCACCTTTAAGTGGTCTCTCCCAGGGGGAACTCAAACTTCTTACCTGAGGCTCTGGGGTCCAATGAACAGCAGAAGCCTCAGGGTCTTTTATGACCTAGCCCCCAAAGCCACGTAGTGTCACTTCTGCTGTACCCTATCGGGTACACCAGCCCACCCCACCCCCAATGCAAGGAAAGGGAAAATAGTCCCTGTCACTCCGTGGGGGCCACCATATTTCAAAACCACCTCACAGCCCAAGAACTCCACCTTGTGAAACGGAGCTATAGAGAAAGATCGCTCTTTACCTGCCCCAGCTTAGATCTGATCCCCATGCTGCACTTGCGGCTTAATTACAACAATGTTTCCCCACATGGTACTCATTTCTCTGCAGGCACGTGAGATAATTTTAGGGAGTACATAACTGAACATTTTAAAAGTTTATATGTTTATTAAATCTGTATGTTTACATTATGTATATCAGACCCATGGTTTTTATGATTATTATTCCTTAAGATAGGGCTAAATTACAATGATTCCAATTAAAAGAAACACATTAGGTATATAATAATCCATATGGTAAAAGATATTATAAGAATCATGAATGTGACCCTCAGATGTCCAGAAAGCTCTAAACTGAAAGATTAACTCACAAATCTCAGTTCCGATTTTTTTTCTCAGATACCAGGATTCCTGATCTTTCTGTCTTTCTTTCCCCAGTTGGTCCTGCCTCTTGAAACAATTAGAAAAGCTCTCCATGAGGAAAGAGGCAGCCATCCTTCTTTGCCAGGAACCAGACTGACACCCCAAGCTGATTCTTCCAGTCCTCATGGATGGTCACCTGCTTTTTTCTTTGTCTTTAAAACTCTTTTCTTTCCCTGGAGAGGGCATTCTTTTTTTTTTTTTTTAATTAAAGTATAGCTGATTTACAGTATTGTGTTAGTTTCAGGTGTACAGCAGTGATTCAGTTATTTTTTTCAGATTATATTCTATTATAGATTATTACAAGATATTGAATATAATTCCCTGTGCTATACAGTAAATCCTTGCTGCTTACCTATTTTATGTATAGTAGTTTGTATCTGTTAATTTATTAATTCTTGCCATCTGACATAGGACTTATTTTGTAAACAATAACTTTAAATAGTTATTTATAGTTGAGCAGAGACATTCACAGTTTAAAAAAATCCTCTTGCCAATTTCCCTAGCAACTGATCTGTTTCAGAATCCCTGACACCGCAAAATCAAGATAGTTTTATTTGGTTTTATCGCACACTCTTACTAGCACCAGTAAAGCCAAGTTTCTATTTCCAGTCCTTGATATACTTAAGACCGAGAGGGTCTTGCCTTGATTTTTTGACCCACAGTAAATGAGACTATGAACATTTTCATTAATTTAAAGTCAACAGATTTTGAAATATAAAGTACTTTGGACCAGAGCAGGACTAATTTTTACATTGCATGCTCTTGAACTCAGAAAAATAAAGTCTTCATTACTTTGCTGATTACAAAGGTAATACAGGTGCATTGTAGAAAAAAGAATTTAGTGACAAAACTTACTCTTGGTAATCATAAGTTCCTTTGGTTGGCTTTATATTCACCAGATAAATCATTCTTTGAGCAAATATTTCCTGAAGCCTACTCTGTGTAAGAAAATTGTCAAGGGTATGAAGATGAGGTCTACACAATGGCCCAGATGACACCCTTGCCCTTGTGGAGTCAGGGACGGGTAACTGGGTGAGATGAGGAGCAAACCCAAGTGGAAGAGCCGGGGCCCAACCCTAGGCCATGGATCACACCTGTGTCCATGGAGGAAGTTTCTTCCTCTAGGAAGGCTTCCAGGGGTCTTAGGTCTTAGATGCAGAGAGGTGCAGGGAGGAGCCATTCAAGGTTGGAGGAGAAAGAGTGAGAAAAAACCATAAAGAGAAACCAATGAAGATGTTTTACTTAGCTAATTGGACCCAGAAGAGGCCTAGAGATGGACCAGTTCCACATTGTATTTTCTAGAGCAGGTAACAGCTCTTTCGTCTGGTGTTCAGTTTATTTTGCAAACAGTGACATTTAATATTTTGATTTGAGATACCACAAATTTGAAGTGATCAGACATTGTCAAAGATAAACAGAGCTGGATACTACTGAAAGCAGTAAGAATAGATTTTATTCAGTAATAACTATTGCAATAGGGAAGAGGGTCCAGCATGAATGGAACTCAACTTCGAGGGAACAGAAGGCAGGAGACCTTGTAAAGGCTGGAGTGTGGGAAAGGCATAGAGAAGCATTAAGGGGGTTGGTCCCTGTGACCTGGCCACCTGGATTTGCTAATTGCTGCTTATTTAGAAGAGAAAACGTCTGGAATCTTTGTGACAAGAGGCAGTGGTGCAAGTTAGAGCAAGGGGCCCACTGAAGTTAGGCCTTTACCTTCCTGCAGAGACCGGGGGGTGAGAATTATCTCCTTGGATGTTTGCTGTCAGGTCCTTGAGAAGACAGTTCTGGGTGGTTGGAAGATTTACATCTCAAAGGGGCAGAGAAAGGGTTTATAATGGCAAGGTTTCTAAAGTAACTGCTCTAAGAGGGGGTTCAGGGGTCTTTCTGCCTATTGCCAGGTTTTGACTGGAACAAATAGTAAATTCTCCTGGTAATCTTGAGCTTTCTCAAGCAGGCATTTTAAGGCGGGGCCAGGGGTACAATCCTAGGGACATGGCCTTAAGCTGCTAGAAGCCACGCTAGAGTTTAGTCAAAGAAAGAGTGTTTATCAACATTCAGGTGAAAAACCATGGATTTGACTACCAGGAAATTCTTTGAAGACAATAGTTTTGGGATAATGAGTGAGGCAGAAGCCACATTTCAAAAGTTACATAGTGAATGGATGGAAACCAAAATGACACAAGAAGGCTAGAAGTGTTGGGTAGGAAAATGCTAATTTTTAAAAAAAGAGGAAGACGAGTACATACTTGGAAAATACATTATGCTATCTTTTCATGCTAGGTGACAACAAAGGTACAGTTCCTGACTCCTCTGTCTGATTTTAAACTCTTTGCTTGCAGGGTTCAAGTCTGCTACTATTTTTTGTCTCCAGAACCTGGCACATATTGTGCGGAGTGGGTACTAACAGAACCCTTTATATGTGATGCCATGATGGTATATTTTGCTTTCAGTAAAAACAATGCCTTCCAAAGGTACCCTTGTAGACAAATTATGCAGGTCCAGGAAGGGCAAAAGTATCCTCTGATGGGTTTCTACAGCTTGAACAGTGGAACTCAGCAAATGTTAATCTGCTGGGCGATGTAACCATGGAGATCCACCCTTCCTACCCAGCTCTTTCTTCTTCAGCATCAATGATTTAGGTCAAGACATAGATGGTAGGCTTAGCTAATATGTTCATAGAGGAGGGTTGATGCCGATAAAGTTTTAAAATAGCTCAAAGTACTGGAATCAAGGATAAAAGAAGAACATGACAAACACTAGATTCTGATCCTTCTCTATCTTGTCCCAGCTAGAGTAGCTCGAATATTATGAAGCTGCTCTAAAATTTAGGATGTTGGCCATGGAATAAATTCAGAAAGCTTTTTAATGAATGTGCACAAATGCCTCAAAGAACTTGACACCTCTCCTGATTTATATTTTAAGAACCAGCTTCCTATGGTACATGGAATAGCATGTCTTTTGCAATATAACAAATATTAATGAAGTCCAATCCAAATATAAAGATACAGTGCACATATGCTAGAAATTTAAATAGTTCCAGATAGTTCTATGCATTCAGGTACACCATTTCTAAGCTGTGTGTTCAGGTCCAGGTAAGGTAGGAATCAGATTTTTCCTCAAATTTAATCCTCCTGGCAGCCAAAGAATGTTAGAAACTATGGAGATTACTGTCTATTTTCAGAACATTTTTTTTTGGCTCCTCTTTCTCTGAATCCTATATATCAAAAGGAGAGATCTAGCTGTTCTTATTGAGAAGTATCCTTTCTTTTAAAAAACAACTTCCTTTATTTTCATTTTAAAAATATACGTTTATTGTAAAAACATTTGGAAAACACAGAGCATAAATGCAGCCATAATGTCTCCCTACGACCTCCTCCGCCTACTACTTAGTCTTTCCCTACTACTCCTTTCCCTACAAAATAGACGATTTGATGGGTTTCCTTCCTTTCTTTGTTCTATTTATTTATGTCATTTGATCTAGTTCAGAGTGTGGAGAGAGAGCCCTCTCCTTAGGGTTTTACTGTAAAGGTCAATGGATTCAGCTAAGTAACAAGAAAACAACCACACTTTACATTTGTATAACTGTTTTAATTTATCCAAGTATACTGACATCCATCATCACATGTGGTATCACATCAGATAGACTATTTATCAAGAAACTAAGGTCAGAGAGAAGAGGGGGGTCTTGCCCCACATCACATGGCTGGGAAGAGTCAGAGCCAGAATTTGAGGTCTCTAGATTTCTTATCTAGAGATTTTCCCCTACAATAATTTCCATTGTCTTTTCCAGTTAAAGTCTATATAACTATGTATGGAAATTCCGTTTGAGAGCTAGGACTTTTACTTCTTGTGGTTTATTTTTGTGCCATAAAACACATTTGTACTTAATGTGTCTTCTGAGCAGCCAGCCTGGGAACTTTGCCACCGTCATCTCACAGCAGCAGTTGGCTCACCGTGCGCCAGTTTCCTCTGTTGCCTGAGCAGCTGGGCTCAGTCCCTCACAGCAAAGCTGCCTGTTGGGCTCTTGTCAAAAGAAGAAGCTTGCCTCCCAGCGTCTCTCCTAGTACCTGCCTCAGCTACCGTGTGCATATTCGTAGCTGTGCCTGTAACTAAACTAGTCAGCTCTTGCTGGAAGTGTGGACATTTCAACAGAGAGCTTTCTTTCTATGTAAGTGATGCCTTGACCATCTGGCTCTCACCTTCCTGTGTGGCCCTTGCCAAATTTCTTTACCACAAAAAGCAGTTCCATATTTGCTAAGGCTTCTTTCTAGTTTCTACTTTTTCAGTTTCCTTTTTTTCAATTTCGGTTTTTAGCCACTTACCTATGTCATCTTTTCCCCTCCTGATTCCAATATTTTATGTAAGTCTGTTAAATAAGGCAGACTCAACAATTGGATGACATCTATGATTTTGTGGAAGGGATGTTTCAATGAGATTTTGAGCTTAATATCCCAAATGAGATAGGGGTTAAAAAGGAAAAAAGAGGCAGGAGTTGGGGGAAGGAGACCATGTAAAGAGAAATCGGGTGAGGGAGACCATGGGAAACTCAGGAATTTCTGAATGGGGCACTTCAGTAAAAAATAAATAAATAAGATGTTTCTATGAGATTGACTCTTCATATGAATTATGGGTGTTGTGAAAATTATCATATCTGATTATTGACTTTTGACATATGTTTCTCTAGCAATTTGAAACTGACACTTCCTCAGGAAATGGTTGTCAGTTTTATTTTTTAACGTCAAAGACTATCTTCAAAGTAAAAATGTATTTTCACACAGAATTCTTATAGATTTTCCTGAAAAAAAAATGCGGTCAACCTATTCCTTGGACAATCAATTGCATTAATTATCATTCTTTATTCATTACAAGCCCTCTGGCAATTCTGTTTGGAACTGTTTATGCCAAGGTTCTAATACCATTTGTGTCTGGATTTTGTTTTGTTTGAAACCGGTGAAGTGTTTACGTAACTGTTAGAAAAAGAGCAGGGCCAATGCTGGGATGTGAGTGGGTTTGCTAGTGAACCAGTTGAGGTGCCCCACACGCTTACTTCAACTGCCTTCTTGTCTGGGCTCTGAGCTCATCACTCTCAGTGTGGTGTCCATCACCCCTGGACAGAGCTGCCCCTGAATCTTTAACCAGCATCCCTCTCTCTACAAATCCCACTCAGACTGCTGCTTAGAAAAGCATGATCAAAGCCACATTTGGGTGCCTATGGTGAGCCAGCCAGTCACTCATCGTAGCCCAGCACAGACACTACCCACCTCAGCACAGTCAGATGCACAGCTCAAGGGACAAGCAATCAAACCACTCTTTTTGCTTCCAAGCAGCTGACAGTTTTTGATTGAACTCAGTGGTGCTTTAGTTTAATTTGGTCAAGAACAAACTCGAATGGTTTCATCATTGAACTTCCCAGCTAGGTTTCTGTTGGTCATCCCTAGATACCTCATCTCATAATAATGAAAGGCCAAAAAAAAAAATTACCTTATCTTTTGGTGCCAACTGGTTTCAATATAATTGCACCAAATCCCCACTCATCTTATTTCCCTTAACTAATTGCCTCAAATTTGTTCTTTAATCTCATACCCGTTCTCCCAGTGGGAGAGTCACCTCTTCTGTAGGTGGAGGAAAACACGGGTTCCTTGGGTTCCAAAGAAGCCCTGCTTATTCACAAACTGAAATCCGTGATGTCTTACCTGAGCTCATTTTCAACCCTGAATCCTTTCCTTCGAGCCAGTTCCATGAGGAAGGTTCTGCGGGTCGTTCCCATTTTCTTCTCCAAAATGAAGAGGACCAAATCTTGAAACTTGATGTCATAAGAAGGGGAGGCCATCGAGGCACCCACCTGCCTGGGTCTCTTCTTCCGAGGGCCTGAGGGGGCCACGTGCAGTGGATCCATGGGAAGAGACTGCTGCTGCCTCTGGCTGTGCCGACAAGTGGTGTCTCCAGAAGTGAGGGGGAGCCTGCCCCTCCTTCATAAGGAGCCCTGATGTCATCTTACCATCTCACTGGGCTCTGCCCTGTTCATGACTTCCTGCTGAAGATCCATGGGGAATTGCTATCTCTGTTCATTTGTCCAGTACAGAGATGATAATGGAAATGGTAAATTAACTTTTGCGTTCCTATGCATAGTCTCATCAGATCCTCAGAATAACCTTTTGAGGAAGGTAGGGAAGCATCATTTTCCCCATGTTATTAATTAATTAATTAATCTATTTACTTATAAATTTCTTGGGACCCCTCTTGTCTTTATTTATTTTTTTTAACATCGTTATTGGAGTATAATTGCTTAACAATGGTGTGTTAGTTTCTGCTTTACAACAAAGTGAATCAGCTATACATATACATATGTCCCCATATCTCTTCCCTCTTGCGTCTCCCTCCCTCCCTCCCTCCCTCCCTATCCCACCCCTCTAGGTGGTCACAGAGCACCAAGCTGATCTCCCTGTGCTATGCGGCTGCTTCCCACTAGATACCTATTTTACATTTGGTAGTGTATATATGTCCATGCCACCCTCTCACTTTGTCCCAGCTTACCCTTCCCCGTCCCCATATCTTCAAGTCCCATTCTCTAGTAGGTCTGTGTCTTTATTCCCATCTTGCCCCTAGGTCCTTCATGACCTTTTTTTTTTAGATTCCAAATATATGTGTTAGCATACAGTATTTGTTTTTCTCTTTCTGACTTACTTCACTCTGTATGACAGTCTCTAGGTCCATCCACCTCACTACAAATAACTCAATTTCATTTCTTTTTATGGCTGAGTAATATTCCATTGTATATATGTGCCACATCTTTTTTATACATTCATCTCTTGATGGACACTTACGTTGCTTCCATGTGCTGGCTATTGTAAATAGAGCTGCAATGAACATTGTGGTACATGACTCTTTTTGAATTATGGTCTTCTCAGGGTATATGCCCAGTAGTGGGATTGCTGGGTCGTATGGTAGTTCTATTTTTAGGTTTTTAAGGAACCTCCATACCGTTCTCCATAGTGGCTGTATCAATTTACATTCCCACCAACAGTGCAAGAAGGTTCCCTTTTCTCCTTGTCTTTATTTTGATGATTTTTTAACTTCCCAAGTAGCTTGCATTCCCTTCCCCTCATAGATTAGCAGTGCAATACATTGGATTTCTGTAGTTAGCATGGGTGTTATTCACCGTGTATGGTTGTTTAGATTTTACATAAATGGCATTGTTATACTTCTCATCCTGCTGGTCACCTTTTTCTTTTTCACTCAGAACTATGTTTTCAGATCCTTTCACATTGCTCTGTGTTCTAATCTGTTGCCTCTAATTGCTCCATTGGAATTTCATGGTGGGCATTTTAGCTATGCTGGTGCATTTTACAAGTTAGGAAACAAAGGCTCAATGTACTCAAGATCACAGAATAAGGGGCAGAATCAGATCTTGATTTAGGTCTTTGGGTTTCAAATGCTAAATATCTCAGCTTTTCAGTAGACTAATGTTGTCTGTTCAGGAGACTAAGTAGTCTGTTATATAAGCCTAAAATTAATCTTTTGGGATGGGATGATCTTTAGGTGAGAATTACTGCCATAAAGAGACATTTTCATAACTTTATGTGTAAAATAAAATCCGTGCCTTTCTTCAATACACTTTACTAATCTCATTTCTGGAGCATCTACAAGCACCTACAAGCCTTAGCTGATTGAATCCTCACAACACCACTGTCTGGTAGGTACTAGCATCCCCACTGGGTTTAACAACTTTCTCAAGGTCACAGAACTCGTCAATGGTCATAAGTAGGAAATGACTGAATTTAATCTGAGTATAAAACCTGTGCTCTTAACTGCAAAGAAGCCTTCCTCTACATGTGTCTTCCCCAATAACAAATCTGAGCTCTGCTCATCCATTTTGCCGTATTTGAGACTGTTGCTACCTTCAAAAGTACATGAACTCTTCACCACAATACCAGGGAAAAGTGATATGACAGCTGCCTTCAAGCATTTGCAAAGTTGTCTGTGTTGATTAAGAAAGATCAAAAATCTTCAGATGGAACTTATAGAGTAATACATTTTTTTTTTTTTGGCCCCAGCCGGCAGCTTGCAGGATCTTAGTTCCTGGACCAGGGATCGAACCCACGCCTGCTTCAGTGGAAGCACGGAGTCCTAACCACTGCCTCCAGGGAATTTCCAGAGTAATAGATTTTAACTCTCTGCGAGTAACAACTTTTTATTAACTAGGGCTCTCTAAAAATAGAGAGGCCACATTGCACAGTGGGATATTACAGGTCATGAAAATTGTTCAAATAGAATCCAAACAACTGTTTGTTGAATGGTTACAGAGGGATTTAAACATCTGGTAAGGCATTTACTGCAGTTCTACCGTTCCACTGTGCTGTGATTGCTTGCCAAAGATCAAAATCTGGGATGAGAGTCCACTGTGGTCTTCACTGGTAGGCTTTTGGTTACTGAAGTGCTGAATGTTTCACGTGGGAATGCAGTCTTAACTACCAAGTGGCCCCGTGGCCTGGAGTAGGGGAAAGATTCTGGCAAGAATCTGGGATTGTCATGTTCACCTCCAGGGTATGGCCAGAGGAAGAACCAGTATGTCACCTAAGTGGTAAAGGAGATGAAGAAGTACAGAGACATGGCCGAGAGCTCAGGCTCTGACATCGGGCTCCCTGTACAAATCTCATCATCTCCATTGCTTTGGTACGGTGACCTTGATCATGGTGCTTCACTTCTCTAAGCCTCAGATTTCCCCATCTGTAAAATGAGGATTGACTGAGGTAACCCACAGAAACTCCTGAGTGGAGTGTTTGGCGCAGAGGAAGCACTTTAAATAAATGTCTGTTGGTAGTGATTTCGTGTTTTGTTTTTAGAGAAGTCCCACTTTGATCTGAAATCAATTCTATATGATTTATAAAGCTATTAAATCATTGAAATATTATGCTAACCAATGTCTTATTTAATTTGCTTTGAATCATTAGTATTGGAAAGATTACTATCAAAAATTAAAAATGTGGGCTTCTCTGGTGGCACAGTGGTTGAGAGTCCACCTGCCGATGCAGGGGACACGGGTTCGTGCCCTGGTCTGGGAAGATCCCACATGCCGCGGAGCAGCTGGGCATGTGAGCCATGGCCGCTGAGCCTGCGCGTCCGGAGCCCGTGCTCCGCAACGGGAGAGGCCACAACAGTGAGAGGCCCGCGTACCACACACACACAAAAAAAACAAAAATTAAAAATGTGATGATGCCTGTCTGGTTATTAGGTTATTGCCTCTCAATCAAGAAATCTCTCTTTCTATGATCTGCTCTATGAGTTTGGGGCTAGGACCGTGCAAACTCCATCTCTCATGTCATCTGGCTCCTCGTTGGGCCCTGCCAATAGGGGGGCACTAGAGAGAGAGACTGCAAGCCTGGAGAGGGGAGGACTTGACCCCTTTGATTTGCTTGCTGATACTGTCAGGGTCTTCTCAGTAATGGTTCTTCACTTTGGCATCTCCAGCTTTTTTTTTTTTAACCTTTCTCCCCCTTTGTTGGCACAGTCCCAGCTCTGCAGGGCTCTTCCTATGAACCCCCACAGCACCACCAGGAGCAGGCAGCACCCTTTCCTCAGAGATCTGGTTTCTAGCTCCATGGGGACTGCCTGCTCAAACTTCCAGATTTCAACAACGCCCGCTCTGTCCCTTTGTTCCTGCAGCCCTTGGGGTGGGACATGCTTCCTACAGTTACTCTCTCTGAGATATCCCAGTCTTCTCATTTTGCTTTGTAGCCCTCTGATGCCTGCTAAACCCATCTCCTATATTAAATTCTCTTTGTTGAAAGATCTGGTGTGCTTTCCTATTTCCCAACTGGACCCTGACTGACAAATACATTGTCCAGTGAAAGTGAGGGTGTAGGAAAGGGAGAATCACCTACACTGCTGAAGGCATACTCATTCTAAGGGGAAATGTGTCTCAGAAATGATACACATGTGACTGCTGGTCATAGCCCATTGGGTTATTAGCCACATAGTCCACCTAACTACAGCAGGGCTTGGAAATGCAGGGGAGCACATGGGATTTAGGGGGAGTGTTCCTGTTTCTGCCATGCCTAAGATCAAGCTAAGTGCTGATAGATGGTTGTGAAGACTCCCAGTCAAGGCGATATTACTGCACCTGCACCAAGCTTGGGGAAGGGATTAGGGAGGGCCAGAGACCTACACTTCCTAGAGGAGAGGCTTCAAGAGGGAGACCACACTGTACAGTGGTCAGGCCATTCTGGGCACTTGCCAGAATTCCAAGCTGTGGGTATGGTCCTGGGGACAAGAAGATGTGATCCCCCTGAAATAACTTCATACTAATTGTTCCTTCTTTCAAGCATCATATAGAGGTGAAAGTACTTTATAAAGTACTTAGGGCTATCCTAAGTTTGGGTCAGGTGCCCTCCGTGCTCCCACAGTCTTCTGTGTCTCCTTGCCCATAAGAGCACATGCTATTCTGTACTGTAATACACTAATCCCTTGTGTGTACCTTCTATTGGACTGTAAATCCTGTTGGGGCAGGAATCATGTAGTTCATATTAACATCTGAATCCCCAGCACCTAACACAGCTCCTTGTACAGTAGGCACCAGTAAATGTAGAATAAACTAGAAATCAAATCTAACTTGGTGTTTTTGTTAAGCTTTTATGCTGTTGGATAACTATGATATGAATCTTCTGCCATGTCTGCCTTTCTCCACGCTACAAGTTCCCACCTAAATGTCTCTTCAATGTGAGCAATATAACACAGTAATAAAGGAGCCAGACTATCTGAATTCAACGTCCAGACATTTATGAGCTGTGTGACCTTGGATAAGTTATCAAACCTCTCTGTGCCTCAATTCTCTCATCTGTGCAATGGAGGTTATAATGATTTCTATGTTATAGGTGGTTATAAGGACTAAATAATTACCTCAAAGAGTCCCGGCAGGCAGCAAGTGCTAAAAAGTGTTCATTGTCATTATAATAGCTCAGCTTTCTTGCCCCCTTCCCTCCCCTGTCCCCCTGTGGTGTTCCCACACAACTGAGAGGTATTTCTGTCAGAGTACTTCTCACTGGACTTTTGATTTCCCTAGACTCTTCCAAAAGTGGTGTCAGGCCTACTCAAGAACAGACCGAGGATCTCAACGAGACTGGAAGGGTGTCCTGCCATGATTCCCAAAATGGGTGCTAGGCGACACTATTCTCATGAAGTGTTCCATGCAAAACAGAAAGTTCTGTGGTGTGTTAAGGGAAGCCAGAAAAACTTTATGTGTGTTAGACTATTCAAGACTTCAGGGAGCCTTGCAGTAAAGAAACCTGTTTATTTTAGGTTAGCCCAATGTATTCCCAACTTGCTTGTATTTTTGGTTTGTTTGTTTGTTTCCTAGAACACTTAGATCACGTTGTTGAACACCACAGGTGTTGACAGCTGCATACACACTCAGCCTGGGGTCTTGGAGTTAGGCCTGGTAACCACCTGCCACTCACCAGGTGTGTGGTCTTGGGCAAGTCACTTAACCTGTGGGCTTTTCAGCTTCCGATTTGTAAAACGGCAATCATAGTGCTGACTTCATTGCATTGTAAGTGATGAACAGGATAACATGAACATAGCCACCTGGCCCACTGTGGGTTCTTGGTCCCTATTCTACCCTCCCCTTTGTGCTGCCACTCCCATGTGCTGGAGACACAACCAGTGGTCCTGGCTTGGTAGGTGATGGCAGCTATGAGGAAACAGAGAGCACACCTGGTCATTGGCTGCCACTCTCCAGCTCCTATGCAGTTGCTGCTCTTCTTCATTTAACCTTGATTTGTTTTTCCATCTGGGGTAATACTTGGTATCCATATGATTGATCTTACAGACCTTTATTGAGTATGAGTATCTGGGGCAGGAGAGAAGGGAGAGGGTTGCAGGTTCTCCCTGGGTTGGGTGGAGAAGTGGGCTTCTTCCCGTCAAAAGAAGAAAAAAAATCAAAACGTTATTTTTGTCCTGAGAAGTCTTGTTGTTCTTCCGTTTCTGTGCATTAGGAGAAGTCAGTTTGAGAGAGAAAACTTCTGCTTCCGGTAGTTTTATTTTCTTTTATATCAAAAATCTTGTATCATCTACTCACTTCAAGCTGTCGACCTGGGAACTCTGCCATCCTCAAATGTGCGGGCAGGGCTTTGTTTTGGTTTGGTTTCTCACCAAGCACCAGCTTCCTCCGCTGCCTGGACAGCTGTGTTTGGTTCTCAGCAGCAAGTGTTTTTTGGAGCTTTGAACTGCCTCCTCAGGAAAATTCCTGGAGTTTCCTGAATGACAAAAATCTTGGAAAATTTGCTTCTTGCTGCTGAAAATCAATCTGTAGCTCTGTATACTTGATGCCAAAATAAATACAAGAAAATTCTATATTTACTTATAACTTGAGGTTTCCCCTTCATCCACAAGGTGAGGAATGATGGCAAGAACAAGGGAATTGATGGAAACAACAGCTTATTTGTGACTTCTAGTCTTCATTCAAAAAATGTATTAAACTCTATGACGCAAATGAACCTATCTATGAAACAGAATCACTGACGTAGAGAACAGACTGGTGGTTTCCAAACGGGGGTAGGGTTAGAGGAGGGATGGAGTGGGAGATTGGGGTTAGCAGGTGTAAGCTATTATATATAGAATAGATACACAACAAGGTCCTACTGTATAGCACAGGGAACCACATTCAATGTCCTGTGACAAACCATAATGGAAAATAATATTTAAAAAAACGTACATATGTGTATAACTGAATCACTTTGCTGTACAGCAGAAATTAACACAACATTGGAAATCAACTATACTTCGATAAAAAAATATTAAACTCCAGCTGCGGACAAAATGGTGGGTGAAAACATGGGTGTCAAGCATGGAGGTAAGAAAGTACAGGTATTTGCCTCGAAGAAGAGTTTGAATCGGAGAGTTGGGATTTTATTTGCAGAGAATTGGGAGCTGTTGAAGGTGTTTGAGCAAAGGCACAATGTGATGAAATGGAGCCTCAGGAAAACCAACCAGGCAGTAACGAATGGGATGAATTGGAGAGGTAGAGAGAAGGGAAGAAATTAGGAGACTGTTGGATTAATCTAGGCATGAGGTAATCAAAGACTGATCTGGGACAGCAGGAGAAAACCTGAACCGAGTCTAAAGTGACAGAGGCAGGCCCTGGTGACTGTGCTGTTGGCCGTAGATTGGGTGGACTGGGGTTAACAGTGGCTGCTGGGTCCCTGGGGTAAGTCCTCCGGTGCTGCCAAAACCAGGGGATTTCCTAATCTTTATCTCCGGTTCATTCCTCTCCCTTGAATGCCTAACCCATTTAGGCTCCTCTTACAGGTCTTACTCAAAATGTCTGAAACAGAACTACTATCCTCACTCCCCAAACTTCTCCTTCACCTCTCTCCCTAGATCCTTTTAATTCTCTCCTTCTCACTTGATAGTGTTTCTGAAGTAACCAGTAACACCTCTGTCCCCTCTGGATTGCAAACCAGAAATAAACACAGGAATCAGATAGGCGGCCAGGAGTGTGTGAATGTTTAACAATCAGCTCTCAAAGTTCTAGAACATTTAACCTTTGGATCTTGTTAGCTGGCACTAGCCAGCTCTGATACACCACTGTGATCTGAGTCACTAGATCAGCTTTGTTTCTAGTAAACTGGAGAATCCGACTTGATTTTTTAGCTCCTAACATCAGGACACCTATGATTTAAATGAGCAGTTGATGGCAGAATCGTATGATGATGATGGCATAGCAGTCGTGGTCATCTGTAAAGATGTTAGGCTCTGTGACATGCATTAACCTTCAACCTCACACTCACTCTTCAGAGCACCCTAGAGGATGTTTAACTTGCCCCTCTTACAATCTCTTGCTGGGGGAATTCAGAGGAGAGAGAGGAGGGGAGAGGCAGAGAATTTGCTCACAGAGGAGGGGGTCTGTCCAGGGCCGGGAGGGCTACACCAGCTCTAGGAGAGTGCTGAAAGCCTGAGTAGGCATTGAGAAACCATGGAGAGCTTCTGAGCAGAAGAGTGGCAGGAGGAAGTCAGCCAAGCAGTGATGCCACAGTACTGTAGAAAGGGGACACCTCAGAGATGTGGAGACCAAGAGGAGAGAGCTGATGGAGGCCTAAACTGGGGTTATTTGTTCATTCATTCATTCACAAATATTTATTGTGCGATTACTATACTACAGGCACTATCCTACACAATAAGAATACAGAGTGAATAAAATAGACTATCCTGGCCCTCATGGAATTTACATTCTATCACGGGGTGGGGTGGGGAACCAATAACTACAGCTAATAAATGAATTAGAGTTGGCCAGATGGTGATAAGTGCTATGGAAAGGATCAAGATGTTAAGGTGGAGGTGAGGGTGGCAATTTAAGTTAAGATGATCAGGGCTTCCCTGGTGGTGCAGTGGTTGAGAGTCCGCCTGCCAATGCAGGGGACACGGGTTTGTGCCCCGGTCCGGGAAGATCCCACATGCCGCGGAGCGGCTGGGCCCGTGAGCCATGGCTGTTGAGCCTGCACGTCCGGAGCCTGTGCTCTGCAATGGGAGAGACCACAACAGTGAGAGGCCCGCGTACCAAAAAAAAAAAAAAAAAAAAAAAGATGATCAGAAGGCCTCACTGAGGAGGTGACATTTGGGCAAAGACTTGAAAGAAGCTAATGGCAGTAGGAATGGAGACTGGGGATAAATGTGACAGACCAAGGAGGCAAATCCGGAAGACACAATTTTAAAAAGACAGAATCTCACAGTCATTTAGACAGTGTTTTGAAAAACAATAGGATCATAGCCAAAATTGTAAAATAGAATTAAACCAAATTTGGAATGTGTTTGACCTTTATGGTTTGAAAAGAGTCAACTGAGTTTTCAATTATTCTTTACTAGATTTTATGGGGCAAATGTTACATTGCAGCAGTATTTGTAACTCTAGGGGTCTGAGACGGTCTTAGGTCAGAGTGAAATGAATAGCAAACCAAGGCTGATGATAATAACATGCTTGAAATTCCCTGACTGCTCCTAGTTCCTTAGGAATGGGCCTTTCCGCCTCCTCATACTGTAAACATTTTTCACCAAGGTCACCGATCCCCCCTGCAGTGGATGCTGTGGTGTACTGCCTAGAGCCCCCCTTCAGGACCCAGGCACCCATTTCCTCTGCTGCTGGGAGTGTTGCCAGCTGATGGCTCACAGCCAAAGGGAGCCACCTGGCCTGAGGTCAGGACTGTCTCTGGGGACAGCTGCATCTAATTCCTGGTGGGGGAGGTTTATGAAGGTGAGGCCATCTTGTTTCAAGGGGTGACAATTCTGAAGGATTCCCCAGCTCAGGGCATCCTGTGGGATTGACTGAAGCCTGTGTTGTGACTGTGTTGTGGGTCAACTGTTGCCTCTGCCTAGTCCACTCCCTTCACTCCCCCACAGATGTTGATCTCAAGAGCATCCTCAATAGACTTCCTGCATACAAATCCCCATTTCAGGGCCAGCTTCCTGGGAACTCACACTAAGAACACCCCTTTGTTACTTATCCTTTTTTTTTTTTTTTTTTTCGGTACGCGGGCCTCTCACTGTTGTGACCTCTCTTGTTGTGGAGCACAGGCTCCAGACGCGCAGGCTCAGCGGCTATGGCTCACGGGCCCAGCCACTCCACGGCATGTGGGACCTTCCCGGACTGGGGCATGAACCCGCTTCCCCTGCATCGGCAGGCAGACTCTCAACCACTGCGCCACCAGGGAAGCCCACTTATCCTATTTTGATTGCCTACTGATCCTAAACTACCTTTCTTTATGTAGAGAACCATGACTTGTCCTACGCAGGTCAAAACCTCCTTTTTTATTTTTTAAACATCTTTATTGGAGTATAATTGCTTTGCAATGGTGTGTTAGTTTCTGCTTTATAACAAAGTGAGTCAGACATATGTATACCTATATCCCCATATCTCCTCCCTCTTGCGTCTCCCTCCCAACCTCCCTATCCCACCCATCTAGGTGCTCACAAAAAACTGAGCTGATCTCCCTGTGCTATGCGGCTGCTTCCCACTAGCTATTTTACATTTGGTAGTGTATATATGTCCATGCCACTCTCTCACTTCGTTCCAGCTTACCCTTCCCCACCCCCATGTCCTCAAGTCCATTCTTTATGTCTGCATCTTTATTCCTGTCCTGCCCCTAGGTTCTTCATAACCTTTTTTTTTTTTTAGATTCCACATATATGTGTTAGCATACGGTATTTATTTTTCTCTTTCTGACTTAGTTCACTCTATATGACAGACTCTAGGTCCATCCACCTCACTACAAATAACTCAATTTTGTTTCTTTTTATGACTGAGTAATAGTCCATTGTATATATATGCCACATCTTCTTTATCCATTCATCTCTCGATGGACACTTATTTTGCTTCCATGTGCTGGCTATTGTAAATAGAGCTGCAGTGAACATTGTGGTACATGACTCTTTTTGAATTATGGTTTTCTCAGGGTATATGCCCAGTAGTGGGATTGCTGGGTCGTATGGTAGTTCTATTTTTAGTTTTTTAAGGAACCTCCATACTGTTCTCCATAGTGGCTGTATCAATTTACATTCCCACCAACAGTGCAAGAAGGTTCCCTTTTCTCCATACCCTCTCCAGCATTTATTGTTTGTAGATTTTTTCATGATTGCCATTCTGACCGGTGTGAGGTGATACCTCACTGTAGTTTTGATTTGCATTTCTGTAATGATTAGTGATGTTGAGCATCCTTTCATGTGTTTGTTGGCAATCTGTCTTCTTTGGAGAAATGTCTATTTAGGTCTTCTGCCCATTTTTGGATTGGATTGCTTGTTCTTTTGACACTGAGCTGCATGAACTGCTTGTAAATTTTAAAGATTAATCTTTTGTCAGTTGCTTCATTAGCAAATATTTTCTCCCACTCTGACGGTTGTCTTTTTGTCTTGTTTATGGTTTCCTTTGCTGTGCAAAAGCTTTTAAGTTTCATTAGGTCCCATTTGTTTATTTTTCCTAGGAGGTGGGTCAAAAAGGACCTTGCTGTGATTTATGTCATAGACTGTTCTGCCTATGTTTTCCTCTAAGAGTTTGATAGTGTCTGGCCTTACATTTAGGTCTTTAATCCATTTTGAGTTTATTTTTGTGTGTGGTGTTAGGGAGTGTTCTAATCTCATTCTTTCACATGTAGCTGTCCAGTTTTCCCAGCACCACTTATTGAAGAGGCTGTCTTTTCTCCATGGTATATTCTTGCCTCCTTTATCAAAGATAAGGTGACCATATGTGCATGGGTTTATCTATGGGCTTTCTATCCTGTTCCATTGATCTATATTTCTGTTTTTGTGCCAGTACCATACTCTCTTGATTACTGTAGCTTTGTAGTATAGTCTGAAGTCCAGGAGCCTGATTCCTCCAGCTCCATTTTTCTTTCTCAAGAGTGCTTTGGTTGGGCTTCCCTGGTGGCGCAGTGGTTGAGAGCCCGCCTGCCGATGCAGGGGACACGGGTTCGTGCCCCGGTCCGGGAAGATCCCACATGCCGCGGAGCGGCTGGGCCCGTGAGCCATGGCCGTTGAGCCTGCGCGTCCAGAGCCTGTGCTCCGCAACGGGAGAGGCCACAACAGCGCAAGGCCCACGTACCGCAAAAAAAAAAAAAAAAAAAGAGTGCTTTGGCTATTTGGGGTCTTTTGTGTTTCCATACAAATTGTGAAATTTTTTGTTCTAGTTCTGTGAATAATACCATTGGTAGTTTGATAGAGATTGCATTGAATCTGTAGATTGCTTTGGGTAGTAGAGTCATTTTCACAATGTTGATTCTTCTAATCCAAGAACATGGTATATCTCTCCATCTATTTGTATCGTCTTTAATTTCTTTCATCAGTGTCTTATAGTTTTCTGCATACAGGTCTTTTGTCTCCTTAGGTAGGTTTATTCCTAGGTATTTTATTCTTTTTGTTGCAACGGTAAGTGGGAGTGTTTCCTTAATTTCTCTTTCAGATTTTTCATCATTAGTGTATAGGAATGCAAGAGATTTCTGTGCTTTAATTTTGTATACTGCTACTTACCAGAGTCATTGATTAGCTCTAATAGTTTTCTGCTAGCATCTTTAGGATTCTCTATGTATAGTATCATGTCATCTGCAAAGAGTGACAGCTTTACTTCTTCTTTTCTGATTTGGATTCCTTTTATTTCTTTTTCTTCTCCGATTGCTGTGGCTAAAATTTCCGAAACTACGTTGAATAATAGTGGTGAGAGTGGACTACCTTATCTTGTTCCTGATCTTAGAAGAAATGGTTTCAGTTTTTCACCATTGAGAACGATGTTGGCTATGAGTTTGTCATATATGGCCTTTAATATGTTGAGGTAGGTTCCCTCTCTGCCCACTTTCTGGAGAGTTTTTATCATAAATGGGTGTTGAATTTTGTCAAAAGCTTTTTCTGCATCTACTGAGATGATCATGTGGATTTTCTCCTTCAATTTGTTAATATGGTTTATCACATTGACTGATTTGCAGATGTTGAAAAATCCTTGCATTCCTGGGATAAATCCCACTTGATCATGGTGTATGACCTTTTTAATGTGCTCTTGGATTCTGTTTGCTAGTATTTTGTTGAGGATTTTTGCATCTATGTTCATCAGTGATATTGGCCTGTAGTTTTCTTTTTCTGTGACATTTTTGGCTGTTTTTGGTATCAGGGTGATGGTGGCCTCATAGAATGAGTTTGGGAGTGTTCCTCCTTCTGCAATATTTTGGAAGAGTTTGAGAAGGATAAGTGTTAGCTTTTCCCTAAATGTTTGATAGAATTCACCTGTGAAGCCATCTGGTCCTGGGCTTTTGTTTGTTGGAAGATTTTTAATCACAGTTTCAATTTCAGTGCTTGTGATTGATCTATTCATATTTTCTATTTCTTCCTGATTCAGTCTTGGCAGGTTGTGCATTTCTAAGAATTTGTCCATTTCTTCCAGGTTGTCCATTTTATTGGCATAGAGTTGCTTGTAGTAATCTCTCAAGATCTTTTGTATTTCTGCAGGGTCAGTTGTTACTTCTCCTTTTTCATTTCTAATTCTATTGATTTGAGTCTTCTCCCTTTTTTCTTGATGAGACTGGCTAATGGTTTATCAATTTTGTTTATCTTCTCAAAGAACCAGCTTTTAATTTTATTGATCTTTTCTATTGTTTCCTTCATTTCCTTTTCATTTATTTCTGATCTGATCTTTATGATTTCTTTCCTTCTGCTAACTTCAGGGTTTTTTGTTCTTCTTTCTCTAATTGCTTTTGGTGTAAGGTTAGGTTGTTTATTTGAGATGTTTCTTGTTTCTTGAGGTAGGATTGTATTGCTATAACCTTCCCTCTTAGAACTGATTTTGCCACATCCCATAGGTTTTGGGTTATCGTGTTTTCATTGTCATTTGTTTCTAGGTATTTTGTGATTTCCTCTTTGATTTCTTCAGTGATCTCTTGGTTATTTAGTAATGTATTGTTTAGCCTCCATGTGTTTGTATTTTTTACAGATTTTTTCCTGTATATCTAGTCTCATAGCGTTGTGGTCGGAAAAGATACTTGATACGATTTCAATTTTCTTAAATATACCAAGGCTCAATTTGTGACCCAAGATATCATCTATCCTGGAGAATGTTCCATGAGCACTTGTGAAGAAAGTGTATTCTGTTGTTTTGGATGGAATGTCCTATAACTATCAGTTAAGTCCGTCTTGTTTAATGTGTCATTTAAAGCTTGTGTTTCCTTATTTATTTTCATTTTGGATGATTTATGCATTGGTGAAAGTGGGGTGTTAAAGTCCCCTATTATGATTGTGTTACTGTCGATTTCCCCTCTTATGGCTGTTAGCATTTGCCTTATGTATTGAGGTGCTCCTATGTTGGGTGCATAAATATTTAGAATTGTTATATCTTCTTCTTGGATTGATCCCTTGATCATTATGTAGTGTCCTGCTTTGTCTCTTGTAATAGTCTTTATTTTAAAGTCTATTTTGTCTGTTATGAGAATTGCTACTCCAGCTTTCTTTTGATTTCCATTTGCATGGAATCTTTTTCATCCCCTCAGTTTCACTCTGTATGTGTCCCTAGGTCTGAAGTGGGTCTCTTGTAGACAGCATATATACGGGTCTTGTTTTTGTATCCATTCAGCCAGTCTATGTCTTTTGGCTGGAGCATGTAATCCATTTACATTTAAGGTAGTTATTGATATGTATGTTCCTATTACCATTTTCTTAATTGTTTTGGGTTTGTTATTGTAGGTCTTTTCCTTTTCTTGTGTTTCCTGCCTAGAGAAGTTCCTTTAGGATTTGTTGTGAAGCTGGTTTGGTGGTGCTGAATTCTCTTATCTTTTGCTTGTCTGTAAAGGTTTTAATTTCTCTGTCAAATCTGAATGAGATCCTTGCTGGGTAGAGTAATCTTGGTTGTAGGTTTTTCCCTTTCATCACTTTAAATATGTCCTGCCACTCCCTTCTGGCTTGCAGAGTTTCTGCTGAAAGATCAGCTGTTAACCTTATGGGGATTCCCTTATATGTTATTTGTTGTTTTCCCTTGCTACTTTTAATGTTTTTTCTTTGTATTTAATTTTTGATAGTTTGATTAATATGTGTCTTGGACTGTTTCTCCTTGGATTTATCCTGTATGGGACTCTCTGCACTTCCTGGACTTGAATGACTATTTCCCTTCCCATATTAAGGAAGTTTACCACTATAATCTCTTCAAATATTTTCTCAGTCCCTTTCTTTTTCTCTTCTTCTTCTGGGACCCCTATAATTTGAATGTTGGTGTGTTTAATTTTGTCCCAGAGTTCTCTAAGAATGTCCTCAATTCCTTTCATTGTTTTTTCTTTATTCTGCTCTGTGGTAGTTATTTCCACTATTTTATCTTCCAGGTCACTTATCCATTCTTCTGCCTCAGTTATTCTGCTATCAATTCCTTCTAGAGAATTTTAAATTTCATTTATTGTGTTCTTCATCATTGTTTGTTTGCTCTTTAGTTCTTCTAGGTCCTTGTTAAACATTTCTTGTATTTTCTCCATTCTATTTCCAAGATTTTGGATCATCTTTACTATGATTACTCTGAATTCTTTTTCAGGTAGACTGCCTATTTCCTCTTCATCTGTTTGGTCTGGTAGGTTTTTGCCTTGCCCCTTCATCTGCTGTGTGTTTCTCTGCCTTCTCATTTTGCTTAACTTACTGTGTTTGGGGTCTCCATTTTGCAGGCTGCAAGTTCGTAGTTCCTGTTGTTTTTGGTGTCTGCCCCCAGTGGCTAAGGTTGGTTCTGTGCGTTGTGTAAGCTTCCTGGTGGCGGGGACTGGTGCCTGTGTTCTGGTGGATGAGGCTGGATCTTGTCTTTCTGGTGGGCAGGATCATGTCTGATGGTGTGTTTTGGGGTGTCTGTGACCTTATTATGATGTTAGACAGCCTCTCTGCTAATGGGTGGGGTTGTGTTCCTGTCTTTCTAGTTGTTTGGCATGGGGTGTCCAGCACTGTAGCTTGCTGGTTGTTGAGTGGAGCTGGGTCTTAGCGATGAGATGGAGATATCTGGGAAAGCTTTTGCCATTTGATATTACATGGAGCTGGGAGGTCTCTGGTGGACGAATGTCCTGAACTCGACTCTCCCACCTTAGAGGCACTGGCCTGACACCTGGATGGAGCACCAAGACCCTGTCAGCGACACAGCTCAGAAGAAAAGGGAGAAAAAAAGAAACAAAGAAAGAAAGGAAGGAAGGAAGGAAGGAAGGAAGAAAGAAAGAAGGAAAATAAAGTTATTAAAATAAAAATATTTTAATTATTAAAAATTAAAAAGTACTAAAACAAAAGAAAAAGAAAGAAGAGAACCAAACCAAAAAAACAAATCCACCAATGATAACAAGTGCTAAAAACTATACTAAAAAAAAAAAGAAAAAGGACAGACAGAACCCTAGTAGGAATGGTAAAAGCAAAGCTACACAGAGAAAATCACACAAAGAAGCATACACATACACACTCACAAAAAGAGAAAAAGGAAAAAAAATACATTTATCTATACATTTATCTATTAAAAAAAGGAAGAGAGCAACCAAATCAATAAATCTACCATTGATAATAAACTCTAAATACTAAACTAAGAGAAACATAAAACCAGAAACAAATTAGATGCAGAAAGCAAACCCCAAGTCTACAGTTGCTCCCAAAGTCCAACGCCTCAATTTGGGATGATTCATTGTCTATTCAGCTATTCCAGAGATGCAGCGTACATCAAGTTGATTGTGGAGATTTAATCCACTGCTCCTGAGGCGGCTGGGAGAAATTTCCCTTTCTCTTCTTTGTTCACACAGCTCCTGGGGTTCAGCTTTGGATTTGAACCTGCCTCTGGTTGTAGGTCGCCTGAGGGCGTCTGTTCCTGCCCAGACAGGACGGGGTTAAAGGAGCAGCTGATTCGGGGGCTCTGGCTCACTCAGGCTGGGGGGAGGGAGGGGTACGTATGCGGGGTGACCCTGCAGCGGCAGAGGCCGGCGGGATGTTGCAGCAGCCTGAGGTGTGCCGTGCGTTCTCCCGGGGAAGTTGTCCTTGGATTACGGGACCCTGGCAGTGGCGGGCTGCACAGGCTCCCGGGAGGGGAGGTGTGGATTGTGACCTGTGCTTGCACACCAGCTTCTTGGTGGCTGCAGCAGCAGCCTTAGCGTCTCATGCCCGTCTCTGGGGTCCGCGCTGGTAGCCACGGCTCGCGCCCGCCTCTGGAGCTTGTTTAGGCGGTGCTCTGAATCCCCTCTCCTCGCGCACCAGGAAACAAAGAGGCAAGAAAAAGTCTCTTGTCTCTTCGGCAGCTCCAGACTTCTCCTGGACTCCCTCCCGGCTAGCCGTGGCGCACTAACCCCTTCAGGCTGTGTTCACGCCGCCAGTCCTCTCCCTGGGGTCTGACCTCCGAAGCCCGATTCTCAGCTCCCAGCCCCCACCCTCCCCGGCGGGTGAGCAGACAAGCCTCTCGGGCTGGTGAGTGCTGGTCGGCACCGATCCTCTGTGCGGGAATCTCTCTGCTTGCTCTCTGCACCTCCATCTCCACCAGTGAAGGGGCTTCTTAGTGTGTGGAAACTTCTCCTCCTTCACAGCTCCTCCGCAGAGGTGCAGGTCCCGTCCCTATTCTTTTGTCTCTATTTTTTCTTTTTCTTTTGTCCTACCCAGGTACTTGGGGAGTTTCCTGCCCTTTGGGAGGTCTGAGGTCTTCTGCCAGCGTTCAGTAAGTGTTCTGTAGGAGTTGTTCCACATGTAGATGTATTTCTGGTATATCTGTGGGGAGGAAGGTGATCGCCACGTCTTCTTCGCCATCTTGAAATTCTCTTCAAAACCTCCTTGAGGGCAAGGAGACTGTCCTTGACCTCTTTGTGTACCCTCCAGGGTCCTTATCCATAAATGACTGTCCCTAATTACAGTCTTAAGAGCCCATTTCTGCTTTCATCCAGGAGACCAATGAGAATTGTGTGGATGACACACCCTGGTGCATAGAAGAGAGCTCAGGCCCACAGATGTTTGTGCCAAACCATTTCTCTAAAGCTGGTTTTGCAGCCAAAAGCCTCTCTGATTCCCTGCCAGGAAGTGAAAGTCTTTTATCACCACCTGGGAGGAAAAAGGGGTTCAACCGCTCAGGCCCAGTAAAAACAACCTCACATTGGTGAATATGGTATGAAACTCAGTTCTTGATATAACAACTTTGAGAAATTTCTGTTGAATGTGTGCTTCTCAAAGAGAATAATTTAGGGGGTGAGGGGCGGAGGCTCACTTTCAGCATCATAACTTCTTTCATAAAGGTTTGTGAGCAATTGTTTACTTTCTAAAAAAACTGAAAAAAATTCATATGCAATGTTTTAAAACAGTGGAGACAATAGTTTAGCTTGTAAGTTATAGGCTAAATGGTGTGAATAAATTTAATCAGATGTTTTAGCTTGTAGAAACTCTCTGCTACTTTGGTGTAAAAAAGCCTGGCTCCTTTCAAAAGTTTTCTGAGGCAGCAGGTTACTTAGTCTCAGAGAAATTAAACCGATGCTCTACTCGTAAGTCTGAGCTTTATTAGAAAAGGCAGAAGAGGGTCCAGAAGAAAGAACTTTGGCTGAAGGAAGAGGTTTGCTTCAGAAACCTTTAAGGAAGGACAGAGAGAGAGAAGGGGGAGGGTTCCAGGAAAATCCAAGATGAGGCTGTCAGCTCTGAGAGGAAAACTCAGTAACTTCTAGATGTTAGAGTCTCCTGGGGCATGGCGGGTGTTTTAGTCAGCTCAGGCTGCTATAACAAAAAAACCATACACTGAGTGGCTTAAAAAACAGAAATGTATTTCTCAGAGTTCTGGAGGCTGGGAAGCCCAAGATCAAGGTGCTGACCGATATGGTTCCTGGTGAAGGCCTTCTTCCTGGTTTGCAGACTGCCACCTTATTGCAGTACCCTCACATGGCAGAGAGAGAGACATCATGTCTTTTGTGTCTCTCCTCTTTTTTTATAAATTTTAATTTTTTTTTTTTTTTTTTTTTTTTTTGCGGTACGCGAGCCTCTCACTGCTGTGGCCTCTCCTGTTGCGGAGCACAGGCTCCGGATGTGCAGGCTCAGTGGCCATGGCTCGCGGGCCCAGCCGCACCGCAGCATGTGGGATCTTCCCGGACCGGGGCACGAACCCGTGTCCCCTGCATCGGCAGGTGGACTCTCAACCACGGCACCACCAGGGAAGACCCAAATTTTAATTTTTTAAAATTAATTTTTATTGGAATATAGTTGATTTGCAATGTTGTGTTAGTTTCTGCTGTACAGCAAAGTGAATCAGTTATACATATATCCACTCTTTTTAGATTCTATTCCCATATAGGTCATTACAGAGTACTGAGTAGAGTTCCCTGTGTTATACAGTAGGTTCTTATTAGTTATCTATTTTATATATAATAGTGTGCATATGTCAGTTCCAATCTCCCAATTTATCCCTCCTC
Source organism: Mesoplodon mirus (assembly GCF_964341445.2). NCBI lineage: Eukaryota > Metazoa > Chordata > Mammalia > Artiodactyla > Ziphiidae > Mesoplodon > Mesoplodon mirus. Next base: position 198,822,184 of record NC_138977.1, on the reverse strand, counting down.
CCTTTTCCCCCTTGGTAACCATAAGTTTGTTTTCTACATCTGTGACTCTATTTCTGTTTTGTAAATAGGTTCATTTGTACCATTTTTTTAGATTCCACATATAAGTGATATCATATGATATTTGTCTATCTCTGTCTGACTTACTTCACTCAGTATGATTTTTTTGTTTTTGGCCATGCTGTGTGGCTTGCGGGATCTCAGTTCCCTGACCAGGGATTGAACCTGCACCTCCTAACCACTAGGCCACCAGGGAACTCCCTGTGTCTCGTCTTATAACGGCACTAATTCCATTTATGAGGGCTCCACCTTCATGACCTAATGGGCTCCCAAAGGCCTCACCTCCAAATACCATCACACTGGGGATTAGGGCTTCAACATATGAATGTTGGGGAGATATAAACATTCAGTCCATCACAATGGGTAAAAACAAAAACAAAACCGTAAAACACTGCTTCCCTGTGACATGCATACATTGTTACATACATACTTTTTTCTCTACTTAGAACTTTGGCTATGACCCTGGCTACACTAGCTGAGCTTTTAAAATATCAGGGATCAGGCTCTATACCAGACTAATGGAATCTGAATCTCAGAGGGTGGGGGTAGGAGTTTGGGCATTTGTGTTTTTTACAAACTCCACAATTATCTTCCTGTACTGCCAAGCTTGAGAAATTGCTGGTTTAGAATTTTGTGTGTATGGCTGCCATTGCTAACTCTATTTTGTCCTCCTTTATATATAGAAAAAAAGATATAGAGATAGACTCCTGCCCTACTTCCTTTTGATATTTGGATTTACTAAATGAAATCACTACTTTTTTTTTAAAACATCTTTATTGGAGTATAATTGTTTTACAATGGTGTGTTAGTTTCTGCTTTATAACAAAGTGAATCAGCTACACATATGCATATGTCCCCATATCTCCTCCCTCTTAGGTCTCCCTCCCACCCTCCCTATCCCACCCCTCTAGGTGGTCACAAAGCACCGAGCTGATCTCCCTGTGCTATGCAGCTGCTTCCCACTAGCTATCTGTTTTACATTTGGTAGTGTATATATGTCCATGCCACTCTCTCACTTCGTCCCAGCTTACCCTTCCCCATCCCCACGTCCTCAAGTCCATTCTCTACGTCTGTGTCTTTATTCCTGTCCTGCCCCTAGGTTCTTCATAACCTGTTTTTTTTCTTAGATTCCACATATATGTGTTAGTATACGGTATTTATTTTTCTCTTTCTGACTTCCTTCACTCTGTATGACAGTCTCTAGATCCATCCACCTCACTACAAATAACTCAATTTCGTTTCTTTTTATGGCTGAGTAATATTCCATTGTATACATGTGCCACATCTTCTTTATCCATTCACCTGTCGATGGACACCTAGGTTGCTTCCATGTTCTAGCTACTGTAAATAGAGCTGCAATGAACATTGTGGTACATGACTCTTTTTGAATTATGGTTTTCTCAGGGTATATGTCCAGTAGTGGGATTGCTGGGTCATATGGTAGTTCTATTTTTAGTTTTTTAGGAACCTCCATACTGTTCTCCATAGTGGCTGTATCAATTTACATTCCCACCAACAGTGCAGGAGGGTTCCCTTTTCTCCACACCCTCTCCAGCATTTATTGTTTGTAGATTTTTTGGTGATGGCCATTCTGAGTGGTGGAAATCACTACTTTTAACTGATGGAACATTTTCCTCAATATTCTGGAGAACTCAGACTTACACCAACCAACACTTGCCAAATGGCATCAAGCAGGGCATCAGGAGAAGGCATTGCCCCCCTTTGAGTACTAGCTCCACTTTATCACTACCCCCTGAGACAGTGTGCAAGATGCCACAGGGACACATGGTCACATGCTTCTCCCATATACCCAGGTGCCATCTTGGGGGTGTGACATTTCCTAGAGTTTTCCAAGCAGAAACTGAGATACCTAATGGGAGAGTTTAAATTCTTGGATTGAACGAAAATGGCCAGATGGGACTAAACTTTAGTTCTTTCCCCACATTCCAGCAAGAAGAAAGAAAATCAGCTTTTCTCTGGACAAAATAACAAAGCTCACATTTTCTCTTTACACATAAAGTAGGGTAAGTGATCTTATACCCTGACACATGAGCTTATAAAACAATCTGCATATGCCTTTGTATATGTATATGCCTTCATAGATGGAGAACTCAGAAGTACAGGCCAGCTGTGGGCAGCACCTGGCATGGTCTGGGATTCTGGTGGCAGAGAAGAAATACCAGCTTCTTGGAGGCAAATCCTGACATACACATATGGGAAATGCTGCAGAATGAAACCCATCAGTGGTGTCATTGACAAGCCAGTTTGCCGGGGAACTACTGACATCATTCAGTGAGCTGGCCAGACGCAGCGGGGCTTCATTCCCAGATTCTGCTGCCCCATGCATGGAAGTTCTAGTTGTCACCATTTGGTGTCACTATTTTCTATCTTAAAATGTCTCTAGGTTGTAAAGCAAAGCTCCTGTTGGAGAAAGTCTGGAGCATTTGACTGTGAGTAAATTACTTTATTTAAAAATTTAAAAATATTCTTCCAGCAGTTTCTCAATCTTGGCAGCCCAGGAGGGTAACTGCGGAGCTTGTGAAAAAGCACACAGATGCCCAGCCCCACCTCCACCTTCTCAGACTGGGGTTCCATTGGTTTGGGATGGAGCCTGGTCCCTGAATTTTTTTTTTTTTTTTTTTTTTTGCGGTATGTGGGCCTCTCACTGTTGTGGCCACTTCCGTTGCGGAGCACAGGCTCCGGACGCACAGGCTCAGTGGCCATGGCTCACGGGCCCAGCCACTCCGCAGCATGTGGGATCTTCCCAGACCGGGGCACGAACCCGTGTCCCCTGCATCAGCAGGCGGACTCTCAACCACTGCGCCACCAGTGAAGCCCGGTCCCTGATATTTTTAAAGCTCAGGTAGTTCTATTGTGTAGCCAGGGTTGTGAACCAAAGTCCTAAGTAGAGAACCAATATTATGTAACAATGTATGCATGTAACACTCAAACAGTGGTTTTTGGTTTTGCTTTTGGCTTTTACCAATTGTTATGGGCTCAATGTTTGTCTCCCTGAAATTCGCTCCTTCATTTTCTGCTATGTAATTTTCTTCCCTTTGTGCAGAAAAAGGGCAGCATCCTCTTTATCTACAAAGGCCAACGTAGGATTACACCATTCATTTATATGACCAACGGATGTTGAAAATCAGCATGGTGTAATACAGGTCCCTCCTCTTACAGAGCTTTTGGGGTTCCAGCTGTCAGTATAAACTGGGCAGAGGAAGCCACTGGAGGCAGCAGTACTGTGGAAAGAGGCTGGCCCTGGCTTTGAGTCTGGCTTTGCCATTTAGCAGCTGTGTGGCTTTGGGCAAGAAACTTAACCTCTCTGAGCCAGTCTTCTCATACATAAGAATGCATAATAAACATCCAGTTTATCATGAAAATTAAAGGTGTTACTTGCATTCACAGGTACTTACTGAATGTCTGTTTAACATGACAGGTAGGGGCTGCTCTGGCCTCATGGTCCTCCAGCTCTGGGGCTGTGCAATAGTGTGGGGTTTGGAACCCAGTCTAGGTTCCATCATTTACACCTGATGACAGGTTAATGGCTGAAATCCTCCATGTGTACATTTAAATTATAGCTATTGCCCATCTGCAAATTGCTTTCCATGAGGATGTACTAATTTACACTCAGATTATATACCATTTTCTCAAACTCTTAACACAGTGCATTATCAAATATTATTATTTGGGATCTTTGACAATCTGACATGTGGAAAAAGGTATCTCAGTGGAGTTTGCATTTGCATTTTCTTTAATATAAGTGAGTTTATGCCTCTTTTCACCTATTCCTGTAAACCACCCATCTATATCTTTGTCTTTTTCTGTTGGGTGTGTTGGCTTTTTCTTACTGATTTGTGGGATTTGTTTACATATTACAAAATTAGCCCTTTTCCTGCATATAGGTTGCAAATACGTGCACCAGATTGTCTACTGACTTTTGATTGGGTTAATGGTGATGTTTTTCAAACATACAGGTTTTTTAATATAGTCAATATCTCAATCTTATCTTTTATGACTTCTATGTTTTGTGTCATATTTAGAAAGCCCTCTCCCACACTGAGATTCTAAAATGGGGGGGGGGAATCCCATCTTCTCTTCTAGTTTTCTTATAGTTTTATTTTCATGTTTACATCTTTAATCTGCTTGGAGTTTATTTTTGTGTACAAACTGAGGTATTGGATCCAAGCTTCTTCTCCTCCAAGAAGCTTTTGAGTTGTCCTAGATCCTTTTATTAAATAATCCGTATTTTCTCCACTGATTCGAAACCTACTTAGGTTTTGAAAGAAGGTCAGTAACTTCTACATTGGGCAGCAGGATGATGTCCAAGCTGTAGAACTTTAGACTAGGCTTTTAGCTCTTTCTGAATTGTGTCTCTTGTCATTTGGAAAAAGAAGAAATAAACATGCATGAATCTGAAAATTTAGTTCAACAAATAGGTGTGTGGGAGGGTGGAAAGAACATGGGCTCAGAAAACCTGACTTCACTTCTCCTGTTGAGTAATTGTGGGCAAGTCACTTAACTGCTCTGTGCCTCAGTTTTCTCCTCTGTAAAACAGAACTAATAATAGCATCTATGTCATACTATATTGTGAAGTTCAAGAGCATTAATAAATGTGAAAGAGCTTTATAAATTATAAAGGGCAATAGGCATATTAGTTGTTCTTTGAATTTTTACAAGTTGGTACAGCATTACCCGTTGACTTAGGCAACAAAATTCTAGATTTTTAAATTTATCAGTTTTCTTGAAATCCTTCCAAATTCTTTGGAGATGGTTAACTTCTTTCTCCTTGCTGGTGAGCATTCTGGGTTTGCTAATTTTTGTTTATTTGTGTGTTTTCTGACAGCATCTGAGTTGGGGAGGTAGTGAGAGGAGGAGAAGGGAAGATTAGAAAGTTAGAATCATCCATTCGGTTCTGAGGGAGAGGGAAGTGAATCTGCATGGGGGAAGGAGAGAGATTTGCTGGAAGGATGGAAAACGGAGAATCATAGGGAGAGTGAATGAGCTTATCTGCAATCTTATAATTATTTCCTAGAAAATTTTAAAATTTGCTGTTTCATAATTTAATTTACAGGAGGGAAGTACAGCATAGAGGCTAAGAGTCAGATAGTACAGTGGTTGAATCAAAGTCGCTCCTCTTTTTGCAGGCCCAGTTTTCTCATCTTCAAAGCAATGATATTCATATATGCATTCTTCATACTTGTGTGAGACTAGATCAGGGATTGGAGTGGGCAGTTGAAGAAAAAGTGTAAATCTCATAATGGTGGTCCTTGTAAAATGCAGCAGAATCTGTCTGCAACTGATCTTGCTGGAGGCAGGTGCAACTGGAGTCCAGGCAATCAGCCTTCCTCATCCCGCAGATGAATGCCTCTCCCCACTTTGAAGCTAGGAGAAGTCTGGGCAGAGGAAGGTGCCACTGATATCCCACCAAGTTTGCAAGAAAGGACATGGGATGATGACTCCATCACCACAGGGGGACGGTAGAGCGTTCAGGAGGAAAATGGGTGGGGTCACTGGATGGGGATTTAAAAGAGGGGCATCCATGAGACCAGCAGAAGAAGGACCAGGAGAGAATGAAACCACCATTCAGGTTGCAGCTATGGGACACTTAATGAAGAAAAAATGTGACTGTGATTTAATTTGTTGGAACGAGAGAAATTGTTCAGAATTCCTTCAGCTGTAAACTCGGCTTTATCGGCCATTCTATTTTTTTTTTTTTTTTTTTTTCAGGATCCAGATATGTTTTTATTTTTACTTTTTTTTTTTTATAACAAATTTAATCAGTTATACATATACATATGTTTCCATATCCCCTCCCTTTTGCCGGCCATTCTATTAATCTGTTATATGATGGCTAAGGTTGATCATGGCTGTCAGTACTCAGAGCCCTTCCACATACATTACTACAAATGCTTCTAGCCCCAGGGGAAAGATGGCTTCAAAATTCCTTTTCCATGTTTAGCACATTTTGAGCATATTTTATCAAGTTCTAAAAATTTGAAAACAGGTCATCCAAAACACCCTGTTTATCAGTTGGCCCAGATGTCATAACAAATTACAATATTTTCTCTGTGTCAGTTACTATGAATAAGTGAATTCTCAGGAAGTATATTGGAAACCACCAAAAGATGTTTGCACTTTTGTGTAAGGTCACATTATTACATTTTCAATGTAAATTTTCTGGTTAATTTTATACCAGCCTAGAGAAAGGTGCATGTGTCTATGTGTTTGTACTCTCATTAATAAAATCCCACCAGCAGGCCCAGCTTCATGGGCATGTGGCCTGTGCAGTCATGTAGGGTCCCAACTTTCAGAAAAACCCCACAGTGGTTCAGTGCTCTGCTATCACTATGTTGAAATTCTCAATTCTTTAACAAGAGGCCTCACATTTCCATGTTGTGTTGGATCCCAGAAAATATATAGCAAGTTCTGCTCACTATGAAATATTGGACTTTGTTCAAAAGGGCAAACAGGTGTTTTTAAAAAATGTTTAATTTGCTAGTTATTATATTTATTTTTTTAAATGCCTACTGTTCAGGTACATATAAAATTACATGCTAATGCTCACAGGGAAAAATGCTTCATTATGACAATGTATATACATATGGTATGAATCTGGAATAAACAGAAATAAATAAAAGGTTTTGAAAGGAAAAAAACTGTAGCTGAATTAATTTCTTTGGTTCAGGAGGATTAATTCTAACCATGTCATCTCCTATCATTAGAGGAAGTGAGAGAGAAATAAAGAGACTGAACAGAGAAGATCAGTCAAGGGTGTAGAAAAGAAATAGGGAGGAATTGAGGGTGGGAGAGTGAAATGAATCAAGTACTGAGCCCAAGAGTCTTCTTTCCATGGAAAAAAGCATTTTGCATGTTCACCCCTTCTGACTGATATGCGCATTATCTGATGATATTTTTGACAACAGGGAGACAGATTGTGTGCTCTCTTCACTGTGTGGTTTTTAAATTTTTCTGTGTCTGGCTTGCTTCAAAGCAGACTAGAAACCTCATCTTGGCGATCTCCTTGGGTGACTGGACTCAAAGTAAAACCAAGCTGTACAGGTGGCTTTGCTCTCTTAACTCTCCCTGTGCTTGGAGGTACTTTATTGTTTTTCCTGAACCTGAAATAATGAAGTTTACAAGTAAGGTAACCGTTTTTCTCATACTGCACAAATATATATCTTTACCCCTGAATTTTCAGCATTGCTATTTTAGTTTTGCAGCCCCAGTCATTTCTTTCATCAGTTTTTTTTTAAAGCGGATATGTGTTCACCAAAGAAATGATTCTGTTGCTTTAAGAGGGAAAAAAAGATACACTCGGTCAGTCTGAAAATGTAACACCTGGCACCCATATTTAGAAAATTTTAAACACACACACACACCAGCCTTTAGCACTGAAGTGTGCAGAACATTACAGGAAGCTCATTGCTTAAAAGCAGTTTGAGTTCAATAATTTATTTGTAAGTTCGTTGTTTGGAACTTGAAAGCACTTTTCCCCATAGAAGCAAAGCTATAAATGGTGCTTTGGTCCCCAGGCTCAAAAGACTGTTGGAGAAATGTCTGCTCTGGTGATGAAAATAGAAAATGACTCCCTGGCAATATAGTAACTGAGCCAAAGAGAAAAGCTAACAAAGTAAGAACTTGTTTGCTTTGAATGCTCATGCTTTAAGAGGAGTGGGTGTCACCTGAGGAGGTAGTAGAGGCAGCTGGAGATTCCAGGGTGCATGTGGGTCATTTCCATGGCCTGGGCTCTTTGCATGTTCAGTTTAAAGCCCTGGTGTTCTTTGTCCCCCATGCAAGGGTGCACCCCACAGTGTTTTGGTGTGATTCCCATGGTTGGGCTCTATTTTTGGCTCAGAATAGAAAGGAGAGCAAGAGAGGAAGGGAAATTTTCCCGAGGTGTCTAGAGTATTGGGAAAAAGAGAGAAGGGATAAATGAAGCTGCTTGACCTTGTGGTACCACAACTCACATTGTTCCTTTGGAATAGATAGTCCCCTTTGTGCATCTCCTGCCACATAGGGAACTTCCTACTTGTATGTAAATCTCCAGGTCACAAGTCCTCTTCTCTAGGGAGCTGCCCCCATTTTCCTAACTAACTTCCCCACTAGCTCTCAGCACAGCTTATAAATATCTCTTTGAAAACACACTTCACATTGCTTTGTAATAATTTATTTGTATATCTCCTCCACTTGACTAGGACCCATCACAGGAAAAATAATTTAAATTGATTTTTAAAATATCTCAGAAACCCACACAACACAAGAATGCATGTTTCATTTGTCTAAGTTGGAAGCAAGCTGTGAGCAGGAATAAACAGGACTGGGGGTGGGGGATGATAGTGGGGACATCATTCCACCGAAGGGGAAGATTGGAGATTGTGCAGAAGAGATCTCAGATCAGAGCCTCTCCATCTCTCCCCACTTACCAGGAGCTTCACTGGTCCAGAACCACTTGCTTCTTGCCCAAGACACCTTGAGGTGAGTTAGGGGAGATGGAGACTACATGGAAGCCACTGCTTTACAAGCTATGGTGGTTATATTTTGAAGTTTTTCTAGTAGCCAATGTCCCTTCTTCCAGTGAAAGCCCCTGATTTCATGTGGGGATCACCCCACATACATGGGCATGAGACAGCCTCTGACTGAGGTCCAGGATGGAGGACAATGACCAAAATATCCAAGCAGGGTAGATCTCACTACACTTGAGGGTGCTGCCACCATTCTGCTGTTCTTGAACCTGAGGGGCTGTGAGGCTAGAGCAGAGTAGTGGTATATTGGTCAATGTTTAATAACTGGCTCTCAAAAAAAAAAAACCCAGCCCTGATTTGTAGTACAGTATTTGCCAATTCCAGGGCTATAAACATTTCCACCATGGCTGATTCCAAGATCCAACCTAATGTTGCTGAATATCGAGTTGGGAAGCACCACCATCACCTAATCCTTCCTCCACAGATATGGATACAACGGATGTATATAACCTTAAGAGCACAGATAAGAGCAAAATGTAACAAAATAACTATGAAAGATGAGCTTAGAGTATATTTTACCTGTTTTTTTTTTGAGGTTTCTTTTTTTTTTTAATTAATTTATTTGTGGGCTTCCCTGGTGGCGCAGTGGTTGGGAGTCCGCCTGCCGATGCAGGGGACATGGTTTCGTGCCCCGGTCCGGGAAGATCCCACATGCCGCGGAGCAGCTGGGCCCGTGAGCCATGGCCGCTGAGCCTGCGCGTCCGGAGCCTGTGTTCCGCATCGGGAGAGGCCACAACAGTGTGAGGCCCGCGTACCGCAAAAAAGAAATAAATTGTTTATTTATTTATTTATTTTTGGCTGCATTGGGTCTTTGTTGATGCGTGGAGGCTTTCTCTAGTTGCGGAGAGCGGGGGCTACTCTTCGTTGCGGTGCGCTGGCTTCTCATTGCAGTGGCTTCTCTTGTTGCAGAGCACGGGCTCTAGGCACGCAGGCTTCAGTAGTTGGGGCACATGGGCTCAGTAGTTGTGGCTCGAGAGCTCTAGAGCGCAGGCTCAGTAGTTGTGGCACACAGGCTTAGTTGCTCTGCAGCATGTGGGATCTTCCCGGACCAGGGCTCGAACCCGTGTCCCCTGCATTGACAGGCAGATTCAACCACTGCGCTACCAGGGAAGTCACCGTATTACCTTTGTTTTAATTATAACATTTAATTGTAGGCTTAAATAATTTATCTCTTTCAAATAATGACTATGTTAACAACACGCTCACAAAATTCCTAAAATTTTAACAATTGTCTCCCATGAGCTGGTATGAACTACATCCAGCAACCCACTGAGCCAGAGCCAGCCCACCAGTAAGGAATTAACCAAGAGGCCCAGAGTATGTGAAAAACAGTCCTAACCATAGTGTTTACTATGTAACTCTGTAGCCTGTTCAGCCCAGGAAGGTGCTGCCTTTCGTGGGTTTTTTTTTTTTGTGGTACGTGGGCCTCTCACTGCCGTGGCCTCTTCCATTGCGGAGCACAGGCTCTGGACGCACAGGCCCAGCAGCCATGGCTCACGGGCCCAGCCGCTCCACGGCATGCGGGATCCTCCCGGACCGGGGCACGAACCCGTGTCTCCTGCATCGGCAGGCGGACTCTCAACCACTGCGCCACCAGGGAAGCTCCCTTTCATGGTTTTAATTCAGTGATTAATGTGATTTCATCTTCTCTCCTTTCTTAGCATATTGTTTATACTTCCTTCTTTACTTTTCTCAGTGGTTGAGCTAGAGTTTGCAAGATACATTTACAGCTAATCCAAGCCCACTTTCAAATAACCTGTGAATATACCACTTCACAGGTAGTGTCAGTACCTTATATTGATAATAAAATAACTCTTAATTTCTTCCCTCTCATCCCTTGTATCATCACTGTCATTTGTTTCACTTATATATAAGCATACATAAGCATATATATACATAAAATATATACATAAACATACATACATTGTTGATATTATTATTTTGAGCAAACTGTTATCTATTAGACTAATTAAGAATAAGAAAAATAAATGTTATTTTACCTTTATCTATTCCTTCTTCAATTCTCTTTCTTACTTTATGTAGATCCAGTTTTTTGACCTATATTATTTTCCTTCCCTCTAAAGAACTTATTTCAACATTTCTTGAAAGGCAATTCTAATGGCAACAAATTTCCTCAATTTTTGTTTGTCTGATAAAAGTCCTTATTTCTCCTTTGCTTTTGAAGGAAAATTACACAGGGTACCAAATTCTGTGTTGGTGGTATTTTTCTGTCAATATTCAAAATATTTCATTTCACTCTCTTCTAGCTTGCATGGTTTCTGAGAAGTCGGATGTGATTCTTATCTTTTTCTGTGTAGGAAAGGTGTTTTTTCCTCTGGATTTTTTTCAGAATTTTTTCTTTAGCTTTGATTTTCTGCAGTTTGAAAATGATACTCCTTGGTGTAGTTTTTGGTATTTATCCTGCTTGGGGTTCTCTGAGATTCCTAGATGTACGGTTTGGTGTCTGATATTAATTTGGGAAAATTCTCCATCATTATTGTTTCAAACATTGCTTCTGTTTCTTTCTCTCTTCCTTCTCCTTCTGGTATTCCCACTCTGTGTATGTTATAACTTTTTAGTTATCCCACAGTCCTTGGGTACTCTGTTCTGGTTTGGTTTTTTTTTTTTCAGTCTTTGTCCTGTTTTTCAGTTTTTGAGGATTCTCTTGAAATCTACTCTAGCTTTGAGATTCTTTCCTCAGCCATGTTCAGTCTACTAATATGTCCATCAAAAGCATTCTTTATTTCTGTTACAGTGTTTTTTTTTTTTTTTTTTTTTTTTTTTTTTTTTTTTTTGCGGTATGCGGGCCTCTCACTGTTGTGGCCTCTCCCGTTGCGGACGGAGCACAGGCTCCGGATGCGCAGGCCCAGCGGCCATGGCTCACGGGCCCAGCCGCTCCGCGGCATATGGGATCCTCCCAGACCGGGGCACGAACCCGTATCCCCTGCATCGGCAGGCGGACTCTCAACCACTGCGCCACCAGGGAGGCCCTACAGTGTTTTTTTTATCTCTTGCATTTCTTTTTGATTCTTTCTTAGGATTTCCATCTCTCTGTTTACATTGCCTACCTGATCTTCATGCTGGGTTCCTTTATCCATTTGAGCCCTTAACATATTAATCATAGATGTTTTAAATTCCTGGTCTGATAATTCCAACATCCCTGCCATGTCTGGTTCTAATGCTCACTATGTCTCTGCAAATTGTGGGGTTTTCCCTTTTGGTATGCCTTGGTTTGCTTTTTTTTTTTTTTTTTTTTATGGCTAGATATGATGTATGAGGTAAAAGGAACTGCTGTAAACAGGCCTTTAGTAATGTGGCAAGGGAGCATTCTGTAGTCCTGTGATTAGGTCTCAGTCTTAGTGAGCTTATGCCTCTGGACCATGAACTTCACAAATGCTTCTCTTTTTTATTCTCTCACTTAGGTGGGACAGCATGACTAGAGTGGGCTGGAATTGGGTACTTCCCTTTCCCGGGTCAGTTAGGCTCTGATAATACACCAGCAGGTTAGGCCACGGTTAACTAGTTTCCACTGGGGGCAGGGCTTGTTAATAATGGAGTGCTCTGATTTATTTCAAAATGTTTTCTTTTCTCCACCCCTACCGGAAGCTCAAGGGGATGTTTCTCTGATATTTACTGTGGGAACCTGGTCAAGCTCCTAGAGGTAAATCTCAAAATATTGTTGCCTTATGACTGGGTCCTCCTGGAGTTTTTAATCCTCAGAGTTGTCCCCACTGAGCCTCCAGCAATTCATCAATTGCAGTTCAGGATTTTCTACACCCTCACTCGTTCCTACAGTGGCTTTGCTAGCAAGTTCTGCTCCAGTAAGCCATAATGACCTGTATGCACCTGTCTGTCTCTTCGATCTTGGGGGCAGCAGTTTGCACTGTATACTTCCTCTCTTACAGAGCAAAGAAGAATTGTTGATTTTTCAGTCTGTTCAGTTTTTCACTTGTTGTTAGGATGGAGTGACAACTACCAAGCTCCTTACATATGAAACCAGCAACTTCAATGATTTTTAACATTGATTCAGTTCCTGAGTTTGAATAGTAATTGCATCTCACAACTAATTTTTACTTTATTTACTTGCACATATCTTTTAATAACTGTCAGGTTTAATTCAGAAAGTATTTATTATATACAAACAATATTCTAGTTTTGTGCTTGCTACAGAGAAAGACCAAAGAAATAGAATATAGTCCTTTCACTGGAATGTTTATTATCTCATCAAGGTAATAGGATATACACTTGGGGAAAATATTAGAGAGTTGGCATATGGCTAAAAGCAAAAACTGTGGTCCAAGTTCGAAGAGCTGGAGGAGGTCAGAGTAGTAGCCCAGGTGGACCAGAAGACAGGACAAGTTTCCAGGAGGAAGTGTGCCTTGAAGGTGAATGGGATTTGGACAGGCCACAAGAAATTAGAAAGTGGTCAAGATTGGGGTCAGAAATGGGAGACAGAAATACTGTGCTTGGGAACTCCTGAGCAGGATTCTACATTGATGGAGAGGGCACTGATGAGGAGGCCTGGGGAACCAGGCAGTTCCTATACCCCTGATGGCTCTGTAGAGGGCTTGAGGGTGAGAAACATTTGGAGACCTGCCATTTTTTAAACTCTTACATGAAAATTTCAAATGTATAGAAAAGTTGAAAGAATGGTACAACAAACACCTGTATGCCTACCACCCAGCTTCAATCATTGCTAACATTTTTTTCTGAGTCATTTGAAGGTAAGTTGTAGACATGCCTACTTAAACCTTTAAATCCAAAAGCATTCACCTCCCAAAAATGTCCTAATACGGATCTTTCTATATTACCACAATACCATGATTGTTCTTAAGAATGTTAACAATTCCCTAATACCATCTAATCTCCAGACCATATGAAAAATTTCCCAATGGTCCGCAAATGTCTTCTAGAGTTGGTTTCTTTCCACCAATATCCTATTTGGGTTCATGCATTGCATTTGGTTGTTATGACTCTTCAGTCTGATTTAATTTTGAACATCTCCTCCACTTTTTTTCTTTTTCTTTTCTTTTTGTAAGACCAGGTGGTTGTTCTGTAGAATTCCCCACATCTGGATTTTTAAAAATTGTATTCTTTCCTCTTAGTGCTGTCCAACTTGTTTCTCTACCACCTTTACTTCCTGTAAACTTAGCGAGATCTCACATTCCAGTTTATCTGGGAACGTCCTGCCTGTTTACACCTGTAGTCCTGGCATAATTGTTAAATGCATCCTCTTTCACTCTCATAAGTGCCCTAGTTTGGATGATTTATTATATGTTCACTCTCTGTGAACTGGAAGTTAGGTCTATAAATGGATTAGATTGCGATCAAACATTTGTGGCAACAGTGCTTCTTAGTGAGATGTACTTAGTTTTACATCACACCAGGAAGAAGTATGGATCATGCTGAGTTTGAACACTTAAGACAATGACAGCCAGATTTCATCTCTGCAAACGTTGGCTTTTCCCTTGGCAATTAGCCAGCAGCCCAATGGGATGAGCCTTTCACACCTTGAGACTATCCTGTTCCCCAACATTCACCTACTAGTTTTAGCAATAATTGATGATCCTCACCTTAATCAATTATTTATTTTGCAGTTGCAAAATGGTGATTTTCTTATTCTGTAATTCTCTTTCTACATTTACTAGCTAGCATTCTTAGAAAATCAAGGAGGATTTTCAATTCCTCTTAAAAAATGGTAAATGCTTCCTTCATTTCTAATTTATTAATTACCAGAAGTAAGGAGTTGATGGAATAGTTATCTCCAATTTTGGCAAATGACTTTGGTTTGGGGTTTTATTATTGTACACCAGTGGATTTTAATTTGTTCAAAATTTAAAAATAAATTACAGTCATTATTCTTTTTTTGTTGCTCAAATCACCCCCTTCAAAGATCTGCTCCTGGATCTTTGATGTTTTCTGGCACAAGATGTTCCAGGTTCAGCTTCCATTGTCTATGCCCCAGACCTGAAATCAACCTTGCCTTCTAGCCTCTAGCTCCTGCTAGTGGGGAATTTGTCTGTTTCTTGATATAATTGTAATTGAGCATCTCTTCATGTGTTTAAAATCTGGAATGTCATTGCTTCTAGGTCCTTTCAGTATTTAGTGCTAGGAACTAAATAGTGAGTTCAGATTGATATTTCCAATTAAATTTAACATTACCAACTTTTTCTTTGATTTTATATTTGTATTTTTTCTCTCACACTAAAAATCTTAGTTTCTGCTAATATTAACATATTTATTAGCTTTATCTACATTATACCAAAAAAACACTGAAAATTATAATACACATTTTATTACTAAAAATAAAAATACTGAGTAGAGTTTGAGATTTCTTTGTAACATTTTCATTCTTAGAATATGTTTCACTGAGGATGCACAGAGGACTGTGTTCAAAAGTCAAAATAATTCTCTTTTCCAGGGTATGTTACTATTTACATTCACTTGTTTCTGTTTACTTTTATTCTAAAGTTTGCCTTTTTAAATTTTTTGCATTAATTTTGGTTTTTTATTATATGTCAAGCTATTATCTAGTTTAAAAGTCAAAACTATGAAAAGATAGATCCAGAGAATCAATCTACATCCCTATCACTTCTGCTCTATTTCCAGCTCCCTCCTGCCTCCTATAGGTGACTATTTGTATTAGTTTATGATTTATCCTTCTAGTGTTTATGTTTGTTTTTGCAATAATAAGTATGTGTATTTTCCTCTATCTTCTTGTTTTTTTTTAAAGAAGTAGCTTACACTGTCCTGACCTTGTCTCTTCCACTTACCATATCCCAGAGGTCACACCATTTTTATGGTGGCACAGAACTCTGCTACAAGGATGAACTAAAATGTATTCAACCAGTCCTCCACTGAAAAGCATTTAGGTTTTTCCAATTTTCGTTGTTGCAAATAAAACTGCAACAAATAATTCTGTGCAGATGTTGCGTGCCTGTGTCTGTGAAAGTGTATCTTCAGGAAAGGGTTCTAGAAGTGACATTGCTGGGTTACAAGGTCAATTCATTTATTTTGTTAAATATTGCCAGTTCTCCTCCATGGGATTGTAACATGTTGTTAGCAAAGAGTACCTGTTTCCTAAGAGCGTCCTATCATCAGACTTGCAGATTTTTGCTAATCTGGTACGTAAACATGCATATGTTCTTCGGCCTGGTTATAACCTTTCTCTTAATAGGAGATTGATTGAGCATATTTCCATCCATTTAAAGACCATTTAAAGGCTTTTCATGGTCATTTTTTTTTCCATCTCAATTTTTAGGAGCTCTTTATCTATTAGGGAGATTAGCCTTTTATCTGTGATACATGGTGCAACTCTTTACTCCCAATTTGTCCTTTGTCTTTTGATGATGTTTATAATATTTTTTTGCCACAAAAAAGTTCTTTATGTTTTTCTAGTTAAATTTATCAGTCTTTTCTTTGATTGCTTCTGGATTTTAAGTCATAGATAGGGTTATAAAGAAATTTAACTGTGTCTACTTCTGGTACAGCTATGGCTTCATTTTTATAGTTAGAGCTCTGATCCACTGGGAGTTTTTTCTGTTGAATGGTTTGAGGTATGAATCTAAATCTTATCTCTTGCCCAGTGGCTTTGCAATTGCCCTGCTTATTAAAAAGTCCATCTTTCTCCCGTTAGATATGCCACATTCATAGCATTTAACCTCCTTAAATTCTTCTGTTTATTTCTGCACTTTCTCTTTAGTTCTGTTGGTCATGCAGAAATACTGTGCCATTTTTATTAGAGAGGCTTCATAGCGTGCTTTAAATCTGAGAGGTCTATCTCCTTCCACTCCCTTGATCTTCTTTGTCCGAGGTTTCTTGGCAATTCTTGCTTGTTTTTATAGAGAGAGGAACTTTAGAATCTACTTCCCTCAGGTGTCGTTGGAGGAGAGGATCTTATTGCTATTTTTATTGGCATCACATTAAACTTATATATTAAATTGGAGATAATGGCATTCGTGACACTGAGTCATTCTACCCAAGAACATGGACCATCTCCCGATTTGCTCAAGTCTGCTTTAGTTGGGGGCCCTCTGAATCTAGATGGACTGTCTGGGTAAGAGGACTAGGAGACTAGTGGCACTCCACCAGGTAAAAGGTAGCAGAAATTTGTCTTCAACAGCCACAGCATCTGCTATCAAGGGCTTCTCCTGGCCTCCAGGACCTCAACCCCTGGAGACCATGAGCCTTATCTTGGCTTTCTACTTCTCTGGTGCTCCCATTCCTTGGACAGAGCACTCTGCCTCTCCACCCTTGCCTGCTCTCTGGCTTCATCGTGGCCCTGACTAACAGGGAAGACCTGGCCTCCTGACCATCTAGGACCCCATGTATTTGCCTCCCACCCCATCTTTGGA
The DNA here is from genome assembly GCF_964341445.2 of Mesoplodon mirus. Lineage (NCBI taxonomy): Eukaryota > Metazoa > Chordata > Mammalia > Artiodactyla > Ziphiidae > Mesoplodon > Mesoplodon mirus. Next base: position 198,805,248 of record NC_138977.1, on the reverse strand, counting down.
GAGCTATTTCTGGCTGGTGGCTGGGCCGTGTGACTGATGAAGAGAATAGGTGTTTGAGAACCAGTCTGACCAAAGGGATGGTCACGTGCTGGGAATTAGTGAGGAATAAGATGGAGCCCCAGGTGAGACTCAGTGACAGGGGCATGAATGACATTCATACTTGGTTCTAGAAGAAAGGTAAAACCTCTGAAATCCTTCTTGAGAGTCAGCAGTTGGGAACATGGCCTGGGAATGAGAGTGGGGGTGGATCTAGCTGCAGAGAAGAAGCAGGAGGCTGAGCAGTGATCCAGGTGAGGATCTAGGCTGGAGTGAGAACAGGGCGAGGGTGGAAATATTACAAAGGAGAGTCTTGCTCGCAGACCGGCTCTGAGGGCTGAAGGCAAGGGAGGAGGTGAAGATGAGACAAAGGCCAGGAGTTGTTTGTCCTGACAACAGGATATGGTAATGTTCTTACCAACCAAGGACTTGGACTGATACTTGGACGGTTTTCTTCTAAGCGATTCTCCTCGTAATACGGATACTGCACTCCAGGCCAATTTCATATACAGAATATTGAGTTTACTGAGCAGATGAAATAGGGAACTGATTCATCTCACAGAAAGTGAAGCCTCGAGCTTAAAAGAGCCTTTGCCGCTTTGTTCAAGTCACAGCTGTGTCGTCTCCTTCCTTCTTCCTCCCTTCCTGCCCCCTCCCCACAAAGGAGAACAGATAGACCACTAGCAGCATCTGCCTCAGTTCCTGTTCTCTCTTGGCCTTTCTCTGGCCTCATCTGCTATTTTTCTCCAGTGGTTTACCCAGGCTCCCTAACTTCCTCCCAAACCTTCCTCCATCTGGGACCTTAACTGGCACTGGCCAATTAACCAGGCCTGGGCCTGACCAACAGCAATTCCTGCTACTTTGGCCTTCATGTGTCAGAAAGCTGCCAGGGCCACTGTTCCTGCAGGACAGCTTCCCCACCCCCATCCCAAGAATGGGGGCCAGCACAGGGAAAAGAGAGTGAATGGTTTGAGGATTAAAGGGCCCTGGCTCAGGGATCAGGAAGAATGGGTGGCCTTAGGTAAGTGCTGTCACCTTTCTGAGGCTCAGACTTCACATCGTGAATGATAAGAGTACCCCCCTCATAGAGCTGTTGTGAGGCTGACCTTCCTGGGAGTAGGTTATGATTAGAACAATAGAAGCATACTGCTTAGTATCCATGCCACACTTCGCCTACTTCCTTTGGCAATTTGCCTAAACCAGCCCTGGCAGGGGAAGAGCCATGAGCAAGTGGGTGGCCGAGCAGAGAGGGTGAACCGTGGCTCACCTTCCAGTTTCAGTGAGGACTTGGACTACTTCCAAAGGTCTGTAAACTGACACAACCACCTAGCCTCACTTTGGGAAACAATCTAGCACAGACCACCAAAGGCATCTCTTCTGGAAGCTGTGAGAGTGTTTCTGCTCACGGAATCCAATTTCTGTGCACATGGGCCAATGTCCAGATGCCAAGTCAGAAGGATTCTGAGTCCTTCTTGAATACCCTTTCTCATCCTCTAAAGATGAGAAGTTGAGGCCAGGGAGATTAAGTGATTCACCCAAGGTCTTGGTTAAGTTGGTGCCTTGATGTCAGGACAGGGCCCTCTGCTGAAGCACAGGTATCTCTTGTGATGGCAAAACCCTGTGATTGTCAGCTTAGACTATGGAAACAAGCTTGGGTTTGAATCCCAGCATTGACGAGTGGTATAACTTTGGGCCAGTTACTTAACCTCCATATGAATCTGTTTTTTTCACATGTATAATGAATGGTGTCGGGACTACCCTGGTGGTCCAGTGGTTAAGACTCCGCGCTCCCAACGCAGGGGGCCCGGGTTCCATCCCTGGTCAGGGAACTAGATCCCACATCCCACAACTAAGGGCCTGCATGCCACAACAATGATCCCGCGTGTCACAACTAAGACCCGGCACAGCCAAATAAATTAATTAATTAAAAGAAAAAAAATGAATGGTGTCATGGTACACGAACATAAAAGCATTGAAAAAGCATGCTTTTGTTGGTTGTCATTAACGGGTGCAAGGAAAAGAACCTAACAGAAACCAGGGCTGGTCGGTCTCATCCCCAAACTCCAATATAATGTCTTCTTGTTCTCAAGCCTCATCATTTCACAGAGCTAACTGGGACTTGGGCAGACTGTCCTGGCTTTGCCCCATAGCTTTAGACCAGATCTTATTTTATATATTTTTGTTAAATATTTAATATCTACAATAAGTACCTATATATCCACCACTCAACTTAAGAAATAGGACACTACCATTGCCTTTGAAGTCCTATGTGCCCCTTCACTCCAATCCCACTCCCTAGTTCCATTCACCTGAATTTTATATTTATCATTCCCTTCCTTGGTTTGACCATATATGTAAATGTCTTAAATAATAAATTAGTTTTACATGTCTTTAACCTAAATATAACTGGAATCATGGTGTATGATCTTCTTTAACTTGCCTCTATTACTCAGATTATTTTTGTTATTTATCCATACTGATCATTTGTATTCACTCATTTTCGCTATTGAATAGTACTCCACTGCATGAATATGCCACAATTAATTTATCTGTTTTCCTGTTGAGGGGCGATTGGGTTGTTCCAAGTGTTGTTTTCTATTAGAAATGGTGCTTCAATGACAATTCTTGCACATGACTTGGTGTACATGGTATATTTTTAGTGTTCTGACACAGTGCTATGTTATGTATGACCTCATGCTGGGTCATAGGTATGTATGTCATCACGTGTATTAGGTAATACCAAGCTGTTTCCAAAGTGGTTGTACCTAGTTATATTTTTATCAGCAGTGTACAAGAGTTCCACATTTTCTTTAAGGTTGGTATTATCCATTTTTCATTTGTTAATCTAGTAATTAATTAATTGTCATGTTCACTGTGCCGTGTAGTCCTTGACTGACTGAGTGTTTATCATGGTATGTTGATTTCCATGTGCTGTGGAAACCATCTTGTGTGGTCTTATTCTTTTCACAGGTCATAGGCTAAAATTTGGTGTCCTCAGTTTCCATGTTTGCATTGACCAAGTAGTGGCAGCCTGGAACATCATGGCCATCACACTATGTACCACATGGGGTTAAATGTCCAGTCTGGAAAAGCAGACTGTCATTTTTATCATGTCAGACTAGACACAGTAAAAAGAAGAAAGACAAGTGGCTGTAAAAAGAAAAAGCAGAAGTGTAACCCTTGCCCTTGGTCTTTTTCTCTGGGGAAATAATAAGTTCGCAGCCCAGGTGCTGAACAGAGTTGTTGGTTGAGAGAAAAGTCAAGTAGCCGACGGGGTGCACTTTACAGTAATTTAGAAGGAACAAGCTGATTATTGCCCCGTTCAGTGGAGCTTGATTTTCCTGACCCTGATGACATTCTCCGTGCCTTCACTCTCCTGGTCTACTAGTTCCCTTCCGTTAAGACCTGTGAGGACCTGAGGGGCGAAGGTCTAGAACTCTTTCAAGATAAATTGCAAGAAAGTTGAGCTTCCTGTTTGGGGAAAATAAACAATTGGAAGAGCCAAGCACTTACATTTTTCTCATGAAAGATGATCTTTCTTGCTGGCCTGGCCAGTTCAGGGGTTTGGCCAAGCAGAAGAGCCCCACCCTTCAATAGCCCTGTGGATTCTGCTCCTGACCATCTGGTTAAACTAGAAATTCAGAGAAGTACATGAATGTGAATAATCAAGATTTACCTGGAGAAATACAGAACCTCTGTACAAAGAAGAGGCACAGGAGGAAAGGAATCCATCTACTACGTCCATCTCTGCCATTGCCGCTGCTCCCTCTCACCTTCCTCCCCCTCCTCCTCCCCTCCTCACTGGCCCATCACTAGGTCTGGTGAGGGGATGAAGGTGAGCAGTGGACGAGGCCAGGAGGGGACAAAGGCAGTGAGGAGAGTGGCACCCTGCTTTTAAGGGGACTTCTGGATGGCCTGATGTCACAACTGTATTGTTGGGAGGTTGTTAAATTTGTTCTTAGCTGACCTTTGAGTACATCTTGATTTCGTTTGAAAGCATCTGGCTATCAGCACAACTCCTGACACCATCAACCTCATAAAGAGGCCATGCTGTACAATGGAGATCCTCTCCCCTTTTCCAGATCTCCTATCTGTCTCTATCCCTAATGACCTTGCCTAGAGAATTGTCTTCCCATTTTACACAGATCTTCAGGAAAACTGAATTCTAACTCGCAAAGTAAACTGTTACCACTGTGTCACTGTCAGCTTGATATTTATTTAAAAACATTTGGGGGAGAGGAGTGAGGAGAAACTATACAAAAATGCCATTTTCATATAACGATCCTTTAAGTGGAAAAGTTTATCCATGACTTTATGCAAATGAGCAGAAAGTCCCAAAGAGACTTTCGGATGGAATTGATCATTCTGCTTTTCCTTGAGCTCAGGAAGGGGACAGCATGACACCTGCTGAAAACAAGGACTATATGTGTTCAGGACAACAGGAAGTAGTGACCAGCCAGAAGCTTGCCCTGACCTGGTTATAAATCTGGTTACAGAAGAAAGCAGCTGGAAAGCAATTTGCATGTCCAATAAGTTTCACTATTAAAGTTTACACAACGTGGAGTAACCAGTCAAGCTGGCTGGCTACCCAGATCACATGACTATGTAGAAACATGAAACTTGACTACGTGCTCAAGCAAGTTTTACTTCTCCCTCGTGCAGGGGTGTCTGCCAGCAGCCTGCACTCTCAGAAATCAGACTCAAGTGACTAGGACCCTTGAGATCAAAGGCTTACCATGCTACTCCCCAGGACAGCCAGGGGCTGCTGACGTGACCACTGGACAGTGATCTGTGGTTCGTATAGTTACCAAAAAGAATGGATAAGCTTAATAAAATAACTGTCCCCGCCAGTCAGAAGTTGAGGTAAGATTTTCTCCATCCAATACTTTTCCTCCTTCTTCTCCTTTTTTTTTTTTTTCAGTGATCTTACTGCATCTCAGAAATACTGAAATCCTGGAATACTTTGCTAGCTGTAAGACAGTGGGGCGTCAGTTGCTATAGGGAAGGGGACTTGCATTTTTAAAGAAATTTATAGGAACAAGTGAGCTTATTCTAGCTGGCTTTGACAGTGATGGATTGAAGTGTAAAGCTTTGAAGAGAAAATAAAAAAGAAAAGCCAAGGGCTTAGATTCTAACAATGGTCAGCTTGGAGAGTCTGAACACAGCAAGTTTTTCTAAAAAAAAGTTTGGTCTAATCTGAGTACTAAAATATTTCATTGTGGATTACTATTTAATGTTAAAGATTGTTGTAATAATTTGTATTCGTTGTAATTTTACTATTTCATTTATTTTGTGGCTGTATGTCACAAGTGTTTTGGGGAGATTAGATCTGTTTTTCCAGTGTCTTCATGTCAGTGTAACAATTATCTATAAAAAGCCACTTAGAAAGAATAAAGAAACCAGAAGTGGCCCAAGGGGAAAGAATCAAGAAACTCCTCTGACCTATAGAAGAAAAGACTTCCCAAATTTTTATTTTGAAGATTTTCTTTTTGTCTCATTGTGACAACATCATGGCTTTTTGAGACTGGAACTTTTAAGTGTTCAATGAGTGTTTTATATTTCAGCTACCACTTGAACTTCAGTTTTTCACAGGGTGATGTGACACGTGTAGCAAGGAAGTTATCACAAATGATAAGGAGCTAGAGAATCAGAGCTTTTGAGACAGAATTTAAGAGAAATTAGTCTGGGAATGGCAGAGGGACAGCACTTCACAGTTAGAATAGGGATCATATACCTGGTAGGCACTTGGTAAATGATAGTTTGAAACGAACTGCTGGTCTGGAATCAAGAGGCAGCATGGCCGCGGTCAGCCCTTTCAAGGGTGTGTTGATAAGGAGACAAAAAGCTTCCTCAGTCTTGCCCTTGGTCTCACGTTGCTACACCGTCATGGGAGGGGGGTAGGTAAAACAGTGCAAGTAGTAAGCGACCCAATGAGTATAAGAAGTGAATTGGAGTAGCTGGAGAGGTTTTAACAGAGAAGACACTTCAAGTGCTAAGCTTTGTCAAAGTAAATGAACAAACAAAATCAAATAAAAACGAACATGTAGATGTTGAGAATGGAGTCGTGGTTACCAGAAGTGAAGAGGCAGGGGGTGGAGGGTGAAATGGGTAAAGGAGGTCAAGTGTATGGTGATGGATGGAAACTAGATTTTTGGTGGTGAGCACACTATGGTACATACGGAAGTAGAAATATAATGTTGTAAAAAGTGAAATGTACATAATGTTATAAACCAATGTTACCTCAATAAAAAAATAAATAAAGAGCTAGGCTTTGAGAGGCAGGTAAGATAAAAGAAGTTGGAGAATTGGAGGGAAAGCCTGATGTGCTGGGAGGGAGGAAAGACAGAAGCTGGCGCTGGGAGTTGGACTTGACTAGGTCCATTTGTAGGATGATGAGGAGAGTCTTCTGCCCAACAGAGGCTGTAGAATAGGCCTGTGGGACCAGAAGGTCCTCAAAAGGTTGGATGCGTAGGGTGGGGCCAGATCACAAAGGACAGTGAGGGCTCTAACCACGGAGGGCTGGAGAATGGTTTATACAGTTACAGATGTCATGCCAATGGGCTTAAGGGAGGTTGGCAGGATGGACCGGAGTGGGCAGAACCTGGAGGCAGGGATGCTCAGTAGGAGGGGCAGTTAAGTAACCCAGGCCTCTAGTGCTGCAGGCCTGGACTTGGGGCAGAGCAGTGAAAAGGGAGAGGGAAGGAAAGACATGCCAAAGAAACTAACAAGGCATGGATATTACGGTTTCTCTCAAATGAGCAAGAGGGTTTAGAAGGTCCTTTTCAGAGATATTCCATAACCTAGGCCTATACTAAGTCTTAGAACCTCTTTCAGGATATCCAGATGGGAATTTAAATAAAGAGAGGCAATAGAACCTAAATCACTTCATGATCCTTCCCTTGGGGACAAAGTCCAGCTTTGTCACAGAGCAGTCGATAGACAACATACAACACTAGATTAGAGGGTAGAAAACCAAAACCGTATTGTGGATAATCATATACTACATTCATCTGCTCAGGCAAAAGTAACTTTTTTTTTCTACTTGGTTACTGAGTTGTTTTTACAGAATTGGCTTGTTTTGATAAAATGTGCACTGTCGATGTGGAACTTTTCAAAGAAATGAAATTGTAAACCTAATGAACTTGAAGCACCATTTTAAATCTTTTCTGTAATTAGATGGGATGGCGAGGAATAGGTCAATGAATACTTGATTCCTGTGGTTTGTATCCTCTGTCCTGACAGGTTATCACCAATTCAGAATGTTGCCGACTGTGCAATTATTTGGCATCAGATGACAGTATAAGTGAAGAGCCGTGTTCATACTCTTAGGTTTATCAAAGTTTATATGATAATTTGCTTAAATTCTTAGCCAGAAAAAATAGAGAGATAGTGAGTGTCCATCAAGGGGGAGTAAAAGGGAAGACCCTGATCTAGGGGGTATATTCCCAGGGCTGGAAAGAGACTAGAGGCAGAAGGAGTGACCAGGAGGGAGGGAAAGTAGAGTCAGCTAAGGAAAAGAGGGCAGGCATGATTAGAAAAAAAAAAAAAAAAAAGATTCTCAAAATGAAGGAGAAAGAGAAGGTTCCAGATGGACCTTCCTAGATGGACAGCTGGGGATGAGTAGTCAGCCTGAGAGTTTCTACTGCAGAGGAACTGAGAAAGGCGAAGTGGCTAAGTTGTATGTGACCACAGAAATGTGTGAGCACAGATTCTTGCTTTTTTTCTCCCCTTGGGGCACTACATGAAGTCGGTTTCTCTGTTAATGGGAATTCAAAACCTCTCAGGATCTTTTAGTTGATTCTTTGCCATGATTTCCCCTGGATTTTATACAGTAATGATATCATCAGAAATGCAGCTCAGACCTGGGGTCTCAATCCTTCCACAGTAAGTATTCCTATTCATAAAAATATTACACTTCTAGGTAAACGTTTCAACATTTACAGTCCTGAATCACAATGACTATATTCCTTTCAAGTTAGTGAAACTAGTTTGTAAAGGAAATTTTACGTTTTTATATTTTTAATAACCTCCCAGATGACTCATCGTCTGTGAGTGTGTATTTTTCTTTGTAGCTCCCACAAACACATACTCACTTATTTTTACAAATGGAAAAAGTCTTTGACACAGGTGTGGTCAAGCCAAGTCTCCCTAATCCTTATATTATTGGTTGTAGAGTATGGCATTTTTCAGTCAAACTAACATATGTGTGAGTTTAGGAAAGTTTACTTAAATTCCCTGGTCCTAGTTACTTCAGCTGAAAAGATAGAGATAATAACAGCACTGATCCCACAGGGCTGTTGTAAGTATTAGATTGGCACATAGTAATTATTGGATTGAAAAATGGTGGTTATTTAATATCTTATTGTTATTCTTCTTAATTCTAGAGGCGTGCAATTGATTTTCCGAACAGAAACATAGTACTTTACGTTGCTCCTTGATAAATTTCATGTCAGTTTCAGTTCTTCTTTTTAGCTATTTTGTCTATTTTACCTTTTGTTTCTGACATCTGTGGCATTTAGCTTTGCATGGACTGTGAGGTAACAAACATCCCTTCTCTGCCCTAATCTAAGTGACTAATAAGCTATTGAGCATGACAGAGCCCTGCCATGGGTGTCTGGGTCTCAGGGCCAGGGTTCTCACTTGGAGATCCTATTTGACAGATCCTGGGACATGATTTTTCTCCTCAGGTCTTGGAATCCTCAACTGGCATTTCCAGTTACTTGACTTTTCAAGTTCAATTCTTCAGAAACAAATTTATCTTCTTTTCACCTTTCTGCCACTAGATCCCTCTCTGGTCCTCCCTGTTTCTGTCAATGGTGTCATCATCAACTCTAAGTCTGATGCATCCTTTCCTCTGTACCTCCACTCACCTAACGCAACCTCTAGTCTTTCTTTCATGATGCTTCCATATATGCCCGTTTCTTTCTTCTTCTACCACACCATCCTGGTTAGGTTCTCATCACCCTGTATCCCCCAGCTACAAAATGAGGAGTTTGGATCTGACAATTCTCAAAGTCCCTCTCAGCTCTGATGCTGTGTGATCCTTTAGCCATGAAGACCACGCTTGAAATGATACATCCTCTAAGGCTACCATTTCATCCCACGACCCTCAGGAAATATTTCCTGATGGAATTATCAACTTGTTTGAGATAGTTTTCCAAATATTTTCAAACTCTTTTCTTACAAAGTTTTTGAAAACTGCCCAACTCAGAACACTGGGAGCAGAGAATTCATCTAGACAGCATCCAGATGCATCATCTGGAAGGTAGCTATGATGTATTTAGAAAGACAAAGCAATTGGTACCCAAAAGGGCAGGATTCCAATTGCCAATTACTAGCTATGGGTCCTGATGAAGTCACTTAACTTCTCTAAGCCTCAGTTTCCTCAACTGTCAGATAAAACTAGAGGTGCCTTCCTCACAGGCTTGTTGTGAAGACATGGGCTAAAGTGCCAGAATATTTGTCACATGGTCAGTGTAACAAGTAAATAAAAAGTAAACACATCAATCAGTACTTTAACCCACCCTTCATGAGTGACCATTTGTTATCTCTCTTCCTACTCATGGTAGAAGATCCAACCCCCTTTAACTGGAGAGCAAGCAGAGCAGGAAGCTGCCCAGAGGCTCACGGTGGGTGGATAGAGCACATCCTGAATACAAGTGTGTCTCGGGCATCTCTCTTCTCATTCTTTTATAAGTTTAGATCAGAGGCCAGTGCTGAGGTGGGAGGGCAAGAGGAGGCACAGCATCTAATGGTAGAGATGAGATAGACTTCCCAGGAAGTATGGTTTCCTATTCTCCTCACACTGCCTACCTGCCTTATGTCAGCTGAGAAGCTGCTCAACTAGGCTATATTGTGTTGTACCAATGGATGCAATTCTCAGACAAGTTCTCTGTCTTCTCATGGGCAAGCTACATGGGAGCCACTTTAGAAATTTGCTTAGTGTTTGTGGATTTCAGGATCATCACCTAGGAAAACTCAAGGCACTCTTTCTCATCCACTCTGGGCATGGGTCTGCCAGGAAAATGCTAAACCCGAGTTCACATATTCAAGGCACCCTCTCTTCTGGATCCAATAATCACCTGAACAATATGTGCTGTGGCTGAACAATTCCTCCCTCTTCGTGCAACCTGTCCCCAAAGTGGCTATGATACAGTTAATTCGGTTTCCAAGAACTGAACCACAATTACATTCTAGTCCTGCCTCTTACAGCACTGGATGGGAGGAGATTGGGCTGGTACCAAATGCTTTAGGCACACATTTACAATCTCTTGGTTTTCCCCCACAGATGATTAACCGCATCTGTTCTGTGGAGAATTTACTTGTTTGGTGCATTTTCAAAGAGGATCTTACTACTGCCCTCATGCAATGGCATGAAGGAATCTAGGCTTGTTAAAGAAAACATGAATAAGAAAAAAAAAAGAAATTAAATAATAGCTTGTTATAGAGATATTGAAACACTGGATGGCTTTCTTTGGCTTTTTAATAAACCCCATAGAAATTATCTTCTTCGGCCTTCCCCCAAGACATAGCTGCATCATTTAGATCAGTGGTTCTACACCAGGGACAATTTTGCCCTCCAGGGGACATTTGACTATCCCACTTGGGGAGGGGGTGCTGCTCGCACCTCGTAGGTAGATGCCTGGGTGCTGCTAAACATCCTGAACTGTGCAGAGCAATCCTTACAGCAAAGTATTATCTGGCCCCAAATGTCAATAGTGCTGCAGTTGGGAAACTCTGATCCAGACCAAGTGGAATGAATTCTGTGTAGAACAAGAAGCACAGATTCACTTGTATGTGCTTATAGTGACAGTATGTATTTTTTTTTTTTTTTTTTTTTTTTTTCTGTACGCGGGCCTCTCACTGTTGTGGCCTCTCCCGTTGCGGAGCACAGGCTCCGGACGCACAGGCTCAGCGGCCATGGCTCACGGGCCCAGCCGCTCCGCGGCATATGGGATCCTCCCAGACCGGGGCACGAACCCGCACCCCCTGCATCGGCAGGCGGACTCTCAACCACTGCGCCACCAGGGAGGCCCACAGTATGTATTTATAATACATATATTTGCAATTGATGTGGCCTCTGCTTGCTGGACTGATTTTCCTCTGTCTGGGATGATTTGGGTCAGGGGTTGCCAAGGGGAAAGTTCAGAAGTGCTTGAGGCTATATTTCAATGAGCTATTTTTGAAAAAAGAATTTTAAGTGTCAAACAAAACTAGATTCCAGGAACTCCATGCACCACTGAAGCATAAGTTGTTCTCTCCTGGGTAGAGAAATGAGAGCAGGAAAAGATTTCCAGACATCAGGTCCCCTTAGGACAGTATGTTTCTACCTCTCTAAGTAGACTGGGCAACTTGAGTGGATACCACTAGAGTTAGGATAAAAAGTCAGTCCGACTCTGATTCTGTAGTTAGTGGTCACAGGCGCTGCCGCTGCCTCCCCATCAGACACGTTGTGTTTCTTGCTTTGTGATTTGGATCTGTCAGGTCCCCTTAAATCTCACTGACCTGGGACCATTCTGCTTCTTTAAGGTGACCCTGCATCTCTCTATTTGCTCCCTTAGGTGTTGATGTCTAAGCTCTCAGAAACAGCTTTAGTTTTCTCATTCTACATACCTGCTCAGCTTCCTAAGCCTCCAGAGACCAAGCACACAATTAGAGGTTAAGAGGATGGGGCTTCCCTGGTGGCGCAGTGGTTCGGAGTCCGCCTGCCGATGCAGGGGACGCGGGTTCCTGCCCCAGTCTGGGAGGATCCCGCATGCCGCGGAGCAGCTGGGCCCGTGAGCCATGGCCGCTGGGCCTGCGCGTCCGGAGCCTGTGCTCCGCAGCGGGGGTGGCCACAGCAGTGAGAGGCCCGCGTGCCGCCAAAAAAAAAAAAAAAAAGAGGATGGCACACCTGTTGCTCCAGAAATGGGCCCCCCCCCCTGCAGATCGGGTGGAATGCCAGCCCCCATCCAAGTCCTGCCTCCACATCAAGGGAGCCGTGAACCCTGAAGCGTGCTCCAGCTAACTGTCCGCTAGGTCCCACTGACCTCAAGGCTCCCCAGCATGCTGTATGTAGCAAAGCAGCTTTTGTGCCAGACTCTGATGTTGGAGCACAGGTCCCCTGGTCTGTGGTGGAAACCCTCCCTCAGAGAAGCACACCTCCTGCTGTGGGCTGAGCCTCTTGCTGGCTCATGTGCTCCCATCCCCAGTTCTGCGTCCCTCAGTGGGCAAGCTTGTCTTCCTTCCCACGCCTGTAGCTTGCTCCACAGCTGAGGACTGTCTGCTCCCAACAACTCCTCCCTCCAGCTCCTCCTTGTTTGACCCACCTTCTCCTACCTGTCCTGTCTCACCTCCCTTCTGAAAGGTCATCCATCAGCAGCTATATCTGCAGGCTGATTTTCCATTCAGGTGTTTTCACAACCCTTTTACGGCATCATGGTCTAGGCCCCCAAACAGGCCGTAGTCCCTCAGTCCAGCATGGCTTGTTTCAATGCTCATTTCCACAGCAAGGCACGGAAGCCAGCTTAGGGATGTATTGCATGTCCTTGATGAGCGGTGCTTCCCTGTTGGCCACTTTCCTGAGAAAGGAGCTCGTTATCCCAGGGGCGTCTCTGCCTCCCAGCAGGCTAGCTGGGGGCCCCAGATCTCTTCCAGATTTCAACCCTCCCTACGGTATAGGGAATACACAGCAGAGGCCACTGAGTTTCCTGGGCCTGTGCTGTGCAGTCTCACAGGACCCCATGCTTGGTTTAATGTCTGCTGTTGCAGTCTTAAGACTCTCAATAATTTTGAACTAGAAGCCCTGCATTTTCATTTTACACTGGGCCCCAGAAATTAGGTAGCCAGTGCTGGCCACAAGTTCCGTGAGCCCCCTCGGCTGAGCCTGCTCCCCCTGCAATGTGTCAGGACACAAACATCAGTGGAGAAGCCTCCTCCTTTCCCCTCCCCAGCCCCCCAAATCAGAAAGGTTTACTGGGCAATAAGAAGGAGCGGCCATCTCTCTAGTCCCTCAGGTAAGAGGCCCAGAGAGGTGAAGTCACTTATCCAAGCTCACACCAGAAAGGCCTAGTCTAGAGCTACACCTCCATGTTTGCCTAGGAGGAGGGAGGAACAGCAGGCCACGCCTTCCTTTTTTTTTTTTTCCTGTGTTATTTACTGGCCAGTAAAACATTCTAGCTTAATCTGTGTTCTATATTTTTCCTAGACTTTTTTTTAAACTAAAAAGCAGCTAATTTACTAGTCAGAAGCCCCAGTGAGGCCCTACAGAATATTATTGTCAGTATTTCATGCTATTACATGTTTCCAGGTCCAAACTTGAATTTCACACTGACTCAGTCATGTTTGGTACCCTACTGAGACTATATATTTTTCAAAGAATGCTCCCACAATTGTTCATGTAATCTGAGAGTGAGTTATAATTAAAAAGAGCAGAGTTGGTCTTATGTGTAGACTAAGCATACAGGACCACGTTGTATAATTTAAGAGGTGCCCCAGAAAGGTGTTTTTTGCTGAACTTTGGAATCAGGCAGACCTAGGTTTGGATACTTGCTCTGTACTCCCTTGCTCTTGGTCTTTGAGAAAGTTACTTAATCCTTTTTAGCCTCAGCTTTTCACCTGGAAAATGGGAATAATAATATATAATATAATACGGGTGTTGTAACAGTAAACATATTAAATAGAGAGTAAAAGTTCAGTCAGTGTCCCCTCCCCACAAATCCCTCCTGGCCTGGGCTCTCCTGTTGCCCCAGTTGTGTGATTAGAGAGACTTCCTCCTGGGATAAGGTGTGTCTCAGAGTCCTGGTTCAAACTTAAACATCACTATGTGTAATAGGTTAAGGCATTAAGCCCTTAGCCGTCACTAACACCCAAGTGGGAATCTAACAGCTCAGACTGTGGGGACAGAGAGCTGTGCTCTTCTGCCTCCCACACAGAGGTGACTCAATCTATGGTTGTTAGTTGAAAGAAGGGGACATTGTTCAGGAAAGTGGTGATAAGGAGGAAAAGGTCAGAGGAGGGAGACCACACCTAAGTAAATGGAGTTCCCAGCGGGGAGGCTGTGACTGAGGTTGCTTGGACCAGAGGATTAGAGTTGAGCTCAAAGGTAGAAAGAAATGCCCTCCCCCATTGACTATGTTGTTGCTGTTTACTTTACAACTTTACTTGGTTCAAAGTGCAAAAAACTGCAGGGTGAAGAGTACCTTTTAAGCATGTTTGACATATTAATGACCATACCTAATCCTGGACAGGAAGGAAACAGTCATTTTAGTGCAAATAACTACAGTAGAATCAAATACAAACATGAGAAATATACTTTCAAAAAGGAAAATGGCAAATGTAACACCACATCACTGGAAAACTGGACCCTCTACATATATGTAAGTATTTTGCCTTTTGAATTGGCTTTACAGCCTGTTCAGGGACAAAGTCTGCTTTTTTTTTTTTTTTTTTTTTTTTGCGGCATGTGGGCCTCTCACTGTTGTGGCCTCTCCCGTTGCGGAGCACAGGCTCCGGACGCGCAGGCTCAACGGCCATGGCTCACGGGCCCAGCCGCTCTGCGGCATGTGGGATCTTCCCAGACCGGGGCACGAACCCGTGTCCCCTGCATCGGCAGGCGGACTGTCAACCACTGCACCACCAGGGAAGCCCCAAAGTCTGCTTTTTACAACTGAAAACCTTTTGATTTCATGTCATCACCACATTTACAGATTATCACAGTTGCCCAACCAATCCCAGATGACTGGTCAAATTCACCTGATGAATGCTGAAAACAACTCTTAACATGACTAAAACAAAAGTTATTCATGTGCCTCAAAAGTAAATTGGAAAAAAAAAATCTGCTTTAAAATTGCTAATGACTACTTGGGGTGATGAACTGTTCTGCAACTAGTTAGTGGTGGTGATTGCACAGCACTGTGAATTTACTAAACGCCACTGAGTTGAACACTTTGAAATGGTGGAATGATGAATTTTTGATAATGAAATTATTTTCCATATTTACCATAAAATATTATGAGGATCCATGATCATATTTTTGTTTGACCAATTAGATACTGTATCAAAGCTGTTTTTTTTTTTTTTTTAATGTATTAACTGGGGAATTCCCTGGCAGTCCAGTGTTTAGGACTCAGGGATTTCTCTGCCGTGCGCCCGGGTTAGATCCCTGGTCGGAGAACTAAGATCTCGCGAGCCGCGCGGTGCACCCAAAAAAATAAAAAATGTATTATCGATAAATGTTTCTGGATAGTAAACAGTTTAGTTAAGAATGTCAATGCTTCCTTCCACTTCAATCCCTACATGTGATATTCCCCAATATCTTTTTTTCACTAAGATCCCAAAGAAATGAGCTTGAGTCAAATTTTTTCAATGTATCGGCAATACCAGTCTACAAAATCTCTCTTTACTCTGTGAAAATATCTTTGCTTTTAGCTATAGAAATGAATGACCAGACAAGTGGGTGTACCATGTAGACACAGCCAAGGCTCATTTTTTTCCACATTAAGGCTAATTTTTTAAAGAACACGCTCAAATTCTTAAAACATATTCCTTTTCTAGAATTACATAGGATTATATTTTCAGAATTTTATGAAAATGATTAGACTTACTTATTTATCCTTGAGTCTTACAAATTTAAGAATCATCAGTTTCACACAATAATTTTCATGCTGTTAGAGCAAAGACTGTAAACATCACAAAATTCCTGCTACCAGCACCTAGTTAGAACAAGAAGCAAATCAGCGTCCAGGGACTTCCCTGGTGGCGCAGTGGATAAGAATCCACCTGCCAATGCAGGGGACATGGGTTCAAGCCCTGGTCCGGGAAGATCCCACATGCCGCGGAGCAACTAAGCCCGTGCACCACAACTACTGAGCCTGCGTGCCACAACTACTGAAGCCCGCGCGCCTAGAGCCTGTGCTCCACAACAAAAGAAGCCACCGCAGTGAGAAACCCACACACCGCAGCGAAGAGTAGGCCCCACTCTCAGCAACTAGAGAAAGCCCGTGCACAGCAACGAAGACCCAAAGCAGCCAAAAATAAATAAATTTATATAAAAAAAAGGTTTAAAAAAAAATCAGAGCCCAGTACAGGATTAAATAACAGGACCTCTGGGGGCTCTTCCAAACCCATGAGCCTCCCTTAACGTTTTTGCTTTTCACAACCTGCTTTCACATGTTTTAGGAAGAAGCTTCCCTCCATCCCAGCCCCTCCCTGCTGTGTGGGTGAGTGAGAGCAAGCACCAGCAAGAGGAAGGAAAGTGCTGCATCCCTACAGACCCCTAAGCTCAGGGAGGGGGAGAGCCTGACAATTTCTGCTGTCACATCAAGGGGCAAATCTTCTAAGAACTTTTTACAGCTAGTATAACCTAGCTTCCTGTCATCTCATCAGTGTCAGAGCAGTGTGGCCCAAGCCTAACTGCCTCTGATAGGGTAGAGTGTGCCACGAGTTTTTTGGAAAGGAATCAGGGTATTAGTAGGATCATCCTTGGTCCTGGTTATGCCAAGTCAGCCCAATTTCGGTCTGCTTATAACCGAGATCAGCAGTCTAGATATGCCAAAGACTACCACAAAATATTTGCAGATCTCAGTGGGAAAAAAAGAAGGAAATGATGGAGCGTCTGCAGAAACTTGAAAATTACTTTCTCTGGTTAATAGGTGGTTAGTAAGACAACCCAGGCCACGAGATGCTCACGTGTAAGGTGCACACATGCCCCTACTCCAGGACTCTTAGGTGGCCTTTCTGACTAGGGTGATAAGGAGGGTACACGGGGATAGCTACCCAGGTCTCCTTGCAGCTGAGCTCAACCACTCTGCTTGTGAGCCTGCTCTGGACCCAGAGGGCCCCTGCCACATTCCTTCCTGCCGCCTGCGTGCACTGCCCTCTCTTTCCGCCTTTTCCTGCCATCTCTCCCTTCCTCTTTCTTCTCTGCCCCTCCCTAAAGACTGAACCAGGCCCCTAAGAGACCATGCAACCATCTAGCAACAGGTCTGACCTTGGGGACTAGTGGCAGGGCAGTGGGGGCACATGTGTCCCCGGTAAAAACCACTTGGCTGGTAGAGGGATTGGATGCCTTCTCCAGGGACGGAGAGGAAGGTGCCCAAAGAGGCACGTGGTGAAGCTGGTCATCCACCCTGGCAAGGGGCCCAAGCTGAGACAAGTCAGCACGTGTCATCCAGGGGTGGTCGAGAGCACGGGTTCTGGAGTCAGACGGCCCGATTTTGAATCCCAGCTCTGTTGTTTATTACATGTAGGACCTGGGGCAGATTACTTCTCTGAGCAAATATTTTCTCACTATAAAAATTAGGCTAATCACCACAATGTGAATATACAATGCGTATGTGAATACACTACTGACTGGACACTTAAAATTGGTTACGATCATAAATTTAATGTTATGTGGTTATTTTTGATCACACTTTAAAAAATAATAATAAGACCTACCTCACACGGTTGTGAGGGTTAAATGAGACAAGCACGCGAAGTACCTGGCACATAACACATGCTCGGTGAGTGCTGGCGTTCACTGTTGTCACCATTGATTATCCAACTGACCACTAGCCTGGCTCACTGGGCTTGGACTGTAACCATGGCTCTGGGCTATGGTATGAGAAGTTGGAAGGCACATCCCTGCCATGGAAAAGCTGGTCCTCTGGATGGAGACTCGGACCATGTGTGGAAAGGGAAGGGGCAGGGTGTGGGGGAAAGAGCTGGGGGAACCCTCAGTAACTGATCTTGGCGCAATGGGAAAATGTCTCTGGAATTTAGTGTCCTCCCTTCCAGGAGGAGGCTGACCCAGGATATTCCTAAAGTCTCTCTCACCACCAAACTTCTGGGACTACCTTGATGACAGGCAAAACTAGGAGCTGGAATTTCAGAGCTGTGTGGTCTGACAAGCCCGGTGACCTCCTGGGCCTTGTATCTGCATCTGTGAATGGGGCTGGGGGAGCTACGTCACTCTTGGGAGGCTTCTCAGGTTACCACAGGATGGAAAGGACTTGCTAAAACTTCTGTCCCAGCTTCACCGTGGACTCGCTCTCCAGAAGGAAGCAGCTTTGGTTGCTGAACTTGCACATCTAAACATAACACCAATAATGCCACAGAAAGGCTGGCCTGGAGGAAATGGGGCATGAGGAAGCCAGGCCAGGGCTGAGAAGAGGCTGTGGAAAGGACGGAGGAGGGAAGCTGGTGACAGGACAAGGTCTGCTGCGTGCAAAAAACAGAATACTCGCTAGAAAGTGGCATTCTGTTTCAAAATGACGGTCGGTAGCCAGACTTCAGTTTTGGGACGGAAGTTATCCAAAAGGAAGATATTTTGTGTGAATCAGAGAATTCCCACCCCCCACCCATCTGTCTCTCTCTGTCCTCTGGTCTGATATAAGTCAGAGGCTTCTGCCATGTGATATGGTGGCAGAAGGGACCTTCCTCCTGCATTACCAGACACAGGGGTTGTGTCCAGGGTAGCTCTGGATCCACACGTGCCCTACTCAGTCTGCACTCACTGAATATTTGTGGAGTAAATAAGACAAATACATGTCTTACATAAAACAAATAATAATATTAAACTTTAAGGGGGAGCCCCCCCAAGTCAGTAAATCAGGAAATAATATTTTCATGTAATATTTTAAAAATCAAAATTAATGCAAAAAATTCCATGATGAACAAAATATTGACATTTTAAATGAAGAGAGGACCAGGGCTACTGACACGGCGCTGTGTTCCAGCACAGTCCTCTGTGAGAACTGTTGGCCTTGTGGCCATCAATTCTCTCTTCTGCCCAGCTGAGGCCCTGAAGGCCACTCCTAGTGTTACCCCACTATTTTGGGGATCCCACTGCTGTGGGCTTGGGCCAGGGCCCAGCAGAGTTGCCTTCCTACTGGTCTCTGAGCCACCAGTGTCACCTTGCCCAGGCCCTCCTCCATTCTTCCACCCTAATCATGACAAGCCTCTGAGTAAAGATTTCCAAAGGCTTCCTATTGCCCATAAACCCCATCTCCTTGGCCTGACTAACAAGGTCCTTGATTCCCTGTATCCCGCCAACCCACCCTCAGCTTTGACCTTCCCCCCATACCCCCAATTCCTGGCACTCTCAGCTTCTCACTAGACCCCAAACATCTAAGACAATTTCCTCTGAGCCTTTGTAGTTGCTGTTCCCACTACCTAGCTGCTATTCCTCACTCTTCTGCCTGTTGAATTTTTATTTTCCCATCAAGATCCAGCTCTCAGGTCACTTCATCTTAAGACCTCAAAGCAGTCACTCCCTTTTTAGGATTCTTACAGCTCTATGATCTTCCCTGTTCCCAGCAAAGAATTATGAGTAGTTTTCACTTGTTATCTATCTGTATCACATGAATTTTTAAAAATTAGCTGTATTACTTTCATAAACTGAACAAAAAATCTATTTTCAGTTTAGGACAAAAAAACAGTTTAAGATATAAAATACAAAAGGTGTTATGTGAACCAAATCATAATTCAAAAATTGCTATAGCACTGGAGATTAAATGACTAAGTACTACCTGAGTGCTATGAATTCAGGATATATAGAAATATAATTTAGAGCTGTGAAAGACTTGAATGTCCATGTAATCCAGCCTTCTCATTTTACAGGAGAAAATGAAGCATTAAGTGTGACAAGAATTGCTCAGATTTGCACAGACAGGAAGCTTCAGAGATTAGAGTAGAATCTGCATCTCTAGACTCTCAATCCAGTGCTCTTTCCTTAAGTGGCCTTCCTTCATGTGCCCAAGAAATGATCTGTAAGGGGAAAGGGATGACTTGAGCTGGGCCGTGGGCTGGTGGGATGGAATGGGAACAATTGTGGGTTCATAACAGTGGGTTAATTATGTCTAAAATGTTTGGTGTCCAAATTTTGAAGGCCTTTGAATGCCAAGCTAATGAGTTTTTACCTTATCCTGCAAGAAACAGGGAGACATCGAAGACTATTCATGAGTGGAATGACATGATAAAAGCAATTTAAGAAAATGAACATGGGGAAGGGGAGAGACTGAAGGTAGGGAGACAAGATGGGGGACCACAGAGGAATGAATAAAGAAGATGTGGTACATATATACAATGGAATATTACTCAGCCATAAAAAGAAGGAAATAGGGCTTCCCTGGGGCGCAGTGGTTAAGAATCCGCCTGCTAATGCAGGGGACACGTTCAATCTCTGGCCTGGGAAGATCCCACATGCTGCAGGGCAACTAAGCCCATGTGCCACAACTACTGCCTGCACTCTAGAGCCTGTGCTCTGCAACAAGAGAAGCCACTGCAATGAGAAGCCCACGCACCGCAAGGAAGAGTAGCCCCTGCTTGCCTCAACTAGAGAAAGCCCATGCGCAGCTATGAAGACCCAACACAGCCAAAAAAAAAAAAAAAAAAAAACTAAATAAATTTATTTTTAAAAATGAATGAAATAATGCCATTTGCAGCAACATGGATGGACCTAAAGATTGTCATACTGAGTGAAGTAAGTCAGACAGAGAGAGAGAGAAATATCGTATGATATCGCTTATATGAGGAATCTAAAGAAAAATGATACAAATGAACTTATTTACAAAACAGAAACAGACTCATAGACTTGGAGAGTGAACTTGTGGTTGCTGAGGGGGAAGCGGGAGGAGGGAGTAGTTAGGGGGTTTGGGATTGACATGTACACACTGCTGTATTTAAAGTGGATGACCAGCGGGGACCTACTATATGGCACAGGGAACTCTGCTCAATATTATGTGGCGACCTGAATGGGAGGAGAATTTGAAAAGGAGTGGATACATGTGTATGTATAACTGAGTCGCTTTGCTGTACACCTGAAACTAGCACAACTTGTTAATCAACTATACTCCAATATAAAATAAAAAGTTAAAAACAAAAGATGAGGGACCACTGGCATAGTCCATCATCCATGAGATCACAATGGCTGTAGCTGAAGGAGTGGACAGGAGGGTACAGAGATGGGTAAGATGCATCTAAGGATGAATTGATGTAACTGGTGAGAGGAGATGAATAGTCAGTGAGAGAGAGAAAAAGTTTAAAAAAAAAAAAAGCTTGGAAATTTCAAGCCTGAAGATCCAAGAACACCAGATTATTTAATTACTTGTTAAATTTAATAACAAAAATAAAATATACCATAAAATGATTAGTAGCATCTTAAAAAAGAAATCCAGAGTCAATAATGAGATCATTTAAACTCCTGTAAAAGGAGGAAGTCAGCTAAAGAATCAGCAGACCTAGTGGTGATAGTTACATTTAAAAAAATCCATTTATAGCATGAAGTAGTTAAGAGACTGGATGTTTTCTTTGCCTCTCTATATACCAAAGACAATATTAGAGATATTTCTACTCTGATTTGATCTAAGAAACATATAAGCTGGAGATACCAGGCCAGTTGTGAGGAGAGCACGGGTAGATGTCCTAAGGGTACCCAACCAAGTAGGTGTAGATAATTCACAGGCAGTCACCCTCGCAGTTCCAGGAACTCAGGGTGAGACTGAGTAACTCTCAGCCAAGAGTAACAAAAAGCCAGGCTTGATTCAATAGACATTGGGGTGCTGCAGGCGCTTGAGGAGGGAGTGGCCTGGTGAAAGCTGGGTTTTAGAAACATTAGCTGAATAGGCCCTGACAAAGCTTCAGAGCATGGATTGGAGAGGTACACTGGCAGAGACAGCTTTTTCCTGGTGCAAAGGGGCAGCTGTAGGCGTGGATCTTGGCTGCAGGAGAAGGACCAGCCCCGTGCATACTGAAAGGATGAAACTCCAGAACTGGGCTTGAGGTTAAGATGTGGGGGGTGAAGAAGGAGGAAGGAGTTGCCTGCTCTTTTTGTTTGTGAAGAGCTGCTTGAATATGAAACCCTCTTTAATCCATTCCTAAATCCAGATTAAATAGGGATTTTCTCAGATTAACATTGCTTTACATTCCACTTTTTCTAGAAAAACAGTGAAAAAAAATACACTAAAACCTGCCTTTTCATGGTCCTCTGTGAGTGCACTAAGAAGCTAAAAGGAAAACAAGATGTTTTCTGATTTTTTTTTCTACTAAACTTTAAAAATAAGCACTTCTTGCAGGTGATAGCATCTTTTAAATCATGTCCTGTATATAATAAAAATTATTAGAAAGGTTTTTAGTGAAATATGTCTGGTTTTGGACTACTCTTTGCCGATCTGGCCACGTGCAGCTGCCTTCCCAGTGCCCCCCACCCCAATCCCAGCCCTAGTAGAGCTCTGCATCCCACCAATCCATCCTTCCATGCCAATCAGCCATGTCAGGTTGGGGAGTGTTCTCAGTCAACCCTCCCTGCCACTACCAAAAAAAAAAAAAAATGTCACAGCAACAACAATAATAATAAAACCCAATTCTGGAGTACCTTCCGGCCTGGAGGAAATCTACCCAAGTTCATCTACAATGCACATCTATGGCATACAGCTGCCATTAACAGTCTCATACAAAATAGTTTCACTGCCCTAAAAATCCCATGTTCCCTAAAAATCCTTTCCTCTTCCTGAGCTCCTAACAAACCTCTGATCTTTGTACTGTCTCCGTGGTTTTGCCTTTTCCAGATTCCAGGTGGAATCATACAATATGTAGTCATTTCAGATTGGGTTCTTTTACTTAGCACACATTACATTTTAAATCAGAAATCATCAGAAATTAAAAACTGTACAGCCTGTGTAACCAGCCACTACTTACCTGTGAGTCCAAAAAAGAAAAGAAAAGAAAAGTGGTTGTCTTTTGCCATTCAAATCATAGTAGCCCTAGCCCACTTTTACAGACTTCCTTCCCCTGGGATTCTGAGTGTCCTGGGGCTGCTTGCATGTCCCACATCTCTACTCTGGCTCTTGCTTGCGTCCAGATCCATTCACCAGTTTCTAGGAGCCGTTCTCTGGTGCAGAGGGTATCTTCGAGGTTCCATCTGGATTTCTTGGGCTCCTTCTACCTCTTTCCACCAACCCATCCCTTATTTCCCCACAGTCCTAACAGAGTTAATAAGACTTCACTGAAGTTTGAGGAATAACAGAAGGGAAGTATAACACAAAGAATGACACATATTTGCTACTAGTCAAGGCTTTGCTTAGTGTCCTGGACTCTTCCTCAGGCCCTCCCTGCTTTGCTCCCAGCCAGAGACCACTCTGAGTGCCAGCTCACCTCTGCATCACGAGAATGAATGCTACTAGAGGTCAAATCAACCTGTAGTCCAGGGACCAGCAACCAGGAGGCCACAGGAAGACAGGAAACACCTCGGTACCAGAGCCCAAGACCTGCCGACCACATCCTCATTTTCTTCACTGCCGGTTTCTGGACTGGAGTCTTCGCAGGATGAGTGACATCAAGGACAGCTTATCCCCCACAGATAGGGCTATGGTTGTGTCTTCATCCCAATGCCACCACATTCCGTGCTATTCCGTGTTAGAGCACCATATGAGGAATGGCAAAATCCCAGCCATAGCACTCCGCTCAGAGCAGGTCCAGTTGCTTCTGGATTACTGCACAGTGTCAGGGGCACATCCTTCCTGTAGCCCCTTCATCTTCACTCTGCAGCTTTTACAAACTGTGGCTCAAGAAGAAAGTGTGTGACTATAAGAAAAATAAAAATATATAGGCACAAGGTAGTCTAAATTCCCACAGAGAAAAATCAAGTCCCATAAAGAAGTGACAGTCTGGTAAAGAATACGTCCAAATTAGGTTACCAAACTGACCACTCAGCTTCTCTGTCTGAAACTTTGCACGGGGTTAACAAGGATGTTAATTTTCCTCAAGCAGGCATTTGCTTTACTTGACACAACTAAAAGGCCCGCAGTGGGAAAAGGTATGATCCATCACAGTTGAGCCCAAAGGGTGGGCTTCTGAGCAGTAGAGTCAGCATCACCTGGGAACTTGTTAGAAATGCAAATTCTCCAGCCCCACCTAGATGTACCCAATCAGAAACTCCGGGGGTGGAGTGAAACTCTGGGTTTCAAAGGGCCTCCAGGTGATTCCGGTGCAGTTTGGTGTGAGGACCACTGGTCTATCAGATTCTAAAGTAAGCTGCTTCTTTGAAGGCAAAAAACTGCTGGTAACTTTCAAATGATGATTTTTTCTCTCTCAGGACCTCGTGGGATCTAAATTTGTTGAGATCCAGGCTCAGCCAGGGCCACACTACTACAGTGTGTTGTTAAATAACTAAGTTTGTTGATATTAACTCAAAACCTTGAAAAAAAATTAAAACAATGACAAAGGAGAGAATATAAAATTCAATTTGGTTTATACAAGGAATAATAAATATAATTATTTATATTACCTTCTCACCACTTTTAAATGCCTAAATGCCATACTGCTTAAAAATTACATATTAATATTGTTTTAAAATGTGTATTAGATAAGCTATGTCCTTTGTTTTATTTTGTTACGGACACATGGCTGTCTCTTCACAACTTTAAAAAATTAGAACATTGTGATCCTACTATTCATTCTCCCAAACATGGAAGGATATCTCAGAAATGAATAATCAAAGTGCAGCTTGTTTATGCCTTACCTATTTTCACCCACACACAACTTATCACAGTGAAACAACTGATGTTCAGCTCGAGAGCATCCTCTCCTGAAACAGTCCAGTTGCACATTTCTTTGCTATTGCATATCCTGCAAGTTGTGGTAGAGGAAAACATGTGCTCCAAAATGGAGCAGGAGATACTAGAGGGCAGCAAAAGCTGTGCATCACACAGTGTATGAAGAGTTGATAAAATGAGCTGAGACCATTACCGCATTTTCTTGGTTTGGGGGACACTGACTTGTAAGGTAACCTAAGTTTGGCAGCTGTAACTGAGCAGTCTGTGGACGTCAGGATTTGTGTGAATGAGATGCAGAGGGAGGAGAAAAACTCAACAATTTACTATAGTTATAGATTATAATTATTTTAATAATCTATAATTAAAAGTAATTAGGAAATGCCAAGAAGCATCAACTACCAAGTTGAACAAATGACAAAATTACATCACACTTTTTTGCAACTATTTGTAACATCTGTTTGTCTACACCGACAGCAAAGTCACTTATGCAAATCAGACTCTGGCTCCCTATTACTCTGCCTGTGTCCCACTCTTGACAGACCTCTGATAGGATCCTTCACTCTGGCTCATTTTGGCCTTTTACCCCATTAGGCATTAACTTAGGCTAAAGACATTCCACTCGGTTACAGTCAGCTTATAACCAGAGGTGTCCTCTGATCTCCACTTGAAATTATTCAATTTCTTTCCAATCAATCCATTTCAACCTCTCTCTCAATCTCACTTCCTCTCTACTCCCAGACCTCCTAGTTTTCATTTTCACTCATTCTTCTATCTCACAGATTCTCTATAGTTCCTCCGGTAAAGGAGAAAGGGGTTTGCACAGGATGCACGTGAACAAATGCTAGAATACTGTATGGTTCTGAGGTAACTCAAGAGTCCAGCTTGAAGGACCCTCTGTGTGTCTCTGATGGGCCGGTTCGTCCTCTTCTCTCTCATCCATCCTTCTCTCTCTGCCAATGAGCCTGGTGCTTTGCTGAGCTCTCACACATATGGAGTCAACATGCCCAGCCTCCCTAACTAGCGATATAAGATGTGGCTTCATTTCCTTTGTTACCCAAATTATGACTTACACTGACCTTCCCATATCTGAACTTGGGCTCCTCAGTGGGTCCCCCAGTTATGTAAATGATTCCCCAAGATGCAGCCTTAAGGATGTCCTGAAAGAAGTCTCTCTTCTCTTTCTACTCCACTCTCCAGCCTGTCCTCCCTCTGCACTCCACCGCTCCATGCAATGGGACACACTCTTCCCCACAGCCCAACCAAGGCTGGGCTGCAGATCCTGACAGGATACTACTGAAGATTCAGGGACAATAAAGAGAATTATCTCGTTGAAAATGGCTACTGATGGCGTTGTGGATGGCTCTTCTCAACGCAGAGGTCCAGACCCAGTCTCAGGTTCAGGGCTACCTCCCCACCCCTCCAGCTCCCCACCATTGAAAACCCCTCAGGTTTGTCTCTGCTCTTCAGGTCTCCAGGTCCTCACAGTGATTAGACCTAGAAGGGAAAAGAGCTCCCCCAAATCCCCAGTCTAAGTTCCCACTTCTTGTATGACAATCTCCCTTTTCCCAAGGTTGTTGAGAGTAGAAATGTCTATCACTTACGCAATAAATCTCCCACCATTTTCTTGATGCCCAATGGCCCTCAGGAAACAACTACAGCAGAACATCAGCACAGGAGAGTTAGCCTGAAATTAACACTTAGTGGAGGACGCAAACGGGCCAGGCCAGGTGGAGTTCCTCTGACAAGCTGTCCTCTCATCCTCTCAACTGCTCCATCCCTACACCAAAAAACTTTGCAGCATATGAGTCATAAATCCATACATAGTCCAAGAGACTAGTTCTCCCAGATTCCAATTCCAATCAGTGGGGTTTCCTAGACCTGTGCTAAGCCTAATTATGCACCACTCTTCATATTAGCTAACAGAGGGCTTAGCTCCCAAAGTGAGAAAAATCTGCATTTTTTAATGGAAAAAGTCCATTTTCTTCTAGAACAATGGTTATATACAAGTTTACATTTCATTAACTAAAGGGCCCAATGAAATATTTTTCTCAGAACAAAGGAAAGGTTTGCCTGGAAGGTAAATTCAAATATGTTACTCTTTCAAGGCAGAACCATGTGAAATTTTATTTAGATATATTTTAAGTTAGAAAATCATTATGAAGAAAACAAAACATGGTCTTATACTCTGACCCTTTTTCTAATTTGTAAACTTTTCTAACTACAATTAGCTTTGAAAACCATTTAACAACTTCTTGCATATCCTTCTAAAAAGTTATGCCCACATCAGCACACATGTATGTATGTCTTTTTTTTCCCCACAAAAAATATATGCATATTCTGAATTTTCCTTCTTTCTTTTCTTTCTCCTTATCCTCCATTTTCATTTAACTTAATAATATCTCTAGTATTTTTACGTATCAGCAGCATAGATGTATTTTTTTAAGGTCTGTGGTATTCCATTTATGGTTTTATCAACGTGTATTTAACTAGTTCCCTTTTAATGATAAATGGACATTTAGGTTGTTTCCAGGTGCT
Source organism: Mesoplodon mirus (assembly GCF_964341445.2). Lineage (NCBI taxonomy): Eukaryota > Metazoa > Chordata > Mammalia > Artiodactyla > Ziphiidae > Mesoplodon > Mesoplodon mirus. Next base: position 198,778,165 of record NC_138977.1, on the reverse strand, counting down.
TTTAGTGAGAAAGGCAGGAAGGATTAGGGTTATTACACATAATTCTGGAATAAACATGCTGATATGTATAATGTTTGTATAGTTTGTAACTATGTTCATAAGGTAAATTCCTAGCAGTGGAATTTCCAGGTCAAAAGGCATAGTGGTTTTACATTTTGACAGATATTGATTGTAATAATTTATATTCCCAAGAATATCTGTATTCTCATATACTTGTCAACCCTGGGGATTATTACGCTTATTAAGTTTTGCCTGTCTGATAGGCAGAACATGATATCTCATTGTTTCCATTTAGATTTCTTTAAATATAAGTGATGTTAAATAACTTTTCATTGGTCTGTTGGCCACTGGTATTTTTTTTGTTAGCTCTGCGTTCACATCTTTTGCTCATTTTCTTATCACATTTTTATCTTAACACATTTGAGTTGTAAGATTTCTTTGTTAATCAAAACATGTAGTTCTTCTTACTATTATGTGTTGCAAATATTTCTTCCAGCATGGCATTTATCTTTCGATTTTGTGCATATTACTTTTTGCTCTGCAGAAGTTTCAGATATCTGTGCAATTTTCCAGATTCTACCTAGTAAAGTTAACCAAGAAAAAAAAAATATTGAGTCTGATTTCTGTCTATACTGTGTCCTTCAAGGTAGCTGCATCCTTGCAATGTTGATGCTCCGAGGACAATAAGTGATAAACAATGAGGTTTATGATAGCTCACAGGTCTCCTCAGAACAGACATCTGAGAATCAGAATTCCTCTTACAGCCTGAGACTGACCCAGACTTCAACGGGTGGGGGCAGGGTCCAGTGACGACACTCCTTATAGAATCAGTCACACCTTCCCTCTGCTCAAGTAGAAAATGGTCAACTTAATGAAATACAATATAATTCATGCTGTTTGGGGGTTTATGGTAAGATTTTTTTCTCTCTTTTTTTTTTTTTATACTCAAGAAGGAGAGAAGACTTTTAAAAAGATCAACCTAGTTGTTAATATTTTATGTTTAATTTCATTTCTTACAGGCAACTTCAAAAAATGGTCCATGATATCAAGAACAATGAAGGTGGAATAATGAACAAGATCAAAAAGTAAGTTAGATGCCATAGCACTCTGTGAGCACTTATTTATGTAAATAACATCTTATGTCAGCCTGCACTAAGTGGAAGAACACAAAACTTCCCTGTTACCCGAGTGATGAGTTGCAACCTCTTTAGCATGTGACACTTTCTTACTCATGGCTAGAGTCATGGTGGTCAGACCCACATTCAGGAAACACAGTGAATGAGTGGGCGGTACTCAGGCATCTTGCTTTTCTCTCTCACTGCTCAAAAGCCGAGCTATGCCATTCAAGGTGCCTGGCAAACATCAAAAGAGACCTTTATAGAAGCAGGACAATCAGCTTCTTTGACCACTTAGCTAAGGGTCACTAGGACACACTTGGAGAAACCCAAAAGAGAAGTTGCAAGAACACAGCCTGACTTATTTAGGATGCCATAACTGTTTCCATATTTTGATTTCTGCTTTTTCAATTATGGCCTTAAAATGGTGTTTTCAATTGGCACTTGGAGAGGGCAAGTTAGAATTCCAAACCTTCCTGCACACACAGACACACACACAAGCACCTAAATTTCTTTTTTTGTTGTTGTTTTTTAGAGAATAGAAATTGTACATTGTACATACCAGCATTTGCCACTCAAAATCTAAGTCAAGAGGAAAGGGGAAATGGTATTCTTTTAAGATTTTGTTTAAGGCTTTTTTGTTTTTGTTTTTATGAAAATAACACAGATTCACCAGGAAAAAAAAATCAAAGAGTTCAGAATTGTACAAAGTCAAAATCTCTCACTTTCTCCTATCCCCATCCTAACCCACTCCCAAGAAATGGACACAGCATGAGTGAATTTGGTTTATATATCTATATGTGTATGTTTACACACACACATACACACATTGACATAGATATAGTCCATACCTGTACGTACATACATTTTCATCATGAGTGGCATCATACCACATACACATTCTACCAACTTGCTTTGCTGGTTTTAATTAATGCTAAATCACGGACATCTTTCTTTGTTAGTATGTAAAAATAATGATATACCTTTTTTTAAAGTTTATTTATTTATTTTTGGGCGCGTTAGGTCTTCCTGCTGCGTGTAGGCTTTCTCCAGTTATGGCGAGTGGGGCTACTCTTCGTTGCGGTGCGTGGGCTTCTCATTGTGGTGGCTTCTTTTGTTGTGGAGCATGGGCTCTAGGTGCCCGGGCTTCAGTAGTTGTGGCATGCGGGCTCAGGAGCTGTGGCTTATGGGCTCTAGAGCGCAGGCTCAGTAGTTGTGGTGCATGGGCTTAGTTGCTCCGCAGCACGTGGGATCTTCCCGGACCAGAGCTTGAACCCATGTCCCCTGCATTGGCAGGAAGATTCTCAACCACCGTGCTGCCAGGGAAGCCCACCATATACCTTTTGAACAGACAATTAATAGCCTACTATAAATGTATTATCATTCATTTAACCAGCTACATATTGATGGACATTTTTTTAAGTGGGAGTAGGAGTTTAAACATACATTTTGGAGGCCAATTTGATAATATCTATCAAAATTTTGTGGCCATTTCTTTTAGTTTACCTGTCACAAATAATACTTCAATAAATATCCTTTGCAGAGTTTGAATGTACCAGAAAGCTAAGTTCCTGAACTGAAATTTTTAGTTTCTGGGTAGAAGGATTTGTGCCCTTGAAATTTTGCTTGATATTGCCAAATTGCTGTCCAAAAATTTTGTACCACAAATTGTGGATAAAAGTTTATTTCCTTGTGCCTTCAGAACAGAGTTTTTTTTTTGTTTTTTTTTTTTTTTTGGTCTTTGCTAAACTTAAGAGTAAGAAATCAGGGACTTCCGTAGTGGAGCAGTGGTTAAGAATCTGCCTGCCAATGCAAGAGACACGGATTCAAGCCCTGGTCTGGGCAGATCCCACATGCTGCAGAGCAACTAAGCCCGTGCGCCACAACTACTGAGCTTGTGCCCTAGAGCCTACGTGCTGCAGCTACTGAGCCCACGCACTGCAACTACTGAAGCCCGTGTGTTGCAATTACTGAAGCCTGCGTACCTAGAGTCTGTGTTGCGCAACAAGAGAAGCCACCAAAATGAGAAGCCTGCACACCACAATTAAGAGTAGCCCCTGCTCGCCACAACAAGAGAAAGCCCTCACGCAGCAACAAAGACCCAATGCAGCCAAAAAATAAATAAAATTTTAAAAAAAAGAGTAAGAAATCACTTTTTGTGGTGTTTTTAGGCTATAAAATGTAAACGAGTTTCAATATGTATAACTGATCATCATAAAATAGTTAAAATGGTCTTCTGCTTGTGGGGCAGTGGTCACCTCATACAGGAGCAGAATTTGTCTTCGTGTTCTGCCCTATGATGGAGGGAGGTGTGTGATTATTTTCATTTCTTATTTCTGATATATATAGAATCTCATTGAAATGAGAGAACCCTGCTAGTCATTGTTTTAATTACTAGCAATTCTAGATTAATTATCCCACAGTTACCAATTTTACAATACACCAATTCTCTCAATAATATGAAGTCTTTGTATAAAATGTCTCCTTATTCCATGGCTACTCACACTTAACAGAAGCCATGGAGCTCAAATTTTTCCATATAATTTCTACTTCATTTTGCCCATTATCCCTAAATGAACTTTTACTTGACAAAACATGTTTTCTTCTCAGCTTGGAAAATATGGCTGCCACAGTCATTACCCTGGGTGAAGTCAATGGCCCTTTGGGTCTAAGTGCCCTGAAGTTAAGCTCTCACTCGTAACCAAGCAACAGGTGCCACCTTGAAAGGAGGAAGCACAGTTGAGCACACTGGTTTCCTAACAGAAGAGCATAACAGAGTTGTCACTGGTTCATGGCCAAATGAGAAAATAAGGACCTTGAAGTGTTGGGGGTTGGCATGCAGCTGCTGGCTGCTCAGTGAGGCCCAAACCACACCTCTTATTCCTGGTCGGTGTTCAGTGAACAACGGTAATCTCTTGAATCTGTCCTTTATTCTGAGATGATGACCTTCACACATTTGGGGGTATTAAAATACCCTTTCTTTTCTTTTTTGAAAGGAAGGCAATAACAAGTAATAGTTGGTTTGTGTTTTTTGAAATCTTACTGTTCTGTGAACAGACCTGGCACCAGATACACTTTTGTTTTTGTTTTTCTTCCCTTCATCACCTTGGACAATCTCTCTCTGGACCTCATCATAGGTCTAATGAAAATGTCTTCCCAGCTCGCCCTGCTGGCTTGCTGAGAATTAAATGAAATAACAAAGAGGAGAGCCTTTGGGGAAACAAAAAGCGGAATTTCTAGGCAAATATAAATATTGTTATTTTTGCAACATTACAGTTCTGGTTTATAAGGCTTGTTTTTTGTAATCAAACATGATTTTCTGTACCGCTTTTTTTCCCCAAAAATGAAATATGTTTTGTATGTAATGGTTACCTTATACACTGCTTATATAAAGAGATGTGATATTTTAGTATATGAAGGCTACTGAGTTTTATATAGGTTTATTTATATATATTTTAAATTTCACTAAGCAAATCATTCTTAAATAAAATGGGTAACTATTATTAAAAATAATAATTTACTATAAACCTTACACATTTCAAATAATGAAAGAGAAAGTGTTGTCAGAACTTGTAGAAAGCCTAAAAACTGGGATACGTTTTTGAAATGTAATTTTAGTTTTCTCCTTTTAATAAGTGTGGAAGCATTGTGAATATTCAGAACATTTTATATGTGCGTAAAGATAGCAGTTTTGAGAGTGCTTGAAACATTCAACTTCTAATCTAAATATCACAATCCCCAACAGGGAGACACTCACTGCTCACTTATTTGGCATTTTTTCAATAGTACAAAAATAATTTCAGTCCAAGCTACAGCTAAACTGTTGATTATAGCTAATGTTTTACTATTATTTAAAGTGTTTATTAAATTATTTGTTAAAATAGAGTTCATCTTCTCTTCCCTTCCTATCAACCAATCAACATTTACCTTCCTTGAACCTCTGAGCTCAGCGCTTACATGTATTCTGGTCTCTCGGAGCCCTTTCACCTCCCAACTTCACTTTTGACGAGTCACAGCCACACTGGGGAGATGGGGAGAGGTGGGAAATCGTTGACTAATGGCTTCGCTATGTTTACAGTACATTTAGTCTTTCAATGTGATGAGTCCAAAAGAAGCTATTATTCTATTAGTTATCTATCCATTATCTCTAAACATGCTTATATCATGGACCTTGACAACAGTTGTCCTACTCACTGACCAGTCGTCTAATTTGTTACTTACAGGTTGAAAGTCAAAGCACCTCCAAGTGTTCCACGAAGGGACTATGCCTCAGGTAAGAGTATTTCTAAGATACTTGGACTCTAGACGAATCTAACATTCACAGTTACTTCTTGAAAAGTGAACACTGTTCTACTCATTTGAAAACAAAAGGAGCCCATCCTAATTTTAAGAATGACCAAATCTATTAGGCATTTGACTGTAGTGGGGAGGTAGTAATCCTTCAGTCCATCCATCCGCCCATCCATCCATCCATCCATCCATACATCCACTCACCTATGTATCAAATATGTACTAAGCAACTTCCATGTGCCAGGCACATACAAGGTTTTAGTAGAAACACTGTGAAAATAAAATAGATATAATCTCCATATTCACAGAATTTATAGTCTAGAAGGGAAGATAAATGATATTAAAAGCAATTACAATTCAGCGTGATGGGGAAGCGCAAAGTTCTATGGAAGTACATAGCAACAGTACCTAATCTAATCTGAGGTGGAGAATGTGCAGAAAGTGGGGAATGGAAGGCTTCCTAGACAAAGAATTGTTAAAATAGATACTTGAGAGTCAGTGAGGTGGGGGGCGGGGTGTGGAATAAATTACTGATAGCACATATTTACTCAGTGCTCTCCAAGTGTTCACCCTGCAACCCCATTCCACCTAAGATCAACTTCGTCAGGGAAGAGGAGTTAGTCTTGAGATCGGTAGTGTTTATGGCAGCAGTAAGCTAAGTAAACTATCCACCACACTTTCCTTTTCTAGAACAGATGCATTGGGAGGATAAGTCTAAAATCTCTTTCTACCGGCTTAAATATAAAGATGTCCTGGATATGGACAGATCTATACAGCCCTCAGTGAAAAACACAAGGCTACAGACATTGATGAAGACTCTTCCTCTATAGGGCAACAGCTAAAACCAAATCACAACCTTAAAGGATGATTACTATTTTATTTTATTTTATTTTATTTTATTTTATTTTATTTATTTTTTTGCGGTACGTGGGCCTCTCACTGTTGTGGCCTCTCCCGTTGCAGAGCACAGGCTCCAGATGCACAGGCTCAGCGGCCATGGCTCACGGGCCCTGCCGCTCTGCGGCATGTGGGATCTTCCCAGACCGGGGCACGAACCCGTGTCCCCTGCATCGGCAGGGGGACTCTCAACCACTGCGCCACCAGGGAAGCCCTATTTTATTTTTTTTCTGCCACTGATCAAGATAGCATTAAATCAGGTAGTTGAGTTCTTCCTGGGCACTGATGAAATCTTACCACATTCAGAAATGCTGACCAGCATACCAAGTCTGTTGACTGACCCATTGGTCACTTTCCAGAACTCACTAGGTCACACAGTATTTATTGACTTCACATTGCCAATCAGTCAGCAAGCCTAGACAGTTGATTAGGGGATTCCTTTGCAATTTGGAGCTAAAGAATAAACACCCTGTCCTGACTTTTAAAATCTACCTAATTTGTCTATGGCCATACCACCCTGAACACACCCAATCTTGTCTAAAATCTACTTAATCAAAAGCAAATGAGGGAATTCCCTGGCGGAGGGCCCGGGTTCAATCCCTGGTTGGGGAACTAATATCCCACAAGCCGAGCGGTGCAGCCAAAAAAAAAAAAGAAAAGTTAAAGAGGACAAATACATTTTCCCCTCCAAGTTCTAAAAAAGAAAAGAAATCAAAGCAGACTGAACCTGTTAGGTACCCAAAGGTTTGATCGGAAAATATGGAATCATGGAGTCTCAGGTTTTAAAGGGTCCCCAGAGGTCATATAATCTAACATCCAATCCAATGCTTAAAGATACCTCCCCCACCATGCACCACACACAAGGCCCACTTTCCACATGGACACCTCCTGTGATGACCTCCCAAGCCTGTCTGGTCCAGTCATGGAGAGACAACCCTGGAGGGATGAAGATGCAATCCATTTCCTGTGGCTTCCTAAGTCTCTCCGGGTGGCCACACAGTGCAGTTTTTAAATATTAGAAAAAGGGGAAACAGAGTTGTTCTGTGCAACTTCAAGGATAGAATTAAGAAGTGAGGTCCTTCGAATGGTTTCTTCTCTAGAATAAACATCTCCAGGTGCTTCAGCCATACCACCCAGTTTTCGATTCACTCAACAAATATTACACGAGTGTCCTGTTTGACACTCACTGTACTAGATATATAATAAGGAACAAAATATAGTCTTCAACCTTAAAGTGCCTAATGACTAGTGGGGAGTCACGTAATAAATCAGAACATAAACAGGTAAATACAAATTACCAAACATGGTAACTGCTGTGAAGGAACATGGCAGATGCAGTGATAGGGAATCAGTATGGGGTAAGGGAACAACTTAAGCAGTCAGGGAAGGTCTCTCTGAGATGGTGACATTCAACTTGAATCCTGGGGAATTAGGAGGAACATTTGTCACTTTGTAGATGACCCAGCAGCACTGGAGATGCTGGACACAAACATTAGGAGGTCAGAGGCAATTCGATCTATCTGACTTCAGGATGGATGTCTCCTGATGGCCTCCTCATACTCAACTGTCTCCTTGCTCATCCTCTCACCCAGGCCCCTTCTTTTCCTCTACTTTTTACTTGGGCAGAAGACAGGGAGCATTCATGATTTATTCTCCCTTTTGCCTAACCCACACACACTGGAGATCACCCTTGATTCCTCCTCTTCCTTCCACCTCTACAAAAAAATTAATCTCTAAAACTTATTAATTCTCTCTTTTAAGTGTCCCTCAAATATTTTTGCCCCTCTCTCTTTACATGGCTACAGCTCAGACCCTGGTCATCTCTTGCTTGTCCTAGAACAAAAACCTCTAAGTAGTCTCCTGAATTCCTAATTCCACGGGGTCCTCTCAACCTCCACCAGGGAATTGTTCTGAAATACCCTTGCTTAAATATTTTCACGGCTCTACATCATCAACAAGAAGAACTGCAAACTACTGAGCCTGCGTACAAGGTCCTTCAATGCCTAGCCACTAAATGGCTGTGTAACTTTGGACAACTCACTCCTTTCTCTTTTTCTAGATCATGCAGGGCTGAACCAGAAGATCTGTTAGGTTGCCGCCAAAGCAAATACTCAACACTCTGGCAGAAACACAAGTCCTGGGAGCCAGGGCCCAGTGATGAAGCAAGTCTCTCCTAACCTTCCCTGGCTTTAGAACTTTGCCTCTTCCAATCTCCTTGATGCTCAGAAGTTCCCTTTCTTGACCTCAGACACCTGCTCTCTTCCCTGAAACCCCCCAAATAGTCTTGATATCAGTACATTTGTACTTAATCTCTCTTGGAACACAGAAACCTGGCCCAGTCAGGTCTTCTAAGTCTTTGCTACTCAAAGTGTAATTCCTAGCCTGGCAGCAACAGCATCACCTGGGAACTTGCTAGAAATGCAAAATCTCTGCTCCACCCTAGAACTACTGGATCAGAATTTGCATTTTAAGAAGAACTCCAGAGGATTTGAATGTATCTTAAGTTTGAGAAACTCTGCTATAAACCACCAACTCTGTCCTTGAACTGAAAGACAAATTTGTTGAAGTTCCAGAATCTCTAAAATTCATCCTATTGTTTCACCAGACCAATACGGCCTTGCTTAATCTCCCTGCTCTTACACTCAATCCCTGGGAAAGGTCCTTTTGGCAAAACCACCATCATCACCTGCAGTTAGTACCCCCTTTGCCACTCCCCGCTCCCCCACCAACTCATGTCCCAGGAGCATTTCCAGCTACTTTACCTGAGCCTTAGGGTCCCTGCGCAGCTGCAAGCCTGGGGCCTCAGAAACCAACCCTGACAGTTCCTCCTGAACCTATAGCATCTTCAAGGATCTTGGAGGCCCCAGTGCTTGGAGACCTTAGCCCACCAGACCTCCTGAGCCCAGGAAGCCTATCAAGTGCTCCCTGGAGGTCTGTGCAGATTTGATCCACCCAAGGCTTCTGAAACAGTCCCACCTGTTTCAGCTGGATGCTGGAATTATGTCCTCTTTCCAGTTCCGGAAGCAAATGTCTTCCCAAACCCTTTAAGCCAAGCTGGAGAGTGTGTTGACCTTGGTGATGCTGACCTTCAGAGAGCAGAGGATAGAAAGGGCCAGCGCCCCCCAGAGGTCAGCAAAAGAGTAACCACAGTCCTAGTGGAGTGTGTAAGGACAAAGCTTGAATTATACAAAGAATGGAGGCCTGGACCTCCTACAGATGCAGGTCAGGCCAGGGTGCAGCCTGTTGCTTTCACTTCAGACCTCACAACCCTACTTGGTCTCTGAGGAGGGAACATTGCTCTCAGGCAGCTCACGGTCCACTGAGCAAACTGTATTACTCTGCGCAGCTGGCTTTGTTGTGGGAAGGGAAGATATCCAAAACATATTGGGTGTTTACTCTGTCCTGGGCATTATGCTAAGCTCTTTACAGACATTAGCTCATTTAATCTCCCATTAGCACATTATGTAGAAATGACTATCTCAGTTTCACAAATGAGGAAAATGTGTTTCCGGAACATTAAGTAACCTGTCCAAGGTTACTGCAGCCACTAAAAAGAAGACCCACCCCAGGCTTCCATTTTTCCTCCCTTTGACCCAAGCTGGGATGGTTACACTTTTCTGGGGCATTTCTTAATTACTATTCTGAGAGCCCCAGAGCCTCTGACATTAACACCTGCTTGTTGAACTTTCAGAGTTGAACAGCCTCCTCTATCTTTGAGTCTAAGGTCTGGCTGGAGAGGGAGGGTGGGGAGGGGAGATCAGTCGTGGTGGCCCCAGAGTCTTCTGGGGTCACTGCAGAAGCCCCACTGGTCACTCTGCAAGCCCCTGAGAGGTCAGAACTGAACAAGGCCTGTCTCCTTGTACCCTAGGGCCCTGACAGCCAGGGGCTGTCATGTCCCCAGGATGTCCACCTTCTCCTCCCACCACTGATAACGTTTGGGGAAGAGATCGGATCAATGATAAAGCGGGGAGACCTCAGGGCAAAGAAATATACTTAGACAGGGATTGCTGGGTAAATGCCCACCACAGAAGCGCAGACTATGCATAAGAACCCTCTGTCTACAAAAGAGAGAAATATAACCTGCTTTTGCCCCTGTCCTGGTGTCCTTAGTGAAGCCAGCATTCATTTGATTTTTTGTCTCCCTGGTTACCCTCTAACTGGTGGTACCAGCAAAGCTGAGCACAGGGAGAGCTGTATTTAACATCAGTGCTGCCTCACGGAACTAAGACTAGAAGAGTGAAACTTGGACTCAAAGGTATTTTAAAACCTAGAAAGTCCTGAAGGATCACCCAATTCAAGCTTCTCACGTTAGGGATAACTGGAGACCAGAGAGGTACGGTGACTGCCCCAGGTCACACAGCCAGCTGATGACTAAACCAGTACTGTGTCCCCCATTTCTGCACACCCACACTCATCAGCAGGGCCCTGTGAAGGATGAATGAACATACAGACAGACGGAATTTCTAAGACGTTAAATATTTAGATGCAAATCACCTCTCTAGCCAGCCTGGATCTGGCTTTGGCCTCAGCTCCCCACGCTAAGTCACATCTCTTTCTCCTCTCGGGTGTATCCAGTGGGACTGTCAGCTCACAGACTCCCCTGCAGCCTCTGTGGTTCTGCTTTCTGTTCCTTCCCTGTGTCTGTCCCACCAGCACAGCTACACTACGCTCCTTCCTTCTCTGCTTCCTGCATCCTGCCGCAAGTCTTCCCACTGGTTTCCTGCATTCCACCACCAGCTCACAAAGAGGGGAAATGCCCAGGGCCCAGTGGCCGAGAGCACTGCTTCTGGAGTGGAATCAGGGCCATAGCGTGGCTGTGTGTTTGCATGCAGCTGTGGAGTGCACCTCTCAATGCCCATGGCTGGGAGGCCACCAGGTCCGCCCAGGGTCTCTGGTGCTCCTGATGACCCCCAACCAGGACTGAATTCACACCCTCTCCTTCACCCTTTCCCTCAAGCTCTCAACACAGAGTCCTTTATTGTCCTTCCAGCCATCCCTACCCATTCCCAAGACCCCCAGTCTGGTTCCACCTCTGTCTCTTCACACCTGTGTTACTCAGACACGAGGCTCGTCAGCGCCCCCGTCTCCAGCTTGTCACCAGAACATGCAGTGCCCACTGAGGCTGGAGCATCCCCTTGGCTGGCAACAAATTGAGCTTTGTTTACCTGTCGGCATAGTTCCCTGTGACTCTCCAGTGCAGCTCGGCCATTCTGTGCGCACCTGTGCCTTACGGATGCCCCTTTCCTCCACTGGCTAAGCCGTGCTTCTGGGACTGATACAAAAACCCCTGTGTTGGGGGTGGAAGGGGGACACCCTCCTTCATCGTCATGCTCCTGCCCAAGCCCCACTCGTCCTTTAAGGCCCAGTTCAGTCCCTCCTTAGGCACACAGCCTTGTGTAACCTCTCAGCCCTCACTCAGTGCACCCTTCTCTAAACTCTCCCAGCACCTGGCATTATGATCAGGTCCTGGGACATTCACCAGGAAATTTTATACCACCCTGGATCATCCTCACTCTGATACGTGATTGTTTCTCTAGACTCTAGGTCTTTTATTTCCATTGTAGAGGCTGGCTTGGTGAGAAGATCTTGGCCTTTGAGGTCCTTTAGGCCTGGGTCGGAATCCTGCCTTTGCCCCCTAAGCACTGAACCTAGAAAAGTTTTGTAACTTCCCCGAGCCTCAGATTCCTTACCTGGAGATAAGAATGTCTATCCTACAGGTTACTGTGAGAATTACAGAGAAAGTAAGTTAATAGTAATAACCATCATTCACTGGGCCCTTACTCTATGTAAGGTACTCTTCTAAGTACTTTCCATGTGCTATTTCATTTTCATTCTCTCAGAATCCTATGATACAGGTGCTAAAAATAATGTCCATTTTAGTGATGAGAAAACTGGGGCCCAGAGGTTAACAGGTTGCCTAAGGTCACACTGCTAGAAAATAACAGAATCAGGATTTTGAGCAAGACAGTCCAACCCCAGGGCCCAAGCTCAAAATCCTGCATTTCTTGGCCTGGAGCAGATGCTGAGATGGAGCCATCCTGGCCATTCTCACATGTCTCATAGTGCCAGGTCTATGCCCTCAGGCGTGGGAGGGCCACAGGAATCGCAAAACCTGGGCCTGGCAAGGGGAGGATGAGTAGCATGGGATCATGACACAGTAAATAGAGGATAACCCCCAAACCAGGTACACAGCACAACAGAAGACACTTTCCCTGACAAGGAGGCCCAACCAGCAACTCAGCTCCTTCACAGGGGCCTGCAATCCCATACCACTGGGCCTATATTCAACCTGAACTTACCCTCCTGAAAATTTTATTCACTACATGAGAGGCTTTCTTGGATCCACTTTTTGTGGTAGCCATACTGCATGGTTACCATTACAGTGAAGTAGAATTGGTATCGTTTTGAGGGTTTATTAAGATAACAGTGAATAACACTAACACAGCACTTAATGGGTGTCAGGCTTTGCAAAGCATTTCACATGTATTACATTATTTGACTCTCATAAAAACATGAGGCAGGCACTATTCTTATCCTTGTTTTACAGGCGAGGAAACTGAGCTTTAAACAATTAAAGCACTGGTCCATTGCCAAGCAGGTGGTAAAGAGCAGAGCCAGGATTTGAACCCAGGGAGCTTGGTTCTAAAACCACTACCCACACACTTTGGAAGGCTCCCCGAGATGCTGGAAAACCACCCACTACTTGGACCTAATACTTTGGATTGTTACGCTTTTCGGTCTGGGCAGTGGCTTGCTAGGTTGTGACTTTATGACTGTGATGCGGTGAGCTGCCTGTGGGACCAGAAGATGGATGTGGCTGGGAGAGGGTGGGTGGCCCATCAAATAACCTCGACCACATGATGCTTTTCTCTGTTTTCTGCCTCGATGAGCCACAATGCCTGGATTGGGCCATGCTTGTTTCTCCTTGGTTTTATCTGAATGCTTAGTGGAAGGCCAGGTGGTTCACATGAGATTTCAGCTGCAGGAGCCAACACAGCCTGGCCTCCAATCCAACCCTCATACTCACCAGCCATGTGCCTCAGACACATGCGCCTTAGCCCCAGTTTCCTCGATTGTAAAACAGAGATAATAATGGCACCTACCACATAGTACTGTTTTGAGGATAAATGAAGAAATACACTCATAACACTTCCCTTAGCACCCAGCACATAGGAGGTATTCAGTGATGGAATCTATTATTATCCTCATTGTCACCCATTCAACACATTTATCAGTTTATGCTTTTATTAATGCAGAACTACAAATGCAAAATGCCATCCAGACCCAAAGATCAATTAAGTAGGTCTTGCTTTTCGGTACAGAGAGACACAAACAACTTAGTCATAGCACAGGGAAGAATGAAGTACAGGCCACAAGGGGACAGCAGCATCTACGAGGGCTCAGAGGAAGAAGGTGATGGGTTATGACCAGAGGGGCTGGGAAAGACCTCATGGAGGAGGGATGACAGGGATTTCCATGGACGAAGGACGATGGGCTGGGGGAGCAGCACTAGCAGAGCAGAGAACTATCAAAAGTGCAGGATGGGGCCTCCCTGGTGGCGCAGTGGTTGAGAGTCCGCCTGCCGATGCAGGGGATACGGGTTCGTGCCCCGGTCCAGGAAGATCCCACATGCCGCGGAGCGGCTGGGCCCGTGAGCCATGGCCGCTGGGCTTGCGCATCCGGAGCCTGTGCTCCGCAACGGGAGAGGCCACAACAATGAGAGGCCCGCATACCGCAAAAAGAAAAAAAAAAAAAAAAAAAAAAGTGCAGGATGGAGGAACCAGCTGTCTGGTATTACTAGACGTGAACAAGGAAGATCCGGCTGCAAGAGGAGACGATGGAGGGACAGCAGGTTCAGGCGTTTGAATGTGTTGATACAGAAGCTTGACTTTATTCCATAGGGAGCACTGATGATTCTTGAGGAAAGGAACAGCATGATCCAACCTTTATTTTAAGAAAATAATCAGAAACGGTCGGAAGGATGAATTGAAGAGGAAAGATAATGGAGACAGGAAAACTAGTTAGACGATGGCTGCACCTGCTTTCACCAGCAGCGAATCAGAAAGTAGACCCTGCCTGACTGAGAAAAGGAGTGAACCAAGGCAGGGAAGTGTGTCTTATAAAAGCATTTTATAAAGGTTTCTATTGTAAATGATTGAAACAAAAACATCTTGCTGCCTTATGTTTTGACCTTCAGTTATCCCCAAACTTAAGGTATTAGAAATTTATTCCCCCACTGTTCCAGTAGTGGCATATTGGGAAGAGGACTTATTCACCTATTCTTCTAGAGTTTCTTGGCAAACCTAATGATCAGAATACACTATAATTTGGTATAAGTCAACCCAGAGAATAATTTCATAAGAATTATTTTCTGTTAATGTCAAAGTTTGACTCACGTTTGACTTGTAGAATGAAGCTCCTTCTTAGAGCCTATCATCATGTTTTTCCCTAGAGAGGGTGCTGTTGATGCCATTGCTTAAAATCTGGCCACCCTGATCCAAAGACTTCCTTCTGGCCCCCACTTCAGCTCCATAATTCTTTTCCTTGTGCCTCTGTGGACTCCCCCTGGATCTGGAGTCAGTGATCTGCTGTGGCAGGGGATGGAAATGGCAAGAAAAGTTTCCACTGAGGTTCTGGGGGATTCAGGGACCATCCACCAGGCCTTCTAGCCGTGGCTGCTCAGTGGGGTGGGAGGGTAGATGGAATGCTCTATGGTGCAGTCATCAGAGCCACTCTGCCATCTGAACCTGTGTCTCGCTGAGTGAATTGTATTTAGCTTCTAAGGTCAGTTTATGTGATGGGATTGATGCTAAGCTTCTCATACTCTACACATGTTTTGGAGGGAAAGGGGTCGAATAGTCTCCTTGACTGTCATAATCCAGACCTATTTTATTCTTCAAGATCATAAGCTACTTAAGACCTGTCACATCCATTTTTATATACCCTGTGGAGCCTAAGACGTTGCCTGCACCCTGGAGCCCAAGGACAATGAGGCAGCATGGTGCTGGGGTTCAGAGCATGCACTTGGAAGTCAATCAACCTCCAGGGCTCAACCCTTGGTTTTACCATTTACTATATGACCTTTGGCAAATGATTTATTTTTTCTAGTCCTCAGTTTCCTCATAAGATTTTTGAGAGAGCTAAGTGAGTAAAAAGCTCTGATAATATTGCCTGGCATGTAGCAAAGCACCAGAAAAAAATTTTTTTATAAGAAAGTCAACATTTGAGCCAGAGAGAATCATAAAAGTTACTCCCTTTTAGAGATCTGGAATTTTATTTTATAGATCTGGAAAATTGAGGCCCAGAGATGTTAGATATTCTTGCCTACTCTCCAACTAGTTAGAAACAGATCCTGGATGAGAATTTAGGTCTATCTGACTCCGTGTTCAGTGCTCTTCCTATTACACCATCCACATATTGACTCAAAGAAATCCTTGGAAGCAGCACAGTATGGATTGCTACTCTCAGGTCCCAAAAATGTCCCTTGACAAAGACATATAAGGGTCAGATGCACCATTTCTCTGCCCCAGTGAGACTTTTCTTAACACGTTGAGAACTGACATTATTTTCTTTTTTTCAAATTTTTTTTCTTATTAGTCAACCATTTTACACACATCAGTGTATACATGTCAATCCTAATCACCCAATTCATCACACCCCCCACCCCCACCCGCTCCGCTTTCCCCCCTTGGTGTCCAGACGTTTGTTCTCTACATCTGTGTCTCAATTTCTGCTCTGCAAACTGGTTCATCTGTACCATTTTCTAGGTTCCACATATATGCGTTAATAAACGATACTTGTTTTTCTCTTTCTGACTTACTTCACTCTGTATGACAGTCTCTAGACCCATCCATGTCTCAACAAATGACCCAACGTCGTTCATGGCTGAGTAATATTCCATTGTATATAAGTACCACGTCTTCTTTATCCATTTGCCTGTCAATGGGCATTTAGGTTGCTTCCATGACCTGGCTATTGTTAATAGTGCTGCAGTGAACATTGGGGTGCATGTGTCTTTTTGAATTATGGTTGTCTCTGGGTATATGCCCAGCAGTGGGATTTCTGGGTCATATGGTAATTCTATTTTTAGTTCTTTAAGGAAACTCCATACTGTTCTCCATAGTGGTTGTATCAATTTACATTCCCACCAACAGTGAAAGAGGGTTTCCTTTTCTCCACACCCTCTCCAACATTTGTTGTTTGTAGATTTTCTGATGATGCCCATTCTAACTGGTGTGAAGTGATACCTCATTGTAGTTTTGATTTTCATTTCTCTAATAGTTAGTGATGTTGAGCAGCTTTTCACGTGTTTCTTGGCCACCTGTATGTCTTCTTTGGAGAATTGTCTATTTAGGTCTCTTCCCATTTTTGGATTGGGTTGTTTGTTTTTTTAATATTGAGCTGCATGAGCTGTTTATATATTTTGGAGACTAATCGTTTATCTGTTGATTCATTCCCAAATATTTTCTCCCATTCTGAGGGTTGTCTTTTCATCTTGTTTATGGTTTCCTTTGCTGTGCAAAAGCTTTTAAGTTTCATTAGGTCCCATTTTTTTATTTTTGTTTTTATTTCCATTTCTCTAGGAGGTGGATCAAAAATGATCTTGCTGTGATTTATGTCAAAGAATGTTCTTCCTATGTTTTCCTCTAAGAGTTTTCTAGTGCCCAGTCTTACATTTAGGACTCTAATCCATTTTGAGTTTATTTTTGTGTATGGTGTTAGGGAGTGTTCTAATTTAATTCTTTTACATGTAGCTGTCCAGTTTTCCCAGCACCATTTATTGAAGAGGTTGTCTTTTCTCCATGGTATATTCTTGCCTCCTTTATCAAAAATAAGGCAACCATATGTACGTGGGTTTATCTCTGGGAGTTCTATCCTGTTCCATTGATCTGTATTTCTGTTTTTGTGCCACTGCCATATTGTCTTGATTACTGTAGCTTTGTAGTATAGTCTGAAGTCAGGGAGTCTGATTCCTCCAGCTCTGTTGTTTTCCCTCAACACTGCTTTGGCTATTCGGGGTCTTTTGTGTCTCCATACAAATTTTAAGATTTTTTGTTCTAGTTCTGTAAAAAGTGCCATTGGTAATTTGATAGGGATTGCATTGAATCTGTAGATTGCTTTGGGTAGTATAGTCATTTTCACAATATTGATTCTTCCAGTCCCAAAACATGGTACATCTCTCCATCTGTCAGTATCATCTTTAATTTCTTTCATCAGTGTCTTACAGTTTTCTGCATACAGGTGTTTTGTCTCCCAGGGTAGGTTTATTCCTAGGTATTTTATTCTTTTTGTTGCAATAGTAAATGGGAATGTTTCCTTAATTTCTCTTTGAGATTTTTCATCATTAGTGTATAGGAATGCAAGAGATTTCTGTGCATTAATTTTGTATTTTTGTATTAAAGTTGTATTTGCAACTTTACCAAATTCATTGATTAGCTCTAGCAGTTTTCTGGTGGCATCTTTAGGATTCTCTATGTAGAGTATCATGTCATCTGCAAACAGTGACAGTTTTACTTCTTCTTTTCCAATTTGTATTCTATTTATTTATTTTTCTTCTCTGATTGCCATGGCTAGGACTTCCAAAACTATGTTGAATAATAGTGGTGAGAGTGGACATCCTTGTCTTGTTCCTGATCTTAGAGGAAATGCTTTCAGTTTTTCACCATTGAGAATGATGTTTGCTGTGGGTTTGTCATATATGGCCTTTATTATGTTGAAGTAGGTTCCCTCTCTGCCCACTTTCTGGAGAGTTTTTATCATAAATGGGTGTTGAATTTTGTCAAGAGCTTTTTCTGCATCTATTGAGATGATCATATGGTTTTTATTCTTCAATTTGTTAATATGGTGTATCACTTTGATTGATTTGTATATATTGAAGAACGCTTGCATCCCTGGGGTAAATCCCACTTGATCATGGTGTATGATCCTTTTAATGTGTTGTTGGATTCTGTTGGCTAGTATTTTGTTGAGGATTTTTGCATCTATATTCATCAGTGATATTGGTCTGTAATTTTCTTTTTTTGTAGTATCTTTGTCTGGTTTTGGTATCAGGGTGATGGTGGCCTCATAGAATGAGTTAGGGAGTTTTCCTTCCTCTGCAAGTTTTTGGAAGAGTTTGAGAAGGATGGGTGTTAGCTCTTCTCTAAATGTTTGATAGAATTCACCTGTGAAGCCATCTGGTCCTGGACTTTTGTTTGTTGGAAGAATTTAATCACAGCTTCAATTTCATTACTTGTGATTGGTCTGTTCATATTTTCTACTTCTTCCTGGTTCAGTCTTGGAAGGTTATACCTTTCTAAGAATTTGTCCATTTCTTCCAGGTTGTCCATTTTATTGGCATAGAGTTGCTTGTAGTAGTCTCTTAGGATGCTTTTATTTCTGCTGTGTCTGTTGTAACTTCTCCTTTTTCATTTCTAATTTTATTGATTTGAGTCCTCTCTCTCTTTTTCGTGATGAGTCTGGCTAATGGTTTATCAATTTTGTTTATCTCCTCAAAGAACCAGCTTTTAGTTTTATTGATCTTTGCTATTGTTTTCTTTGTTTCTATTTCATTTATTTCTGCTCTGATCTTTATGATTTCTTTCCTTCTGCTAACTTTGGGTTTTTGTTTGTTCTTCTTTCTCTAGTTCCTTTAGGTGTAAGGTTAGATTGTTTATTTGAGATTTTTCTTGTTTCTTGAGGTAAGCTTGTATAGCTATAAACTTCCCTCTTAGAATTGTTTTTGCTGCATCCCATAGGTTTTGGATCATTGTGTTTTCATTGTCATTTGTCTCTAGGTATTTTTTGACTTCCTCCTTGAATTCTTCAGTGATCTCTTTGTTATTTAGTAATGTATTGTTTAGCCTCCATGTGTTTGTGTTTTTTATGTTTTTTCCCTGTAATTGATTTCTAATCTCATAACGTTGTGGTCAGAAAAGATGCTTGATATGATTTCGATTTTTAAAAATTTACTGAGGCTTGATTTGTGACCCAAAATGTGATCTATCCTGGAGAATGTTCCATGCGCACTTGAGTAGAAAGTGTAATCTGCTGCTTTTTGATGGAATGTCCTATAAATATCAATTAAATCTATCCGGTCTATTGTGTCATTTAAATCTTCTGTTTCCTTATTTATTTTCATTTTGGATGATCTGTCCATTGGTGTAAGTGAGGTGTTAAAGTCCCCCATTATTATTGTGTTACCGTCGCTTTCCTCTTTTAGAGCTGTTGGTAGTTGCCTTATGTATTGAGGTGCTCCTGTGTTCGGTGTATATATATTTATAATTGTTATATCTTCTTCTTGGATTGATCCCTTGATCATTGCATAGTGTCCTTCCTTTTCTCTTATAACATTCTTTATTTTAAAGTCTATTTTATCTGATATGAGTATTGCTACTCCAGCTTTCTTTTGTTTTCCGTTTTCATGGAATATCTTTTTCCATCCCTTCTCTTTCAGTCTGTATGCATCCCTAGGTCTGAAGTGGGTCTCTTGTAGACAGCATATATATGGGTCTTGTTTTTGTATCCATTCAGCAAGCCTGAGTCTTTTGGTTGGAGCATTTAATCCATTCACGTTTAAGGTAATTATCAATAGGTATGTTCCTATTACCATTTTCTTAATTTTGGGGGGTTTGTTTTTGTATGTCTTTTTCTTCTCTTGTGTTTCCCACTTAGAGAAGTTCCTTTAGCATTTGTTGTAGAGCTGGTTTGGTGGTGCTTAAATCTCTTAGCTTTTGCTTGTCTGTAAAGCTTTTGATTTCTCTGTCGAGTCTGAATGAGATTCTTGCTGGGTAGAGTAATCTTGGTTGTAGGTTCTTCCCTTTCATCACTTTAAGTATATCATGCCACTCCCTTCTGGCTTGTAGAGTTTCTGCTGAGAAATCAGCTGTTAACCTTATGGGAGTTTATGTTATTTGTCATTTTTCCCCTGTTGCTTTCAATAATTTTTCTTTGTCTTTAATTTTTGCCAATTTGATTACTATGTGTCTCAGAGTGTTTCTGCTTGGGTTTATTCTGTATGGGACTCTCTGCACTTCCTGGACTTGGGTGGCTATTTCCTTTCCTATGTTAGGGAAGTTTTCAACTATAAGCTCTTCAAATGTTTTCTCAGGTCCTTTCTCTCTTTTCTCCTTCTGCGACCCCTATAATGCGAATGTTGTTGAGTTTAATGTTGTCCCAGAGGTCTCTTAGGCTGTCTTCATTTCTTTCCATTCTTTTTTCTTTATTCTGTTCCGCAGCAGTGAATTCCACCATTCTGTCTTCCAGGTCACTTATCCGTCCTTCTGCTTCAGTTATTCTGCTATTGATTCCTTCTAGTGTATTTTTCATTTCAGTTATTGTATTGTTCATCTCTGTTTGTTTGTTCTTTAATTTTCTAGATCTTTGTTAAACATTTTTTGCATCTTCTCGATCTTTGCCTCCATTCTTTTTCCGAGGTCCTGGATCATCTTCACTATCATTAGTCTGAATTCTTTTTCTGGAAAATTTCCTATCTCCATTTCATTTAGCTGTTTTTCTGGGGTTTTATCTTTTTCCTTCATCTGGTACATAGCCCTCTGCCTTTTCATCTTGTCTATCTTTCTTTGAATGTGGTTTTTGTTGAGAACTGACTTTAAAAAAACAAACTAGAAAAGGATTTGAAAGGAATGAACATGAGGTGACTGTAATAACCATTCAAGGCCTCGTAGATAGCAGCAGGTGGCTCAAGGGCAGAGAAGGCAGGTTCGGGGTGCTTGTGGACAGGGTGGAGCTGGCCAGCTGAGATTTATGTTTGTGCATTCTGCTTCCCACATGCCATTTCAGAGAGGCCAGCTGACGAAGAGGAGCAGTGGTCAGATGACTTTGTAAGTATTTGTTCCTGGGACTAGAAGGGTATCATTCCAACCAGGGCCCCTGGGAGGCCTTTTTAAAGACTTGTTTCTGAATGACACGCTGGTGGTCAGCTGCCCATCATGGAGGGGAGATGGCTGGGCTAGAAGGGCCACCCATAGGCAGGGCAGCAATAACCTCACAGCGGCTGACTTGAGCTAGCACCACCATGTGCCAGGCTAGGAGCTTCATACTTATTCCCTCATGTAATCCTCATGACAGCCCTATGAGTAGGCATTCTTATCCCCATTTTCTGCTGGTATTCAGAGTACTCACCAGCACAGCCAAAACAGATGTTAAAATGCTTGAGTATTTCCAAATCAGTTGGGAAATGCCTCTGCCCTGAATTCCACAGTGCCCCATTACTGCTTGGTTCCTGCCAGGAGCCCTAAACAAACTAAAGAGTGAATGCTTGGCCCATCGGGGAGTCTCCAGGATACTCCTTAAGGTCATGGTCAGTACCTGGGCTGGATTACCTGTTAAACGGTTTGGACATCAGCCCTGCCCATTTTACAGGTGAAGAAACCAAGACATGGAGAGTTTAAGTAATTGCAATTCCAAAATTCAAACCCAGGTTCTCAGATCTCAGAAGCAG
Source organism: Mesoplodon mirus (assembly GCF_964341445.2). Lineage (NCBI taxonomy): Eukaryota > Metazoa > Chordata > Mammalia > Artiodactyla > Ziphiidae > Mesoplodon > Mesoplodon mirus. Next base: position 198,756,421 of record NC_138977.1, on the reverse strand, counting down.
ACTTTTAAAACTCAAGGGGCTTGCTGTGACCAAGAGGATATGAACAGACTCTGGGGGCCACAGATGGAGAGGGCTCTCCCTGACCATGATGCCATTGGAGTGGTGTGTCAGAATTAATTGTGAACTCCTTCAAGATGGCTCTGCAACCCACAGGGCCCCAGGGGCCACTTTTCTTTGGGGCTGAATCTTATAGAGACAAGACATCCTAAAAACTTTTCTGTACAATGATTATTCCTCACATATCAGATTCATGCAGAATGTTAGGCTGCTCCGGTCTGTGAGCTTTATATCTGGAAGGGATCCAAGAGGGCCTCCACACAACCACATACCCCATAAGGAAACTGAGGCCAAGAGCCTGAAAATGACTTGCCGACCGTCTCTCAATTACTCAGTGTCCCAGTAGAATGAGAACCCAGGACTCCTGTCCAGTGCCCAGAATTGAGCCTGAGCCCAGCTCCGCACTGTGTACATCACCTGGAGTTTATTCAGAGTATCAGGAGACGGAAGTTCCTCCCGCTCCAACTGCAGAGAAAAGATTTTTGTAAAGAAGGAGTGAGGTGGCCTCACTGTGGGTCACTTAGGCATGGAGAGCCTCCCAGGGCCCAGCAGCACTGATGCCTCAGAAGCACTGCAGCTGCGCCCCCTGCTGGAGGCACACACACACACACACACACACACACACACACACACGGCCACAGCGGAAGCAAAGTTAAGACACTGGACCAACATCCCCCAGGCAACCGAGAAAACTGAGCTCGCTGGCTGGAAGAAGACAAGGTGGGGACCTAGCAAACACAAAATAAAATCAGCCTGAAGAGGAGGGAATGACTTGTGTCCCCAGAGTTAAACAACCAAAATGAAGGGACCAGCTATAGTAAGGATTGATTGAACATTCACTCACAATTTTTACCTTATTGGATTCCCTTGGTGCATAGAATGAAATCCAGGCTTGTTGCTAAAGCCTCCAGACCTAATGAAATCCGACCCCTGCAGCCCTGTCTAGCCTTCCCTGCACCCCCTCAGCAGGGGTTGCTCATCCCAGCCCAGGCACACAGGCCTGCCCTCAGTCCCTACAGCAGGTCGAGGTCCTGCCTAACTCAGCGATTTCAGACTCATGGTCCTTGAGTAGGTGAAGGAAGAGGGGAAGAAAGGAGAAACCAGAGTATCCCCATCCTTCTTCACTTGGTCGGCTCCTTCTTGTACTTCAGGCTTGGCTTAAGTGTCTGCTTCTCACCAGGAAGGCCTTTCCAGCACCCCTCTCCAAGACAGAATCCCTCTTCCCTTTGCTCTCTGTCTCAGGAACCCGATCATTCCCTCAGTGCATCTATGACCAAGCATATCTATTTTATCTGTTTGATGATTTACTTATTTATTATTCACTATTTGTTTGCTGTTGGTCTCCCATGCTAGCATACAAGCACTCTGAGGCCAGGGACTGTGCTCTGAGTCAAGCATGATGGGTGGCACATAGTAGGTGCTCAATAAATATTGATTACACGAATGAAGGAATGGACAATTTGAGAAGATTTTTGTCTGATTACACATTCCCTTCTTCAAAGTTCCCATTAGACTGTCCAAAGTATTGTACTTCCTCAAGTATTGAATGAATGAATGAATGAATGGATTAATTAATTAATTAACAAAAGAATTTTGTTTGTCATAATTTAGAATAATTTGGGGGGAGGGGATTTTTTAAAACTCTTAGAAGTTTGAATAGATTCCCTTTTAATTCTCTTGATGAAAAGACATTCAACACATTCTACTGTGCTTGAAGTAGGAGGGGCTTGTGGTGCATCTCCCACAGAAAAGACTTTCCAAATGAAGGGCCAGTTCAGCCCTTCCTGAGCATCCATCCCCTCCTCCTCAGTACCTTCAGAGCCCAGGCAGCAGCTCAGTGCATTCATTCATTCCAGGTATGCTGGGTGTGCACCTACCCTGCAGCAGGTCCCATGCTGGGCCCTGGATATATAGTCTCAGTCCGGTCCTCATGGGGGCACAGTCTGGTAGGCAGCCCAGTGTCAGAGGACGGCTTCCAGGAACAGCTGACATGGGATCTCTCTTTTTCTACCTTCTCTGCCACCTCTGCCAACCTGGTCCTCTCAGTCAGACTGCTGTGCCGGAGGGGCTGCAAGGACTCCAGACTCCTCCCCGGGATGCACACTGATCCTCAGCCTCCAGGTAATTAAGTCTAGGAAGCCAGTCCCTGCTCCACGAAAACTGAAACAAAGTGGGATGCCCAAACCGTCCCCCACTCAGGCACATGTGTCTGGCTGCCCACTGGTTCTTTCACTTTCTGAATGTCTATTAAAGCAACTGCTTCTCAGTGCTCTTACTGACGTCTCCCTGGGATGCTGCAACAGCACTAACTGGGTCCTTGGCCTGGATGAAGAGAGTCCCTGGCTTGGGAAGCCAGGGTCTTGCCCTGTTAAAGCCTCCCCCCGGCCCACACTTTCACTTCCACTCCACCTCCAGGCCTCCAGCCTGGAAATAGTCTTTGGCTTCTCCAGAGCACAGACTGCAGGCTCAAATTACTCAACTCCTCTGGGCCTCAGTTTCCTCAAATGCAAAATAGGATTTTTAAAAAAACTATCTCATATGATTGTGATGAGGGGTCAATGAGGTATACAGTGCATAGAAATGTTAGTTATAATAATAATCATTACTATTATCATTACTTTATTCAGCCTAATTTCATATTCCCATCTGGTATTTCTGACCTAGGGGTTTGGGAAAATCCCCCCTACAGGAATTTTCTTACCTCCCCCCTCTCCCTGTCCCTTCCTGGCTCCCCCATGCCAGGGTAAGGACAAGCACCCTCCTTTGGGCTCCTTCCTCCTTTTATTCTCTCTCCCCCCACTCCTCCAGCCACCTCGGGAAAAGCTGTATTTTCCGCCTCCTTTCTCTTTCCTTATCCCACTCTTCACCCTCTTCCTCTCCTCTCCCGCATCTCCCTTCGGACTGAGGAGGAAAGCACAGTGCTCACTCACTGATTCCTTCATTTGTCCCAAACATCCTGGGTGCCTGTCATGTGCTGGCCTTGTCATGGGCCCTGAGGATACAGCAATGAAGGAAACACTATACCTGCCTCAATGTTACACAATTGCCATGGAAAGGAGACAGGCCAAAAGGCAGGTACATCATAGATTCATCAGAAAATCATGTATGGATCAAGCATCATGTCAGGCAGTGTGAGGGGGCAGTGGGCACAGAGGTCAGAGGACCTCTTAAGTCCTGAATCAAGTATTTCCTCCATATGAATATACGTATATGTGCTACACATATAAACTATCTCTGAACAAAACACACAAGAAGCTAGTCACTCTGTTTGCCTCTAGGGAGAGGAACTGAGCGGCTGGGAAGACTTCCCTCCTTGTGAACTGTTGGAACTTTAGACTGACTCAACGTATTTTCAATATGGACTTAAATAAAATTTATATAAAAAAAACAAACAAAAAGAAAGAGAATGGACTCTGAGTCAATTTGAAGCCCTTGTCCCTGCAACTGTCCAGCTCTGTTTAAAACAAACAAACCTTATCTCCTCAAAGGTGTCTGTATTCCTGAGCTTCTCCTTACCCTCTCTATTACACTTACATTTTCCTCAACCATCAACCTTCATGATTAATAAAACCTATTTGGTTATTCTATTTTATTGGGTCCTTTTTCTGTCTTCTTATAATATATTTTATCTCTGGCTGTTCTTTGCAGACATACAGAATTCAGCCACCCTTGGGGTTAGAGGTCCATGCGTTCCCCCAGGATAGTAGTCCAGGTGATACGTTTTGGAGACAAAAGGCCCGGCTTCAACCCCAGGGCTGCCGCTAACAGCTGCCTAACCCTGTTTAGCCGACCCCTCCCAGCCTTGCTGTCTCGTCCCTCCATCCCTCCTAAGCACGCGTGGGGCGCTGAGCATGGTATCTGTACTTGCAGGACAGCGATTATGAAAACCCAGATGAGCACTCCGACTCGGATATGTATGTGCTGCCGGCCGAGGAGACTGGGGACGACAGCTACGAGCCACCACCCGCCGAGCAGGAGACTCGGACAGTTCACCGGGCCCTGCCCTTTACCAGGGATGAGTACGTAGGTGAGTCCCCACCCAGACCTTGGGCGCTTGGCCTTCAGGGCAGCAGGGAGCGGGGCAGGCCAAGGTAGCAGGATGGTGGGCACCTCCCACTCTCACCACCTCCATGTGGGTCATCTGGTCACTCACAGGCACTGGAGGCCCCGCTGGTAAGCTTGCCCTTTGGGGAAGGGAGGGGGTATCCTTCTTAAACTGGGAATGTTGAAAACAGGCAAAAGATAAAACAAGCACAACCTGTGGCTCCCCACCTCACCTCAATTCCTGATAGTCCCCAGAGAAATCAACCCAAGATTAGTCCCTTCTTCTCTTCTGGCTTCCTGCGTACAAGGTTCTGGAATTTCTCTTGAGATGGCTGTATGGAACCAGGATGACCTTCAGGGATCCCAGTGTCTGCTAAGGCCCCTCCTTCCTCCATCCCTCCCACCGCCGCCCCACTCAGTGTACAGATACACTGAGTTTGGACTGTGGAGTTTTAATTGGGGGGAGGGGCAAGGGGAGGGGATAGGGGTGAAGCCCTCTAAGCCTGGAATTAGCCTTATTGGTTAAAAGGACGAGTCTTAGGTGTGGCCTTCAGGCCTGAGTGTAGCTTTTAATGCCCCCCCGCCCCCCCCCAAGAAGAAGTCTGTGTTCCATTCTAACAGTGACTAAGTTTAGCAAGGTGAGGAGGGGAGAGTGTCCACGTGATCCCCGTGAGGCTAGGAGTCGTCCAGAGCATCCCTACGTGTAAAGGGTTTAGTGATCCTTTTCCCTGAGGATAGCTTCCTCCTTACAGGGTACCAGGTCCTGCCCCTGCTTTGTGCCACATCTATTGAGGACCTACTATGTGCTGGAGCTATGCTAAGCAGCAAGCAAGACAGGCAGACTCCCAGCCTTTTTACAGTTTACAACTTAGTGCTTTACAGTCATGGCCTACTTCACCTTCTTGATAATCACAAAGGAAGAAAGTGAGGCTCAGAGGAGTGAACTCACTGGGCCAAGGTTTATAAGTGGCAGAGCTGGGATGCAAGTCGGGCCTTGCGGCCTCCAAAGCCCGTGCCCGTCACCGCTCTCTGCTCCACACACCACAACCGAATTTGTGACCTCGTTCAATCATCGCAACAACCCTGGGAAGGAAGGGGCTGCGTCAGGCCCGTTTTACAGACCAAGAAACCGCTATTCAGGACGGTTAAGCGGCTCATTCCAGGTCATACTCTCCGAAGTCTGTCTTCTATGCTTTGCTCCTTCTGAGGGGCTTAAATCTTATATTAAGAAATCTCAGTAAACTCCAAGAGCTGCCAATAAAACTACAAAAACTGACAGTCATAGGCATAGTAAAGTAGATAAATGCCTTGTGCCTGAACACAGCTACGCCACCAGAAGGAGGCACCAAGTGTAAAGTTAACCACATACCCTCAAGGAGGCAGAAGCGCGGGCCGAGGACTGGAGCAGGCGCCGGGAGGAGAGCAGAGTGGGCCAGGCAGAGGCAGGGGCAGCTGTACCAAGCTAGGGGCCGGCCATAGCAGAAGGAAGGAGCAGGAAGCCAGGGTAAGCGCCTGGGCTGGTTCCAGGAAGGGGAACCCACCAGCTTATTCTTATGCGAAGATTTTCCTACAGTGTATCAGTCAGAATGTGTGCTCCCAGATCAACCGGGTAGGCTCCCTGTTGCCTAAGCCCTCCACCACATTATGCAGGTAAGGTTAGTTCTGTATATTAGGCATCGGCTCCGCCAGACACAGTGTTCCTCCTGCCTTGCTGCTTTCTCCCTAATCCCTACAATAACTCTCTGAGGTGGATAGTTATGATCCTCATTTTAAAAATGAGGAATGTGAGTGCCAGAGAGGTTACATAATGAAGAAGCAGCCCAAAGGAGTGCCGCTGGTGGGTGGAGAGCAGGGGACTGAATGCAGGGCCCTTGACTTCAGAGCCTGGACTCCTTCCCTGACACCTGGTGAGGACGGTCCTGGGCCAGGGGGTACTCACGACTTCCCCATGATTCGAGGACATCATTAAGAGGAGGAACGTATAGGTTCACCCGGATAAGTAGTTGCAACCCTGAATACACCTTAGAATAACCTGGGGAATTTTAAAACCTATAATACCAGGTCCCTCCCCAGAAGTTCAAACTGCATGTCTGGAGTGGGGCCTTGGCATTTTTTAAAGCTCCCAGGTGGTTCCTATGTGTAGGCAGGATTGAGAATCACTGCCCTTAAGGCTTCATGGAGTAAAGTGAACCACTGAGGAGTACCGCCCCCCCTGAGACCGCCCCCCTCAAGGTCACCATCTGTTTAGCAGAGTGTTTGGGCTGTCTGCTCACCTGGGTCTGTGGGTCTCCATCAATCCCTAGGAGGATGTTTTTGATGAGGACATTCTTCTGGTTTTTATAATGTAAGTCAATGGGCAGTTGAAATTTTTGCCTAACGGGTCATTCTACTCTTTAAGGGAATGCCCCAGTTAATAATGTGTTGGCTACATAGATGCTGGGGGTTTTATACTTTCTAGATCTCGGTGGCTTCTGCCCAGGGAATGATCCAGAACCCGTTCATCTTATGCTTTGTTGTTCTTGTTGTTTTTCCTCTCAAAGACAATCGGTCAAGCCAGAGGCAGTCTCCGCCCTTCAGCAAGACCCTTCCCAGTAAACCCAACTGGCCTTCGGCAAAGGCAAGGCAGGCCGCTACTCTGCCAGCCCCGACTTCTCTGCATAAACCTCAAGTCCCACCCAGACCCAAAGAGCTCCTTGAGGATGAGGTAAAGTAAATCTGTCCAGAAGACTGCCCAGACCAAGTGGAAGGCAGGATGTGGGCCGGATAGGGGGAGGGGCAGGAGGGTGTGGCCTCAGGCGTGTCTTCCTTCCTCCAGGCCCTGCTCTCTGGCCAGCACTAGCCACCCTGCCCCCTCTAACTCTCCACTGTTATGTTGAAAGGATGTTTTCTTTAAAAATGGCATATATGGTCTTATTTTAAGCACTTTCATTTACTACAGGCATATATATCCATACTGGAGCTGTGCCCTCTAATTATTGCTTCGAGAAAGAATCCCTCGGTTTCCTGCAAATTCCCTCAGTTTCCTGCAAACCTCTCTTTCCTCCATAATATATTTCCCTCTTTATTCTCCATTGCTTCTCTCCCTGTCCTCATTTTCTTTCCCCCACCTTCTTTTCTTTCTGATCCTCCACCCTCCTCCTCTAAACTGCAGAGGGGTGCAGTGGGACATACACTGGAGACCCCTAGTCTGTAGGAAGACCCTGCACAACCCGTGGAGGAGCTGACCCCTCACTTCCCTCCGCAGCTCTTGCTTCTCACTCCCTCTCCCCAGCCCTGGGTATCCAGGGACCATCTTTGCTGATTGTCCAGGACCCAACTCTAGGTTTATGTCATCAATCTCCCTTCTGCCAGCACCTAGATTTTCACGTCTTATTCCATATGGAATTGTTCCAATTTAAAAATGAACAGGTAAACACATTCAGGCTATTGCAGGAATGACTGATAAAGCCTAATATGTTATGGCTCCCAGATGTACTTGTATTTTAAATAGAGTCAAAGACAAGCCCTCAAACTTAGCCATTAGAACAACCCTACAAGTGTAACAGTCTGAGAAAGAAAATAACATTAAAGGCAACTCTTAACCATCACCAGACATAATCTTACTGCAGCTTCTCAAAGAAGTAACTTGTTTTTATAAATTTATTTATTTATTTATTTATTTTTGGCTGCGTTGGATCTTTGTTACTGCGCATGGGCTTTCTCTAGTTGTGGAGAGCGGGGGCTACTCTTCGTTGCAGTGCACGGCTACTTATTGCGGTGGCTTCTCTTGATGCAGAGCACAGGCTCTAGGCACGTGGGCTGCAGTAGTTGTGGCACACGGGCTCAGTAGTTGTGGCTTGCGGGCTCTAGAGCACAGGCTCAGTAGTTGTGGTGCACGGGTTTAGCTGCGCCGCGGCATGTGGGATCTTCTGGACCAGGGCTCGAACCCACGTCCCCTGCATTGGCAGGCGGATTCTTAACCACTGCACCACCAGGGAAGCCCCAGAAGTAACTTGTTTTTAAATGCCTGTAGATGATAAAACCTACAGCTTATGAGCATGTTGTGAAATGACCTTCATTTCCACCTTAGAATAATTTGTAGCCCAAGAAGAGATGGAAAAGAGAGACTTTTAAATAAAATAGAGGCAGCATCCAAGCTCAAATCCTTGCTTTGACCCTTACTAGTTGTGTGACTTAGGCAAGTCAGATACACTCTCTGAGTCTCAGCTTTTCCTCTCTTCAGGTTATTGTAAAGATTTAATAAAGGAATATATATATATATATCACTAAATACAGTGCCTCACACAAAGAAGGATTCCATGTATCATATATATATTGGATTCCTTTCTACCATATTCTAGATTCTTTATAAAATCCAGTTTCCTAGTTTCTCCTGAAGACTGAGGGCCTGTCAACACTTGGCGAGCCATGGCCTCAAAGCAGCTGAGCCTCATGGCAATACTCCAGCTCAGCTGTGAATCCCTGGCTCCTGTTTCCATTTGTCATCATCCCCATCACTCATATAAGACTTGCACACACCCTGACTCTGTACATGTCCCATTATTGTTCCACGCCTGCTCCTGTAAGTATTTGAGTTTATGACCCCCTCTCTAGGGACAGTTAAAGTCAGGAAGTCAGCAGACTGAGAATGAGTGTGGTTTGTCAATCCTCAGTCTGTCTGTCAGTATGAGAGGGGATGCTGCCCTTTCAGGGTAAGAACAGGGTGGCCGGGAGAATCTGAGCATGGGACATGGTAGGGAGACCATCTGTTAGGGTCTCACCACGAATTCTTTCGGCATTTGGCAAATCCATATGAAGATATCAATTCAGACACAGAATACAAATGAAGACTGTGGGTTATGTGAAGCTCTCCTTTTCTGTGACTAACTGGAGGTGGACCCCAGTGGGGAGAGGCCGAGGTTTGCTAATAGCAGCCTTGAGGAGGTGGCTCAGGCAAGTCTGAACCAGTGGGAAAAGGAGAAGTCTGGAGGAGGCACATTCTGGAATGGGCAGATGGACAGTCAAGATGAGAAAGAGGTTTAAAAAAGAAAAAAGCCAACATTAAGATCTGGCTGAGCCATTAGACAGGAAAAGAAGTCAAACAGAAGCATAAATGAAAATGTTTGGCTCTGCCATACAGGTTACAGGCAAAATATGGGGGTACAGGCTGATCAGAGAGTTGGCGGTGGGAGGAAGGAGCATCTGTGCTATAACAACGAGAGCGGCTAACACTTGACAAGTGCTGTGTGTCGGTGGTGTTCCGAGCACTCTGTATGTATTATCTCATTACATCCTCACAGCAACCCTAGGAAGTGTGTGCTATTATCATCCCCATTACAGATGAGGAAATGGTACAGATGAGGTGCAAAGGGGTTGAAGAACTTGTCCAAGGTCACAGAGGTAAATGACAGAGCCAGCATTTGAAATCAGATGATTAGATACTAGATCCCAGGTGCTAAAGAGCTATCCTGTGCCACCTCTCCAGTACCCACTGAGAAGAGACCAGCTCTTCATTCAGCACAAATGTGGCAGGGCTTCATTGGTGCCCAAAGCAGACCCAGTACCTGTCTTTGCAGGGCATCAGTTTTGTGATTTTATGTGACCTTGGATAGATTACTCAACTGCTCTCAAATTCCTTATCTGTAAAATGAGGATAAGTATACCTAACTTAATAGTAGGTATCATTGAAATAATACAGTAAAATAATGTATGTAAAGCTATTAAATGTTCACATGAGTTGTATTAAGCAAGAAACTCATGTAGGCATTTAATAGCTCATCTTAGCAACTCCTGATATGGAATGGGGTGAAGGGCAATGGGAAAGTGAAAATAAGATGAATCCGTGGTGCTCCTATTTTTCACATTTAAAGTTTTGGAGAAGGCAAACATATACCTATATACCTATAGCAGGTGTCTTAGTACTGAACATCTAAACACTGGAGTTGATCTAAGATTATTTTTAAAATAATCATCTATATTTTAATCATGCTATTGTAAAAACTGAGGAAGAATTCTAATAGCATGTAGGTTGTGGCAGTAGAAGCCTGGCTTCAAAAGACCAATTATTCATGTAACTACAGCCAGTTTTTTGTGATGTGAACATGGGATAATGGGGTTTATATTAAAACACTAGCAACGTGAAGATTAACTTGTTAGGACACAGATTATGATGATTCTTGATCATTTGCTTATTTTGGCAGGTAACAACTTTAGTATAGTATTATAGTATAGTACTAGTGGTACCTACCTTTTTGGGTTATTACAAGGAGTAAGTGAGATTACACATGTAAAGTACTTAGAAGAGCACCTGGCAATAAGCGCTCAATAAATGTTTGTTTTTTGTTTCTCCCAGTCCCCATGTTGGCAACCAACCAAGGCAGGTTGTAAAAACCACTTCTGAGATCTGGTTACTTTATTTACCTCTTATAAAATCCCTCCCTCCCTATATTTAAAGTCATTTGATTACTGACAAAGGTGCCAAGACAATTCAACGGGAAAAATTAGTTTTTTAAACAGTGCTAAGATAACTGTATATACACATGCAAAAGAATGAAATTGTACTCCAATCTCACACCATATATAAAAAGTTAAATAAAACTGGATCATAGGTCTAAGTGTAAGATAAAACTATAAAACTCTTGGAAGAAAACATAGGTATAAATCTTTTTTTTTAATTTTAAAAATTTATTTTATTTATTTATTTTTGGCTACATTGTGTCTTCGTTGTTGTGCGCGGCCTTTCTCTAGTTGTGGAGAGCCGGGGCTACTCTTTGTTGCAGTGCGCGGGCTTCTCATTGTGGTGGCTTCTCTTGTTGTGGAGCGTGGGCTCTAGGCACGCAGGCTTCAGTAGTTGTGGCACACAGGCTCAGCAGCTGCGGCTCACAGGCTCAGTAGTTGTGGCGCACGGGCTTAGTTGCTCTGCGGCATGTGGGATCTTCCCAGACCAGGGGCTCAAACCCGTGTCCTCTGCATTGGCAGGCAGATTCTTAACCACTACGCCACCAGGGAAGCCCAGGTATAAACTTTTATGACCTTGGGATAGGCAATGGTTTCTTAGATACAATACCAAAAGCAGAAACAACAAAAGAAAAAAGTAGATAAAATTGACTTTAAAATGTAAAACGTTTGTGCTGCAAATGATACCATAAAGAAAGTAAAAAGACAACATGTAGAATGTGAGAATTTTTTTGCAAATTATATATCTGATAAGAGATTTAAATCTAGAACGTTTAAAGAACTCTTATAATCCAGGGCCTCCCTGGTGGCGCAGTGGTTGAGAGTCCGCCTGCCGATGCAGGGGATACGGGTTCGTGCCCCGGTCTGGGAGGATCCCATATGCCGCGGAGCGGCTGGGCCCGTGAGCCATGGCCGCTGGGCCTGCGCATCCGGAGCCTGTGCTCCGCAACGGGAGAGGCCACAACAGTGAGAGGCCCGCATACCGCAAAAAAAAAAAAAAAAAAAAAAAAAAAGAACTCTTATAATCCAAGAATAAAAAAGACAAACAACCCAATTAGAAGTTGGCAAAGGGGTTGAACAGACTTTTCTCTGAAGAAGATATACAAATGGCCAATAAGCAGACGAAAAGATGCTTAACGTCATTAAGGGAAATGCAAATCAAAATCACAATTAGATATCACTTCACACCTACAAGGATGCTTACAATCAACAAGACAGACAGTAACAAGTATTCGTGAATTTGTGGAGAAATTGGAACCCTCATACATTGCCAGTGGGAATGGAAAAATTGTGCAGCCACTTTGGAAAACAATTTAACAGTTCCTCAAACAATTAAATATAGAGCTACAACATGACCCAGCAATTCCACCACTAGGTATATTCTCAAGAAAAATGTCCATCTACACAAAACTTGTACATGAATGTTCACAACAACGTTATTCATAATAGCCAAAAAAGTAGAAACAACCCAAATGTCCATCAACTGATGAATGGATAAGTAAAATGTGGTATAGTCATACAATGGAATATAATTTGTCCATAAAAGGGAATGAAGTACTAAAACGTGGTTAAACCTTGAAATTACTATGCTAAATGAAAGAAGTCATGACAGACTGTGTATTGAAATATTGTATGATTCCATTTATATAAAATGTCCAGAATGGGCAAATCTTAAAGATAGAAAGAAGGTTGGTGGTTGACTAGGTCAGGGGAGGGGATGCATGGGAGTGACTAATGGGTGCAGGGTTCCTCTTGGGGGTGATGGAAATGTTCTAAAGCTAGATTGCAGTGATGGTTGCACACTCTGTTAATATACTACAAATCACCAAACCACTTTACATGGGGGAATTTAATGGTATATGGATTATATCTCAGAAGATTTTTTTAAATATCACTGCTTCTTATGCAGTAAACTCTGAATATACAGCATTTCTGTATTTCTTTTAGGCTGATTATGTGGTCCCTGTGGAAGATGAAGATGAAAACTATATTCATCCCACAGAAGACAGTTCACTCCCATCTGACAAAGGCAAGCGTTTGTAGTTTTAAGCACCTGAAAACTTCTGCAGTTGATAGAGGCATACAAGACCATTTGCTAGCAAGCTCTAAGGGGTTCAGAAATGATAGTGCCCAGGCCTCTCGCCTCTGTGGCCATAGCATTTGCCTTCTTTGGCTAGTGGAACAGAGAGCATAGTGAGCAACCCATCTCTGTGTTTGATAGCCTTTACCCTTCTTTCTCCATCCTCTTCCATGATTTAATACTCTCTTCTCAAGGTATAAAAGCACCTAAGTTCTTCTATTTAGCTCCTCACTTAGAATGGATTTCTTATAAAACCTAATACTCACAAAGTCATGAGCCACCATGTTGACCTTACAAATATTGCACCAGGAACAGTTTCTGCAGAGGACTGAAAAAATGAAAGAGTAAAATATGCTCTATGTTCTAATCCTTTAAAAGTGAGTGCTATCTCAGGCCCATGAGAAACATTTCATTTGTACATCCTTCATGAAATAACAAACGCAGTTACAAACAAATTATCTTCAAAAGCCTGTGCCACACAGCCTCAGATGAGGCATGGAACAGTGTATGATCACTCTGGATATAGTCGCTATGGAAAATATAATCCTGTATAAACGCTGCCTCTTCAAGTAACATTACTCATCTAATAAACTTGACTCCAAAGTAGCAATACTCAGTTTTTACACTGCCATCACGTCGCAGCCCTCTCCCACGCCCTAAGTATCACCAACAACTTCTAGACCCACCAGAATTCCTGAATTCACCCATCACCATGAAACAATAAATACAAATTAAATGCCCCCACCTCCACCCCCCCCATAAACCTACAAAATCCAAGAGGAATGATATGTGTTACGTGTGTTACGTGTGGCAGGGAAGGTGGGGCTATTAATCTGGCCCCTCCACTGATAGTTCAGTGCACATCTCCTGGTAAAAAAACCAAACTCTTTCATCTCCTAGACACCCAGTTTGGCAAATGAAATTCCAAGCCAGTATTCACTTTAATCATTAATATATTCATTCTAAAAATGTTTTTTTCTTCTGAGAAGGTTTCTTTTAATGGCTTGTGGGCTTACTAATTGTGTCTCCCATTCTTTGCAGATTCTCTGGTCTGACCCATCATTTCCACAATGCATTTTTCCATAAGTGTGAATCTCCCTCAGTAGACTATCTACTATATATGTATGTGTGTGTGTGTGTGTGTGTGTGTGTGTGTGTATATAATTATAATATAGGTGTGATTTTGTGTTTCAGCTCCCATGGTGAATAGATCAACCAAGCCAAATAACTCCTCAAAGCCAGCCTCACCTCCAGGGACAGCTTCAGGTAGAGTGTACACATGATCTGGTGGTTTTGTTTCTGTTTTTTTAATTGTGAAATTACTACATTTGGGGGTTTCATTTTTAATATGTTCTAAATAAGACAAACAACTCAGAGCGAATATTAATAATCCCTTGTATTTCCAAATGTCCTAATAAATGGTAACAGAGGCCTTCTCCTCATGCTCATCCACTGTCTGGGGGCACCTATGTGAGGGGACCCTCGCCCCCGTGCCACTGCACCTCTATCAGACAAGTCCTTTTTTTCGTCCTACCTCTCTGGGCACTTGGCTGGCTTGCCCTCCTTCTCCCCTCCCCTGATGAGGACACCTGCACCGTGCAGCCTCAGCCCTCTGCTCTTCCTTCAGAACGTCGTGCGGTTAAGAGCTTGGGTTATGGGCCAGGCATCCCAGTGCTCCCCATTATCAACTGTGTCACCTTGGGTCTGTACTTCACCTCTCCAAGCATCACATTTTCTCATCGGTAAATGGAGATAACAGCCCATGCCCTGAGACAGGAGAATTCTGAAATTGTGAATGGGAAATTCTTAATGCAGTGCCTGGCACACAGTAGGTGCTCGGTAGAGTAGTATTTTTCACTTCTTTCCAGTGTATCCATTCTTCTGGCTTCACTTCTCTGGTCTAAGCTGATAACTCTCTGGTGTCCAACCTTGACCTTTCTTCCCTTCTGAACACGTTGACCTTCCCACTACCTCAGTGTATCCATCACCCCTACCCTTCGGGCATCCATATTCCTCTTTACACATCAGCCTCCAGGCTCCATGTCTCAGAGGGCCCATGTTCTTTCCCACTTCTGCTTTGCTTTTTCCTGAATTTGCTGTTCTATTTTAGTTGCCGCCACCTGAACCAGGCTTTCTTTACTTTATCACTTCATACCTTCTGTCTTACAGAGTCCACTAGCCATACTCTTGCCTCTAGGCTCTCTCCTCAGTCACTGAGATGAGCTTCTGACCCCCTCCAAATGTTGCTAGCTTCATTCCATTATAAAGTTAGTTTTTACCATGTCATCCCTACCCAAACCATGAACACTCAGTGGTTCCTAGGTGTCTCCTGTAGGGTTTGGCAACCCCCAGACTGAGGCCCACAGTACTGAGTGGCGCCCATACCCCAACCCTTTTACAGCACAGAGAGGTGCAGGAGCTTCCTCAACAGCATTCCCTCCTTCTCCTCTCCCCCACCCTGTACCAAACACACACACGCGCGCACACACACACACACACACACAAACACACACACACACAAACACACACTCCCTTCTCTCCCAGACCTGAAGGCTGAACACACACACACACACACACACAAACACACACACACACAAACACACACTCCCTTCTCTCCCAGACCTGAAGGCTGAACACAGAGACTGGGAGACTGACCTCTGCTTTCAGGGACGTGCTCCTTGAGAGAAAACGAAAGAAGAGTATTTTAGAAAATCTTTTCCTAGACTCATTTCCTGTGCAATTGCTCACCCTCTTCACAAGTTCTTATTTATCCTCCCCCTCGGAATCCACAGGCTCTTTATACTTGGGGACTGGAGGTCAGAGGCATCTTATCCAGCTCATCTTAATTTCTGGGAACAAATGTCAACACACCAACCTAAAATGGCACGGCGAGGTTGCTTTGGTCCCAACTGAAACAGAGACTCCTGACACGTGATAACTCAGAAGGGCTGTTATTACTGGAATAGAAAACCTTTCACTGAAACAGATAAATGAAGGCTTAAACCCTCCTTTAGAGTAATAGTTTAATACTCTCTGGTGCTTACATCTTAAAATGCTCTTCTTGCCTTACACAGACCTCTTCTTCCTAAAACACACCCAATACTCCAATCAGCCTGTCTTTCCCATAAGACTCTCAGCTCCATGTCTTGCTCATAGCTGTGTTTCCAAGGCCTAGACAGGACCTGGCTCAGAGTAGGTGCTGAAATGGTAGATGGGTCAGTTGGTTGAGAGAGCGATTGAGTCCCCCAACTCTGGCTGTCTTTAAGGAATCACATGGCCCCATCATGAAGGCATTAGCCCACTGGATTTATTATTCATTAGTTTTATATTAACCTAGTATAGCTATATTTTATCACTAGAGGCATCAGATGAAGAAACAAAACCTGAACAAGAAAATAATTTCCTGGTTAAATGATTATTGGGTATAGACAGGAGGAAGTTCAGGAGGAGGAAGGAAGTGAGATAACTTGAGGGAGGGGGGGCGCGGGTAGGGAACAAACCTGAACAGTTAGAGGGAGTTTCTGAGTGTGCAAACAATACAGTTTTCAGAGATGATTTTTATAAAAGGAATAATCAGACTACTTGCCTGTGTCTTTAAATAACTGATCATTGTCTTTAAAGCCTTCAGAAAGTTCCCTGATAGGCATCATGAAAGTGCTAAGGTGTCAGGGGTTTCTGTTAAAGTCCCACACCACGACACTTGCCTCTGGTTAATGTTGCTTTTGGCTCTTTGATGGCTAATAAGGTGCTGGCCGCAGATTACATAGCGAATTAGGTGCAGAGGTAGGCTCTCCCTCTCCTTCATGTTCCATACTGGGAAGTACAGTAGCAGGAGTTAGCACAGACTCCAAAGCCAGAGGGTCCAAGTCTTCACTCACTAGGTGCCAGACTTTGAGCAAGCTAAGTAATCCCTCCGTTTCTTAGTTTCCTCTCCTGAAAAAAATGAAGGGGAAAATGGCACCTATGCCTAGGGGTATTGTGAGAATTACATGAGTAAAAAGATATGAATCACACTCATAAAATGATAGCTCTTTGTGATTTATTATTGTTATTGTTCAGAATCCCTTGTTTAACCTGCCTTGATTCATGACCAGTCTGGCACATCACCCGGTACACATCTCAGAGAAGTGTTTCTTCCTTTCCATATAAAGTTTTACTCTAAATTTCGGGGTTTTTCAACCTCAACACAGTTGGCATTTGGGGCTAGGTGATTTTTGTTGGAGCTGTCCTGTGTATCGCAGGCTGTTTAGCAGCATCCCTGACCTCTGCCCACTAGATGCCACTAGCACCCCCTTCCCCAGTAGTGATAGGCAAAGATGTCTCCAGTCATTGCAGAAAGTCCCTGGAGGAGGGGGACAAAATCACTCCCAGTTAAGAAGCACTGGTCTAAACAAACTGAAAGACTGAAGTCCATTGTGATTTATCTCTAAATGAGCATTTAGAAGAAGGCAGCGCAACCTCTGGCTAATTTGTAGCTTTTGTCAGAAAAGGGTAGACAGAGCATGTATTTCTGAGCTTGCTCTAAGTAAACAGCATTTTTAAAGTATTCTATCTCTTTATTTCTTAAAATAGGGGAGGAGTTTCGGAATTTACAGTTCCCTGCTAATATGCAAGCAGAATTTTACCCATAGCCCAAATTATTCTTAAGTTGTTAAATTAAATCTCTTTTATGTATTTTGTAAGAGTTCATATAGTACCTGAGAGTAAGGGATGCTTCGGCTCGTATGCAAGCCCCACTAATGGTAATAGGGTGTCTATAACAGCTAAAAGAGAGTTAAATCCCAAGGGCTTACAATGCCAACACTGAGATCATTAAGAATAAGGAAACCTACCACCACTGTATGCAAAACTGAAAAGAGGATGATGCATAAAATATACATGATAGAAGGAAAAAGTAAGGGTAAATTGTTTTCCAAGTTAGGAAACTTCGGTAAGCACCGGCTTGTGCAAGGCCTGTGCTGTTAAATCAAACCTTAACATAACTTTTTGCTCCCTATGATTTAAACAAAGATGATTTTTCTCTTTTATTAGTATGCTTTTGGACACATCTCCCTCTATTGCATCCCCAGTTTCTCCCTTGGAGCTTTCCAACCAAGAATTCGGCTTGGCCAGGAAGCAGGGATCCTGGCAATGAGAAGGGTACAGTGTTGTCCTACCCCAGCCATGACCCGGGGTCTGACTTCAGCCAGGGAGGCAGAGAGGACCACTGGCCTACGAGGAGTAACTCTCCATCCTCCCGTGGGCATTCACAAAAGCAGCCCTCTGTTTCACTAATATTTCCCCACATAAGGGAGAAGCAGCAAGTGAATCTGACATGCCAAATCATGCCCCAGAGTAACATTATGAGATATTGGCTAGAGAGGACACTGCCTGCCTAGGCTTTCAACTTGAATGGCCTTGGTTTCCAACCCTGGCCCTGCCCGTTAACCTCTCTGAGCCTCTGTTTGCTCCCCTTTATGTTATGTGAGGCTTAGAAGTGGCACATGTGAAGTAACTGGCACAGTGCCCGGCACCTAGAGATACTGCCGTGGTTGATAACAAGATGAGAAAATGAAAATAACAATAATCATATTTACTGAGATCCTTTATGAGCTATAACTTATGTATCATAAAACTCACTCATTTTACATGTATAATTCAATGTTTTTTGTAAATCATTACATTTATAGAGTTTTGTAACCAGCACTACAATCCAGTTTTAGAAACTTTCTGGGCCTACCCCAACTCCAAAAAAGCCATTATGCTCATTTGTGGTCAGTGCTGTTCCCATCCTCAGCCCTGGGTAACCCTGATCTGCTTTCTGTTGCTATAGAGTTGCCTTTTCCAAACATTCATATAGATGGAGTCATATAATATGCAGTCTTTTCCATCTCACTCCTTTCACTTAGCATAACATTTTTGACCCTCTAAACTTTCAGTCCCTTTCCAGCAATATTACTTTATATTTGGCTAATTCTTTACATGTTCAAAGTTACCTTATTACCTAATCACAGTAACTCTGTGTTAGATAAAGTAGCTAGTGGCATCCCCATCTCACAGAGGGGGAAACTGAGGCATAGTGGCTCATAAGAGGTCACACAGCCAGTTTGGTGGCAGAGAAATAACTAGAACCCTGTCTTCCTGCTGCAAAACCAGAGCTTGTACTGGACTCCACCACCACAGAGGACAGCCAGCATGCCCCTCCCTCTCCTCTGATTGCAGAAGTTATTTACGAGGAGGGAAGGGGAAAGGAAGACGTTGGCCGACTGTTTGCAGATATGAAGGAAAGGGAAGCTTAGTAAAGAAGCCAGGCAGTAGATATGACAACAGTAACATGCCCAGGCCAAGCGAGCCCTTGGTGAAAAGAGAGGGGACCCCTGGGAGGAAATTCTGACTTAGACCTTCTTTCTGCTTCCTTATTTTTCAGACGAGGATTTTTTTTCTCTTCCCTGAAACTTTCTATCAACAACTATGAGTAGCCAAGTGTATTTTCACAATGTGAATCTTAAGTATTGAGAATGTGAAGAACAATATCAACTTGATACCCTTGCTAATAAAACACAGTTAGACTCATACTACTACATATTCAGATGACATTTCCATTTATTGTCGGAGGAAATGTTAAAAATTCCATATGTAGTTTCTTTCTCAAAATGTTTTTAAAAATCCCATCCGGTTGAGAGTCCACCTGCCGATGCAGGAGACATGGGTTCGTGCCCCGGTCCAGGAAGATCCCACATGCCACAGAGCGGCTGGACCCGTGAGCCATGGCCGCTGAGCCTGCACGTCCGGAGCCTGTGCTCTACAACGGAAGAGGCCACAACAGTGAGAGGCCCGCGTACAGCAAAAAAAAAAAAAAAAAAAAAAAAAAAAAATCCCATCCGGGTCAGCTTACATCTAAGTAAGGGTTACATGGGAGGGGCCGTTCCTTCACCAGATGCCACTGGTGAATGCTTATGGAAATTAGCCCTATGTAAGGACTATGTGTAGAAAGAGTAAATGGGCTCTGAGTGAGAGCCTGAAGGCCTCTCTCTAGTCAAGTACATGAGAATGAACTTTATGATCTCTGCATTTAATACTTTTCGAGGACTTTTTCCCTTTTTTTGTGTTTGGAATAGGTGGTCCTGACAGATGAGGTGGCATGGGGGTGCATGTGTCTTCTCTTGTTATAAATTTTGAGAGGGCAGAAGCCTATGTCTACTTCTTCAGTTCTTCCACAGTCCCTAACACAATGCCTCCAAGGGCTTTACACATAGCAGGTTCTCAATAATTCTTGGTAATAGATTATTACCTCAGTGTTTACTTATGTGTGCTTTATCTTGCAAACTCAAACAATACATACTGTGGGCAAGTCCAACCTATATGTACAGAGTATCCCCTTTAAGTCCATTAGGAATTGTGGACTTACAAATGTAGTAAGTTCTTAATTAAAACATTTATTCAGTTCAATTTAATTCAGTAGAGAGCCTTTATCTCACTGAGCAGTAATGTCCAGGCAGGCGGTATCAGCCTGAGAGGAGGCAGCTGGGACGCGCTGAGGGGAGCTGGCTTAGCTCTGGCCTCTCCCCATCCAGGCCTGCTCCCTATCTCAGCAGTGAATCTCTGCCTGTCTCTCACCTTCTTCCCTCATAACGATGCTCTGGCTTCTATCTTCAGGTAGAGGGAGGGGAAATGGGCGCGGTGGACAAGGCCTTCTGGGTCCCTTCTGTGACTTCAGAAGATGAGATTTGGGTAATAGCTTGCTGCTTCTCTCCATTTGTCTATTTCTGCAATGAGCAAAGGCCCTAAGAACTCAGAGATGAATGAATGAATGAGTGTTCTCCAAATGTGAGGTTAGGTTTGTGTACTGTGTAAATGTGGTTAGGAACGAGCAGTGTCTATAGGTGTGATCAGGAGTGGTGGGTCTGTGCCCCCCTGTCTCTAGGCACTGCTGTTGTGCACATTTGTGCAGTGCATATGGATACAAGTGTGGGCTCTTAGGTCCCTTCCATAGGAACCCTTGTGAGCTCTTATTGAGCCCACAGAATCAGGGGCTCTGAACTTGTCCCACGGGGGAAATGAGAAGGTCATTTAGCAATGTTTAGATGGAGTTCCTAAATAACATCCTAGTTTTGAGCTTATAAATTGGCATTTATAAAATGTTTCATCACCTTTGCCTATAGGTTTTCCCCAAAAACTTCAATGTAACTACTTATATATGCTTAGCTGAAAGTAAGAAAAAACGTGCATGTATTTCTGAGCCTGCCAGCAAGGCCAGCTCACTGTGACCATCAGCCTCAGCTCAGGGCTAGAGACTAACCTGTGTATATGTCTGCGCAGGTCGAAAGAGCGGGGCCTGGGACTCTAAGTCAACCTCTTCACCTGCTGCGCCATCCCCACTGCCCAGGGCTGGGTAAGTTCCTGTTGCAGAGAAGCGACTCTGTGAATTCAGTGTATGGTCTCCATCACTGCTGTGAGCAGAGCTGCCTGGAATCCACAAAGGAGTCCTGCCTGAGAATCTGGGGGCCAGAGTGGGGTGTTTTCCTGCTGTTTCCATTCAGAAGCTTACCTGCCCAAGCTCATATGCAGGTGCACCTAACATTACAATAGGTGTGTTACTGAAGAGTGTGGAAATGAAACCCTATTGCCCTGGTCTTCTCCACACCCATGCATGCTTCAAGTTGGACTAGGGGTGTTCCTGCTGACATCAAAAACTAGTAGTCTTTCCTCCCATAAACTTCTAGCTAAATCTTGAGCTCACTGACTTGTGTTCCACAAGACACAAGCTCCAGCACCTGAATAATTTTAAGACCCACCAGCAGGTTTCATCCCTACTTCCTACTCCTCAGTTTCTCTTCCAAGTAGTTAGTGATCTGCAAACAAATGTGTACACAGAGCAGCATGCACTGGGTGTTCAATCAAAGCAACACTGCCAAGGTTCCTTTCAAAAGGGAGATGAGAGAGTCATTCTTTCTCATTGAACTTAGAAGAGCTTTGTAAGATATTGGGTGAATGTAACGTGTTAATATCACAGTGACCCCATAATTTCATATTGGCTCAATAGGTTATTTTAAAAGCACATTTAAATCTGTCCAAAGCAAGCCTGCATGGTTATAGCCTTAATTCTGCCTCTGAGTAAAGCAAAGAAATTCTCCATTTCAGGGGTTTATTAAACAAAACGCTGCACACTTCTCTCTTGCCTTAGGTTTATCACTTCAGGCAAGTTACTTAGTCTCCAAATCTCTAAAATGTAATAAAAACACCCATTTAAAAAGGACAGTGTGAGGTTTAAAAAATATGTGAAGAGCCTAACCCAGTGCCAGGTGTCTTAGAGGCACTTGGGAATTGTTAGTATTCTTCCCCCAATCTTCCAGCTCTCAGCCAAAACAAAGTGAAAGATAGAGAGAAAGCCAGTGTTCAAAATAAACATGGAAGAGAATTAGAGAGCGTTAGCAATATTAGAGTCCAATCTCTACTGAACTAAGACAGACCAGTACGTTAGGCCAGGAAAGCACCTTCAGGACCAGAGATCAGAGTGGGTTTCCAACTTGTGTTGTGTCGGTCTTGGGTTTATCTGTTTGGAATGAAATTCTAGGCAGACGTCTAGCAGAGAAGAGTCACCTGAAGCAGGGGGAACATTGGCGTGGGGAGGTGCTGGCTACAAATGTACCTGCTTGGCCACCCTCATGTCTCCACCCTCCTTCCCCAGACAGTAGCCCTGGGGTGCTGCTGGGGGAAGGGACGGCTCTACATACACACTTTGAAAACGCTGATTCTGGTCCTCATTTTACAGATGAAGAAACTAAAGTTCAGACTGGCCCTCACAGCTGAGAGAAACAGGC
Source organism: Mesoplodon mirus (assembly GCF_964341445.2). Taxonomy (NCBI): domain Eukaryota; kingdom Metazoa; phylum Chordata; class Mammalia; order Artiodactyla; family Ziphiidae; genus Mesoplodon; species Mesoplodon mirus. The sequence goes on along the minus strand of NC_138977.1, from coordinate 198,734,005 downwards.
CTGAGGTCACAGGGTAATCAGTAGCAGAACTGGAACAAGAGCTCAGTTATCCTGATTCCCTGGCAACTGGTGCTCCTGTTTATCCCCATTAACCCCTTTGCCATCTGTCAGCAGACCCTATCTGAGGCTAGAAGGATCATGGCTAAATCCTGCTTTCATCCCTCTCTTCCCTTCAAGGATAGTCTTCCTACACACTTGTATCACTTTCATTATTCTAGTTTAAATTTGAGAGTAAAATGATAAGTCCTCAGCTCCTCTTTATCTTTGTTGTGTTTTAACAAAGCCAATCTCTTTTCATCCCCCAGGAAAAAAACAGCTACGCCACTGAAGACGGTGAGTTAATTCTGCATTTAAATGTGCTTCAGGTTTCCCGCAATGTTTATTCTTGTCCACTTATTTAAAGTTGATGATGCTTTTTCCGCTAAGGTGAACACAGCAATCATGTTGCTGCCTAGATGGTCCAAGAGAAACTTGGGATCCTCACTTGGGAGGGAAGGTGCTGCATGGGAGGCTCACATCCTCCCTGAACCCGGCGGCTTCACTGAATGTGAACGGGCCGATCAGCGGTCAGGCTCCCTGCGTCCCAAGACCTTTGTCTTCCCCTGTGTCTGCTTCCCACCCGCTGGCCTGGGAACTAATGACTGACAACCGCATATCAGGCACAAAGGCCTGAGTACACTCAACTTCTGGGCAGAACGTGGGGAACCTGGGCCAGCCCACTATTCGAGGAAGCCCACTTTGACCTGTTATCTGTACTGTAGCCTGCCATCTACAGTCCCTTACAAACACCAAGATGGTGGGGCCCTGAGACCAAAGCCAGATGCCAGATTTCCACTGCATAAGCACTACTGCCCAGCAGCTGCTGGGGGTCATGGTATCCACCAACCCTGTTGACAGAGTGGGGAGGCCAGGATGACACCGCTCCTTTCCACACTTCCAGTCCATTGTCACTTAATGCAAAAGTGGGCTGGGGGACTGTGTGTTTTTAATTGTTGGTCTTGTGACTGAAAGAAAAGCTATGCATCAAAGAAATGTTCTCCCCCAGTATTTATTTTAATAATATTGCTTTGACTTTTATTTCCACATACCCCTGTATTGAAGATCCTTGCCTTTCTTTTTTTTTTTAAATAGACTCCAGTTGTCTCTCAACAGAATGCCTCAAGTGTTTGTGAAGGTAAGCCTATTTTACTTTGACAGATGAGCATGTCCTCTGAAAGTTATTTTGATTAAGGATTTGTATACAAATGTATTTCTAAATTTCTTTAATTATTCATAAGGCAACTGTGAACATAAAACTCAATTTTCTAAACAGAACAGTCTTTACTTTGCCATGAGTAGTGAGTAGCAAAGCTGATCAGGACCTGAGCTTGCCAGGCTGCACCTTTGGGGCAGGCCACAGTCTACATGCCCAAAACCTGCCTGTTTGTAGACAGATATGACTTGCCAGATACAGTGTCACAGTGTTACATAGGTGTGAAGACTTATTTAGAGCCAGTCACGTATCTTAGAATTAATGGCTAAGTTAAGGTAATGAATTCTTAAAAACCTGTTTGTTCGAACAAGTTCTTGTGCTAAGTTTTCAAAATAATGTTTCCTGAGTTCAAACATCTATCTTAGTACATCTTCAAATGCTTCCCTTACGTCGTTTTATCATAACCTAAAACCCTTATGTATACTTTTTATTAGAACTTTACCATTTAAAAAAAAATTGTATTTGAAAAATACTGGGGAGAAAAAAAACAGAAAGAAGAATCATCCATAAGCTCAACACTTAAAACACTATATAGAAATTAAAATCCTGCACCCGTCTAATTCCAATCTTGAAGGTACCCGATGTTAAAAGCTCACCATTTCCTGAGTTAATGTGGGCACACCTGGTCTCACAATGGACGGTAGACATTTTCTGAATGTGCATTACAACTCACCTGTCTGCTTTGACTGCTCTGTTGAGTTTTTTTACATCATTTCCCACATCTTTCTCCCAGGCTGTTCCTGAGGTACCGCTCCCTTCCTGTGTCTTGCTTTCTTCTGCCTTTCCTGATGCTTTTGCCTTGCTGTCCTTCCATTCCTTACAGTCTTCCATGCCTGTTGAGCAGGGAGCTTGGAGTGATAATGGAGCGTTAGGGTGAGCCTCTGTAGGAAGTAAGTACAACCCTGTGCAAATTTCATGGCTTCAGAAGCTTCTGAAAACCATCAGAGAACAGGCTCTTGGCATGTCCCATGCGGCTCGGGTGTCCTCATTCCCAAAGGGCTCCCAGTGCAGGAGCGTGGTCTCTCATTTCAAGAGTAGAGGCAATGGCCATCCAAACCCAAAGTGGGTGAGTGGCCTCTTCTGACCTAGGAAGGAAGCCTCCTGGAGGACGAGGGCAAAAGCAGGAGTGGTCAAAGCTCATCAGGCCGTGGGGAACCAAAGTGTTCATTGTTTCTCCTGAAATTACCATGTTGTAAAGTCATGAACAAAACATCTCACGTGGCAGCTCGAAGTAACTTGACACAAACTTGAAACAGTCTTCAGAGATTCAAAGCTTCTGAATTTCTCTGCACCTCAAGAAACCCTGAAGTCCATCATCATTTATGTGAATCTTTGAGTTCTTACTGCTTTTATTTATTTTGGGTTCCTCTAATGGGAGATCAGTAGTTCTCAAACTTTCTTCCATGCAGGAGACAGACCTTTGGACATACCCAGATTTTAACACACCCTAGATGAAATTCGAGGGAGAATAAAGCATTACAATAATTTAGAATCACTTTTATTAGCGGTTCAGCAATAAATGTTCTTCAACATAAACTTCTTAGATTTCAGGTTATGCACATTTCCCTGCAAACTAATTGTAACGCCACCCTTTCCTCTCTCACTCAGGAAAAGAGTGAAATGCAAGTGAGATTTAACGTTATTATAGGGATAACCTTAAATTTGCTCAATTAATTTTTCAAAAAAGTAGATCATTCGCAAACGCTGATATTTTACTTCTTATCAGTAAGAAATTACTTATACCATGTCTTATGACTAATGAAGACACACCAGGGTGTTGTAACACCTATGTGGAGGCCACATAGAAATCAGGGGTGGCCAAAGCTTGTACATCTTCTGGCTTTTACTTGTAATCACACACCTAAAGGTCCAGATTCCACAGGTTCAGTCCCCATGTATTTGTACATTGCCAAGAGGTGGATGCAGAGGTGGTAGGTAGGGTGTGCTTGTAACACTGCTGAGTAGGAGTCCTGGTCTTAATAGCTCAGACACATGACCACACTGACAGGTGCAAAAAGGGATGACATCCTGGTGAAAGACATGCTCATGAGAAGACATGTGACCAAATCTGGTTCCTCTTGGTTGATGTTTCTGGGTTTGGGCATGGGGACAGACATTTCACCTTAATCCTACTATGATAATTTTCTTAATGCAGAAAAACCTATACCTGCTGAACGCCACCGAGGGTCTAGTCACAGACAAGAAAATATGCAGTCACAAGTTTTTCCTCCTCCTGCCCAGAAGTAAGAATTCTTTCCTTTAAAAATAAGTTTCCTTGGGACTTCCCTGGCAGTCCAGTGGTTAGGACTCCACGCTTCCATTACAGGGACCATGGGTTCAATCCCTGGTCGGGGAACTAAGATCCCACATGCCGTGTGGTGCAGCCAAAAAAAATAAAGTTTCCTTAACAGCTGCATTGTTATACTGCACAGAAGCACTGGCTTGTTGTGATTGGTAAAGATTTAATATTTCATTGCTTTGCAATGAAATTTAAAAAGGTGTTAAGTAGGTAACAACTTTAAAAAAACTGCTTAGAATTACAGAGACTGAACTAATATTTGGGTTAATTATTGGACTTAACTAAAAAATAACACTAGTCAAGTCTCCTCTTTTTATAAAATTAAAGGGAACAATTTTACTTATCTTGAAGGTTTTGGTGCCTCTCCTATCTTTAGATATGTGTTATTGGCCATTCCTGTTGATCCTTTGTGATGCACCTGTTCTGAGTATCTTCAGTGCAAGCAAAAAGTCAAACTTATTCATCTTGTGCTTTGCCCTTTAATTAATCTGAAATTCTTTCTTTCAGACCAATTCATCAAAAACCCATACCTCTGCCAAGTAAGTACAATGAAGGCACAAAGAGCAATATCAGGTATCGGCTAAGGCTGGCTCTTCACGTCTGAGCCACCTGGGGGTCCAGTGCAACACTGCCTCTTCCAGCTGGAGTATCTTAGTATCCTCTCTAGCTTGTTTCCTCATCTATAAAATGGGGCCAAGAATATTTATTTCATGGAGCTGTTCTGAAAAGTAAATAGATTTGAGATCATTTTTACTTTTTTCTTTTTGAGTTTTGATTGAATATTTTACTGGTCATACTGGTCATCTTTTATTTATTTAATTTTTTTTCACAACAACAATACAACTATTTTCAAAATAAGATGATTAAGTAAAACAACATATTGTGCTTGGTACATAAAAGGTCTTCAATAAATGATAGCTATTTAAATTGAATCTAAAATACATTTTAATGATTGTAAAATATATCTACAGAGGGTGCCCTGAAAAGAAGATCTGGCAAATATCTGGATAATTTTCCCTAGGCTAATAATACAATACCCTAAAAATATATGAAGTCAGACTTACAGAACACAACTGCCCAAACCTTGATTTACTTTCTACTCAATGTAGGAAAAAAATGAAAACACAAAATAAAACCCTACTGTACATGGATAATTTGGAAAATATTCCAAAATAATCGATTCAATAAATTTAAATAAAGAGAATAATTATTATATACAAAAAGTATGTGTGTTTATATAAACATAAATCTGTTTCTTAGGCTTTAATTGGATTTTTGATTCATCTTAAATAAAAGAAACAAACTTTCCTAAAATTCTGAACACAAAGTGAAATGGTATAGCTATAGAAATTTTATTGTTTTTTTATTATGTAAAGCTTTATTATACCCTTTATTGTTTTTCAACCCAAGTCATTCTTTCAATTGACAAATTCTTATTGACTCTCTGCCATGTGCCAGGCAATATTTTAGACACAGAGGATACAGCAGTGAATAAAACAGAGTCCCTTCCTTTATGGAGCTTCTTTTCTACTAGAGGAGAAATAAACAACTAGATAAGCCATACAATATCAGGCAAATGTTAAAGTGATATAAAGAAAAATAAAGCAAGGTGGCAGCAGGTGGGTACAGAGAGGAATGGAGACAGTGAGAGCTGCTATGGTCAGGGAAGACCTCACCTGTAAAATGGGGTCTGATAGCTCCTCCCATAAAGGGCGCAAGTGAAGGCAAAGTGAGCTAAGATGTGAGAAACAGGATAGGGCTGGCACATATTCAGGGCTCAGAAAATGTCAGCCTTGAACTCCCCCAACTGCCCAAACTGCGGAAACCACCAACCTCCTTGTACTATGTACTTTAGGAGAGCGTGACCTCCCACCCTCTTTTGCTGCTCCCACCCAGGAATACTGTCCCCACCTGTCAGAACACAGCCTTCCTTCATACTCAGCCCTCCTGGGCCTGCCAAGCCCTCATTGCTCCCTCCTGTTAACAATGGTGGCTGTCACCTTTGAACGTCCAGGGCACTTTTATCTGAAGCAGTTGGTTCATCTAAGCCTGTTTCTCTTGCAGACTTCCCCTCCTAAGAAAGGACAACTCTAGTTGCTCTGATCAAAAACCTTAGAGTCACCCATGACTCCTCACTTGCTTTCTTTTTTTTTTTTTTTATAAATGTATTTATTTATTTTTGGGTGCATTGGGTCTTCGTTGCTGCATGTGGGCTTTCTCTAGTTGCGGCGAGCGGGGGCTACTCTTCGTTGCGGTGCGCGGGCTTCTCATTGTGGTGGCTTCTCTTGTTGCGGAACATGGGCTCTAGGCGTGCAGGCTTCAGTAGTTGTGGCACGTGGGCTCAGTAATTGTGGCTCACAGGCTGATTTGCTCTGCAGCATGTGGGATCTTCCTGGACCAGGGCTTGAACCTGTGTCCCCTGCATTGGCAGGCAGATTCTTAACCACTGTGCCACCGGGGAAGTCCCCTCACTTGCTTTCTTCACACACCTTCCAGCTGTTCCTTCAAAATACATTTGGAATCCAGTCACTCTCGCTAATTCTGCTGACGCCATCTGTTCCAAGCCACGATCACCTCCTGCCTGGGCTTGCAAAACTCAACTGGCCTCCTCTCTCTGCTCTCGCCCCCTTCTATCTATTTCCAGCCCTGGAGTCAGAGTGACCTTGTTAAAAGACAGGCAAATCACACTATTCTGTTCAAAACCCTCCAAAAGCTTCCCAGACCATGCTTGTTAAAGCTCAAGTCATGCTAAGTGTCCACTGGATCCCACAAACCTGGTCCCTTCACCACCTCCTGTATGACTTCATCCCTTATTCTTCACCCCTTTTCTCACTGCAGTCCAGGCACAGTGGCCCCTTCTCTATTCCTCAAATATGCCAGGCCCTTGCATTCACTGTTCCCTACACCTGCAACATTGTTTCCTCAGATATCCACAGGCCTCCTCCCTCTCCACCTACAGATCTTACCCAAGTGTCGCCTCAGTGAGGCTCTCCCTGACCAGCCTATTTAAACATACTACTTATCCGAAGCTATCCCCCACCCACTTCCCTGCCTATTTTTCTTCATAGCACTTATGACTTTGTAATATTGTATATATATTTACTTATGTCTTTTTTGCCTATCTCACTCCATTAAAATTTAAGCTCCAAGAGGGAGGGGCATTTTGCTGTTTTGTTGACTGCTGTATATTCCCAAAGCCTTGTCCATGGCAGGTACACAATAAAGAATGAATGACTGAGTGGATGAATGAATGAATGAATACAGCTAAGTATTTTCTCCATTTCATGTGTCTCCATGTCTCCACATTTAGACGGTAAACTCCTTGAGGGAGTTTATGCCTTAGGGCAGAAATTCTCAATCATTTTGACCTCAGGACCATTCTAACACTCTTAAAATCATTGCAGACCCAAAGAACTATGGTTTATGTGTTTCTTTCTGATGATATTTAATGTATTAGTTAGAAGACATTTAAAACATTTATGAATCCATTTTAAAAATATTAAACTCATTACATGTTAACAACATATTTTTATGAAAAATATATATTTTCCAAGCAAAAAAAATTTAGGGGGAAGAGTGGCATTGTTTTACATTTTTAAAATCTCTTTAATGCCTGGGATAACAGAGGCAGCTGAATTCTCATATCTGCGTCTACATTCAATCTCTTACAATATGTTTTACTGGTCGAACTATATGAGGAAAATTGGGCATCACAGAGATATGTATTTGGAAAAAACCTCACAAATGCCCTGAAAGAATCTTGGGGATTCCCAGGGTCCTCAGACCTCACTTCGAGAAGCACAACTCTTAAGGATTTTTTGGTGTGTGTGATTTTTTTATGTGTGTGATTTTTCAGTGTGTGTGTTCCTTGTAGCTCCCAGCACAGTGTTGAGGTATAGGCAGAGTAACTGCTAAAATATAATGGGATCCACTGATTTTTCAAATCCCTTTCAGGATTTCCAGAAGGGGGAAGCCCAACTGTGGATGGCCCATTACCCAGCTTTTCATCTAATTCCAATTTGTCAGAACAGGTATGAAATGAACTCGTTATCAGTAAACTGCAGGAAAGGGCATGACTTCTTATAAGAGAGACTTTGGAGTGAAGCTTGGGAACAGATTCTATTTTAAGTGAGCCTGTGAGTTGTCATTTGCTGATGGGTACAGAATACATTTTTTTCCCAACTGTTAAGACTTTGCTCCATTTATTCTGATTTGTATTCTGGATGCCATAAATAACAATTGGTGTTTCTTCAAAACTAGCAAAGAAGTGTGTTGTTTTTATTGTTCTTCCTCTCACATAGATTCTATTTAAACTATGTAATTTTTTCAGAATAGATCTGTGGAGGCATATGATATTAAAACACATAAAATAGCAGTTTAAAAAAAGACAGAGAAAGGACTCGGTGTGCCCTTGGGCAAGTCTCTAAGCTTCCTCAAATGTAAAATAGGGATGACAGCATGTATTCGTCTTGCCTTCAAAGTTGTTACAAGAATCAAATAAGATATTTGTAAAAACACTTCGGAAATTATAAAACGCTCCACAAAGCAATGGTAAGATCATAATAGAAAGGGAGGTGATAACTTATTTAGGAGAAAGGAATAAATGGTTCAGGAATCTAGCAGGATTAGGTCTCAAGTTCAAATACTAAGTCTACCCCCTACAGCCAAACTGGGGAAAAGTCAATTATATAATCCTTGTGGTTGATCAAAAGAAGCATAAAACTCATTTTCAGATTACTGGCCCAAATGTACTTAGGCCTTTCTGGTAATGCAAAATGGGACTTTGTTTCTAGTGCACAGAAGGTTCAGTGTCATTGAAGGGCCATCTCATGCTTAATAATGCTCTCTCACTCACAGGAAGCTGACGTTCACTGTAAACCATGGTATGCTGGTGCCTGCGATCGAAAGTCGGCCGAAGAGGCATTATACAGATCAAACAAGGTCTGACCATTTTAAAGTCTCATGTTGTGTCCTCAGCCTATATTGGCACAGTTGTCATCCCGATAATATGCTAATTAAGTAATTGCAACAATTATGGATGCAGGGATCTTTTCTCTTTACTTACTCAAGAGGAACTGCCATCCCCTCCTCTCTTTGAAGCACCTCCCTCTTTCTTTGTTCCTCCATCTTATTGCTGCTTGTCCTTTCATCTATACATGGATCCATAGGCTCCACTGCTCTCCAAATAGTGGAAGAGAAGAAAGCTCTGGAGGGGATCTCTGTAAGGCTTGGTGCTACATGCGATCCATCCAGGAGTGAGATGTAACAGACTATTTTGGATCAATGCTTGGGATAAAAGATTGGGATCAAGATGGCAAAAAGTACTGGGAAGTAAATTTTTGGAGAGTCCAAGCCCAGTCATATAGGAACACTAGAACAGTCTGGACAATCCAAGATTAAAGTGCCACTTTTCTTTTTCTTTCTCTTTTCTCCGCCCACTTGCACCTTGCCTTGTCAGAATATACTGTTTTTTTGTGGGGTATTTTGGGCTGCATTGGGTCTTCGTTTGCTTTGTGTGGGCTTTCTCTAGTTGTGGCTAGCAGGGGCTACTCTTCGTTGTGGTGCACGGGTTTCTCATTGCGGTGGCTTCTTTTGTTGCAGAGCACGGGCCCTAGAGTGCAAGGGCTTCCATAATTGTGGCACATGGGTTCAGCAGTTGTGGCTCATGGGCTCTAGAGCAAAGGTTCAGTAGCTGTGGTGCACAGGCTTAGTTGCTCTGCAGCATGTGGGATCTTCTCAGACCAGGGATAGAGTCTCTTGTCCCCTGCATTGGCAGGCAGATTCTTAACCACTGAGCCACTAGGGAAGTCCAGAATATACTGTTTTCTGCCACCGTTGTTTAGTCCTAGCTCTACAATGAAATATAGTAAATGCTTTCCATCAGTCCTGTTGCTTCCTTAGTTATCTCTTTTTGTTTGGTGAAGCTCACCTGTAGTAGATTCTCAAGAAGGACTGTGCTTACGTTATTCCCTCAGTTCTTGCACGTTCGAAACTGTTTTTCATAGCCTGATACCCGGAGGAAATCTTGGCTGGATGTAAAATCCTTGGCTTGAGTTTTTAAAAGTGTTGCTCCACTGGATTGCCTTGATGCTTCTGAGAACTCTGATGCTAATGTTACTTTCTTGCCCTTATATGTAATTTGATATTTTAATCTGATGGCTCTGCAGATTTTTTTCTTTTTAAAGTCTAATAGTTTCACCAGATTATGTCTCTGAGTGGATTTCCAGGTTGATGTTTTCAGGTAGATGGAAACCCTTTCAATATGTAGATTTAAGTTTTCTCTTATTTCCAAAACATTTTCTTAAATTATAGTATTAAAGAGTAGTTCTGTTTCATTATTTTGTTTTTTTTTCAAGGACTCACATTACATGTATTTTAGACCTTTCTTTGGGGGGGTCTTTCTTTCAATCCAACCACTCTGATGTTATTGTACTTTTTTTTTTTTTTTAAATCTCTCTCTCTCTCTTTTTTTTTTTTTTCTTTCTTGGTTGTTTCCATGCCCTCCTTCAGTCATTTATTAAATCTTCATTTAAGGCTATTGTCCCTTGGGCATCTTGCAATTTCTTCTTCATTTCTGATACAGGTTTGTCTTTCTTTTCAACTTCTTTCCCAGGTTTTTGTTTTGTTTTGTTTTTTTAATTTATTTATTTATTTATTTATTTTTGGCTGCGTTGGGTCTTCGTTGCTGCATGTGGGCTTTCTCTAGTTGCAGTGAGTGGGGGCTACTCTTCGTTGCGGTGCGCAGGCTTCTCATTGCAGTGGCTTCTCTTGTTGCAGAGCACAGGCCCTAGGTACATGGGCTTCAGTAGTTGTGGGCTCAGTAGTTGTGGCTTGCGGGCTTGAGAGCACAGGCTCAGTAGTTGTGGTGCATGTGCTTAGTTGCTCCGTGGCATGTGGGATCTTCCTGGACCAGGGCTCGAACCCATGTCCCCTGCATTGGCAGGCAGATTCTTAACCACTGAACCACCAGGTAAGCACTTTTTCCCAGGTTTGATCAACTCTTATTGCATTCCTTCTTCCTGTTTTTGTCTATTTTTCATTCATAATTTTTGAATTTATGACTGTAGAATATTTTACAAGATATTTAATTAAATTTGGAATGTTGTGTTACAATTTTTTTTCTGCTTCAACATAAATTTTTGGAGAGAGAATTTTTATCAGCTGAAATGTTTTGATTCCCAATATTTGCTTTCTTCTTATAGCACTTTTGAATGGAATTTGTTTGATATATTTTTTTATTCATAGGCAATTTGTGAACATGGTTCCTAGTTCGAGAGTGCCCTTTAGGTTTGATCTTAATGTGTCCCTTCACGCATTTCCAAAGCCTATAAACGTAAGATCTTATTTGGTGCCTCAGAAAGCTAGCATTTACCTCTTTCAGAATTTTCTATAAGTATATATTTTACTGAAGTATTTTCTTGCAAAATAATAAAACAAGCTCTAATTGGTAATAAAAATCATATACCTAAATAATTACCTTTTGAATATAATATAGGTATTTTTCATAAACTGATTTTTAACCTATGGAAATACAAGTAACACTAATCATAATTATTCTTTCTTTTAATAAACAGGATGGATCATTTCTTATTCGGAAAAGCTCTGGCCATGATTCCAAACAGCCATATACACTAGTTGTATTTTTTAATAAGCGAGTATATAATATCCCTGTGCGATTTATTGAAGCAACAAAACAGTATGCTTTGGGCAGAAAGAAAACTGGTGAAGAGGTCAGTAATTTCTCTTCTAATCCAACTCTATAACTGTGTTTTGAGCACAATGCCATCATACTGTATTAGGTGCCAGAGATGAGGAGAAAGGATACAAGAGTACTTGGTCTAAGGCTTGCACATTGTCATAGAGTACGAGATAAAATACTATGTTTGGGCAGTATATCCTATGAGACAACAGAAAGGAGGAAAGACTGGTATGATGTAAAAGCTATATCTTTTATCCTGTTGCTTAATGAGGTCAGTCTGACTCAGCATTTTGTTTGTTTTGTTTTTTAGATTCCACATATAAGTGAAATCATATGGTATTTGTCTTTCTCTGTCTGACTTACTTTACTTAGTGTAACACCCTCTAGGTCCACCCATGTTGTCACAAATGGCACAATTTTTATGGCTGAGTAATATTCCATTGTATATATATAACATCATCTTTACCTATTCATCTTTTGACGGACACTTAGTTTGCTTCCATATCTTGGCTACTATAAATAATGCTTGTATGAACATCAGAGTGTATATATCTTTTTGAATTAGTGTTTTCATTTTCTTTGGATATATACCCAGGAGAGGAATTGGTGGATCATATGGCAGTTCTATTTTTAATTTTTTGAGGAATCTCCATACTGTTTTCCATAGTTGTCCTACCAATGTACATTCCCACCAACAGTGCACGCGGGTTCCCTTTTCTTCACATCCTCACAAGCATGTTGTTTCTTGTCTTTTTGATAATAGCCATTCTCACAGGTGTGATGTGATATCTCATTGTGGTTCTGATTTTCATTTTCCTGATGATTAGTGATGTTGAGCATCATTTCATGTGCCTGTTGGCCATCTGCATGTCTTCTTCAGAAAAATGTCTACTCAGGTCCTCTGCCCATTTTTTAATTAGATTGCTTATTTGTTTGTTTGATACTGAGTTACATGAGTTCTTTATATATTTTGGATATTATCCCCTTATCAGACATATTATTTGCAAATATCTTCTCTCATTCAGTAGGTTGCCTTTTTCTTTTGTTGATGGTTTCCTTTGTTATGCAAAATGTTTTTAGTTTGGTGTAGTCCCATTTGTTTATTTGTGCTTTTGTCACCCTTGCTTGAGGAGACATGTCCAAAAAATATTGCTAAGACCAATGTCAAAGAGCATACTGCTTATGTTTTCTTCTGGGATTTTTATGGTTTCAGGTCTTACATTTAAATCTTTAATTCATTTTGAGTCTTATTTTTGTATATGGTATAATAAAATGGTCTAAAATTTTCTGTTCATCAAAGGTCACAATCAACAGAGTAAAAAGGCAACCTATGAAATGGGAGAAAATGTTTGCAAATTATGTGTCTGATAAGAGGTTAATATCCAGAATATGTAAAGAACTCTTATAACTTTGTAGTATAGTTTAATGTAGTCCTATTTGTCTATTTTTTGTTTTGTTGCCTGTGCTTTTGGTGTAACATCCAAGAAATCATTGCCAAATGCAGTCTCATGAAGCTTTCTCTCTATGTTTTCTTCGAGGAGTTTTATAGTTTGGAGTTTTATTTTGCTTTTAATAAAGTCTCAGAGAGTTAGAAAATGCAAAACTCTGAAAACACGAAACACTGATCAAGACCAAATGGGTTTTAAAATAAAGATTGCATTATCATTTCACACCAGTTAAATTTTAACAGAACTGTCTGCTTCTCCCTACTCACAAAAACCTTCATTCTCACTGAGACCTTTATATGACAAATTTTTTAAACTATATGCTCCTCAACAGTAATCAGTGGTAGGATATGGTGGTGATCCTAGTAGGACAGAGTGACTTTGGATGGATGGTTACATTCTAAAGCCTCCCCAGAGACTTCCCTGGTGGCACAGTGGTTAAGAATCTGCCTGCCAATGCAGGAGAAATGGGTTTGAGCCCTGGTCTGGGAAGATCCCACATGCCGTGGAGCAGCTAAGCCTGTGCACCACAACTACTGAGCCTGTGCTCTAGAGCCCATGAGCCACAACTACTGAAGCCTGTGCACCTAGAGCCCGTGCTCCGCAACAAGCCAGCGCACCAAAACGAAGAATAGCCCCCGCTCCCTGCAACTAGAGAAAGCCCACGCGCAGCAACAAAAGACCCAATGCAGCCAAATAAATAAATAAATAATAAAAAAATTTTTTTAAAAAGCCTCCCCAGGGGTCCAGTACTTCTATAAGAGGCTTAAGGGTGGGTGGAGGCGCTGTCCTTTTTAGTGGTACTGAAATTCACTCAGATAAATTTTGAGCTCTCAGAGGGGCTCTGGACTTCCTTGTCCTGCTAGACAACTCTGATAAACAGTGGTTCTTCTTGGCTTAAAGAATCTTCATTCCTACCTCAGAATGAATAGATCAGAGCTTCACCCCACTCCCCAATTATCCAGCCTATGGATACCAAAATAAATACATATTATTATAATAGCATCTGGAAGTACTGACAGAGTCCTTTAAAACACTTACTTAAATTAACTATAATGAAAAGATAATTTCTCCCAGATACTGAACATCTGAATTGAAAAATGAAAACTTTGGTTACATGATGTCAACCATGTGGAGATCTTGAAAATTCTGTTTGTCTGTATTTGTGTTTGGGTATTCATGGGTAGAAAAAGTAACTAGTTGATTAACTGTTTAACTTTTTTTGCAAATGTTTTGACATTATGTGGATACATATTGAGTATTTTATCGCTCTGAGATCTGTTTGCTTTATTTTATTGACCATGGGATTTTGAGTTATCAAACAATTGTTTTTCTGTCCATGTATGAATATCTCAAATACACTGAATTAGTGTAGACCAAAAACAAAGTGTTAAGGGGAAACTGCAACTAAGTTATGCTCAATCCTTCTTTCAGTCAAATCACAAATATGCCACAAGTCCAGTCTCTACTTCAAACATTTCAACTCAGCTCAACCCCCTATTTCAAACATTTTAATCCCCAAACTCTGCAACAAAGCAATCCTCAGAAATATTCAGAAGAGTATAAGGACAGAATGAGATGCTTATTTGTATAAGCAAAGCAACTCTCTCTTATATTTACTGGGTTCAGAACACACTTTTTCACTTGGAATTCACTTCAAAGAGGTTGTACCATTTCATTTCCTGGTGTGTTAGTCCATAAATTTAACTTCCAACTGCATTCAGTTTAACAATATGCTGTGCCAAACGAACAGAATGAATGTCTTTATGAATATCATAAAAACAATTCATTGGCAAGTACAGGAGGTCTGAATGATTGAAGAGAAAGTAAGAAATAAGGACTAAAGGTACTTGAAAGTCTCTGTCTCTCCTCCCTAACCTAATATTCAGAAGCCAATTATCTAAAAGATGTTTTATTATCTAAAAGGTGTTTCATTTGAAAAATGACTAGTATTCTGAATACTTTATTTATTTAATATATATTTGGAAGCTATCCAAATAATTAATAAAGGCTTTTAAACATTTTTTTATTCCAGATGTTTATCTTTATATGAAAAACTAAGAGAAAATGAAGTCAATTGGTGGTAACTGCTAAATTATATGGCAGTGTTGCAAAACAGTTACCACTTTAAAAAAATGACTCTAAATGCATTTATCTGATGATTGTGAGCTTGTAGCACTTTTGTATAATCAATGCATTTCATTTATTTGTCTGTGTTATACTTATTTTATCTTTCATTTAAAACATTGATCATTTTTAAGAAAAAAATTGTGATAGCCTTAAACTAAAACCAATAGACAATAGGAATTAATATATGGAAAAATATGTATGTATAGTAAGAGCTTAGCATGAAATTTCATTATTAACTAGGCACTAATTTAGCTCTAAACTTACTGGGAGCTAAAGCAAAAATGGGTATATGAGGGTTTATAAAGGTTTCCTTATTTATTCAAAAAAAAGAAAACAAAAACAAACATGAATTAACCTGGGAAATAACTCTCTTCACATTAAATTCTAACGTTAATTTACTACATCAGTCCTTGTATCTAATACATGCAACATAACAGATAATCTATGTTTTATAAAAATGTAGAGAAATTCAATGTATGACAGTTTTACACTTGGCACTAAATAACAAACAAAATATTAAAATATTACATCATAACTCAAGAAAGTAATTTTCTCTAAGAAGTTATACTAATTGAGGATGTCTGTTGTGTTTTCAGTCTTATTGAATGGCCAGGGTCTGCCACCTCAAAGGTTACAGACATTGTTAAATTAGACTTGTTTGGATAGAATATCATCTGGGACCTAGTAACTCTGACTAACTTGAAAGAGTTGGAGAAGATGGGAGGAGTGGAGCTCATTGTTAATATAAATGCCAATTTATAATTCATCTATGTTTTCTTGTTCTAGTACTTTGGAAGTGTTGCTGAAATCATCAAGAATCATCAACACAGTCCCCTGGTTCTTATTGACAGTCAGAATAACACAAAAGATTCCACAAGACTGAAATATGCAGTTAAAGTTTCATAAATTAAAAACAAATTTTTAAAGGAAGTCAAAATCATTGCTTCAGACATTTTACCTACTTCTACTTTTGAGGAAAAAGTCCAAAAACTTCATATTTTGGATTATGAATCATCCAGTAATAAAATAGAAGATGAGGAAGCTGTTGAGGTGGTCATCGATTTCCTTATAAGAAGCTCACATGGACATGTTCTGTTGCCTGACTTGATGAACTGTTAATATCTGGTGAGGCTGAGAATATGCTACTAATATTCTCCAAATAAATGTCTTTATTTAAAAAAACAGGTGTAAAGTATTTTCAGTCATGTAAGAAAATAATACGATACTTCCAGAATAAGAAAATGATACTCTTGGGTAAAACAAAGCTGCTGAAAATTTAGACCACCACAATGGTCCTAGTGCCCCAGTGTAACTAGGACGCCTACTGTCAGTGCTTGACAATTGCCTTGGTTAAAATTTTAATGTGTAGAAAATAAAATATAGATAATATATGATATTTATAAATACAGATAAGGGGGATGTAATGGTTCCTTTTTGTAAGCTCCCAACCATGGGAGATGTATACAGATATGAACTTTCTTATCCATGATTATGTTGTTAGCTTTGATTATTAAATATAATTATACCCTCTTTGATCTGCATGTCTATTAAATGGACCCTAAACTTGATATGGCGTTCAGAGTGGGATGAGAGCAAAACTAGATTAAAAGCCTAGGGAAACAGCCCACAGAACAGGGACAGAAAAGCAGACATTGATGAACACTCAGGAATAAAAGAGATACCATTGTGAGCAGCCATATCCAAGGTCTTAGGTTGTCCCAGCAATGTATTATACTTTGTCATATCAAAGCTTTTTATTCTACTGTGTACTTTAGACAGCACTGAAATGCCACATTATCTTAATGCTAATTAAGATAAATCTAATAATTAAATGAGGAATGCACTTGATCACTAAGACAGCAATCTGAAAGGATTTTGAAATTCTAGAGGGTTATGAACTCACAAACTCACTTATAAAAATAACTGTATTCTTAAATGTCATAATACCCCCCTTTCACTTTCATATTTATTTGTTTACTCACCATTTCCAGTGCTCTTAATTCCTTTGTATAGATCTAATACCCACTTGGTATTATTTTCCTTCCACATGAAGAATTTCTCTTAACATTTAAGATAGAGCAATTTTACTGGTGATGACATATCTTAGACTTCTCTTTTGTGAAATTTTCTTTGTTTTATCTTCATTTTTGAAGGGTAATTTTGCTAGAGAAAGAATTCTGGGATGACTTCAGTACCTTAGAGATATCATTCCACTCTTCTGGCTTGCAGCATTTCTGATGACAAGTCTGCAGTAATTCTTATCTTTGATTCTCAGTACATAATGTGTGCTTTTTTTCTCCAGCTGCAATAAAATTTTTCTCTTCATCACCTGTGATGATGAAAATGTGATTATAATGTGTCTTGGTTTGGTTTTCTTTGTGCTTTTCCTGCTTGAGCTTCATGTTGCTTCTTGGATCTTTGTATTTATAGTTTTCATCAAATTTAGGGGAAAAGTTTCAATTATTATTTTTTCTTCAAACATTTTTTCTGTCATCCTTCTTCTCCTCCCCTTCAGGGACTCCAGTTACATGAATGTCACACTACTTGATATTGCCCCATCGTGTGGTAGCCATGGAGGTGCACTGTTAGGATCTCCCATCAGGAAAAAATTTGGCATTCAGCTGTAGGAGTGCAATTAGCTGACAGCCTTTAGCTGTTAATGCCTTCAGAATCTGCATTGGGTTTTAAGCCAAGCCTATGCTCTTCCTAAGCAGCCCTCAGTCTGGCCAATTCTGCCCAACATGGAATTCCTCTAACTAATGGATAGTCTTTAACCTAAAGTATCCATTGAGTTGGCTGACTTTGTCAGTGGTGCATGGAAGTCTGAGGCTTTCTATACCCAATCCTGCTTCCACTCACCAACCTTTTCTTTCACCGGTATCAGATCTGCATTATGGTGTGAAAGCTTTTCTTACTCAATCTTGCTCCATCCCCCAGGCATTACTGTCCAATAAACCTCTTGTACTCCAAATTCCATCTCAGCATCTTCTCCCCAGAAAACTCAAATGACAGATTTAGTACCAGAAGTAGTTTCAAGAAAGTAGGCATTAAGATGGCATCTTTGAACCAGATTACTCACCACCCAGTTGACAATAAGGACTCCATCCTTGGGGTATTTGAGGCATGAACCATCCCTGGTACAAAGTGGTGACCCAATTGCTAATCTCCTGCAGTGGGAGAGAAGAAAAAGCTGAAGACCAAACTCAGGATTTAATACAGTTGCTGAACTGCAAAACTAATTTTTTTTTTTTTTTGGCCACGCTACGTGGCTTGTGGGATCTTAGTTCCCTGACCAGGGATCAAACCCAGGCCCACAGCAGTGAAAGCACTGAGTCCTAACCACTGGACCTCCAGGGAATTCCCTGCAAAGATAATTTAATGCTAAACCAAGACAGGTCTGTCATACCAAGGTCAGAGTCCTAGTTCAAAAAACCTGAGACCCTGACAGATGGGATGAGAACATCTCGGGATGAATGGTGGTAAAACCATCATTAATGGTGAATGACACCAATTATTTGGCTTCCCAGACTCCTCTGAACCCTCAGAGTCTGCAGAGTTAACCCCTGTCATTAAGAAATAGCATTCTGCCTGCGTGGGAAGACACTGCAGAGGCCTCTCCCCTGCAAGGCAACAGAAATACCCCTCAGGATATGCCCCTACCTTCTGTCCTGGTTGCTAGGCCAATAACTAAAGTTAAGTTGCAGCTTAAATCAGCTATAAATGTGCTAGGCCTGCTGAGGGAGGTAAGAATACATCCTGAAAGAGTCTGAAGAATTAGGCACCATGTACTTGCAGGAGCTGAGGAAATACCATGGAACTAGATTTTGAGAATACTTGAGCAAAGAAGCCAGAATATAAGATTGGATAAGGAATAATTCATTAACTTAAGGGCGCTTCTCAGGATACATAATTTAATACTCTGGCAATGACCCTAGGAGATGATGCAAACTCATTGAGTGGCTCCTGGAAGACTAGAAAAAGTGATGACCTTCACTGATTGAGGGTGAAATGCCTAAATTGCTATGGCAGATAGCAGAGGAGAGAATTAAAAGGCTCAGGGAAGTGAGCATACTGGAGTGGATATATTATGTGAGGGCAGAAGACCCACCAGAGAATTATGTCCCAAAGGACAAGTGTGATCACCAAGGCCATTAGAAATGCACTGGTAAGAAGGGAGCAAATATCACTAAGAAGTTCACTGGTAGCCCAGTTCTGCTGGCCAGGGCTAATGGTAGCTAGGGCTAATAGTCTAAACCCTGGGACGTTGATAGCAGCACTTACATATCAGAAGCCAGGGGCGTCTCAATTATCATAACAAGATTAGGATACCAATCAAGGGGGCTCACAGAGTTGTGGATAAGGCTAAGAGAATATGGCAACAATTGAGGCAGAGTATGGGCCAATAATGGTGCTGCTTTATATATATATACATATATATCCCTTCCTGCTTCCAGTGTGCTTTTTCCCTATTAGTGGATTAGGGAAACCCAGTGACAATCACTCTCCTCTGAGTTTCTCAGCCACCTAGCAGGTCACTTTTTGCAGACCAGTTCTGGGCTGTGGCATCTTCCACTGAGCTTTTCTGCAGCACCCCCAGGCCAGGTTCTGCTAACTGACTTTATCCCACCAGTTCTCACCAATGAATTTCTCTCAGCCACCAGTAGGCTCTAGCTTGGCCACACCCTCTATGAGTTTGTCTGCCACTCGGTGAGGAAACTTCCTGTGGACCAGCTCAAGGCTGCCAGCACCTTCCAGTGAGTTTCTTTAACTCTTAGCAGGAGTAGACCAGCTCTAGCTGACCAGCACCCTCTAATGAGTTTCACAGCCACTGAACTGACTATTCCCACAAACCGGCTCAGTCAGGTCTGCACCTTATAGAAAATTTCTTCACTATCAGCAGCCTGAATGTCCCTGTGGCAGCTACAACCTCTTCAACAAGGCCTGAATCTCAGACTAGGGTTTGGTGAGCCCTATTCTAAGTGCTTAGTTTCTTCCGTGCTTATTCTCACTTGTCATTTCTGCATTCCTTAATATCCAACTTTCCCCTTCTAATAGTTAACCAACTTTTACTAGTTGATAATTTTAACGGTGTTATTGAGATATAATTAACATACTATAAAATTCACCCACTTAAAACTATACAGTTCAGTGGATTTGACTATATTCAGAGTTGGGCAACCATTACCACAATCTGCTTAGAATCTACTCACATCAAAAAGAAACTCCATACCTATAAGCAGACACTCTCCACTCTCCCCCAGCTCCCATCCTAGTCAACCACTGATCTAGTTTGTCTCTATAGACTTGCATATTTGACATTTCATATGAATGGGATCATACAATATGTGGTCCTTTGTGACTGCCTTCTTTCACTTAGCCTACTGTTTTCAATGTTCATCTATGTTATAGTATCAGTACTCCATTTCTTTTCATTGCTGAATAATATATTATATAGATATACCATATTTTGTTTATTCATTCATCAACTGATGGACATTTGAGTTGTTTCCACTTTTTGGCTATTATGGATACTACTACCATAAACAATTTTGTACAGGTTTTCGAGTGGATGTACGTTCTTCATTTCTTTTGGGTATATATCTAAAAGTGGAATTTCTGCATCATATGGCAAATATACTTAACAGTTTGAGAAACACCCAAAGTGTTTCCCAAAGTGACTACACTATTTTACATCCTAACAATGTATGAGTTTCTGTTTCTCTATATACTCATCAACCGTTGTTATTGTCTTTTCAACTGTAACCACCCTAAAGGGTGTGAAGTAATATCTCATTATGCTTTGGATTTGTATTTCCCTAATGACTAGAAATGTTAACCATCTTTTTCATGTTGTTATCAGCTATTTGTATAACTTCTTTGCAGAAATGTCTATTCAAATCCTTTGACAATTTTTTTTTTTTGGCGGGGGGGCCGCACGGCTTGTGGGATCTTAGTTCTCCAACCAGAGATCGAACCCGGGGCCTTGGCAGTGAAAGCGCAGAGTCCTAACCACTGGACTGCCAGGGAATTCCCTCCTTTGACCACTTTTTAATTGAGTTGTCTTTTTATTATTGAGTTGTAATCATTTATGTGTATCCTGGGTACAATTCCCACATTAGATATATGATTTGAAAGTGTTTTCTCCCATTTTGTGGATTGTCTTGAGTTCTTTGAAACACAAATGTTTTCAATTTAATGAATTTCAACTTATCTGTTTCTAATATTTTAATCATTTTATCTCTAACATGTAGGTCATTGATCCATTTTGAGTTATCTTTTATACATGGTATGAGGGAGTATCTACTAAATACATTCTCTTGCATGTGGATATCCAGCTGTCCTAGCAGTATATGTTAAAAGACTATTCTTTCCATGTTGAATTGTCTTGACATTCTGGTCAAAAATCAATTGATCATTAATGTTTGGGTTTATTTCTGGACTCTCAATTCTATTCCATCAATCTATATGTCTATTCTTACATCAGTACTACACTGTCTTGATTACAGTAGCTTTGTGGTAAGTTTTGAAATGGGGAAGTGTGAGTTTTCCAATGTTATTCTTCTTTTCAAAATTGTTTTGGCTGGTACTTCCCTGGTGGTGCAGTGGTTAAGAAGCTGTCTGCCAATGCAGGGGACAAGGGTTTGAGCCCTGGTCCGGGAAGATCCCACATACCACATAGCAACTAAGCCCAGGTGCCACAACTACTGAAACCCACGTGCCTAGAGCCCGTGCTCCACAACAAAGAGAAGCCACTGCAATGAGAAGACCTCACACTGCGATGAAGAGTAGCTCCTGCTTGCCGCAACTAGAGAAAGCCTGCGCACAGCAACAAAGACCCACACAGCCAAAAACAAGTAAATTAATTTAAAAAATTGTTTTGGCTATTCTGTATCTTGTTTCTATATGAATTTTAGAATCAGCTTGTCAATTTCTGGCAAAAAGGCAGCTGGAATTTTGACAGGGCTTGTATCAAATCTGTGAATCAACTTGGGTAGTACTGCCATCTTAATAATAAATGCACAAACATGTCATGTTTCTACACTTATTTAGGTCTTCTTTAATTTCTTTCAACAATGATTTGTAGTTTCAGTGTAAAAGTCTTGCATTTCTCCTGTCAAATTTATTCCTAAGCATTTTATTCTCTTAGATGCCAAGTGGAATTTTTTTCTTAATTTCACTTTGATTGCTCACTGCTAAAGTATAGAAATAAAATTGATTTTTCTATTGATCTTGTATTCTGCACCTTTGCTGATCTCTTTTATTAGTTATGAGGGTTTTTTTAATGGATTCCTTAGGATTTTCCACACATAAGATCATGTCATCTAAAAATAGAGATATTTTAATTCTTCCTTTCCCATTTGGATGCCTAACTGCCACCAGTACAATGTTTAACAGACGCAGTGAGAGTGGACGTCCTTTCTTGTTCTTGATCTTAAAGAGAAAGTTGTCAGCCTTTCACTCTTAACTTTGATGTCAGCAGAGTCCTATAAGTAAAAAACCTCATTCCTGGTATCAGAGGGAAACAGAACAGACTTCATTCATAGAGAATTGTAATTATTTGTTTTGACTACTCTGGTGACTTACTGGAAGATTGGCTTTTGCCTGACATGAAGCTGGCAGAGAGCTACAGCTACTATCTAGGGGCCATGTTGAAAACATTGACAGGTAGATGTTTTAATCGCTGCTGTCTGATCCGACAGATAAAATTTGACGTGATTTGGTTAGGGTTCTCCCTAACCAAAAAGCTAGGGAGGAAAGTAATAGGGCTTTGTAAAGCTTTAACATACTCCTGGGAATCTAGAAGGTCACATGCATGCTCACGACTGTGTGTGTACACTAAGGAAAGACCTGAGAATGCCATAAGCTCTCTTATCTGGCTGACCTGGAGGCGCTGCTGAAGAAGTGAAGGCTAAGGCAGAGCTGTAAATTGCCTGGCTAAGTGCGGCAGGGTCACCACAAAAACACACACAGTATCCCTTGGCAAACATTGACTTTTTCATTCCAAGTATATAAGGAATTCTCATCCAATCATTAGCTGACCATTAAGCTAACATTACAGAGACTTTATTGGTGACACATAACAAAGAATAAAGACTTTACAAACTTAGTTCAAAAAAGTTACTAGACAAATACAACAAGCAAAAATGACAACAAACGCTGGAGGGGGTGTGTGGGGAGGTGGAGAACCTGATTTTCAGAGTTGCCACATTATAATATTTTAAATGTCCTGTTTACAACAAAAAAACTGCAAGGCATGTAAAGAAAGAGGAAAGTATTGCCCAGACACACAGAAAAGCAATCAATAAAAATCCTGAAAAAGCCCAGGCACTGGATTTTCTAAACAAAGATTTTAATTTAGCTATTTTAAATATGTTCAAAGAGCTGAAAGAAACTGTTTAAAGAATGAAAAAAAGTAAGACAATGATGTCTCAACCAAATAAAGAATATAAATAAATAGACAGAATTTATGAAAAGAATTTTTAATTCTAGAACTTTCAATTATAGAGTTGAAAAGTAAAAAAACTGAAATGAAAAATTCACTAGAGGAGCTCAGCAACAGATTTGAACAGGCTGAAGAAGGAATCCATGAACTTAAAGATAAGTCAATTGATATTGCCCATGTTGAGAAACAGAAAGACAAAAAATGAAGAGAAATGGACAGAGCCTGAGAGATCTGTGGGACACTATCAAGCATAACAGCGTATTAAAAAGTGAGTCTCGGGCCTCCCTGGTGGCGCAGTGGTTGAGAGTCCGCCTGCCGATGCAGGGGATACGGGTTCGTGCCCCGGTCTGGGAGGATCCCATATGCCGCGGAGCGGCTGGGCCCGTGAGCCATGGCCGCTGGGCCTGCGCATCCGGAGCCTGTGCTCCGCAACGGGAGAGGCCACAACAGTGAGAGGCCCGCATACCGCAAAAAGAAAAAAAAAAAAAAAAAAAAGTGAGTCTCAGAAGGAGAGAAGAAAAAGCATCAGAAAGAATATCTGAAGAAATACAAACTTCCCAAATTTGGTGAAAAACATTATTCTATCAACCCACAAAGCTTCAAGAACTTCAAGTAGGATAAACTTAAAATGTGCACACAAGGCATATCATAATCAAGCTATTGAAAGACAGAGAATCTTGAAAGCAGCAAGAGAGAAGTGACTCATCACATACAAAAGGTTCTCAGTAAGATTAACAGCTGATTTCTCATCAGAAACCATGGAAGCCAGATGGCAGTGAGATGACATAGTCAAAGTTCTGCATAGAAAAAACTGCCAACCAAGAATTCTATATTCAGCAAAACCAACCTTCAAAAAGGAAAGAAAAATTAACACATTTTCAGATAAACATTGCTAGCAGAACTGTTCTACAAAAAAAGTCCTTAAAGTTTAAAGGACACTACATAGTAATGCAATTCCACACAAAGAAATACACAACTGATAAATGTAAATACAAACACCAGCATAGGTAAATATAAAAGACAAAAAATACATACATTTTACTTGTAACTTTTCCTCCCTCTTATTTAGAAGAAAAATGCATAAAGCAATAATTATAAATCTACACTGATGGGCACACAATTTATAAAGCTATATAATCTGTGACAATAACAGCACGGGGGGGTGGAGAGATGAAGTTATACAAAGTTTTTATTATGGAAATTAAATTGGTATTAATCCAAACTAGGTGAAATAGATCAGCTTTACAATATCTTCTTCTAATAAAAACTCGATATATCTTTTGGTGATGACACCAAAGAAGAAGTCTAAGAAGGCTTTGACTAAACAAGGGTCATAAATATTTACTTCTATATTTTCTACTACAAGATTTATAGTTTTTTCTTATATTTAGGCTTATACTCCATTTTGAGTTAATTTTTGTGTATGTGGTGTGAGGAAGATGGTTTTTCTTCATTTTTTTGGTCTGTACTTCATATTTCACAATTTCTATCTATCTTCAGGTTTGCTGATTCTTCTGCCAGTTCAAATCTACTGTTGAGCCTCTCTAGTAAATTTTTCACCTTGGTTATTGTACTTTTCAACTCAAGAATTTTCATTTCGTTCTTTCTTTGTAATTTCTATCTTAATATTTTCCATTTGATGAGACATTGTCAGTATACTTTAATTCTTTAAATCTGGTTTCCTTTAGGTCTTTGAACCTATTTATAATAGCTGCTTAACATTTATCCTACATCTGGTAACCCTCAAAGGAAGTTCCTATTGCCTTTTTCCCTCATATGTCGCACTTTGCTGTTTCTTTGAATGTCTAATTTTATGTTGAAAGCTGGACATTTTAGGTAACATATTGTAGGATCTCTGCATACTCCTCGCCCACTCTGGACTTGTTTTTAGTAATTTGGCTAAACTAATTCACCAAGTCTTTTTCCCCTCACGGTATGCAGCCTCTGTTGTCACTGCTCAACTTATTTCCCCCTCATTTTTATCTTTAAGCCTGACTTCCTAGGGCTTGCTTTTAAGTCAGCACCACCTAGCAACCAGCCAGATTGATCAGAGGTTGTGCTTAAGCTCCCTGAATCAGTAAGAGATTTACACCCTTTACCATTGGATCTGTGACTTAGAGGCTGCTTTCACTGCTTAGGGAGTTTACAAGACTTGCCCTACTTTCAGCAAGGGTTGCTCCTATGTGGTTGCAGCCTTGAGCATGCACACATTCTTTCTGATTACAAGGGACGTCTGCAGTTTTATCCAGACTTTCTCTCTCTCTCTCTCCCTCTCTCTCTCATCTTTAAGCTTCTCAGTGATATCCAGTGGTATCACCAGCAACTGTTAGCCTTCAGTAACTGCTAAATGATTGCTCTATTGTTCTCAACAATACTATAGGGTATAAATTGCTCCAGTCTGATCCAGATAAAGTCAGGCCCCTTGTAACAGCATGTTTACCAAATCTTTGAAGCTCACTCCAACCCTCCCCTGAACAGGACCCCTGTGCCTCTGTGCTATGGAGCAGGTTGTGGGGTGGGGGAATGTTGGGAAACTGGGTCTACATTGAATGCTCCCTGTGGAACAGCTGTGTTGGTGGCTGCAGACGGCATAGGAGGAGACTAGAATGTGCCAAGGTTCACCAGCTGCTGAATGTACATACAATAGCTCTTCTGCCCCAAGAAAGCTGGGAGAGATGTATGCTGCCACATGACTGCCAATCCAACCAGAGCAGGTTAACTCTCTTGTAACAGAGCTGTGAGGGAAAGGGCGACTGCACAGTTCTGTAGCTGCCCTGTCCTGATTTTTATATTGCATGAATTAGGAATGGGGCAATGGGCACCACTACCCAGCTGCCACCACCTAATTCAATACAAGTCTTCTGTGGGGCAAAGGCATGGAAAATGAGATCTTCCAAACAGCAGTATATTTAATCTTACACCCAGAAACACTGTATTTCTCCCTGTTAGGTTCTGTGGTTTTTCTTTTGGAAGCTTCACACAATTTTTATTTTGTGGCTCTTATTATAAATGGGTCTTCTTTTATTGCCTCCCAAATGATTACTCTTAAGTGTTCAGAAAACTATTTCTCAACGTACTCTCTTGGATTTTCAAAATATTGAAATAAAGTCATTTGCAAATAGTATTTTGGTCTCTCTCCAAGTTTTCATTTTGCTTCCCTACAATAACTTATGAAATAATTGATGACAGTAGGCAACTATGTTTCACTAGTT
Organism: Mesoplodon mirus; assembly: GCF_964341445.2. Taxonomy (NCBI): domain Eukaryota; kingdom Metazoa; phylum Chordata; class Mammalia; order Artiodactyla; family Ziphiidae; genus Mesoplodon; species Mesoplodon mirus. The sequence goes on along the minus strand of NC_138977.1, from coordinate 198,707,525 downwards.
AATTGAAAGAGGCAATTTGAGTTGCAACCTGAATACAACCTTCACTTTTGGTTGAAGGACTCTAAAGTATTAAGGAAGAATTCTTCTTTTAACAAATTAAAAATGTCTCTACTAGGCATTAGTATTTTTTATAAGTACATTCTTGGCATTGACTAAAATCATGATTTTCAAAATTGATGATTAACAGAAGCCATTTTAGACAGAGAAATAGTCAAAAAATAATTCAAATAAGATTATCAAACACCTCTTCCAAGATATTGGCTACTTCTTGTCTAGTTATTAAAGGAAGCATACTTAAAGCAATAAACACCCAAATCAACCAAGCTGATCCTATTTCAGCTTTCCATTATAGGGAAATTCTTTTGCAAATACTGCACTCTTAACTAACATCCCCCAGCAAGTTTTACCAGGTGAGATCCCCAAGGCACTTTGCTGAAAACAAAGATCATAACAAATTGCTGTGACAAGGAACAGAGCCAACACCTCAACGCAAATGGGACATATCCTAAGTAAGCAGATGTCAATGGTGAAAAGGAATCTTACTAAAAAGAAAAAATCTGAAGTGAGTTGCATGGAATCAATACAACATTCTGTTTTCAGCTAACCTCCATTTCCCCCCATCCTGAAGAATTCCTATTACTTTTTCTCACCAGTGATTTCAAGCCACTAAAAGAACTAGTATCTATTTCTCATCTAACCTGGACATAAATTCTCACAGCAACTGATCTCATTTTTAATCCCTCCATAAATTGCATTACCCTTAGCAAAGACCTATCTACTTCACCCACTAATTATTTTCATTACCTTTACATTCACTTCACTTTTAAACAAATACATCTACCTTGGTTAACTGTATATACATACATTTTAGTTTTTATACTTTGTAACTTTTATGTAGCTGGTGTATATCACAAAAAAAACTATATCAAACTTCTGTTTTGAATAAAAATCTCAATCTAAAAACCGATCTTTGAGAGAAAGCAAGGGCTGGTAAACCATTTGATGGGCCAAATTTGGCCCACTGACAGGTTTTTTTTTAACGTTTTATTAAAATACAGGCAAACTCATTCATGTGTTGTCTATGGCTGCTTCTGCATTATGACAAAGTAGTTAATGACAGAGACTAATGGCCTACAAAGCCTAAGTTATTTGTCTGACCCTTTACTGAAATACCTGACTCCTTAATGAAAACAAAAATTTTTATAAAAAACTATTAGAATTCAATCTGTGCTGAATGCTTAGTATTGAAATTATATTTCAATTATATTTCAAACTCTGAAAGTTGAACTATTATTTTAAGTGAATGACAAATAGTGAGGCCCATTTCAATGCAGAAGGACAAATAGGAAAAAATGAAAATCTCCTGACCCAGAAGTTGGATTGCAAAAATAACACTAACTCTTCCAGTTGTAATAAGAACTTCAAACTAATTAATATCATATTTTGGAAAGCCATCTTTAGCTAACTTTCAGCCAGAAGGAAAGAAAGGATAGAGGGTTTTATTTTCAGATTTTCTGCTCTGGCAATAAAGAGGCTCCAAGCAGGCTTTCCTCCTTCAGAATAACCTAGTTTAAAAACAAAACAAAACAAAAAAACTCATAAAAGGTATCAACTAGAGTATCTGGGGCATGAAGCTTTTTAAAATAGCTTTTAAAACCTTAAGGCAAAAAGTATGTGTCTTGACATTAGATTTTTTTTTTTTTACTGGTATGGCTATTCTGAAATGTATTTTTATAGTGCTGCAAACATTGGCAAGACAGTTCCTTCTCTGTCCTCTATTTACAGAAGGTGATGCATCATAATAGATCTAACCATAACAGAGCAACATTTCAGTTTTACTGCCGTTAGGGTACTGAAGAACATAAGCTTCTCTGTGGCTTTTCTTACCAGCATAGTTAAATTATAATATATGTTACCCTTCTCAAACAAAATCTCAAAATTTCACCTATAATTATGGGGAAAAAAATCCCAAACTTCATTTTGCATTCACTAGCATTAAAAAAAAAAAAAAAAAAAAAGCTTTGAAAACTAAGTATTTCCCACTAGAATAAAATTCCCATTTGACTTCAGCATAGTAAAAAAAATTATGTAAACACAAACTTAAGATAAATTTAATTGAAGACATTCGTTACAGAAATTAACAATGCTTACCATTCTTTAAACACCATATACATTATTAATATATACCGTATATTTCCAATCAACTCTGTTCTTAGGCTCAATTTAAGAACACAATTGTAACAGGTTTTATACAAAAAATACTTCACTTCTAAGAAAGTAGACAAACTGCACAAAAACAGTACATGTATAATGTGCATAGCAAGATAGCTTGAAGCATCTATGTATGGCTTTCTTTAAAATAAAATTATTGGGGGAGTGGGCCCATTTGGGACCTAATGTTACAGTTGACGTATGTAAACTGTTTCACATCTTTTAGGCACTTGCTAACAATAGTGTTCAATCCCTGAAAACTGAATTTATCAAAAAAAAGAAATTGTACATCTGAAATAAAAACCAAAAAAATAACATGGGTAAAGTCTTATATATTCCTTTTAAATTAAATGACAAGTTTTATTAGTGCATGCACAGAACTAAATTGAAAGAAAATAAACTTTTTATGTCAAAAACTTTCTGTGCAAAATTTACATAACTGAAAGGTACAAAAATATGTACAGGTTTTAAATTCTTTGTTATATACAGAAAAGGAGCCCTGAAGTTTTCAATCAATGAAAATGTCGTAACACTAGTAGTAACAATGTAACAAAAATTATATAGTATGTAATTTTTTAATACAAGAACTCCATTGTCCAATGGTCCAACAAAATTTGATCCAAACTTACAAAGTGGGAAGTTTAAATTGATGATTCTGTTGTCATGAAAATGTTCATTTTAAAACTCTACCTGTTGGGCATATCCCTTCGGAATCTGTCCTGAAGTGTTATGCACTGTCACTGAGTCCACTATTAATGCTTCTTCAATTTCCAACTGCAAACAATCAGTAATCTGCTTTGGGTTGTCAGTCATACTGAGAAGTTGCTAACAAAAATGGTTTGTCCCAATGTGGACATGTTCAGACACTAATAATAAACACAAAAATATGATTTGCTTTGCTAATCCTACTTCAAAATATTGTTTCTGAAGAATAATTTTTAATTTTCAAGAAAAGCCATTCCCTTGGAAGTGCTTCTATGTTTCACTTTTTTTTAAAGGGATGGCAACCAAGAAAAAAATTGGCTACTTGGTTTACGAGGGGACAAACAATTTAAATCAAATAAACATAGTTCTGTGCAACGGAATCACTGGGGAATATAACCAAATTCAGAAAAATGTTCAAGTTCTTTAAATGAACTTCAAACTAGACAAAGAGAGTTTAATTCTTCTCTCGAGATTGCCCATCTACTGCAACGCTTGAGAGCCATTTAGAAAAAGAAAATCACCTTGGAAGGGTGTTCCAATCAATGACATGTAACACAGTTTACAAGGAAAAAAGATCTGCTTGTCAAAAACTCTTATCAACCATCATATGAGGTGTACTGTAGTGAGTTAAATGTACCCTCAAAGGAGCTTAACTACCTTCAAAAGAACTACATTTTGCATATGTAGAGTAAGTTCTTTACCCAAGTTCTCTTAGAGTATCTTCACAAATGATGAGAAACTCCTTCAGTTCCATAATGAAAGAGCTCTCAACCTCTTCAGGGGAGCTAGTTATCAGAATCATAAGGCTGGTGGAAGAAGAGAGGGAATGGGGCTGTCAGCTGTTACCCTCTACTAAGAGTCACTAAACTCGGAAAACTGTTTTATCAAAATTTTTAGCCCTAACTTCCCGAGAACACATTTTAAAAAATTAAATCAAGGTGTATCTGTGCTGATTAGTTTCTTTCAAAACTTACATGTGCACTGACAGCATTTTCAAATATCACACTAAAACTTTTGCTCTTCCATGGAAATATAGCTAACTTTTAAATGTTTAACTCCAGGTACTATATTGAAGTAAAAAATGTCTGCATTAGTAATTCAACCCACTATTTTCTTCTAAGGTACTTTCACTTTTCTTTTCCTTGGTAATTACAGTAAATTATTGTAACATGTTCCAATCACGAGTAGCTTCCATTAAATGTCTCTGACCATGACCAGCCCAAGCATCCTGATTGTCAAATACTCTACCACAAAACCAACAGCTAAATTTAGCCTTCAGAACATTTTCAGAGGTAGTTTTCACAATCTGGTAATTGTTTTTGCTTGTCTTTTTGAGAGTTAATTTTAGCACAAATCTTTCTTTCACAGAACTAATAGGTTTAAATGTTTTGTGCCTCTTGGGAAAATCATCGTAAGTTGTTTTAGAAGGGCTATAACAAACTGGTTTCAGTAAAGCACTGATAGTTCTTTTTGACAATGAAACCTTAAGTACACGTCCATTAAATTTAGCAATAGTTTTCATTACACTTACTACTTCTGGGGCATCTGCATCAGGATGATTCAAAACTACAACTGGTTGGTTTCTCCTAGGACATTTCACAAGCTGTTTGGAACTGAAGGGGAAAAGCTGCAAAGTTCTGACTGAATCTTTTGAAAGCCTAGGTCTGCTGAATCCGAATGATTCATGGACATCTTCAGGCTTTGCTTTTTCTTTACACTTTCTGTGTAATGCTTTTTTTCTTGGAGGTTCTTGGTAACTATCCCTACACTTGCGTTTACAGTTTCTGTTTCTAGATACAAAGGAAGTTTCAGAATCTTTACTTCTTTCATGAGTTTTTATTCTTGAACATTTCTTTTTCGAAGTCTTTTTCTTATTGAAGTTTCTCTCAATTGTACAATTTGTTTTACACCTTAACACCCTGGCCTCTGAATGGTCAGTGATACCTATTGGTTTCTCAGAAGATTCTGGGCATGTTGCAGTAGAAGTTATCACAATTTCATTTGCTGGCATCATATCATCTAGTAATAAGGGTAAGGCATCTCTAGAAGATTCTGGCTCTTTCTGCTCTCCTCCTATAGTCTGATTAGATGGTACATTGTCTTTCTGCAATGAGGATGTAGAGTTGCTTACTGACAGATTATTAGCAGCAGTCACATTTAAAACAGGGTTAAAAATTTTCAGCAATATTTTTTGTGGTGTTCCTTCAGGTTTCTTTGGCTGTATATTTTTATAATAAGTACTATTCTGGACTAATTTAGACTTAAGCAGCTCAGTCTTATTTGGCATCACACACTTTAAAAAAACAGCTTGTTTGCCATCAGGCAAAAGGGTGTAAAGAGGTGGTTTTGGAAAAATCTTGTTCTGCTGTTTTACTGAATCCGAGATGTTCAACTTAGTGCCCTGATGCTCAGATATTATATTAGGAGCAGGAACACCTTTCACTGAAGAACTTGCTGGCGTTTTAATAATGTAAGGGCCTTTTAATGACAAAGTATTTTCTGAGCTACTTTTCATGCTCAAACAGCTGCCAATGCTGGAACAAAGTGCAGGGGTTAGACAATTACTGTTTGGTTCTACTTTTAAAAAAGGTGTTCTGCAAGGCTCCTTACTTGTAGTTCCACAAGCTTGAGCATTCTCAGTTTTGACAGCAGAAACACCTTCAAGTTTCCCATTATTAAATGTTAAAATCATCCCAGGTTTCTTGTTTAAAAGGAGAGAGGCAGGGACACCTTGTGTATTAACCAATGGAAGTGGTCTTCCTGAAACATGTAATGCAGGCTTGTTAGCAATGTGCAATGGTACAAAAAAGCCTTTTGGAGTCTGAACAAAGACAGCCTTTTTTGGTTCTGAATTTACAAGTGGACTCTGCACATATACAGAACCTATATTTTGCGTAGTGGCTCGTAGTTTGTCTTTTACAAGCTGCTGTGTAATTATTGCATCTGACTGAGTCTTAAGTAATGTGCCAAAACCAGAAATTCTAGGGGTCTTCTCTGAATCTCTCACATCTTGTGACATTGACATTTGTTTTTCTTTTCCACTAAATTTTAAATTCAGATCATTTGTAGCCACATTAATCCCCATATTACCAGATGGAATTGGAAAGAAGCCTTTTACTTTCAAGTCTTTTGAAGATTCAACTATTTTGTCTTCTCCCTCATGTTTCTGAAATGACTGGTCACAATGAAGCGGCAGGTCTTTATCTGGAGTGTTACTAGAGTCTTGTTTTACATCAGGTTTTGCTTTTAATACATCTTGAAGTAACTGGTTTATTTCAGGTGGCAAAAGTTCTGATGCCTGTTGGCTCTGGAGAGAGAAAACAGATGTAATTCTAGGCATCATAGGTGACTCAACACTAGAAACGTCATCCCATTTAGGCTTTTCAGTCATGCTCTCTAAATTCTGATTTTCATTAGTGTATAGGTTCTGTCCATCAATGTTTTGTCCTTTTTCTAAAACACACTGTTCAGTTTCAGCTTGTGTTTTTAAAGTTCCATCTTTAGTATTTAAACGACTAATAGATGCTAACAGGCTATCTGGGTTTGAGCTCTCCTTCCTCACTAGTGATAAAACTGACTCACTTATTGGTTGTTGAACTACTGTCTTGCTTGATGAAGATTCTCTTTGAGGGTTTTCACACATTGTTGTCCCTGAAAACCTATGACGTTTATTAGAATTATTCACTTTTGAGTAATTATGAAAAGGCAATGATCCTTGGTTGGAAGAATCAACAGGTAACTCAGAGTTGACATAATTAATGCAATAGTTATGCATATCTCCACTGTTGTATGAATTTGGTTTGGTAGTACAGGTGACTTTATCTGGACTTTTAATGGCAGTACCTGATACCTCAGGGTGACACTGAGTAATATGACTTCCCCATAAGTCAACATTCTCTCTTGTTTCTACTTTTGTGGTCAAATTCACCGATGCTGTGATCAATTCTGATGTTATTGGCAAAGGAGAAACACTTTTTCCATCATCCACTGTTGGAAGCATATTACTTGTTTGAGATAGCAAAGCCATTTCTTTTTCTGAAGTTACCTTCCCTGAAAGTATAGGAGAAGAAGATGAAAATGGAGTAGCTGCTTTCATGTAAACTGTGTCATTTAACTCAGTTGTTACTCCTGTTAAAAATGCAGTAGTGCCCAAAGTCTGGGGCTGCAAAATTGCAGTACTGTCCCTTACGGCACCTGACTGTGAGCCTGGTGAATATAAATTCTGTTTATTGGTAGGCAACAGTTTTATTACAATATGTTGTTTTCCATCCACCATCTTAAAGCCCATAAACTTAGCACTGTAGTTAGCAGGAATTGTTATTCTATTATTTTTTACCATTAACACTGTAGGTCCTTGTACAGCAGTCTTCAAGAAACCTGAAGTAGAATTTGATCCCTCTTCAGCTCCATTACATTGCCCAGTGGACAGAAGAGTTGGCTTTTCTGACTCTGACTCAGCAGGTTTATCATTATTCTCACAGTATAGTCTTTCATCCTTTTCTTCATTTAAATGTTCCTGAACAAGATGGCTCTGGTCTTCAGATTTAGCCTGTGTTTTGTTCACTTTTTTAAGAACTTGAGTGTTTTTTTCTATACTTCTGTCACTTCCATTGTTGATTTTCTTACGTTTCCAGAATGTCTTCCTTGATGCACCTATTTTATATCTTTTCAATATTAGTTTAAGTCCTGCTGAAGTCTTTGCCATCCTTTTTTCATATTTGTCTTTTTCCAGTTTTTCTTTCGCATATAAATGTTCTTTGTGCAAAGTTATAACATGTCTTACAAGGTGCTCTCTCCTGGTAGCACCATAGCTACAATATTGACAAGTGAAGGGAAACGTACCAGAATGAATATGAAGGTGCTTCTGAAGCTCTCCTTTGGTTAAACATATATAATGGCATTTACCACATCTATAAAGGATTTCATTATGTCTATGTATGTGCTGAACAAATGTGCCAACATCCTGGGTGGAGAATTCACACTTTTCACATTGAAAACTACCATTTACACAATGTGTGGATGAAAAATGCTTTGTCAAGTCTAATAAAGTATATAAATTCTCATTGTTACAAATATCACATTTTACTAAAGTAATTCGATGGGTTCGTCTGTGTTGTTTGAAGACCTGGAAGTCATTTGCTGAAAAACTGCACATTTCACAAGGATATGAAGGTAATTCACCACGGTGCCACATTTGGAAGTGTTTCTGCAAATCATTTGGGCTATACCGAGTACTATCTCGGCACTTCAAACAGTTGAAGTTGAGTATTTTTGCAGACATTTTTATACCTTCTTCTTCAACTCTCTCAGACTTACGGAGTAACATACACTCCTCTACACAGCTTACAGTCTTTATACCGATAGATTTTCTTGCAGTCTGTGGTTTATGCTGAAATAATTTTCTGTATTTGTCAACTTCATGTTTCAATAGGACCTCATTTGGAATATTTATCTTCGGCAAAACAATTTTCACATTTTTTAGTTCATAATGAAAACTACTTTCTGAAATTTTTGGTTTAAGTACTGATCTGATAGTATCAACTATCTCATTTTTCACATCATAATCTCTTTTTAAAGTATTCTGTTTTTCATCAAAAAATAAATGTTTCTGTTCAGATGGCATGATTTAACCAAAAAAATCCCAATTTCTTTTTTTCCTGCAAACTCTTGAAGTTACTTGTAATTTGAACAGGAAACAATACTGTGCCGCAACATCTTCAAAATACCAGGATTTTTCCCACATTAACTCACCTAAAATCAAACAAAGAACTGAAATTTTCATCACAGAAGTATCAGTAAAATTCATATTTTAAGTTCATTTTGACACAAAGCAAGAATGTTGATCAAACAAATAAAAGACATAAAAGACCTATTAAGTATTTTAAGAACAGCTTACCAAGAAGTAATAGTGTGAAGTAGAAATGACATTAATCTGGATCTCAGGAAATACAAGCTTTACTTCCAGCTCTGCTCTGTAACACTGGGCAAGGTTTGACTTCTCTGCACCTCAGTTTCCTCATCTAAAGAAAACCACAATTGGATAAGCACCTTTAAGCTCTAAGATTTTATAAAAAGTTGATACTACAGTTTTTAAACAGGATTTTAAAAATCTCAACAAGAGAGCCCTATAAACTTAAGTTCCACTGACACACATGGTTCCAATTATACACATATACCATTAACTTTCTCAATTACTTAGTTGACCGTATAGCTATTATCTTGTGAGAATTTCAACAGACTTCTCTGCAGATTTTCTACTTCCCTAGTGCCTCAGGGATAATCTACGTTTAAAATAAAAGTTTCATTCACCTAAACAACAATAACAAAAAGACATTGCCTGCTGTCTCAAGTTAGCATTAATAATTGGTAAAAAAAGAAGGAATTATAAGGAGTAACACATTTCCCTGGGGTACTCCTAAGTCTAGCTACTACTTCTGATTCCCTACCATTTTGGCTTTTTTTGTCCCTAGAACTAAGTCAGGTGGCAGCAAGGCAAGCCCTTGGCAGATTAGAATGTACCCATTACTAGCTGCCTCCATTAATTCAAACACTTACTGGTTTGTGTTACTCTAGACAAGTCTCAATCTCTGTGTTTTAGTTTCTTCATCTATAAAATGAAAAAAAAAAATTAGTATTTCCCCTACCTCTTTCACAGGGTTGTTGTAAAGGTTAAATGAGGACACATAAGTAACAGAATCCTGTAAAGTACTATATAAACTGTAGCTACTACCATTACTGTATGTGATTACCATGTATGAGACATTATGATTCAAGGTGCAGAGGAACAGAAAACAGTAGAGTTAAAAAGATGTGACAGGGGGCTTCCCTGGTGGCGCAGTGGTTGAGAGTCCGCCTGCCGATGCAGGAGACATGGGTTTGTGCCACGGTCCAGTAAGATCCCACATGCCGTGGAGCGGCTGGGCCCGTGAGCCATGGCCGCTGAGCCTGAGCGTCCGGAGCCTGTGCTCCGCAACGGGAGAGGCCACAACAGTGAGAGGCCTGCGTACCGCAAAAAAAAAAAAAAAAAAAAAAAGATGTGACAGGGACTTCCCTGGCTGTCCAATGGTTAAGACTCCATGCTTTCACTGCAGGGGGTGCGGGACTGATCCCTACTTGGGGAACTAGGATCCTACATGCCATCCAGCACGGCCAAAAAAAAAAAAAAAAAGGATGTGACAATATATTGCTGAGAATGGAATCTGACTACCGAAGGTTCAGTAGTAAATATATCAAGCAGTACTACATTTTCTTACTTTCATGGTCTTAAATATGTATATGACTAATAGATATAATTAGGTAAGCTAAAAAAATAAAGTGTAAATCACATGAAGCTTCATCCATGTCTATCCAAAGGTCTCACCTCTAAATTTCAATTAATCTAAGTAACCAGGAACTTCACTGTTTTAAAAATCCTTTCTGAGAGAATATAATTAAAAGTTAAATTACTTTACATTACTACTAAGAGGCCCTTTGAATATTTCTCAAACTTAAAACTTTTGGTTGGGTCTAAAAAACACCTTCAATATTTTTCAAATATATATATATACTAATTTGAAAATGAATTCATTAGAAGGGTATGAGTTTACTGAAAAAAATTTTTTTTACATACCATGCCTAATACAATAAAAAAATATTAAATTTTTTACTCTATTATTTAAAGCTAAATGTAAAGACTTTTTCTTCAGAAGTAAGAATAATAATAAATGGCTGGAAAAAAGTTCAATGATACCTGGTGGATACTTCACACCAACTGAGAAGATTCTTTACAGAGTTATCACATTCTCAACAGTGACAAGCATCATGGTCATCTATGGAGTTTTCACCATACCAGAATCTGAGGGTGGGGCTCAAATATGTGAAACTTTTAAAGCACATCAAGTAATGATTCTTCCACATTTGGATACCATATTGTGGTCACTCCAGACTATCCATACCCAAGCTTTTCTATTTCTATATATAATCAAGAGGAGTCTGTATCATAGGTTTCATTACAAAAGGCAAATTTCTTCTTATAGTAATATTACATTTCCAAAAATGTGTAATGCTAAAAAATTACATATTTTGATAATATTTCTAAATATCATCAACTTCATTTCAAAATACCTATATAATTTAAAAGTTTTCTTAGAAGAAAACACATATCCCAAAGTTTGACAACCAGTTTGATTTAAATAACTCCATCAACTAATACTTACTAAAAAAATACCTACTATAAATGTGTTGCATTTTGATGAGTGCTATGGAGAGATGCAAAAACATGGTCCCTACCCTTAACTGCAGCTTGCAATCTAAAGGAAGAGGCAGGACAAATAAGTTAATATACTGCTTGTTCAGAGTTGATCATCCAGCAACCTTAAGCTTCTAATACATAAAAAATAGAAAATAATTAAGTAGGATGCATGGCAGCCAAAACAGATCCCACAGAGTCCACCCATTAGTGTACATGCTCTTTCCTCACATACAAAACAATGCTGAAAAAAGGGACCACCTCATTAAGAAATCCACTTAGCTTTTACTTAAGTCTGATAACTGCTAATTAACTGATGTTGAATGTCATTATTTTTTATATTTAATGTATGGAATGTATAATATAGCTTTAAGAGAGTTTGTGTATTTTAGGTATTTTGGGGTTTATTTGCCCTCAAATTTTAAGTTTGGAGAATGTGTTTTATTTTTTTAACCTGTTTTATGTGGAAGCAATCAAAGATGACACCTGGTAGCAAATTATACTATGGTTGCCATCTATGGGGGGGAAAATGTGTTCCATTAAAAAAAAAAAAAAAGGAAAGAAATTTTATTATAATTTTAATCTTCCAACCTATTAGCTAATGCTCTTTTCACTACAGACCAATCTCTACACCCCACCAACAAGGATTACTGATTTTAAATCTCCTACTTAAATTACTGCCTTACATATATGTATTATTATCTCATAAGACTTGAACAACATCTCATCAAGCCTTAAAATAATACTATTTGTTTAAAGTATGATTGGCCCTTTAAAGTAACCCAGAGTTTGCTACATCAAGATGGCAACTCAAGCCGTTTGATTTTCTCCCTCTCCCAACTGAAACACAAACCAAAAAATATAATTTAAAAAAATCCTACAAAATGGGAAGAAACTAAAACATATTCCACAGCTATGCCACAAGGTGTTTGGAAAGAAAAGGTCCAGAGAGAGAAGAGTGAAAACAAATGCTAATCAAGCAGCATTTTTAAAGCACTACTTTTAAAGAGGAAGCACACTAGGGGACATTCATTCAACCAATATTCAATGAGTTATCTATCTGTTATGCCCTAAGTAAAAAAGTAACAAGTCCACCCACTCCCTCTCCTAAACATACCTTGTGAGAGAAGTGAGGGCTTGAGAGGAAGCTTGTGTGAAGCCCTTTGGGGTGACAGAAGGCTCAGGCTGAGGTATGGGAAGAGAATGAATCCAGGGCTTTGAGCTGGGTCCAGAGACCAGACACAGTTGGGGGTTGCTAGCACCAGCTGTCAGGAGAGATGTAAAGAGGACATCATTTCTGAACAAAGATATATCTTCCTAAATCCATGGCCATCTTGTTCTGTTTAAGAGTGCTGCCCTTTCTCGATGTAAGTAAATTACTAACTCTAAGCTGTCAGAAGAAAATTACATTAACTTTCCCCACTTCATCTAACCAACTAAGAAAATCTTGGTTTATTCTCCAACAATACATCTCAACTTCCAATGCCATCAAAAAAGATAAGCAGGCAGAAACATCACTGGATACAGCAGCTCAAAAAAGGGAAAATAATCTGAACACTCAGAGAAACCTCTCACCCATTCTCTCAACCAGCAGTGAAAACCAAAAACTACAATGAAAGTTACTAGAGGGAAATGGAGAAAGCTTAAAAAAAAAAAAATCAAGTAGTGATTGGCAATCTCACTAAGACCTGAGCTAGTATGCTGAGAAAAACAAAAAAACAAAAATAAAACATACTGCCACGAAAGAGAGAACAAAGTAGATGGGGGAGAAATAATGGTTTTGAAAACAGGAGAAAAAAATTACATTGAGTTGTTGCATTTTTTTAAAAGCCTTGAATTTTCAAAACCAAAGGCTCCCCAAAACGCCAGGCAAGATTATTAGTGGGAAAATATAAAACTCAGTATCTAAACTTATCCTAGTAAAATGTTTCAGTTTAAAAGATAAAAATGAAATTTTACCAAAAAAGGGTGGAGTGGGAATTACCTAAAAAGATATTCACAGCACCAACTTTAATCAGACATCAATATTAATCAGACATTTTACTCACAATTCGAAACACTAGAAGACAATGAAATAACATTTATAGAGTTCTGAGGGAAAATAATTAACCCAAGAATTAATTCTATACCCAGGAAAACTCTCATATGGGAGGGAAAAACACAATTTTAGATATGCAAAGATTCAGAGAATATACTACGTATGCACTGTTTCTAGGAAAATTTTTAATACTTCAGCAAAAATCAAATTTCAGTCGGAAAAAAAAGAACTAAAAAAATAATGTGATATAAAAGAAATATCTGTCAACAATAACATCTACAAAAGAGAAATAAATGTAAATATTTTGTAAACACAGTTAAGAAAGTAGAAAAGACTGGAGAAGAGGAACATCTGCAAAATGACAAATATATAAGAAGCCCTTACAGAAAAATTAATGATGGGAAACAGAAGAGGTGAAAATAGCAACAAAATTCTAGATACTGGAAAGGAGATAAGTAGTAAATGACCTCGCAGACTCAAGAAAACAATCCCAGGCAGACAGTGGGGCAAACTAAGAACTAACCCATTTTATACTCTGAATCTTCAAAAGACTTAGGAACTGGCAGCACCAAGTCACTCTGAAATGGGAAGAAGAAAGGAGGAGGAAGCTAAAATAAAGAGAATTTTGGAGAAAGCTGCTTGAGTTTTGGTTAGATGCTAAGATTCTCTTCCCCACTCCATCAAGGTAGGTTACTGCTGTTCCCCAACCACAGCAGAAGTCTGGAGGTTATTCTCTGCAGAAAGTAAAACAGAATCTCTGAAATACAGGATACCAGACACAGCTGAGAAAGTGGGTACCATACCAAAAGGAAGAGGATTAAATGACCATATACATATGAGACACAAACCCCATCCCATGCCCCAGTTGGCTCCTAGGCTAAAACAGGGCTACTAAAAATGTGGTCTGCTGATGATCCATGAACCATTTGTCACAAGTCCATGACAAGATTTGTACAGAAACTGAATAAGCATTTAGAAACTGTAACAGCACTTTCACGGTGTTAAGTTTATGTCTGTTGAATCCAACAATAAAAATTTGGATTTGTTTTGCATGCTTTCTTTTTAAAATTTCATTTTCTTTTTTTTTTACCTTGCTAAAAATCATTTTATTTTTCATTCGATAAACATTGTGCATGAATTTCCTATGAAATTTCATTTTCTAGAAATAAAGGCACTACAACATACTAATGATGGGAATGTAAGCTGACAGAACTTTCATAAAAAACAGTTTGTAAAATATACGTATTTATTATAAATATTATAATAATTTTTATAAAATAATATAAACATAAATATAAACATATCTACATCTACATATATGCCGGGGGAGAAAGTACATTAACTTCCAATTCATTCCTAGAAATCGATCCTAAAGGTAATAATCAGATGTTCACAGAAGCACTGTTTACAAAAATCACAAAATTAAAAATAACTAAAAGCCCACCAATAAATAATTTATGGTATTTCTATTCAATGGAGTATTCTTAAATTTTAAAAACAATATTGTAAACCCACATTTATTAACAGGAAGAGATCCAAGACACATTAAGTGAAAAAAACAGAAATCAAACAGTAGACATGTTAGGATTTAATTTGTTCAACTATTATTAGATGGGTAGAAAATAGATGGATAAACAGACACATGGTCCCCTACAAACTGTCAGTAAGAAGTCAAGAACATACAAGAAAATGTTTATAGTGATTACTGGTTATCCTTAGGTCAGTGTTTCTTAAAATGTTATCCTTGGATTACTATGACCTCCACACTGGCATACTTCCTTATCATAGCACAAGCAAATAGCTTACATTTGGATGTAACAAGAATGACAATGTCTTTGTCCCTAGACCACACTATTATGAAGCTTTATCAAAAAAAGTGGCATGAATCCATGAAACTTTTGTAATTCTCAAGCAAAGCAACTGACTTTGTGGTAAACCAACTCAGCTTTCCTGAACAAACTCAAAATAGTAAACTTGACACCAGTAGAAAATTGAAGAATGCTGACACTAAAGGTGGACAAGAAATTAAAACAAGATAGGTATTATTCAACGCTGTACTCCCCTTATCAACACACAGGTACCCAATTACACTGTAACAGCTACAAAGCTAATGGCAAACATAATACTCAGAGAATGAAGAACTATGCTACTAGATGTCACTATACCTCATAAATTCATGCTATGAAGAGAAATTTTTTAATTTAACAATTAATTTGAAAGTCATGAGGTTATTTAAAAAATAAGTAAAAAGAGAGTTGGCACCACCAGAACAGCAGTTATGTATGCACTGCTGTTAAACAAATAAAAAGTTGTATGTATTTTATACAGAAAACAAGTAGTATTCAACTAATAATACGATTCCTGATTGTTAAAAGATTGTACGTTGTTAAAAGAATAAAAATTGTAACATCAATCTAAATTTGACTTTTTTTTCTATACACTATACAAAGAAATAAATAGCAAGTATAATGTTGAACTGTTTTTGCACTAATATTATTCTTTAATAAAGGACTGGTTTTGATATGACAAAATTGTATTTATTTTTATTTTATTTTTTAGTGTTCTCATTAAGTTTTGGTATTGGTATTATGGAGAATTTGTAAAATGAATTGGGGTACCTTCCATCATTTAATCTGCTCTGGAATAGCTCACTGAACATGAGACTTGCCTGCTCTTTAAAATTACACAGACTGCGCCAACACACCATATGGGCCTGGTACCTCTTTAAATTTTAGACATTACAATCTTTGTAAGTTCTTCTATGGTTTCTGGGGCCTTTGGGTTTTCTACTGCTTGAGTCACTTTTGGCAATTTATATTTTCCTTGAAAAAAAGCAATTTCCTTCACATTTTCTAAGTATACCTCCATAAACCTTACTTTTAACAATCTATCCTACAGAAATAAAAGCACAACATAGAGATATGTATCAGTAGCACTTAACTGTCAATGAATAGGAAAATGACTAAGTAAATTATGGAATATCCACACGAAAACAATATAAAGAAAGAGGTATATGTACTGAATTCCCTTAGAAAGATATTTATTGTGAAATTTTTTTAGTTTTCAAAAAAGGAAGTTGCAGACTAAGGCATGTAATATATTTTTAAATTAGCAGGAAAGAGCCTTGTTTTTATGTCAGAAGGAAAGATCCTATGAGTACATGTTTGTACATAGACAAATTTATAGATATCCTTCAAACTACTAATAACAGGTTAATTTTTTTTAAAGGAATGACAGCATGGCATAGCAAAAACAAAACAAAACAAAAACAAAAAACCAAACAAACCAAAACAACAGGGAAAGAATCATCAGATCTACTAAGAACCTTGACTGAAACCAAGAAGGCAATGTCACTACCACAAGTCTTTACTGAGGCCTGCCTGTATATTCCTGCCCTTGAATTCCAGAAAATTCTGTATCCTTAACATAATTCCCCCTTTTCAGCTGACATTAGCTTAAACTAGCTTAAGCTAGTTTTATTACTTGTAACCAAAATTTCTTTTTTTTTTTAATTGGAGTATAATTGCTTTACAATGTTTTGTTAATTTCTGCTGTACAACGAAGTGCATCAGCTATATGTATACATATATCCCCTCGCTCTTGGACCTCCCTCCCATCCCCCATCCCACCCAGCTAGGTCATCACAGAGCACCCAGCTGAGCTGCCTGTGCTATACCACAGGTTCCCACTAGCTATCTATTTTACACATGGTAGTGTATTTATGTCAAACCTAATCTCCCAATTCATCCCACCCTTCCCTTCCCTCCCTGTGTCCACACATCTGTTCTCTACGTCTGCATCGCTGACATTAAGTTAACAGATCAACGCTGACTGTGTTTATTTCACAGAAAGGTAGGTTTTGTGATGATCCTTTAAAGAGTTAAAGGACTTAAACATGTAAGAAAGGAGGAAAGGTTATCTAGACCAGAAAAAAAGAAATATTAGAAGAACTGCAGGATCTAGATCACAGACAGAATGGGAAGGTTAAGTAAGAAGACTACAGAGGACAAATCTGAACTTGAAATGAAAGGTAACAAGGAGCCATTCATATTACTTTATGAGCAGAGAGTTATAAAAGCAGTACTTTAGAAATAGTATTAGAATGCTACTAGACAGCAAGATATATTGGAGAAAGAGAGTAAAAATAGAAGTGAGAAAACTAAGAGGACTAAGTGACAATCCAAACAAAAAAGTGAGGAACCAGAGAACTGGCAGTGTTAGCATATGTTAGGAATCACACAGTAGGTACAGAGAAATTTTTTAAAAGATGATTCCCAGAGTAAAATGCCAAGGATAGAGACTTAGAGTGAATCAAAAAGTGCTATTCCTGGAGAGTTTTGTTTGCTTTCTACAACAGAGTTTTGTTTTGCTTTAAAAAGCAAAGACATTCTACAGTGTTCAGCTTTAGTGAAAAGGTATAAAAAGGATCTATGTGCTAACTCACAACGTTCTAGTTGCTCAAACATTAAACAAAGAACTAAAAAAACTCTAAGTTTAGTTTAGCCCTATTTGTGACTCAGCATGTACCTTTGTAACCTAACTTGTCACATTAATCGTCCATACACAGGAAAACTAATTAGTCATTATTTTTTTATAACTATTGCATTCCTTGAGTTATTGAATGTTTCTCTGCAGAGATAACTGAATGCAAAACAATCATATAAACATACAACTGGAGATAGAACAAAGCAGCATGCAGCAGGAAGAGCTTGCTGAAAAACATAAAGTTCTGCCTAAAAGGAACCTAGAATACACAAAAAACTAAAACTCTTATTTTCAAAGCAGGACCTATTTTATTTTATTTTTTAATTGGGGTATAGTTGTTTACAATGTTGTGTTAGTAGAAACTAACAGAACCTATTTTAGTGTCCTCAAAATAAACTATTATCTTTTCATGACTTGGAACATTTTGGGCTTACTCTTTTTGTAGCTGTTTTAAGTTTTTAAAAAGTTTACCCCGGAAGCCGACACCTATCTTATTTTAAACAAGTGAAAGAATAAATACTGTAGAAATTTATATTGAAAGTCAGCTCCCTTCAAATCATTGTGGCCCAATGACCTAACTTACCACAAAAAAGAGAAATAAAAAGTTAAGTACGCAAATGTGATCAAGTACAGATATAGAAATATTCAAAATGCTAGTGTACATGTGAGCCACATACCACTCAGGTAGATTTGTGACACTGGTATACAATTATGAAGGAGTTTAAAATAAGAATTAAAATACAGAAGCAGCTCCTGATTCAGGTGAATCTTATTTCTTTTTACTCTCTGAAACTATAACTGCTCACTACACTACACACACACACACACAGCCCAATACATAAGATGCTTTCTGCTCCCCAATATATACACCTATATTTACCTTTGTTCATACTGTTTCCTTTCACCAGGCTTGTCATCCCTTTCTCTTTCTCTTAATTCAATTCTGGTCAAACTTCTTCTCTAATTCTACTTCCTATAGGGACATGAAACCTTCTGCAACACGCACTAACTTTCCCCCTACTCTGAATATTCATTTCAAGGATAGCCATTGCGCATCACTTTATTACAAACTTTTATCGATATATCATTTCATTTTTAAGTTTTACCTCCCAAGATAACTTATAAGCATCTTAAATATAAGTTCTATTTCATATTTCTCATTTATCCCTCACAAAACCCAAGAAGATTGGGCACACAGGGACCTAACAAATTATTAGTTCATTTATTCTTTTATTTTCATCTCTCCATCCCCACTGGCATCATCTTAGTCCACTGTCATCTCTAACCTGGATTAAAATAATAGTCTTCCTAACTGGCATTCATGCTTCTCCCCTGCCCACCAACCCTTCTCTGAATCCATTCTCCACACAGGAGCAAAAGTGATCATCTTAATATAAAACAGATTAAAGTATTCTCTGCTTAAAACTCCTCAGGGGCTTCCCAAAGCACTTAGCAAGCAAAATTTAATCTCTTGGCCAAGGCCTGCAAGAAACAGTGACATCTGGTCCTGGACTTCACTCTTCAACTTCATCTCATGCCACTCTTCCCATCTGTAAATATACTCCAGCAAACTACCATATATAGACTCTCAGTTCCTCGATACTCCCTTCCTATCTTTCTTATCTCAGACCTTTGCACCTGCTACTCCCTGCTTGAAATATTCTCTCTCCCATTCCTCAAATGGTTAGATCCTTCTTATCTTTTACGCAGCTCAAATGTCACCATCTCAGAGAGGCTTTCCCCAACCTATAAGCCATTCCCTCCTCAAACAAAAAAACTGTTCTCTATTTTAGCCCCTCATATTTCTTTTTCTATAACATTTTCCCCTCTGGCAATATTTTACTTATTTGTCAATTTATTTTCTATCTGTCTCTACCACTGGAATAAAAGCACGTAAACACATGGACCATACCTGTCACGTTCTTTGCTATACCACCAGCATCTGGCACAGTGCTGGCCTTGTAGCTAGCACCAAATATGTGCCAGCCTTTGTTCTAAACCTTGGGAATACAGCAGTGAATGAAACAGACAAAAAATCCTCCCCTCATGGAGCTAACACTCTACTGGTTATTTAGATAATATCAGCATAAGTAAATCATATAATATAGTCAAAGGTGACAAATGCTGTGGAGAAAAACAAAGTAGAGAAGGAAAGGCAGAACCAGAGTTCTAATTTTAAATACAAAGTCAGGGAGACCTCACTTGAAATGGTCTGATTTGAGCTAAGATCTTAAGGAGCTGAGGAAGACAGCAGCATTCCAAGAAAAGAAAAGAAAGAGTAACTGCCAACACCCTGAGTGTGGAGTGTGCCTAACATGTCCGGGGAACAGCAAGAAGTTCGTCAGTATGATGGTAACAGAAAGCACCAGAGGAAAAGCAGCCGGAGAAGATGAGATCAAAGAAGTAATGAGGAGAGCTGCTGGAGCATTTCGAGTAGAGAAGTAACATGAGCTGAATTGTTTTTTGAAAAGATCACTTTGGCTGCTATGTTAAGAACCCAGTATTTGAGAGGGAGGTAAAAATGGAAGCAAGGAGACCACTTTGTAGACTATTATATGACAACTACCCAGGTAAGAGATGGTGGCTTGTTAGAGACAATAATGCATGGTCAGACTTTGAATATATTTTGAAGATAGAGCCTATAGGATTTGCTGACAGACTAAATTTGGTCTATGAGAGAAAGAAACACATCAAGGATAACTGAAAGTTCTGACCTCACCAACTGGAAGAAATGAGTTGCTCTTTACTAAGAAAAGATAGTGTGGGAGTAGTAGGTTTGGAAAGGATATCAAGAATTCCGTTTTGGCCATGTAGAATTGGAGATATCCAGTTGACATCCAAGTGGAAACATGGAATGTGTAACCGAATACAAAATACAGAGGTCTAGGTGTTAAGATAAAATTTGGGGAGTTATTAGTCTGTGTACATATATGTGTATGTATTTTTGTATATAGAACTGAATGAAAGTAAAAAAAGAGAAGTCCAAGGTGTGAGCCTTAAGATACCCTAACACTTAGAGGATAGAGAAGAGAAGAGCTGGTGTGGCTGAAAGGAATGAGCAGTGAGAATGAAGGTAAATTAGGAGAGTGGTACCCTCAAATTGCAAAGTGAAGAAAGTGGTTCCAGAATCATAATGATCAACTGACAAAGTAAGATGAAGACTGAGAAATGACCCCTGGACTTAATGTCAAGAGTGCTGGTGACACTGATTAGAATGGTTTCAGTGGCTCACAAACATGAATTTGAGAGAAAATGGGAAGAGAAGTAGAGGTGTAATACAGACAACTGTTTCAAGGAATTTTACCACAAAAGACCAAGAAATAGAGAAGTTGGAGTTTTTTGATTTGTTTGTTTTTTAAAGGTAGAAGAAATTATAGTATGATTGCATGCTCATAAAAATGATCCAGTAAAAATGTTAAAATTAGTGATGGAAGAGAGAAAGAAAAGAATTGCAGGCAATGTCCTTTAGTAAGTGAGAAGAGATGCAATCTAGTGAACAAGTGGAAGAATTGAACTTAGAAAAGAACAAAGATAATTCACCTGTAGTTACTGGAGAGAAGGAAAAAGACACCAGCTGGTAGGTAGATGTTATTGTGAGAGGTTGTAGAAAGAAATGCCTCATTTAAGTCTACGATAGGGGTTGGCAAACTACAGCCAATAGCCGGTTCTGGCCTGCTGCCTATTTTTGTAAATTAAGTTTCACTGGAACACAGCCACATTCATTCATTTACATATTGTTTATGGCTGCTTTAGTGTTACACAGCAGCTGATAGGTACAATAGAAACCATATGTCCACAAAGCCTAAAATATATACTACCTGGCCATTTATAGCAAAAGTTTGCCAACCCTGGTATATTGGAATACTCTGTTAACTCTTTGAGCTGAGGACCAGATAGAAAAGAAGAAACAAAGAAGAAAGAGGAAAAAAAGAAGATAACCAAAAAAGAAAGAAGATAAACAAAGACCTAGGAAACAACAGCATTTAGTGAGAATGACACATTAACCTATACATCATTCCTAATATCTGGAGCTCAAAACAAATATTCTATGAGTAATCAAACATTACTTTAATTTCACTCCTTATCTCTTTTCAAATGTTTTTATAACTATTGCTATATTAGTTTTGAACTGGCTTTATCTCTACAGAGGAAGTATGGTTTCACCACTGTACTAAGGGATCTCTCAAAAAGAAGGAGGTAAGGAGAAATTAACTACATATAAAACACAGAACAGCATTGCAGGTTAATTACCTTTTTTTTTAATTTTCAAGGCAGATGGTTATTAGCAACAAGATCTTTTCCATGACAAATATACGCCACTTGAATACACGTATTTTATATCTTAGCATCACAAAAATAGTATCACACTGAAAGAAATACAAACATTTTACTCAAAGAAAGCTCCACCTTAGTAGAAAGAAGCAAAATTTCTGCCTGGCTTTCCAAATACCTCACACATAGATTTACCTAAAACAGTCAACCTTAATTCCCATTACCTCTCATTCCCCCAAAATACAAATTGTTACTGTCAAACCAGTCTCCTCCCAATCTTGGATGAGCACTTAATCATTTTCAACTCCATCCATTCTTCAATTATTCTTTATGCCTATCAAAACCCAATTCATAAGTCAAAATCCATTTGAAGTTATACCTCCTTTCAAGAAACCTTTCTAGACTGGGCCAGCCCTCACTAATTTCCTCCCTATCAGAACTCAGACTTACAACCCATATGACTGTGCGTTCATTTAACCTTTTTAGCCATTTGTATTATGTTTCATGTATATTAATCCGGATTACTTAACTAAACTATAAGCACTTTGAAAGCAAAGAGCTCCTCTTATTCTTATATATTACTAAAAAGCTAAGTACAGCACAGATTATTCTCAACACACACTTGTTGATCTGTGTAACCTAAGTATATAAAAATGTGCTTTATTAGAAAAAGTCCACCATCCACTCAGCCAAGTATGTACAATCCTTGACTACCCAGGCAGGTGCACATACTTGTACATACTACTATGTATCCGATAAATACTTGTAGATTGAATGAAGGACTAAATACATGTATAATGAATGAACGCATGCATGCATGCATGAATAAAGGGTATCTTTTATAAGGCAGAGGGAAAGGGCAAATTATGTATGGATGTGAATGATCAACTTGAAGCTACAGATCTTAAATTCATAAAGGCCATATATTCATCAGGAGGTTTTCTGCTACAATCCAATTCAAACTAACTTATATGCAGAATTGTGGGCCAAGGGACTGGAAGGGACACCAGGGTAGCAGACAGAATAAAAAAAAAAAACATAGATACGTCATACCATGGTTCCTGGGACTAAAAGTGGTACTCTATCTCCATCTACCTCCCATCTATATGGCTTCACTTTCACCTACTACAGATGCGGTTCTCATACACGTAGGAAAGAATGTCACTAGCATCCTCCCAGATTAACAACATTAGAGAAAAGGGAGCATATTTCTCCCAGCATTCATATATCAATTTCAAAGAATTCTGATTGGCTCTGCTTGAGTAACGGGCAATCACTGTTTCAACAGGGATGACTGGGCTTGGGTTATAACACTGACTCATAATATAAGACACCAACCACTCATAACAGGGGAGGGATGGTTCCCCAAACGAAGAGATACTGGGTTGACGAAAACAACATGCATACACACATATATATACGTCTTCTACCAGCCACAACCTCCAACAACTCAATTTTAATTAGGAATTGGTGATGACTTTACCATATTTTGAAATTATGTGACTTCCTATAAAGCCAATATTTGTTTTCAGCTATTACCACTTCTTGAAATGAGACCCACGTGAAACTCACTTAATTTTCCTAAGCTTCAAGTCATGCACCTGCATTCCAATATTCTGACACTGGTTTCATGCAGTCATACCAATCATGATTTTTAAATTTTAGTCAGATTTTGCTTACAATTTTTAAGCTCAGATAATCCAAATCATTTTGATCTGTCACCATACAGCAGTCTCTTATTTACTTCATTACACGTGAAGCTTTCATTGTTCACCATGTTACTTTTTTTGAGTAGTTTGGCTCAAACTTAGCAAAGAAAACTCTTAGCACTCAGCATTTACTTTCTCTATTAAGGAGCAACACAGTACCCATGTGAATCTCAAGGTAAGAGATCAAACAAATGTTATATACGAAGAAATGACACAGGTAAATGAACATAAATGATAACCTGGTATCTCAACTTAGCTTTGTTGCTACTTACTGTAGTTGTTATATTACCTTAACTTTTAATAAAATAATTTGTACCTTTGTGAAAAATGGCCTGAAAAAAAAATCCATCTGCTAGTAAAGTTCACAGAACATGGTTACAATTACTAAAGTAATAATTTAAGTTGGTATAGTCTACTTCAATTATTTTAGTAGTTACATAAACAATCTTATTCCTAACTTAGGATTATACTTATGGGTATACATTTGGTGAGGGGAATTATATGATACTGTGATATCCCACAACCTATCCAACACAAACAGCAAGAGGCACTTGTGTTTCAAGGATAAATAAGCCACGTTTTTGTACAAGGGTAAAGTATTCTCCACTGAGTGCAAAGCTTTCCTTATTATAACACCACGGATTTGTTGGCAGGTATTTTTCCTTCTTTTTGTCCAAACCAGGATATTCAGACGACTGTTTCCAGGAAATCAGTCATAACTTCTATAGTGATTCCTAAGTCACTTTTCTGACTCACAATGCAGATATCATTAATCACAATGCAAATATATATTAGATAATTTTTATTTAGGTGCATTACTTTGCACTTACTAGAGCAAAACAGAAACACTCTTCTGGCCATTTATACAGCTTCAAAACATCTTCCTACCATATTTATCTCCATCATCCATTACCCAGGAGCCCTTAATGTCATCTTTATACTTAGAAGGATGATATAGTTAAAATCATCTTTAGATTTCTAATGAAATGTTGAAACATAAACTATGCAACAAAAAACTACTTTTTTTGCTTCCATTAAAATGAAAACCCACACGTATTTTATTTAGGCCAAAAGTAAAACTATAACTTACAGAAATTCATATATAGGTAACTATTCCATTTTGCCCAATATTAAAACATATTAACTTACTACTTAATAGACTATGTACTATAGTACTTCAGTCTTCACCATACCTCTTTCTTCAAGGAACAAAAGGCACACAATTTAAT
Source organism: Mesoplodon mirus (assembly GCF_964341445.2). Classification (NCBI taxonomy): domain Eukaryota; kingdom Metazoa; phylum Chordata; class Mammalia; order Artiodactyla; family Ziphiidae; genus Mesoplodon; species Mesoplodon mirus. The sequence continues at coordinate 198,682,649 of NC_138977.1, read as the reverse complement.
GCTTGGACAAAGCCACAGTCAGGAGCAGTGATCAAAAGAAGAGATGATATCTGGAAATGAAGACCAAAATTTTAAAACTTTGACTGCAAAAACTGTCAGGAAAATGTTTTTAAACTTTTGATTCAGTTATGCTTCATAGTCAATGTATGTGTATAAATTTAGAAGAAAAAAATCTCTCTGCACTTAAGACAAATAACCTATCATTGACACCCAGTGATAACATGTCATAAATTTACAAAAGTCACAAAACTCAAAGCTTAGAAGGGAGCTTAGAATCAATCTAATTCAATATCTTCATTTATTACATGATAAAGAAAATGAGTCTTATCTAAATTCACAAAGCTAGAACTAGAATCTGGATCTGATTCCAACCTAGATATCCTACCATGATAATGCTACCTCTTAATACTCACTTCTGATATCTACGGTTCCATGAAAATTGCTCACCATGTGAAGCCAATACTCCATATAGAACCGAAATACTCATAGCCTACACACCTGATATAAGATAATTAAGAATACTTTCAACTTTAACTCTTTTCTTTCACTTATAGTGCTTTGCCAAAAAACTTTTAGTAGAGTAACTGAGGGCAAGGTCCGAGTCTTTTATCTTAAAAAAAAAAAAAAGCTGTATTAGGTGATCTACAGCACACAATGCTTTAACAAAAATAAACAGGAAAGTAAACAATAAAAGTATATTAAAAAAGCATGTTTAAAGTATATTTTAAAGTCAAACTGTAGACTTATGCTAAAATATATCCCCTCTGCAATGTTTCAAGATATAAAAACTTTGGGATCACAACAGACTATACTATTACCAGACAGGATAGGAGAAGATCTGAAGTGTGATGATAAAAATCGCAAGCATTTAAAAGCTCATACATTATCAATGTGCGGAGTAGATATTCACTGTGGTTGCTGTCCTTTTATCCTTCCCAAATAACAAACATAAAACGTTTTGAATTGATACTTATACTTACTTTTCGTGGCAACAATAAGGAAAAATTTGGATGTGCAGAACAGGTGTTAGATACCTACATTTTTCTCCCTCCCCACCCTTTTGTTAATTTTCTAGATCTAGGATTCATCTTATTTATGAGAATTTTAACAAAAATCAACATGGTCTACTATGCTTACCGTCCTCATGAAATGCTAACACCCTGAAAAAACTTAATACAATGCAATGTCTTAATGAATTTCAGGAAAATTCAGTTTTACTGAAAGATAATGAACACATTTCTATTGATTTGCAGTTAAACTCTGAAAAATGTTAGGGTATTTCACAGAATCCATTTAAGTGATTTCTATCTGTTCAACTTGAGTACAATAACTTTACAGTACACTCAAATCAGATCCCTTCCTGCATGAAAAACAATTCAACCATTTCACTAAACTAGGCCTAACACATAGACGTTCAAAGTTAATGAAATTCCCACCCTGATGTACAGTTTGGTGGCATGTTCCATCATCGTGACAACCACGCAGAGTTCAACACTATTATGTATTCTTTAAACATTGACTTATCTTACTTTTCCAGTGTTTTTTAAAGTTTTGATATCCAAACATACCCAACTTATGTTTTCGCTAAAATAGTTCACAAACACTAAACGCCCCCAAATTTAAACCTAAAAAGAACACTGAACCTGGACTTTTGCATTCAGAACGTTAAAGCTACCGTATCTGTTTCATTGGTCTACTTAAGAGCTATAACATTTTACCTTACATACACTCATCCTATATATTTTCAATTACCATAGCCATCTAGGTAGAAACTGTCTACTACTTGACAATAAGGACATCATGTTAAGAACACACTCAAAATGGACCCTACAAGTAAGAAAGCCAGTTACAAAGAAATCCATCTGCCACTGGGTGTGGTTGGGGTCTGCACGGAAGAGCGCCCTTGGCCAACTCTGGAGGAGGGAGCGCGCGCCAGAGACTTGAGCATATCTGCAACAACAAAAAAAAGACCTCCAAAGACCACAGACTGAACCCACAATGGGGACGCCGTCGAGTCGGGCTGCCGTGGACCTGCGAACCTACAGCTCGAGGGGTGCAGTCTGAGGGGGGCCCAAGCAGTCTCCACCAGCCCCGGAACGCGCCGAGTGGGTGCTTCGAGCGCCGCGCGCCCCGCTCCGTCCCAAACACCGCGCCCGATCCGCCCCTTCCTCCGGGGCTCGGCTGCCCCTCGGGCTCGCGGAGGCACACTGTGCCGCACTCCCGCTCCAGCTCCTGGACTGTGGGAGAGTGCGGAGTTCAAAAAGCCCCGACGTAAAGCAAGCCCAGGCTAAAGGACTGAAGGTTAGCTCTGGCAGCGTAAGAGCGCCTAGGAAAAGGACCGACTTCTCTAGAAAAACTTTGCGACAAGTTAGGCGGAAGCGCTGAATGGCCGGGACTATTTAACAGACGCTTCCTATCACGAGAGGCGGAACCCTGAGAGGGTTCGGGGGGTCCTGCAGCCCCCACAAACTCGCCCTTTGCCCCCTGGCTGGCTCTCTGTAAATCCCGGCATCCTAACAGGTCTGGGCGGCCCCGCTCACGGGGAATACCTGTCGTGGTCCCCATTGCCTGCGAGTCCCTGATGGCGGCCATTATGCTTCCATCCGGGTATTGCCGAAAAGCCGATCGCAGCGCTACCGGGAGCGCTCGCTGAGGCGGAGGGATCCGTGCCGCACCTGAGGCGAGCGGAAGAGGACGGAGGCCGGCAGGGTCCTCCCCCCACCCTCGTGAGTCTAGGCCACGGAGCTGGGCTCGCTGCTGACCTCTCATTTAGCGCGCGCGGAAGTGGCTCGCCCCCCCAACCTTGGCTCACCAGCAGCTGGAGAGAGCCCACTTTCAATGGAATGAGAGACACACCTCCACTCTATGCTCTTCAGAGAAGACACCAGAAGCAGGAACTGTGCTCTTGGCAAACCCTTGCTTGACTGGGAATGGTCTCAACCCTGAGATTTTAATCATTTCCGGTTTTCCAAATGGCGTCTCCCCCACTCCTTGCTTTCGACATGGCAGGGTTTAGCAGCCATTGCAGCCCATGTCAACGAAGGAAGCTGCCACAAGCAGCGCTGGAAGACATATTGAACTCCAAACATGTACATATTTAATAATTGATCTGAAAACCATCATTCAACAAGGGAGGCTCTCATCACCATCAAAGGAATCCTTTCCCACACTACACACAGGGCTGACAAAGAGGTCAATAATTTGATTAGGTTTGCGCCAGGGGCCAGTATGGCTCTTCTATCCTTTAGCGGATTTCTGAAATGAAATCCATTAATTGACCTCACTTTTTTACATAAATTACCTTCCTTGGGAGGGGGCGGGGGTTGTTATGGCAGAAACTGTTTTTTTTTTTTTAATGAAAGAAATAACGCGACTGGAGGGGAGGGATATGCCAAAATATTAAAAGGGGCAGTGGGATAGAATTTTTGTCTTCTATTTTTTATGTTCCATATGTTCTTAGGAATTATATATGCCGTTTGTGATTGAAAAAAAAACTTTAAAAATGTTAAACATTTTTCATTGTCTTAGAGTATGCTTTTGAAAATGTTGACATGTAACCATACACACGCTTTTCTGCATCCTTTAATAAACATGTACTCTGTGGAATCCTCACTTTGTCTTTAAGGAATTTTCTTATCACTGTCTACTGGTCTACACAGTTCCTCCCGGAAAAAAGGAAATGAGGGGTAGTACACTTTAGGTGTGTTCATATATCTTGTACTCGTATGCCTGTATAAAACACACAAGGAGAAATCTTACATAAATACCTAAAGGAATGCCAATATGGAATGAAGAACATGTTTACAAAATGGATTTTATTTTGCATTAAACATCCTCCTCCCCTCTCCCGTCTTTATTCCATGCAAGTCAGACATGTGCATACATCACAGAGGAAAGAGAAGCTAGGATTTTTTTTTTAATAGCAAAAAAGATGATGATAATTGGGAACATGAACAGTTACTTTGTGTTTTGATGTAATTTTTGTTTTTCACATTAAGAAATTTCACCCCTTTTCTCTGCAGTACACACATTACAACTTCACCCTTTCATTATACATTCACCTAAAAAATCTTGCAAACCTGCATATGTTATGAAAGAATTAGATTGTACGTTTATATCAGCCCCAAACTTGTCTCTTCCCTCTTTTCTTCCTCCATCTGTATCACACAACCTCCATCCACTCTCTTGCCCTCTTTTTAGAACATTAAGGTTAGCACATAAAAGGGAATGAAACACAAGGAAGGAAAGATGATGGTTAAAAGAAAGAGCGAGAAAGAATACAAAGAAGAGAATATTGAAACATAGCTTAAGAAAGGATTCTGGAATATTCTATACTTCACAAAGATAGTTAACATATAAGTGGAAATTACATGTCACTCTAGGGATCCACACCTTCGAATCACAGAAAACATCATACCACAATAAAGTTATAACAAGCTTATATATGCATTTACAAAAATGTAAGCACGCTTTTAGTCGTAGTTTGAAATATCATAAGCATTATAAAAATGATAACTGTTACAATCATAATTAAAGAATTAAATGATATTAATTTGGAGAACAATTCTCTTTAAATGGCTGTCTCCTTTTTGCTGATCTCTCAAGTCCACACACCCTACCTCCAAAAATATAATCAAGTGTAACCAGAATTGGAAAAATAGAGATACCAAGAGCCTGGGTGATCTAGCTTAAAGTGCTCACACTTCTTGGTTAAGAAATTATAGGTTGATTACTCTCTTCAATTTATCAAACAAGTGTTAGTTGAACATGAGCTTCAAGTATCATCCTTCCCAATGGCCTCTGCAATGTTTGTTATTCAATATTTATTCAGCAGACATTTTCTTGAACACTGTTTATGTGCCAGAAACTGTGCAGTGATAAGACATGACCCCTTATGGAGTAACAAGTATGATGGGAGATTTTTGAATACCTAAAAGATTTCATGATTCAACACAGCAATTACAAAGGTGGGATTTCAGACACTGTGATAGGTGATGAGAAAGATTTTTTTTAGGGTAGGCATCCCTGCCAGTTTCCTCTCAACTCAGACTTCCTAGATGACCAAGACTTTGGATGTACTATTTTTATTGTTTTTATTAAAGATATTAAAGTCCCTCTTTCTTAATTCTTTCAGTGGATAATATATTTGACTGTGAAGAATGTTAAACTATATAAAGTATCTTGGCCTTACATAAATATTTTAGGGCACCTCTCCCTGTCTTAGAATTATGTAAAATTCTCTCTAAGATTCACTGTATCCTGAAGGCAAGAGAACAGAGGGCTCAGATAACTTAAGGCCTTGCAAAAATAAAGAGAGGGAATTGAATGCTAGTTAATTATGTTTCTTTTAAGAACAAACCTGGTACATATATATGTTATATATACTCCTTTTTATACTCTTTTATATGAATAGTACATTTCATTATTTAAAGTTTTAAAAAAATAAAAGTATAGAGTTTTCCTTTTCTTCTTTCTTTCTCTCTCTCTCTCTCTCTCTCTCTCTCTCTCTCTCTCTCTCTCCCTCTCTTTCTTTTCATTGTTGTTGGAGATTAAATACTACGTAAATTAATTTGATGTTTTGAGGAAAGTTTTTTTTTTAAGGGTAAACCTAATTTCTGTGAGACCAGTGACACTGCATCATGTTATTATCACTAACTTACACTTAAGAACTTGTAAGAGTAGATTATTATGGCTCATTACTCCAAAATTTCCAAGTTACATCCACCTGCAAATTTCTCTAACTCCTCTCTTCAAAAAAAATAAAACCCTAAGCCCAGGTTGTTTACTTCTTTTAATGCCTTAATACTGCTATATATGATGCCTCAGAAGTCTTGAAATTGTATTAATGTCGTGGTTCATGTTCTGTTTTTGTTAATGTCATTTCTTGGGAAAGTGGAGGATGTGAGGAGACACGTCCTTAAAATATATCCTGAAATGTCTGATGGAATAAATGAGAAACAATTATGAAATTTAAAAGAACCAATAACTCATTTCATTTAGCTTTACATGCCTTGTTCCTGTTGACATTAGAAAATGTCAGAGTGGTGAGGAAACCCTGGAGAGCTAGGATAGCAAAGGATTTAAGTATATAACACAGCAATAGGAAGAGCATAATTTGTCAAAGAGGGAAGAATTAAGTGCAAAGGAGGTGGAAAAGCTCTATTCTAAAACTTTACATATATATATGGAAAGATATCAACTGGAAGTTGGAAACACAGAGGAAACCATGTGGATGAATATAAAGGCACACAAAAACACAGCTAGGATTGATATGAGAATAGATTCAGAAGGCCTCGGAGAGATGGAGGAGATAAATGATACTATCAAAATATAAATTACAAGAGTGGCCCAGAGTTCAGTAATCATTTTGGAATGCCTGCTAAGGGCTAGGGGATACAAAGACCTGCTCTTGCCCTCAGACACAAGGCTCATCTATGTTGAATACAGGGACCATACAACTCAGTCTGCCCTGGAAAGCCCTGATTAATGCCTGCTTTCCCTAGCTCTCACTCTTTCAGTCAAAAGTGTTCCAGTTTGGACTATAATTGTGTGGTCACTAATGATAAAGGGAAAGTGCTGGAAAGTTGTTAAGTGCAAATAATCTCAGAAATGTTTGACCTGCTTTGCTCTTGCTCAGAGAAACTAAACAATTCTTCAGTGGAAAGAAAGAAAGCAGAAACAGGAATTATTAAGGTGAATTAGGGCTAATCAACAAAAAGGAAAAAGTTGTTCATGATGGGATGAGTGGACTGGCCACAGTGATCAGAAGTGGCTTTGTGGTACCTGGTCTCTCAGCTCTGGGGTTCTTTCATTCCTCTCTCCTTAAACTCACACTCCAAGGAACGCACACTAATGGACACATACTAACTATGTTTTCAACCTGACCCAAATACACATTACCTGAAAGAGGAGCACAAGCTCCCCAGAAACGTGAAAAGAAAAATTAACAGAAAGAAAGATATCAAACCAAACAACATATACTATATGATGGAGAATTATTATAACAGAAAGAGAAATGTTTTAAAATAAACATGTTAAATATACTTAGATGAGGTAAGATAGTATATAAAGAGATGAGGGAAGATAGTATATAAAGCAAGAGCAAGAAATCATTGGAAAAATGTAGAAATATAAAAAGACAAGAGCAAAATTTTCTGTCTTATTTTATCAGGGAGAAAAACCTATTCCAATAAATTTCTCCTTATATTTTATTGGCCAGGACTGAATAACATACTCTCCCCTGGAACAAAGTAAATGGCAAAGGAAAACAGGATTGTTGTGATTGATTTAAATCAATTATGATTTATACCCTGGGAATGGGCAAATTGCCACCTGAGAAAAAATAGTAGTTAACTAGCAAGGAGGAGGATGCAATGAAACTTTTGGTTTGCAATGAAAGATGTTTGGCATTTGCTACTATCAAAATAAGAGGGAGAGAAAACCAGGAATTATGGAAGAACAAAAGAATACCTATAAAGTAACCTTAGCAATTCACAGGAAATACAGAAGAACATAATAAACTACACCATGGGGATAAAATCTGCTATGAGCTTTAGGAAACTGCACAGGATCAATGACTTGTTTTCTCAACCAAACAAAAAATTGCAAGAAAAAAAAAAGAGAGATGGAAGGGAAATCTATAGATTAAAAGAGACCTAAAATGCTTATCAATCAACTGCTATATGTAGAAGTTAGTTATTTAGATCCTGATTCAAGCCAAAAGACAAAACACACTTAAGACATGTCTGAGACAATTGGAAATTTGAAGACTGAGAATATTTGATGATATTAAGAATTGTCTTGTTAATTTGTTAGGTGTAAGGTATATACTGTTATGTTTTAAAAGTTTATCATTTAGAGATACATGCTGAAATATTTACAGATGAAATTGATAATGTATCCAAGATTTACTTCAAAATAAGAGGTAGAGGTATACGTGAGGGTACGGATGAGATAACATTGGCCTTGAGTTAATAATTGTTGGCCCTGGAAGATGGGCATAGAAGGAACCATTATAAAATTCTGTCTATTTTTGGTATATGCACTACATTTTTATATTTTCCATAGTAAAATATTTTTTAAAGTTGTTACAAAGGGAAGGAAGGGAAGCTGGAGGAGAGCCTATAGTCAAGACATTTTAAATTTCACTGACTTCCTAACAGTGGGGGAAACTTGGAGGGAAGACTAGACTACAGCAGAAAAGGGAGATACTCTCCTGAGAGTCCGTTTTCCACTTACTGAATAAATTAACTGCAAGAGAGAAATATCTCCATAGACCATAGGTCTTCACTTTAATTGATCCTATCACCAATATGGCCAATGTTCCTCAAGAACAAGAAACCAGAGATATGCAAAAGGAACTGGTCTTTAGGACAAAGGGTTTAAATGAAAGAATGCCCAGATGGACACTGAAATTACACCACTGCCTTTTCCCCCCTCTAGTGAAATGGAAGGATTCAAGAAAATGCTCATAGAGGTTGACATTTAGTGTCTTTCAGTAAAACTCTAAGCCTCCTCAATAAAGCCCACTAGTCATAAGCAATCCATTCAACACTCAGGTGCCTCACCTTTAAATATAGAAACTTTAGGGAGCCAAAAATAGTCAGAAATTTAAGAAAAGCTTACAAAAACATAGACTATTTTTTGTAAAATCAATATCAAAAACAGAAAAAGTAACTGAAGAAGAGACTCAATGCAGCAAGCAGAAGAAAGCAAAACAAAACAAAAGCACTATTATATCTCCATATGGATAAGAAAATATATTGTATCTATGAAAGAAGAGCAGAAATACTATGGAAAAGGAATATCCTGAGGCCAAGAAAGCACTCTTGAAAATTAAAGGCGTACTCTTAAATATTTAATAAATAGTTTTGAAGATAAAATTCTAATTACTGCCCCCGAAAACAGAAAAAAAAATTCAGAATTAAAAAATCAAAACCATTAACAAATTAAAATCTAACATGCAATTAATAGGCATTCCAGAAAATGAGAAGAAATCATTAAGTAAAAATTATAAGAAAATGCCCCAGAACTGAAGGACACAAATTTCCATACTGAAATTACACACTGAATGCCCACCAAAATGACTACACCAAGATATATCATTGTGAAATTCAGAAAATCAGGATATAAAAAGCCTATAATCTTTCAAAGAGGAAGAGTAGGTCACATGCAAAAGATTGTGAATAAAAATAGAATCAGATTTCTCAATGATTGCACAAATGGCTGGACATAAGTGAAAAAATACCTTCAAATTCTGAATACCTTCCAATTTTTTTTAACATAGGTTTCTACAACCAGTCAAACTATCAATTAAACATGAGAGTAGAGTCAAGACATTTTCAAAACGGGAAATTCTCCAAAATTTACATCTCTTGCAGTAGTAAACCAAGAAAGAGGAAGGCATGGAAACCAAGACATAGGAGACATAAGTCAGGAGAAAGAACAAGAAAATCCTAGTGTAATAGTAAAAGAAAGTCCTAGGAACAAAACAAAATCATCCACTGGATCTGTGGGGGAACTGTGATAGCCTCAATTTACTCTGGAAGAGAAGGCTTATAATCTATCATATAAGACCTTGTTCCATTCCATAGGGCTGAGATAGGCTGAAAAAGACAGCTTCAAAATAACTAGACAGGAAAAAGTGAGCAAAGAGTGAGAGAGTGAGAGTGAGCAAGAGAACAAACAAAAGATAAACTTCTCACTGAATTAAATTAAATTAAATTCCAAACCTCTTAAAGTAATCTAATGTTAGGAAAGTAGCCTATAAGATCAAACTTCAGAACATAGATTCACTCTGGAAGAAAATGAACTGCCTCACTCATAAAAGCAAATGAAGAAATGATGGTATTAAAAAGAACAGGCAAACAATTATGAAGCGGGAAGGAATGAAACACAAATAGACTGATGTTTTAAAAGAATCAATTTAAAATACAATTAGATAATCCTGGAATAGCCATTGAAATAACATGATACAGATTGGATAAGGTCTACAGCAGCTGCAATAGAAAAGAAAATAAATGTGAAGATAGCTCTGAGGAATTTCCCCAAAATGCAGTAAAGGGAGATAAATACATTAAAACATGTGAAAGAACAGGTAATAGACGTGGAGAATAAACTGAGTGTCTCAAACGTATACATCTATTGGAGGAGTACAAAAAGTATGCATGTGTGTTAATGGTGGAAAAGCAGTATTTAAAAAGATAAAAGCTGAGCATTTTTCTGAATTGAAGAAATATGAGCCCTTCATTTAAAAATGTACCACAAACCATCAGTAGGATAAATAAAAAGATACCTGGATACACCATATTGAAATTTTAAAATATGAAAAGTAAAGAGAAAATTGCTTCAAATTCTCAGTGAGATAAGACAGATTAAATACAAATGACTGACAGCCTAAAGACAGAATTTTCAATACTTTAGTAAATGCCACAGATAATGGCATGATTTTTGAAATGTTAAGAGATTGTGACTGTCAACCTAGAATTTCATGTCTAGCTAAACTACCATAATGAGGGCAAAATAAAGATATTTGCCATTATATGAAGATTAAGTAAACTTACTCCCCATATATCCTCCCTAAAAGTACTATTAAAAGAATGAATTTTAGCCAGAAGGTAAGTAAACCTAGAGGTTTGAGATTTAACAAAAATGGTAAGTTCTGAAACTTACAATGTATTTCTGTAAATTAATAACTCTTCAAAAAAATCTTAGCTTTGAAAACAATCTATGCAACAACTACAAGACTGGTGTTCAACTGATAAAAGATGTTGTATTCAGAAGATAGAAATACTGAGTAATTACACGCATTGTCAGAAAAATTGTAAAATTAAGGGTTACTATGAAAAGAATAGATGCATTCCATCATTTCCAAACCAGAAGAGGAATTAAAAGGCAGTAAATTTTTTTCAATCCAACATAATGAAGGAAAAAAAAGATACAATGATAAAAGGTGGTAAATAAAAAATGCAAGTAGTATGGTAAAAAATAAGTCTAAATATATCAATAATCATTTCAACAAATTAAGCTTGCATATTGAAAGAGAGATTCTCAGAATATATCACAAAAAACAAATTTCATCTCTATGCTGCTTACAAGAGAAAATGTAAAACAAAACTATAAAGTTTGAAAGTAAAGGATAGAAAGATACACCAAGAAAATATTAAACTAGAGGAAGACAGGTTTAAAATATTAATATGAGTCCAAAATATCATTTAAAGACAGAGTTGTAATAGGGATTTAAAAGTCACTATATGTAATAATAAAAGGAACAATCAACCAAGAAGGTATAACAAACCTGAACTTATACATAACAACTTAATATTGGAATTTTTAAAGCAAAAACTAACAATTAAAGAAATTGAGAAATCCACAATCATAGAGAGAGATTTTAATACCACTCTATCAGAAACTGATAGGGCAAGCAGAAAAAAAATTAGTAAGGATAGAGATTTAAACAATAAAACCATCAAGCTTCATCTAATTTATATATTCCTGCACTTAAAAAGCTAAGAATAGAAAAATGGGATACAAAACTTGAATACATTTTAAGACACAAAGTCCTAAAACATTTCCTAGAATTAATACCATACAACCTAATGATTCCAAAACTAGGATAAAATGACAGTATAAGTAAAGTTTCATTTCACTTCACATCGTAGTGAAATATGCGTATTAGGATGGGTATTTTCTTTAAATTTTTCAAGATTAATGAAAAATTTTAAAGAGAAAAACTAAATATTAAATAAAATTCAAATACAGTAACCTAAAAACATATGTTATAAAATAGCATGCAAATAGATAATTAATGAGAACCTACCCTATAGCACTGGGAACTCTACTCAGTGCTCTGTGGTGACCAAAATGGGAAGGAAATCCAAAGAAGAGGGGATATATGTATACATATAGCTAATTCACTTTGCTGTACAGCAGAAACTGACACAGCAGTGTAAAGCAACTATACTCCAACAAAAAAAACATAGCATGCAAAACACAATTTTTAAAAAATATAATCATTAAACCTGCCTATCATTCAAATACAAATAGAGTGGTGATAAAAGATAAGCTATTGCAAAATAACTGAGCAACTACCTCAAAATTGATAAAATTTAATATAAATGAAAAATAGAAAATGAAGTAACATTTAATAATTTTTAGAAAGTTAAATTATACCAGGATGGAAAATGGCAAGAAGGGAGTTAAAAGTCATGTCAAATCTTTTCACCTGTCTCCTTCATTGTCAAATAATTCTATCTCTAGGTGATGACTCTGAGTCTATAATTTTAATTATATGTAAACTATTATAGTCTGTTTCAAAGAAAACATTTCCAGTAAAGTTTTAATATTCTTTAATGTCATCTCATGTAAATGAGATTCCACAGAAAGTCATCCATATCCACTTCAGTGTTGCCCTGTTCATATTCCAGTTGTTTTAAGTCTTTGACCTGGAGTAATAAATAATCTTCAAATAGAAAGTTTGCTGTGTTCATTGTCATTTTCATCTTGCTCTTGAAGAATATGGAGATTTCACAAATATTTGTTTAATTCAACATTTTAATGAGGTACATCTCTTTCTGGAAAGAGATGATTTTTGCAGAGCCAGTGTTTTAACTGTAAACTTCATAGTCACATTTGTAGTAAGAGCTGTATTTTATAGAAACATGCTTCAGTGGCCAGCTTTTCTGTAAGAAACACTGATGTTTTCATAAAAGTCATATTGAATCTGACTTCAGACAGAACACATTTCAGAATTTAAATACTTTAAAGTCTTCTGAATTTTTTTGTAGATTATATGTGTAGAGAAACATCCCCCAGTACCAAGTCCTGAAAAATGCTGCCTAAGATTTCAAAAATAGTTTAAATTAAAAAAAATATTGCTGATCAGGTAGAGAGGTAAAAAACTCAAATGGAGACCAGAGAAAAAATGTCTCCACAGGGATAAACAAGTACCAGAGCCAGCAATTGTCCTCAGTGCATCTGCCATAACATGGCTGCCAAGAACTGGTGTTTTTATGTAGCTATTGCCCTAGAAGAGTAAGTAGTTCATGAAAAATGTTTTTCACAAAATATTTTTTAAAACGTATAGAGAAATGCACAAATAAAAAGGGTTTACTGCAATGAATTTTCTCAAAGTGAATATATATAATCACGACATAGGTAAAAAAATTGCCAGGACTTCAGAAGCCACTCTCATGCCTCCTCCGAATCATTACACACTCTCCTCTTCCCAGAGGTAATCACTTTCCTGACTTTTATTTCCCATAAATTAGTTCACCCTGTCCTTTTAACTTCATATAAATGAAATTATAAAGGGTGATTGTGTGCTTGTGTGTATTTATTCATTTATCCATTTTCCTGTGTAGCATGAGATATTTTTAAATTGCTATAAACTGTTACATGGTATGAATGCACCATGATGTATTAATCCTTTCTATTGTTGATGGACAATTGGACAGCTTCCAATCTTGGATAATCACAAATAATGTTTCTATGAACACTCTACACGTGTCTTTTGTTGTACATGTGCACACATTTATGCTGGATATATACCTAGAAGTGAACCTGGTAGATCATATGACTGTGTATATTTATTTTTAGCATATATTGCCAAATCATCTGTAAGGTGCTTATACTAATTTGCATTCTGACCAGCAACATACGAGAATAGTAATGATTCCACATGCACACAAATACTTGACAATGTAGTTAGATTTGTATTCTACTACTTAATAAAGAGGTTGAGCATCTTTCTATATACTTATTGCCTAGGTGGATTCTCTTCTGTGTGGTGTGTAAATTTTTATCCATTTTTCTATTTGGTTGTATGTCTCATTGATTTACAGGAGGTTCTTTGGATATGGTATTCTGGATATGAGTTCTTTGTAGATTAAATATGTTGTTAATACCATCTTCCTTTCGTGGCTTGCACTTTCAATCTCTTTTTTTCCCAACTTTATTGGGGTATAATTGGTATACAAAAAACCTTTAAATAATTAATGTATACAATTTGGTGATTTTGGACATATGTATACATACATTCATTTATCATCATCACAGTCAAAGTAATAAACATATCCATCACCTCCAAAGATTTTTTGTGTATCCTTTTGTAGTTTGTTTTGTTGTGTTTTGTGATAGGAACACAACATGAGATCTGCCCTCAACAAATGTTTAAGTTCACAATACTATACTGTTGACTATAGGTACTATGTTGTACAGCAGATCTCTTGAACTTAGTCACTTTATATAACTGTAACTTCATACTTATTGAACAACAACTCCCCGTATCTCCCTCCATCCCCTGGTAACTACCATTCTATTGTCTACTTCTATATGTTTGACTATTTTAGATGCCTCATATAAGAGGAATCATGCATGCAGTGATCATACTCCTTTGTATAATGTCTTCTAGGTCCATCCATGTTGTCACAAGTGATAGAACTTCCTTTAATGGTATCTTTTGATAAACAAAACTTTTAAACTTGTTAGTATTTCCTTTGAGACTTGGTGCCTTTTTTAATGCTGTTATTACGTTCCCACACCAAGAATTACGTTCCCACACCAAGAAGGAAGATATTTTCATATATTACCTTCTAGAAGTATTATTGCTTACTTTTCACATTTAGAAGTAGATGTTACTTCATTTGTTTGCCCTAAAGATATCCAATTTGCCCAACATTATTTATTGAAAACACAGTCCGTCCATTACTGTTCTACAGAACCACCCTTTTCATAAATCAAGTGTTCACATAGATGTGGTCTATTTCCAGACTCTGTCTTCTGGGCAATTGTTCTACTTCTCTGTACTTGAATCAATAGAACACTGTCTTCATTATTGTAACTTTATATAAGTCTTGATATATGATGAGAAAGTCTTCCCACCTTTTTCCTCTTGTTCTTTCAAACTGTTGTGGATACTCTTGGCCATTTGTGAACTTAAATCTATGGTATTACTGTTTTTGTTGTTGTTTGTCCTACATTTTCTGTAGTCTTTTTTCTCCTTTTGTATTGATTGGTTGCTTTAGTATTCTTTTTTGTCTTTTATCAACTTGGTAGTTATTTATTCTTTAATTCTCTGTAAGTGCTTTACCCATAGCCTATTTTATTGACCCTTGACTTATTAGTGTCTAACATATATTAGTACTTCATCCTTTTCCTGGACAATGAAAACAAAGCACTATAACTCAGTTTAATTCCATCTCTCCTGACTTACATTCTATTGTTGTTCATGTATTTTAATTCTCTATATATTCTAACCGCCAAAAGACTTTATTACTTTTTTATACAGACATAATTGATTCAGATTTATTTACCCGCATAATGTGCTGCAACTCCAAGCTTCCAGCTGGGATTCTTTTCCTTCTGCCTCAAAGGAATACCCTTTTCATTGTCTTTTAGTGGGGGTTTGCTGGCGATTCATTTTTTTCAGTTTTTGTGTCATTGAAGATGTATTTATCTCACCTTCATTACTGAAGGGTATCTTGTTTAGTATGGAATTAATTATAGGCTGGCAGTTATTTTCTTACATCATTTTGAAGATATCTTTAAGTTGCCCCTGTTTCTATGGAAAAGTCACAGCTATCCAATCTTTGTTCCATGGAAAATAACGTGTTCTTAAAATCTTTGAAAGGAGACAATTTTGCTTTAAAATTTCCCTTTGTCGGGCTTCCCTGGTGGCGCAGTGGTTGAGAGTCCGCCTGCCGATTCAGGGGACACGGGTTCATGCCCCGGTCTGGGAAGATCCCACATGCCGCGGAGCGGCTGGGCCCGTGAGCCATGGCAGCTGAGCCTGCGCGTCCGGAGCCTGTGCTCCGCAACGGGAGGGGCCACAACAGTGAGAGGCCCGCGTACCGCAAAAAAAAAAAAAAAAAAAAAAAAATTTCCCTTTGTCTCGGACTTCAGCAGTTTGGTTCTTAAGTGCTTACTATGAGTTCCTTTCTTGTATGTAAAAGAAACCCCTCAGTTTTTTTTTTAATGAAAAAAAAAACCCTCAGTTTTGGAAATTTTTCATATATTAGCTATTTATAAATGCATAAAAAATTGCCCAAAGCTTAGCCGATAAAACCAACAAATATTTAATATCTTATATAGTTTGTGTGAGGGATCCAAAAGCAGCTTAGCTAGGTAGGTCTGGCATGAAAGCCACATTGCTCTTTATGACATAGTCTCAGAAGTTACACTCCCTCATTTCCACAATATTCTATAGGTTACAGAGGCCAACTGTATTCAGTGGGGGAGGGGGCTACACAAATGTGTTAACACTGAGAGACTAGAATAACCGGAGCCCATCTTGGTGGTTGGCTACCACATTCTACACTCTGCTCCTTTCATATGCAAAACACACTCATCCTCAAAAGATTCATCCCGTTACATCAAGTCCAAAATTTTATATCTACATCAGGACTAGGTATGCATGAGTCTCCTTGGATGTAGGTCCTTAATGAAGTTCCTTGAGTATTGTTTCTCTTTATCTGAAGACATGTGAACTAATGAGACAAGTTATTTGTCCCTTCCACACCAAACGCAGAATGGTTGGTACACGTATAGGATAACTGTTACAGATGCTCTTGTTCAAAAAGGGGGAAACAGGCAAAACACATGGTCCACAGCAATTTTGAAACCTGACTGGGCAAAGTTTAGACGTTCCTTGACTGGAACTCATTCCTACTCTTGCACAGGAATGATTCTCCATATTTTTTGGCTCCACCATCTGGGATCTTGGTTCTTCCCTTTGAGTTATTGTGAGCTTATAGAAAATATATATTGGTCTCTGCTCCCAGTTCCTAGCACAGAGCTCCTGAAACCTTTGTAATTTCCTAAGTGATAAAAAGTACTAGGAGCATCTTTTGTCCTAACGTATTTCTTTGACCCCATCCCTCCTGACATAGTGCTCCTAAAACCCTTGTGAATTCCTAAGTGATAAGAGCACTAGAAACATTTTTGTTCTGTTGAGGTGACTCTGAGTGAGTCACCTGGATAAGGGTTGGTAACCAGAAAGACCAAATCATGATTAGAAGCTTGGAATTCTCAGCCCCACCCCTCATCCTCCACAGAGGGGAGACAAACTAGAAATGGAGTTAATAATTAATCATCCCTACCTGAGGAACCCTCTATAAAATCCTAATAGTACAGGGTTTGAGAAATTCCAGGTTGCTGAACACATCCTAACCAGTAGGGTGATGCACCCCAACTCCATGGGGCAGAAGCTCCTGCTCTTGGGACTCCCCCAGACCTCACCCTATGTATCTCTTCATCTGGCTATTCATCTGCATCCTTTATCATATCCTTTAATAAACTGGTAAACATAAATAAGTGTTTCCCTGAGTTCTGTGAGCTTCTCTAGAAAATTAATTGAACACAAGGATGGGGTCACTGGAAGCTCTAATCCACTGACTGCCTCCTTCCAAAGCCAGGCCTCAAAAATCTGTATTTGTTGTTTGTTGCTGCATAGCAAATTACCCCAAACTTAGTGCCATAAGACAATCAACATTTATTATCTCACACAGTTCATGTGGGTGAGGATTTGGAAGTAGCTTAGGTTGGTGGTTCTGACTCCGTGTCTCTCCTGAGGTTGAATATATATGTCAGTCAGGAATGCAGTTATCTGGAATTTTAAATGGGCCTGGAAGATCTGCTTACTCACATCTCCAAGTTAGTGAACCTCAGTTCCTTGCCACATGGATCTCTTCATAGGGCTACTTGAGTGTCTTTGTGAGATGGCAGTTAGCTTCCCTGAGAAAGTAATCTGAGAGAACAAGAGAGAAGGTGCAATGTCTTTTATGACCTAGCCTTGGAAGTTCCACAATCTCTTATTGGTTATACAGATTAGCCCTATATAATACAGGAGGAAACTACACATGGGAAAGGAATACCAGGAGGTGAAAATCACTGGGGGCAATTTTGAGGCTGGGGATCACTTTTCAGTTTGGGAAAAGTCTCAGCCATTATCTCTCCAAACATTGTTCCATCCCATTCTCTCTCTCCCCTCTTCTGGGATTCCAATTACAAATACATTAGACAATATTTGACACCTTTTCACTGTATTCACTGTGTCTTTTATCCTCTTCTATACACTTGTACCCTTTTGTCTCTCTGTAGCTCATTCTTCATCTTTTCCTCTGACTTTTCTTCAGTTTACTAATTCATTTACTAATTTTTTCTTCTTTCAGATGACATATATTTTTATTATTTTATTTTCTCCTTATTAGTTTCTTGATTACACGGCTTTTAATTAGTCAATTGGTGTTTGCCACAGAGATTACATCATGCATTCTTGACTTATTAGAGTCTCTCTGAAATTATTATTTTTACCTCTTCACAAACAATGAAAGAACTTTACACATTTAAGATTATTTGCTCTTCCAATTTGTCCTACTGTTGTCATATATTTGGTTCTATATATATTCTAAACCTAAGGAATTACTATTATAATCTTATAAAGTCAATATTTACTTTTATATGTACACATATTTACCTTTCCCAGCACTATTTATTCTTTTCTGCATTTCTGTACTTCTATTTGGGACCATTTTTCTTCTCTCTGAACAACTCCCTTTAGTATTTCTTTTAGTGGAAGTCTAATGGCAATACATTCTCTCAGCCTTTTTTTTTTTCTTTTTTGTCTGAAATTGTTCTTAGTTTGTTTCACTTTTGAAGGATATTTTTGCTGGATATAGAATTCTAAGTTTATGAATAGTTTCTTTCTACAACTTAAAGATGTTGATCTTTCTGCCTTCTGACTTCCACTGATTCCATTGAAAAGTCATTTGTTGCTCATACTGCTTCTCCTTTGAAAGAAACATCTCATTTTTCTCAGCTTGCTTTTATGATTTCTTTCAGTGTGTGGGAGTGGTCTTTGACTATGGTAATCCCAGGTATGATATTCTTTGTAATTACCCTACCTAGGATTCTTAGAGTTTCTCAGATATGTAATTTGATAACTTATGTCAGTTTTGGAAAAGATCTCAGCCAATATGTCCTCAAATATTGTTACTATTCTATTCTCTTCTCCTTTTCTGAGATTTACACATAAGTTAGAACACTTCACCATATTCTATCTATTCATATCCTTGTTATATATTTTTCGTTCTTTTCTCTTTGTGCTTTAATCTTGATGCTTTCTACTCACATGTCTTCTAGTTAACTTATCCTCTTTCTTGATGTGTTTAATCTCCTGTTAAACCCATCAACTTACTTCTTAATTTTAGTTATAGTTTTTTCACCTTACATCAGTCATCCAAGTGTCAGCTGAAGTTCTCCATATTTTCCTCCATTTTCTTGACTATATTAATCATTGTTATTTTTAATCCTCTGTCTCATAACTCCAATATATGAACCACCAGTGGGGATACTTCCACCATCTGTTTTTTCCACCATCTGGATTTTGGTAATTTGGACCTTTTTTTTTTTGGTTTATAGCATGCCTCATAATTTTTACTGGATGCCAGACATCATGTATTAAAAATGTATGGGGCTTCCCTGGTGGCGCCGTGGTTGAGAGTCTGCCTGACGATGCAGGGGACGCAGGTTCGTGCCCTGGTCCGGGAAGATCCCACGTGCCGCGGAGCGGCTGGGCCCGTGAGCCATGGCCGCTGAGCCTGCGCGTCCGGAGCCTGTGCTCCGCAACAGGAGAGGCCACAACAGTGAGAGGCCCGCGTACCGCAAAACAAACAAACAAACAAACAAAATGTATGACACTATCTCTTTCCTGAGCCAATTAAGTTTTCTTCTGGTAAATAGGCATGGTACAATAGATCATCTTAATCCTATCTAGGCTTGGTTTTAGGCTTTGTTAAAGATGATTTACTTTTTGCCCTTACTCCTAAGATATGGCTTTTCTGTGGTCTCTTCTAAAAGTCCATGGAATTTACATAGTTTCTCTACCTTTGCCAATGTTTAAGTCCATCCTCTGTCTTCCTAGCACATTGAAGTTGCTGAATCTCTGTTAAGCCCTTTAGCCTCAAAAATACTCCTTTATACTGGATTTCTTGGAATATCATCCTGTGTATATAAAGCTCCACAACTGGCAATTGTCTTGAGGCAAGATGGCATGCAGGTTTTTGGACTCATTTTCCTTTGATTCTCTCTGCTGTGGAATTTTGTCCCTCAAGTTCCAGTTGTTTGTCTCCTCAGCCCAGTGGAACTGATTCTTTCTGTTAGGAATATGTTCATCTATTCTAAAAATTGACAAATTACCTCAGGGAAAAAAGCCAAGAGCCTATCAAAACTGACCAGAGATATTTACAAAGTACCAGGTAGAATTTCCAGAAAATGAAAATATATCAACTGAAAATTAAAACTCAAGAATTATATTAAATTATGTATTAGAAACTCATGAAGAAGTGAGTGGTAAAATGGAAGATAGATCTGAAGATATTTCCTGAATGCAGCACTGTCAGAGAGAAAAGAACAATGAAAAGAACTAAGATACAAAGAAGCGAGAATTTCAGCAAAGGTCTAATTAGAGTTCCAGAAGAAAAGGATAGACAAAATGCAGGATAGGCAATATTTGAATAAATAAACTCTAAAAATGTCTGCAATTGATGAAAAGATACAAATCTTCAGATTCAGGAAGTCCAGCAAATACAAAGTAAGATAAGTAGAAAAACAACTATACCTAGAGACAGTTTGGACAAACTGAAGAATACACACACACTCACACAAGAAGAAGAAGGGGGAGGAGGGGAGGAGGAGGGAGAGGGGGAGGGGGGGAAACATAAAGCCAGCTAGAAATAAAGAGCAACAATTAGGCTGAGATGAAATAGTTGTCTAAGTAGAAAATCCCAAAGAATTGATCCAAAAAACTGGAACTGAGTGACTACAGCAAGGTTTCAGGATACAACATTAATAATACAAAAGTAAATTGCTTTCCTTATTTCAATAATGAACAAGTGAAATTGGAAATTAAAAACAAAATACTATTTACAGTAGCACCAAAAAATGAAGTACTTTGAAACAAATCTAACAAAATAAATATAAGATCTATATGAGGAAAACAAAAAAAACCTGATGAAATAAATGTAAGATCTAAATAAATGTGGAGCTATCCCACTTCATGGATAAGAAGACTCTATATTGTTAGGAGGTTTGGGCTTCCCAAACAAATATACTAACATCTTAACATCTTCTCAACCAAATATTTTCAATCTTATCTATAGATTCAATGCAATCGAAATAAAAACCCAGCAAGTTATTTTGTGAATATCAACAAACTAAAGTTTTACTGGAAAGTCAAAGACCCAAAATAGTTAACAAAATACTGAAGAGGAAAAACCAAGTAGGAGAATTGACACAACATGACTTCAAGACTTAACTATAAAGGCATGGTAATAAAGTCAGTGTAATATTGGTAAAAGAATAGACAAATAGATCAATGTAACAGAACAAAGAGTCCAGAAATAGATACATACAGATATATTCAACTGATTATTGATAAAGGAGCAAGGCACTTCAATAAAAAAGGTAGTCTTTCAACAAATGGTGCTGGGACAACTGGACACCCACATGGAAAGAAAGAAGGAAGGAAAGAAAGAGAGTGAGAGATGGAGAGAGAGAGAGGAAGGAGGGAAAGAAGGAAGGAAGGAAGGAAGGAAGGAAAGAAGGAAAGAAGAAAAGGAAGGAAGGAAGGAAAGAGGGGAGGAGGGAGGGAAAGAGAGAGAGAGAGGAAGGGAAGAAGAGAGGAAGAAGAATCTAGACACAGACTTGCCCCTTTCATAACTTATAACTGAAATGGACCATAGATCTAAATGTAAAGCGCAATACTATAATAATTCCAGAAGATAACACAGGGGAAAATGTAGGTGACACTGGGTTTGGCAATGACTTTTTAGATACAACACCAATAGCAGGATCAATGAAAGGAAAAAATGGGTAAGTTGGACTGCATTAAAATTTTAAACTTCTGCTTTGTGAAATACACTGTTAAGAGAATGAAATGATAAGCCATAGTCTGGGAGAAAGTTTTTGCAAAACAACTGTCTGATGAAGGACTTTTACTCAAACAAAAACCCTTGGTTAATGGCCCAAGGTGAATCACTACTGTATCTAGATTCCCATTAGCAAGGAAGGGAGAAGGAGAGGGAAAGGGCACATCTTTTCCTTTTAAGGGCATAACCTTGAGATTTGCACACATCTCTTCAGCTCATGCTTTATTGGACAGAACTAAGTCATATGACCTAATTGCTAGGAAGCTGAATTTTTGTTTTTGGCTGGCCTGTGACCCACTAAATTTGAGAGTTCTATACTGCAGAAGAAGGCAAGAATGGATATTTGAGACCATTACTGTTTGTTTCTTAATTGAATCTAAGAATACAAAAAAACTCTCCCAATAAAATTGTGACAATGCTTATCACTTAGAATTTTTATTGTGTACTTATTGAAATAGAACTTTTTGCTTTACTTACACATGAACTTAATTACATATTACTTCTGTGCATATATAAAAAGGAATATGTAAGGAAAATAAATCATCCAAGGTATTTTAAAATTTTCTTCACATTCAGAGTCTGTTCTCAATCACTTTAACTTGGAGGCATAAATATCTGAGTTTTTGTATTGAGTGTCACCCTCTGTACCATAGCACAGGTTTGTGATCCAGCATTTCTTTAAAAAGTGATTAACTATTACCTCCAGGATATTATTACACACAGCTGACACCCATTCTGCAGGTTTTGATGCTGGTTATGACTAAAAGAAACTAGTAAATTCGTATTGACCCTGGACAGCTATGGATCTAACTAAAAATTGGGGTTCTATGAGTGTAGAAGGGGAAATTGATATCAAGGGACAACTAGGAGTTTCAGCAACATGGCCATCATTTCCATATCATAACTACAAGGTAAATGAAACTCAGAGAATGGACTAATTTGCCCAATGGCACACAATTACTAAGTCATGGGGCCAGAATCAAGCCAGGTGAGTCCAGATTTACAAAACTACTGTAAAACACAGATCTAGAATTTATAAGGCTTTGAGGAAATTGGCATACTTATAAACTGTTTGTAGGAGTATAAATCACTACAACATTTTAGGGAGGGGTGATTTAGCAGTACCTGTCAAAAATTTAGATGTGCTTCCCTTGATTTTTTTATTTTTATTTTTAAAAATATCTTTATTAGAGTATAATTGCTTTACAGTGGTGTGTTAGTTTCTGCTTTATAACTAAGAGAATCAACTATACATATACATATATCCCTATATTTCCTCCCTCTTGCATCTCCCTCCCACCCTCCCTATCCCACCCCTCTAGGTGGTCGCAAAGCACTGAGCTGATCTCCTTGTGCTATGCAGCTGCTTCCCACTAGCAATCTATTTTACATTTGGTAGTGTATATATGTCCATGATGTGCTTCCCTTTAAACCCAACAGTTCTTTTAGGACTCTAGTCTATAGAAATAACAGCACGAATGTGCACAGATACATATTTAGGATCTACGTGAGCAAGTAACTTCTACAGGCTTTAAATTAGAAACTGGTGCTGCAAATAAGGGTGGTGGCTGGGGGGTGGGTGGGAATGGTGGCAGGTACATTGAAATTTCAGAGCCAGCAGTAGCAATATTGTCATTGGTGCAAGCCACAGAGTGTATAACCAGCAGTCACAGCAGTGACGCCCCTGCTAGACCAGTTCTGTGGTAGGATTTGGGGGAGTTTGCCTTGGTGAGTCAATCTCTAAGATAGGTTCTCTGGTTATTCCAAAGATTCTGTGAGCTGCCAAGTATTTTTCAGTAAATTCCTTTTCCCCTTAAACTGTTACATTGGTTTCTACTGGTTGTCACTGAGAACTGTAACTGATACATTGGCCTCATTTCTTTTCCTCTAAACTGCCAAGATGTTACTGCCTTAGGATCTTTGCTCTTGGTGTTCCATCTGCTGTGGTCTCACAGGGTTGCTTCCTATGTATCACTCTGGATTTAGGTCAAATGTCAGCCGTGGAAACACTGCCCATGTCCCCCAATCTCAAGAAGCTCTGTACACACACTCTTCACTCTCTTTCAAATCTCCATGTTTTATTGTCTTCACAAAACTTATCACTAGGTGAAATTATTTAGCTCACATTTATTTGTTTTCTTGTTTATTTCTTCCCCTCCCACGAATAGAAACTCCAGAAATTACCATGCCTAGAAAAGTGCCTGGCAGTTAGTATGGGCACCAAAATTTTTGCTGAATTAATAAATGAATGAAAAAATTTTATATCTTTGTTTTGTAATACCATGTAATTGTGAACAGCCTTTGAATATCCATTAATAGGAAATTAAATAAACTGGGGGCATGGCCATATAATAGAATATTATATACCTATTAAAAACATGAAGTATATTGTATATATCTTAATCTAGAAAGAATTCCACAACAGATTGCTGAGTGAAACAGTGAAATGTAAATGAAAGTAGTCCTAAGGTGATATGATTTCATATGTGTAACATGCCTAGAAAAAATATGGGAAGATATTAAGCAAATATGTTAAGAGTAGTTAACTCAGTATAATGGGAATACTAAGATGGAAAGAGAAATCACCCACTTTTTGCATAATAGTTGCTTTTTATTTTTTATTTTTGGCAACGATCATGTATGCACTGAGTCTTTTAGTTTCAAACAAATGAACTAGCTTGAAAAAGATGAATTTATTGGAAAAATACTAAGGTGTGATATCCTTTGTAATGAAAGGAAGAGTTAAACATACAACTACTGAAAGGGCAGGAATGTTACTGGGTCTCAGAAACTCCCAGAATCAGAGATATAAAAATTCTCAGATCTGAAATGCAAATCAAAACTACAATGAGGTACCACCTCACACCAGTCAGAACAGCCATCATTAAAAAGTCTACAAATAACAAATGCTGGAGAAGGTGTGGAGAAAAGGGAACCTTCCTATACTGTTAAGGGGAATGTAAATTGGAGCCACTATGGAGAACAGTATGGAGGTTCCAGAGTTGCCATATGATCCTGCAATCCCACTCCTGGGCATATATTCAGAGAAAACTCTAATTCAAAAAGGTACATGCACCTCGATGTTCATTGCAGCACTATTCACAATAGCCAAGACATGGAAACAACCTAAGCATCCATTGACAGAGGAATGGATAAAGTAGATGTGGTACATATATACAATGGAATACTACTCAGCCAGAAAAGAGAATGAAATAATGTCATTTGCAGCAACATGAATGGACCTAGAGATAATCATACTAAATGAAGTAAGTCAGAAAGAGGAAGACAAATACCATATGATATCAGTTATATGTGGAATCTAAAATATGACTTAAATGAACTTATCTATGAAATAGAAACAGAGTCACAGACATACAGAACAGACTTGTGGTTGGTTGCCAAGGGGGAGGGAGGATGAGGGAGGGATGGATTGGAAGTTTGGGATGAGCAGATGCAAACTATTATATGTAGAATGGATAAACAACAAGGTCCTACTGTGTAGCACAGGGAATTATATTCAATATCCTGTGGTAAACCATAATGGAAAAGAATATGAAAAAGAATGTGTATATATATATATATATATATATATATATATATATATATATGTATAACTGAGTCACTTGGCTATACAGTAGAAATTAACACAACATTGTAAATCAGGGCTTCCCTGGTGGCGCAGTGGTTAAGAATCCGCCTGCCAATGCAGGGGACACGGGTTCGAGCCCTGCTCCAGAAAGATCCCACATGCCGCGGAGCAACAAAGCCCATGCACCACAACTACTGAGCCTGCGCTCTAGAGCCCATGAGCCACAACTACTGAAGCCTGCGTGCCTAGAGCCCGTGCTCTGCAACAAGAGAAGCCACCGCAATGAGAAGCCTGCACATCACAACAGAGAGTAGCCCCCGCTCGCTGCAACTAGAGAAAGCCCTCATGCAGCAACAAAAACACAATGCAGCCAAAAATAAATAAATAAAATAAATACATTTTAAAAAACATTGTAAATCAACTATATTTCAATAAAATAAATTGAAAAAAATTAAAATTCTCAGATTTTTTCCATCAATCTCTTATCTCGGTTACTGTTTGCATGTCAGCTTCATTCTATGTCACTGCTACACTTCTGCTACCCAAATCTAGAGCTGGCGATTGTGGCTAAGCAATAGAGAAAGCTGCCCCCTTCAGCTTCATCAAAGACTTCATAGAACTATCATCAAAGACTTATCATCAAAGACTTCATAGAACTATCCATAGAGCCTGTATACTTATCTATTTGTACCAGGCAGAGGAGGAAGTAGTAAGGGAGATGGTTTGTAAAGAACCACATATGCAGCATTCAGATTGGTACTCTGAGTTCTCTTACCTCAAGAGAATACATTTAGAACAATGTAAATGATGCAAGATTCCAGTGATGGACATCCACGGTGAAAACTTTTACATTGTCATCAGGGTAATTGACTATTGTCTAGATCATCCATGTCTTTATGTCCACGCAGACTGTAGGTAACATCTCATCTTTAAGCATTGCTGAGAACCCTTTCACAAACTGGGAACTAGTATGTAACTCTGAATAGGGACTGCCAACAGCTGCAGTACTACATTATTTCTCATAAACCTTTGTTAAATCTTAATCACATTTATTTAGATGGTTGATATCTTTACACAATATTTTTGCCCAAACAAGTCAGTCCCATCAAAATCCATAAGGAAGTGTTTTAAAGCTGCTGATATGTTTGTTTGTTTTATTTCAGTGTCTTAACAGAATGAAGAATTATTGCTTTCTCATGTCCCAGTCCAATGTGGGTTAACGGACAGGGGGAGGGGGCTCTGTTCCATGCAGACACTCAGGGACCTAGGTTTCCTATATCTAGGGACTCCACCTCCACCAAGGGGCTCAGAGTCCTCCAAATTCTCCACATCTGGACTTCAGAAAAAGAAAAGGAGGGAAAATAAAGAAGCCAATACCTACTCTCAATCATCACAACCTAAAAATGACACACATTACTTCTTCCCACATTCCACTGGTGACTTATGAACCCATCTAGAAACAAGTTAAGTTGGGAAATATAGTCTGGCTGTGTGCCCAGGAGGAACAGGAGAAAATGGATATTGGTAGTTGCTATTTACTTTTATAACAATTAATATTAAACAGCTTATTGTATTTTTCAGATGCTTATTTATAAAACCACCTCTTGTTAGCATGAATAATACCATGACTGCACCACTGCTTTAGCGGGTTCACATTCTATATTAATTGAAGCTCTTTTGGTTGCAAATATCAGAAATCCAAAGCAAACTAGTAAATGAAAAGAAGGATATATTTGCTCACATAAGCAAATCTCAGACGGTGGAGGTATAGAGCCAACCTTGGGGACAGTTGCAATAACAATAGGGTCTTCTCTCTTTGTTGCTGATCTTTGTTTTTCTTTTTGTTTATTGGCTTGCTTCTTTAAAACTGTAGGTCTGTGTGTTAGGTGACATGTGCTCAGATCCAAACATCTCTCTAATCAGTCCTAGTTCTAGAAATGGCAGGAATGGACTACAATAAGCCCAGGAGTCATTCCCAATATTCAATGTGATCCTCTTAATCTTGAGCTTGGGCTCAACAGGTGTTGTGCTCATGTGAGCAGAAATGATAATATGCCACTTTGGTACTAATTAACTTATCAGTTCATTCATATCTCTGCTGTTATCATGGTAAAGAGAATAATTCTATCAATATTAAAAAAGAAGGTTAAAAGTTCTGGCAGAAGAGTGAAGCTGTAGAAGATCTACAATGTTTGCAGTGTTTGGCACCCTTTCAACAGCTATGAAGCAAAATAGGGCTTTTTATTAGAAGATGAAAAGAGGTACTTGAAATATTTAGCACATTACTATACTAGGATGCTTTAGAAAAGGCTTCCCACGGTCAAAATACATTCCTCACAACAGGGACTATGAGCAGTTCCCCAGTATATCCATTCCCCTCTATTTCTAGAGCAGGAGTTGGCAAATTTTTCTTAAAGGACCAAATAGGGAATATTTTAGGATTGCTATGTGGTCATAGGACTCTATGGATCTCTGTCACAACTACTCTCAACTCTGGTATTGTAGCACATAAGCAGCCACAGACAGCACCAAAAGCACAAGCAACAAAAGGAAAAGTAGATAAACTGATCATCATCAAAATTACAAACTTTTGTGATCCAAAGGGTACCAAAAAGAAAGTAAAAAAAACAACCAGCAGAATGGAAGAAGATATTTGAAAATTGTATTTCTGATAAGGAATTTATATCTATAATATATAAAGAACTATTACAATTCAATAACAAAAATACAGATAACCCAACTGAAAAATGGAAAAAAGGATCTGTATAGACTTTTCTCCAAAGAAAATATACAAATGGCCAATAAGCTCATGAAAAGATGCTAACATCTTTAGCTATTAGGGAAATGCAAAACAAAGCCACAGTGAGATATCATTTCACAACTACTAGGATGACTATAATAAAAGAGATAATAGGCATGACAAGGCTGTGGAGAAATCAAAACCTTCATACACTGCTGATGGGAATGGAAAGTGGTATAGCCACTTTGGAAAGTAATCTAGCTGTTTCTCAAATGGTTAAACATAATGGTTACCATACTACTCTGTAATTTCACTCCTTGATATGAACCCAAGAGAAATGAAAACATACAACACAAAAACTTGTAGATGAATGTTTATAGATGATTTATTCACAGTAGCCAAAATGTGGAAACAATCCAAATTTCCATCAACTGATGAATGGATAAACAATATGTAGCATATCCCTACAATGGAATATTATTTGGCCACAAAAAGAAATGAAGTATTAATACATGCTACAACTTGGATGAACCTTGAAAACATTATGCTAAGTGAAAGAAGCCAGTCGTAAAGGACCACATATTGTATGATTCCATTCATATGAAAAGTCTAGAATAGACAAATCTATAGAGACAGAAAGTAGATTATCAGTTGCCTAGGTCTTGGGGGGAAGGGGAGACGGGAGATTCAAGGATAACAGCTAAGGGGTATGGGGCTCCTTGTCAAGGTAATGTAAATATTCTAAATTGTGGTCTAAATTGATTTAGATGCATGATTCTGTGAATATAATAAAAGCCTTTGAATCGTACCCTTTAAATGAGTGAATTGTATGGCATGTGAAGTATATGTTAATTAAGCTGTTTACAAATATGTAGCCATAGACAATAGGTAAAATGGGAAGGGCTTTATTCCAGTAAAATTGTATTTATAAAAACAGGTGGCTGGGACCTCCCTGGCAGTCCAGTGTTTAAGACTCTGTGCTTCCACTGCAGGGGGCACGGGTTCGATCCCTGGTTGGGGAACTAAGATCCCACATGCTGCGCGGTGCAGCCAAAAAAAAAACAAACAAAAAAAAACAGGCAGCTGACCTGTGGGCCATAGTTTGCTGACCTCTGTTCTAGAGTGAGAGAATCCCCAATTTTTTAGCTAGTCACTGGCTTATTAAAAAAAAAAAGAAAAACCTACGTTTTCCCAGCCTCTTTTGCAGAAGCTTGTGTACAACTTTTGGGAATTGCCCTTAAGTGGAAGAGTTATGCTTTTCGAATACTTCATCCTTCCTGTTCACTGCAATGGCCAGAGCTCTAGTGGCCATCCTGGACACTGAAATGAATTTTGAAAATGAAAGCCACACATAGTAGGCAACAAGATAGCAGGAACCTCACCCCATGAATCACCATACTAACCCCAGACCGATTTCATCCAGATTTCTTGAAAGAAAAAAATAAATGTATGTCATGTTTAAATAACTTTTATTTTAGAGCCTTCTGTTACTCTGTGCTCACAGCTGAACCTAGTTCCAACTACTAAAGCCCTTAAGGAATTAAACAAAAACAGCTAGGCTTCTTGGAGGGGGTCAAGTGGATGCTATCCAACATTCAATCCTATGAACATAGACATTCAATTCTCTCCTCTTCTCTTTCTCTCTGTCTCTCTCTCTCTCTCACTCTCTCTCACTCTCTCTCTCATGTAACATTTTTTTAAATGTCAAATTTCATACATACAAGCAGCACCATACAGAACAGTCCCAATGTTTGCTAAATCCCTGTTTAGTCCAAGTCCTGATCAATGTC
The DNA here is from genome assembly GCF_964341445.2 of Mesoplodon mirus. Classification (NCBI taxonomy): domain Eukaryota; kingdom Metazoa; phylum Chordata; class Mammalia; order Artiodactyla; family Ziphiidae; genus Mesoplodon; species Mesoplodon mirus. Next base: position 198,652,607 of record NC_138977.1, on the reverse strand, counting down.
TACACAGTCTGTTGTGGGTTTCTCTATGGGTCAGGTAGTGTTAGCATTAGCTTGTGTCTTCCTCTGCTCTGTAGGACAGAAGAAAACAGTCCTCTGGGTGAGTCCATCTTTACCTTGATAAGATTAAAATAATGTCTGAAGAGCTCTAAAAGAGTCATAAATGATCTCCAAATATAATGTTTACTTTTGTTCACAAAAAGATAGATACACTATAGCATATCTTCTCCATAAGGGTGTGAGGCATGGGACAGACCTAATATTATTATGCTCCCCACTAAAAAAGGTATCTCTGTGTTCCAAGTTATACTCTGTTATGAAATAAATGTTTCTGTCCCCCTGAAGTTTATATGTTGAAGCCCCAACCCCCAGTGTAGTTGTATTTGGAGATGAGGCCTCTGAGGAAGTCATTAAGGTTAAACAAGGTCATAAGAGTAGGGCCCTGATCTGATAGGAATAGTGTCCTTATAAGAAGAGACACCAGAGACATACCTCTCTCTCTCTCTCTACACACACACACACACACACACACACACACACACACACACGAGTGAGGAAAGCCCCCTGTGAGGATGCAGCAAGAAGGTGAACATCTGCAAGCCAGGAAGAGAGTTCTCACCAGAAACGGATTAGCCAGAAACTTGATCTTGAACTTCTGGCCTCCAGAATTGTGAGAAAGTTAATTTTTGTGGTTTAAGCCACCCAATCTGTGGCATTTTGCTATGGCAGCCTGAGCAGAATAACACATACTCCAAAAGGATAGTGTGGAGAAGAAGATCCTGCTTCAGCATCATTTTCCAATTGTCCTCTGATAAAAACCACTTTAACACTGACCTGGCCATAAGCTGGCTTCACATACTCTGGACCTGCTTGATATTTCAACTTGACTTTTACTCTCACGAGCAATTTTTTGGGTTCTTGGAGGCTCCCTGCTAGGGTGCCTTCTGACTGCAACTCCTCCTGTGACATGTAGAATGACCAGTCGTCCTGAATTGCCTGGGTCTGAGGGGTTCCTGGGACTCAAGATTTTTAATACTAAAGCAGGGAGAGTTCTAGGCAAACTGGGAAAAGCTGGTCACCCTAGATGGATGATGCATTCTATTCCCCCAGTTACTGCTCCAGTTACAGCTCCGAATTTTCTAATAATCCACACCACACAGATTCTCTCTTTTGGAGCCCCATCTCCCTTCCAGGCAGGCCTCTTGGGAAAGAGTCAAAAAGGCTCCAGGCAAGCTCTTTCTCTCATGTGCCCCACATCTGGTGCATGAGAAATACTCAAACATCATTTGCCCTGGTGGGAGGGACAGCTGATACCAACATAGCAACTCTCCTTTGCTCCTGTGCCAAAACTTCTTACTGACCCATTTCTCCTACCCTTAGGATTTCCTAGATGCGAGTCAGACACTATCGTACTTCTCAAAAGCCAGGGGACATATATCAAGCTCTCTGAGTAGTGCCGTTGAAGCCTCACTCACCAGACTTGAAGGGCCATGGGAAAGCATAACAATGGCTCTCTCTAAAACTCCTCCTCATGAAATCATCTCTTTCAAAAATTTTCTTTTAAGCCTGAAAATGGTGAAGAGTTCCAATAATTGAAAAACTAGTTCTTGGATTGTGGTGACCAAATAGAGGGAGCAAAATTGACCAAAAGTCCTAGATTCTGCCACATTTGCACCAAAAGCCAAGCTTCCAATAGGCTACTCCAGCCAATGACCGAGTGCAGCACAGATAATAAGGCAGGCTCTTCCCTAGGAGGACTCCTCTGACAGTGATTTTGGCTTATGGATCCCCAACAGCCTTGCTGAATCTTCCTCAGACTGTGTAGAAGTCTAGGACACTTCCACCAACCTTCCCTCCTTCTCTCCTTCACTCAGTTTCAGACTTGCATCACAGTTGGATAGCTCTCCCAGCCTCCCCTGGCTCCCTCCCCATTCTCTCTCACAAGTGTTTCCTCTAATAAAACTCCTGCACATTTAATTTCATCTTAGCAACCACCTCTCAGAGGACCCAGACTAACACAAAGCTATTTCCTTCAAAAACATGCGTCTTGTCAGCACCTCACTTTGGTGTTTCATAGTTGTTGCACTGCAATACTGCAGGCAAAACTTCCAACTCAGTATCCATTTAGGCCATTAATCATGAGATGAATGAATGGTATGGTAAGAGGGAGCACCATGGAAAATGATGGGATTTTACTTTATATTTCTTGTTGTTCAGTGACTCCCAGTTTTGGTAAAATATATGTTTAATTTGTAAAAGTATAAAGTGGATTTTGGCCAGACTTATCATTGTGGGTGCTTGGTGTGTGAGTGGAGACACTGTATATGTGAATCTACCTTTGGATGGGCAACTGGGCTTGCACCAGGACTCGGATGAGACGGTTGCTACATGCCACCTTGGAATTCCAAAGTAACCTCAACGCCAATATCAGATTCTTCCTTTATTCCTCCACCTTTTCTTCTTTCCCTGATTTCTTCTCATTTCTTTCTTTTATCTTTCCACCATATTTCTTGTTGTGCTACTGCTTGAGAGGTCACTAAAAACAATAGTAGGAAGTGGAATATAGGGAGAGAAGAGAGAATGAAGTCTTTATTTTGCATAGTCTGAAAAAAGATAAATTGCTTAAATCTGTACCCCAAAGAAGGCAGAATAAAAATAGCTTTCTATACTTGTTCCCTAGAATTTCAAGAACCCCAAATACCTTCCCCTCTTTTTTCTTTAGAAGAAAAACTTTTGATTGTAGTATATTTTTTATATAACAGTTCGTGAAAAACATCAATTTTTACCCATTTGTTTCATTTTTCCTGTGAGGCTTGTTGACCCAAACTGTATTTTGATAATACCCTGATAAAACCTCAATGCTCTTCCAGGCAAACAGGATTCCCCTATGTGACTTGCACCAAGGACCGTCATCTGTCAAAATGTGACAACATATCTTTGTCTTCATTATAATGTCAGGCAATTAAAACGGTTTTACTGTGGACAATTTGTCTATATTAAAAAGATATAGCAAATATGGAAAATAGAAAGTAGACGAATATAAAAGAAATGAAAGGATTCAATGGCCACTCTTCAAGTACTATCACTGTTAAGTTTGATGTATTTGTTAGTGCTTTTTTCTATGCATAATGTTTTTACAAAAATATGACCTTAGTGGCTATTCACACTTTGTTATTTGAGGGTTTATGTAGACATAAGATCAAAGGATTGATTCTCAGTCATATTCTAAAGAAAGAGGAACCAGAAGAAACATAATTGACTTGGTGGAAAGTCCAAGATGACACTTGTCAAGCCCTTTGTTAAGACCAGAGACTGCATTTGATGATGGTGACCTCCAGTTGTCTTAACAGTCCCGAATTTACAAGTACCTGACAGGAGTTAAAATGTTTCCCCGAGCCGAATAGCCAGTGCCAGTTTCCTCAGTTAACCTGCACTGTGAGGGCCGGTGCAGGGTCAAGGGGTAGGAGACCAAGAGAAATCTCAGGTCATCGGGATAGCGATGGTGACCCGGGCACACGCTCGGCCTTGTGCCCACCGTAAAATGCTCAAGGGCTGTGGCTCGGCCCCACTTCTAGGGCAACAGGATGCAGAGTTGAAGGTAAACGCCCTTGCAGAAGTGGCTCACCAGGATAACAAGCACCAGGGGTTTGAACTTTTCTAAATAGAAGCACGACGCAGGAGGTTTCAAACACAGGTTCTGCAGCCAAAATGACGGGGTTACACCAGCTTCACCAAATACTAGCTCTATGATCTTAAATCACTTGCCCTCTCTTAGCCTTAGCTTCCCCGTACATAAGATGGAAATGATAAAATTTCTTTCTCCTGGGACTGTTGTTGAAGAAGGGATTAAGTGGTATGGCAATGCTGGTGTTAAGCACAATGCCAGACACGTGATATCTATTCTAGGGAGTTGATTGTCACAAAGTCCCCGACCTTTCCCCGCCACGAACAGCTTCCCTTCCGCACCGCCTTTCGGCTGTCTGTTCACCTCAGCCGAACGCGATCCTTCCGCGCTAGCGTCACTTCCGGGAGAGCCTACGCGCGGCCCCCCGACACACCCGGATGCAGTTATCATGGCTGCTATCAGTGATGGACCGCAATGGAGGCCGAGTCAAGAGTTGCTCGGAAAGCGCTCAGAGTTTGGGGCTTCAAGGAGGCCTGTCAAAGGACAGAGGATGAGATCGCTGGGCGGCATGGTGTCCCAAAGGGTCCTAGAAACTGCTCCTCCGCGATTCCTGTTAACTTGCCGCCAAGTTTTTCTAGAGGAGTCGCTCCTCTTGGCAGGGTGGAGCCTCGCTTCCTACCCAGCACTTCTTTGTGTGCCGGGTTTTTGTTCCGGTCTTTCCCAGCTGCTTAGGAGCTGAGGGGGCCGTGCGGTGGCTGGCCGGGGAGGAAGGGGTGGGCCGGAGTCTAGAACAGAGAGAGGTGGGGCGCGCTGGCGACTCTGAGGCGGCCAGGCTGGGGGCGCCCTAGAGTACAGCCCCGAACTGCCGCCCCCTCTGGAGCCTGGCCCCTAGAGGCTGAGATGCTTCTCACCAAGGGGCGCTCCGAGTAAGCCATAGAGCTCTTCCCTGCTGACCCAACTTTACTCAACTTTGATCTTCAAAAACATCTAGGATATGTATTGATATAATGCAGTATGTGATTGGTTTGTTTTGGGGTTTTTTGTCCCAAATACAAGCAAACTAATAATGTTAGTAAGTTACAGAATAGGGAAAGTTCGTTGAGAGAAAATGTTGAGTCATTTGGTGGTTTTCTTTTAAGGTTTAAATTTGGATAACATGCTAGTGCTTACGAGATTTTACCAAAAACATTCTTTTATTGAGCTTTGCTGCTATGCAGTTGTCATGATGAAGATGCCAGAATTGTACCTCACGATAAGGCTTTAATTGCCAGAAGGTTCTGAAAGTGCAACAGTAATTCTAGGTATAGATATATTAATTTGAGTTAGTTCTCTTGCAGGGTGCCTTATAGGTTTTGTCATCGGGTGAAACAGGAACAAATGTGAGTTGATTAATATTTCCTAGTAGTTAAAATTACTTCTTAAGTGCTTAATTACTTATTAAGTAATTTTAAGAAGTTAAAATTACTTCCTAAATGCTTAACTGTATATCTGTTGGATTCCAAATCTCAATTGAAACCATTTTTATTTGTCTGAAATAGGTAATGAGCTGATAATGTGTGAAGACATACAGAATATTACTATTTTTATAGAAACAAAAATATGGAAACTAATATTTAAAGCAGGTTGATTCAATGTAATGTAATGTGTTGTAATTTGGATTTTCACTTAAACTCTCAAAATTAAAAGAGCTGACCTAGAAAGCCTTAAAAATGAAGAAAATAAAAAAGAAATGTGAACATTTACCCCTTCTCTGAATATTCTGTTGTTTGAGTGGAAAATAAATGACATTAGAAAGCACCTGGGATTTGTTTTTACAATTACATACTGTATGCAAAGCACTGAGAATGGATGAGAAAGTGCTTTGTAATATATAAAGTAATATATAAATCATAACAGTTATTACTCTCACTCTTCTGGCCAAATCATGTCTCCCTGTGGTGCATTTTAAGTTCCAAATGTGTAGTTCTTTTACTAGTATTAATATATACAGTTGTAGTAGTATTTTAAAGAAACCAAAAATGAATGCTCTGTTATACATTTTAAATGTTTTTCCTTGTTTATGTGTTCTTTGAGGTTGTGTTTACAAGTGCATTTGTACACGTTAGAGTACTGGTAATTTGATGGTCAGGGGTGGAGGGGGAGAATTTTACTTTTTGTATGGTTTCTTGCAGGTAAGTCTGCTGGGGTCTTGGCACAGTACCACATGGACCTGGAAAAAAGCATTGTTAAGGTGGACATTTTTATTACACTAATCAGTTCAAACGTTTGACCAGTCTATTTAGTTTTCTGATACTTTAACCAAATAACTAGATGTGAGCTTCATATAGTGATCTGTATTTGTGGGATAATTCATGATCAGTTTATTTCCTACCAAATGTAAAGTTTGATCTCAAATAGTTAACTTTTTTGGAGCACTTACCATTTGCTAATATCTGTGTTAAGTCCTATACATGCATTATCTCACTTAATACTTAAAGTAACATATTAATTAGGTCTCTTAAACTTCCTATTTTACAGATAGAGAAATGAGGCAAAGATCCTTGCCCCTGGTCCCAAAGTTAGAGCCATGTACTAGAGGCTTTCCTTCCATTAACTGAAGACTTAGGTAGAAGAAGAATGACATTGGAACTCAGACCTGGTCTCTTGTCCTACCTACTCTGCTTTGTGAATTAGGGCAAGTCATTTAACCTCTCTGAATTTCATTTTCCTCTGCTGTAACAGATGAACACTTTGAACTATTATACTTTATTGAATCCTAAGTCATCAAAAATCCTTAAAAGGGTGCCTTCACCATTATCTGCTGGATTTTCTTCCAAGCCCCTGACACTCATTCCATGTTTTGATGCACACATGCTGGCAGTGACAACTCTATTGCTGCCTGGTCTGACCACGCTGTAAGATGTGGCTGATTTCAGAGATGTCAGAATGTAAAATACCATGCATCTTGGAATTGATGACAGACCGTAGGTGATCTCTGAGCTCCTTTTCAACCTCAGTTCTATGACATCTGTGACTTAATAACATTTTATTGCTGGTTTATGTATTTTTAATGTAAATGATTCAAGATAAAACATAAGCTTCTTGGTAGTGGAAAAGTAAGAATCATGTCTGTCTTTTTCACCTCTGAATCCCCAGTAGCTAGAACAATGCCTAGCATGTAGTAAATGCTCAATAAATATTTACTGAATGAATTAAGCAAATCTTCATTTCATATTGCAAATACAACTTTTAAAAAAATTGTGTTCTACTTGAAGTTGATGTAAAATATAATAGTATCAACAGTGCAAAAATATTTTGCTAACATTTTTTTGAATGCAAAAGTGCACTGTTAAAAAGCAGTGGTGTTTCTTTCCAAACATCTTTTCTGCTTATTGTTGTTGATTGTCATCAAATGTGGAGTACATTTTAAAAAAAACTTTTTTTAACTTTATTGAAGTGTAGTTGATTCACAGTGTTGTGTTAATTTGGAGTATGTTTTGGTCCTTGAAGAGGATGATAAAAATTGAAATGCCAACATAGAGACTTTTTTAAAAGGAATCACAGAGATCTTCAATTTAACGAAAGTTGGAAAATGTTATTTCATATCTTTATTAACTTTTTATGAGTATTCTTGAGGTGATTAAGCATGCCATTCTTCCAAATGTACAAATGTGTCTGAGTTATGAATGATGAAAATAAACTATAATTGCACGATAGTTTGAAACTATGTGAATGGGCATAAAAGTGTTTTAAGTTTTGGGGTGGGCAAGTGTAAAATAATGTAACTAAAGAAATTATCTAAACTATATAGTATGTCTAATGATGCCTGCACTTTCAGTTAGAACCAGGAAGAAGGCATAGGAATTATTATACAGTTGTATAGACTATTATCTGGAGATAATCAACTGAGTGTTCTTTTGTAGCCAGAAAGGCCAACAAGATGTGACGTATCATGAAAGGGATTTGGGAAAAATCAACAAACAATATCTTACCCTCAAAATACACAGTGGTCTGTCTAAACATGAGATACATGCAGTTACTTTACATTCATGATGGATAGATCCAGAATGTTCAAAATCCTTTCAACCCCGCCTCCGCCGCTGTGTGGCTTGCGGGATCTTAGTTCCCCGACCAGGGATTGAACCCAGGCCTGGCAGTGAAAGCACCGAGTCCTAACCACTGTACAGTCAGGGAATTCCCTCAATTCTTAAATATGACTATAGCTATAATTTTCCTCACAGGATTCTGGAAGGCCTATATGCCTGTATACCTAACTTTTAAAGACTAAATACTAATACTCCTAAATAAGAGTAAAGTCATTTACATAGCTACTAAAATTTCTATCACTAAAATAAACTCTGTACCATATTACAGCACATTATTACTGAATGAACATTAACCAGTAACTTCTCTGGATTTCTACTATCAGTTTGCTTTTCTCAAGACCCTTTTTCACAGAATATGCAGTTTTTATTCCTTTATAAGTTATTGCCTGTGTAATAATGAGGAGGGAATAATGTTCACCCCTCTTAGTACTTATTTCCTTTCACAGATTGTATCAATGTATACTTTCCTGAAGCCCCAAACCCAAAGGAGAATAAGCCCGGGGGCCCACAGGAAGTTATTTTATGGGCCCAAATAAAACAATTCATTTTTTTGAGGTTTTAAAAATAATTTATACTTATTGATTAAAGGTTTATTCCTCTAAAGGTTTGGCGAGTGCTCCAAGGAGGAGTGATATTTATCATTAAGTCTGGAGCAAATATGTTCCTTGAGTTCAATAACTGAAGAGTTTCTTAAGTACCTAATGATTGCTTTGTACTACCTCAAAGTTTTTTTTTTTTAATTTCTACTATTTCCACACCTTTTTTCTCCATCTTTCATTTTTCCTATAAATAAGTCATAGTAACCTTCTTTCCCTTACCCTGCAAACTGTGAATTCAATCTAGGCTGAAATCCTAGGATATATTCACTTTGTTTTGTATACTTTTTCTACATCTATAAGAATTTATATCAGGGCTTCCCTGGTGGTGCAGTGATTAAGAATCTGCCTGCCAATGCAGGGGACACGGGTTCGAGCCCTGGTCCGGGAAGATCCGACATGCTGCGGAGCAGCTAAGCCCATGCACCACAACTGCAGAGCCTGCGCTCTAGACCTCGAGAGCCACAACTACTGAACCCGTGAGCCTAGAGCCCTTGCTCCGCAACAAGAGAAGCCAGCACAATGAGAAGCCCGTGCACCGCAATGAAAAGTAGCCCCCGCCCGCCGCAACTGGAGAAAGCCCGCGCACAGCAACGAAGACCCAAAACAGCCAAAAATAAATAAATAAAATAAGTTTAAAAAAGAAGAATTTATATCAAATGTAGATGATTTGGAAAATTTGTCATTTCGCAAGAATCTCACTGACGCAAAATAATAAAGTCAGAAAGGCATGGGACACTTGAAAGGAGGACTAGAAACAAAAATTTTAAACCCTCATATTATTTACCTTCATCAAATGTGAATTTATAAGCATTACATTTACTCTTTAGGGCAAGTAAATTCTTTAAATGTTTCTGGAAAACAAGGAATATAAATGCAATGTTGCTAATTTTTTAATATAAATGTATTTATTTTTGGCTGCATTGGGTCTTCATTGCTGTGCACGGCCTTTCTCTAATTGCGGCGAGCAGGGGCTACTCTTCGTTGTGGTGCGTGGGCTTCTCACTGCGGTGGCATCTCGTTGCAGAGCATGGGCTCTAGGCACGCAGGCTTCAGTAGTTGTGGCACGTGGGCTTCAGTAGTAGTGGCTTGCTGGCTCTAGGGCACAGTCTCAGTAGTTGTGGCACATGGGCTTAGCTGCTTCGTGGCATGTGGGATCTTCCCAGACCAGGGCTCGAACCAGTGTCCCCTGCATTGGCAGGCAGATTCTTAACCACTGCGCCACCAGGGAAGCCCCAATGTTGCTAATTTAAGATATCTGGTTTTAGTTTGGTATATTGAGGGTAAAGGATTTTACAAGTTCCCTAACAACCTTATTCCTCAGATCTTGATTTTTTTCCTTTGAGGTCTCATCCATGACTTCTTTCTTTCTTTTTTTTAACATCCTATTTTTTTTTAAACATCTTTATTGGAGTATAATTGCTTTACAATGGAGTGTTAGTTTCTGCTTTATAACAAAGTGAATCAGCTATACATATACATATATCCCCATATCTCCTCCCTCTTGCAACTCCCTCCCACCCTCTGTATTCCACCCCTCTAGGTGGTCACGAAGCACTGAGCTACTCACCCTGTGCTATGCGGCTGCTTCCCACTAGCTATTTTACATTTGGTAGTGTATATATGTCCATGCCACTCTGTCACTTCGTCCCACCTTACCCTTCCCCATCCCTGTGTCTTCAAGTCCATTCTTTACATCTGCATGATTATTCCTGTCCTGCCCCTATGTTCTTCATAACCATTTTCTTTTCTTAGATTCCATATATATGTGTTAGCATACAGTATTTGTTTTTCTCCCTCTGACTTCACTCTGTATGACAGACTCTAGGTCCATCCACCTCACTACAAATAACTCAATTTCGTTTCTTTTTATGGCTGAGTAATATTCTATTGTATATATGTGCCACATCTTCTTTATCCATTCATCTCTTGATAGACACTTAGGTTGCTTCCATGTGCTGGCTATTGTAAACAGAGCTTCAGTGAACATTGTGGTACATTACACTTTTTGAATTATGGTTTTCTCTGGGTATATGCCCAGTAGTGGGATTGCTGGGTCATATGGTAGTTCTATTTTTAGTTTTTTAAGGAACCTCCATACTGTTCTCCATAATGGCTGTATAAGTTTACATTCCCACCAACAGTGCAAGAGGGTTCCCTTTTCTCCACACCTTCTCCAGCATTTATTGTTTGTAGATTTTTTTGGTGATGGCCATCCTGACTGGTGTGAGGTGATACCTCAATGGAGTTTTGATTTGCATTTCTGTAATGATTAGTGATGTTGAGCATCCTTTCATGTGTTTGTTGGCAATCTGTATATCTTCTTTGGAGAAATATCTATTTAGGTGTTCTGCCAGTTTTGGATTGGGTTGTTTGTTTTTTTGATATTGAGCTGCATGAGCTGCTTGTAAATTTTGGAGATTAATCCTTTGTCAGTTGCTTCATTTGCAAATATTTTCTCCCATTCTGTGGGTTGTCTTTTCATCTTCTTTATGGTTTCCTTTGCTGTGCAAAAGCTTTTAAGTTTCATTAGGTCCCATTTGTTTATTTTTGTTTTTATTTCCGTTTCTGTAGGAGGTGGGTCAAAAAGGATCTTGCTGTGATTTATGTCATAGTGTTCTGCCTTTGTTTTCCTCTAAGAGTTTTATAGTGTCTGGCTTACATTTAGGTCTTTAATCCATTTTGAGTTTTTTTTTGTGTATGGTGTTAGGAAGTGTTCTAATTTCATTCTTTTACATGTAGCTGTCCAGTTTTCCCAGAACCATTTATTGAAGAGGCTGTCTTTTCTCCATGGTATATTCTTGACTCCTTTATCAAAAATAAGGCAACCATATGTGCATGGGTTTATCTCTGGGATTTCTATCCTATTCCATTGATCTGTATTTCTGTTTTTGTGCCAATACCATACTGTCTTGATTACTATAGCTTTGTAGTATAGTCCGAAGTCTGCGAGCCTGATTCCTCCAGCTCTATTTTCTTTCTCAAGGTTGCTTTGGCTATTCAGGGTCTTTTGTGTTTCCATACAAATTGTGAAATTTTTGTTCTAGTTCTATGAGAAATGCCATTGGTAGTTTGATAGGGATTGCATTGAATCTGTAGATTGCTTTGGGTAGTATAATCATTTTCACAATGTTGATTCTTCCAATCCAAAATCATGGTATATCTCTCCATCTATTTGTATCATCTTTAATTTCTTTCATCAGTGTCTTATAGTTTTCTGCATACAGGTCTTTTGTCTCCTTAGGTAGGTTTATTCCTAGGTATTTTATTGTTTTTGTTGCAGTGGTAGATGGGAGTGTTTCCTTAATTTCTCTTTGAGATTTTTCATCATTAGTGTATAGGGATGCAAGAGATGTCTGTGCATTAATTTTTATCCTGCTACTTGACCAAATTCATTGATTAGCTCTAGTAGTTTTCTGGTGGCATCTTTAGGATTCTCTATGTATAGTATCATGTCATCTGCTAACAGTGACAGCTTTAGTTCTTTTTTTCCAGTTTGGATTCCTTTTATTTCTTTTTCTTCTCTGATTGCTGTGGCTAAAACTTCCTTGTATTGTTCCTGATATTAGACGAAATGGTTTCAGTTTTTCACCATTGAGAACGATGTTGGCTGTGGGTTTGTCATATATGGCCTTTATTACATTGAGGTAAGTTCCCTCTATGCCTACTTTCTGGAGGGTTTTTATCATAAATGGGTGTTGAATTTTGTCAAAAGCTTTTTCTGCATCTATTCAGATGATCGTATGGTTTTTCTCCTTCAGTTTGTTATTATGGTTTATCACATTGATTGATTTGCCTATATTGAAGAATGCTTGCATTCCTGGGATAAACCCCACTTGATCATGGTGTTTGATCCTTTTAATGTGCTATTGGATTCTGTTTGCTAGTATTTTGTTGAGGACTTTTGCATCTATGTTCATCAGTGATATTGGCCTGTAGTTTTCTTTCTTTGTGACATCTTTGTCTGGTTTTGGTATCAGGGTGATGGTGGCCTCATAGAATGAGTTTGGGAGTGTTCCTCCCTCTGCTATATTTTGGAAGAGTTTGAGAATGATAGGTGTTAGCTCTTCCCTAAATGTTTGATAGAATTCACCTGTGAAGCCATCTGGTCCTGGGCTTTTGTTTATTGGAAGATTTTTAATCACAGTCTCAATTTCAGTGCTTGTGATTGGACTGTTTATATTTTCTATTTCTTCTTGGTGCCATCTCAGAAGGTTGTGCTTTTCTAAGAATTTGTCCGTTTCCTCCAGGTTGTCCAATTTATTGGCATATAGTTGCTTGTAGTAATCTCTCATGATCCTTTGTGTTTCTGCAGTGTCAGTTGTTACTTCTCCTTTTTCATTTCTAATTCTATTGATTTGAGTCTTCTCCCTTTTTTTCTTGATGAGTCTGGCTAATGGTTTATAAATTTTGTGTATCTTCTCAAAGAACCAGCTTTTAGTTTTATTGATCTTTGCTATTGTTTCCTTCATTTCTTTTTCATTTATTTCTGATCTGACCTTTATGATTTTTTTCCTTCTGCTAACTTTGGAGTTTTTTTGTTCTTCTTTCTCTAATTGCTTTATGTGTAAGGTTAGGTTGTTTATTTGAGATGTTTCTTGTTTCTTGAGGTAGGATTGTATAGCTATAAACTTCCCTCTTAGAACTGCTTTTGCTGCATCCTGTAGGCTTTGGGTCATCGTGTTTTCATTGTCACTTGTTTCTAGGTATGTTTTGATTTCCTCAGTGACCTCTTGGTTATTTTGTAGTGTATTGTTTAGCCTTCATGTGTTTGTATTTTTTAAATATTTTTTCCTGTAATTGATGTCTAGTCTCACAGCGTTGTGGTTGGAAAAGATATTTGATATGATTTCATTTTTCTTAAATTTACCAAGGCTTGATTTGTGACCCAGGATATTATCTATCCTGGAGAATGTTCCATGAGCACTTGAGAAGAAAGTGTATTGTGTTGTTTTTGGATGGAATGCCCTATAAATATCAATTAAGTCCATGTTGTTTAATGTGTCATTTAAAACTTGTGTTTCCTTATTTATGTTCATTTTGGATGATCTGTGCATTGGTGAAAGTGAGGTGTTAAAGTGCCCTACTATGATTGTGTTACTGTTGATTTCCCCTCTTATGCTGTTAGCATTTGCCCTATGTATTGAGGTGCTCTTATGTTGGGCGCATAAATATTTACAATTGTTATATCTTCTTCTTGGATTGATCCTTTGATCATTATGTAGTGTCCTTCTTTGTCTCTTGTAATAGTCTTTGTTTTAAAGTCTATTTTGTCTGATATGAGAATTGCTACTCCAGCTTTCTTTTGATTTCCATTTGCATGGAATATCTTTGTCCATCCCCTCACTTTCGATCTGTATGTGTCTCTAGGTCTGTAGTGGGTCTCTTGTAGACAGCATATATATGGGTCTTGTTTTTGTATCCATTCAGCCAGTCTATGTCTTTTGGTTGGAACATTTAATCCATTTATATTTAAGGTAGTTATCGGTATGTATGTTCCTACTACCAAAATTCTTAATTGCTTTGACTTTGTTACTGTAGGTCTTTTCCTTCTCTTGTGTTTCCTGCCTAGAGAAGTTCCTCTAGCATTTGTTGTAAAGCTAGTTTGGTGGTGCTGAATTCTCTTAGCTTTTGCTTGTCTGTAAAGGTTTTAAATTCTCCATCAAATCTGAATGAGATCCTTGCTGGGTAGAGTAATCTTGGTTGTAGGTTTTTCCCTTTCATCACTTTAAATATGTCCTGCCCCTCCCTTCTGGCTTGCAGAGTTTCTGCTGAAAGATCAGCTGTTAACCTTATGGGGATTCCCTTGTATGTTATTTGTTGTTTTTCCCTTGCTGCTTTTAATATTTTTTCTTTGCATTTAATTTTTGATAGTGTGATTAATATGTGTCTTGGCCTGTTTCTCCTTGGATTTATCCTGTATGAGACTCTGTGCTTCCTGGACTTGATTAACTATTTCCTTTCCCATATTAGGGAAGTTTTCAACTATAATCTCTTCAAATATTTACTCAGTCCTTTTCTTTTTCTCTTCTTCTTCTGGGACCCCTATAATTTGAATGTTGGTACGTTTAATGTTGTCCCAGAGGTCTCTGAGACTGTCCTCAATTCTTTTTTCTTTATTCTGCTCTGCAGTAGTTATTTTCACTATTTTATCTTCCAGGTCATTTATCCGTTCTTCTGCCTCAGTTATTCTGCTATTGATTCCTTCTAGAGAATTTTTAATTTCATTTATTGTGTTATTCATCATTGTTTGTTTGCTCTTTAGTACTTCTAGGTCCTTGTTAAACATTTCTTGTATTTTCTCCATTCTATTTCCAAGATTTTGGATCATCTTTACTATCATTTCTCTGAATTCTTTTTCAGGTAGACTGCCTATTTCCTCTTCATTTGTTTGGTCTGGTGGGTTTTTACCTTGCTCCTTCATCTGCTGTATGTTTCTCTATCTTCTCATTTTTCTTAACTTACTGTGTTTGGGGTCTCCTTTTCACAGACTGCACATTAGTAGTTCCTGTTGTTTTTGGTGTCTGCCTCAGTGGCTAAGGTTGGTTCAGTGGGTTGTGTAGGCTTTCTGGTGAAGGGGAGTGGTGCCTGTGTTCTGGTGGATGAGGCTGTATCTTGTTTTTCTGGTGGGGAGGACCACGTCTGGTGGCGTGTTTTTGGGTGTCTGTGACCTTATTATGATTTTAGGCAGCCTCTCTGCTAATCTGTGGGGTTGTGTTCCTATCTTGATAGTTGTTTGGCATAGGGTGTCCAGCACTGTAGCCTGCTTGTCGTTGAGTGGAGCTGGGTCTTAGCATTAAGATGGAGATCTCTGGGAGAGCTTTTGCTGTTTGATATTACATGAAGCTGGGAGGTCTCTGGTGTACCAGTATGCTGAGCTCCGGCTCTCCCACTGCAGAGGCTGAGGCCTGCCACCCAGCCAGAGCGCCAAGACCACACAGCTCAGAAGAAAAGGGAGAAAAAAAAAGGAAGGAAGGAAAGAAAGAAAGAAAGAAAGAAAAAATAAAGTTATTAAAATAAAAAATATTTTTAAAATGTTAAAAATTAAAAAAAATTTAAGTAATAAAAAGAAAGAAAGAAGAAAGCAACCAAACCAAAAAACAAATCCACCAATGATAACAATGCTAAAAACTATACTAAAAAAACAAAACAAAAGAAGAAGAACAAAAATAACAGGCAGACAGAACCCTAGGACAAGTGGTAAAAGCAAAACTATACAGACAAAATCACACAAAGAAGCATACACATGCACACTCACAAAAAGAGAAAAAGGAAGAAAATATATATGTCTATGTATATTAAAAAAAGGAAGAGAGCAACCAATTCAATAAACAAATCTACCAATGATAATAAACTCTAAATACTAAACTAAGATATACATAAAACCAGAAACAAATTAGATGCAGAAAGCAAACCCCAAGTCTACAGTTGTTCCCAAAGTCCACCACCTCAATTTTGGGATGATTCGTTGTCTACTCAGGTATTCCAGAGATGCAGGGTACTTCAAGTTGATTGTGGAGATTTAATCCACTGCTCCTGAGGCTGCTGGGAGATATTTCCCTTTCTCTTCTTTGTTCGCACAGCTCCTGGGGTTCAGCTTTGGATTTGACCTCGCCTCTGCGTGTTGGTTACCCTCTGGTGTCTTTGGGAAGTCTGAGGTCTTCTGCCAGCGTTCAGTAGGTGTTCTGTAAGAGTTGTTCCACATGTAGATGTATTTCTGATGTATTTGTGGGGAGGAAGATGATCTGCACATGTTACTCTTCTGCCATCTTGAAGTTCTCCCCCCATGACTTCTTTTAATATGGAGTATTCATAAATGTTATCCTACAAGTTGGTGAAGAAATGTTAAATTTCCTTTCTAATCTTTATTAGAAAATCAATCTTTATAGTTAATTGCTTAAATTCTTGACGGCCCATTTTAATTGGCAGAATATTATTTTCATGCTCTGCCTCCTACTTTGGTGACTGTGAGAAGTCTTTTGTTTAAGAAACAACATTTATGAAGTGCTTACACAGGGTTAAGAGATAGACATGAAAAGATGACTACACCTTGCCACAGCCTGGGAGTACCTATATGAGAGTGCTGTTTAAACATATAACTGTGATGAAGGATGATCCATACTGTGATGAAAGTATGCATGGAGGAGAGAGAGACAGCAGTGATTCTTCCCAGAATCTGGAGAGCATATTAAATAAAGGGGAGGGGAGGGGCTTCATAAAGCTTTGATACCTTGAAGAGACAGGCTCCTTTGCAGAAGCCCTCTAAGCAACTTGGTGGCTGCGTTTCTCAACAGGGACAGCGTTAACATAGGATAGGACAGTTCATCACCACTGGGCTCTCATAAGCATTGCAGAATATTTAGCAGCCTTGTATCTGTGGTCTTTTCCCACCAACTAGCTTCAGCTGGGGTCAGGAGGTGCAGTTTCTATCTATTAAGTAGTGTCTCTAGAATACGAACCCAAGCAGCTTGCCACTAGAATCCATGCTCTTAACTACTACTTTAGACTGTCTTCCAAACCAGTTATCTTCTCCTTCTGCTTTCATACTTGGACTGATGAGCCATTTTAGGGACAGAGTAGTTTGGCTAGATGGAGAATGTAGAAAGTACTCATCTTACCCCTTGGTTCAGTAAGTGACCCTCTTGGTACTTTTCCAGCCAAGCCAGGAAACACAGAGGTTTCAGTCATTTAAAAAAGTAAAAGTATTCTTAGCTTTCAGGCCTAAGCTTGCCCAACTCTGCTCTAGATGGCTCACAAGATTTTGCTATGCCCTTAGGGTTCAGAGGAGTCACACAGTTAGGCATTTGAATCCCAGCTTCACTACTTACTGGTTGTGTGGCTTTCGACATATATCTCCCCCTCCCTTTTATTTTTTTTATTATTTTAAAATTTATTATTATTATTATTATTTTGGCCACGCTTAGCCACTTGCAGGATCTTAATTCCCTGACCAGGGATCGAACCCATGCCCCCTGCATTGGAATCTCTGGACCACCAGGGAATTCCCTCCCCCTCCCTTTTAAAGGAGACTTTCTGGAGGTCTCAAAGAGTGCTTCCACTTATATTTCATTGGCTGAAACTTAGTCACAGGGCTCTACCTAACTGAAAGGGAGGCTGGGAAATTAGGCTAGGTGCCCATATGTGCCCAGTTGAAAATTGGGGTTTTGTTACTGAGGCTGACTGAGAGCATGTGTTGGGGTAGGTGACACAGTCTGTGTCATACACTTCCTGTCTACAGCCCTGTCCAGATATTCTCTGAGCCCTTGAATGGGCTCTTGAATTAAACCACACACTGAGCTTAGTCACAGCTACCTGCTTGGGAAGGTGCCTCACAATGATCATTGTTAAGTTATGATGAGAGAAACCAGATTTTAAAGTCCAAGGACTCTCAGTACAGTCTGTGAAAACTCCTATTAGTATTGACAAAAAGCATCATCCCAAAATCTTTAGAATGTTACCATTTCAGATTTCTTTTGTGATGTTCTGTTTTCCATACTCTTCCAAAGTTCTGGATTAAATTCTGAGGTTAATCCTATTTCTGGTGATGACAATGCTTTGATGAACAAAATGTCAGCCTGGACTTTTTCTACCATGCTAGTCAGTAAAAATTCAAAATAAATAGGTATAATGGTTTTAAATATTTTGCTTTAGGTTTTTTTCCTCTGGTAAATGCTTGTCTCCACAGCACCTGGGCTTTTAAAAAATTGATAGTGGTGCCAAATGGCGCCTTGGTTGACCATCTCCAGAGGATTTCATGATAGGCTTAATCTTATTCAAGATCTTTGACTTAGTGTCTGTTATCAGAGTACTTATCCAGATACAAGGGAAACTCTTCCAGAGTCATAAAAACAGTCATGCAGAAATGGTTTCCACAGAGCACACTGCTCTACAACTGCCCACAAAAGAGGGCATTCCAAAAGCTTATACGTACCACATCAAAAGTATTAGAGTAGGAACTGGTGCCTTAGGTTATTTGGACTTAGAGGAATAAACCTTTCTGTTTGGATGAAAATAACATGATTTTTTACTGTTATTGAACAAATAAAACATGTTTTGTTTACACAATTTATATACTATAATTTTATCATGTTTCTGACAGTTGGCAAAAACTATTTTGCTTTTGTGGAAATAGTGGGAGCACATGTCTGTCTGTTGGGTTCCCCTCTTTCAAAGCTGTTTTATGCTGAAATGTGTCCTCCAAAATGGAAAAACATCACCATCTTCTTGAGGGCTTTATTTGATGGTGTTATTGTTATGGTAGCCAGAGACCTCTGGGTTTGTTTTTTGTTTTTGTTTTTTGGTTGCATTGGGTCTTCGTTGCTGCGCGCGGGCTTTCTCCAGCTGCGGTGAGCGGGGGCTACTCTTCATTGCGGTGCGCGGGCTTCTCATTGCGGTGGCTTCTCTTGTTGCTGAGCACAGGCTCTAGGTGCACAGGCTTCAGTAGTTGTGACACATGGGCTCAGTAGTTGTGGCTCGCGGGCTTAGTAGTTGTGGCATGAGGGCTCTAGAGCACAGGATCAGTAGTTGTGGTGCACGGGCTTAGTTGCTCCGCAGCACGTGGGATCTTCCCGGACCAGGGCTCGAACCTGTGTCCCCTGCACTGGCAGGCAGATTCTTAACTACTGCACCACCAGAGAAGCCCCTGACCTCTGGGATTTTTTGTTTGTTTGTTTGTTTTGTTTTGTTTTTTAATGGTGAAGTCATTTTTATTTCAGTACTTGACAAAATATCCCATAAAATTCAAAACTTCTACCATTATACAAAAATAAGTCTCTACAAGTGATATTATCTGTCTTCATCACCAGTAGCAAATATATTAGGCAGAAACATATAACTTCAGTAGCCTTATAAGAAAAGTGCAGGACACGTCAAGCTACACATTCAACAGTAATATAATGCCAAAAGTTTAATCTTTTCACGACCTCTGGGTTTTAATTTAAGTGTTTCGGGTCACCTAGAGCAGCAGTCCCCAACCTTTTGACACCAGGGACCGGTTTCATGGAAGACAGTTTTTCCACGGACTGGGAGGGGAGGGGGGAATGGTTTCGGGATGATTCAAGTGCATTACATTTATTGTGCACTTTATTTCTATTATTATTACATTGTAATATATAACAGAATAATTACACAGCTCACCATAATGCTGACAGGAGGTGGAACTCAGGTGGTAATGCGAGCGATGGGAAGCAGCTGTAAATACAGATGAAGCTTCTCCCGCTAGCCTGCCACTCACCTCCTGCTGTGCGGCCTGGTTCCTAACAGGCCTCGGACTGCTACCAGTCCTCAGCCTGGGGGGTTGGGGACCCCTGACCTAGAGTGTCTGTAGTTACAGAGTGAATTGATTTATTGTGATGTTGATATATAAATGACTTTTCTTGAAAGCCTGCTGGTTCTTTATTTGTTCGCTGCTAAGTAAAACATCTTTGGGCATTGAGAGTGGGATCCTATTAAAAAGAAACCTGCAGAAATACTTTCTAAGGCTTTCATCTAGAACCTCTTTGAGGCATAATGAAGAACTCAGTCTACTTGATCTGAGAGGCTTTTTATTCTCCCTAAAAAGATAGATAAACAAAATGTATTTTCTCCAGTTGTAAAAGTAATCCATATTTACTGTAGAAAAAGAACATAGACAAAGTTACAGAGGAAAAAATAAAAATCATGCACAGGCCCACTACTCAGCAATAACTATGTTAAAGCCTTTGACAAACATCCTTTGAGATGATCAAATTAAATTAGTTTTCTTTAAATTAGTTCAACATACCCAGTGGAATACCCTAAAGTGATTTGTGAATAAGGGAAGGCTTTGAGCCTCTCAATAATCCAACAACTGCTCTCATTTCACACTTCGCTGGGAGGAATCTCTGTAAAGCATAAGTCTTCCTAAATGTATTAATTGCTAATCTGCAGCACATACCCAAACAATCCTTTCAGTATGTGTTTCTCAATACTTCTTGGAGATCATGGTTTCTAGGATGACATTTTGTGATGCCTTGATAATAGGACCAGTAGAGGCTTTATTATCTTAAAGATATGAACACTGTTTCCCTCTGGTGTGTGAAAGAAGAGAGAGAGGTGTGAAATTGAAGGATATGATCCTATCATCTCAGATTATAGCGAGCCAGTTCCCTACTATCTGAAATCCATGAGGCACCTGTGCCAGAAGCAAAGACACAAAACATTTGCTGAGCCACTTTATTGCCTTTGGTATGTTGGGATGGAGATTAGTGGTGGCATTTGCTTATGAAGACTTCTGGAGCAGTCATCTTTGAATTCCCTCTAATGCCACACACAATGCCTGAAGCCTAGTAGTTTGGTAGTGTTTTATAATAAGAGTACTAGCAATTGTGTTAAGAATAACCTTCAAAGAGCACTTGACATATGTTGACATTAGCTCAGTTCTGATGCCACTTAACTATATAAGAGATCCAGACTTTAGCCATGGGTGTCACCCTTCCTGGATGTGATGCTAGCCCAGTAACCTAATATCTAGGAATGGAGGTAGGTACAGGAATAATCTGCAGACAATACAAGGACACGACTGCAATCTGCAGCACATGCCACTTAGCCCTGCCCTTCTACAATGAGGTGGCCTTCTATGGTGAAAAGATGTCACCTGGTGTCTTGGGAGCCTTTAGGAAAAGAAATGCATGTACAACAAAAGTACCTTGTTTCTGCATTATATGAGACATAATTTTTCAAAGTACAGTCTCAAGACTATCTGTACCAGAATACTCTGTATTGCCTTTTAAAAATGCAAGTTTTTGATTCCCATTCAAAATTGTGATAATTTTTTTTAAAAAGGTGAGATACACAGAGGTAAATGCAACAAGAAATCTGTAGGATCTATCTGAAGAAAACTTTAAAATTGTACTGAGAGTCATCAAAGAAGATTTTAATAAATAGGTATATCTTACTCTTGGATAGGAAGATGTACCCCCAACGCTATAAGCAAGTTAACTTTAAAAGAAAATTTTAACTGGTAAAAATATTTGTAACAGGTAAAATAGCTAGCAGGCTAATTCCTGACTATATGAAATGCTTTTTAAAACAAAATTAGAACAACTGAAGAGAAATCGGCAAAAGAATCGACATTCCATAGAAGAATGGCATAGGTATTTCATAGAAGAATTATAAGTGGCCAATAAACTTACTCAAAGCTTTTCAACTGCATTCAGAATTTAATGAAAACAAAAATGAGATATCTTCATCTGTTATATTTACAAAGATGAAAAAATTTGATAATAATATCCATTGTAGGAAAGTGGTAAAATACATGTTCATTAGAGCATTTTTAATTGTTTCAAAACATTGGGAAATGATTAAAATATATTGTATTCACATAATTTAGCACCAACAATTCTTCTAAAATATATTTGGATATACTTTGAGTATATTTTAATTTCATAAAAAGATCATTGCAGATGTATTATGAAATACAAAAAGAATTAAATATTAAATATTCAGTATGCAAACCATGTAAGTGTATATGTGTGTACAGGAAGGATAACAAAAGGAGGTTATTAGTTATGCCATTTTGCTTTATATTTTTCATTTTCCAAATTTTCTATGTTGACCAATCAGAAAAAAAGCAGTGAACATTAACAAACAGAAACCTCATATGATCCTGTGAGCATTGGTGTAATGGTAGCATACTCTACACTCTTTGATATATCTTGGAGATTGTCCACATCAGTTTATATAGAGAAATACTTTGTTCTTTTTTTCTTATTGTTATTTCTGAGATATACATTTTAAAGTAATAACTAGAATTATGACTTATAACATTATACCAGAAGATATAAGATTTTTAGAGATTTCGTGTAATGTCTGAAACATTTATATTAACATATTTCCATACAAATAACCCAAAGAAAGTTTAGTATTAGTTGGGTTTTTTTTTGTTTGCTTGTTTGTTTTATACTGCAGGTTGTTATTAGTCATCAGTCTTATACACATCAGTGTATACATGTCAATCCCAATCGCCCAATTCATTACACCACCATCCCCACGCCACCGCGGTTTTCCCCCCTTGGTGTCCATACATCTGTTCTCCACATCTGTGTCTCAACATCTGCCCTGTAAACTGGTTCATCTGTACCATTTTTTTAGGTTCCACACACGTGTTAATATACGATATTTGTTTTTCTCTTTCTGACTTACTTCACTCTGTATAACAGTCTTTAGATCCATCCACGTCTCAACAAATGACTCAATTTCGTTCCTTTTTATGGCTGAGTAATATTCCATTGTATATATGTACCACATCTTCTTTATTTATTCATCTGTCGATGGGCATTTAGGTTGCTTCCATGACCTGGCTATTGTAAATAGTGCTGCAATGAACACTGGGGTGCATGTGTCTTTTTGAATTATGGTTTTCTCTGGGTATATGCCCAGTAATGGGATTGCTGGGTCATATGGTAATTCTATTTTTAGTTTTTTAAGGAACCTCCATACTGTTCTCCATAGTGGCTGTAGCAAGTTACATTCCCACCAAAAGTGAAAGAGGGTTCCCTTTTCTCTACACCCTCTCCAGCATTTGTTGCTTGTAGATTTTCTGATGATGCCCATTCTAACTGGTGTGAGGTGATACCTCATTGTAGTTTTGATTTGCATTTCTCTAATAATTAGTGATGTTGAGCAGCTTTTCATGTGCTTCTTGGCCATCTGTATGTCTTCTTTGGAGAACTGTCTATTTAGGTCTTCTGCCCATTTCTGGATTGGGTTGTTTGTTTCTTTAATATTGAGCTTCATGAGCTGTTTATATATTTTAGAGATTAATCCTTTGTCCATTGATTCATTTGCAAATATTTTGTCCCATTCTGAGGGTTGTCTTTTCGTCTTGTTTATGATTTCCTTTGCTGTGCAAAAGCTTTTAAGTTTAATTAGGTCCCATTTGTTTATTTTTGTTTTTATTTCCATTTCTCTAGGAGTTGGATCAAAAAAGATCTTGTTGTGATTTATGTCAAAGAGTGTTCTTCCAATGTTTTCCTCTAAGAGTTTTACAGTGTCTGGTCTTACATTTAGATCTCTAATCCATTTTGAGTTTATTTTTGTGTATGGTGTTAGGGAGTGTTCTAATTTCATTCTTTTACATGTAGCTGTCCAGTTTTCCCAACACCACTTACTGAAGAGACTGTCTTTTCTCCATTGTATATCTTTGCCTCCTTTGTCATAGATTAGTTGACCATAGGTGTGTGGGTTTATCTCTGGGCTTTCTATCTTGTTCCATTGATCTATGTTTCTGTTTTTGTGCCAGTACCATATTTTCTTGATTACTGTAGCTTTGTAGTATAGTCTGAAGTCATACTACAAAGCTGGAGTCTGATTCCTTCAGCTCTGCTCTTTTCCTTCAAGACTGTTTTGGCTATTTGGGGTCTTTCGTGTCTCCATGCAAATTTTAAGATGACTTGTTCTAGTTCTGTAAAAAATGCCATTGGCAATTTTTTTTTTTTTTTTTTTGCTGTACGCGGGCCTCTCACTGTTCTGGCCTCTCCCGTTGTGGAGCACAGGCTCCGGATGTGCAGGCTCAGCGGCCATGGTGCACGGGCCCAGCCGCTCCGCGGCATGTGGGATCTTCCCGGACCAGGGCACAAACCTGTGTCCCCTGCATCGGCAGGCAGACTCTCAACCACTGCGCCACCAGGGAAGCCCACCATTGGTAATTTGATAGGGATTGCATTGAATCTGTAGATTGCTTTGGGTAGTATAGTCATTTTCACAATATTGATTCTTCCAATCCAAGAACATGGTATATCTCTCCATCTGTTAGTATCATCTTTAATTTTTCAACTTTGTTCTTTTAAATGCATTTATGATAGTAAAACAAAGTCCTTTATTGATGAATATTTAAGTTGATTATAAATCTTTTGCTCTTATCAACAATATTAAAATAATTTGTGCCTAGCTCATTTCACATGTATGTAACTCTACCTGTAGGATAAATTCCTAGAAGTGGAATTTCTGAGTTAAAATATTTTTGCATTTGTAATTTTAATACAAATTGCCAATTTGCCCTTCATAGAATTTTATTTAATCAGACACTACCATAAGTCATGTAAGATAAAGCCTACCCCCTTACCAACACTGTCATCAAACTTCAAAGTGAGGTTAAACATCTTTCCTTCAGAGACATTTGTATTTCTTTTTCTGGGAACTGCCTGTTTATATCTTTCCCTCTTTGTATGTTAAGAAAATTAGCCCTTGCCTAGAGATCAGTTGCAATACTTGACCCATGTGATTATTTGTCTTTTAACTTTGATTATGGTGATTTTTGCCATGCCAAAAACAATTTTAATTTATATAGTTAAATTTTATAGCTTTCTTATATGTTTTGAGATGGGGATCCGTTTTTTTTTTTTCCCCCAGGTGGCTACCCATTGACCCAACTCAATTTATTGAATAATCCATGTTTTCCTCCACTGACTTGAGGTGCTACCTTTATCACATATTCAATTCCATATAGATTTAGGTTTATTTTTGGAATTTCTCTTCTGTTTCATTGAATTATCTGTCAACTCATTTGCCAGTACCATAATGTTTTATTTATTGCATGTTTATAATGTATTTTAATATGTTAGAGGGCTTATCTCCTTTCATTATCCCTTTCTCAAGTAAGAATAACTAGAAATTTCCTGGTTATTCTTACTTGTTCAGTTCATTAAAAAAAATAAGCCTGTGAGGGCTTCCTGGTGGTGCACTGGTTGAGAATCCACCTGCCGATGCAGGGGACACGGGTTCGTGCCCCAATCTGGGAGGATCCCACATGCCGCGGAGCGGCTGGGCCCATGAGCCATGGCCGCTGGGCCTGTGCGTCCGGAGCCTGTGCTCCGCAACGGGAGAGGCTACAACAGTGAGAGGCCCGTGTACCGCAAAACAAAACAAAACAAAACAAAACAAAAATAAGCCTGTGAGATTGTTAAATTTATAGATTAACTTAAGGAGAATCGACATCTTTATGATGTCGATTCTCCTTACCCCAGTGTATGGTATGTCTTGTTCAAGTATTCTTATGTGTCACTCACAAGTATTTTAAAGTTTTCTTCACGTAGATCTTGCACATTTCTTATATTTATTGCTAGTCATTTTACCTTCTTTTGGTGGCCATTGTAATTGAGTATATCTTTCAGTAAATCTCACTGGTGGTTGTTTGTATACATAAAAGCTATTTTAATTATGTACCCAGACAATGTATTGAATTCGCTTATTCTCTGTATTAGTTTTTCAGCTGATTATCTTGGAGTTTCCAGGTGTTCAATCATTTCTGCAAATATTGCTAATTTTACCTCCTCCTTTCCAATTTTTTTTTTTTTTTTTTTTGCGGTACACGGGCCTCTCACTGTTGTGGCCTCTCCTGTTGCGGAGCACAGGCTCTGGATGCGCAGGCTCAGCGGCCATGGCTCACGGGCCCAGCCGCTCCGCGGCATGTGGTATCTTCCCTGACTGGGGCACAAACCTGTGTCCCCTGCATCGGCAAGCGGACTCTCAACCACTGCGCCACCAGGGAAGCCCTCCAATTTTTAAACTGTATTTTCTTTTGTCTGGCTGCATTGCATGCATGTATGTATTAGTTTCTTTGTTTTTCTCTTTAATAATTCATTAATTTCTGCATCTCTTTCCTTCTGTTTTTGTTTGGTTTACTTGTTATTTTTCATACTTTTTCAGTTGGATGTTAATTTTCTTCTGAGTGCTGTTTTAGCTTTATTCTGGAGTTCCTGGTGTGTAGAATTTTCACAATAGTGATTTTGTACATACTCTTGAAATTTTGGTTTGGTTTTCTTATTTAATCCAAGAATTGTTTGAGATTTTTTGGGAGGTCCTATTATATATTTTTTGTTCATTGCACTTTCACGAGAGTATGTTTTCTACAATAACTTTACTTTTTGAAATTGATTGTTTTCTTTATGGGTTAATACATAGTCAAGTTTTGTGAAAGTTCACATTAGAGCTTAATATTATCAAAGAAAACTTAGGTATAGTTAATTATTAGTACACTATTTACTTGTACACAAGGGAAACCAGTAATGGATTAATTTCATCTAGCAAAGGCAAAAATGGGAATTTGTGTAGTTTGGAAACCATGGATTTTGTTTTTTGGGGTGAGCTTCAGATTAGCTGGCAGCCAGCAGAGACCAGTCAAGGTCTCTGCTGGCTGGGACCTAAATTCTGATTTTAGGCACCTTGATGAGTCAAAAAAGAAAGCAGTCCCAGTTGTCTAAGCCTCTTTGGAAGACTGAGAGTTTTGCTGTTGGCATAGGTGACAGGCTCTGTCAGTGTCCTTTGTTATCCTATCCATCTTAGTTATGCCAGGTCTATACCATTTCCCTTCTCAGAATTTCTCAATATATGTCAGTTAAGTGTACCACAATATGTTAAGATTTTCTATATCTTATTTTTTAAATTACTGACCTCTCATGGACCAAGAGGGATGAATTACAGTTTCCTACTACCTATGTTTTTCTTTTATTTTTCCTTATATCCTCTGTAGATTTTATGTAATATTGTTGCAAGGTTATTTGATCCACAGATATTCATAACTGTTCATTTTTATTGTGAATTGTAACCTTTAGCATTACAGAGTACCCCCCCCCCTTTTCCTGGTCTGGTTTAATTTGGGACTGAATCCAGCCACATCTATTATTAAGATGTTGCTACTTGTTTGTTTCTAGTATCTCTTTACTCATCCTTCTATCTTCAACCCTTCTGAATCATTTCATTTTTGTTGTAGGCCTTTTAAGTAGCATAGATTTGAGTTTTGCTTTGTGATTCAGTCTGAAATTCTTTTTCTCTAAATAGTTGAATTTAGCTCATTTACATTTATTAATTGGATATATGTGGTCTTAGTTGTGTCATAGTTATACTTTCTGTATTTATACCTTTTAAAGTATTTTACTATATAAACTCCTTGCTTTGTTTTCTGTGTGTAGGTTTCTGTGAGGTTTATATTTTTGTTCCCATAGTTATTTATGTCTGTAATACCCCGGTTATACAGTACCCTCAATGATCTATTTATTTAGCCAGACTTTCAGTATCTGTAATTCTCTTTCCTAAGTGATGATAGATTGGTAAGCTAAACTTCATTAAAATTAAAAACTTTTGCTCTGCAAAAGACAGTGTCATGAGATTAAGAAGACAAGCCACAGACTGGGAGAATATATTTGCAAAATACATCTAATAAAGGACTATTCTCCAAAATATACAACCTGGTTAAAAAATGGGCTAAAGACCTTAACAGATACTTCACCAAAGATTATACAGATGTCAAATAAGCATATGAAAAGATATTCCACACCATTTGTCATCAGGGAAATGCAAATTAAAGCCCACCTGTTAGAATGACCAAAATTTGGAACATTGACAACTCCAAATGCTGGCAAGGATGTGAAGCAAAAGAGCTCATTCATTTCTGGTGGGAACGCAAAATGCTACAGCCACTTTGGAATACAGTTTGGTAGTTTCTTACAAACTAAACATACTCTTACCCTACGATCCAGCAGTTTCACTCCTTGGAGCTGAAAACTTATGTCTACAGTAAAACCTGCACATGGATGTTTATAGCAGCTTTATTCATAATTTCTGAAACTTGGAAGCAACCAGGATGTCCTTTGGTAGGTGAGTGGATAAATAACTTTGATCCACCCAGACAGTGGAATATTATTCAGCACTAAAATGAGCTGCCAAGCCATGGAAAGACATGAAGGAAACTTAAATACGTATTACTAAGTGAAAGAAGCCAATCTGAAAAGGCTACATACTGTAATGATCCCAACTATGTGACATTCTGGAAAATGCAAAAGTCCCGAGACAATAAAAAGATCAGTGGTTGCCAGTGGGTAGGGGGTGGGGAATGGCATGAGGAAGAACGAATAGGTGGAGCACAGACTTTTAGTAGTGAAAATACATGATGGATAGATGCCGTTATACATTTATAATTGTATGCCATTGCACCTTTATACGTTTATAATGGTGGTAATAGAATGTGCACCAAGAGTGAACCATAATGTAGACTATGGACTTTGGGTGATTGTGTCTCAGTGTAGGCTCATCAGCTGTAACAAGTGTCCCACTCTGGTGGGGGATGTTGGTAATGGGGAGGCTGTGCATGTGTGGAGCAGGGAGAAATCTCTGCATCTTCCTCTCAGTTTTGCTGTGAAGCCAAAACTGCTCTTAAAAAAAATGTCATAGAAAATTTTAATTTAAAAAAAAGTGGTAGTGGGTTAGGGATGAGAGGTATCTTCATAGGGAGCAGGAGCCTGGTCTTGATGCTTTCAACTGACTGTACTTCTTAATTAAAAAAAAAATTTTTTTTAATCTGAGATTTTAAAATGAAAGATGAGTGATTCTTTAACCAAGATAATTTTAAACTGAGTTCCAGACTGTAACCATTCTAATACTTCAAGTGAGCTACTCATATCAAGCTAAATGTAAGCTGCTTGAGGCTAGAGAGGTGGTCAGTCTATCACTATGTGTTTGAGAAGGCCAGTTATTGATGAATATAAACTTATCACACGGGGCTCAGAATTACTTCAGTGTACAGCTACCTGCCCTGGTTTGGAATGCTTGTTGCTTTTTCTTAAATTCAGCCTTAAAGAAGTGAGTATTAACTGACTCTCTTGAGGTGCCAGAGTAAGCGACAGTACACAGAACTAATTAAAAAAATACTTCTGAGGGATATAAATTCCTAACCCACGTGTACAAACCTGTTAAAAAATTTTACACTTCAAAACAAATTTTATCAGCTAAATTTTAAGTTGAATTAAGTAGCAAGTGATGCTTAAATGAACAGCCCATTACTGTTGACCCTATTCCCTCTCACACCTTTGACCATTTTCTGCATCCCTACTTTTGAAATCAGACTTCAGATTTTCTGCAGCTTGCATCGTTTCATAATTTATACGCTGCAATTCTAACATTACTAGCAACTGATTTTATGTTCAAACGTCCAAAAAGGTGGTGTCAAATATACTTTTGTTGGCTTTGGTGCTCAGTGTGGAATACATAATGAATGGACAAATGTTTCCCACTACTATGGTTATATTCTCCATCTGGATAGCCTTTTCTTAGTAAGTATAATTATAATTCCAAGTCTGACTTACATGATGTGGTTTAATGAAGCTGCAGATATACATATTTATATTTAAAACAAAACACCAGAACCATTTTACCAAAAACTAGTTTTATTTTAAAATTAAGTGCATAGCACTCATCTAATTCCATTGGTGTGGACTTCAGCACCATACTCGCTATTTGCAATTAATGTCATAACAGATACATTTTGGTTTGCAGTCTGTACTTTAGTGTTTATTTAGTGGACTTTGGTAAAGCCCTTTATGCATATCATTAATTTCTTCACAGTACACATTTAATGATGGTCCGGTAATCTCAAACAAAAAAACCTACTTTAAAGACTAATCAATAAATTAAACAAAACAAAACCCACACCACTCCCCCACCCACACCCCCCGAAGCTAGCAGTTGTGAGTTGGATTTATATTGAAACCTAACGTTTTAAAAATAGTTCTGGTTCTCCAACCACCCCATCCCACCCCACCCTGGGTATGCAGCGACAGGAACCAATTATTTATTTTACTCTACACGCCCCCCAAATTCATCCAGTGTTCTTTAGCTTTTTTAAATATAAACTGGGAAAGTGTTATTATAGGATTTTTAAAAAGGCATATTCTATAACAAGAATGACATTTAAACCAGTCAGTAAAAGCATTTGACAAGACATTAAATTACCATAGGCACCAGTTGTTGTTTCAAGTTGGGATCTCTATCCCAGTATCTTACATTCATAGTATTATTGAGGTAGTTAAAATACTGAAAATTGGTCCAGGTTGCTAGGTTCTGAATGTGAATGATATATTCTCTTTTGAACCCACATTCCCCCAAATAATTCAAGTTCTCTTGAGGTAAGAACTACCAAAATCCAATTAGCAGCCTTCTGTAAAGAGAAAGTGGTGGTACTTTCAGAAAACAATTTTCATGCTTGAAAACTGCCATGAGTGAGTGTTCTTACCTGAGTGGTTTTTCATTTTATCTACCAGAGTAATAAATCCACATCATGCCCTATGTACTTATGTACTCTAAAAGTTACCTTTCTTTAAAGGAAAGGATATTCTGTAAGAATTCACGCTGACAGAAGCCACCCACCCACATTCATCTACTGGAGCCATCTGGATCGATCCGCTGCTGTGTTGAGCCCCTTCCCTTCCTAACAAAAGCCATTGGCTTGATTACTGAGACTCCTGCTGCATACCCACAACATCTTTATAATAAGTTTGTCTTCAATGCATATTGTGGCAGTTACATACCTGCCATGCAGTTTCCCTTCTATTCAAGTGCTACCTTTAAAAAAACACAAACAAAAAGACACAACTTACTAATTTTTAAATCAGAAAGCTTCCCTCCACCAAATATCTCTTCTCCCACAGTTAAGAGCACAATGTATACAGTTTCAGTTACAATGATTTTTTTCTTTTTACTTTTTCAGTTTATTCCCTCCAAACTCTTTACCCCCAAATTGCCCTTGCTGTAATGACTTATTGCTGTTTTCACTCATCACCAGTATAGTGAAATGTCCCAGGGCAGTCCTGGGGCCAATCTAATCAAAGTCACCTTTGCCTGCTTACTCTTGACTAGCTGGATTCAAAGGCTGCTTATAAAACCTGTCTTCCATGTAACAAAGTGCTGCTCTAGCACAACCTGAGAACTACCCTGGCCATGTTCCACTTCAAAATAAACCTATGGGACTTTATTCTAGTACTGACATTTTACAGTTTTGCCTTCCCTTGAAAAAACTTTTTTAGAATAATATCAAATCTGAGTATAAATCATTGATTGCACTGAGAAATGCAAAACTTATATATGTACTATGAATGATAGGAACCACCACTTCATTCATTCTAGGATACAATTATGTTCTCGTTTGAAAACACATTCTAGCAGGAGTATACTAACCTATGTTATTAAGGTAGTTCATACTACAACATTCCCAAAGCATGTTGCATTACAGTTAAGAGTTTCCAAGTAGTTCAAATTCCCTGAGTTAAATGTGTTTAATTCTAAAGATTTGAGGCTGATCTTTAGGGGAAAAAAACAACAAAAATTTATGACCATTTTAAGATAAGAGAGCTACTCCACCCTTAATTTTAGTACATAATCCAGATACCTATACTATCTGTGATAGGAAGTTATATAGAATATCTAAAAAAAATTTTTTTAACTGCACAGACTGGTATAGCATAGCAATTCATGAGTTTAAACTTAGTCAGAAATTCATTTGTAGATCAAAAATATAACTCAAAACTGCAGAATAAAAAAAAGGACCTCTTCAAAAATTAATACTGTAACTTCCTTCATAAAAAGACTGTTTGGCAAGTCCACAGATAAACATTAGTTTCTGACATATAAGCCAACATTAGGCCCAGAGGCTACCACAGGTCAAATCACAAAACAGCGAATTGAAGTCTGTCCAAGCTTTCTGTTGTGTTGAATGTTTTTGAAATATTTGGACCATCAGTTGGGGCTTTAAAATTTGTGTCATATAAGGATGTGTTTTAACAGGATTTGACATACACACTGTTAAAGTGTTTGCAGTGTTAGCTTAGTCCTCCCAGATGTTCATGGTGCGTTGGAAGGGATATTCAGTCTTCCTGGTGCTGGTGTCGGAAGAGTTCTGATGCCATTTGGATCCCTTTCCTTTTGAAGAGAAATTTACAAAAAGCTTGCCCCAGAGCTTTGAGTCACAAACAGTCTGGGTTACCAGTCTTACCTTCGCATAAAATCACCTTTCAAAGCATGGAGTAATGCAAGGGTAATGTTCATTTATCTGATAACTTCGGTTATAAGAAACATTCAGACAGGGCTTAACTTCTACTGGTATTGCCAGTGACATCCCAACACCAGTCTGCACGTGCCCAAGGCCCTGAACACTAGTTTGGAAGCCAGCAGGACATGTCGGTAGTGTGTAAGATGAGGTGTGTGTGGTAGATACAATCTGCTGACAGCTTGGTTGTTCCGATACAGGATGGCGATACTGCAGCGAGGTCTGATGCGTCTGATGGAGATACTGAGGCTGCTGAAAGTGAACTGCCCGAGAGGGCTGGGAGGCTGTCTGGAACACACTTAGCTGTGCTGGCTGAGGTCCTGCCTGTCCTCTCTGTTTGTTTGCTTCTTTCACATCATTATCATGAGCGCTGCAACATGGAGAGAAAGGAAACTGTTAATAATGTTAACTTGAGAAAAATTTGCAAGAAAGCCATGCACCACCCCCAACTCCTTAACAGCTGACTCACTGGACTGCCCCATTGCCCAGGTAGCAGTCACTGCAACCATAATTTCAACAACAGAAAGATCTCACTCTTAGCCTTCTAGAAGCTCCTTTCCTTGGTAGAGCCCTTGGGAACTGGCTGCTGGTAGCTTTAAGGGCTATTTTCAGCTTGGGAGCTATATCCACAATAAGTACTTAAATATGACTGCCACTTTGGTGACATCCTGATTGGTCCCACAATTCAAAGATGTGGGAATGAGGCAAGATTTGCCTGGATGATCTCAGAGTTGTGGGCTCACACAAGAGCACCTCCTTTCCTTATTATGTACCCCGAATCATACTAGCAATGACAACCTCTACCTAGATAACAGCCAAAAGGAATTCCCCTTCCACCAAGTACTGCTCAGCAGGCAGCTGTCAGAGCCAGTATCCTAAAAGCTCTGGGCCTTTGAGAACTTGTTCCCAGGGCCCCTTATACATGAAGAATGTTAATAAGAAATTACAAACACAAGAACAAAGAGGCTTACATCAATAGCCGTTCAATGCACTGTACTAAGAAATCCCAGGAGTAAGCAGTAAGACGATGCAGTCTTGTAGGCCACGTTGGAGAAAGACGAAGTATAATCCTTGAAGAAGCCACACATGCTGCAGCTACTAAAGAAGGTGCATAATTTAGAAAGGCATAATCTGTGGAGACATCAAAAATGAACCTAAGCAACAGAATGTGCAAGTCACAAGCTCACAAGTCACTTACTGGCATCCACAATGACTCACCTTGCAAAGATACTTCCAGGAAGTAATCTGCATACTTGGCCATGTAGAGTTTAGTTTTTTCCAAGCAAATCATTGGCCAGCCGTCATGAAGATCGGTTTCATGCACGGCCTCGGAGAGATAATACTCAATGAAATGGGCAGATGTTGGAAGGCAGAGGTTCCACTGAAAGGTTTCTAATAATAATAGTTCCATATGTAGCAAATTTTGTTTTGTTAATACTAGATTCATATTAGTCATACAACCCAGGCTGTTGAGCTGCTCCAGCTTAGGCACACTATCTTCTTTTTCTTCAAATTTACCTTATAAGCAAAGGAAAATAAGAGCGAGAAAGAGAGGATGTTAGGCAAGTGATCAATATAAGTCTAGTCACTTAAATAGGATCTGCTGTCCTAGTGCAAAGGTTTAGATCCAAAGACATTTTTCCCCTCCTTTGGGCAGATACAGTTGTGCCAGAACTCTGTGGTTCTCATATCTACATGTTTTCTCTCCCAGTGCCCTGTTCCCTACCCTTCACCCTCCCCTAAAAAAAACCCCCCCAAAACAAAAAAAACGGAACGTGTAAACATTTTGATATATGTCCTACTGTGTAATGAAAACAGTCCTATGTGCCAATGAAAAAATAACTCCCTCATCTCACCAGCTGAATCTTTTCAGGAACTTTCTTTTGGGGGTCAGGCAGTAGTTGGTAAAAGAAAATTATGTTAGAACAGAAAAAAGTTTAAAGAATTTAATGTCATAGTTATCTAAAATCAAAAATAGCTAAGCTTCAAGTGTTTCATCTCAGCATATTTTCAGCATAATCTCAATTCCAGAGAGATACAAATAGATTAGAGGAAAAAAACTGGGTGAATATCTAACACAAGCATTCTCATGACACAAAAAACCCTATTCCTCCTCTTCTAAATTAAAAACAAAAACCTAGCCAAGTCTGTTATTAAGAAAAGGGAGGATATTTTATACCACTTTTATATCCCCTTACTCAAAGCAGAATAGGAGTAAAGATGCTCTGATGAGGGGCTTCCCTGGTGGCACAG
Organism: Mesoplodon mirus; assembly: GCF_964341445.2. Classification (NCBI taxonomy): domain Eukaryota; kingdom Metazoa; phylum Chordata; class Mammalia; order Artiodactyla; family Ziphiidae; genus Mesoplodon; species Mesoplodon mirus. The sequence continues at coordinate 198,618,221 of NC_138977.1, read as the reverse complement.
TGGTTGAGAGTCAGCCTGCCGATGCAGCGGACACCGGTTCGTGCCCCGGTCTGGGAAGATCTCACATGCCGCGGAGCGGCTGGGCCCATGAGCCATGGCCGCTGAGCCCGTGCATCTGGAGCCTGTGCTCTGCAACGGGAGAGGCCACAACAGTGAGAGGCCCGCGTACAGCAAAAAAAAAAAAAAAAAGATGCTCTGATGGCTGAACGTCATTATTTGAAGGCATTAACTTCTTTTCAGGAAATACTCATCCATATGCACAGCTGAGGAATAAAATGCCCTCTCCAGCGCCTGAATAATTCTTCTATGGATTATGTACCATCTCACACTTTAATTTCCAAGCAAGCATTTACTATATATAAATCATTCACTTTAGATGTTTCTAAAAGTTATGGCTGGAGAAAACTCAAGCTATCAAGTACTATTATGATTTTCTAAATGCAGCAACAGAACCAAAAGAGTTATCGTCAAGTCTCTTTGGGTCTTTGTTTCATGATTATCCATAGAAGAAGCGAAATTAAAACTGAAGCTTTCTACCTCCTAGCATTATGTTCTATTTTACATTAAGGTATAAAATAGATTGCAATTATTATAGATTTCTCACAATAGCTTTTGCACTTGTTCATAATTATAGTTAGAATATGTTATATATTACTATATAAATTTTTTGTTTTACTACTTTGATAACTATTTAAATATATTTGATTTCTTTAGAAATCTTACAATTTTATTTTATCCATTTAAAAACATTTTTGGGGGAAGACCACGAAGACTACCAAACCAGAAGAAACCAAATGAGTTTCCCTGTGAAGTTTCTCTTCCAGAAGGAATGGGTTTACACCATATTGAAGTTCCGACAACAAATGGTAGTGGCCAGAATCACTCAGCCCAGATGTTCCACATAATGGAGTCAGTGAGGTTTGTTCAAGTCAGCCTGCCTTAGGGACTGGGGAAAAAGCACTGCTAACTACCCTGGTCTTTGCTTAGGGAGGGTGAACGAGAGTAGAAGGTTTTGTCTCCTATGCCAAGAGACTCTAAGCTCATAACTTTAAGAAGAGTCTAGTCCCAAAGAAGTTTAAAATTTTGCTCCCACTCCAGAAATTTTGAACTTTGTTAGATTTAAACTACTCTTAACTCAACATCGCTGCAGGTAAGAGATGATCCAAAAAACTTACATAATTCGGACTTTTCAAGAATCTAGATAGTCCTTCCCAATTCAAATCACATAAAGATAAATCTCACAAGTTTTGCCAGAGGCATTTATTAGTACAGCTGAAAGTACTAAAGTGGTCTTAAGGACAGTCATCCAGCATGATCACTGCATAAATATAGGAGATGAACCCACTGTTCTCGGTATAACCAAATGGAATTCTTCAGAAGGAGAATGACCTAGGAATTTAGTTCAGTCCCTCTGGATGAATCATTAAGACTTTCAAAGTACTCTATTTGTGTAGAAGCAGCAATACTGGCAGTATATTTCAAAGGAGTATTGTAAAAAAAAATAATGAGTTTTTTAAAATCAGGCTTGACGTTCCTTTGAAGAAATTAATATACCACAATCCACTGTTTAATTCAAGGATCAAGAACGTTTCATATTATCTCCTTGAAACTTTCAACATAGAAAACAGTTGTATATGACCAATTTCACAGCTCAGGAAACCAAGGTGGCAAGGTTGGCCAATTCATTTAAAGTCAATTAAGTTGAGTCAAACCCAAAATGGCAGACTTATTTATGTCTGAATTCCCAAATCTGTGCTTCTAGACCAAAGTACTACACCAGGTTAAATGGGGACAACAACTACCAGAATAGACAAACACATTAGTAAGCATCCATGGGGTTTTTATATTTATAAAGTACTTGGCTGTTACAAGCATGAAAGCCTTTGCATCTTGATTTGCAAAGATACAAACTAACCTGCATGCTGCAGAAATAACCATACTTGGGATTTTAATTAAGGTTTAAGTTTTTTTGGAGCCTTTTCACTACATATAGTAACACACTCCGATACATGGATATCAAAGGATTTCAAACTGCGCGACAGCATCAGTGAGTACCTGCATTCACATCCAGTTGTTATGGTGCCGAATGCTGTGTGTGTGACTATGTTAAATCTACTTATCCGTTAATACCACACACAGATCACAAAGATCAGTTTCTTCAGGTGAAAGGAAATACCAGAAGCCATGTGATTATATTGATAAAGGCCCCCAAACAGGAAATAAAGGCACAGGAAATTCTCATCTGCTTCCCAGAAAACAAAGAATTAGGGGCCACAGGAACAAAACATCAGGTTGTCTTTATAGGAAATGTTCAGATCAGCCATGGAAACCAGCACATTTCAAAGCCAGGCAGATACGTGGTAGTAGGCATGGATCAGATGTCCCTGTAATCTCTGCCAACCCACATTCTAGTCTATTATTACTAAGTAGGAAAAAAGTCATCCTTAATATTTACCAAGAACTCTCACAAATGTATAAAACTATCAATCTAATTAAAAAATGGGTTAGGAACCAGAAGAGACAATTCATAGGAAAAAGAAAAAAGGTGCTAATCTCACTAAAAATTGATATAGAAACAAAATCATCTGTGAAATACAGTTTTTCACCCATCAAATAGTAAAAAGCTTTGTCAACCCAGTATTGGTGAGCAAGGAGAAACAAGTTCTTGTCACAAATTCTTACTATTAAAAGCCTATAATCTCACTTTGGCTTCATCTTGACTCCAAAATCTTAGTTACACAATACCTTGAGCAAATTATCAAAAGCCTCATGTTTAAGACTGTTTCCATGCTCTCTACAAGTTCAATGCTGATCACAGAAGGCAAGGGAAGACAGGGTATACATGTCAAAGAGTTAGAGTTTGAGAATTTCCCAGGATAAATCAGAGTCTTTTCTGGAATGAGCCAAAACCTTTGGGGCTAGGGAGCCAGTGAACATTACAGAACACTTACGGAGGAATTAATCATTACAGTGCTAACTTTTATGTGTCAATTTCATACGTGCTTTTAAACATATTACCCCACTTGATCCTCACAGTAACTTTGTAAGGTGTCTATTTTTATTTTATAGAGAAGTAACTTGAGACTCAAGTTCAAGTTGTTGAAATTCATATTGCTGATGAGATTCAAACCTATATACATATAGATTTCCTATAATCCCCGCTCTAAAACACTACACGCCTCTCCCCAATCTGTAGGCCCTTTCTTCCTACCTCTAATAGTATGTACACCCAGGCAGCAGGATATGCATTAGTACCTGAACTTATAAGCTGTGCTCCGTTTTTAGCCAAACTACCAAAAGCCTTCTGACCTATTTAATAACTGAAATACAGCTGTCACCCAGTCCTGTCAGCTGTAAGTTGTTTTTCACTTTTACACAACAGGCTGCCCATCCCAAAGCAGGGAGCAGCTGGGGGAGGGGGACATCCATTCTGTGAGGAGAGAAACACTATTTGAATAAAGTTTATGATAACTAATTGGGGAGCTGACATCGGAATCCAAATCTAAGAAGACAGAGTGTAAGAATGTAAGAAACACTAGAATGAACTCCACAAATTTAAAACAGACATTAGATACTGAAAACAGGCTAGTTTATAAGCATCCTAAGCACTTCTGTTGTAGTAAAGTTAGACGGGAGGGAGGAGAGACTGCAGTGGGCTACTAAGGGCCAGTCTCTTTGATTCCTGACCCTAGTGAAGAGCTGATAGCTTGAACTCCTTTGACCAGTGCCTACTTGGGAGGAGCTGAGACCCTGGGGGACACCTATCTCACACTTTCCCACTCTCCAGTGGAAGAGGAACAATGTAAAAGCAATTCTCTCTCAGGGAAAAAGGGGTGGGGTCAGTAAAACAAAGGAAGGAGGTATCTGACTCTTTTAGTAACAGGCGGTAAACAGTTCACATTTGAACCCAGCAAATGCAAATCCTAAAGCCTAGTTCCTGGAAAATGAGCCAAAAGAACTACATACTACTACACGGATTAAATCAAATAACCTTCAATAAAATAAATTGATCACGACGTTAAACTAACAGTAATAGATAATTTAAAAACAAGAACAACTGAAAACTCCATTCCAACCAATCTAAGATGGTGCACCAATAAAGTATCCTTTCCCCAAATTGTGGAAATTGCAGAAACCTGACACCAATGCCAAGCGCTGCATGGTGGCCAGAGTTGTCATTCAACTAGAGACCTCGGTGAACTCTGGTAGTGACATGTAGTTTATGAATATCTAGAGTTTATAATCCCCAAGTAACTTAGTAAGTTACTAGTAATTTTAGTCATAAATGTAAGTCAGTCTACGAACTGACTATGCATCACTCATAATTTCACAGTCCATAGGCATAGACCAGGTAGGGCTTGGTAGTGGTAAAAGGACAGTGATAACCACAGCAGGCAATTTTTCATTAATGATCCCAAGTTTTTAAAATAACCTAACTTGCATGTTTGACTTCCAGTGTCTCTCTACTATAAACTGATCCTATAATAAACTAACATTCTCAGGATAACAAGAAGCCATTCCATGTGGATACTCACACATTTGACATGTCAAGTATGGGTTTTTCCAATCCTATGCAAACTATTAAACCACAAAGGGCTTCATAGCTAGTGATGAAACATATACAGAATTGTACACGATTGCTTATGAGGATGAAACCTTAATTAAAAGTTAGAGGTTACTTATAAATTTACAAGCATTACCTCTGGCTTTCTGGATAGTGGGGAGAGGAGCAGGTGATGTGTCTGGATCTCAGAGGATAACAGATTAAGAGAGAAATATAGATATTCAGGAAATATACTATTCTGGTAAGAATTTGACTCAAGTTACATGGGGACAGGGTTGGAAGACAAGTCTAGAAAGGTGGCTGGGTCCAGATGAAAGGTTCTAAATGTTACAATAAGGAGTTTCCACCTCAACCCACAGGCAGTGGAAAGTCATCAGTGGGCTATGTTTATTTATATCCAGCCTGATCCACAAAGGAGTTGAAATAACTTACAAAAAGACCTGCTCAAGGAGATAAAATAAGAGGTTGAGGTCATCAGATGAAAGGAAAAATAAGGGCAGGAAAAGAAAATCTGAGGAGAGATTGGTTTCATAAATGATACCACACAGGCCTGCATGTGGTTTAGGTTTATTTGCAGTCAAAGTGCAAAGGTGTTTTAGAAAGAATTCTGGTGGCAGGGTAGAGGAGGAATGTTCCTTAGACAGCAATCACATTGGATCCTAAACCCTCAAGTGGAGGTTAGAGGTGAAGGCAGTCAGTGTTTCTACATGCTACTTTAAGTGGGACTTAAATTTCTATTGTAATGAAACTCCTATTGTAATGACATGAATAATATAAAAACTACATAATGGATTCAACTTCAATGTTAAATACCATCTTTTCACATTACTAAAAGAAGAAAACTTTCAGTTTCAATGCCTTTACTCACCCTCTTTCTCTCAAGGTACTAACAAACAATGAAATGTGTTACAGGAAGATGTTAAGAGAAAGGCACCAAAAGGCTCATTATCAGGTTCTACCTTACAGCTTACTACATAGTTTTGCCTACTGCAAAAGCAGATGTTTTCACTGCAAAAACAGATGTTTTCACATTTATAGCAGTTGCACATGAATCTTCAGTTCATTAAGCCAACTCATTACATACTCAGTAGAAGGTATTCTAACAACACGAGAATCTGGTACCTTTTAGAGTTTCTCAACCTAAGCTCCACTGACATTTTGGGCTAGATCATTCTTTGTTGTGCGGGGCTGTCCTGTGAACTGCAGATGTTTACCTTTCTCCCAGGTTGTGACAACGGCCAAAACTGTCTCCACACATTGCCAAACACCCCCCATGAGGCACAACTGCTCTTGGTTGAGAACCACTGCTTTAAGACAATGGTTCTCAATTGGAAAAGTACATCAGAATCACCTTTGGAACTTTTAAAAAGTTAAAAAATATCCAGGCCCCATGATGTAGATTCTGAGTCAGTAGATCTGGAGTGGCTTAGACATCTGTATCAGAATCTTCAGGATGTAGGGCCCAGGCACACATGCTTTTAAAAGACTCCAGAGCCACTTTTTAATATGTCTGGTTAAGAATTGCTATGCCAAAAAGCACTTTAAACATAAACTTTCCAATACTAGTAAACTGGAATGAAAGGAATTTGGTGATATTTCACTGAGTTCTATGTAAATTTATTTTATTATAAACAATGGAATTTTCCAGTCATGTATTATCAGATTCATACTTACTCGCTAGAAGCAGACAGGAAAGTGCAACTAAATGCAGCTGCTGGATAGAGATGTCATACCGATCCATAAACAGGTCCAGCAGATAGACAGCGAGATGTCGGGCAGAAGGGCAGAGGGTGAAACGATTGCTCACAATGGCAATCAAGTCAGCAAAATACCTTCTAAGACTTAGTTGAGGGGACTGGCCTTTGTAGGAAGGTAACTTCAGCTCCTAAATCAAGAGGAACAACATTTAGTCTAACATAGCATATAGAAGAATTATTCCCACAGTGCAAAGGTGACACTTTTTCCCCAATATACTACTGATACAAGTGCCTAATTCTTGAGTAAAACACAAAAATGAAAAAGTTGAGTGGCAGGATAATGAATGACATTTAAAATTTAAAACCAAACTTTTCTCCTTATTCTTAACCACATCTGACATAACCAGTTATAGGTGTTTCTTGCATTATGGAATAAATGTATTCTAACAAGATTTTTAATAAGGGAATCCTATTTTCCCTACCAGGTGTTTTCAGGAAAACAGCATTACCAAAATACCAACCAAACCATACATACACACCCCCTACAAGAAACTCAAAGCTTTTGGTTAGAAGGTAGCAGATATGTTCCTCATATGATGCATACTGTATTATACATGCAGGGATGTGGAAGGTAGAGACCAGTATACATCCACTAGTATCTTCTAATCAGGCTTCTCATTTTTAAAAAATTAGAAAATTTCTATACTATTAAAGTATTTCTAGAACATACAGAAAGATGGAAGGGTTCTAAATTCATTTTATGAGCTCAGCATAATGCCACACTAAACCCAAAAGGTATCACAATGGAAGGAAGTAACATGGATATGACCCTAAAAGCACAGGGGAAAAAAAAGCAAAAAAAAAGGACAAATTAGACTTCATCAAAATAAAAACTTTTGTGCACCAAATGACAGTATCAACAGGGTGAAAAGGCAACACACAGAATGGGAGAAACTATTTGCAAATCATATATCTGGTAAGGTGTTAATATCCAGATTAAATAAAGGACTCTTTTATATATACAACTCAACAAAAAAAAACAACTCAATTAAAAAATGGGCAAAGGACTTGACTAAACATTTCTCCAAAGAAGATGTACAGATGGCCAATAAGCACATAAAAAGATGCTCAAAATCACTAATCATAGGGAAATGCAAATAAAAACCATTATGAGATACCATTTCATAACAATTAGGATTGCTATTGTCAAAAAAACCCAAAAAACAAAATCTAGAAAACAGAAACTAACAAGTGTCAACAAGGATATAGAATAATTGGAACCCTTGTGTATTGGCAGGAATATAAAATTGTGCAGCCACTGTGAACAACAGTATTGCAATTCCTCAAAAAAAATTAAATGTAGAATTACCATATGATCCAGCAATTCCACTTTTAGGTATATACGCAAAAGAAGTTAAAGTAGGGACTCAAACAGATATTTGTACATCCATGTTCATAGCAGCATTGTCCACAACAGCCAAAAAGTGGAAACAAACAACCCAAGTGTTCATCAACAAATGAATGGATAAACAAAATGCAATATATACATACAATGGAATATTATTCAGCCTTAAAAGGAATGAAATTCCGATATATGCTACAACATGGATGATTAAGTCATCTAGAGATGATTTAAAGTATACAGGAGGATGTGTGTAGGATATACACAAATATTACTCCATTTTATATAAGGGACTTGAGCATCCTCAGATGTCAGTATCCGCAAGGATCCGGGAACCAATTCCCCATGGATACTGAGGGATAACTATATAGTTTTCACTTACCAGATTATATTTTATTAATTTTTTGCTTATGCTATCAAGAGTGGATACAGGAACTCCCATATATTATTGGTGACACTGACCATTGATATAACCTTCTGAAGGAGAACTAGGTAATATAAATTTTTGAAAATGCAGACTGCAGATACCCCTTAACCTAGCAACACCAGGCCTAGGAATTTATCCTACATATAAGGAGGTCCTTTGCAGCACTCTTTTTAATAGCAAAATGGTAGAATAAAAAGGTTAATGTCAAAAACCTGTATGGATCTCCAGAGAATTATTTTGAGTGGATAAAGCCAATCCCCAAAGATCACATAGTGCATAATTCCACTTACGTAACAACAGATCAGTGGCTGCCAGAGGTTAAGGGAGGATGAGGATGGGAGGAAAGAGGGTGTTGCCTATAAAAGGGCAACATGGGAGAGCCTTGTGGTGATAAATGTACAGAAAATGTTCTGTACTTCGACTGTATCAATATCAATAGTATCCTGGCTGTGATAATTGCAAGATGTATAGTTGCAAGATGATAACTGCAAGATAATAGTTTTGCAAAATGGTTACCATGGGGGTTGGGGGGGAGATGGGGAGGGAGGACTGGGTAAAGGGTATAGGGGGTCTCAAAATAAGCGTAATTTTTTTAAAGGCTTGATGTCTAGCAACAAGGAACTAATTAAATAAACTTAAGGGACATCGATTCAATGTGGACATTAAAATAAAGGGCAGTAGACCTATATGTGTTGATATGGAAAATTCTGACAAACTGAGTGAGGGTGGGGTGGGAGGAAGGTACAGAACAGTGAATATATATTATAACCTCTTGTATCAACAACAAAAAAATTATATTTGCACATATACTAATTTATTGGGTATCTTTTCAGGAAAAAAAACAATAATGTGGGTAACCTTAGGGAATCAGGGAATAGTGAGGGTTGGGGAAAGCTCATTTTAAACCCGATACTGGGTCTTCCCTGGTGGTCCAGTGGTTAAGACTCTGCGCTCTCAATGCAGGGGGCCTGGGTTCGATCCCTGGTAGGGGAACTAAGATCCCACATACTGCAACTAAGCCTGCGTGCCGCAACTAGAGAAGCCCGTGCGCTGCAACGAAGACCCAGCACAGCCAAAGTAAATAAACAAATAAATAAATAAAACACCAGATACTATCCCAAAATTTTTAAACCCATGTGCATGTATCACTTAAAAATATATTAGTAGGAGTTACTTGGGAGATAAGCTAATGGGCTATTTTATGTTTTTAATTTTTGTATAAGTGAGAAAAGAATCAACAAATACTACTGAAGAAAAAGAAAACACATTGGCTTAGGCTTGCTCAACTCTTTGAAGAGAAAAAAGTACTAATTTCTCTAAATAAAGGGAATGTGAATTTCTCATGTGGTCTCTAGGATTTTTCTCTTCTTTTTTTACCATTTCTGTAGATTTTTACAATGGTGTAAATGAGTTACCATTTCAAATTTCAACTTTCTTAGCTGTCATCATGTGACATTTATTGAGCATCTCCCATGTAGCAGATACTGTGCTTAACCTCAGGGATAAAAGCTGGAATACAGTTTCAAGCCTCTCTCTAGCAGGTGAACCAAAATACAGAGATTATTAGAATATAATATAGTAATCACAGGGTATTATAGAACACTGAGGAGGGAGATCTAACCCAGCTCACAGGGTGGGATGTTAGGAAAAAACAAAACCAGGGCAGGCTTTCTGTATAAGAGGCCTGAACAAGGTCTTAAAGATGCACTGGGAAACTTAGCTGGAAGATGCTTATGGACTTTATTTTTAACTATGTTAACTTTGCCAAATGAAGACAAAACAAAGGCAAGAATCCAATGGCCATCACTAGGAGACTGTTAACAATGTGTCCAATACATTCTCTTTATATTATTTTAAATGGTAAAGTACAAGGGCTTATCATATGGCTGTCAGATTTAGTTCCTTGTCCATGTAGTGCAGTTATATGCATAAGAAAATGACCTATGCTTCTCTCAGCTTATGAGTTTTTTCTAATGTCTATTCCTGATCCCCTAGAATTGAATACTCTTGCTTCTCAGGATCCCACAGGACCAAAGCACAGAGAGACCTAAACATGTCATCTCTATCTCCAATCTCAGGCCCCCACTAGCTCACCACCCTAAATGCCATCCCCTTCCCAGAATAGGTTAACTGTCCAGTCAGGCTGGAAATAAAGGCATAAAAGGAATACTCACAACTCTGTGGGATATTTTCTTGATGCTTCTCACAAAATTAGCATTGTTCCCATCTGTCATAAAGGCTCCTGAAAATACTTCCCCAAGCATCCTAAGACACTAGTATACATAGCAAAACAATGAGAAGAAAGAGAAGACACAGGGTATAAGAGGACAGCTGCTTTGTTGGGAGTGTGGGGGCGGGGGGAGAAGTGATTGTATTTTACAAAAACAGTACAGCTGGCATTTGGGGTTAAAGAGGATTTTCATTTGTTGTAATTTTTACTCTTCCCTAGTAGATGCACGGCTGGTCACACCAATTATTCCTCCACAAACCTTGGGTCTAAACACAGATACCTTCCATTGTGCCTGAATGGCAACTGCCCAAAGGAAGACCTAAATTCAGATGCTCTAAATTGTATGAGATTAGACTCCATAAAGGTAGGGATCATGTCTGTCTCATTCACTATTACCATTCCAACCCCTGGCATAGCACCTTGCACACTGTAGGCATGCAAATATGTTGAATAAGCATATGACTACCCAACTAAATCACCTAATTAATAGCCTGGAATTAACATGTATTCTCTGTGAGAAAAGTTCATTTTAACTTTCCTTGACTTCAGTGTACTATAAACAGTGGTCTCTCCAGTTCCACAGGTTCAAGTTTTACTGATTAACAAATTATAAAGTGTGGCCATTGTGTCAAATAGCAAGAATGTGGCTTACACAATGCTTAAAGATAAAGACAACCCACAGTAGCATGCCGCAGGTGGCCCAAGACAACTTTCAGTAGCATTCTTTCAGGCCCTGTGCTATCTCGTCCTCTGATAGTGTGTAAGTAAGTTTAGTACAGGTTGTGTCTTATTCCTTGGATCCTCCCCAGAGCTCAATACACAAAAACATTCAACAAATCTGCTGGAAAAAAAATCCATTTCCAACCTCAACTAACAAAATTAATTCAGGTAATCACTCAGGATTAAAATTACTCATAAAATGTAAGAATCGAAAACCATGGAAATCACCAAGAAAAATCTTTTAAGTTTCATGTCATTACAAAACATATGTATCATTAACATCAAATAATATTTTCACCACATACCAGAGGAATAAAGAGCTGACACTTAGAAAATCAGAGCATTTAAAACTGAAAGACAACATCTGAAAAAAAAAAACAAAAAAAAAAACAAAGGTATTTGGACAATTTTCAAAGTGGAAAACCCGCAACTCTCTTCTTAACATTCCAGAGAACCATGCCATAGTTGAGACTTTTCTGTAGTACAAACAGCCTCTTAGGGGGCTGAGGTGTATTTAGAGTGTCTAAGAGACTGAATGTCAGAATTAATAAGCAGCATTTAGAACTCAAACTTTAGAAAAGGGTACAACTGTAACAATTTAAGTCAGAATTAGGTTTTCTAATCTACTTAACCTGGTTAAAAAAAATCAAGATACAAGTTCATTATCATCCCAGGATCTCTCAACTCCAACAGTGAGCAGCCTTTTTATTAAAGAGTCAGCTGTTTTGCTTCTTTCCAATTTTCTATACATAATGAGTGGCTCTCTCTATCCATAGTGAAATTAAGTTAGAGTTAATTTTGGATCTGGTCTCTCTTCTGGTTATCAAAGATGCAGAGCTGACACATTTCCCTGAGATGTGACACACAGAATAAAATTGTTACTTAGGAGCAACAATAAACAAAATTTGCATTGTGCCAGAAAGATGTACTTTTTCCCCAAAATCTTTTAAAATATACTAGGTCTACTCCTGGCCTTTGATATTAGCTGAAGGAGCAGCTAACTCCTACCTTAAGGCTTTCTGAACAACCCCCAAGTCTTGGGGTTTCGGGGGTAGAGAATAACAAATAGTTATCACTTCCTTAGTGCTTACTATATGCCAAGCACTGTTCTGAGCACATCTACAGTATTATCTCATTTTAATCTTCACAGTCATCCCATAAAGCACGTTCTATTATTCATTTGACAGATGAGGAAATTGAGAAGCAGAAAATTAAGTAACTTGTCCAAAGTCTCACAGCAAGTTAGTGGAAAGGCTGGGGAATTGACTGTTGTACAAATGTGACATAACAGACAGCTGCATGCAACAGCAACTATAGAATAAAGGAGGGCTGCTCTGCCCAATAAAAAGCCAGCACACTTACCTTTTTAAATACAGTATCAAATCCATTTTCCATCTGGAAACAAGGACATCAGAAAGTCCCTTCACACCTTCCCTCTCCCAACTACCACGCCCCACCCCCTCCTCATTCAAGTTTCAGGTTCTTCTGCTACAACCCAGGGAAGAAGCCAAGAAGTTAATTAACCTTGAGCAAATAGGCAAACTCGCCTTTTCTGGTCTGGAAACTAGTGGTTAAAGACCCGGACAGGCTTTCCAGGGAGCCGAGATTCATACTAACTGGCATAAGACACCGAAGGGAAAGGTCGGGGCATCGCGGTTACCTTGTATCGAAGAGCTTGATGGATATCTGCAGCCAGCTGTCCCCGCCACCACTGACCCTCCAGCTCCATGGGACCGGGCGGCGCGCCTGGCCAGACACGGCAACTTCAGTCTGTAAGACACACCCCAGACGCGGTCACTGCCAGCTCCCTCCACACGCCCCTCCGCGCCCCCTCCCCGAGGCGTGTGACCTCAGGCCACCCTGGGGGACTGTTCATCTTCACCTGACTCGTCCTAAAATCAGCACCGATCCAAACCAATTCCCTGACGCCGCACGTAAGGCCCGAGCCACCGGTCAGGAGGAGCCGGCTTGTTTGGAGAACGGCCGGACCGGGCGCCGGGCAAACTGGGACCAACTTGGGCCCTAGTTCCCAAGGCGCGGACCCAGGCGCGTGCTCGGGAAAGCCGGACAGGAGGCCCGGCTTCGGGCTCCCCGAGCTCCGGCTTCAATTCTCCAGCCGGCCCTGAGAAGAGGAGACTTGACACCAGTCACAGCCCCCCTGAGGTGAAAACCTCCCGCCGAGAAACCCGGAGACAAACGCCCACGCGGCTCCGGGTGCCCGCCACAGACAGTCGGGGGCGCGCTCCTCCCCGGGAGCCTCATCGCGGCCCGGCCGGCCCCAGCGCGCACCCAGGCTGCCGCCTCCTCATCCGGAGGAGCGCACGGGATCGCGCGGCCCCAGAAAGGCGAACAAAAGGCCGGGCCGGGTGGGTCCGGTGCCCCGCCGCCAGCCCAGGCCTGCCGGTTCCCACGGCGGCCTCCCTTACCCGGAACCGCGGCCCTCACAGGCCCAGCCCCGCCAGCGTGCGGGGGACGCCGGCCCCGCTCATGCTGCGGACAGTTGGCCGCGAAGCGCCGGCCTCAGCTCGGGCCCAGCGCTGGGGCGCTCGCGCCGCCCATTGTTAAAGGACCGGCAGGCGGCTCCGCGTACAAAGCCAGCGCGGGGGCACATGCGGCCCCGCCGCTGCCAATCTCGTCTCGCGATACAGCCGGGTCATCCGGAGCCGTCCAATGGGCGGCCGGGCCGGGCCCAGGTGCAACGCCCGGCAGCGGCTTGGCGGCCACCGCCGGACGCGGCAGCGTAGCCGGTTGGCTCTACGCTGCCCTGCGCTTCGCTTTGCCCGAGAGCCCCAACACCACCTACCGCAAAGCCGGACTGAGGTGCGGGCAGAGGTCTGAAGAGAGCGCCGGAGAAATTAAAATGCTGAGCATCCTTCCGTTGGCCAATCCGGTCATGCCTCTCACCTGCTGAGAACCTTCGATGGCTCCCCGATGCGGAGGAGGAAAGTTCCGATGCCTCAAGTTGGCGTTTTATAAACCCTAATCGGAGTGGATTCAGTCGACCTCACCTCGCGTTACAACAGCCCCGTACATGCGAGGGATGGGATTATCAGTCCCTCCATTTGTGCTTTACCCGTTTCTGAAGCCCCTAAAGTTGCTTTCTTTGTGAAATTCTCTCTTAAGTTCCACCTCGAAACCTATTCCTTCTAGAAACCTAATTAATCTCTTCGTCCTCCTTATTTCCTTTGCTTTAGAGATTACCAAAGCTTTGAATGAAGGCGGTGAAGATTACCTTTAGTAACCTAGCTTGTCAAATCTGTAGCGGATGTAATTAACCATCTGCGGTCGTAAATCAGGAAAAAAAAAAAAAAAAACTGTGGAAAAACTCCAGTTAAGGTGATGTAAGACCTGAAGTGTTAAATCTAATCAACTGTACTTTAACTTGTTTAGTGGAATATCACAACAGAAGTAGATGGTCAGCCCAGGACAGTGATCCTCACTTCTGAGAATGTACATCAACCTCTTTAAATATTAAAAAATAAATCATGAAACCCTAACCCTTTTACTTGGAATTCTTGGTCCCAAAAGATGCATGATAGAGATCTACAATTAAGTAATGAATGTATGTTGCATGAATCTGAGTTTTAGTTATGACCTCTTCATATACTTGAAGAACAGCTACAAATATGTATGTGAGCCACGTGGCACAATGCTTATGCTCAGGAGAGTAGGGCTTCAGGAACCAATGGCAAGACAAGGAAAACTCAGAAGCAGAAGTTGGCAGAGCCCAGTCTAGCCCAGCATCATTCGGGGAGAGGCAGCCTTGGCCTATCTTATGTTTCCTAGAGAGGAGATGGCCACATCAGGCTAAAAGCTCCATGCCATTTATAATGGCATTTAAATAGTACCTACCTCCTCATGTTCCAATTCATGTGCCCTAAGCAACTTTATGACAATAATTTGGCTTCCCAGTAACTTAAATGTCCAGAGCCTATTTAAGAACACTTTCAGAAGAATGGGTCACAGACTATAATCATCAGTTTAATAAGTAGGCTGTCTCTCATGGCTTCTACTTTCAAGCTGTTTTTCACTGGGAGATATGTGTTCAGAAATCATTCTCATAATTTCTGGATTTCTGGATATGATAAAAGGACTGGAATGTGTATGTGTATTCATTTTAGCGTGTGTGTGCATGTGTCTATGTGTGAGAGAGTATATATATATATATATATATATATATATATATATATATATATATACACACACACACATATATAATTTTCCCAATGTGTCCCTAAAATGCAAAATTCAGGTTTATTACATTTCTTCATTAATTCCTTTAGGGCAAGCTGGACACAATTTAGGTATTTACTTAATTCCTAAATAAAATTGAGTCTGTATAGAATACAGAGTTTATATTCTAATGAGAATAAGTGAACAGCAACAACAAAGTCACATAGTGACAAGTGCTATGAAGAAAAATAAACATAAAAAGAGAAACGAAAGTGACAGTGGGTGGACATTGTTTTATGATAAGTAGGGTATGCCAAGTCCCGAGGGAGGTTAGGGAACATGCAGATATCTGGAGGCTGAGTGTTCCAGGCAGAGAGAACAGTAAATGCAAAGGCCCTAAGGAAAAGGCATGTTTGGAATGAACATGAAGGACAGGGTATGCCTGGAGTGTAGAGGATATAGGAAGTCTTAAAAGCAGTGATCAGTAAAGGTAATGAGAGGGTGGAAGTTAAAAAGGCAGAACTTCTTTCTACTTAATGAGCGGAGTAAGGAAACTGCAAGGAACCCATGTGCCTGAAGCATAAGGCACAACATGGGTTTGGCAAGAGATGAGAGGGTACCAGAGTCTGCAGAGTTTTTGTAACTCACTGAACTTTAGACAGTGAAAAGCTACTGATTTTAAATTGTTTACTTAAATAGTTCACTCATTATTCAAATGAATGCATGCAAAAGGTAAACCATTCAAACAGTAGAAGACTGTATCTGATGACTAGCATTTCTCCCTCCCTCCCTTGATCCCAGTTCTTCCTAGAGGCAACATTGTTACTATTTGCTTTTCTTTCCTTCCAGGGATATCCAGATATTTATAACCATGCATGTACATTATCTCCTTGCCCCATTTTGTCACAAATGGTAACACATTACACCGTGTTGTGTCCCTAGCTTTTGTCATACGATATATTCTGGTGAACATTCCATAATGGAACATCCAGAATTCCTTTCAATGTCTACATCATATTTGACTGGATGCAAATGACTTGAAGTTAGAAGCCCTGGGATCTGGTTCTTGGTTCTTGATTTGTTGCTTTTTAGTGGAGTGGCCTTAAGGCAGGTCACTGCCCTCCTCATCTATAAAGTGAACTGAGTGATGACTGAGATTGCTTCTGACTTTAACATTTTAGGTTCCTTGCTCTTGCAAAGACATGAGAGGACATTTTGCAAAGTCCTCTACAGTGAAAGAGGCCTAACACTCCCCATAAAGCTCTGATCATTATCCAGTTGTAAAGGTTTTAAATTTAAAGCATATCAGTGTGGCCCGAGATTAAGATGGTGGAATAGAAGGACAAGGAGCCCCCCCCTCCACGTACACATCAAAAATACATCTACACGTGGAGCAATTCTCATTGAAAACTAACTGAAGACTGGCAGAAAGACTCTTATACAACCAAGGCTGACTCCACACAGAGTCAGGTACGAAAGGAAGAGAACTGGGACCTGTGCCCCTAGAAGGGGACACAGAAGAGGAGGGAGATTACAAGGGCTCAGAGATCCTCCCTGGGGAGTGAACAGTTTGAACCACATATTGGGCACCCCAGCCCTGGGGTCCGACACCAGGAAGAGTTCCCTTAGCTGGTTTGAAAACCAGTGGGACTAACAGGAGGGCTATACGAAACCTAGACTCTGCTCAAGAAAAGTGCACCCATGCTTGTTTACTACTGGAAAAGGTGGAGGAAACAGACTGAAACTGTCCAGGACTCTGGTCAGTTTCCCATGACCACCCCAGCATGGGCCCCAGCCCACGCCAAGCACCCGCTCTGGCACCTCTACCCCCAGTGCAGCTCCCCACTGGGGTGAAGGCTGCTGTGCCCAGGAGAGTGGCCAGCTTGGACCCAGCACTGCATCTGAATGGGGCAAGGGTGGGCATTATTGGTGCTCACGGAAGTGGCGGATGGGGAGCTGTCCTGAGCTATGACTGGTGTGCTGGAACCACCCCAGCACAAGCCCCAACCTGCACCAGGTGCCCACTCTAGCCCTCCTTGCTCTAGTGCTGCTCCCCTCTAAGGTAAAGATGTTGCTGAGAGCAGGGAGAGTGCACACCTAGAGGGAACAGAACCAGCTCCTACCCAACCCTCAGGGCTTTTGCTCCAGTACCTTGGGACCTGCCATTTCCCCCACAGGGCTGTAACAGCCACTGAGGTTAGGAGAAGCCCTGGCTCACACCTGGCTCAGGCTCTAGCCCCTCCCTCTCCAGCCCTATCTCCCACCAAGTGATAGCTGCCAGCACACCCTGGGGGGAAGACATGACCTGTGCTTACTTCAGATCCAGCTCCCCCACCAAATCCCACGTGTAGACTGCAGATGAATGCTCCCATGCAAGGACAACGCTTTAAGACTGGAATATGTAACTGTTTCACCTAATTTTTTAAAATTAAATTTATCTATTTATTTATGGCTGCATTGGGTCTTTGTTGCTGCGCACAGGCTTTCTCTAGTTGTGACGAGCGGGGGCTACTCTTCATTGCAGTATGTGAGCTTTTCATTGTGGTGGCTTCTCTTGTTGTGGAGCACGGGCTCTAGGCATGCGGCCTTCAGTAGTTGTGGCGCACGGGCTTAGTTTCTCCACGGCATGTGGGATCTTCCTGGACCAGGGTTCCAACCTGTGTCCCCTGCATTGGCAGGTGGATTCTTAACCACTGCACCACCAGGGAAGTCCCTCATGTAATTTCATAGAGACAGAGGAAGGTAGGCAAAATGAGAAGCCAGAGGAATTTGTTCCAAACAAAATAACAGGAAAAAATTAAAAACCTGAAAAAAACAATTAATGAAAAAGAGATAGATAATTTACCAAATAAAGAGTTCAAAGTATTAGTAATAAGAATGCTAACTGAACTAGGGAAAAGAATAAAGAAACATACTGAGAATTTTAGCAAGGAACTAGAAATATAAAAAGAACCAATCAGAACTGAAGAATACAATAACTGAAATAAAAAAACACACTAGGAATTAAGAGCAGACTAGGTAATACAGAAGAACACATAAGTGATCTGGAAAATAGAATAATGGAAATCACCAAATCAGAACAACAAAAAGGAAACCAAATTTTAAAAAAATGAGAGCAGTTTAAGGGACCTCTAAGACAGCATCAAGTGTATGAACACTTGCATCATAGGGTTCCCAGAAGGAGAGGAGAGAGAGTAAAGGGCCAAAAAGTATTTGATAAAATAATGGCTGAAAAAAATCCCAAACCTAAAGAAGGAAACAGATACCTAGGTCCAGGAAGCAGAGAGAGTCCCAAACAAGATGAACCCAAAAAACCCACACCAAGACATATAATAATTAAAATGGCAAAAGATAAAGCTAAAGAGACAATTCTAAAGGCAGCAAGAGAAAAACAAAGAGTCATACAAAAGGGAACCTCATAAGGCTATATCAGCTGGTTTTTCTGCAGAAACTTTGCAAGCCAGAAGGAAGTGGCATGATATATTTAAAGTGTTAAGAGGGAAAAACCTACAACTTAGGATACTCTACTCAGCAAGGTTATCATTCAGAATTGAAGGAGAGAGAAAGAACTTCTCAGACAAGCAAAAACTAAAAGGGTTCATCAATCCTAAACCGGCCCTAGAAGAAATATTAAAGGATCTTCTCTAAGTGGAAAAGAAAAGGCTACAACAAGAAGTAAGAAGTTATAGAAAAGGGAAAATCCCACTAGTAGAGGCAAATATACAGTAAAGGCTGTGGATCAACCACTTAAATAAGCTAGTACAAAGATTAAAAGACACAAATTGTAAAATCAACTATAAACACAATAAACAGTTTAGGGATAAACATGAAGATGTAAAATATGACATCAAAAACACAAAACAGGGGAGAGAGGAGTAAAAAAATGTAGATCTTTTAGAATATGTTTGAATTTAAATGAATACCAGTTTAAAACAAGTAGATACAGTTATAGGTCAACATATATAAATCCCATGGTAACTACAAATCAAAACCTACAATAGATACCCAAAAACTAGAGAGAAAGGAACACAAGCATACCACTAGAGAAACCACAAGGGAAGAAACTAAAAGAAAAGAATAGAGAAGAACTACAAAAACCACCAGAAACCAAGTAACAAAATGGTGGCAAGTACATGTCTATCTATCTTCTTAATGATTTCAGTTTGCTAATATTTTGTTGAGGACCTTTGCATCTATCTTCATCAGAGATATTGGCCTGGAATATTCTTTTTCTTTTTTTTAGTGTCTTTGTCTGATTTTGGTATCAGGGTAATGGTGGCCTCATAGAATGACTTTCGAAGTTTCCCTCCTCTTCAATTTTTTGGGGATAGTTTGAGAAGGTTAAGTATTAGCTCTTCTTTATATGTGTTTAAAGGGCTGGAACTCTCAGCCCTATTCCCTGACTTTCAGGGAGAGGGGACAGGTTGGATATTGAGTTAATTACCAATGGCCAGTGATTTAAATAATCGTGCATTTGTTCCAGCCCCTATCCTGAAGCTATCTAGGGTACCACCAAGAGGTACCTTGTTAGCATGAATGCAGGTATATGCTTGAAAGGGGCTTATGAATATCAAAAGATACTTCTCTCACCCCCATCACTCAGGAAATTCCAAGGGTTTTAGAAGCTCTTGTGTCAGAACTGAGACAAAGATCAAATATATATTTATTATATCATAATATCACACCTTCCTAATGTGGGTGGCCCTCATTCAATCAGCTGGAGGCCTGAATACAACAAAAAGGTGGACCTTCCTGTGAATGAGAAGGAACTCCTCCTGCCTGACTGCTAATGAGGTGGGACACAGATCTTTATCAGCCTTCAGACTCAAACAAAAACACTGACACTTTGAGGGTCTTGAGCCCCCTGGCTTTCAGACTGGAACTTATGCCATTGGCTCCCCTGGGTCTCTAGCTTGCTGACTGCAGATCTGGGGATTTCTCAGCCTTCATTATTGCATGAGACAATTCTTTATATTAAAAAATATATATATATGGCATAAAGGCAGAAATGTAAAGAAATATATAAGGTGGTTGGAAGCAACCTAAATGTCCATCGGCAGACAAATGGATAAAGAAGATGTGGTACATATATACAATGGAATACTACTCAGCCATAAAAAAGAAGGAAATTGGGTCATTTGTAGAGATGTGGATGGACCTAGAGACTGTCATACGGAGTGAAGTAAGTCAGAAAGAGAAAAACAAATATAGTATGTTAACACATATTTGTGGAATCTAGAAAAATGGTGCAGATGAACCAGTTTGCAAGGCAGAAAGAGAGACACAGATGTAGAGAACAAACATATGGACACCAAGGGGGGAAAGGAGGGTGGGATGAATTGTGAGATTGGGACTAACATATATACACTAATACGTATAAAATAGATAACTAATGAGAACCTGCTGCATAGCACAGGGAACTCCACTTCGCTGTACAGTAGAAACTAACACAACATTGTAAAACAACTATACCCCAATTTTAAAAAAAGAAAGGAAAAAGAAAAAAAAAGAATATATAGATGTCTCTGTATAAGTGAATCAAGTTACTGTACACCCAAAAGAAACACAATATTGTAAATCAGCTATACTCCATTATAAAATTAAAATTTTAAAAATAAAAAGGAAAAAAATAAAAACCTAAAAAAAAAGAAACATATAAGGTGGTAATAGCTCTACAATCCACTTAAAGTGGTAAAAAAAAATTCTAAATAGACTATGAAAAGTTAAGTATGTATACTACAATCCTCAAAGAAACTTTAAAAAATATATACAAAAAGGTATAGTAAAAAATATAATAGATATATTAAAATGAAATACTAAGAAATGTTCAAATAACCTAATAATGTAGGAAAGAGAAAACAGTGGGACAAAAACAGATGGAACAAATGGAATACAAATAATAAAATGGTAGACCTAAGTCCAAACATAAATAATTGTATTAAGTGTAAACAGTCTAAATATTCCAATTAAAAAAGAAATTGTCAAAAGGTATTAAAAAAGAAAACATAACCCAACTATATGTTATCTACAAAAAACTCACTTCAAATATAATTATATAGATACATTAAAAATAAAAAGATGAAAATATATACACCAGGTAAACACTAATCCAGAGAAGCTGGAGTGGCTATATAAACATCAGACAAAGTAGAGTTCAGAGCAAAGAAAATTGCTAAGGATAAAGAGGAACATTGCACAATGATAAATGGGTTAATTCACCAGACGGCATAAATTCTAAATCTGTGTGCATCTAACAGCAGAGTTTCAAAATACATGGAGCAAAAACTGATAGAACTAAAAGAAGAAATGGACAAACTCATAATTACAGTTCGCAACTTCAATTCTCCTCTCTCAGTAACTGATAGAACTAGTATACAGAAAAACAGCAAGGATATAGAAAAACTAAACAACACTTTGATCAACTGGATCAGAAGTTATTCTTATCGGTAGGAGAATGATGAATAAACTATAATAGATAATATTCACAACCAGGGTTGTCACATAATATACAACTCCAGGGGTCCTTGCACATAAATTGTGAGTTGTGTGGCACACAAACTGCTTAAGTGCACGTAGTGGTCCTGCCCACACTTTAGAATAATATGGATCTTTTAAGAAGAATGAATTAGTTTACTTGGAGTATTTTCACTATTTTTGAAGGACAAAAATAACATGCAGGAAAGCATACACAATGTGGTCCCATTTTTATAAAACAAACAGGAACATATGCATATATGTATACATGAGAATGTTGGTAAGTGGAAGATACCTGTTGGTAAGGGGGTGGGTGGAGTGAATAATGTGGGTGGAGGAGGGGAGAATAGTAGGACAGGGACCCAAGCAGAAAAGGAAAAGAAAAAGAAAACCTGCACTTTAAAACATGATCATTTTTATGCACAAATAATAAGTACCTCTAAAAATAATTTTAAAGTATTCTCAAATATAAAAAAGGAAAAATACTACTTTATTCGGTTGCCTAAAATCTTTCAATGATTGATTTGCTATTATACTTTAAATAAAATACAAACTCTTTACCATGACCTATGTGATCTGGTCCTTGTCTACCTCTCCAACCTTATGTGCTACTACCCTTTCCTCTCCATAAAAGCCTCTTTCTGGACTAGAGGCCTTTGTAATTGCAGTCTCCTCTGCCTGAAATGCTTTTGCCACAGGTCTTTGCATGACTGGCTTCCTCTCAACTGTGGAAGCCACAGATGCCTACCCAAAGCCATCCTCCCCTACTTCCTTCACCAACAGAACCCTGATTTTATTGGGAGAGCAATATGTCCATTTAAAATACTTGATCTCCGGCCTCTCTTGTGGCTAGGAGTGATGCAATTCTGGCCAATGGAATATAAGTAGAAGTTACTGGACACAGCCTCCCGGAAAGCCTTTTAAAAGAGCTAAACCAGCGGCCTTTTCTACCTCCTCCTTCCCTTTCTGCATTTTCTTGTCATGAAAATGACTGCGAGGCTATGGCCTCTGTGGTTCCCAGGTCAGCAGTCTCAGTATCACCTGGGAACTTGTTATAAATGCAAATTATCAGGCCCCACCCCAGATCCCACTGAATCAGTAACTCTGAAGGTTAGGCCCAGCAATCTGTGTTTCAACAAACTCTTCAGGTGACTCTTAGGCATGCTGAGGTTTGAGAGCCACTGAGAAAGAGGATAGAAGTCTCCTTAGAGATGGTGAAGAAGACAGATGAAGACTAGTACACTTCTGACATCACAGAACTACTGCACTAGAGTTGGACTGCCTCCTCCGCACTTGGCAGTTGTATAATCCCTATTTGGTTACGCTACTGTGATTAGGTTTCTGTTACATGCAACTGAATGCAATTCTATTTGATAAATCATCTTTTAAATCTCCGCTCAAACATTATCTCCGTGGAGAGGCCTTCCCTCACTACTCTGCTTATATCCTCCATCCCCAGCAAAGTCCTTCTCCATCATGCCAACCTTTTTGTTTCCTTTATAGCAGGAGTCCCCAGCCTCCCATCAGCGGCCTGTTAGGAACCGGGCCACCAAGCAGGAGGTGAGCGGTGGGCGAGTGAGCGAAGCTTCACCTGCCGCTCCCCACTGCTCGCATTACCGCCTGAGCCATCCCACCCCACCCCCTCCACTCCCCCACCGCCGTCCGTGGAAAGATTGTCTGCCATGGAACCTGTCCCTGGTGCCAAAAAGGTCGGGGACCACTGCTTTATAACATTCATCATACCCTGAAATGATCTCACTTACTTACTGTTTATTTGCTTATGAGCTGTTTCCCTTGTAAGAATGTAAACTTCCCTTGTAAGAATGTCTTTTCACTACTGTCCTCCAGCACATATAAAGTGTCTGGTACATAATGGATGCTTTGTAATTATTTGTGGAACGATTCATAGAATTTTATAATTGCATGTTACATTTAATATCATGTATTTTTAAAACAGTAAAATGAAAAAAATGGTTCATTATAGACAATCAAAATTTAGGAAAAATTTTTAGTTGAGAAACACATACACATATTTAAAAATGCATATAATACAGAATACAATACACACTTGCCTGTGAACACTTTCTACCTTACTCTTAAGTGGCCTATCAATTCTAAAACCACAAACGATTAACAAAATAGCTATGTAAACATTCAGTGTGTCACAAAAATGAACTGCATGAATTCAGCATTTCTTTGGCAAACTTGTCTTTTCATAGATACAATTTTGTGCTACCCCAATCAGTGTGGGAGACTTGTTAATAACAAAACTTCCTATAGCATTTAAACACAAACATTCAAATAAAAACAAAAAATCTGATCATTTTTCTCATGCATGCCAGAGGACATATATAACTAGGTTTTAACCTTGCAGAGAAAGCATTCTCTTTACCCACATACCCACTCTTTCTACTCTTCCGGTAATCTTGAGTTTGGTCCAAGACTAACACCCTGCAAATAAATGAGGTCTTCTCTGGCATCAACCTATGCAGGTATATTGGGGGAGGGGATACAGATTGAGGGTTCCCTGAGGATGAATTTGGGGTCTCTGCTCTCTGCTTGTGGGAGTGACTCAAGAAGCCCCAGTGCTACTACATTGGGAGAAGTGAATTTTCTTTTTATTACTTTTACCTCATATAAAACTGCTCTCATCATATAAAACCTTTGGAAATCTGTATCTTTTGATTAAAAAAATAAGTTGTTATGTAACATTTAAATAAACTGTATGAATACTCTTCTCAGTGAAGCACAGAACAATCAAATACAAGAAAGTACAGTGTTTTCTACTTAGATACCTAACCACTCTTTCTTGAGGCCCTAGATGGGTCTCCTTGGGCGCACCGTTGTGAAAGAAAAGCAGCAGAAAAGTGTCAGAGGCAGAATGGGGGGCTGCTCATTAAGAAAAAAAGGAGCTCTGGGATTTGGTAAGACCATTTTCTCCCTTTCTCACAGAATCAGGAAAGCATTTAGGTAGTGTTTCCTGGGAGTCCCTTCCAAATTCTTGGAGATGAAATGACTTCAGGTCAGTAGCATCTAAAGAGAAAATTTTTGAGAAGCCCCCAGAAGCTGTCCTCAACCCAACATGGCATATTTCCCTCTTATTCTTAACCAGTGAAATAATCTTCTATCTCATGAGAAGCAATGACCTTGGGTTTCTATTTGAATAACTTCTGCCTGGAATTCCATCAGAACCAGCATCAAATGTACTAGCCTCACTTCAGTAAAGACAACACTCTATAAGGCTGGGTTCTCATTCTTAACTGGTCAAGAGAGTTACCTGGGGAGCTTGTTTAAAATAATGTAGGTTCTGGAGCTGTACTCCCAGAGATCCCCATTCAATAGGTCCTGGATGAGATGTGGGATTCTGCATTTTCAATAAGGCTTTCCAGGTGATTTTGATGGAGGTGGTGTGGGGCCCCCAATTTGAGTAACACTGGCTCAGAGAGAAGCCAGAATTGCTTCTTTCCCAGAATAAGACCTACCTTAGACAGCGACCCAAGGTGCCAGACTTCCCAAAGTGTCCTCCCTGACGAGGTCTCCGGTGAGGAGGTCATTTATGCTTGTCCTCAAAGACTCAGGGAGTGAGTCTTGTGCCCAACTCTATAAGTGAACCAAAAATTGGGCTCACACTTGTCTGGATTTGAGGATAAATAGGAAAATCCCAAGTACTAGAAAAGTTTGGCTTCTGGTTGGGGACCTATGTACAATCTTTCCCTTTTCCCTTATTCCTTTTCACTGATATCGCGCTAATGAAGCCAAATAGACCCAAACAGATAATATGTTGTTTGGGTAGGGGTGAATATACACAGCTAAAGCAAATTCTGTCTGTGGAAATTCAGAGGAATGAATTCCAGTTTGATACACAGCGTCAATAACTGACTGTACATCAGTGTATGGCATCTGGATAGGAAATCCTGCGACCTAGACAAATGACAGAATAACACGTAAAACCACATTACAGTCACGTAGGTGATGGAGAATTACTGTATGCAAAGAGATTACAGAAGCCTCAAAGAAATGGAAGTCATAAAATAATAATAATAGTTATCATTTTGTGGGTGCTTACTATGTTCTAGGCACAATGCTAAATACTTCACATACATATTTAATCCTCAAACAACCCTATGAGGTAGGCTTTGTTATAATCCCCATTTTACAGAGAGAGGAGCAGAACCAGGTCTGTCTAATGCCAGAGCCTGCACACTTAACATTCCACATATTTGCACCCTTTCTGGAATAGCAAACTGCCAACAAGGAAACCTTGATCCTACAAGTGACAGATTTAAGGGAGCATTTTGGAAGAATTTATTTAACATTGATTCAGTTTATATTTATTGATAACTATATGACAGGATTAAAGGATACGGAACATGGTCCCACGTAAAATTATCTATTTAAGAATATACAGGGCCTCCCTGGTGGCGCAGTGGTTGGGAGTCCGCCTGCCGATGCAGGGGATACGGGTTCGTGCCCCGGTCTGGGAGGATCCCATATGCCGTGGAGCGGCTGGGCCTGTGAGCCATGGCCACTGGGCCTGCGCATCCGGAGCCTGTGCTCTGCAGCGGGAGAGGCCACAGCAGTGAGAGGCCCGCATACCGCAAAAAGAAAAAAAAAAAAAAAAAAAAAAAAAAAAGAATATACAAAGGACAATCATTAGCTTCTTTCAAGACTTAGTTTGCTTACTTCAGGAGGTTTTTCCTGATCTTTAAATCTGTTGATGTGCTCTTCTCTTGTGGTTGCATAGGACACTGTCCTTTCCTAGCTTATTTAATAAAATATACTGCAATTACTCATTTTCTGGTCTATTTCTCTAACTAGCCCACAGTCTCTGTGAATGCTCAAGATTGTATCTGTCTTGTTTACTGTCATAACCCCAAGTGTCTAGCACAATGGCTGCCACATAGGATACAAATAATAGTTAACATTTATTAAGTGCTGGGTGCTATGGTTAAGCAGCTCACTTAATCCTCGCCACAACCACAAAGCAGGTAACTCTTTTTATCCCTGTTTATCTTGAGCCGTGGGGTAGAAGTTATAGAGAAGTTAGGTAATCTGGTCAAAGTTAATGAGTGGTTGAGCCAGGATTTGAACCCAAGCTGCAGGATTCCGTCTAGGTTTATGAATGTGTGTTATTAAATAGCAGATAATTTTACAAAGGAACTCCAAGTTTTAAACCTTGGCTTATACTTAACTATGCTTTGCTTATCTCTTTACCCCCTAATTCTATTAAAAAGAAAGCAAAACAAAACAACTTCCTCCCTATTCATGAATGAATAGTGCCTGCAGATCCCTCCCTGGCAGCCTGAGTATGAACTCCCAACAGATTCCTTCCTTTCTTCTCTTAGAGGGTTTCCCGAGGAGACATCTTCTAGTCTACAGGATAGTAGAGGGAAGGAATATCACTTTTGGGAGGCTGGGGCTTCCAAAAACCCACTGGAACACTTCATAGGGAAAAGGAGGTGAGAGGATTCCAGAACTAAGGATATCATAGGGGAAGAAAAGAAGGACCCGAACAATACACCAGATGCCCACCATGTTTGATTATGGACTCAACTGAGTTTGAAGTGCCTTTCTACCATCCAGGATGATGTCAAATGTGCTGGTGAATATATGAGAGGAGGTCAGAAGTCCAGGCTGGATGTATAAATTTGAGAAAAATTTGCATGTAGAAGATATTAAAGCTTGCCTGTAGTCCTCTTGCCCAGAAGCAAGGACATGGAATCCATTCTATTACTACCATCTAGAAATCATTTTTTAGTTTCTTAGTTGCAGGTGGCTTCCTTTTGGGTATCTCTTTCCAAAGTTTGTGGTTTATACATTAAAAAACTGATTCCAAGAAAATGTCATGCAATCTGGTCATGGTACTAGTTACTCACTACATTTGAAATTTCTCAGCCTGTAAGTAAATGCATTTTAATGCCATAGCATGTATCACCTAAGATCAAGATAAAAGGCATTTCAGGGATACTTAAGATTAGTATCATCTGGCAATTAATAACATAGATAAAACAACTGACATTAATGCATTAAATCATATACAAACCCAATAAAATTGTAGCAGTCTTTCAAATTCACTCTCTTCTTCAGATGAAACAAAGTTTCCGGTGCCAAGCTCTAACTTAGGAAGGATTTGTCTTAAAATGAAAGTACATTGTCTATTCCAACGTGTTGGCTGTTTAGGTCGCCATTCCATTATTTTATATTTCAGAGTTCTTTCAATCCTAAGGTAAGAATGCGAAGATTATTTTATGATAAATTACAACTCATTTAAATAAATGTGAAAAAAGTTTTGTCACTTTTTCTCAAGTATGAGAATGATACTTTTTTGATTTAGGAGAAAACCAGACCTCTATGGCTAGGGATATCTGCCATCATTCACATTAATCAAGTCCAGGAGAGAGCAGGCTCTTGCTTGGCTTGAGAAAGCAAGACGCTTCCTGGGGTAGCCAGCAATTAGCTCTCAAAGGCACATCTTTTTTCCAGTTACCTGTTTGTAGGCAGCTGCCTACTGGGTGTGATTTGCCTACCATCTGATTACTGGGTTGGCATTCCTATTCTCCAAGACCCTCCTTTGACATAAGACATTGTGTTTCCAAGAAATGCCTTTATAAAAATTCAGATATCTCATCTGGGATAATGTTAGCAGGAATGGGGTAACTGGATCAGTTAATTCAGCAAGCAGAATTGGGAGGAAATGAAGCACTGGACTGATCAGTATGATGAGCAGTTTCCCCTACCAGAATGTATGCTCCACAAGGGCAGGGAGTTTTGCCTACCTATGCCACCTCTAAAACAGTGCCTGCTGAGGAACTGTTTTGGGGAGGGGAGGAAGTGGAGCACAGTGTGAGTTGGTTGATGGAAGCTTCTCCTCTGGGCAGAATCACTGTGTGCTACAGAAGAAGCTGCTGGGCCTCTCCTCTTGGCTGAGTCTATAAAGTAACTAAGTGGTTTCGAGTTTGCAGAGAGTCTCAGTCACAGCTATATGCCAGAATCACCTGTAGGACTTTATCAAAATATTTCACTATCTTCCAGATAGTGATTCAACAGGTGTGGTCTTGGACTCTGGCACCTATTTTTTAAAATAGTTCTAGAAGCAATTTCTGATGAAAACCAGAAGTTGGGGACCATTTTCCTAGTGCTTTTATTCCTTTTTTGTTAAGAGTTGGGGAAGAAGGAGGGGAATAAGAGGTGAGAGTTGTGTGCTAGTGAGAAAAGGGAGTGGTCAAATGATTTTTGTCATATTCTGTTTCAATTAGTTGGTAGCGGCTTACATGCCAGCCTGCTGTGTCAGCATGAGTCACTGGAGGTAGTCAGATCTAGAAGCTTCTGACACATCTGGAGTAGGAGTGAGGTCTGCTGCAAGGCTGTGACCCTTTGGGCTTGACTCAACAACTCCTCCGGATGTGTGTGTGTGTGTGTGTGTGTGTGTGTGTGTGTGTGGTGGGGGGAGGGGGAGGGGGCCTATGAGGGACAGTGCTGACGCTGCCGCCACCCAGCTTGGCTGTTTTTGCCACACACCAAGTTGTGGGCCATTTACCTTCCTGTCCTTTCAAGAAGTGTTAGCTACTGCATTATTATTACTATACGGCTCAACAGGTGTCTGTGTTGAGAACTTCCTAACGGCAGCCCACAATGTTTTCCAGATGCAACCATATTTAACTTGGCATGTTTTTTCAAGAAGTGCCGCGGATAGCAGCGGGGCTGATTTTTGATGCACGCACCAAGAGATAGATGACTCAGTGGAAGTAACTATTATAATCTCCATTTCATGCTTCTGTTGCTGAATCTAATGGGTATTTTGAGAGACTGGGTTAGAGGACTGAAGGGTGGCTGAATGAGAGGTTAGAGAGAAAACATGATAATCATAATATATAAATAGAGATCATACCTGTTCTTTAGATCTTCTACCATGCTTTTATTAGTATCAGAATAAATTATTTCTTCAGGCTGAAATACAGAAAACTGAAAGTTAGAAAAGATTCTAGGGAGACCATCTTTATGTCAGTTGCCCCTTGGA
This sequence comes from Mesoplodon mirus, assembly GCF_964341445.2. NCBI lineage: Eukaryota > Metazoa > Chordata > Mammalia > Artiodactyla > Ziphiidae > Mesoplodon > Mesoplodon mirus. The sequence goes on along the minus strand of NC_138977.1, from coordinate 198,588,517 downwards.
GTGCTGAGTATAATGAGGGTGAACCTAAACCCGTCTCATGTGGCAAAAACACTCAGTGGTAGAGGCACAAAGGTAACACAGATCACAGTGTTCCCTTTGATTTTAATACTACTTCACCAGGGCATGGAAGGGAGAATGGATTTACAAAAGATATTTTTCATGACAGAAAAAGACAGAGCTGCTACCCCCATCCATTTATTCACACAAGCATTTGACATGCTTATTGATTCTACCAGATAATCTTGGAAGCTGCACTGGTATCTTCCACTTATTAACTGTGACCTTGGTGAAGTCACTTAACCTCTGTGAGTCTCAGTTACCACCTCTTTTAAAAAGGGACAATAACAGTACCTACTTCCCTGGGATCATGCAAAGATTTTAAAATAAAGTAATACCTGTAAAGCCTGGCACATATTGTTCAACAAAGATCAGATACTATTGTTATTATTACTCTTGTAACATGGTGTATCATCTTCCTTCTTTGATTATTTGTTCCTTTCAGCAGGCGGGAGTCAGGTCTCTGTGTTTGCATGTACGCATGTGCACACACTCGCACATACATGCAGAGTCCATTTCAATCTCCCCGTCTCCAAGCCTTTGCCCCAGGCACCCCAGCAACAGCAGAGAGCAATGCTCTACCATGTTTCCCCATGTTGCCCCCTGAGCAGGATTTTCTGGGAGGAGGAGAGGACTTCTCTAAGCCCCTCCCCACTACCTAACCCATTCCTCCCCTCCCTTCAGGGCTCATATAGACAAGAGTGAGGGGTTGGGTTTAGGCGGTTTTAACTTAGGATATTTCTGAGCTGAGAAATAGAGGAGCTATAGAGACACGGACGGATGTTTCCCCCTCATGAGTGGAATGAGGGTTGTACGAAAAGAAGGAAACATTTGCTAGGCCTCTAGGTCTTAGAAAATTTCAGGAGTGATTTGAGGGGGCTCAGTCTGTCAGATGATGATCTAAGCCAGTGGCTCCCAAAATGTGGCCCCCAGACCAGCAACCTCAGACCCAGTGATTCAGAAACTCTGAGGGTAAGGCCCAGCAATCCATTTTTCCACAAGCCCTCCAGAAGGTTCGGATGCCTGCCGTGGTTGGAGAACCACTACGTTAGAGCATAGGCTCAAGCACAATGAACTTCCCCACAGTGAACACGGCAGGAGATGAGGGATACTGGAGAAAGGGAAGCATAAACTGCAGCATCATCTTACAGGGGCCACCAACTATCACAGTCAGGACAGGTAAACTGAACTCCCTGATTGCTGTCACCAACCACTGTCTGCCCCTCCAAAACAATTCCCTGCACCCCTATCCTGGCAACTCTTACAGATTCGTTAGGCCACTTTCAGGCCTGAAAAAGAGGCCTGGGTTATGTTGACTTGATAAGTTTATGGAGTGTTAGTCTATTTTCTTTTCAGGCAAAGGCCCGTTTCAGGGAATTCATATCCTTTAAAACTTCGAGAGGATTTCCCTGTTAACTCCATCTCTGAATACCCATATTCTCATCATACACACTCAAATTTGTGTTCTCAATTGTGATTAAGAAAAAAAACAGGGCTTCCCTGGTGGCGCAGTGGTTGAGAATCTGCCTGCCAATGCAGGGGACACGGGTTCGAGCCCTGGTCTGGGAAGATCCCACATGCCGTGGAGCAACGAGCCCCATGAGCCACAATTACTGAGCCTGCGCGTCTGGAGCCTGTGCTCCGCAACAGGAGAGGTCGCGATAGTGAGAGGCCCGCGCACCGCGATGAGGAGTGGCCCCCACTTGCCGCAACTAGAGAAAGCCCTCGCACAGAAACGAAGAGCCAACACAGCCATAAATAAATTAGTTAGTTAATTTAAAGAAAAAAAGAAAAAAAACAACAACAGTGTTCACCACAGATAGTGGTTTATTCCGGTATGTGTGCGACAAGGCAGAAGATCAAGGGCCATTAACCCACAGGAAAGAAATCAGTAGGGATACAAGTCAAAAGCAACTATGAATTTTATATTTATATATTCAACTCGACAAAGGGTTTAGTGGCTTTTAAAACTACAATTTTGATTATGGCAGCCCTTGCCTTGGTGATGTTGGCTTCTGACTGTCCTCTGCTCACTCCCTGGCAGCAGCCAGGCTGGCCTTTCAGCTCCTTGGCAGACATCTGCTTGCCACTGCAGGTCTTCATGCCTGCCGTTCCCGCTCTGTGCTGGGAACATTCTCCTCCTTAACTTTCATCTAGACCAGCTCCTGCTCACCCTTCTTCACTCTGCTAGTCATCATCATTTTCCCCAGGAAGCCCCTGCAACTCCCCTTCACCTCAGGCCTCCTGCTGAGTGCTCCCAAAAGCACATTCATTTCTTCTCTAATAGCATTTATCGCTCTGTACAGCAAATGCTCGTTTCCTTCTGTTTCCTCCTCTAGAACACAAGCTCCAAGAGCACTGAGACATGTCTTTTTCCTTGTGGTACCTATACCTAAAACAGTGCTGGCCCGCTGCAGCACTCAATAAGCATTACCTGAATTAATAAGAGAATGATTAATAGAAACAAAAAACCTCCACTCTAAATATATCATTCTCCCCCCCCAGGAGGCAGCAATACTTTGGTCACAACTTTGGGATGGGAAAAGCAAGCAAGGTCTGTGGATGCCATAAATGTGGTTTGCTCAAAAGAGATAAGCACATTTCCCCTTCCTTATAATGACTTTACAAACATCTGCAAGGAGAATGCTCAGAAGGATGCACAAGGAGCTACCAACAGCGGCTGTTTCTCAGAAAGTGGGGAAAAGATGTTGAAGAGGAGAGAAACTCTTCACTTTATACCCTTTGATACTGTTTGATTTTTCTCCCCACAGCCACCATTCCTTCTTTTTGATATTATGAACTATGTCAAACATTCTCAGATAAAGCACTGAGAATAATGTAATGAACATCCACCCAACATACATACCACCAAGCTACATCTAATCTTTGCATTCTTCCACACTTGTTGTAGGTTGTTTTAAAAGATGTAAAACATTACAGATAGATTTGAAGTACTCTGTATACTGCTCCCTGATATCATTCTTTTTATTCCTCTTTCCAAAGGTAAACTTTACCCTAAATTTGGTGTTTATCATTCCCATGCAAGCTTTTACACTATCACTATATATCTCTATATACGTAAACAACATATATTTTCCAAACAAGTGTGTCATTTCACATCTTCTTTACTTTGCTTAACATTACATTTTTTATATTCATTCACGTTGATAACAGTGGCTCTAGATCAGTAGTTCTCAACCTTGGCTGCATGTGGGATCACCTGGGGAGCTTTAAGTAAAACCAATGTGTGGGCTCTTCCCTCAGCGATTCTGATACAATGCATGTACAGCCAAGTTGAGAACTATAGTAAATTAGTTTCATATATTCTTTTTTTTTACTGCTGTATAGAATATTTTATAGTAGGAGTATTCATAACTCACGTGCCCATTTTCTGGTTGATGAATTGTTTCCTTTTATTTATTTATTTTTTGCTCTTTCAAGCAATTCAGTAATGACCATCGTGTACTTGTCTCCCTGTGCGTGTACCTCTAGGGTATATACTTAGAAGATGAACCGGTGGATCAGAGGCTGAGTTTCTTCAGCTTTACCAACCTTACCATATTGCTTTCTAAAGTGTTTATAGCAATTCACACTCCCACCATTTCTCTGCCTCTTTGCCAATACCAGATGTGATCACACTTTTTAAAAAGTTTTGCCAATCTTCTACATGTGAAATAGTGTTTTATTGTTTTAAATTGCATTTCTCTCATTATGAGTGACGTTGAGCCCTAGAGTTTCTGCTTCTGTGAATTGTCTTCTTCCTATTTTTCCATTGTCCTTTTTCTCATCCCCCTCTCTTCCTTCCTCTGGGTCATAGCTTCTAGTTTTTGAATTTCACAGTTGCTTGCACACTGCCATACCATGGCTCTCAATCCAGAAACAGCTGTCGAAATGGAATTTGGGTGCCTTCCCAAAGCAGTAGTGAGTACATCATAGATCCCCTGGACAAGCCACCTGGTGATTAGGTTGGTTCCTGATTCTCAGCTCTGTACTTTGGTCTCTTACCTCCTGAGCCCCAGGCAGTGAGTCTGCTGCTTTTCTTTCCCGTCTTCTCTCAAGAGTAGCAAAGTAGGGGAGCCACAACACAGTCCCTGGCTTCAAAACGTGAGACTGGCTCTGGTTCTCTGGATTTCATGAAGCATTTTCAGACCTTGGTGCCAACCTCTTTGGGCCCCACTCACTGCTAGTGTTTCCGTCCTGCTTCTATTCCATGAGATAACTATCATGGTTTGGAGCCCAGATAAGCCTTCTGTTTTTCAATTTTTATACTTTATCATTGTTATGGATATGTAGTAGAAGGGCTAGGTCAAAGTAAGAACTTATTATACCATCTTGACATTATTATTTTTTATGTTTCATGATGAACATTTAAAAATTTTTATTTTAAAACCTAAACTCACAATTAAGATAATACCTTCTTCTCAATTCCTCTTTTCTGCAAGTAGAGAAAACGGATCACAATAGCCCAAACTCAGGCTGGATGGCAGAGAAAACTAGGTTTTATTAATACTGCCAAATAATTCAATAAGCAATCAGCTGTATAAACATAATAAGAGCTGTCACAATTCCTAAGATTAGAACCAATGGTAACTTCCATAGAGACACACCTGGAAAAGTATAATTTACCTGTATGCTTTGTGCTTTCGTCCCTCGATAATTTTTTGGAAGCATCTGTTTCCAGAAACTTTCCTTTGAATAGTCAAAATATACAGCCCTTGGTGAATTATTTTGCTGAATGTTAAACCAGACCTATTAATACATCAACATAAAATCAGTAGAGGCCCACAGGAGTACGAAGCCCGTAGTAGGTTAGGACAGAGCAAAATTTTACAGTCCTACTCCCCAGTGAAGTGGCAGAAGCCAAGGATGGTTCTGAGGCAGGAGGTACAGAGATCCCAGGGGTGTGTCCACACTAGACTGCTCGCTGGTTCTCAACCTTGGAGGCACTGCAGAATCGCGTCAAGGAGCCTTGGGGATAAAAGATTCCCCTGGCCCTACACCCCAGGGATTCTAACTGAACATCAATAGCTTCTTCAAAGTTCCCACATGATTCTAATATATGGTCAGTGTAGAGAACCACAGGTTTAACTCTTGAGGAGATAACTCAAGATTCCGCCGCCCCCCCCCCCGCCATATACTTACATTTTCACCATCAAACAAACAATCTACACTTTGTAAGGGACAAAATGGGTCAAAATGCTTATGACATTGCCCAGTTAATGGATTCCAAAGCAAATATTCATCACTTTCTGGCGTTAATACATAAGCCACATGCCCCTGTACGAAGAAAGAGTTAAAGTCATTTTTGGTGGATGATTGATTTAACTCATTTTCGTATGTGGAAATTATAGTGTAAGCATATGATATCTCTGATTTTTTAAATAGATAATATTGCCAGTTACCTTAGTTATTCTTTATTCCTGTATTATTTATTTATTTATTTATTTATTTATTTATTTATCTATTTATTTATTTGCCTTGCCGCACAGCTTGTGGGATCTCAGTTCCCTGACCAGGGACTGAACCTGGGCCACGGCAGTGAGAGCCCAAAATCCTAGCCACTGGACCACAAGGGAACTCCCTGGTATCTCTGATTTTTAAAAGCCTTTTTTAGGACCTTTACAATTTTTTTGGAAAGGATAAAACCAATGCAACTGAAATCCTCAGGCCCAGGCTAGCATGAGGATTCAAATGAGAACTTTTGAGCTAGTGCTGCCACGTATGGTCCTGAAGGGTGTCCCCTCATAGCAATAAAATATGTTGTTCTAACAAAATCAGTATATTATGACCAATTCCCAATAGCTAGTACTAAAGGGTTTTGAGGTAGGGGCGCTTTTGTGTAATTCACACAAAGGTGCTACATGGATTAGCCCTGCTTTATGTAGAATATACTTGGAGACCAAAGGTGAACACCGTGCAAAGTTAGGGAAGGGAATTTTGCCTAAGGCTCTGAAAAGCCAAGTGAAGTTGCAAAGCCATAAAATTAATTTTGTGAGCAAGATACAGAGTTAGAGGCTAGAGAGAAATTACACAGGAAAGCACCTGAGGAATAAAAGTAGTCATTATGTTATTATTTTGCTCTGCACATACTTTTGAAGTATAAACCTTTCTTATTTAGCGAAGAATAAAAATTTCAGGTAACAATAATAATGACTATTTAACATTTATTGAGTACCCCAGGTACTGTACTCAGCACTCACACTAATTTTCTCACATGAATTCCAAATTCTGTGAGGTAGGGATGATTGTCATGCCCATCTTTCACACGAAGAATAAGAGGTTAAGAGATTGTCTAGGGTAACAGTAAATGGAATTACTCCTCTTCGGGGAGGAGATAAGTGAGGCTCAGAGAAATAAGGCTGAGACCGTACAGTTAGTAAACGTCATTGCTGGGTTTTAAAATCCTCTTTGACCTCCAAATCTATACTCCTAACACTGTGCTGTGTAGCCTGGTTTCCCTAACTCCAAAGCTCTTGCTCTTTATCACTGTGCTCATCTTTACAGTAAAGAGGCTTCACCTCGACCAGTAGTAGAGGTGAAAGGCACAGTGAGTGCTGCCACCCAGTGTTGACTCAGAGGTAAAACTGTAAAAATGTTTGTTGAAATATTGTTGACTGTTTACTGCCATCTAGTGGCACTCAAAACTACAGCAGGGGGATCATATGGGGAAATTAAGGGACTATAGAGAAATAAATGATCATGACAAAAACCATAAAACAAGACTGGAAGTTTTTGACACTTATCAAGATATTCATAGTAGAAATAGAAACAGTCCAAAAGAAGACTGCTTTCTGGAGGTTTGAATGCAGGTGTATATAATTAAGTTGTAAAAATTTCAGGTTGGTTAGCATAAATTTCTGGCCCACTTCTTACACAATTAAAAATTGAGCAGTGGAAAACAGGAAGAAGTACTTCTTAAGGATCTTAAAGTATAGAGTTAGGGACACATAAAGATGGTGGTGGTGATGGTTAACAACCACTATAACTACTACTGTAACTATTACTACATCACCTACCACCACCATTTATTGAGCATTTGCCACATAAACCAGGTGCTGTTCCCAGTGCTATTTACTATGCAATTTAATATTTTTAGTAGCTCCATGAAGTAGCACTATTATTTGTACTACTTTACGAAGAAGATGAACAAAAGGAAGTCATTCTTTACATTGTAGAAATTTTGATGAACGAACATTATCCTAAGTAAATAATTGTTCGCCTAGGAAATTTCCTAATTAGCTTGTGAAAAGAAGGAAACTTGGGGTTGAAGTCTTTTAAACTTGCAGCTAAAGGCTAATGAGTTTTGTTTACACTATTTAAATATCAAGTCCACCACTTACTTCCAACTTCGAGGTTCCTAGGAGGACCAAAGCTTTCTTTCCAAAATACAGGAAGAAATTACAGAGAAGTATGGCATGCTCCTCCTTATTTCCAATAGCCAAACTGATGCAGCGCTAAGGCAAAACAAAAGCAACAAGGACACAAAACAGGAGGGGAGGAGAGGAAGTTGAGTAATGCAAGCGTCCAACAGATTTAGAGTCCCTCCAAACCCTCACACACACATTCTTGCCAGGTCACTAAGATGACTGCAAAGCCGAAAGCCCCAGCACCCTTTGCCTGTTAAAACACTAGGGCATTAGAAAGAGAGAACATTAACTTGGAACATAAGGGTCACCTTTATCATGGGATAATTAATGTGGATACTGTGTAAGTGACCCAATAATTTTATCCTCCAAAATGGGGCATTTTTGTTTGAGACAAATAACCTGGGAAAACAGGGATATATTGGCTGATATTTTAAGGAACTTTACCTGATGGGAAATCACATAGTGTTTTTGGAGGAAGGGATCCTTTGGTTAACGGAGCTACACTCTGTCCTGTACCAATATAGTGCTCTCAACTGAAAGAGAGGAAGAGATCTGAGTTGGAGCCCAATCAGAAAGAGTAATGGAAACTTCTTTAATTGAAAGAGCTGAACAGTTGGGTTGGGTGTAATCAAATACAGGGTGCCTAGTAAAGCAGTGGTAGCAGGAGAGAAAAAGCACAGCAGAGGTGGCAGACCAGTGGTTTGTAACCTAGTTCTAGTTGATAGGTGTGTTTCGTTTGGCCTCGAAATGCTTTTAAAAATTGGAAGATCTCATATAAAACTCTGGATTTCTAGCTTGAAAAATCAAAGGATCTAACAAAATATATGGGCCCAAATGTTCATATGGCAATGATGTGTTATTGCTGAGTAGCGGCTGTACCATTTAGACTGCACATGTGCTTCCATTTCATTAGTCCCAGAGAAAGGGCTGTGGTGGTCAGGGAGCTTGGGGAGGGGGTGCTCAGGAGCCCTTGGAGTGACTATTTACCAGTCTGGAAGCATTTCAATGTTTTAACAACTGATATGGCCACATCAGTACACACCGGCTGAATGTGATGGTGAGGGATGGAGGCTAGGGAGGATGGTAACGTGGCTCTTCTGAAAGATGTGTGTGAACAGGAGAATGAAGAGCAGATTATGAGCAGTCTTCAATGTCAGGCTAAGGAGGTTCCCCTGACTGGATTTCATAAGAGAAGGAGGGAATGGATGAGAGTAGGTAACTAACATACTGCATTCCAGGTGCCTATCCTTTCAAAACCCCTGTATGACACAGATGAGGAAACTGAGGTCCAAAGAAGCTAAATAACTTATCTTAGGTCACACAGCTATCAGATGGTTGAAGTAGGATTTGAACCAAGGTTTGTTTGACTCCAAGATTGTATGTTGGGTAGGAGAAATAACTCTTGCCTTGTGACAGTCTAATTAGTCATTCACTCATGGGTATCCCAAGTCCAAACAGTTCATGTCAATGGGAAGACATTAGCCAAGAGGAAGCCTATGACTGTGGTAACCTGTTGATTATGGGTATTGTTTGGATTGGAGGGCACTCGGGAGCACTAGTATTTGCCTGAATGGTTATTTTATGGTTATTTTTAGCTATTTTAGAGGCTATCTTTCAATGTTCTGCAGGATCATAATACCCCTGAACACATTCTGATTAGTTTTAAGAGTCTAAGAAGAATCTAGAGTTAACTGACACCTCTTTGAGTTTTACCAGATTTGAATCACTGGATCCTGAAACAAACCACGTGCTTGTATCTCCCTTACTCCCACTTAGCAGAAGGCAGGGTAGCTGACCTATTAAGTTAGTCCTGTGCCCCCTAAGTCCATTTCAGCTCAAAAATCTAACCTCTAAAACATTCTAGATAAGTGCCAGGCCTATCAGTCCCAGATGGAAAGTGTCCTTCTCTTAGGCTCCCATCATGCTGGTATTCTCCATTAAAAATATTGAATACTTGCTAAATTTAAAGTACATACAAGTGACAAATATAAAAGTAAATAAGAATCAAATCTTCCTTATCATTCAAGGAGATTAAACTTGGGATGTATATGTACAGTGTGTGGGTATAGGGCCAGTATATAAGCAACTAAATATAATTTAAGGTGGAATGGAAAATGTGTTCTAATTAGGGCTGCCATACTTGGGAGGGGGCAGGGAATAGGATGCCTAGTTCAATTTGAATTTCAGATAAACAAGTAGTTTTTTAGTATAAATATGTCCCAAATATTGCATGGGGCCTGTATTTTACTTGGCAACCAGTCTAAAGACAATTTTAATCCAAGTGCCAAGGAAGAGCACTGCTATACAAGCTCTTCATTCAGATGTGGGAAAACTGGGGAAAGCTTCTGGGAAGTGGTGGTATTTCTGCTAGACTTCAGGGTCTGACCACCTCTATAGTGAACAAGCCATATTTCTCTCTGGAGTATGTCATAATATTGTACTCCTGGAATTCCTGTTGAATCTCAATATTATGAGCTACTTAAAATGTTGAATAAGAATTTTGGTCTTTAAGAATTATTTTTACGGGTTGTTATAGAGCTGAAAATGATGTATTAAATTATCAAATACCTTCAAATTGCACGAAGCAAATTACTACATAAGTGCATAATATTTTTTAAAAGTTTTCTTTAAAAGAAAAGCAAGTAAGAAATACTATACATTTAAATTATAAAATGTAATTTGTTACCTCTGATGTCATCCATATATCACAACCATCATTTTCATCCAGTGTATCAGGCATAATAGGAATCAAAGATACAAAGCGAGCAACGAGGTCCTAAAATAATATTAACTAACATTTATTGAGAGCATACTATATGCCTATCACCAAGTACAATGCTTTACATGCACTGTCATCACATTTAGTGTATCCTACAAGCCTATGAAGTACACACTATTATTAATTTTATTTTACAAAAGAAGAAACAAGCTTAGAGTGCTAAGATAACTTGCTCAGGGTCACACATTAACATAATATATGGGTCTCTGGGAATGAGCCCAAGTTAGCATGACTTCAGAGCATGCATGTTAACCATTACATTTCATTGTAATAAGTAAAAAATTTAAACATGATACATTACATGTATACTTTAAAGTATAACTTTTTAAAAAATGAAAAAAGATGTTGAAGAATAGCAAAAGTTTGATTTACTTTTAGGTTCAAAATCTAGCAGAAATATTTTTATTAATAAAACTAGTTATAAATTGCTGCAGCAAGAAGTTATTGGTGCAGCCTACTTTTTCCAACAACAGAAGTTCTATTGTGGATTGTTCCCCCTATAGGGTTGGAGATAAGGACTCAGACTAGAGTAGGAAAGAAGAAAGGAATACAAATAAACAATGAGCTAACACAGAAAGTTCACTAACATTTTCACTGATTTACAATAGCTACCATTTATGCACTATTATGACTTCCTACACTGGTCACGTTTCTGACTTCATGCAATTAATTAAACATGGTTCACAGTCCTTGATAAGCAAAGGAGCTAGGATTTATGCTTTTTTTAAAGGTAAAGATTGTCCTTGAAAGAAATCTGAGAGCATTATTATCTCCTTGGACTTTGGGTGTCAGGAAACAGGCAAGAAGAAACCCGTAATGGAAAAGCAGAGTGTAGCAAAAGGTGATCTAAACTAGGACTTTTGATTTTAGCTTAAAGAATCCAGGTAAGAGCTTTATACTGGGAAATAATACAAATTTTCTGAGGAGAGCCAATTGACTCAATCAAGCCTGAATAAATAAAAGGTATAAATGATTTTTCATAGATGCCCTTTAATCAAAGCTTATTTTTTCTTTTTATTTATGAAAATAAAATCTTTATTTTCAGTTATTACCCACCAATAAGAGAAAGTTCACAGTTTTAGCTCTTGACACAAAGTGAACTAGGAGGCAAATTTACATCCATCAGATACAACTAATGGACCAACTTTTAAAATCCAGGCTATCTTGCAAGCTTGCAACACACCAGATATTGCTGTGTATTCTCTAGTGACAGAGTGCCAGCAATGGATGACAATGACTTGTGAAGTGTTTTTAATAGCAGTGTTTTTTTATATGTTGCTAGAAATCCAGAGGTTTATAACACATTCGTGTCCAGAAATGGGTTAAGATACTTTAAAGTCTAAACACACTATGTATGAGTGTGTTTAGGAGTGTGTATGTTGTAGTCTCAAGAGGGGTCAATAGTCCATATGGACTAAATTAATACTTGCCTCTGGGTAGCAGGTATGTTTGTAAATATAAAATTATGTTAAACACTAGCACCAGTGCAGAACATGCTCAGCATCATAAGATCCAAAACACCAGCACAAGTTTACCCATCATTAAAAAAACCCAATTACCTCCTTCCTAAAATGTCAAACTAGTAGGTAACTAGATTAATAAATCGAATCCCAATGAATGACTCTTGTACTGTACAATTTCTCTTTTAGAATTATAGGGGAGGACTAATCAGCTAAACAGACATTTTATGATTTGAAGTCTTAAATCATAAAGTATTTTTAAAACTGGACATTACCATACATAGATAGAAAACTACTAATAATAGTGACAAAAAAGAGCTTTAAAACTGTAAATAAAATCCCTTTTCTCTTTATCAATAATGTTGCAGAAGACTTAAAAAAAAAAGATCCTCGAAAGCCTGTTTATTGATTATTCTCTCCATGTACGTTTTAGTAAGTGGTGATGCTCTTGATCAAGAAATCCATTATTAACCTAATTTTCTAATGGAGGAAGAGGTAAAAGATACTTATCACCTTCTGTGGAATCTATCAACTTAAGACCAAAATTAATAACAATATAGGAAGTTCAGAAACAGTAAAATTTGTGTTTGTATTTCATGGATGGTGCTGCTGTTCCAACCTTATAAAGTAAAGCTGTCTGCAAAGCTTATTTTTTTCTTGAACGGGAGACTAGATATCTGATTTCATATTTTCCTTTCTTAAAGTGGAAGAAGCTATATTCTCTTCTAAGTCCATATTGAATACAGGTACGTGTCTCTTTTGTCAGCTGGTAAATAACAGATATGCATAAAGCCACATAAGGATGGGGTAGGAAGTGTTATGTTGGCGGTTTACAGAGCAAAATGTAACATAGTTGGACTTCCCTGGTGGCACAGTGGTTAAGAATCCACCTGCCAATGAAGGGGACAAGGGTTTGATCCTTGGTCCAGGAAGATCACACATGCTGCAGAACAACTAAGCCCGTGCGCCACAACTACTGAGCCCACGTGCTGCAACTACTGAAGCCTGCACTCCTAGAAGCCGTGCTCTGCAACGAGAAGCCACCGCAATGAGAAGCCCACACACCGCAATGAAGAGTAGCCCCCGCTCGCCGCAACTAGAGAAAGCCTGCACGCAGCAACGAAGACCTGACGCAGCCAAAAATAAATAAAACAAAAAACAAAAAAAACATAGTTTCTTCACTCCCACATACAACAAGAAGCAATCCTTAGAAGGGCACAACTCCTTTAGAAATATAACTTTTAATTTTGCCTGGAAGTCAAAGGAATTTTTCTGTGTCATTTTTCAAAGTTTGACAGAAAAGTTGTGAAGCTGATATGGTCACATGAACTGGTGTGGCAACAGTGACTCTCTAGTACAAGTGGGCAGAAGTGAAGGGGATCAGGAAGAAATGTTTTCTTCCATCTGGTGCTCAAGAGGACACATTGCAACATAGATGGTTTCTCTCTCAGGAAACTGTCTCTGAAGGTAAAGTAATTTTAATAAGAAAGTTATACTCAAAGTTAATAATAAAAAGTAAACAAGCTAAAATAAATATAAATTTGGAGTGATCAAAATGTTCTAAAATTTACTGTGGTGATGGTTGCACAACTCCATGTATATACTAAAAGCCATTGAATTATATGCTTTGGAAGGGCAAATTGTATGGTATACGAATATCACAATAAAGCTACTAAAATAAATATAACTTACAAGTGTTGCATTGGAATCATGAAGAAATATATCCAGGAGTTGTTGAGGTGGATTCAATGCCTTGATATATCTTGTTACTAAGATCTGTATCCCTTCATCATTAAAAACAGTAGTTGTGATTCTTCGTTTAGGAAATAATGCCTTACAATTTTTTTTAAAAATCTGTGCTCTCTCCAAAACATCTATTTGACCTGAAAACTAGAATCAAGTTTAAAATATTTCAACATTGTACTATATTGTCTCCACAGGAAAATATCAAGAACCAACATTCATTTTTGTCAGCTTTGAAATTAACACTTCTTTGATAGTATATATGAAAATAATTCAGTGTAAAACCTACCTTGTCTAGTTCTGGATTACAGATGGCATATGATATTTGAGGTTCCATAGTAGCAAAAATATTTAAGAAGGTACATTCTTTTAAATTCTGTCCATTATAATCTTCTTTAGGAGACACATAAGTCTCACTCCAAGTATACCCAAGCAAAACTGGTGGAATATTTACTTGAAATGTTCCACTAATCTGAAAGAATATATCAGTATAATGGATTCTGCATGATGAAAATAAACATCAGTCAAATATAGTATAGCTCAGTTCACTCTTCTCCATTGCAGGAAACAGGCTTGCATGGGTTCATGCTGATTCTACTAATAGGTACTTGCACAAGGATGGTAAGGCTCTCCATGATGATTTGTTCACAGGCAACCTTGACACCCTGGGTCCCTGTCTAATATGTAGTACATGGAGAAGGAAGAAGGAAGAAAGGGATGAAACAATGAAGCAAGTTAATGGACCAGAGTGATAAAAGCTCTTAGAAGATCTAATTTAAGCTCAGAGAAAATGCTAAAAGACCATGATACATTTTGCATTGGGTCTGGAAAGAGGAAAAAAAATGTAACAGCAGGAAGGATGACCCAAAGTCCACTGGAGGAGGGATCTTATGTGTGTGTGTGTGTGTGTGTGTGCACGTGCATGTTTAGGAGGAGATAATTTACAATAATAACTAATAATAATACTAATATAACTAATAGTTATTGAGCACTTACTATGTACAAGGCATTCTGCCAAGTGCTTGATATAGATCATATTATTCAATGAGGTAGACACCACTCTTATCTCCATTTTATAGATAAGGAAACTGGGGCACAGAGCATGTAAGTAATTCGTGCAAGATCACACAACTAATGAGTAGTAGAGCCAGGATTACAACCCAGGTTGGTCCACCTTTTTTTTTTTTTTTTTTTTTTGGCGGTACGTGGGCCTCTCACTGCTGTGGCCTCTCCCGCTGCGGAGCGTAGGAAGCCCTATACCTCCAACAATTTAAAATCTCCGTTGCTCTTTATTTGCAGCACTTGTATTTTCAACGTGCTCCCTCATGACATCCTGTGATTGCATAATAAGCAGATGTTTCTATTCTCCTCCATTCTCTTCTCCTTTCTTACCAACAGTTTTAGGTGGTAACATGACAGCCATGGAGTGACCAAGTCACATAAGTAAAATGCAAGAAGTCTGAGAGGTTTTCTGGGGAAGTGTCTGTTTTCCTGACACAGGCACTGCCCCTTCTTGCTTCACCTCACCTCCTGTCTGCAGCATGAATATGAGGCTGGAGGTGCAATTATGAGGATGAAAGTCACATGATAAGGAGAGTAGAACAGAAAGACAAAAGTAGCTTGGATCCTTGATGATATTCTTGAGCAGCTGCACTGGCATCTAGACTTCTTTTTTTGTGAGATAAATAGACCTCTTACATCAGCCACTGTTAGTCAGGTTTTCTGTTGCATATGACTGAATACAGTACTAACTGATACACACATAATTCCTTCTGAGTCAAATGACTTTGTGTGCTTGGTAAATGCATCTTTAGGGACTTGATTAAAAGTTATCTCCTCTGTAAATATTCCCCTGATCTTTCATCCTCCTCCTCATTCCCCTCTTACCTACCCTGAACCCCTCTGAACGCCCCCTTGCTTCCCCCTCCAAACCAGGAAGGGTAGGGTACTCCTTACTCAGTGTTCTCATAGTACCAATCTCATGCCCCTATCAAAGCCCTACAGCATTACCATGTTGTACTGAAATGGTTGTTTTCTTCTATAGAGAGTGAACTCCCTGAGGTAGAAAATTCATTTCTGAATCATCTGTAACTGGCATATCTCTGTAAGTTATAGGGCCCCAAATGAAATCTAGACTAGGGTTTTTATATTTTGCTGGCCATGTAGGCATATTCTTGTTGCAAAACACAACAGCAGAGCCCTCTGGGGGTACCACAGACATAGATGCTAATCATCAGTCTCACTATTATCAATAAACAGTGTTTGAGGAGCTGAAACTCCTGGAACCCATGGTTACAAAGCAATGTCATTAATCAGAATATTTATGAATCTGGTCTTACAAAACTATTATGAGCAAATATGAATGTTGCTGTAAGACCTAAGGCTACCTGTCCTTTTCTTCATCAATGAACACTCTAAAAATACATGAAATAAATTTGTGGGTGTCTCCTATTCCAGAGACAGCTAAAACCTTCAAATACTCCAACACCCATGGGGCAGTTGAATACAGGATCATTTCGACTGACTTATCAACCTGCCAGTCAGAATCTAGCTCAAAGACACAGGTACTTCTATTAGCCAGAGACAAAAATTTAGAATAATTAGCAAAGAATCATTTTCTATTACCTCAGATTGTTGCAGGAGAGCAGAGAAAGGGAAGACAATGGATCCAAGCCAATTCTTTCTTATATATGAATGACCACTGCAGCTCTTGAAACTGTGATCCTATTAAAATAAATAATTTTTCTATTACTCATTCTATATCATGTGATGGATAATCTCACACAAACATGTAGGTAAGTATAAAAAATTCTCTTCCTTTTTAAAAAGAAACCAAAGAGTAAATAGAAAATATCTTTTTTCTCACTTAAAAAAATTTCTTTAAAAGATAATTGACTATTTAAAGCAATAATAATGACCTGTGGTGGAGTTTATGACATATGTATAAGGAAAATGTATGATAACACTAACACAAAGCACAGGAGGGGAAATGGAAGTATAGTAATATCCTGTTCTTACACTATATATGAAGTGGCATAATATTATATAAAGATAGACTGTGATAAAGAATATATAATAAAACCTAGAGCAACAATTAAGAAATAAAAGAAGTATAGCTAATAAGCCAATAGTGGAAGTGTGATAGAATCATAAAAGAACTCTATTAATCCAAGAAAGGGAGGAAAAAAAGAAAAAAGGAACAAAGAACAGATGGGACAGCAGAAAGCAAATAGGAAGATGGAACCCAACCAGGTGAATAATTACACAAAATGTAAATAGCCATTCATTAAAAGCTAGAGATTGTTACACTGAATAAAAAGCAAGACCCAACTATATGCTGTTTAAAGTAAACCCATTTTAAATATAAAGACACAGGTTAAAAGAAAAAAAATAAGAAGAACAGAAAGAAAAATATATATCATACATACAACCACTAATTAAAAGAAAGCTGGAATCACCATATTTATAACATACAAAGTAGATATATGAATAAGAATATAACCAGGGATAAAGGGGAGTATTTCATAATGATAAAGGAATCAATTCAGGAAGAAGAAATACAATCTTAAAAGTATGTGCACCTAGCTGAACCAAGATGGCGGAGTAGAAGGATGTGCTCTCATTCCCTCTTGTGAGAACACCAGAATCACAGCTAGCTGCTGGACAATCATTGACAGGAAGAGACTGGAACTCACCAACAAAGATACCCCACATCCAAAGACAAAGGAGAAGCCACAATGAGACGGTAGGAGGGGCGCAATCACAGTAAAATCAAATCCCATAACTGCTGGGTGGGTGACTCACAGACTGGAGAACATTTATACCACAGAAGTCCGCCCACTGGAGTAAAGGTTCTGAGCCCCACATCAGGCTTCCCAACCTGGGGGTCTGGCAACAGGAGGAGGAATTCCTAGAGAATCAGACTTCAAAGGCTAGTGGGATTTGACTGCAGGAGTTCGACAGGACTGGGGGAAACAAAGACTCCACTCTTGGAGGGCACACACAAAGTACTGTGTGCATCGGGACCCAGGGAAAGGAGCAGTGACCCCAGAGGAGACTGAACCAGACCTACCTGCTAGTGGTAGAGGGTCTCCTGCAGAGGCGGGGGGTGGCTATGGCTCACTGTGGGGTCAAAGACACGGGCAGCAAAGTTCTGGGAAGTACTCCTTGGCGTGAGCCCTCCCAGAGTCTGTAATTAGCCCCACCAAAGAGCCCAGGTAGGCTCCAGTGTTGCGTTGCCTCTGGCCAAACAACCAACAGGGAGAGAACCCAGCCCCATCCATCAGCAGTCAAACGGATTAAAGTTTTACTGAGCTCTGCCCACCAGAGTAACAGTCAGCTCCACCCACCACCAGTCCCTCCCAACAGGAAACTTGCACAAGCCTCTTAAATAGTCTCATCCACCATAGGGCAGACAGCAGAAGCAAAAAGAACTACAATCCTGAAGCCTGTGGAACAAAAACCATATTCACAGAAAGATAGACAAGATGAAAAGGCAGAGGGCTATGTAGGAACATAGGATAGAAGAAGGAACAAGATAAAACCCCAGAAAAACAACTAAATGAAGTGGAGATGGGCAACCTTCCAGAAAAAGAATTCAGAATAATGATAGTGAAGATGATCCAGGACGTTGGGAAAAGAATGGAGGCAAAGATCGAGAAGATGCAAGAAATGTTTAACAAAGACCTAGAAGAATTAAAGAACAAACAAACAGAGATGAACAATACAATAACTGAAATGGAAACTACACTAGAAGGAATCAATGCCAGAATAACTGAGGCAGAAGAACGGATAAGTGACCTAGAAGACAGAATGGTGGAATTCACTGCTGTGGAACAGAATAAAGAAAAAAGAATGAAAAGAAATGAAGACAGCCTAAGAGACCTCTGGGACAACATTAAATGCACCAACATTTGCATTATAGGGGTCCCAGAAGGAGAAGAGAGAGAGAAAGGACCAGAGAAAATATTTGAAGAGATTATGATCGAAAACTTCTTTAACATGGGACAGGAAATAGCCACCCAAGTCCAGGAAGTGCAGAGAGTCCCATACAGGATAAACCCAAGGAGAAACATGCTGAGACACATAGTAATCAAATTGGCAAAAATTAAAGACAAAGAAAAATTATTGAAAGCAACAAGGGAAAAATGAAAATAAAACATACAAGGGAACTCCCATAAGGTTAACAGCTGATTCTCAGCAGAAACTCTACAAGCCAGAAGGGAGTGGCATGATATACTTAAAGTGATGAAAGGGAAGAACCTACAACCAAGATTACTCTACCTGGCATGGATTTCATTCAGATTCGATGCAGAAACCAAAAGCTCTACAGACAAGCAAAAACTAAGAGAATTCAGCACCACCAAACCAGCTCTACAACAAATGCTAAAGGACCTTCTCTAAGTGGGAAACACAAGAGAAAAAAGGACCTACAAAAACAAACCCCCAAAATTAAGAAAATGGTACTAGGAACATACATATCAATAATTACCTTAAATGTGAATGGATTAAATGCTCCAGCCAAAAGACACAGGCTCGCTGAATGGATACAAAAACAAGACCCATATATTTGCTGTCTACAAGAGACACACTTCAGACCTAGGGACACATACAGACTGAAAGTGAGGGGATGGAAAAAGATATTCCATGCAAATGGAAATCAAAAGAAAGCTGGAGTAGTAATACTCATAACAGATAAAATAGACTTTAAAATAAACAATGTTATAAGAGACAAGGAAGGACACTACATAATGATCAAGGAATCAATCCAAGAGGAAGATATAACAAGTATAAATATATATGCACCCAACATACGAGCACCTCAATACATAAGACAACTGCTAACAGCTCTAAAAGAGCAGAGTGACAGTAACACAATAATAATGGGGGACTTTAACACCTCACTTACACCAATGGACAGATCATCCAAAATGAAAATAAATAAGGAAACACAAGATTTAAATGACACAATAGACCGGATAGATTTAATTGATATTTATAGGACATTCCATCCAAAAACAGCAGATTACACTTTCTTCTCAAGTGCACATGGAACATTCTCCAGGATAGATCACATCTTGGGTCACAAATCAAGCCTCAGTAAATTTAAGAAAATTGAAATCATATCAAGCATCTTTTCTGACCACAATGCTATGAGATTAGAAATTACTTACAGGGAAAAAAACATAAAAAACACAAACACATGGAGGCTAAACAATACGTTAGTAAATAACCAAGAGATCACTGAAGAAATCAAAGAGGAAATCAAAAAATACCTAGAGACAAATGACAATGAAAACACGATGACACAACACCTATGGGATGCAGCAAAAGTCGTTCTAAGAGGGAAGTTTTTAGCTATACAAGCCTACCTCAAGAAACAAGAAAAATCTCAAATAAACAATCTAATCTTACACCTGAAAGAACTAGAGAAAGAAGAACAAACAAAACCCAAAGTTACCAGAAGGAAAGAAACCATAAAGATCAGAGCAGAAATAAATGAAATAGAAACAAAGAAAGCAATAGCAAAGATCAATAAAACTAAAAGCTGGTTCTTCGAGAAGATAAACAAAATTGATAAACCATTAGCCAGACTCATCAAGAAAGAGAGGGAGAGGACTCAAATCAATAAAATTAGAAATGAAAAAGGAGAACTTACAACAGTCATCGCAGAAATACCAAGCATCCTAAGAGATTACTACAAGCAACTCTATGCCAATAAAATGGACAACCTGGAAGAAATGGACAAATTCTTAGAAAGGTATAACCTTCCAAGACTGAACCAGGAAGAAATAGAAAATATGAACAGACCAATCACAAGTAATGAAATTGAAACTGTGACTAAAAATCTTCCCACAAACAAAAGTCCAGGACCAGATGGCTTCACAGGTGAATTCTCTCAAACATTTAGAGAAGAGCTAACACCCATCCTTCTCAAACTCTTCCAAAAAATTGTGGAGGAAGGAACACTCCCAAACTCATTCTATGAGGCCACCATCACCCTGATACCAAAACCAGACAAAGATACTACAAAAAAAGAAAATTACAGGGCTTCCCTGGTGGCGCAGTGGTTGAGAGTCCGCCTGCCGATGCAGGGGACACGGGTTCGTGCCCCGATCCTGGAAGATCCCATATGCCGCGGAGTGGCTGGGCCCGCGAGCCATGGCCGCGGAGCCTGTGTGTCCGGAGCCTGTGCTCCGCAACGGGAGAGGCCACAGCAGTGAGAGGCCCGCGTACAGCAAAAAAAAAAAAAAAAAGAAAGAAAATTACAGACCAATATCACTGATGAATATAGATGCAAAAATCCTCAACAAAATACTAGCAAACAGAATCCAACAACACATTAAAAGGATCATACACGATGATCAAGTGGGATTTATCCCAGGGATGCAAGGATTCTTCAATATACGCAAATCAATCAATGTGATATGCCATATTAACAAACTGAAGAATAAAAACCATATGATCATCTCAATAGATGCAGAAAAAGCTTTGGACAAAATTCAACACCCATTTATGATAAAAACTCTCCAGAAAGTGGGCATAGAGGGAACCTACCTCAACATAATAAAGGCCATATATGACAAACCCACAGCAAACATCATTCTCAATGGTGAAAAACTGAAAGCATTTCCTCTAAGATCAGGAACAAGACAAGGATGTCCTCTCTCACCACTATTATTCAACATAATTTTGGAAGTCCTAGCCATGGCAATCAGTGAAGAAAAAGAAATAAAAGGAATCCAAATTGGAAGAAAGAAGAAGTAAAACTGTCACTGTTTGCAGATGACATGATACTATACATAGAGAATCCTAAAGATGTACTTCCAGAAAACTACTAGAGCTAATCAATGAATCTGGTACAGTTGCAGGATACAAAATTAATGCACAGAAATCTCTTGCATTCCTATACACTAATGATGAAAAATCTGAAAGAGAAATTAAGGAAACACTTCCATTTACCACGGCAACAAAAAGAATAAAATACCTAGGAATAAACCTACCTAGGGAGACAAAAACCTGTATGCAGAAAACTGTAAGACACTGATGAAAGAAATTGAAGATGATACCAACAGATGGAGAGATATACCATGTTCTTGGATTGGAAGAATCAATATTGTGAAAATGACTATACTACCCAAAGCAATCTACAGATTCAATGCAATCTCTATCAAATTACCAATGGCATTTTTTACAGAACTAGAACAAAAAGTCTTAAAATTTGTATGGAGACACAAAAGACCCCGAATAGCCAGAGCAGTCTTGAGGGAAAAAAACGGAGCTGGAGGAATCAGACTCCCTGACTTCAGACTATACTACAAAGCTACAGTAATCAATATAGTATGGTACTTTCACAAAAACAGAAACATAGATCAGTGGAGCAAGATATAAAGCCCAGAGATAAACCCATGCACCTATGGTCAACTAATCTATGACAAGGGAGGCAAGGATATACAATGGAGAAAAAACAGTCCCTTCAATAAGTGGTGCTGGGAAAACTGGATAGCTACATGTAAAAGAATGAAATTAGAACACTTCCTAACACCATACACAAAAATAAACTCAAAATGGATTAGAGATCTAAATGTAAGACCAGACACTGTAAAACTCTTAGAGGAAAACATAGAAAAAACACCCTTTGACATAAATCACAGCAAGATCATTTTTGATCCACCTCCTAGAGTAATGGAAATAAAAACAAAAATAAACAAATGGGACCTAATGAAACTTAAAAGCTTTAGCACAGCAAAGGAAACCATAAACAATATGAAAAAACAACCCTCAGAATGGGAGAAAATATTTGGAAATGAATCAACAGATAAACGATTAGTCTCCAAAATATATAAACAGCTCATGCAGTTCAATATTAAAAAAACAAACAACCCAATCCAAAAATGGGCAGAAGACCTAAGTAGACATTTCTCCAAAGAAGACATACAGATGGCCAAGAAGCACATGAAAAGCTGCTCAACATCACTAATTATTAGAGAAATGCAAATCAAAACTACAATGAGGTATCACCTCACACCAGTTAGAATGGGCATCATCAGAAAATCTACAAACAACAAATGCTGGAGAGGGTGTGGAGAAAAGGGAACCCTCTTCCACTGTTGGTGGGAATGTAACTTGCTACAGCCACTATGGAGAACAGTATGGAGGTTCCTTAAAAAACTAAAAATAGAATTACCATATGACCCAGCAATCCCACTACTGGGCATATACCCAGAGAAAACCATAATTCAAAAAGACACATGTACCCCAATGTTCATTGCAGCACTATTTACAATAGCCAGGTCATGGAAGCAACCTAAATGCCCATCAACAGACGAATGGATAAAGATGTGGTACATGTGTACAATGGAATATTACTCAGCCATAAAAAGGAACAAAACTGGGTCATTTGTTGAGACGTGGATGGATCTAGAGACTGTCATACAGAGTGAAGTAAGTCAGAAAGAGAAAAACAAATATCGTATATTAAGGCATATATGTGGAACCTAGAAAAATGGTACAGATGAACCAGTTTGCAGGGCAGAAATAGAGACACAGATGTGGAGAACAAATGTATGGACACCAAGGGGGGAAAGTGGCGGGGGGGGGTAGGGGTGGGATGTATTGGGCTATTGGGATTGATATGTATACACTGAAGTGTATAAAATTGATGACTAATAAGAACCTGCTGTATAAAAAAATAAATACAATAAAATTAAAAAATTAAAAAAAGTACATGCACCTAATAAAGGGTTACAAAATATATAAAGCAAAAACAGAGCTAAAAAATATGACAACAAAAGCAAGTTGATAAATTTGACTTCATCAGAACTTAAAACTTTGCTCTTCACAAGGCACTGTTGAGAAAATGAAAAGACAAGCTACATACCGGGAGAAAATATTTGTAAATCATATATCTGATAAAGGATTTGTATACAGAATATGTAAAGGATCCTCAGAACTCAATAATAAGACAACAAATAGCCCAATTTGAAAAATAGACAAAAGATTTGGACAGACACTTCACCAAAGAAGATATTCAGATAGCAAATAAATACATGGAAAAGTGCTCGCCATCATTAGTCATTAGGAAATACAAATTAAAACTACAATGAGATACAACCGCATGGTTATTAGAGTGTCTAAAATTTTTAAGTCTGACCACTTGTTTGTAAGACTGTGAAAGAACTAGAATCTCATACATTGCTGGTGGAAATAAAAAATGGTACAATCACTTTGGAAAAACAGTTTAGCAGTTTCTTAAATGTCCACTTACCATATGATCCAGCCATTTCACTCCTATGTATTTACCCAAGAGAAATTAAAACATTTGTCCATACAAGGACTTATATACAAATGCTCATAGCAGCTTTATTTATAATAGCCACCCCCAAAGAAAACCCAAATGTCCATCAACAGCTGAATATTTAAACATACAACAGAATGTATGTGTTCAATAGACTACCACTATACAGTAAAAATTAATGAACTATTTGATAAATAAAACAACTGAGACAAATCTCAAAATAATTTTTCTGTGAAAGTTGCCAGACCAAGGGGGAAAAAGTGCATACTGTATGATGCCATTTCTATACAATTCCAGAAAATGTAAACTATAGTTACAGAAAGCAGATCAGTGGTTGCCTGGGGTGGAAGGAAGGAAAGGAAGGAGGGAGGTATTCTAACAGGACAGGGAAAAACCTTTGAGAGTGGTGGATATGTTCATTATCTTGACTTTGATGATGATTTCATGGGTATATATATGTCAAAACTTGTCAAAGGGGCTTCCCTGGTGGCACAGTGGTTGAGAGTCCGCCTGCTGATGCAGGGGACACGGGTTCGTGCCCCGGTACGGGAAGATCCCACATGCCGCGGAGCGGCTGGGCCCGTGAGCCATGGCCGCTGAGCCTGCACGTCCGGAGCCTATGCTCCGCAACGGGAGAGGCCACAACAGTGAGAGCCCTGCGTACCGCAAAAAAAAAAAAAAAAAAAAAAAAAACCTTGTCAAAGTATACACTTTAATTATGTGTAGTTTATTATATGCTAATTATGCCTCAATAATCCTATTTTTTAAATTAGAGACAGTATGTGTAGTAAGAGAAGCAGGGACTAGACATAAATGGGTTTGGCATTTACCACCACCACTAACCCCACTGGCAGTACTCTATGATTCACTCCACTTTTAGCCATTTAAATTTTTCACTTCATCAAGAAAAGTGCTGAAATGGGGGAATATGGGAAAGGTGTTAGGGAACAGCTCTTGGGACAGGCATGTTGCTCGTTTAAGACTACTATAGGCAATGTCCCTCTCTTTAGCACTAGTACGTACTTATATCCACTGAATTTTTTTGTTTGTAATTAGGGAAGGTGAGAGCAGTTGGGCTGAGTTTAGGAATCAAGACGAAAAGAAAGGACAATGAGGACATGGAAAGGGTTGGTGTGCACTGTACCCCACTAGGTCCCTTGTCCTGGGTTTGGCCCCTGATGATTAGGGTCAGCAGCTGGAGAAGCTCTTCTACTGTGAGATTTTGTGTACCAATACTATTGCCTTAAGATCTAGATATATAATATGTAGTATGAATTCAGAGAAAATAGGGCCATTCTTCCCATGTTTGTGCAGAAGCCAGTGCCTCTTGGGTATTCTGAAGTTTCATAGCTTTGGGCTCAAGGATAATTGGGGAGATAATACCCTTGGCACACATGATGGCAACCTAATCAGGGGCAATGTCAACAGTGGTGGTGGTGAGATTCTTTTAAGTGGCTTTGAGAGCTGTGGAGCCTGAATCAAAAGAACACACACACTGTTGAAATGGGAAGGATGACTATAGCTAACAGTCGTGTTTAGGCACATATATGAGGACTACTTGCAGGCTTCCAGAAAATTTTGGGAGGGACTGGTGGAGGTTCTGTGAGTAGAGGGTGGAACAAGAGTAAGACCTTAGATTATTTATGTTAATGTGACTTCTTTTAAATCCATAAACTCAGAATTTCTGTTAATATTAAAGTTATACACTATTATCTGGGCTGAAATAAGGAGACAGGAAAAAAGAAGGGAGATAAAAAGGACAATTCTTTGTAGTTTTCCTCACACACTATCTTGCTTTCTGTTTCATTTTTTACCTTTCCACCATCCACCTTTGCCTTGCTGCCATAATTATGGATCATGTTGGCTTACTGCCAAGAAATAATGGTATCAGTTAGGTTGCCATGGCCCGTTCCTTGACTAAGAAAATTCATCTGATGGTCCACTTGTAGATAGTCCAGGTTAGAAATGTAAAAACCTTGCAAAAGAAAATGCAGTATATTCTGGCTCCCATTTTAATCTGATCTCTCTCTTCTAAGAAGAACAAATGCCAGGGAGTCCAGGGTCATAACAGACAATTTTGAGATTCTAGTGATCATATGCAACTGTTAAGAATATCAAGAAAGCCATGGTATTCGATTTCCAAGCCCTGGGATTGTTGTTGCTATTTACCTGAATTTGGGGAAGGGCCAAAGTTTGAAAAAAGCTGCCAATACCCCAGATTCCTGCCTTCAGTTCATAACCACTGCTTTTGGATATCTTGCTACATGTCAGTAAACAATGTAAAGCATCTTAATGTATATACCTTTATCATAGTAAATATGCTTAGCGCAGCAAACTTTAAAAATACGCTAAAGCTTGGCTACCAGGAAGTTCACATGTAAATGTAACGTTCAATTGCAGAAATCTACTTTTCCCAAATTCTTGGTATATTTATCTCTCCTCCTCTTATATGTGGTTTATGATCCCTGGTTTTTTTTTTTTTTTTTTTTTTTTTTTTTTTGTGGTACGCGGGCCTCTCACTGCTGTGTGTGGCCTCTCCTGCTGCAGAGCACAGGCTCTGGACGCGCAGGCTCAGCGGCAATGGCTCATGGGCCCAGCCGCTCCGTGGCATGTGGGATCTTCCCGGACCGGGGCACGAACCCGTGTCCCCTGCATCATCAGGCGGACTCTCAACCACTGCGCCACCAGGGAAGCCCTCCCTGTTATTTTTGAATTGACTTGTCATATGTCTGATTTTATTTCAAGTTGCCCCATATCCTTTTTAGAAAATGTTGGAAATAGATACTGTATCTAAAACCAAATTTACAAATACGTTAATAGACTTCATTCAGTCTGAACTTATAATTATTTCAACATTGATTATTATAATTATTTTACTTTACCTCATGTTTTTCAATAATCATTTCATCAAAAATGTTGATATATATATTATCTTTTATTTTAGATAAGCTTGAGATGCTATAATCATGTCCTGGTAAGCTGTAAATAAGAAAAACATATTTAAATGCTTAATTAATTTTATAAAAGCATTATTCATAAAGGACTATAAAATTGCCTGCATTATTTTCTTTTATAAAGTATAAGAAAAGAAAATCTATGTGCTTTCAGGACAACTGCTATCTTTCATTAAAGCCAGTATCAAAATATCTACAAACAATAAATGCTGGAGAGGGTGTGGAGAAAAGGGAACCCTCTTGCACTGTTGGTGGGAATGTAAATTGGTACAACCACTATGGAGAACAGTATGGAGGTTCCTTAAAAAACTAAAAATAGAACTATCAAATGATCTAGCAATCCCACTCCTGGGCATATACCCATAGAAAACCATAATTCAAAAAGATACATGCACTCCAAAGTTCATTGCAGAACTATTTACAATAGCCAGAACGTGGAAGCAACGTAAGTGTCCATCAACAGATGAATGGATAAAGAAGATGTGGCACATATATACAATGGAATATTACTCAGCCATAAGAAGAAATGAAACTGAGTTATTTGCAGTGAGGTGGATGGACCTAAAGTGTGTCATACAGAGTGAAGTAAGTCAGAAAGAGAAAAACAAATACCATATGCTAACACATATATATGGAATCTAAAAAAAAAAAAGTTATGAAGAACCAAGGGGTAGGACAGGAATAAAGACACAGACCTACTAGAGAATGGACTTGAGGACACGGGGAGGGGGAAGGGTAAGCTGAGACAAAGTGAGAGAGCGGCATGGACATATATACACTACTAAATGTAAAATCGATAGCCAGTGGGAAGCAGCGCATAGTACAGGGAGATCAGCTTGGTGCTTTGTGACCACCTAGAGGAATGGGATAGGGAGGGTGGGAGGGAGGGAGATGCAAGAAGGAAGAGATATGGGGATAGATGTATATGTACAGCTGATTCACTTTGTTATAAAGCAGAAACTAACACAGCATTGTAAAGCCATTATATTCCAATAAAGATGTTAAAAAAAAAAGTCAGAGGGATGCCATCAAAAAACCATGCAAATAGTCAAGAACCATATGATCTGCAGAAATTGAGGGAGCTGAACAAGATTGGCAAGAGAAGGGGGTAAGGGCACCAGGAAGAGAGAAAGGACTTTGATAACAGATGTAGTTGACAGTTCTTTATATTCCTTTTACCCGAGGGAGAGCTAAAGATGTATAGGAAGTAACAACTGAAAATTGCTAATTGAGTTTAGAGAACAATTTTAAGTTCTACATTTTAAATCTGTCTTGATCAGTGCACTTTATTTTCAATTACAAAAACCTATTTATATAGCTTTAGCATCAAATATGAACCTTGAGAAAGAAAAGAGCCGGAGATCCCACTTCCTGATTTCAAAATACATATATTACGAAGTTACAGTAATCGAAACAGTCTGGCCTAAAAACAGACATATAGACCAGTGGTACAGAATAGAGAGCCTAGATATAAATCCTTGCATCTATGTCAGGTCAACCGATCTTTGACAAGGGTGCCAAGACTACTCAATGAAGAAAGGACAATCTCTTCAACAAATGGTGTTGGTAAAACTATGTGCAAAAGGATCAAATTTGAGGGAGGAGATATGGGGATATATGTATATGTATAGCTGATTCACTTTGTTATAAAGCAGAAACTAACACACCATTGTAAAACAATTATACTCCAATAAAGATGTTAATAAAAAAAGAATCAAATTTGATCTTTATCTTATACCATACACAAAATTCAACTCAAAATGAATTAAAGATTTAAAATATAAGACCTGAAACTATAAAGCTTCTAGAAGAAAATACAGGGGAAAAGTTTCATGACATTGGTTGTGGCAATAATTTCATGGACATGATACCAAAGCACAGGCAACAAAAGCAAAAATAAAAAAGTAGAACTATATCAACCTGTAAACCTTCTGCACAACAAAGGAAATAATCGTCAGAGTACAAGGGCAACTTATGGAATGGGAGAAAATATTTGCAAACCATATATATTATAAGGGGGTTCATCTCCAACATACATAAAGAGCTCATACAACTCAATAGTAAAAAAGCTAATAATCTGATTTTAAAATGTACTAAAACTTGAATGGACATTTTCCAAAAATGACATACAAATGGCTAATAGATACATGAAAAAACGCTCACAATTGCTAATAATAAAACACTCAGTAATAATCAGGGAAATGCAATCAAAGCTACAATGACATATCACTTCACACTTGTTAGTATGGCTATTATCAAAAAAATAAAATAAAGTAACAGGTGCTGGTGAAGGTGTGTAAAATTGGAACTCCTGCACACAGTTGGTGGAATGTAAAATGGTGCAGCTGCTATGGAAAACGTTATGCAAGTTCCTCAAAAAATTAAAAGTAGAACTGATACCATATGATCTAGCAATCCCATTTCTAGGTATTTATCCAAAAGAACTGAATCAGAATATCAAAGAGATGTTAGCACCCTTATGTTCATTGCAGCACTATTCAAAACAGTATGGAAGCATGCTAAATGTCTGTTGACAGATGAATGGATAAAGAAAATGTGCTATATATATGGAATACTGCTCACCCTTTAAAAAGAAGGAAATTCTGCAATATGTGGCAACATGGATGAATCTTGAGGACATTATACTAAATGAAATAAACCAGTCATAAAAAGACTGCATGATTCCACCTATATGTGGCATCTAAAGTAGTCAAATTCATAGAGTCAAAGAGCAGAATGGTGGTCGCCAGGGGCTGGGGGGAGGGGGAAATGGGGAGTTACTAATCAACAGGCGTAAAACTTCAGGGAAGCAAGATGAATAAGCTCTAGATCTGCTGTACAACCTTTTACCTACATTCAGCAGTAGTATATTGTACACTTAAAAATTTGTTAAAAGGGTAGATGTCATGTTAAGTGTTCTTTCCACATTAAAAATGTCGGTAGACGTTGAGAAAGGCAAACTACCCTCTGTAACAGTGGCTCACGTGATTGTGGGGGAAGGCAAGCCCAAAATCTGCAGGGTAAGCTGGCAGCCTGGAAGCCCAGGGGAGAGCTGCAGTTCAAGTCTGAAGCCAGTGTCCTGGCAGAATTCCGTCTTCCTAAGTGGGGTAAGTCTTTTTTCTATTAAGCCTTCAACCAATTGGATGAGGCGCACCCCTATTACAGAGGGTAAAGAGAGTCAAACACACACACACACACACACACACACACACACACACACACACACACTGTTAGTTCTGCTTTTATGGAGAACCCTGAAATGCAATGACACTCTGGAAAAGGTAAAACTATGGTAGTAGTGAAAGAATCAGTGGTTGCCAGAGGTTCCAGGGGAAGGATGAACAGATAAATGGGTGAAGCACAGGGCATTTTTAGGGCAGTGAAACTATGCTGTATGATACTACAGTGGTGGATACATGTTATTATCCATTTGTCAAAACCCATAGAATGTACAACACAAAGAGTGAACCCTAATGTAAATCGTGGACTTCGATAATATGTCAACATTGGTCCATTGACTGTAACAAATGTACCACACTGACACTTTAGGGGGGCTGTGTATGTGTGTTGTAGGGAGAGGAGGTATAAGAACTCTGTGCTTTCTGCTCAATTTTACTGTGAACCTAAACTGCTCTAAAAATTAAAGCATATCGATTTGTTTAAAATGGAAAAAAAAGGAAACTCAATCTCATTAGAAATCCAGGAATGTAAATTAAACCACAATAAGAATATCACTTTAGATCCACCGTATTAGAAAAATTAATTTTAAAAATACAAAATATTATTGAAGATGTGGCAGATTAGGAACTTTTATATCGCTGTTGGGAGTATGTATTGGCACAATCACTTTAGAAAAAAATTTGGCATTAGCTAGTAAAGTTGAAGCAATTCCACTCCTGGATACAGATCCTAGAGCAAAGGGTCTCAAAGTGTCCCCTGACTAGTATCATCAGTAACACCTGGGAACTTGTTAGAAATGGAATTATGTATCAAGCCCTACTCCAGAGCTACTGAATTAGAAACTATGGAGTTCGGCCCAGCAATCTGTTTAAAGAAGCTGTACAGGTGATTTCAGTGCACAAAATACTCTGAGAACTACTGTCTTAAAAAGAAACTCTTACATGTGTGTTCCAGATGACAAGTACAAGAATGTTCAGAGCAATACTATTTACAATAGCAAAACATTAAAACCAGGCAAATCTGCATCAACAGGATAAAGTATAAATAAATTATGGCATTTTAATACAGTGGAATACCATACAGAAGTGAAAATAAAGGAAGGAAGGAATAGTTACAAGTATGAATATGGATAAATCTCTCAAAATAAGAGTAAAGAAACAGATTGCAAAAGGTCATTCAATTTACATAAAGTTGGAAAACATCCACAGGTAAATAAAACATAGCTAGGGATAAATACCTATGATTTAAAATCATAAAGAGAGGGAATGATAAACAAATTCATGGTTGTTACCTCTGGGGAGAAAGAAAGGGGATACAATTAGTTATTCGCACAGTGGAGCCTTCAAAAATATTGCTAATACTCCATTTTTTAAGCTAGATGGTAGATACACAGGTATTCATTTTATCATTTTTCCTCAGAACTTACATTTACACATACATTATATATATTAATATCTATGTAAGAAATACTTCGTAATTTAAAAACTTAAAAATTAAGCCTATATCCATCATTATTTTCAATAAACGGCTCAAGAAAATAATTGTGTTACTGCTCTATTTTAGAAGCTGAGGAAAACTGGACTCCAACTTACATAAAATTTACTTTAATTTCTTCGCTCCAGCATGGATGAGATCCACTTGCAACACTGGTCTGGTACACAGTGTGCTGAAAGGAAACTTCCACAAAGGGGCGCACAGTATCCTGAAACATATAATTAACACCGACTAGATTTTTGTAATATTTTATGTAGTTGATAAAAGGTAGAAGTTAGTTACTGGCTGATAACTGGATGGCTTACTTTTCCCAGTTTTTCAAACAACCATTATTCATTCATTCATTCAATTAACATTTCTTCAACCTATTCAATATTAGGTACTACTTTGCTTGGATCCAAAAATAAATGGAAATCCTTAAGGGTTTTTATCTTAAGTCTATCAGGAGAAATTAAACAGGTAAACAAATAATTGCAATGAAATGTAAGAAATATATTCGAGGTATAATAGTAACTCAGGAGAGAGAATGATTAACTCTCTGGGGTGAGGACAAGGAGAACTTCACAGAGAAAACATTGCTTGGGCTTGAGCTTTGAAACATAAAATAGTAGTTCATGTGGCCAATAAAACGGAGGTATGGTGGCCATTCCAGGCAAAGGAAAGGGCATATACGGAGGCCTTCTAGAACAAGTAGCAGTATGATATGATACCGCTGTGGGCTGATGAGAAATGTGGCTGATTGGTATGTAAGAACCAGATCATTACAGAGTTTGGTAGCCATTCTAAGGAGCTACAATTGTAAGGAGTTTGCACCTTATTCTATAGACCCTGAGAGCAGGGTAGCAGAGAATGAAATAGTTAGAATTACATTTTATAAAGAGCACCTTCACTGTGTTATGGAGAGTAAACTAGAATTAGATGGATAGTCCAGTTAGGGGCCAGTTGCAATTCAGGGAAAACATGATCAAAACGGCACTTTATAGAAGTGTTAAATACTTATCTCATTTAAGATCTCATCTGAGGTTACGGATTTGATTGTTTCTTTATGTCTGAGGCGAGACACGGATGATATCAAATAAGTAGGCATATCCAAGGCTCTTCTGAAAATCAATATAGAGATATGCACTTTAATTAATTTTAATATTAGTTTTGGTGGGAGTAGCTGGGTTTTTGCTTATGCTTATAGAGATATATAAGTCAGCTACCCTGGATCTTACAGAGTTTGCTTTGGATCTTCATAACATAGGTGGTTAGAGATAAATACGTGACAATCACTACTCTGAAAGGGTAGCTCCTAAATGCTGAACTATGGATTGGAACCAGTCTGTGACAGAGTTTTCACTGACCTTCAGCAAAAGGAAAAAAATAGAGCAAGTAATACTTTGAGACTATATTATTCCTATTTTTGGTGTTACAATTTTCTTTTTTTTTACAAATTGATTATTATAGAAAATGGTGGTAATTTTATAATGTCCTTATTTCACAAAACAGCCTTGAAATGTGAATTTGTTTTGAGAATATCAATTCTATCATAAATAAAGTATTTTATAATATAAAACACAGGCAAAACCTTTAAGAGGTTTTAACTATAGATTCATAGCTAATAAGCAAAATATTTGTTTTTCATATGTAGAGTTCATGGGATGTGGTAAACATAAAATAAGCAAGTAGAGCACATAAGTGTTAAATGTAGACAGAGAGGGTTACTCAGTATTCCTGAGGTACCTGGGCACTAAATATTCACAATACATAAATTATACATGAGATTAAATATATGAAACACTTGATATTCAGGTTATACTAAATATTCATGAGTATTTAATATTCATGGTGCCTTAATTTGGCCACTCTGACCGTACATATCCTCTGCCCAAGAAACGCAAATAAAACACACTGAGTGCCTGCAGGTGAGATAGGTAAGATCTGATTTTTGTAGAAGTCACCTAAAATGATAAATCCAAAATGGAGCTTACTCTCTCCTGTAGTCTATATACTTCCAATACTGTGAGGGGACAGTGGCAGAGAACAGTGTAAGTAGCAATAGCAGCTTAAGTTTTCACAATAGGGAATAGGGACAGAAGGTATTTATTTGATATAGCACCCAAACATATACATGTTAAAGGTAGTTTGGGCATCTCACACTTCTGAAAATTTGTAATACACAGCAATGACAGTAAGTTTGACTATCCAAATGAAGATTTCAACTTTCATTTAGTTTCTGTATATTGAGCATTAATAAAGTGCAAAGTTTTAGTAAGAAGACAGTACAGAAATTTACATTTAAGACATCTTTTGCAACTCCAAAAATTGGTGCAATTGCCTTACCTATTAACTATTGCTTTCCTTGTAGGAATATTATAAGCCCTCAATATTCTGAAAATAATCTTAATATCTCCATCACAGATAGTCTGTGCTGCCACTTTTTTCCTTTCTTGCCTCTGAGGCTTTAACTTTCTTCGTCGTTCAAGAAGCTTACAAACTGCACCTGTCAACTGGCTAAAGAGTAAAAAATGATCAATCATATAGATACAAGATAACTTAAAATTTGAAAGATATCAATTTTTTAAATTAATTATTATAAATAAGGCCATTATTCTGAACCATCTTCTCTCCATTGTGGAGGGGAGACAGAGTTGTCTTAGACCCAAGGAAAGAATCTTTTTCTGAGCATAGAAGAGATGCTATGTTAAGAGAGAATGTGATTGCTCCATGTCATTTAGGTGTATGGTCCAAGAAGAAACAAGGGCATGGAGAGGTAATTTCATGAAACATGATGTTATATCAAAGGATTATTCATTTTATAGGAATCGTTCTCTTGAAAGTGGTTAGATACTCAACTTTTCTACATGGTTCTGAATAGGAGTTAGTTATATGTGCTGCCAACCCTGGCAACACAAACCTATGCAATTATAGCTTTATGGTCACACTTATTTTCCTCCAAAGACTGAAAATAAAACACAGACTTCAGACTATACTACAAAGCTATAGTCATCAAAACAGTATGGTACTGGCACAAAAGTAGAAATATAGATCAATGGAACAGGATAGAAAGCCCAGAAATAAACCCATGCACCTATGGTCAATTAATCTATAAATATGACAAAGGAGGCAAGACTATACAGTGGAGGAAAGACAGTCTCTTCAACAAATGGTGCTGGGAAAACTGGACAGCTACATGTAAAAAAATGAAAGTGGAACATTCTTTAACACCATACACAAAAATAAACTCAAAATGGATTCAAGACCTAAATATGAGACCAGACACTATAAAACTCTTAGAGGAAAACATAGGCAGAACACCCTCTGACATAAATCACAGCAATATCTTTTTCAATCCATCTCCCAGAGTAATGGAAATAAAAACACACATAAACAAATGGGGCCTAATTAAACTCAAAAGCTTTTGCACAGCAAAGGAAAGCATAAACAAAATGAAAAGACAACCCACAGAATGGGAGAAAATATTTGCAAATAATGTGACTGACAAGGGATTAGTCTCCAAAATTTACAAACAGCTCATGTGGCTTAATATCATCAAAACAAACAACCTAATCAAAAACTGGGCAGAATACCTAAATAGACATTTCTGCAAAGACATACAGATGGCCAAGAGGCACATGAAAATATGTTCAACAACACTAATTATTAAAGAAATGCAAATCAAAACTACAATGAGATATCACCTCACATCAGTCAGAACGGTTATCACCAAAAAATCCACAAATGGGCTTCCCTGGTGGCACAGTAGTTAAGAATCCACCTGCCAATGCAGGGGACACATGTTCGAGCCCTGGGCCGGGAAGATGCCACATGCCGCAGAGCAGCTAAGCCCATGTGCCGCAACTACTGAGCCTGCACTCTAGAGCCCATGAGCCACAACTACTGAAGTCCAGGTGCCTAGAGCCTATGCTCCGCAACAAGGGAAGCCACTGCAATGAGAAGCCTGTGCACTGCAACAAAGAGTAGCCCCTGCTTACCCCAACTAGAGAAAGCCTGTGCACAGCAACAAAGACCCAATGCAGCCAAAAATAAATAAATAAGTAAATTTATTTATTAAAAAAAATCCACAAACAATAAATGCTGGAAAGGGTGTGGAGAAAAGGGAACCCTCTTGCACTGTTGGTGGGAATGTAAATTGATAGAGTCACTATGGAAAACAGTATGGAGGTTCCTTAAAAAACTAAAAATAGAACTACCATATGACCTAGCAATCCCACTATTGGGCATATACCCAGAGGAAACCATAATTCAAAAAGACACATGCACCCCAATGTTCACAGCAGCACTATTTACAATAGCCAGGACATGGAAGCAACCTAAACGTCCACTGACAGAAGAATGGATAAAGAAGATGTGGTACATATATACAATGGAATATTAGCCATTAAAAAGAATGAAATAATGCCACTGCAGTAACATGGATGGTCCTAGAGATTGTCATACTGTGTAAAGTGAGACAGAGAAATAGAACTATCATATGATATCACTTATATGCAGAATCTAAAAAAAAGATACAAATAAACTTATTTACAAAACAGAAACAGACTCACAGACTTAGAGAACAAACTTATGGTTACCCAGGGGAAGAGGGATAGTTAGGGAGTTTGGGATTGACATGTACACACTGCTGTATTTAAAATGGATAACCAACAAGGACCTATTGTATAGCACAGGGAACTCTTGCTCAATATTCTGTAACAATCTGACTGGGAAAAGAATTTGAAAAAGAATAGATACATGTATATGTATATGTATAATTGAATCACTTTGTTGTACAGCTGAAACTAACACATTGTTAATCAACTGTACTCCAATAAAAAATAAAAAGTTTAAAAAAAATAAGTTTTCATCATTGACACACACACACTACTATATACAAAATAGATAGCTAATAAGGACCTACTGTATAGCACAGAGAACTCTACTCAACACTCTGTAATGGCCTATATGGGAAAAGAGTCTAAAAAGGAGTGGATATATGTATATGTGTAACAGATTCCCTTTGCTGGACACCTGCAACCAACACAACATGGTAAATCAACTCTACCCCAGTAAAAATTTTATTTTTAAAAATTTACTTATTTTTGGCTGTGTTGGGTCTTTGTTGCTGCACATGGGCTTTCTCTAGTTGCGACGAGCAGGGGCTACTCTTCTTACGGTGCACGGGCTCCTCATTGCAGTGGCTTCTCTTGTTGCAGAGCACAGGCCCTAGGCACATGGGCTTCAGTAGTTGTGGCGTGTGGTATCAGTAGTTGTAGCACCCAGGCTTAGTTGCTCCGTGGCATGTGGGATCTTCCCGGACCAGGGCTCTAACCTGTGTCCCCTGCATTGGCAGGCGGATTCTTAACCACTGCGCCACCAGGCAAGTCCCTATCTCAGTAAAAATTTTTTAAAAGCAAGTTTTCATTTAAAAAATGTGCCCACGGGCTTCCCTGGTGGCGTAGTGGTTGAGAGTCCGCCTGCCGATGCAGGGGACACGGGTTCGTGCCCTGGTCCAGGAGGATCCCATATGCCGTGGAGCGGCTGGGCCCGTGAGCCATGGCCGCGGAGCCTGTGTGTCTGGAGCCTGTGCTCCACAACGGGAAAGGCCCCAACAATGAGAGGCCCGCGTACCGCAAAAAAAAAAAAAAAAAAAAAATGTGCCCATGGAGTTAGGGACTTCCGGGGAAGATGGTGGAAGAGTAAGACGCGGAGATCACCTTCCTCCTCACAGATACACCAGAAATACAGCTACACGGGGAACAACTCCTACAGAACACCTACTGTACGCTGGCAGAAGACCTCAGACCTCCCAAAAGGCAAGAAACTCCCCACGTACCTGGGTAGGGCAAAGCGGAGAGATTCCCACACAGAGGATCGGTGCCAACCGGCACTCACCAGCCCAAGAGGCTTGTCTGCTCGGCCGCCGGGGTGGGCAGCGCTGGGAGCTGAGGCTCGGGCTTCAGTCGGAGAGCAGGGAGAGGACTGGGGTTGGCGGCGTGAACACAGCCTGAAGGGGCTAATGCGCCACAGCTAGCCGGGGGGGAGTCCGGGAAAACTCTGGAGCTGCCGAAGAGGCAAGAGACTTTTTCTTCCCTCTTTGTTTCCTGGTGCGCGAGGAGAGGGGATTAAGAGCGCTACTTGGAGGAGCTCCAGAGAAGGGCGCGAGCCGCGGCTGAAAGCGCGGACCCCAGAGACGGGCGGGGGATGCTGGGGCTGCTGCTGCCGCCACGAGGCCTGTGTGCGAGCGCAGGTCACTGTCCACGACCCCCTTCTGGGGAGCCTGTGCAGCCCGTCACTGCCGGGGTCCCGGGAACCAGGGACGTCTTCCCTGGGAGAACGCACAGAGCGCCTCGGGCTGGTGCAACATCACGCAGGCCTCTGCCGCTGCAGGCTCCACCCGCACTCCGTGCCCCTCCCTGCCCCCCGGCCTGAGTGAGCCAGAGTCTCTGAAGCGGCTGCTCCTTTAACCCTGTCCTGTCTGAGTGAAGAACAGACGCCCTCCGGCGACCTACATGGAGAGGTGGGGCCAAATCCAAAGCTGAGACCCGGGAGCTGTGAGAACAAAGAAGAGAAAGGGAAATCTCTCCCAGCAGCCTCAGAAGCAGTGGATTAAAGCTCCACAATCAACTTGATGTACCCTGAATCTGTGGAATACATGAATAGACAACAAATCATCCCAAATTGAGGAGCCAGGAGTCAGTGCTGTGCCTCTGAGGTGGGAGAGCCAACTTCAGGACACTGGTCCACAAGAGACCTCCCAGCTCCACATAATATCAAACGGCGAAAATCTTCCAGAGATCTCCATCTCAACACCAGCACCCAGCTTCACTCAACGACCAGCAAGCTACAGTGCTGGACACCCTATGCCAAACAACTAGCAAGACAGGAACACAACGCCACCCATTAGCAGAGAGGCTGCCTAAAATCATAAAAAGTCCACAGACACCCCAAAATACACCATCAGACGTGGACCTGTCCACCAGAAAGACAAGATCCAGCCTCATCCACCAGAACACAGGCATTAGTCCCCTCCACCAGGAAGCCTACACAACCCACTGAACCAACCTTAGCCACTGGGGACAGACACCAAAAACAACGGGAACTACGAACTTGCAGCCTGCAAAAAGGAGATCCCAAACACAGTAAGATAAGCAAAATGAGAAGACAGAAAAACACACAGCAGAAGAAGGAGCAAGATAAAAACCCACCAGACCTAACAAATGAAGAGGAAATAGGCAGTCTACCTGAAAAAGAATTCAGAATAATGATAGTACAGATAATCCAAGATTCTATTTCCAAGATCCAAAATTTTGGAAATAGAATAGACAAAATGCAAGAAACAGTTAACAAGGACCTAGAAGAACTAAAGATGAATCAAGCATCAATTAAAAACACAATAAATGAAATGAAAAATACTCTAGATGGGATCAATAACAGAATAACTGAGGCAGAAGAACGGATAAGTGATGTGGAAGATAAAATAGTGGAAATAACGGATGCAGAGCAAAATAAAGAAAAAAGAATGAAAAGAACAGAGGACAGTCTCAGAGACCTCTGGGACAACATTAAACGCACCAACATTTGAATTATAGGGGTTCCAGAAGAAGAAGAGAAAAAGAAAGGGACTGAGAAAATATTTGAAAAGATTATAGTTGAAAACTTCCCTAATATAGGAAAGGAAATAGTTAATCAAGTCCAGGAGGCACAGAGAGTCCCATACAGAATAAATCCAAGGAGAAATATGCCAAGACACATATTAATCAAACTGTCAAAAATTAAACACA
The DNA here is from genome assembly GCF_964341445.2 of Mesoplodon mirus. Taxonomy (NCBI): domain Eukaryota; kingdom Metazoa; phylum Chordata; class Mammalia; order Artiodactyla; family Ziphiidae; genus Mesoplodon; species Mesoplodon mirus. The sequence goes on along the minus strand of NC_138977.1, from coordinate 198,549,420 downwards.
AAGAAATCATCTTAAAAGCAGCAAGGGAAAAACAACAAATAACACACAAGGGAATCCCCATCAGGTTAACAGCTGATCTCTCAGCAGAAACTCTACAAGCCAGAAGGGACTGGCAGGACATAATTAAAGTGATGAAGGAGAAAAACCTGCAACCAAGACTACTCTACCCAGCAAGGATCTCATTCAGATTTGATGGAGAAATTAAAACGTTTACAGACAAGCAAAAGCTGAGAGAGTTCAGCACCACCAAACCAGCTTTACAGCAAATGCTAAAGGAACTTCTCTAGGCAAGAAACACAATAGAAGGAAAATACCTACAATAACAAACCCAAAACAATTAAGGAAATGGGAATAGGAACATACATATCAATAATTACCTTAAATGTAAATGGACTAAATGTTCCCACCAAAAGACACAGATTGGCTGAATGGATACAAAAACAAAACCCATATATATGCTGTCTACAAGAGACCCACTTCAGACCTAGAGACACATACAGACTGAAAGTAAGGGGATGGAAAAAGATATTCCATGCAAATGGAAATCAAAAGAAAGCTGGAGTAGCAATTCTTATATCAGACAAAATAGACTTTAAAATAAAGACTATTACAAGAGACAAAGAAGGATACTACATAATGATCAAGGGATCAATCCAAGAAGAAGATATAACAATTGTAAATATTTATGCGCCCAACATAGGAGCACCTCAATACATAAGGCAAATACTAACAGCCATAAAAGGGGAAATCGACAGTAACACACTCATAGTAGGGGACTTTAAAACCCCACTTTCACCAATGTACAGATCATCCAAAATGAAAATAAATAAGGAAACACAAGCTTTAAATGGTACATTAAACAAGATGAACTTAATTGATATTTATAGGACATTCCATCCAAAAACAACAGAATACACATTTTTCTCAAGTGCTCATGGAACATTCTCCAGGATAGATCATATCTTGGGTCACAAATCAAGCCTTGGTAAATTTAAGAAAATTGAAATTGTATCAAGTATCTTTTCCGAGGACAATGCTATGAGACTAGACATCAATTACAGGAAAAGATCTGTAAAAAATACAAACACATGGAGGCTAAACAATACACTATTCAATGACGAAGTGATCACTGAAGAAATCAAAGAGGAAATAAAAAAATACCTAGAAACAAATGACAATGGAGACATGACGACCCAAAACCTATGGGACGCAGCAAAAGCAGTTCTAAGGGGGAAGTTTATAGCAATACAATCCCACCTTAAGAAACAGGAAACATCTCGAGTAAACAACCTGACCTTGCACCTAAAGCAATTAGAGAAAGAAGAACAAAAACATCCCAAAGTTAGCAGAAGGAAAGAAATCATAAAAATCAGATCAGAAATAAATGAAAAAGAAATGAAGGAAACGATAACAAAGATCAATAAAACTAAAAGCTGGTTCTTTGAGAAGATAAACAAAATTGATAAACCATTAGTCAGACTTATCAAGAAAAAAAGGGAGAAGACTCAAAGCAATAGAATTAGAAATGAAAAAGGAGAAGTAACAACTGACACTGCAGAAATACAAAAGATCATGAGAGATTACTACAAGCAACTCTATGCCGATAAAATGGACAACCTGGAAGAAATGGACAAATTCTTAGAAATGCACAACCTGCCAAGACTGAATCAGGAAGAAATAGAAAATATGAATAGACCAATCACAAGCACTGAAATTGAAACTGTGATTAAAAATCTTCCAACAAATAAAAGCCCAGGACCAGATGGCTTCACAGGCGAATTCTATCAAACATTTAGAGAAGAGCTAACACCTATCCTTCTCAATCTCTTCCAAAATATAGCAGAGGGAGGAGCACTCCCAAACTCATTCTACGAGGCCACCATCACCTTGATACCAAAACCAGACAAGGATGTCACAAAGACAGAAAACTACAGGCCGATATCACTGATGAACATAGATGCAAAAATCCTCAACAAAATACTAGCAAACAGAATCCAACAGCACATTAAAAGGATCATACACCATGATCAAGTGGGGTTTATTCCAGGAATGCAAGGATTCTTCAATATACGCAAATCAATCAATGTGATACACCATATTAACAAATTGAAGAAGAAAAACCATATGATCATCTCAATAGATGCAGAGAAAGCTTTCGACAAAATTCAACACCCATTTATGATAAAAACCGTGCAGAAAGTAGGCATAGAGGGAACTTTCCTCAACATAATAAAGGCCATATATGACAAACCCACAGCCAACATCGTCCTCAATGGTGAAAAACTGAAACCATTTCCACTAAGATCAGGAACAAGACAAGGCTGCCCACTCTCACCACTCTTATTCAACTTAGTTTTGGAAGTTTTAGCCACAGCAATCAGAGAAGAAAAAGAAATAAAAGGAATCCAAATTGGAAAAGAAGAAATAAAGCTGTCACTGTTTGCAGATGACATGATACTATACATAGAGAATCCTAAAGATGCTACCAGAAAAGTATTAGAGCTAATCAATGAATTTGGTAAAGTAGCAGGATACAAAATTAATGCACAGAAATCTCTGGCATTCCTGTACACTAATGACGAAAAATCTGAAAGTGAAATCAAGAAAACACTCCCATTTACCATTGCAACAAAAAGAATAAAATATCTAGGAATAAACCTACCTAAGGAGACAAAAGACCTGTATGCAGAAAACTATAAGACACTGATGAAAGAAATTAAAGATGATACAAATAGATGGAGAGATATACCATGCTCCTGGATTGGAAGAATCAATATTGTGAAAATGACTCTACTACCCAAAGCAATCTACAGATTCAATGCAATCCCTATCAAACTACCAATGGCATTTTTCACAGAACTAGAACAAAAAATTTCAAAATTTGTTTGGAAAAACAAAAGACCCCAAATAGCCAAAGCAATCTTGAGAACGAAAAACAGAGCTGGAGGAATCAGGCTCCCTGACTTCAGACTATACTACAAAGCTACAGTAATCAAGACAGTGTGGTACTGGCACAAAAACAGAAAGATAGATCAATGGAACAGGATAGAAAGCCCAGAGATAAACCTACGCACATATGGTCAACTTATCTTTGATAAAGTAGGCAGGAATGTACAGTGGAGAAAGGACAGCCTCTTCAATAAGTGGTGCTGGGAAAACTGGACAGGGACATGTAAAAGTATGAAATTAGATCATTCCCTAACACCATACACAAAAATAAGCTCAAAATGGATTAAAACCCTAAATGTAAGGCCAGAAACTATCAAACACTTAGAGGAAAACATAAGCAGAACACTCTCTGATATAAATCACAGCAAGATCCTTTTGGACTCACCTCCTAGAGAAATGGAAATAAAAACAAAGATAAACAAATGGGACCTAATGAAACTTCAAAGCTTTTGCACAGCAAAGGAAACCATAAACAAGACCAAAAGACAACCCTCAGAATGGGAGAAAATATTTGCAAATGAAGCAACTGACAAAGGTTTAATCTCCAAAATTTATAAGCAGCTCATGCAGCTCAATAGCAAAAAAACAAACAACCCAATCCAAAAATGGGCAGAAGACTTAAATAGGCATTTCTCCAAAGAAGATATACAGACTGCCAACAAACACATGAAAGAATGCTCAACGTCATTAATCATTAGGGAAATGCAAATCAAAACTACAATGAGATATCATCTCACACCAGTCAGAATGGCCATCATCAAGAAATCTAGAAACAATAAATGCTGGAGAGGGTGTGGAGAAAAGGGAACACTCTTGCACTGCTGGTGGGAATGTGAATTGGTACAGCCACTATGGAGAACAGTATGGAGGTTCCTTAAAAAACTAAAAATAGAACTACCATATGACCCAGCAATCCCACTACTAGGCATATACCCTGAGAAAACCATAATTCAAAAAGAGACATGTACCAAAATGTTCATTGCAGCTCTATTCACAATAGCCCGGAGATGGAAACAACCTAAGTGTCCATCATCGGATGAATGGATAAAGAAGATGTGGCACATATATACAATGGAATATTACTCAGCCATAAAAAGAAACGAAACTGAGCTATTTGTAATGAGGTGGATAGACCTAGAGTCTGTCATACAGAGTGAAGTAAGTCAGAAAGAGAAAGACAAATACTGTATGCTAACACATATATATGGAATTTAAGAAAAAAAAATGTCATGAAGAACCTAGGGGTAAACAGGAATAAAGACACAGACCTACTTGAGAATGGACTTGAGGATATGGGGAGGGGGAATGGTAAGCTGTGACAAAGCGAAAGAGAGGCATGGACATATATACAGTACCAAACGTAAGGTAGATAGATAGTGGGAGGCAGCTGCATAGCACAGGGAGATCAGCTCGGTGCTTTGTGACCGCCTGGAGGGGTGGGATAGGGAGGGTGGGAGGGAGGGAAACGCAAGAGGGAAGGGATGAGGGAACAGATGTATATGTATGACTGATTCACTTTGTTATAAAGCAGAAACTAATAAAAAAATTTTCTAAAAAAAAAAAATGTGCCCATGAAAGAATTACTTCAAGGTATATTTTAGAATAGAACCCCCCCCCGCCAAAAATAGATTTCAGCATCCTACCCCAATTAAAACCTTATTATTAATACTAAGAATCTGCAAGTGGTCCCAGGGCGGTTTCCCCAAACGCAGCATCCCTAATTTCTGCTCCCACCCTTAAGTTTCGCAGATAGGACAGTATGAGAACTGAGCTACTTCAGCCAAAGGCTCCCCCAACTGCTGCCTGTGGATCACAGAGCCCTTATATGGCTGAGGATTCCGTTTTGAAAGGGAGAGATTACAGGCTTAGTGTGTGGTGCTACCAGCAATGACTTTTGCAGTAGAGGTCTCGGGACAGGGAAATCTTAGGGCAAAACTAATTTGGGACAAAGGTATTTCTTTTTTTTTTTCTTTCTTGCCCTAAGAACTATCAATAAGGAGAGAGTTAAAATCTAAAATATTATACAATTGAAAATACAAATCATATAGCTATGTCCAAAATGCAATTTTAAAATGACCAAAAATATTTAAGTCACTGTATTTCATTTTATACTTTGTAATTGCATTTTGACATTAACTTAATTAATATAAAAATAGAGAACTTATTAGAGGACTTTGAAGGTATTATCTTATAGCTTTATATTTTGTACTTAAATAATAATAATTTTAGTATGTACCTTGCAGATACAGTTTCTTCATAATCAGCCACAATATCTGATAAGTTAAATTTGCTAACTTTGGCAATTCTTTTCATTATCAACCTTCTCATCTACAAAAAAATTTTTAGAATTTAAAGAAATGCACAGTTTATATTTTAAGATTAAGTATATACAATGTTACTGGTGTCACTATTTTTTACTCCTAATTTTTTCAAGCAATGAATGGAAAGGGGAATTAGGTAAGTGAAAGTATGGTTCTGTTTGCTACCATTATTAAAATCATTCCTAACGCTCTCATTAATGTCCCTCTCATCTCTTTTTCCACCTAACTCACAGTATACGTGGACAGAGCTAATCTTCACCAAAGGAGATGATTATCCTGTGAATGTGTTTCTACAACAGTCACTTGTACACACACAAATCTTGATCCACAAGGAAATGTGGTCACATTTCTGTATTTCCTTTGAGTCCATCCTATTCTGACCTTAAGCTCTCTTTCTGTCAGCTTGGTAAGATATTTAGTGCTTGAACAGAGCCATTCCCCTAAGCCCTTGCTACTTGCAGAACCCACAGACCTTGGTTCCTCCAAGGACTCTGCAATTCTTCTTTTTAGTCTAAGGAAATCCCTCCCTTTCTCCTCTAACCTCATGCTTCACAACGGGTTTAGACTTTTAGAAATGAAACCAGGAAGAAGTGTGTCTGGAGGCAATTTTCTGCTTTCTGTCCTGCCACAAATCATCCCAAAGATAATGTAACCTAGAGCCTAATGATCTGCTTAAATTCGACAGGAAAATGGGGTGATAGGAGAATGGGAAATTATAATTCCTAAGAATTACCCTGCCATGTGGGGAACAAATTGTTTCCTTTGAAGGTGAACCACACCCCTCCTCCCTCTGACCCCATCATTGTGCTTGAGCCTTCTCACTTGTGCTTTCTCTCTCTGTCTTTCTCTCTTTCTCTCTCCCTCTCCCTTACTCCCTTGCTATCACACAGACTGAGCTCCTTGCTGTTCCCCCCATAGGCCACGCATATTCCTTCCTCACAGTTTTCACATGTGATTCCATCAGCCTGGAATGTTCTTCTCCCAAAAAACCTCCATGGCTAGATCCTTGAGTTCACTTCAGGTCTTTTGCTGAAGCGTTAGCTTCTCTTTCCTTGATCTAAGGAAGGCTTTCCCTTATTTAAAATCACACCTGACCCCCCCACCCCCATACACACTCCTGTCCTCTCTTCCTACTTCACTTGTCATAGTGCATATCACTTTCTAACATACTAATGTTCTGTTCATTATCTGACTTCCTCCACCAGAACGACCTCCTCTAGGAGGCCAGGGATTTTAGTCTATTTTGTTTACTGCTGTAATTCTAGTGTCTAGTATAATGACTGATTCATAGCAGGTGCCCAATAAGTATTTATTGAGTAAATTAATGAAAGGGATAGGTTGAGGAGAAGCACTGGCCTCTTAGATGCAAATATTTCAGCAAAACTTTATCTAGCAATCCTTGAGACTGCTGGGACTTTACTGCTCCAATCCCGGCCTCAGCGACCACTGACCCCAGTAACACAGCAGGAAGTGTAATGCATATAACTCACAGTCCCTCCCACAGCAGGATTTAAACACGATGGCCCTATTAGGCCTCCAGTGTCAAAGCAGGATTCCAGTACCTGTAATTAAAGTAATTATCCCTTGAACTTGTAGTTTTAAACTATCCTGAGATAGCAAAGAAGTCTTCACAAGAAGGTGAAACCCAATCACACAATGTTCTTAAAACTCCTTCCCAGGATTCCTATATGAAAGTCAAGAATCCTCAGACACTTGCTCTCTTACCACCTTCCTGATCTTTTGCTGCCCTCCCTTCTGGGCTTCCTCATACACCAAAAAAAGAGAAGGCATAAGAAGGATATGTATTCTCTTTTCTTATGAGTAAGAACACCTCTTTATTTCCTAAGACATAAATATCATTATTAAATCACATCTCAACTTAAAAAAATATATATGGAGCTAATGAAGAAGGTGTAGGAGGGGCAAGAGTGAGTGGAAAAAGTCTGCCAGCGATAAAGAGGAGGTGCTCTTTCAGGCTACAATAGCTATAGTGGTCTGCATTTCCACCACACTTCCATAGGAACAGAGTACAAACTAGCATAGCCCTTGAGGTTCTATCTTATTTGCCCCTTACTTCAGAAGTAAAGCAAGGCAGACATTGTTATTGTCTGTTTGTTTGTTTTTTTTGTGGTACGCGGGCCTCTCACTGTTGTGGCCTCTCCCATTGCAGAGCACAGGCTCGGGACGCGCAGGCTCAGCAGCCATGGCTCACAGGCCTAGCCACTCTGCAGCATGTGGGATCTTCCCGCACCGGGGCACGAACCCGTGTCCCCTGTATCGGCAGGCGGACTCTCAACCACTGCACCACCAGGGAAGCCCTATTGTCTGTTTTTATAGAACAATAAGGCAGGACTCAGTGCATAGATTACCCGCCCAAAGACAAGCAGGATGGTCAGAACAGGTCTTCACATACCTGCCTAGGGATTTTCTAGTCACACAAGGTTGCTTCTCTCCTGTCTCCACAAGGGATTTGTATGTATCTCTTAGATCTTTCCATGGCTCTCTGCTTCTTTTCAAGTTACCCTAAAAGGCTGCTCTGGTGCCCAATAGCAAAGGTTATAGATTCTACTCTTGCAGAAGTCTTAGAAACCTCCTCAGCCTTCAATTTTATCCCTTACTTCATTAATTGTTCAAACATTTCTCAACATTTTCTGAGTGAAGAGCACTGTGCTGGGCATTATGGATCTATATACATATAGTCGCTGGAGCGATGAGGGGTCAGTAGAAAGAAATCAGGAGGGAAATTCAGTGAGGGATTCCACCTCAAACCTGGTTTAGGCTTTGTTAGGGTGTTCTGTCTCCTAGTAGCTCCTCCACCCCTTTGTCCCGTGAACTGCTCTGGTGTACGGCATTATGAGTTATTAATAAAACTAGGGATTCTGGCAAAATGCTGGCGTGCTTCCCAAAGTGAACTTTTAGGGTCAAAAAGAGATGGGAAGTCTTTAACGTTCATTTGTAAACAGAAACAGTTGGGATATGCTTTAATAATGAGTTTGCTGTCAATTGAAGTAACTGCTGCATCAACAATGTACATCAACAGTGTACATTTACAGATGGTCAGTAACTAACTCTGAAAAGGAAGTCTGAATAGAGCAGAAAACCCCTCAGTGATCAGAAAGAGGTGATGAGTAAGCAAGTCTGTCCATCTGACTCTCTGGGAAGAGTATAGTACTGTGCATCCAGCAGACCAGTTTTCACAAAAGTAAATTCAAACATATTGATAAAACTATTTTGTTGTTGTTACCTTTTTCAGAAAATTGGCAGAATTAATCCTTTGTGCGGTAATAGGATTCATATCTGAAATGGACATATCCTTCTCTATCTGACTTTCATATTCCTATAAACAGAGAATTAAATTAGTTTCACTTATTGAATGTAACAGAGTTTAGATATGATACACTGCAATAAAATATTAACTACTCATTTCAGTTCATGTGTAGGAGATATTGGCAACACTCTGGAACTGAGAGGAGAGAAAACTTCTTTTAGATTCTCCCAATGAGAATTAGCTAAGAACACATATTTTGTTTGCTTCTAGGAGGAGGTCCATTCATCTTTTAAAACTGAGTAATGATTGAGAAAATATTTGCGATTGAGAAAATTATAAGAAAATGTAGGGCTTCCCTGGTGGCACAGTGGTTGAGAGTCCGCCTGCCAATGCAGGGGACACGGGTTCATGCCCCGGTCTGGGAAGATCCCACATGCCACGGAGCGGCTGGGCCCGGGAGCCACGGCCGCTGAGCCTGCACGTCCGGAGCCTGTGCTCCACAACGGGAGAGGCCACAACAGTGAGAGGCCCACATACCGCAAAAAAAAAAAAAAAAAAAAAAAAAGAAAGAAAATGTAAAGACGATTGACAACTATTCTTTATGCATGCATATACCTGGTAATCACTAGAAACAAAAGAAATGGAAAGTGGTAGAGTATAAGGGTCAAGAGAGTGGGCTTTGGAGGCCATAGTCCTGGATTCAAGTTGGCCCTGCCATTTACTAACTTTGTGGTTTGGGAAAAAGACAATTAACTACGCAGACCTCAGTTTCCTCTTTTGTAATAATTATAATATTACTGTTATTAATATGTCACAGGATTGCTGTGAGATTTAACTGAAACAATATCTATAAAGTGCATGGCATACAGTAAGTAGTCAAAATATGCTGACCATAATCAATAACTTTAATTTAACATCCAGCAGTTGGTATAAGATTATTTGTCAGGATGCTTCATCTATATAATTTAGAATAAATTGCATCTGTTATATCTGCATTTGTGGGATACTTTCCTAACTGCACACTGAAATCATTTTACATTATAGAGAGCATTAAAGATGACACAAAAATTATGAAGTATCTCTTATCTTAAGTAGATAAATTATCTGAAAGTAATTTATTTGTTTTTCTAATTATCCACAAGAAATCTTGAAATTAATCCTGTTGACAAGTAACAACTTTTTACCTAGGGATATATTATATTACTACTTCATATCACTTTATTTATTTTAAAAGTACTAATTTATAGGAGTTACTTAAATACTCTGGATATTAACTTTATTAATTAATATATAATTTGCAAATATCTTTTCCTAATCTGTGGGATTTAAACTTTAATATTATCAAGTTTATTAATCTATTTCTTTATAATTTATACTTTTTGTGTTTTGTTTAAGAAATACTTTCCTGCCCAAGATTAAGATATACATTTAAAGTTTTGCATTTCATGTGTATTCTGCATTACACATGGTATTTATTTCTTTTGTGAGGTCTGAATCTAATTTTACACCATTCAAAAATGTTTTATAATTCTCTCCATTAAGTTTTTGTACATGTTTTGTTCAATATATTCCTATGAATCTAAGAGTTTTTATTGCTACTGTAGGGTGTATCTTTGTTAAGTTACATTTTTAGTGGGTTTTTGTTGGTGTATAGAATGCTATTTATTTTTTGTTTTTAATTTTTCCTCAAGTTTTTCAAACATACAGAAAATTAGAAAGAATGTTAAAAATCTATGCACCTACACTTTAGATTAAGTAATTAATATTTTGCCATGTTTGCTTAATCTGTTTCTTTTGTTTTCTTTTTTTTGGCTATATATCTCAAAGTATAAATTACAGACACCATGACACTTCATTCCTAAATAAATACTTCAGCATGAATCTCCAAAAACTAAGGACACAACCACAGTGCCATAATCACAGACAACAAAACTAACGATTTTCCAATATATCTATTATTCAATTATCAATATTACATAATAGTCCAATATCCAAATTTCATCAATTGCTGTTTTTTCACCATATATATATTGTATATCTCCATATATATGTAATATATATATTCTCTTCAGATTTTTTCCCATTATAGCTTATTACAAGATATGGATAAAGTTCACTATGCTATAGAGTATGAGCTTGTTGTTTATTTATTCTATATATAGTAGTTTGTATCTGCTAATCCCAAACTCCTAATTTATCCCTCCCCCACCCCCTTTCCCCTTTGGTAATCATAAATTTGTTTTCTATGTCTATGAGTCTGTTTCTGTTTGTAAATAAGTTCATTTGTATCATTTTTTTTACATTCCACATATAAGTGGTATCATATGATATTTTTTTCTTTCATCTTATTTTATTGAGAACAAGATTTACATGAGAGAGCCAAATGCTGGCTTTACAAAATTCTAGAAAATTGCTATTGATTCCAACCTGGAAATTCCTAGCAAACCTAATACCGTCAAGGGATGTATGTGTATGAGCACATAATTGCACAGCTTTCTTTTTAAGACTTTGTAATGCATTTCCTAAATTGAAGGTGATATCATATGGTATTTGTCTTTCTCTTTCTGACTTACTTCACTTAGTATAATAATCTCTAGGTCCATCCATGTTGCTGTAAATGGCATTATTTCATTCTTTTTATGGCTGAGTAATATTCCATTATATACATATACCACATCTTCTTTATCCATTCATCTGTCAATGGACACTCAAGCTGCTTCCATGTCTTGGCTATTTTAGATGGTGCTGCTATGAACATTGGGGTACATGTATCTTTTTGAATTAGAGTTTTCTCTGGATGTATGCCCAGGAGTGAGATTGCTGGATCACATGGTAACTCTATTTTTAGTTTTTAAAGAACCTCCATACTGTTCTCCATAGTGACTACACAAATTTACATTCCCACCAACAGTGTAGGAGGGTTCTCTTTTCTCCACACCCTCTCCAGCATTAATTTAATTTGTAGACTTTTTGATGATGCCCATTCTGACTAGTGTGAGGAGGTGCCTCACTGTAGTTCTGATTTGCATTTTTCCAATAATTAGCAATATTGAGCATCTTTTCATGTGCCTGTTGGCCATCTGTATGTCTTTGAAGAAATGTCTATTTAGGTCTAAAAATGATGACTTTTTAAAGAGATCAAAATGCAACAGAGAGAAACAGTTGTACTTGTTAGCCAGTTGGCCCACATTCCAAATTTGTCTGATTGTTTCTTTGTGGTGTCATTTAACTTGTTCCTTTATTCCTCATCTTTCTTGTAAACAAATTAGAGGAGGAGGAGGAGGAGGAGGGGAGAAGGAGGGGGGAGGAGGAATCGGGGAGGAGGATGAGGGGGAGGGGGGGAGTAAAAGGGAGGGAGGAGGAGGAGGAAGGGGACAGGCTGAAGATGTCTCCGGGCATGTGGGATCTTAGCTCCCTGACCAGGGATGGAACCCGCACCCCCTGCATTGGAAGGCGAAATCTTAACCACTGGACCACCAAGGAAGTCCCTTGGGCATTTAAAAGGAGCATATTTTTTCCCTCCTTAAGTCTGTTAATGTGGTAAATTATATTAATAGATTCCTTAATTAGATTAGTTTAGCTCTGTTATCTGGAACTAAACCCTACTAGATTATGGTGTATAATTATATATTTATACATAACATATTGCTTTTTGATTTGATAAAATTTTATTAGTAATTTCACATCTATGTTCATAAGTGAAATTGACCTAAAATGATCATGTTTTGCTTTCTTTGTCCAATTTTGGCATGAAGGTCATCAACCTCAGAAAATGAGTTGGGTTGCTTTCCCTCTTTTTGTGTTCTCTCAATAGTTTGTATAAGATAAGGAAAGTTAGCAAAGCCCCTAGTTTCAGAAGCAGAAATTCTTCCTTTTTTATGATGTTATATCCTCAATTATGCTGAGCATTGTGCTTTGCCCATAGTAGTTTATGGAACTGTAGAATTAAATTCAATCATTGAGAGAAACAGGAGGAAACTGAATAACTTTTCAGCCATTCTAAGCCAAGGTCTTCCCACTGCAGTTTACTAACTGAAATTCCTAAGGTCTCAAAACAGATGAATCACAATTAAAAGTTGAGCAATGCTTTCCAAAGCCAAATATCAATTGGTCTGTTTGTGAATACCTATTATTTCTACTCACCCATGTTTGTGAAAATAATGAATAATCTATGACTATAATAGTCATATGTGCTAACTGGTGGTGCCATGATATTAGCATTGAAAAATCATTAATTTGCATTTCCTCTTTCACCTCTGAGCCACACCAAAAGAGATTCTCAGACAATCCACTTGGTTCAGCCATGAGTGTCTTCCCACTATTACTTGAGTTTTAAATGTAATGAGTCCTGTATAGTTTTGTTTGTGTCTCCTCTATATTAGGGTATAACAGCTAAAGGATGGCTGAGTGGCAACAAGAAAAAAACATAAACCTTTTTATAAGTAACTTTTACTATTTTTAATATTAAGTGGCTTGCTGCTATTTCCCTTCAGTCCAGAATCAAATGAAAACAAATATCAAAAAGTTTATCCATTTTTTATCAATTGATAATAATTCACCAGAGTTAATAAACTTGTTATAACCAATTTTAGTATAAGGCATTCACTCTTTCTGACTTATAAGATGTATAAACCTCAATATCCTTCATCAGCATCTGCTATCTTTAAGTTGGCTGACATCACCCTACAGTGGTAATTCTACTACACAGGCATTTTCTTCAGAGATGGAACACTGGTTTCTTTCTTCTTGAACCATCTCTTTGCAAGCACGAGTGTTAGGATTAGTACAATTGTTTTTTTCTACAGGAATTAGCTCTTATAATTCCATTCTTTTAAGCCTAGTGGAGTGCTGGTAAATGTTTAACAGCCAGTTTTCTGGGAGTGGGAGGGGAAGCCCCAATTTGCAGCATTTGCTGATTTATGGTGTAGACATTCTCCCAGCAATACATTTAAAGCAACCAACATGAAATCACTGAAGGTGGAGCAGGGAAGAGATGCACACAACAGGCTCTTAACAGCTGGTGCCAGCAGGCTCCAGCACACCATCACTACACAGCATAAGATGAAATTTTCTTTCTTTCTTTTTTCCCCACATTTTAAAGTTTCTGAAATTGAGATGTGCTTTACAATCAAGTATGTTTAATGTGGTAGTGTTTCTCTCCCTTATCCCCCAAAGTTGCTATTAAATTGGTGATACATTTTACAATAAAAACCACAATATTTACGTAAATTTATAATACACTTAAAGGAGTCTGGCTGTGAAATAGGTTGTTGGGACAACTAAGTTGCAAAGTTAAGCTAAGGACTTTCTGAAATTTGGGAAAGCTATACGTTTTTAATGCCTAAAGAAAAGGGGATCCCAAAAAAATCAAGAAAGAAAAATTCCCATGAAACAAGCTCGACTTAATTGTGAAAGAGAAAGTATTATCAACATGGACGTGACTGTTGCCTATCCATGTCCAACATGTTGCCTAATATGTCCAACAAAACATATTGTTTCAAACAACTGAATATAACAACAACAAAAAAGAGACTCACAGATATAAAGAACAAACTAGCGGTTACAAGTGGGGAGAGGGAAGTGGGGAAGGGCAATATAGGGGTAGAAGATTAAGAGGTACAAACCATCATCTATAAAATAAGCTACAAGGATATGTTGTACAACACAGGGGATATAGCCAGTATTTTATAAGTAACTATAAATGGAGTATAACCTTTAAAAGTTGTGAATCACTATATTGTACACCTGTAAAACTTATATAAATATTGTTCATCAACAATACTTCAATTTAAAAAAAATTTAAGAGGGGAAAATTGTTGTCTACAGATTATCAGTTTAAAAAAAATTAAGATAGATTTAAAGCAGCAAAACATTAACTTATCATAGAATTAACTACGTTCAAATAGAAACCAAGTACCTGGAAGAGTAAATCTGGAATCTCTCTGTCATACAGGGGCATTTGCGGCAGAAGGAAAACATCTAATTGACCTGCATTTCTAAGTTGCAATAGCTGGAAACGTTTACTCTTTTTCATTTCCTCTTCAGAAACAAAGTTAAATTCATCTTGCAACTGTTTGAGACGAAAATACTTTGGAATATCCTGTTCTTTATGTTTCATGTACTATAAAACACCAATAATGTAAAGTCTTTACTTAAAATATTAATTTTTTAAAATTCAAGAATTATTTCAAAACAGTTTTTCCCCCTAACTGTGAGATATGAGAGTTGCAATAGAAATAGGAAATGGAGCAACTGAATCTGTACAGAAAATCTGAAAAAAAAAAAAAAAAAGCAGAATCCGGCCTATGCAGTTTCTCAACCTTTTCCTGGTCATGATTTATACAGAAAATGAAAACATGTGTACTGCACAGTGGGTTAAAAGATGAGAGTTTTTGTGTCTGGTTGCCCTATGAGTTGACAGAGGATCAATATTTCTATACACATGTAATCAATTCAGCACATCAGTTGAGAAGCTCTGATCTGAAGAAACCTAATTGCAATAATCTATGCATGCACTGCTTTATTCAATAAATGTAAATGTGAGTACATGGTACATGCAAGGAAAAGTGCTAGCTGCCATAAGAGAGACAAGGATTTACTAGTTGTAGTTCCACAAGGAAAGATAAAGCACATGGACGAATAACTAAGGTAAAAGGCAGAATGGTATTAGAGCCATAAGAGTTTATAAAAAGAAAAAAAGTTAACAGGAGGGCAAGGGAAGAAAAGCCCGTATATAACTGAGGTTGCCAAGGAAGGATTTACCAGACTAGCAGGGTGGGTAAGACAGCTGCTATAGGTGCCCTTCTAAAGAGAGGGAATGACATGAATAAAGGTATGAAGAAAGCCTGTTTGGAGCACACAGAGCAGTTCAGTTGGCTGTAAGGAGGAGTAGCAGAAGTGAATAGATAATAGAGTCTTTGAGGGAAGGAGTGTGTCTATAAATCATCTTTAAAATCCTCAGCATTTAATAATATGGCTGGCATTCAGTAGATGTACAATAGATGTCAGCCTGGATGCAAGATGCACCAAGCAAGGGCTGCTAAATAGTGGCAGAATACCAATCATCAGGCCTAAAGTAGAAATTATTTCAGTTGCTGAATTTCTAACTGCCTTACAATACTATAAACTGGCTTAAAACTCTATCTGTCCTCAGATTTACTTTTAATGCCTCCTAATGCCTAGAAAAATACACTGCAAACTGTGGAGGAGTATGAGAGTGTAGAGCTTAAGAAATAAAATATATTTACAGTACAGATATTTGCTATAACTTACCATAACAAATTCCATTAAATCAGAATATTCTGGATTATTTGGGTCAATTCTGACCTCATTTGCCCATTCAAAAAGCTTCTGTGCATTAATAAGCCATGGAATTCCAGGAACACCTCTTGCATCTACATTCCTTAACACACTAACATAAAGAAAAATATTTTGTGAATTTGTATATAATATGCAGGTGATAAATCTGTTATATGGGATAAAACCTACCCATTCCAGGTATTTAAGGATAAAGCTTATCCTGTGTTTAAGGATAAAATAGAAGGTTTAGATGTGATATCTTTCCTGGTTCTTCTCACTTTCTAACTGTATCATAGCTTTTTTTTTTTTTAAACATCTTTTATGGAGTATAATTGCTTTACAATGATGTGTTAGTTTCTGCTTTATAACAAAGTGAATCAGTTATACATATACATATGTTCCCATATCTCTTCCCTCGTGCATCTCCCTCCCTCCCACCCTCCCTATCCCACCCCTCTAGGTGGTCACAAACCACCCAGCTGTGTATCATAGCTTTTTTATTTCTTGCGGTACGCGGGCCTCTCACTGTTGTGGCCTCTCCCGATGCGGAGCACAGGCTCGGGACACGCAGGCTCAGCGGCCATGGCTCACGGGCCCAGCCACTCCGCGGCACGTAGGATCTTCCCGGACCGCAGCACGAACCCGTGTCCCCTGCATCGGCAGGCGGACTCTCAACCACTGCGCCACCAGGGAGGCCCTATCATAGCTTTTTGATAAATGTCTACCCCTCCCTTAAGAGACAAGTAAGCTTCTTAAGGGCAAAGTCTGTAAATATTCATCTTTGCTATCTAAAGTCCACAATATAAAAAGAATCTTTAGGCTATATCTTTACAGTTGAAACATAATATATAGAGTATGTAATACAATTAACTGGGAAGTATGGGCCAGAAGAATATCTTTGGTCATATGAGGCCATCTTCAGAAGTTAAGAGAGCTATAAAAGATAGGCTAGACTCATAATGCATCCTTAGTGACCTCAACTATAGGCTAAGTGCAGAAGGAATTCAACCCTAAACAGTAAGGGTTTATTTTCAGCCATCAATTATCCCAGTTATTTAATCTCTCTCTTCATAGATAATTTGTTTCATCATGTAGAATTAGAGCAATTTGGACTAGAAGATTTCTAAGATCCTTTCTGAAAAGTACTCAAGAAATATTCCAGACCATAAACTAGGATTCCAGAAATACGGTTCTGACTCAGATTCAGTAATGCCAACCCAAACATGGACATTCATTTTACACTGTCTACTTTCCAACATTTTACACTGTCTACTTTCCATCAGTATCTATTCATATTTTTATGATAAATCTTTGGAAGCTATTGCTAACAAAGCCAATGCTTGGTATGATAGGATGTTAAGCAAAATTACAAATAGGTAAAGTTTGAGTATTCTTCCTTTCTTTAATTCCTATGTCTGCCCTCATATTTAAACTGTTTTAATGTCTTTGTCATAAGAGATATCTAGGGCTTGACACCCTTAACACCATCATGTAACAAATTTTCCTTCTCATGGGAAGATTCTTAGCCCAGGTCCCCTAGAGAACAAAGGCTGAGGTACAGTTTAAATGTCAATGAATAGATTAGGGAGAGAAACTTAGCCCATTATAGCCTAAAAAAATTAGGTTGTAATTGTATTTCAAGGTAGTCTCCAGATTTCTACCTCAGGGGAAGTAATAAAGACCACAGAACATCTCCTGCCCTTGCTATAATGATTCCCCCAGCTGGCCCTACAGGTGTTTAGCTGTGGGCTATGGCAAAATTCCTTGGTCATCTGCGCCCCCTCCTTCACAACCAAATGCTAAGCAAGTAATATAATTCAGTGATATTAAGTATACCCACAGTATTGTTCAACCACCGTAACTATGTACTTCCAGAATTTTTCATCATTCCAAACAGAAATTCTGTACGATTAAACAATAACTCTCCATTCCTCCCTCCCCTCAGCCCCTGGCTTTGTCTCTATAAATTAAGCAAAAAATTTTAAAGTTAGCAGGGAGAAGAGACAACCTACAAAATACTAATGTTTAGACTGATGGCAGACTTTTAAACAGCTGTGATAAATCCCAGAAGATAATGCAACTATAGCTTCAAATAGGGAAAATAAACATCAGCCTCAAATTTTATGCCCATCTAAACAGTTATTCAAGAAGGAGGAAAATATAAATACATTTTCAGATATACAAAGACTAAACAAGCTTGCTAGCCATGAAAACTGAATCATTAAAGGAGCAACTTTCAGCAAGTAAATCCAGAATGAAAGGTGTGGGAGGTAAGAAATGAGGGCAAACATAAAAGTCAATTAACCACGTCAGAAAATAATTAACTAGTGAGTGTAAGAAAAACTGTTTTATGTTTTAAAAGTGTATTAAACAAAAACTCTAGACAACATGGGATTGGAGAGATGTGCCTAATGTTATACTGAAGCATTCTAAGATCTTCTTTTCGTTCACTTCTTTGTCTCTGGCTCTGTCAGTAGTTGATGAATAAATGAATGAATGAGTGAGCGAAACAGTGAATGAACATACTTTCTTTCTGCTCTCCTTTGGCTCCATGCTCTGACTCTCACAAGTCAATCTTGCCTTTTGGAGCACCCATCCCGTTCCTAGAACCACTGCTCCTCACCAGTCCTTGGGCTCCCACAGCTGTAGAGGAGGGGAGTTCTGTAACTTCCTTCTCTGATCTCAGAGGCCCCAACTGTAAAGTTTTACTTCTAGTTCACTTTAGAAAGGACTCTGAACTTTGAAAACCTCTCCTGCAATTCATTCCCTGTTGAAACCTGTCATCTGTTCCAATCTTGCAGAATTACTCTCAATCTTTTATAAATTTGAGTTCCCAACTAACAGGAACTGTTAAGTGCAGCATCACAGAAGCCATGAGACAAGAGACGTCAAGAAGCAAAACGAGGAGGACGGGCCAATGAATATGTCCAGAAGGTCCCTGGTAGCCTTCAGGAATAACTGAGTTGGGTTAAGGATGAAATGTGTGAATTAAAAGTAGAGGCAATATATGCAGACCAGTAGACCACCCATATGAGGACTTGGGTGGGAAAAACAACCAGAAAGTGTTTTCAGGGTTCAATCAAATGCTTGGATTTTTCTTTGTTTCAAAGCACAGAAGGCTTCTTGGATACAAAAGACTTATAGCATAGGAAACGGAAAAGTTGAAGAAAAGATAAGAAAAGGATATAAATATGTCAGCAGAATCCTAACAGAGACGAAGGAAAGTTCCAAATTACTTGTATAAAAGCTAGCTTTAGAGTGAGGAGAACAAACATCTGACTCCAAGAAAAAGGCAAAGAATAGTATGATGAGGCAAAGATTAAAAATAGCTGCAGTGGGGACTGTGCTAGGGAAATACTAAGAAACACAAGAAAATAATCGTTCAGCGTATTAAAAGCTTATTCACTAGTTCCAAAATGAATTACCCTTATTAATTGTCCATCTTTCCCCTAAAACACCCTGCACAGCCTACCTCACTATCAACATCCTGCACCAGGGTTACAATTTATTATGTTTGTTGCAATAAAAGAATTGCACTTGTTATAATCCATGAACCTATGCTGACCCATCATTATCACTCAAAGTCCATGATTTACATTAGGGTTTACTCTTGGTGTCTTACATTATATGGATTTTGGCAAATACATAATGACATGTATCCACAATTATAGTATCATACAGAGTAGTCTCACTGCCCTAAAAATCCTGTGTGCTCTGCCTATTCATCCCTCTCTCTTCCTAACCCCTGGCAACCACTCACATTTTTTACTGTCTCCATAGTTCTGCCTTTCCCATAATGTCATATAGTTGGATATAGCCATGTTTTTTTAAAAAAAATATGTGTTTAGATGGAGAGGGGAAATGCTATCTTCTTGTTATCATCATTCACTAATTTTTAAACGATGGGATCTTTTGGTCCTTTATATTTACCATCTTACTCAAACATAGCACAATAGGTAAGCCAGCATTATCATCATTTTTATAGAATTTTACTTTACTTCTAGTAATCCTGTTTGTGGATGTGGTCTAGCAGTTAATCCCAATTCCTCTAGGAAGTCCTGGGATATAGATGAAATTTCTATGTCCAGCAATTTCTTCCAGCAAATTGATAATGCAAAAAATGATTCTTTCATAATCCAGAATGATTGGGAGATATAAAGGTCCCAGAAGTAAAATCCTTCGGAATCTTGGCCTTTGCCTACAATTTAAGGACTGTGGAACTTCCTCTCTCATCATCCATGTGGCTCTAATCCTAAGCATTGAAGAGATACATTCTCTTACATACAAAGATACTTATTGTCTTAGTAGAGTGATTATAAATAAAATCAATAAATATTTTACATATTTATAAATACAAATAAAAAATAAAGCAACATCCAAGTAAACTAAACTGTTCCTACTGTTTCTAGAGTTTTCCCTTTTTAGGTCTTGTGTGATGCTTTGCTGAGGATTGGCATTATTTTTCAAGCATAAACATTTATTACCTGCAGTAAGCAGATCTTAATGACTGTGACATAGGTGTCAGAGGAACACCATTTTCATCTAAGGCCCATGATAGAGAATAGCTTAGTTTTCCTGAAGTCAAAAGACAAAGTTCTTCAGTTCCGTTTCCCTCAAGAAGAAAGGGCACATCTATTTATAAAAGACATTAAAAACAAATGAATATTTGAGCACATTACAGTTTTTTTCCAGACTTTTACTTGTGGAACCTCAGGAACACAAAGTTTATGTTGACCACAAGCTCTAATCTTAGAGCTCTCCCTCACCTCACATCTAAGATCCCTCAAGGTAGACTGCTTCAAACAGACTACCAAAGAGAGAGGAACATATTTATCTGAACACAGCAGTTTTTAACCCATTCTTTCTGGGAGTGGCTGCCAGCAAGAAAAAAATATTGGCAGCAGAAAAAGAGCTACTGTTTGTCTCCTTTCCTACATTCTTGAGTGTTCCCCCTCTCCTCATCTTCTTTCTGTCTCCAGAGAGCTTAAAGATACTCCTTGAAACTTCTGCCAAGTTCCTAGTGCTCCCTAAATTTTTCACTCTTAAGTCTTTTCTCCTGGGTCTCCACAACCCTATTTTCTGCTTCATCTGGACTCTGTCTAAGCAGACTACATTCCTCCCTCATTTTCTGTTCTCCCCTGGTTCCTTTGCCTACTTATTTTCTTCTCTCTCCTCCTTGCTCACTCATTCATACTCCCTTTCTTTTTACCAGCTGGATGCAGCAATTGCAAAACCCCTAGGAAGGTGAAAGAGAAGGGAGCTGGGGGAGAAGAGAAATGACAGCATTCTGGCAGACATGCTAACTTAAATTTAATTGCAGGAGGAGTAAAATCAATTGAACAACAATAAACAGAAACATCACTTCTTCTTTCCTCTCTCCTTTACCTCTTCCTTTCTCTCGCTTTCTCTTCCTCCCTCCCCTATTCAGTTCAAAGATGAATCAACCTGTCCTGGAGCATCTTTAAGATTTACGAAAGGAGAGGCAGAGGCAGAGCAGCCTACCCATTCAGGAGTGGAGCTCACATTCCAGAGAGCATAGCGCCCTTGTCTCAGATGTCCTAGGGAAAGCAAAGGGGCTAATCCCGAATTTTAGATATCCCAAAGATCTGATTCAAGTCAAAGTTTTAAAAATTAGTTTAATGTCTGGAAGAAGAACTTAATTCACTTTAACCTAATACTGTAAATATAGGATTCTTTATTCATATAAATGACCCAGGGTCATTTAGGATATGGAACTCATGAAGAAAATAGGAGGGAAGAAACATTTTTAATAAACTTACTGCTTCCCACTTCTCCATATGCAGGTATGACCAGCTTATCAGAGCTAAATTCTACATATTCCAAAACAGTTTTGCTTTTTAGCTCTGTGTTTTTAGGTAAGGGTAAATATAGTTTTGCCAATAAGCTTGTCCTTTTACTTATTTCATAAACCTAAATATAAAAGAAATGGTTGATAAATCACTGAAAGTACAAAATAGAAAAAGAACTAAAATAAAGATCATCACTAACATAATTCTTTTAAAAATACTCGAATGTAAAATAGGTATTGCTCTATAGAATTTGATCCACATGATTGTGAGAAAAGTAGATAACCCTATGTGTTTAAAAGTATAATGCCTTTTATGGTTTCAAAGAAAATCAACTGAATAAAAGGACTACAAATACAGTTCTGTGAATATATTACATATAAGACAATACCCAAATAACTTACTTTTGTGTAGCAGTTTTAAAATTCTTTATCTCATTTAAACCTGATAAAAATTATAGGAAATAGGTATTATTCTTCCCATTTTGTAAATGAAGAAATGGAGTCTCTATATGAAACTATATTAATTTTTATTAAAAGGGATAGAAACCCAGGTAAAGTGCTTAAGAAAAGGGGAGATTTGTTGGCTCATGAAATCCAAGGACAGTTAAACAAGCTATGGGGCAGGGAAGGGAGGAAAAGTCCCAGAAGGAGTAAGAGAGGTGCTGAGTAGACTGTTCCATAGATGTCCACTGGGTACTAACCCAGGTCTTCTGATTCTGTATGCTGTGCTTTCTACTATAGTTCCATCACTGCCATAACTACAAGCCTAAATTTTTTTCAATAGAAAAATCTTATTTTGACTTATACTGTGTTATCAGTGTTTGGGGAAACAGTGATATGTGTTCTAAGAAGAAGGAAATCAAGGGGGGGTAAATGCCCCATGAAAGATAAAAAAGAATGTACCAATCAAAAGGATAGTTGATTAACCAAGAAAGCAGGGGAAAAGGAAAGACAAAGAGGCAAATATTTTTCTGGTCATCTAAATACTGTCCCTGTAAGAGTGAATTTAACCCAACACATTGGTCTCTTTGACAAAGGCATCCCTAATAAAGAAAGGTTGTAGGGGTTATAGCTAATGGACTTAAAGTATTTAGGTCTGTGAAAAAATTTTCTTACTGTAAATTAGTAAATTGACTAACTAAGAAGAGACAATGAACTGATAAATATATTCAAATATTGAATTGGCATTCTGATTTTACACATCGTCCTTGTAAATTTATTTAGGGTACGTAGATGCATTCTCATG
The DNA here is from genome assembly GCF_964341445.2 of Mesoplodon mirus. NCBI lineage: Eukaryota > Metazoa > Chordata > Mammalia > Artiodactyla > Ziphiidae > Mesoplodon > Mesoplodon mirus. The sequence continues at coordinate 198,526,528 of NC_138977.1, read as the reverse complement.
GAACTGTTAAATCCAGTTTCTGAGACTGCAGAGCTGGAGGCCAGATCCTAGATGGTAGCAAATGTAAAGGTAGCGAATTCTACCTGGAATCTCCCCAGAAACAGACTTGTCTCCTAATGGAGGCTATCAACACCACTGTGTGGCTGAGATGGAGTGTGAAGAATGAAAATAGGCATTAAAAGTGGAGAAAGTAGAATATTCAAAACTCTAAGCAGGAAATTGCAAGAATGTATGGAAAAAACAAGCAGTTCAGTTTGGCTGAAGTGAAGAAAGAGTAAAGAAGAATAGTAAGAAGAAAATTAGAAATGTAGGTTAGAATCTGTTAGTCTAGGGCATATAGATTTATTTAGCAAGTTTTGCACTGCTAATGGTGTGATTTATCCCTAGATAGATTCCTTTCTTTCCCTGTCTCTTGTTTTGTTAAGATCATGTGCTAATTCATGGGATGATGAGGGATTCAAAATACACACTTATCTATTTTGGGAGGGGGCAGATTTTAAATTTCAAGTGGTTGGATTATTATATCACAATTTATTTTAGGTACAATAGTAGGAAAGGGTAGTCAGTATATTTTTTAAATAGAAATTTCAACAGAGGTGCATTTTAAGATGATAGTAACTTGACAGCTCAGATGAACAAAATGAATACAGCTTTTGATCAGTGATAGCACAAAATTATTTTAGGCATTAAAAAATAACTGATTTAGATTTGTAATAATAATCTTCTCCCCACACCTCAAACTCCACCCCACACTCACATACACAAATCTTTTTATTTTTACTTTTATTTATTTTTATTTTTTTGTTGGGGTATAGTTGTTTTACAATGTTGTGTTAGTTTCTACTGTACAGTGAAGTGGAGTTCCCTGTGCTAAACAGCGGGTTCTCATTAGTTAACAAATCTTTATTCCCTCCTAACTTTTCTTTCGGCTCTAGGTGCAAGTTTAACCCTTATATTAACCATCAAGACTTCTTATCTAAACTCCTTTACTGTCTCTAATTTTTCTCCATCATCCTGTTTTCTTCTTCTTTTAGTGAAGGGATTCTTAGGGTGGGGTGTTTGGGCAGGAATCAGGGGTCTGCTCTATGTGTGTTCTTTCATCAGATTCTTAAAGGGATCCAAAATTTTTTAAAAAGATGAACAAATATATCAAGAGACTGAAATCACCAAGTCAAGGTTGGGGCAATTTGGAGAAATCATTCAACACTTACAATAGCTATACTACTCATAGTTTAAACAACCCTCTTCCACCTCACTAACAAATGAATAATAATGCTGCACATCTAGGGTTGGCAAGAATTTTAGCAGAATAGAAGTATTTAGAACAATTACAAATCAAATAATTTTGTACTTACAGCTATTAATAAAAGACTATTGATGAATTATAAATATCTTGTCTACCCATATAGATCAGTCATCTCAATATAAAAGAACTTACTTATCACATATAACAGTAACTAACAAGAAATTTAAAATTATGTATGTCATAAAATAAGATACAAAATTAAATGACAATGGCATACCTCCAAGCAAATTGTTTCAGGCCAATATATTAACTGAATATTGAAAATTTGTTGAAACATGACTTTAAAATCAAACTGTAGGGGAGATACTGAAGTGCAAGAAACTTGTTTATTGTTGTATAATATTTTAATAAAATATTTAAGCTTCTGAATTTTGGCTCTCCTCTTTTGTTCGTGCCTAAAAATTAAATAAACCTTTAATGGACCCTTGAAAAGCAAACCAGATATAAAATATTATTCTTTTCAAAATGTACCTCAACATGTTAAAATATGATCATTTTAGAGGACAAATAATATTTGAGCCCAATAACATTTGCCTATATGTGGATAAAAGCCTTTCCTACTCCTCAAATGTTTTTTTAAAAAGACATTTACTCAAAAATACAAAAAGAACTAAAATTAAGGTACCATAAATCATTCAGCTATTTTACTAAATTATAACTTAAAGAGATTATAGCACTTACCCATTATAAGATGTCTTATATGGAGAGGAGAAAGCTGAGGGACTTAGGAATGGGGGTGGAGGAGCTTGAATCGAGAATTCAAAAATATTTTCTAACTTTTAAAAGACACACACACACACACACACACACACACACACACACACACCATGTCTTCAATAACCTCAAGGAGGTGGCTCTAAGTCAATAGGCTTGCTGTGTCCTCCTAAAGGTCTTTGTGAATCTCTTTAGGCTTTAGGTTGTATACCTTTGTTTTCCCAGGACATTGTTTCTCTGAACCTAAAGATCAGACAGGAAAGCCAGAGAGGTTACTTTCCTGGGGCTGCTATGAAAACACTTTTTGGGGAAGAAATTGATCCATTCAATGATATGAGACTACCAAAGAGAGTCTTCAATCCATCCATTCATTTGTTCACTCAACCAACATTTACTGAATATCTTCTCAGCTGCAAGGCAACTGACCTAATGATATTTAAGACTTGATCCTGCTTTCAGAAGGTAGAAGACTAGTTGGAAGATAAGCCATAGGTTGAAAAATAAAATCCCCTTCTGTTCTCCATCCTAATCATCCTATAGGCCAGTATCTCCCTGCCCCCATATCTGCTCATCTTCTCTGTAATCTTCTCAGAGGGTTATGGGACAAAAGATTACTTATTCTTCCTGTCTCCCTGTAGGCCTTTTTTGACCTTCCTCCCAATTACCTTTAAAGAAATAGTTTCATAAAATAAGTCCTCTGAAAGTAGTTTAAATAATGAGCTTATGAAAATTTGTTAATTCGGCATTATATTTATCCTCATGAAATCTTGCCTTTTTCTTCACCTGTAAACTCTTTTTAATTTTTCTTTAATCCCTGTACTCCTTTCACCTCTATCCTTGACATCAGTATATTATTGTTTTCTAGAGAATCAGTTCTTATTCAACTGGACATTTTAAATGGATAATGACAGCAATGCCACAACAATAGCTTTGAAAAGATATAAAGCATTATATTGCCTTTTGCCTTGACCTCCACTAAGTTTTAGCCTAGGCTTTCCAGCACAAATATCTTCCTCCTTCTCTTTCTCCTTTTTACTTCCAACTTCCATTTTATGGCTGTTCTCTTGTCCTCATTTAGATGGTCCTTTTCCATGGGTGTCTTACATAATAAATCATCTTGGGCCCTTTTTGGAAGTAGGTGTAGAACAAATAAAACATTGCTTCACTGCTGCACTTCTCTAGTCAGAAAGAAGGTAATGATAATTGTGCCTTTGTGTTTGCTACTCTTTATGTTCATTTAAAAGTTTAACCACCTATTCATTCGTTAAATGAAGATGAGTATTTATTGGGCACACACTACCTTCCAACACCATGCTAAATGATGCACATTCACAGTACTGAGAGATGAATCTGTACCAAGTGTTCCATGGGACAGAGATGTTGGAAGGTTGTACCTAGTTCAGCGCTCTAAGTTGCTACATCCTCTTTAAGGGAGATGAGATCCAAAGGCTTAGAGATGGGAGAAATGGGGACCGGCATGACATCTGTTTATGCATGGATGTCCTAGGAGTAGGGAGAAAACCTTAAAGCTTCTAGGAAGAAGTCACAACTGAGAAGGAAAGAAGCTTGTATTGTCAAAATAGAAAATTGTCCAGCAGGCCCTTTTTATACCAAACACTTTCTATGAAATCCAGGAGGTCCTTCAACAAACAAAGGTGACCATATAACCTTATTTTTCACAGTGGCTTTATATTCCACCTATCTATACCTGAACAAAAATTACTACCATAGCAAAACAAAAAACAATCATCAAACTAAACTAGGTTATGTCCCACCTCAGTCATGAATTAGAAGTGTGACCCCCATCTCTAAGATGAAGATAATACCATAGAGCTATGGTGGCAATTAAATGTGCAAATATATTTTTTAAACTCAGCATGCTAAGTGCCCGGTATATGGTACTCACTCAAGAAATCTAACGTTATTAAAAAAACAATACAATTACTAGACAATATATAATGAAGAAATAATCCTTTAAAAATGCTTACAGTGAACATCTAGATGAGTCTGTTAATTCTGCTGTGAAAGAAATTTGTGGCATCAAGGTAATTGGATTTCTTTCAATATCTATTTCTTCAAATTCTGAAGCTAAATATGAGAAACTCTAGAAACAGAAAAATAAATATATAATTTATAATGTAAGTTCATTGCTTAGGACAATTATTCTTAAAATTAAACTTTATTTCCTATATTTGTCATTTTCTTGGGTAACTGTTACAAATACCAAGATTTCCTATTCTAACAAACAAATATTATAACTAGTTAAGATGAGTTGAATGTTATTTTGCAATATAAATACCTCCTGTTTCTCCCCAGTCTTAAATGCTTTTCCTTCAGTTTTCTTCTGAGTCTCATACATTTTTGACAATTCTTCTTGTTTTTGTTCATCACATTTATTCATTTTCATCCTTATTAATAATAAATAGAATTATTTAAAGCAGGAATAATGGATTTGAGAGTTGTTAGAGATCTTGCCAACACACACACACACACACACACTCACCACAATTTCTTACATAAAATAATTTTACATCCCAAGGAAATTATCAGTATGATACACACACATATATATGTATATACATAAAACTTCATAAACTTGTTCTTAGTTTTCACAGATTTCTCCCTACTTAGTGTCTTCAGCCTTTTCTAAGGACATCAAGAAACCTCTCTGGTGAGAATGAGTAACCAAGGGGGATGGAAGATATAAATTTAAGGGTACATGCCATGTTTCCTCTCATTTTGCTTCCTCTCATATTTTTAAAAAAATTTTTGGCTGTGCCACATGGCATGCAGGATCTTAGTTCCCCAATCAGGGATTGAACCCGTGCCCCCTGTAGTAGAAGCGTGGAGTCTTAACCCCTGGACTGCCAGGGAAGTCCCTCTCATATTTTTTAAGCTGTGAGAACATGAGTATGTGTAAGGGCAGGGCACTATAGGAATATTAAGTGGTAAATCTCAGTTATACTCCTTGGGGTTTACGCATAAACAGTAAGCAGTTCATGACATTACTACTACCACTACCACAACTACCACCACCACCACCACCACTAACAACAACGACAACTACTACTACTGCTATCACTACTACAACTAGTACCACCACCACCACTACCACTAACAACGACAACTACTACTACTGCTATCACTACTACAACTGGTACCAACAACTACTACTACCACTACTACAACTAGTACCACCACCACCACCACCACTACCACTAACAACGACAACTACTACTACTACTACCATTACTACAACTAGTACCACCACCACCACTACCACTAACAACGACAACTACTACTATTGCTATCACTACTACAACTGGTACCAACAACTACTACTACCACTACTACAACTAGTACCACCACCACCACCACCACTACCACTAACAACGACAACTACTACTACTGCTATCACTACTACAACTAGTACCACCACCACCACTACCACTAACAACGACAACTACTACTACTGCTATCACTACTACAACTGGTACCAACAACTACTACTACCACTACAACTAGTACCACCACCACCACTACCACTAACAACGACAACTACTACTACTGCTATCACTACTACAACTAGTACCACCACCACCACTACCACTAACAACGACAACTACTACTACTGCTATCACTACTACAACTGGTACCAACAACTACTACTACCACTACTACAACTAGTACCACCACCACCACTACCACTAACAACGACAACTACTACTACTGCTATCACTACTACAACTAGTACCACCACCACCACTACCACTAACAACGACAACTACTACTACTGCTATCACTACTACAACTGGTACCAACAACTACTACTACCACTACTACAACTAGTACCACCACCACCACTACCACTAACAACGACAACTACTACTACTGCTATCACTACTACAACTGGTACCAACAACTACTACTACCACTATTACAACTAGTACCACCACCACCACCACCACTACCACTAACAACTACTACTACTACCACCACCACTACTACTACCACCACCACTACTACTACCACCACTACTACTACTACTAGTAGCAGCAGCTAACTTTTACATTGTACTTACTAAGCACATGCCAGGCAATATTCTAAGTACTTTACACATATTAACTCATTTAATTCTCACAGCAACCCTACGAAGTAGGTATTACTATTATTCCTCTTCTATTAGTAGTCCAGCAAACCCCAGTTCTCTGGAACCCTTTCAGAAAATAATTGGTCTGGGAGTTGACTTTTTATTCTTTTCAGTTCAAAGTTCAGTTTTTTATTTTTAATCTTTTAAAAAGGAGATTCTTTGATAAGTATTATATGCTCTGTCGGGAATAGAAAATGGTGCAATTGCTTTGGAAAACAGTCTGGCAGTTCCTCAAAATGTTAAGCACTGAGTTACCATATGACCCAGCAATTCCATTCCTAGGTATATACCCAAGAAAAATAAAAACTATATCTACACACGTGAGGAGTGACTGCTAATAGGAAGATAGTTCTACGGGGGGGGGAGTGCCTAAAATGTTATAAAATGTTAATTGTGGTGATGCTTGCACAATGCTGTGAACATACTAAAAACCATTGAACTGTACACTTTAAATGGATGAACTGTATGGTATGTGAATTATATCTCATTATCATTGTAAAATATCATATGCTTTTTGCCTTCTGCAGTAAAATATAGGGAACCTAGTGTAGATACTACCTATATGGGCTAGAGACCAGACTACCTGTGTTGAAGCCCAGACCCATTACTGACACTATGGAATTTGGGCAAGTTACTTAAGTACTCTATGCCTTACTTTTCTCATCTGAAAATTGGGTTGCTATGAGAATTAAATGCACTAATTCATGTAAAGTGCTCAGTCCAATGCTTGGAGTATAACAAACACTCAACAAATATTATTATTGTTTTCCTCTGATTCAGGGTAATCAGTATGAAAGTCAATTAACCTATTGTTTAATCCAATGGCTCTCAAACTTTGTCACATATTAAGATCACCTGGGGATATTTTTAAAGTTCCTGATGCCCAGACCATACTTTATACCAACTAAATCATAATAGTGGTTTTTAGATCTCTCCCAGGTGATTCCAGTGTAGAGTAACTTAGGCAATGTACAGTATTTAGACAATAGGTGTTTTAACAGGCAGTCTCTTTTTGAGGAGATCACTGAGACAGTGATCTTGGTTCCATAGCTTCCTCCTTTCTATTCAGTAGCTCTGGGAAATGACGTGGATTTTCCTGCTTGAATAGATTGCTCTTTCTATATCTTTTAAAAGCCCCTTTGGCAGTTATCTGGATCCCTTCCAGGTAAGTAGGAGCCTAACAGAGAACACAGGTGAAGACAATATACAGGAATCTGGGTTCACCGTGCTACTTACCAGTGCTGTGGTTTGGGTTCAGTAGCCAAAATACAACAAGGTCTGTGGCTACTTACCCAGGCAGTTTCTCTAAGTTTAATGTAGTGTTGGTAACGTTTGACAAGGAAAATTTATTGCCTGAATGAGAAGACAGGACTATATCCTCAACTTCCTGCTATTTTATTCTGCCACCATCACTTCATCAAACCTGCCCTAATTTCTCAATCAGTAACCTCCATGTGAGGAAGTCCAATGAAAATTTTTAGTCCTAGACTTAACTGATACTTCAGAAGCATTAAACACTATTAACCCTCCCTCCTATTTAAAATACTCCCCTTTCTTTGCCTCTGTGGCAAAACACTCTAACTGGTGTTTCTCTGTCCCTCCTCTGGTTTCTCCTCCTCTATCAAGCCATTCAAGGCAGTTTCTCAAGATTTAGCTCTCGGCCCTCTTTTCATCTCATTCTCTACCCTCTTCCTAAGCAGATTCATGCACACGCATGGTTTCAATTACTATTACTCTGCCACAAAATTCAGCATTTTTCTTTCTAGTACAAACCATACATCCAGCTGCCCATTCAGTTGCTTTATTTAGGGATGTCTCAAAAGCTTATCAAATTCGATATGCCCAAAACCAAATATATGAAGAAAAGATAACCTGAACTTAGTGTCTAGGTCCCAGGTCTTCCTGTCATAAGTACTGTCTTTCACATAGGCCTGGCTACAAGCTTATTCAATTAGTGTTCACAAGGTGAAGGCCTGTGGTGAGGTTGCTGGTGATATACCTAGCCTGGAAACAGAGTTCCCAGGAGCATCTTCAAACATCAGCTTTTATAGTTGATCAGAATGATACTTTGCTCTTTGTAGTGAGGTGGATGGACCTAGAGTCTGTCATACAGAGTGAAGTAAGTCAGAAAGAGAAAAACAAATACCGTACGCTAACACATATATATGGACTCCAAAAAAAAAATGGTTCTCAAGAACCTAGGGGCAGGACAGGAATAAAGACACAGATGTAGAGAATGGACTTGAGAACATGGGGAGGGGGAAGGGGAAGCTGGGACGAAGTGAGAGAGTAACACTGACATATATACACTACCAAATGTAAAATACATAGCTAGTGGGAAGCAGCCACATAGCACAGGGAGATCAGCTCGGTGCTTTGTGACCACCTAGAGGGGTGGCATAAGGAGGGTGGGAGGGAGACGCAAGAGGGAGGGGATATGGGGATATATGTATGCATATAGCTGATTCACTTTGTTATACAGCAGAAACTAACACAACATTGTAAAGCAATTATACTCCAATAAAGATGTTAAAAAAAAAAAAAGAATGATACTTTGCTCAAGTGAAATGCCCCATTTTAGGGTAGCTGGGGATAGCTAGTCCTGTGCAGCCAAACTCATCACTGACACTGTGGGGTTTAGTTCAGAAGTCTACAGGAGCAATCTGGAGAGGCAAACCCAAGACAAAGTCCACTGGGAAAGTTGAATGGTAAATGTCAGAAGGAACAAATGCAAAGGGCCTCAAGTGGGATTGGAGTTTAGTAGAATAAGAGTAGGTGGCGAGCAGGAATATTGGTCCAGAGCTACTGTTCTGAACAAGCTTATTGCATCTGTGACTCTCCTTTTCTGAAGAGGGGTTCATAATGCACGAGTGTTATTAGACCGGTTTAAAAGATGAGAGGCAAGTCAGCAAGTTTACATTAATTCAGGAGCCTAAGATAAACAAAGTCCATGCTGGGTTAGGTTTAGAAACTGTCAGAAGCACTCTTGTTAAAAACTACTACAGCAGGAAAAAAAATCAACAAAGCTAAACATCTTTCTTAATTGCCTGAAATTATACTAATCTTTTATAATTTTGAAAAACAAAAGACCCAGGACAACGGCGTGTGGGAGAGAACCAGTTATTTCACTGTGGGTTCACAAACAGCTTAAGAAGTGATTAACAAGCAAAGTTTTTAATTTGTAACTATCTCCTCCACTAGATATGTTTTTGTGACTTACATTTCCATCTAGAAGTATGATTGCTGGGTCTATGTTTAACTTTATCAAAAAGTGCCAAACTGTTTCCAAAGTAGCTGCGCCATTCTGCATTTCCACCAGCCAGCAGTGAGAGTTCCTGTTGCTTTGCCAGCATTTGTTATTGCCTTTTTCTTTTCTTTCTTTCTTCTCTCTATTCTTTTCTTTTCTTTTTTTTTTTTTTTTTGGATTTTAGCCATTCTGATAGGTGTGCAGTGTATCCCACTGCAGTTTTAGTTTACATTTCCCTATTGACATAACATAATGTTGAGCATTGTTTCCTGTGTTCATTTGCCATCCATATACCTTCTTTAATGAAGTGTCTGTTCAAATCTTTTGCCCATTTTTAAACTGAGTTGTCTTATTAAGTTGTAAGTATTGTTTATACATTCAAGATACAAGTTCTTTGTTGACTATGTCAAATAGTTGACTAGCTTCTGGATTTTCTTTTCCAAGTTACTGTGAATTCCCAGTTATTTGTGGGCAGCTCCTCAGGAGATCTATAAGAACAAATAGAGCAGCCACTCACCTCTGAAACTGCAACTTTATCGAGGTGCTTGTAAATCCTTGGCATTGTCGAAGGAATTTCATCTGTTTCCAAGTCCATAATATACTGTGTAGTAGGGAGACGTCCTTTTCCTTTTCTAAGTCATAGAGCTGTTTTGTATTACTACAATAATGTTAGATTAAAAATATGTTAGTGGGGCTTCCCTGGTGGTGCAGTGGTTAAGAATCTGCCTGCTAATGCAGGGGACATGGGCTTGAGCCCTGGTCTGGGAAGATCCCATATGTCGCGAAGCAACTAAGCCCATGAGCCACAACTACTGAGCCTGTGCTCTAGAGCCCATGAGCCACAACTACTGAGCCCGTGTGCTGCAACTACTGAAGTCTGCATGCCTAGAGCCCATGCTCTGCAGCAAGAGAAGCCACCGCAATAAGTCCGCACACCACAATGAAGAGTAGCCCCCGCTCGCCACAACTAGAGAAAGCCCACGTACAGCAACGAAGACCCAATGCAGCCAAAAACAAATAAATAAAATAAATAAATTTTTAAAAATATGTTAGTGGATTAGAACTACAGTACAAGTCATTACAAATGGCCTGGAAGAATGTATTGTACTAACTCTTCTGGGCCCCCCACCCTTCTTTTTTTTTTCCATTTTACCCACATCTTGATGTAGAGAATGAAATTCCGTTTAGAGATTCATACCTCTTAAAGATTTTTCACTATTCAAAAGTGCTCTGCTAACATCCACGTATTTCCAGATTTTCTGGACATTCTGTAGTATATTTCTTATACATTTTTTCAGATTGACAATTAGAACCATTGCTTCAAATTTAGAGGTACTTTGCCTGATGGGTAGTGAGCGGATTATTTGGATGCTGAAGTAATATACTATTACTGGTTCCCTGACTTTGCAAACACACTATAGTATGGCAAATTATGCTGATTGATTTTCTAATATTAAATCATCCTTGCGTTCCTGGAATGACCACAGTTTAGCTATATTATTTGATAAAATTCTGTTTAGCATATTTCATGAATGAAATTGGGTTGTGGTGTTTTTTGTATTGTTGTTAGGTTTTAATTTCAAGGATAAGATAACCTCATAAACTGAAGTCCCGAGTTTATCAATTTTTTATCAAACATCTGGATTTGTTGATTCTATCCTAGCTTTCTTATTAATTTCTGTTCTCTTTATTTCATTCCTTCTATCCTTTTCCCTAGCTTTCTAAGAAGGATGCTTAGCTCATTAATTTTCAACCTTTCTTTTTCTCTAATATATGTATTTAAATAATCAAAATTTCCTCTGAGAATTATTTTAGCTGTATCTCACAAATTTTGATACATATTAGTTTTTTATCAGTAAATTCAAAACATTTTCCAATGATCAATATGATGTCTTCTCTGGCTAACAAATTATTTAGACCTGTATTTCTTAATTTCCAAACATATGGAGATTTCCTAGCAATATTTTTTGCATTTTTGTGTTGCGTTTCTGCACTAAATGATTTAAATCCTTTGAATATATTGAGACTCTGAGATTTGTTGAGATAACATAAGGTCAATTTTTGTAAATGTTCCATGTGTTCTTGAAGACAGTGGTATTTTGCAGTTGTTAGGTACAATATTCTACAAATATACCAAGTCAAGTCTATAAAGCATGTTGTTCAAATCTTCTATATCCTTAATGAGATTTTTTGGTTTATTTATTCCATCAGTTACTGAGAGGAATGTGTTAAAATTGCCCAATACATTTGTGAATTGCTATTTTTCCTTATATTTCTGTCAAATTTTGCTTTATATATTTTGAAGCCATATTATGATATGCATATATGTATATGTCTGTGTGTGTGTGTATGCACACATGTGAATTAAACCATATATTCTGATGTGGCCCTCTAGCTCTAGTAAAGCTTTTTGCCTTAAAGATCTATTTTATCTTATACTAACTTAGCTATGCCAGCTTTCTTTTGTTAGTGTTTACGTGACATATTTTTTCCATTATTTTGTTCTCTGACTTTCTATATCCCTATGTTCTAGATAAGTCTCTCCTAAATAAAATATAACTGGATTTTTAAAAATCCAATTATTGGGCTTCCCTCATGGCACAGTGGTTAAGAATCTGCCAATGCAGGGGACACAGGTTCAAGCCCTGGTCCAGGAAGATCCCACATGCCACGGAGCAACTAAGCCCGTGCGCCACGACTACTGAGCCCATGCGTCACAACTACTGAGCCCGTGCACCACAACTACTGAGCCCATGTGCCACAACTACAGAAGCCCATGCACATAGAGCCCGTGCTCTGCAACAAGAGAAGCCACCACAGTGAGAAGCCCGCACACTGCAACGAAGAGTAGCCCCTGCTCGCCACAACTAGAGAAAGCCCGCGCACAGCGACGAAGACCCAATGCAGGCAAAAATAATAAAAATAAAATAAAATAAAATTCAGACATAACTGCCACAAAGAAAAATTCCAGAAAGAAATCCAATTATTTTAATTCAGTCTAGATAAAAATGGATCACTTAACTCACTTAGATATATTTAGGTTTAACTCCACCATTTTCTTTTATGCTTTCTCCTTGTCTCATCAGTCTCTACAGTCTCTTTTCTCTCTCTGTTTTGTTTGTTTTTTTGCCTTCTTTTGGATTGTTTGAGTATTTTCTTATTATACTATTTTCCTCTTCAATTGATTTGGAAGATATATTTTTTAATTCTCTTTCTTTAGAGGTCATAAGTTAAAATCTAAGTCCTTGATTTATCAAAGTCTAATATTAAGCTTTACCTTTATTCTCCTCCTAGTCAATGTAAATATCTTTAATTACATTTACCCTTCTCCATTCTTTACTCCATTCTAAAAGTTTTATTTTATTTTATTTTATTTTGCGGTATGCGGGTCTCTCACTGTCGTTGCCTCTCCCGTTGTGGAGCACAGGCTCCGGACGCGCAGGTTCAGTGGCCATGGCTCACGGGCCCAGCCGCTCCGCGGCACGTGGGATCCTCCCAGACAGGGACACGAACCCGTGTCCCCTGCATCGGCAGGCAGACTCCCAACCACTGCACCACCAGGGTAGCCCTAAAAGTTTTATATTTATCTCTATTTTTATACCCTGTAAGACATCATTACATCACTACATGATTGTTCATTGAGACTTACGTACATATTTACCACTCTCTTTGTTCCTCAATCCTTCCTGACTTGCTCTGTGTTCCTTATGCCAATGACTGTTCTTTGCCTTAAGTTGTAGTTAATTTTATAAATAACACTAGTTTGTTTTGTAAATACTGAAGGTTTCTGTTCATTCACTCATTCATTCAACTAACATTTATTGAGAGTTCACTATGTGCCAGTACTTGTACAAGGCATATGTCAACTTCCTCAAGTAATATTGTTTGCATTTAACTAGGTTATTCTAGGAAACCAATTATTTAAAACAACCTGCTTCTAGTGGTTAAGAGCTTGTAGAGCCATTTCAGGTCAATGGGCATAGAGTCAGGGAAATTCTTTAACTATCAAATCACTCTCACAGTTGTCATATCTTTGTGCATAGTTTAACTTTCTACCCAAAAAGTACCGCCCAGAGAGCTTTCCTGCTTTTGAAGATTCCTTGACACATAATCATGTGTTGTCCTGAAATTATTTTTCCAGTTATTTTATTCTTTCCTAACTTCTCTTCCCAACAATTCTATCAGCCAATGATTCCCAACTCGTAGATCACGTTTTTTTACAGGAGTCCTTAAATCTATATACTATCTGAGTATTGTTTTTAGACTGAATTAATAATATATCTTGCACATATGTGTATGTGGACTAATTCTCAAACATATACAAACACTTGAGATAAATATAATCCAAGTCAATTGAAAAGTATTAATAAGCTCATAGTAGTTTTTAATCAACATGTATTTTTTTAAATAGACTGTAAAACTACAACTACTTTCATGTGACACCTCTATGAAATATTCTTACACAAAAATGAGTTTTTACAAAAGGTTGGAACCATTTCTATAACTGCCTAAAGACTAAGGATCTTCAGCAATCCCACTCCTGGGTATATACCCAGAAAAAATGAAAACTCTAATTCGAAAAGATACATGCACCCCAATGTTCATAGCAGCACTATCTACAATAGCAAAGATATGGAAACAGCCCCCAAGGGCCCATCAACAGATGATTGGCTTAAGAAAAAAAATACACACACACACACACACACACACACACACTGGAATATTACTCAGCCATAAAAAAGAATGGAATAGTGTAATTTGCAGCAACATATGAATCTAGAGAATATTTTACTTAGTGAAGTAAGTCAAAAAGAGAAATACGAATGCTATATGACATCACTTATATGTGGAATCTAAAAAATAATACAAATGAATCTATACATGAAACAGAAATAAACTCCAGACGTAGAAAAGAAACTTATGGTTACCAAAGGGGAGAAGGAAGGAAGGAGGAGCAAATTAGAATTATTGGATTAACAGATACAAACTACTATACCTAAAATAGACAAGCAACAAAGATTTACTGTATAGCACAGGGAATTATATTCAGTATCTTGTAATAACCTATAATGGAATATAATCTGAAAAAAATACAACTGAATCACTTTACTGTACACCTGAAACTAACAAAATATTGTAAATCAGCTATACTTCAATTTTTTAAAAAAAAGGATATTGTTATTTTCTTATTTTATATCATCCATAGCATTGTACTATACTCTGTCTAAAGAAATTACTTAATAAATGCTTGATGAATACATGAATGGCCTAAAACCTACCTTATCTGCCAAAAATAATCCTGTAAAGATTTTCTGGTCAGCTGGCTTGTTTCCAAATTTTCGTTTGCTAACTTGGTAGCATCCTTCAGTGCTTTAAGCTACAACAAAGAAAAGAGCTTTTTTGGTACATTTCATCCACTTGTTACCACCACGCCAATTCACCTGTAGGTCTAGGTATAAGCAGCAGAAGCACAAGTGTATAACTTTTTGTGTATTACTGTCTTATCTTCCAAAATATATTTTATATAAGCACCTTGGGGCAGAACTGAGAAGAGCCTCAATATTTGTCTAAGAAACAAACATTATACCTTGAAACTTCTAAGTAATTAGTTTATAATATAAAGAAATGCCAATCAATCAAGATGGCATATTGAGCACAGGAATCTATCTTATCTTCTATCTAAAATCCCATGGTTACAGAAAAGATAACTATCTCTCTTTA
The DNA here is from genome assembly GCF_964341445.2 of Mesoplodon mirus. Lineage (NCBI taxonomy): Eukaryota > Metazoa > Chordata > Mammalia > Artiodactyla > Ziphiidae > Mesoplodon > Mesoplodon mirus. The sequence continues at coordinate 198,511,390 of NC_138977.1, read as the reverse complement.
TCCATATTCACTACCATCATCACAACCATACCTATACATATATTTTATAATTATATCTACACATCTATATCTCACTATAAAAGAATAAGTGTATAACAACATAGGATAACAAGTAAAATAAAATCAGCAAAATATATGGAGGAAAGTATAAAACAGACAGAAATATCCACAGAGAATATCGACAGAGAAATAAAACCAAAGGAAACAAAACCCTAAAACGTGCAGAAGTCGTCTATCGCAGTTAGCAACAGTTTGTGGCAACTCCACGACTAGAGTCAACTGATATAAACGTTTACGGGAAGACATAAGAGAAGACCTCAACAAATGTGAAGACATACTACATTCCTAGATGAGGAAACCCAATTTTTTATAAAGGTAAAATTTCTTTCAAAATTAATATAACAATGCAATTACAATAAAAATGGTAATACGATCTTTTTAAAAATTTTTATTGGAGTATAGTTGACTTACAATATTGTATTAGTTTCAGGTGTACAGCAAAGTTAATCAGTTATACATATACATATATCCACTTTTTTTTTTAGACTCTTTTGGTAATAGGATCTTTATTTTTTAAATTTATTTATTTATTTTTGACTGCTTTGGGTCTTCGTTGCTGTGCGCGGGCTTTCTCAGAGGGGGCTACTCTTCATTGAGATGTGCGGGCTTCTCTTGTTGTGGAACATGGGCTCTAGGCACGCGGGATTCAGTAGTTGTGGCTCACAGGCTCTAGAGCGCAGGCTCAGTAGTTGTGGTGCACGGGCTTAGTTGCTCCGCAGCATGTGGGATCTTCCTGGACCAGGGCTTGAACCCATGTCCTCTGCATTGGCAGGCGGATTCTTAACCACCACACCACCAGGGAAGCCTTGGTAATAGGATCTTTAAAATAGAAGTTGACAAGCTAATTCTTAGGTTCATATGCAAATACATACTAGGAAAAAACCAATGAGGAGGAACTTGTCCTTACACATCAAAATTTAATAATTAAACATAGTAATTAAAACAGGGCAGAAACAGACCAATATGTCAGTGGAGTAGATAGTCCTTAAATCTATGTAAATATGTGAAACTGGTTTACAATAAAGGCAGAATTTTAAATCAGTAGAAATAATAGGCTAACCTTTTAGGGGAAAGAAATTGAGTTGAAGCCTGACCTCACAAAACACAGATATAAACTCTAGATAGAATAAAAAACTAGAAATTACATATCACACACATTATTAGGAGAATATATAGAAAGACTTTTTTTTTTACATCTTTATTGGAGTATAATTGCTTTACAATGCTGTGTTAGTTTCTGCTGTATAACAAAGTGAATCAGCTATACATATACATATATCCCCATATCTCCTCCCTCTTGCATCTCTCTCCCACCCTCCCTATCCCACGCCTCTAGGTGGTCACAAAGCACCGGCTGAACTCCCTGTGCTATGCGGCTGCTTATCACTAGCTATTTTACATTTGGTAGGGTATATATGTCAATGCCACTCTCTCACTTCGTCCCAGCTTACCCTTCCCCCTCCCTGTGTCCTCAAGTCCATTCTCCACATCTGCATCATTACTCCTGTCCTGCGCCTAGGTTCATCAGAACCTTTTTTTTTTTAGATTCCATATATATGTGTTAGCACATGGCATTTGTTTTTCTCTTTCTTCACTCTGTATGACAGACTCTAGGTCCATCCACCTCACTGCAAATAACTCAATTTCATTTCTTTTTATGGCTAATATTCCATTGTATATATGTGCCACATCTTCTTTATCCATTCATCTGTCAGTGTACACTTTGGTTGCTTTCATGTCCTGGCTATTGTAAATAGTGCTGCAATGAACATTGTGGTACATGGCTCTTTTCAAATTATGGTTTTCTCAGGGTATATGCCCAGTAGTGGGACTGCTGGGTCATATGGTCATTCTACTTCTAGTTTTATAAGGAACCTCCATACTGTTCTTCATAGTGGTTCTATCAATTTACATTCCCACCAACAGTGCAAGAGGGTTCCCTTTTCTCCACACCCTCTCCAGCATTTATTGTTTGTAGATTTTTTTGATGATGGCCATTCTGACCAGTGTGAGGTGATACCTCATTGTGGTTTTGATTTGCATTTCTCTAATGATTAGTGATGCTGAGCATCCTTAGAAAGGCATCTTTATAATTTTGGTTTGCCAGACACTATTGGTCGCCCTTGAATACTCATTTTTCTTGGTAGGCAGAGCCCCAATTTTGTTCAGTTGCTCAATCTTCTTCCATTTATTTTAGACGTAAACCCTGATGAGTCTAGCCATTTGTAGCAATGTCATTCTTCTCGCTAGTGACTGGTTTAGGCATGATAATGTGATATAATTCTAGGTAATGAGACATGAGGGGAAATCTGCTGTGGTGTAAGGGAAAGGTTGGAGAGGGCTCTCAAAGTGAGACTCTAGGCTGCATATTGTGTGTCTGGCCAGCATGCCTTCAGCTGGAGCAGCCACTCTGTTAGTTCCCATGAGAAGAGCTAACCAAGTCAGCTTTCTGAAGATGAAGATTAGAAAGAGAAAAAAGCCAGGGTTGTTGATGATATTGTTGAGCCACCAAATTAACCAACTGTAGAGCTGCCCTAACTTCGGACTTTTGATACAGAAGGTAATACTTTTTCCCTATTGTTTAAAGCAATTGAGAGAGAGTTTTCTGTGAGTTGTAACCAAAGGTATGCTGATTGATACAAATCTAGGAAGCTTAGTAAGTGAACAACAAAACTTAAAATCCCCAAAGAAAAAAACTGACAGATTTGACTTCATAAAATTTTAAATATTTCCAAAAGATAAGAAAAATGAAGTTAAAAAGCAAGAAACAGAATGGGACAAAAATATATAAAACATATTCAACAGACATATATCTTGTATGGGCTTACATCCAGTGTGTGTGTGCATGTGTGTACATGTGTATATACATATATGTGTATATATAAGAAAACTCTTATAAAGATACACAAAGCTACAGAAAAATGGGCAAATAATATCAACTACTGGTTAGGACTCTGGGAAGTGGGGTCTGTCCTGTACTGTCCGTGGAAATTCAAACTGAAAACCTTTTTTGGAAAGGCAATTCATTACGCTCTAATAAAATTTAAACTTCATGCACTCTTACCCTTGACCAAAAAATTTCACTTCTATGAATCTAGCCTACATTTCACTTGTGTGAAAGAAGTTTTCACTTGTGTGCTCGAATATATGGGTACAAGGATGTTCATTGCTTTATTATTTGTAATCATAAAAAGATGGAAATGACCTAAGTGTTGTGAATGGGGAGTGATTAAACATATTAAAATACAGGTATATTATGGGTCTATATATAGTGATATGGAATAAGCTCCAAGATGCAGAATTAATTTTAAAAAATGAAGTTGCCAAATAATACATATGGGAAGATCCAATTTATGTTGAAAACTATCATGGTATATGTATACACACAGATACATGGAAAAGAGAACTTTAAAGCTGTAGTTCAAACCATGAGGTGAAGATTGAAGTAGGTCTTTCACACTTTGAAACTTCTACACTGAATCATTTACAGTGAGAATGTACTCCTGTATTACTTGTGTAATTAAAAAAAAAAAAACTAGAGGGAAAAATAGCAGAACGCTGCAAAGCTGAGGATCCTTTCTACTCTCTAATACTGTCTGCAGCATTTCTCCTTGTTCTTTAAGTGAGATTCATACTCATATAAAGGGACATATTCCAGTTTCGGAATTCCTTGAATGTCAGTGAGTTTCCCACTACTCTGAACTTGGTTTGAACCCACTGAGAACAAGCAGAGCCATACATTTCACACCAACGGACTAAAAGGATACATACATTATAAATCAGTATTTTGGTAGGAGACCAATGGACACACTCTGTAACACTTGGCCTTTTCTCCTCCTCCCTACTGTTCTTCTCCTCTTTCATTTTAGAAGGACATGTACATGACCTACCAAATTTCTCTTTTTACAATTTAGCAGGAAATTGGGGAAAATGTTTATGTGCACATAAGAGAATAAATTGAAGAAAAGTAAAAATTAGCTAAGAAATTACTTTGGGCTCCTAAGAATCAAAATAATAATAATAATAATAAACATGTTACAAATAATGATCCTCAAATGTTATTCTATACAGAGAGCCATGCTACATGAAAAACAAATGTAGAGTTTTTATGTACAGTAATAGATAGTACTCTAGTGAAATATAATTGATATTGCTAGATCAGACTTCAAAAATTATACAATACTGTTGGAAAACTGTCTATTAAGTAGAAATCTATAAATCAAGTCACTTTTTCAATGACCTACATCTTAATTTCAGAGTTGATTCCTTCATTCATAAAAAAATGGTCATATTAAACTAAAAGTTAGAATATTCAATATTTGTTTTAGGAAATATTCTGACCTTATTAATTCATGGTCTTCATCTGTTAAGTTCTCCCACACAATTGCTACGTGAAAATCCAATCAAATGGATTAAGTCCTGTAGTTTTTGCACTTGTATTTTAAAAAGCAGATATATTAAGGTACAATTCATTTCCAGCTTATTGGAGTATCTTGGTGACTCTATTAGGTTTGAATATTTAACTAAATACCTCACTAAATATTTATTTTTAACTGTATTAATTAGCTGAATGAGACCTATCAAAATATCTTTTCAGAGAGAACACTAGTTAACAGAATGCTCATGTATCAAAAACTCAGCACAGAGTCTAGATGAGAGGTGCAAATTCATAAAAATAATCAGTGGGTACTCCTTCAATTTCTCTTCAGATTTTATGTACCCTTTATGACGTCATTAGATGACTACTTGGATTATTCATTCTCAGACTAGCAATCTTCATATTTGATGAGAGATTCAGGTCACTAATATTTTTATCAAAAATACACTCTTACAAGATTGAAAACAGCCATTTGGCTCTTTTAAATAGTAATGATTTCAAATATTCTTCTTGAGTCATAGGACCAAGAATACCATTGATTAGAAAACATTTATAGATGTTAAATATCCTGCAGGATATGTTTGAGGCTGCCTCCCTGGCCAGTTAATTCCTACAGTTTCTTTCCAGGAAAACTGAAATCAACCATTCTTTCATTTGATTAAATATTCAAAGTGCTAAGGGAAAATATTCAGTGATAGCTTGCTCTGTACTAAGAAGTCTCTTTTCTCTTTCAATATTAAAAGTTCAGCTCTGTAGATATAATGAAAACCATTCTCACCTTCTCATAAAGCAGCTGAGGTAAATTCTGTTGCTGCCTGTCCTGAAAACACTCATAAAGTTGGAGCAGCCTAGCACATAATACTTGTTCTTGATTGAAGAGAGGATGATGACTGAATTGCAAACCCACAATGTTGAGATCTAATTGGTACCTTTCCCCTTGACCTTCCATTTTGTTCCTAATAGAGCTTTCTAGATCAGATTTCACTGCCTTTTAAAGAAAAATATTTACAGGATATTAATTTTATTCTATTTCTTTTGAAATTACAAGTAACTTCTTTAAAAAGTAATATGTTAACTGTAAGAAAATTGAGATACAGAAAAAGAAAAAAACAATTATTTGCTCCTTCTTCCTCAAAATTGATTATAGCCCTTGATTTCATAAAATATATTTACACTGCAGAGTTTTAATCATCTTGCTATAAATTACTGTCATCTACCTTACTATTGTGTGCTGGTAGAGGTTGAACTTTCAAGTTATAAGCCACCAAATAATTTCCTATGGGAGCACTATGAAAAATGGTGTTTAGAACTGGTGGGTCAATAGTTCGCTATGTGATGTTCTAACTGTCATCTGTGGCCAGAGTTAAATGACAAACCCTTATTAAAACATTGTTCCTAAGTGAATATGTTGGTAATTCCCTGGAAAATTCCCTCGAGGGGCCTGGACTCTCTAAGCAAATTTTACCTTATAAGGAGACCATCTTTCTTTATACATGACACTGTCTCCATTTGTAAACCAGATTGTCCCTAAATTAGTTGAAATCCATAGGCCTTAGATTTTATTAAAAATGATTCAACAGTGTTTTAGTACACTACTTTGAATTTAAGTACTTATGTTTGAATATTCATGTGATTAGTTTTTAGTGATACAGTTTGAGAAGGTTAGTGGGTTACTTAGCACGTACAGCTTAATTCATGAATGGCTAGCCACTCCTGATATGAGCCATGACTGCAACCACCTAAAAAAAACAGCATGAGCTCTTTCTAGATCAATCTGTAGTAGTAGAACATACCCTCCAGTCTGTGTCATTGCTATTACACCTGTTATTACACTGAAAAAACTGCTGTCCCACCCCTGATCTGGTGTGGCATATCCAGTGCTTCTCAAGGACTGTAGGTCACCAGGATGATGCCTACATCTCTCCCTCCCTCCTCTCTCCTGAGCTAGGAATCTCCTCCTTTTTCCTGTTTGGGTTGATGGGAGGCAAGAAAATAGTCATAAAGCTTGTTTTTGTTTTATCTTTATCTTGTAAGTCTCTATTCTCAATGTAAAGGCCAACTCAGAAAGGGAAACCTGAACTTAATTCCACCTATAAAATTTAGTAATAGGTAGTAAATTGGTCATTAACCAGGCAAAACCACCAAGGAAACAAACAGTTTCCATTTTAAACAACCAAATTATAACTGAATAATTTTGGAAATTCAACTTGCTAAGCTAGAGATGCCTGTCTTATTAAGCAGATTCAGTACTGGACGAATAACCATGTTGCTTACTTGCTTTGGGTTTCTACTGGAATAACACAAACCTCTGCCCTCGGTCCTGTCCTATTCAATACCTACTGATTGTGGTGCTCAGATGCTAGAGAAGGGTAACTGAGATGGCAGAATATCCAACAGTAGTCAAAGGAAGCAAGTTTAGACTGGAAAGCAAAAGCTAAAGGTGGAAGTAGGCTTCAAATATTTGAAGAGCTGTCACGTAAGTGAAGTAGTTTATGAGCTCTTTATGGCCAAAGTCAAAAGAGCAACAGTGATCCAGGAGGCAGATTTTAATTCACACAGAAAACAATAAACAATTGGAACTGCCTAATACTGGAATGAGTTCTCTTGGGAGATAGCAAGCTCCATGACACTGTTTAAAAGCAGCAGTTTACTGAAGGAATTATGTGAACTTCTAGAACTAGGAAAGTGTGTTAGATCATAAGAACAAAGATCTAGGCAACAATGAACCAAAAACCAGATGAAAGTACAAAAACATCCATGCTGTTACATGGCATAACAAATTAAAAAAACAGATTTTCAGAGACCCAGATATTGGAGTTTGATCAGATATGGACTTTAAAGTAGCTATTATTAATGTGTTTTAAAAAGAGTAAAAGATAAAATACATGAAAAGATGAGAAGATGAAAACATGGAGCATTTCACAAGAAAACTGGAATATATTCAGAAGAATCAAATGTCAAATGAACACTTTAAAGCTAAAAATATACTGAAAATATCTGAAATTAAGAATTCATTAGATGGGTGATTCTGGAAATATAGTGGCCATATAGTTTTAGATCTGGGCATACTTCATTTCCTTGTACCTTGCTTTATTGTACTTCTCAGATGTCATTTTTTTTTTACAAATTCTTTAATTTGTAAAAATTGATTCATGGCAACCCTTTGTTGAGCAAGTCTGTCAGCACCATTTGTCCAACAGCATTTGCTCAATTCCCATCTCTGTGTCATATTTTGGTACTTCTTGCAATATTTCAAACTTTCTCATTATTATATTTGTAATGGTGACCTGTGGTCTGTGATCTTTGATGCTACTACTGCAAAAAGGTTATGACTCCCTGAAAGCTCAGATGACAGCATTTTTTAGCAATAAAGTGTTTTTTAATTCAGGTATGTACATTGGGGTTTCTTTAGACATAATGCTATTGAATACTTAATAAACTACAGGGTAGCATAAACGTAACTTTATACTGGTGGCGCAGTGGTTAAGAATCCGCCTACCAATTCAGAGGACAAGGGTTCAAGCCCGGGAAGATCCCAAATGCCACAGAGCAACTAAGCCCATGTGCCACTAATGAAGCCTGCACGCCTAGAGCCAATGCTCCGCAACAAGAGAAGCCACCGCAATGAGAAGCCTGAACACCGCAACTAAGAGTAGCCCCAACTCGCTGCAACTAGAGAAAGCCCGCACAGCAACAAAGACCCAATGCAGCCAAAAAAAAAAAAAAAAAAAGCCATCAGCTAAAACTGTTAGAGGTTTTGTCTACTCCAGTTATGGGTTACAGCAAGGAATTCTGAAGCAGCTAGGGGAGCCTACTCCCTAGAAAGTTTTATGACAAGGCTTCACACTAAAGAGAAACTACTGGAAGTGGAATAAAACTTGAGATGGTCAGGGACCACAGAGATTAATAGAAGGTACAGAAAAAAATCTGGGAAGGAGAATACAGCCACTATATTGTTTAACACTACACAAAAACAACAGAATTCTGTGATATCAGAAAAGTTATCTGAAGCAAGCTTTTTTCCTAAAATTTCAGGAAAACTAATTTAATATAAGAATGAACAGCAGAAAAGTCTCAAGATTAAACCTATACAAAGTTTCTATAATAAAAATGAATAAACAGTAATATAATATCCCCACAATCAAAGCATACCAGAAAGACATTCAAAAACATAAAAATTGAAATGTGACTTACAAAACAAGCCAGAAGACATTAAGAAAATTTATAACATTAAAGAACACAAACCAGAATTTTGAAAACTCAGAAATGAGGTAACAATAGAGTAATAGAAATAATTAAAAATTTAAAAAGTATTTAGATATTAAGCCTAAACTAGAAGGAACACAAAAACAAAGATCACAGAATGCTTTTTCCTTAAGGTTAAAAAAAAGAGAAATCTTTTCAAGTAAAAAATAAATGAAGAAGGGGAAATAATTCATTAGATGGATCTAACAGGAGATTAAACACAGTAGAAAGTTAGCTAAGTGAACTAGAAGACAGGGCAACAGAAAATATTCAGACTAAACTCAGAGGGAAAAGGGGATAAAAACAAGGCAAAAGCAGAAGATAAAATGGATATGTATACTTGACGTTCCAGAACACAAAGAGAAAGAGATTAGGGCAGAACCAGTATTTGCTAAGATAATGGCAGAGTATTTTCCAAAATGCATGGATAACATGGAGGCATACACTGAGGAAGCCCTAATAGCCCAAAGCAGGATCAATATAAAGAAAAAGCATACCTTAACATATTACAATGGAAATCACACCTTAATATATTATAGTAGAAAACCAAAGACAAAGAGAAAAACTGAAAACCACAGTAAGACTTTAAGCTGACTTTTCAGTAGAAACAATGAGTTTCAGAAATAAATGGAAAGTTATCTTCAAAGTGCTAAAAGAAGAATAACAACCAACCCAGAATTCTAGACCATTTACTTCAATGGTGTGCTGGAACTTCTCCACTGGACTCCCAGAATTCCACAATGGCACTCTTGTCCATGGGTGATTGTCAAAATCAGTGTTCTCTGGAGAGAAAGACGGTAGAAAACTCTTATTCTGACATAATGATGATTTCACTCTTCCAGTTTTGCTCTTCTGTATCAAGATTGTTTTGGCTATTCAGGGTCCTTAGAAGTTCCCTATGAATTTGAGAATTGTTTTTCTATTTCTGTGAAAAATACCATTGGGATTTTGATAGGGATTGCATTGAATTTGTATATTGCTTTGGGTAGTATGGACATTTTAACAATACTAAGTCTTCCAATCCACAAACACAGGATGTGCTTCCATTGGACAGTTTTTTTATTTTTTAAAAAATATGTCTATAATAGAAAACATTCCCACAAATAAATTTCCAGGCCAAGATGGATTCAGCAGTGAATTCTCCCAAACTTTTAAGGAAGAAATAACACCAATCTTATACAATTCTCCCAGAGAAGAGAAAAAGAGGGAACACTCCCCAAATTGTGTTGAAGCCAGTGTAACCTAGATGGAAATCTGACAAGAACATTACAAGGAAGAAAAATCAAAGAAAAAGTTATCTCAGGAACATGTATGCAAAAATCCTGAACAAAATATTAGAAAATCAAATTCAGTAATATATAAAAAGAAAATGCATCACAAATGGGATTTATTTCAGAAATATTTGAAAATCAGTGTAATTCACCACATTAAAAGTTAAGAAAATACTGTTACAATACTTAATAGGCTTAGAGAAAGCATTTGATAAATGTCAACACTCATTCATGATAAAAATCTTTGTATATGTCTTTAATTTTAAAAGTAGGACAATTAATTAAAGCTTAAATGCATTTTGCATGGTGAAATGGTAAAAGATTTTCTTAGCAGCAAAAAGTTTTGGTGTATTTTTAGAAAATCCTGAAAGAAATTTATGAGTGGTATAAAGATATAAAAAACATTACAACATAAGGAAGACTTTTTAAAAAATTTTCTAGTTTCTCTGGGAAAGAAATAGAAACTGTGGAGAAGAAAAGAGAGCAAATATCATAAAGAAAGAAGATCCTCACTTGTTACAGAAAGAGAAAGAGACCTCCAAAAGTATAAATCTCTTCAGTTTAGGGAGAAATCTTATTTCCTATGGAGGCTGAGAAGTAACAGCCTTATAAGGAACTAAGTGCTCTTGCTGTTAAAATGTTGCAGTTACTGGAATATGCAAGAAACACAGAACTGCAACTGTAAAGAAAAAGCATTAACTACAGAAGGCATATAATTACTAGAAGAGAAGTAACTCACAGGTTTAAAGCAACAGAGGGAATAGAGAATGAAGCCCTGTAAGTACAGATGACCCTTAAATAACATGGGTTTGAACTGAGCTCGTCCACTTATACACAGATTTATTCAATAATTACAGTATCTATATTTTCATTTTACAGATCTTTAAATTAACTAAGTGTGGGGAAAAGTTGGTGTTCGATTAGAGATCACAATGTGTGGAATCAAAAGAACTAGGGTTTGAGTCCTGAGTCTACCCAAACTGTCTCAGCTTCCTGCCCTTGGATGAGTAATTTATTAATTTCTTTATTTTTGAGGCAGAGAGAGCAGTACGCAGATTTTTGACTGCATGGAGTTGGTGCCCCACTGCTGCATTGTTCAAGGGTTGACTGTATTTTTAGGAAGCATTATTTCCACTTTGTATCTACCTACAGCCATATTTCCTATATATGGAATGGTTAATGCAAGTGATTGAGCAATTAAGTTTTTGTACAAAATTCTTATTTAAATTTTTTCAAGCCAAATTTTTAACATAACTATTTCTGTCTAAATATTTCTTCTCATTAGGTTAATGGACTGCTAATTTTCATAATGTCTTTTGGAATACACATAAATCAGTTTAATTATAAGTATAACATACATTCATTTCTGAAATTTAGAAAATAGAAAAGAGTATAACAAAGAAAATAATCCTATGTCCTACTATCCAGAGATAGTTATTAACTATTATATATTTTCTAGTCTTTTTAGCTATATACACATATATGTACTTACTTATTCATTCATTGATAAATTCATTCATTCATTATCTATTTTTATAAAATTAGGATCATATGAAATTTTGCATTCTGCTTTTTTTAACTTTACATTTTATTTTGAGCACTTCTCCATATCATTAAATATTCCTTGAAAACATAATTTTAATGGATATTTAATATTTCATCATAGTTTTGCCTTTACTAGACTTAACTAATATCTTTAAAAGGTGAATTAACACCATAAAAATAAGTATACAAGTTATAATTGATATTACAAGAATTCTAACCATAATCATAAATAAACTGTTGCTCGTTACCTTCCTGTATATGGTCTTCAGTGCTGGATTTAAAGGTTCCTTACTTATGTTTAGTCTGAAATTCCATGACCGTCTAACAGGTGAAGGTAATGACATTATTTCTCCACTTTCTTCAAACCAACACTTCCCCTATCAAAAATATTTAAGAATATAGTAAGTAAATATTACACTAAAAACAAATGTCACACACAATCAGTGAGCTAGTGAACTTGCCTCTTCTAGTTTAAGCAGGCGATTTTCCATTTTGTTGCAGGTCTTTTTATATATTTCTGGCTTTTTGTGAACATAGAATCCTTCTTCTTCTAAAATGCGTGGCATCATATCTTTTGGCAGTTTAAGTTGGTTGATCACTTAATAACAAAACCTAGATATTACTTTACTTTAAAGTCCAAAATATTAAACTGGTATTGGCCAAACAAGAAGCAAAATGGAACTAACTATCACATACTCTACCACTAAAGCCTAGCAGAAAGTCTATACACACACACACACACACACACAATGAATGAGCTCTTTAAACCAATTCCCTTTAACTCAGAGAAAGCAAGAAGAACAAATATAGAAAATTTTCTATAATTTTAAATCAGTACTTTTTATCTATCCAGCATACAAAGAAGCTATTATCCTACAATATGATTCATTAATGACTTGAATATTTTCTTGTAAAAACTTTACCCGGAGAATTGCTTGGAACAAAAATATTTGCCTGTTGTTTTTTTACTTGTTCTTGATCATCTTCATAATCGGCAGCCTTTACTTCAAGTAAATCTAGGAAAATGACTTCTTCCATAAAATCTTCATCTCGGCCCTTAGCAAAGTTCTGTAAATTATCACCAAGTGAAAAGTGTTTGTGGTAACTAACATTTACTGATCTCTGTTGAATACCAAAAAGAAAAATAAGTATACGTGTTTTTCCTCAGTGATTAACAGGCAGATAAATGAAAGGTACTAGAATCTTGCTGTGAAGTCTTTCTGATCTATGCCACCCAGTTCAAGTTCAAGCTGAAACTGTGTGACAATGAACTTTCACTGAACACAGAGGAACTCATTTAAGGCTTAATATTATAAAATATGATTTTTCTATAGCCCTTCATTGAAATTCTCAATGAAAGACTACTGAAAAAGAATTACAATTCAAGTCTCTCCTCTCCTATGGAAAATGTTCTGAAATATTGGACTATGATATTTCAACTGTTGAGAATTCACAGTGTAGCGCAAAGTCTAGAGACATCAAGCCATGTGGTCTCCAGCCCCATTTTTTTCCACCATTCAGAAAGAAGTACTACCTAAGGTGATGTGGAGTAGTCATGCTGTTTTCTGGATGATATTTAAGAAAAAAAAGAAAGAAAAGTAAAGATACAAATAGAAGTCTGTGGCAGTGTGATTGATTATGATACATTTCTGAAATATGATATATAAAAGTTACAAACAATCTGAATGTAGGTATTGAAACAGATATATTGCTAAATATAAAAATGTATACTTTTATATTATATCAGAAATTTTATATGAGTCTCTTCACAAAAAAAATTACCAATTTATTTTGGATGACTTTAGTTGTCTAACTTAAAATCTACATATATTGAAAGAGAGAAGGAGACAGAGTATGTGAGCCATGCAAATAAAAATCCCTTAATTTTCAAAAACATACATTTAGGGGTAAATAATTAAATTAAAAGAATTAATAATAGAATTCCATTGAATAGATAACCGTAGATGGCCTTGATCAACTCTGACAAAATTAAGTGAGTAACACGGTTAAGCATCACCTAGGTTCATATCAAGTCATCACATCATCATACCTTCCCTATATCCCTGTCATGAAATCAAGAAAGTATTTTATATCCAGAAATCTTTGTGGCATCATCTTCAGAAGTCAAACAAGATATGACACTGACATCTAGGAGCAAGATTTGGGGGATCTTCACATAGGGGATCTCTCTGAATATTCCAATCATAGACAAAGAGGGGCTCTTTGCTCCTGCTGGAGGTCCTATTACCAAGCTACTTTCACCGCACCCCTGGTGTGGGCCAGGGCTTTCAACCTGCCTTCAGAGCTGAGGTCTGCCCTGATGGCTGAGTCATGTCAGGCTCTCATCTTGGATCCCAGCCTTTTATTTATGACCAGGTAGGTCTCTTTCATGAATCCTACCCCACTAAAGCTACCTATATTTTTAGCCTGAGACAAGCTATGATCTCAAGCAATATAATCACCTTCCTGGTCTTCACTATGCAGCTCACAGCAGACCAGTGTCTGTGCTGTTAGCTGTTGTGTGACAGGAAGCATGAGGTCAGAAGGCAACCACCTAATTTTCCATGCATAAGTCTAAATGAATGCACCTGAGTATGGTGTGGTAAAAAGAGAGAGAGAGAGAGAGAGAGAGAGAGATTCTCCTCTTTCTCCTAGTAGGAAGGAACCACAGTCACACTCAGCCTCCCACAAAACAGTAGCTTTTTCCTCCCTGTGATGAGGACAGTAGATTCCCGTTGTCCCCAAATATACCAGGTGCAGGGCAGATGGCTTTTCCAAACAACTTCTCTAAACAACCCACATCCAAGCCTGGACTTCCTTGTGCCCAAATTGTCTACTTGCCCCACTGACCTAATTTCTCTCATGTCTTCCCTGTGAGAAGGAAAAGCAGCCATAACCACAGCGCTTTGTCCTGGTGCACTCTGCTGGGTGGACCGTCTCGTTTCCCCTGAAAAGTCCATTCCTTAACCCATATCATGGGATTCTGGGATATCAGGTGACTTGGCAGAGCATGTGCATGTTTGATACTCATTTATTCAATATTCACTCAAATATGAAGTGCTTAATATGTTCAAGGAAGAAAATAAACAAAGAGACAGAAATACATGCAAGGTGGTGATAAATATCATAAAGAAAAATGATGCAAGATAAGTGGCTAGGGGCTTCCCTGGTGGCACAGTGGTTGAGGGTCCGCCTGCCAATGCAGGGGACACGGGTTCGTGCCCCGGTCCGGGAAGATCCCACATGCCGCGGCGCGGCTGGGCCCGTGAGCCATGGCCGCTGAGCCTGCGCGTCCGGAGCCTGTGCTCCGCAACGGGAGAGGCCACAGCGGTGAGGCCCGCGTACCACAAAAAAAAAAAAAAAAAAAAAAAAAAAAGATAAGTGGCTAGAGAATACTGGGATGGGGGGTTGGGGGGTTGGGGGGTACTATTACATAAGGTTTTCAGGCACAGTATTTTTAATTATGTGTCATTTGAACAGAGACCAAAAGGTAGTGAGGGAGAGAGCATGAGGATAAGAGAAGAGCTTTCTAGACAGTTAAAAGGTACAAAGCCCCTGAGGCAGGAAAAGGAAGGAGGCCAGTATGGCCAGAGTTGGGTGGAAGAAGGGGAAACTAGTGAGAAAGGAAGTCAGAGAGGTACTAAGGGGGCCGTGGAAGCCCCTATAAGGACTTCAGCTTTTTTTTCAGTGAGATAGGAAACCATTAGAAGGTGTTAAAAAAAATGTTCTGTCTTAGATTTTAACAGAATCACTCTGACTACTGTATGGTATACCAAATAGACTGTTGGGGCAATAGTAAAAATAAAGGGAGACTATGGCAATGATCTGGATGAGAGGTTACGGCCGCATAGATTAGGCTGTGCCAGGGGAGGTGATGAAAAGTGGGCTGGGTTCTGGAAGTGGGTTGGATACTTTAAAGGTAGAACCAACAGGATTTGTGACAAACTGGATATGAGGCATGTGAGTAAAAGAGGATCCAAGGATGACACCAAGGTTTGGCTGAGCAATTGGAAAAATGGAATTGCTATACTGTGATTCTATTTATATAAAAGTCTGTGTGTGCATATATGGGTATAAGCATAGAGAACAGTATGAAAAAATGCTAATAGTGGTTTATCTCAGAGCAGTGGGATGTCACATGATTTTTGTTTCCTTCCTCGTGGTTTTCTGCATTAAGTTTTTATAATGTATATAATAAATTTGTTATATTTTTTAAAGATAAAGCTCTTTTCTGTGGAACAAACAACAACAAAAGGAATGTAAAGACTGGAGCAGGATACAGAATACAAAGAAAGGGGAATGGAAGAGACTGAGAAGTAAGTAGAAAGGCAAAGGGGGGTCCAAGAGAAATTCAAAAGGAGGACCTGAAGGATTTGGAAATGACTGGGAGGTGTCAGAAGATACTGGGTAGAACTCTGGAAACACAGGAGGGGGCTCAAGGAAACTGTAGAGAGATCTGAAGGTAGAGAGGAATGGAGAAAGTTGAGAGGAATAGGAGCAGAAGGGAGACCAATGAGACTGACAAATCAGGAGATGGGAAAGACTAGTGAGACTGATTAGGACTGGAGGAAAGGACAGCTCTAGAATAATAGTGGGCTGAAGAGTTTGGGAAGAACTGACAGAAATTAGAAGGGTCTGGGATTGTACAAGGAGGGATGAAGAATGGGGAATCAATGAAGAGTAATAGAGATTACAGAGAACAACGTGGGCACTTGGAGAAATGAACAGGAAGAACAAAAGAAAACAGGCTTTGGAGCTGATAGCCTGTACTTCCCGGCTCTATCAGTTCTTACCCCTGTGTGCCTATTTCCTCACCTATAAAACAGAAATGATAATAATGCCTACCTCACAGGGTTATTATGAGGAGTGAATGAGACAATCCACATTAAAAATTTAGAATATCACTGGGCATCCAGTAAGCACTCAATAAATGTTAGGAATTATTATTATGAACAGCTTCTCAATTCAAAGAGGAGGCAGCTCAATAATAAAAATTTCACCTCCCATCAAGTATTTCATTCTATGCCTTTAATAAAGAGTTATTTTTCCTGAGAATGAGGATGTAGGAGGAAGGGAAACAAATCCAACCTGCTCTGCAGACGGGCCTAAAGTTGAGTCTTCTTCACCACTCAGAATAAAAAACGAAAGACCTTCATCCAGTGAGACTTCAGTCTGCAGGTTAAACAATGGAAAACCAGTATTCAGTGTTGAAGTGAAAGCGTTTTCCGCTTTTAAGGGAAAGAAGTAGTTTTCTGTAATATGGTAATAGTAACTGTATCTTATTCAAGAACAAAAAGCAGTAGGAGAGATAGTATCAAGTTAATATTTAACTTTGAGTCTGTTTGGCTCATGAATTATTTTTGTATTTTGTTTTGTTTTTAAGGTCTGGTAACTGTGATTTAAAAAAACAAAAACAATAAAATTGCAGCATTATTTCCAATAGCCAAGGTATGGAAACAGCTTAAGTGTCCATCAACCAATGAATGGACAAAGATTTACACACATACACACACACACACACATACGCACACAATGGAGTACTATTCAGCCATAAAAAGAATGAAATCTTGCCATTTGTGACAACATGGATGGCCCTTTAGAGCATTATGCTAAGTGAAATAAGTCAGACAGAGAAAGACAAATACCATATGATCTCACTTATCGGTGAAATTTTTAAAAAGCAAAACAAAAAATCAAGCTCACAGATACAGAGAACAGACTGGTGGTGAACAGAGGCAGGGGGTGCAGGGGGCAGTAGGCAAAATGGGTGAAGGGGGTCAAAAGGTATAAACTTCCAGTTATAAAATAAGTAAGTCTTGGGGATATAATGTACAGCATGGTGACTAGTTAATAATGCTATATTGCATATTTGAAAGTTGTCAAGAGAGTAAAACTTAAAAGTCCTCATCACAAGAAAAAAAACTTTTTTTTTGTAACTATGTATGGTGACAAATGTTAACTAGTCTTTTTGTGGTGATCGTTTCCCAACATATGCAAATATTGAATCCTTATGTTGTACAGTTGAAAGTAATATAATGTGTCAATTATATCTCAATTAGAAAATTTTTTAAAATAAAAATATAGGGTCCAAATCTTCTCCATCTTCCCAATCTATCTCTTCACCCTAGTCAGAGTATTGAGAGCATTACCTTACAGTTAGATCAAAATGTGGACTCAGGGCAAACTCTTTTTTCTCTCCCTGTTTTTGGGTGCTCTCATGTATGAATGCACTCATATACAAGTACCACCCCACCCCACCAATAATCTTTTGTGAACTTAGAGATAATTAAAAGTATTAAAAGTGGCATATTCTTAGTGATGAACTTGCTTATAAATAGGTTCTCAGTTTTCAATACTGTAAAGTCTGAATCTTTCAAATATAAATCACCTATCACTTCTTTGTCACACACGTTTAAATGAACTGTTTTTAGAGAGGTTTGGGAGAGGAATCGGAAGGAAGGAAGGAAGGGAGGGACGGAGGGAGGAAGGAAGGAAGAAGGAAGGAAGGAAGGGAGAGAGAGAGAGAGGGAGGGAAAGAAAGAAGGAAGGAGGAAATCTGCTAGTTCCTAGGAACTGAAGAATTCAAAAATATGTAAAATACAAAAGCTTATCCTACATCCTGTTTGTATCTACAATATCGCTGTCCCATTAACTTTAAACGTTATGTACCTTTCAACAATACTGATATATAAACTGTCCATATATATTTTTACTTCTCTCTGTCTCTGCTCATTGAAAAATCATTTCCTAAAATCCTCGACTTCCTGAGAAGATATCCCTTCCTAGTAGTTTGTAATGGAAACTCTTAGAAGCCAATTTCTCTTCCTTTTTACCTATTTTCTTGATATTCAATGGACTTATCTTGACAAACTTCCAATTTTCTACTATTCATAGTTAAATTAAGTCCAAGTTAGGCTCACTTTTATTCATTTGTTGAATGAACAACATGTATACAATCATCTTTTTTTAGTCTGCTTTTACTATTAAATTTAATTAATTTTTACTAAGCACCCAAGTGGGACCCTGCGGAGAAGACAAAGATGAGTTTTTAAAAAACCCGAAATACACTCCTTACATTTTAAAATTTGAGAGTATTTTTTAAATACTCTCATTGCTTATGGCAGAAATGACTAGTTGTTCATTGTTGTCTTTTCTCCCATTTCTAATAATAGAACTTACTTTTAGCTGGATACCGAGACATTTTTTTCCCATGTTCCTTTAGTGGAAATAATGTGTGCAATTTTCAGGTCTTGTCCTGTAAGAGATCAATCTGCAATCCTATGGCTCTCTTCCTCCTCCCTTCCCTTTGGTTAGCAAATGAAGACACAGTAGCTTTGCCATTGGACTCAGAGATGGAAACTAAGTGTTGAAGATGGCAGAACTCTCCTAGTAGCCTGGACTACTTATCTATTACACTAGAGAGAAATAAAACTTCTATCTTAATTAAGACATTTTACTTTGAATCTTTTTGTTAAAGCTGCTTAACCTTTACTCTAAATAATGCAGTTCGCCCAAGATGTGATTGATTTTGTCATTTGAAGTTTCAAGTATGTGATTACACATTGTATTTCAGAACAAAATCTGTAAGTCGGGGATCACCTATTTTATTATAATTTTTTAAGATAAGAAATAATGTCAAGTAGAAATAGAGAGTGATTAAATATTGGCATGAGAGATCTTTTTGGAGTGACAAAATGGTCTAAAATTGGATTATAATGTTAACTATATATTCTGTAAATTTACTAAAAATCATTGAATCATATGCTTAAAATGGATGAATTTTCGCTATGTAAAGTACACCTCAATAAATCTGTTCTAAAAAGTTTTTTTTTAAGTTATTCACCTTAGACCACTGATATATCTTATTATCAATGAGCAGCTGAGTTGAAGATTTTTTGCCTTGATTAATCTGAAACACAATGTAAATAAATAGTATGGAAAACTTAATGTTCACAGATATAGACATAATCGTGTTCATAAGTCTTTTGCCCAAAATAGATAAAAACAAAGACTTCTCAATGTTTTTCCTTTAAAAAGTATATACATGTTTTCTCCTGAGATGTCAAATTTAGTTACCATAACCAAATCACTTAACTTTTCTTGGCTTCAAGTTTGGAAATAGAAAGCATGGAAAATAACTTGAAGCTTTTTGGATTTAAGGAGCTATATTAAAATAGAATTTTAGCTCTTTTTTGATAAAGAAAAGTTTATCATGATATATGTTGATTTAAACAGTAAATTTGAAAATAGGAAAGAAAAAATAATATTACCTTGGCATTTTTTATCTTTTCTCTTACTTTGCCTCTCAGAGTTTCTACTATGTTTTGATTTTCTTCCATATTTAAATCTATCAAGAAGCCAACATAATATGGAGTTCATGACACTTTCTTATAATATAATTAAACAGCAATAGCATCAAAAGTACTTATTAAATAGCTAAATAACATGCATTTCTTTGGATCATGACAATTATGAAGACTGGGTCATTGCCCTATGCGAGCTTAGAACCTAGAAAATAAAGCTTAGAAACTTCCCCCTTTTCCATCTGGAATAAATACTCATGCATGGTCAGTACTGAATTTTGTAGTGAGGCTAAAAAAAAAAAAAAAAAAAAAAGTTCAGGTAAGCAAACCTTTATCTTTTTCCTTTTAGGAAAAAAAAATCAATGAAAACAGTAATATTCTATATAAAGTGCTCTACAGTCTACAGAATATACAAATATCAAAACCAGTTTACTTCAACTTGATTAAACTGAGGAGGAAGGAATCTGAAAAAAAGAGAGGTAAGTCTCCAAGCACCCATTTTAACTACTTATGTCAGTTTTGTAAATTCAGTATAATACTGCCAGCTCTTAGAGGAAATGAAACAGTCTTGCTGGGTATAAAGAAGGCTCCAGCTGCTATGTGTACTCCAAGCCTCATGTTATTTTCTTCTCATCCACCAGATGATCTACTGTATGGATTGAGAAAGACAGGGGTTATGCAGTCCTAGGTACAATAGAAAACGGAGGACCTACTGGTCATTTTGCCTTGTATTTTTCTTTTTCTTCTCCCTGCCTTTGAGTAGTTAAAGGTTAAATAGAAAATGGTGGAAATAAAGGGTAAGCATAAAGCTAAATCAGTATAGGTCATGAGAATCTTCATTCTTAATTGCAGTATTCCATGATAAAATTTAAAAATTATTAGTTGGTTTGTTTATACTCTATTCCCAGAACTTAGAATGACAGATGGCACATAGTAGGTGCTTAATAAATATTTGCTGGATAAATAAAGCAGGAGTCAACCATTATTTATATACTTTTCTCCTTGAGACCTGGAAACTTCCTGAAGCAGGTTCTATATCTCTGTATCTTTAAGGTGTAACATAGTCTGAAGAACAAGAAGATTCTCCATGTTTGCAGAGAGAGAGAGAGAAAACAAAACTTAGTTTTATTACATGCACTGACTTTACCATTATTTCCTTATATCCACTTGTATTATATAGGAAGTTTAGTTTCTGTTTGAACTCATCCCTTAAGAAACTGTGTTCCCAAATGAAACCCTGGGATAGAATTAGTCATTTATATCTTTTAAAAATAAAGTCCAACAGTATTAGAGCTGTGGTATACTTATTGAGAACCTTTCTGTAGATGCTTGTCTACATTTTCTTCTACTGCAATGTTATCTGTGTCTTCTGACATCTGCAAAAAAAGGGGGGAAGGGTTACCTTGTATCTTTTTGTTTTGGCATTTAACATCTTTTCATAGGTTTATCAGCCCTTTGAAAGTCATCTCCTTTAAAATGACAATTCATATCCTTTGCCTGTTTTCTTAAATTTCATCCTTTTATCAATGGGTATGAGCTCTTTATATATGATAGATTTTTAAATCAAAAAATTGCTCTCTGTAATATCAAAAAAACCTTTTAATGATAAAATCCAGTAGATGTTGGTGTTCATATACTGCCTATTTCATATACCTTTTAGGAGGGTCAAATGAGATCAAACATAGGAAAATACTTTGAAACTCAACACTATATCAATGTTAGCTATTACCTGAGTACTCTGTAGCATCTGATAACTTTCTAAAAGCTTTCTATATCCTTTTCCTCTACCCTTCTACCTCTCTGGCCACTTATTCCTTGTATCCTTTCTTGGTCACACTTCTCCTCATAGCCTAAATGTGGGCACATTCCAAGGATTTGGAGAGTGCATGGATTCCCATGGCTTCCCAAATCTGTCTCCAACCTTGACTGCTCTCCTGAATACCATATTTCTAGTTGCCTACTGGTATTTCTAATTGAATGTACTACCATTATCAAAAATTCAATATTTTAAAATGAGCATTTATTTCTTTTACCACTTTTTAAACCTCAATATTCTAAAATTAAACCATACTAGCAATGTTAAACGTTTTTTTAGAACAATATGGATAAGTTTTTCATTTTAAATTGAAAAAATAGAATAGCAAAAGACTCCTTAAACAACAACTGTACATGCTAACCAAACTAATGTGCAGTTGGAGTGGGAAGAGCAAGCAGACACACATCAGATTTCCAATCACAGTAAAAACATGGATTTGTGTCAAAAGCCAAAACAGGGTATACTGACATGATCACAGTAAGAGCTTAGGCTATAGACTTTATGAAAGAACTCCAAATCCACCAGTGGTTCCTATACCACACTTAAGAACTACTGAGTAAGGTCAGTATGAACTAAGATGTTCTGTTCTTACTAAACCTTCAGTATTTTCCTCAACAAAGTTAAAAATACCTAACTTCACTCTTGCCCAAGGAGACAGTAACCCTTGAAGGTGTGATGGGACATCAACCCCAGCAAGTGATCGATAGATGTCTCCTTCAATTCCCAATAATCTCACCCAGCATTCTGTATATACTTTTCATAACTTCCCATCCCCATCTAGAAGACAGGAATAAAACATGAATCTTAATTGGAGTTACTCTAGGTGACACGTAGATACCAGTCCTAAAAATGTTTCACTCACTGATTGATTAAAAAAAGAAAAACTTTTTTTTTCTTTTTTAGCAAAGCAGGAAATGGATTGTTGGCTGGTTGAGAGAACAGAGAAATAAATATTTAAATAAGGGAATAAATAAATAAATAAATAAATAAATAAATAAATAAATAACTCACCTTTAATACTCTTTATTACATAATTGACAGACCAAAGAGTATAATTCATCTGTAAACTCTCTTATTATTTTTTTAACATATGAACTGTATGATTTGTATATAGAACAAAATATATCATATTTTTTCAAGATTATCCTACATTTACAATTGAGCTATTTAGTATAATCAAAATCCTTATAAACTCCATTAATACCTTACTTTTCTAAAAATATCTTCTTTTCTCTTTGAAATCTTTTTCATGATGGTTCTTTCATTTCCACTTTCTAAATAAATAAGAAATATTTTAAGAACTATATACCGTATTACTGAGAGAAAACAATTATCTTGATACTTGAGATAAACATGCTATTTAAATTTTTTAATTTAACTAAAAACTAAACAAAGAAACACACTATTGCCTTTAGTATTTAGTTGTTGATCACCTTTAGTATTTAATAGAAATTCTAGTTAGTCTAATAAGACATGTAAAAGAGTTAGAGGTAAAACTATTGGAAAGGAGACAACAAACTGATTTTTTTGTAGAGGGTAGGTTTTATACATAGAAACTCCAAGACACTCAATCAAAAAACTTAAAAAAAAAAAAATGAGAGGGCTTCTCTGGTGGCGCAGTGGTTGGGAGCCCGCCTGCCGATGCAGGGGACGTGGGTTCGTGCCCTGGTCCGGGAGGATCCCACATGCCGCGGAGCGGCTGGGCCCATGAGCCATGGCCACTGAGCCTGCGTGTCCGGAGCCTGTGCTCCACGACGGGAGAGGCCACAACACTGAGAGGCCCTCGTACCACAAAAAAAAAAAAAAAAAAGAGAAAGTTGATAAGTGGCAGAATACAAGAGAATGTATGACAAAGTTAACAGCTTCCCTATATGTTAGTATAATAGAAAAAATCACTTTCATAACAGTAATGCAAAACTTTTTCAAAATACATAGGAATAACTTCAATGAAAATATTTGGGACCCTCACCCCCCCAAAAAAGTATAAAACTTTACAGTGAGAAAAAAATCTTATTAAACAAAGAGATATTCCCTGGAGGCAGGAAAACTAGTTAAGAAGCCATTATAATAGTCCTGATGAGAGATTCTGGAGATCTGAATCCAAAAGTGGAAGTGGGAATGGAAGATGGAGATTCAGTTAAGAGGTAGAATTCACAGAATTTGGTGAGCACTAGATGTGTAGGACAAAGTGAGGGAGGAATCAAGGACTCTAAGGTTTGGGCTTGAGTAACTGAGAGGTAGTATCATTCTGAGTATTGTCGAATATAACTGGGGAAGGGGTTAAAGAGTTCAGTTTTCAGAGGCTGCTTACGGGACATTAAGGTGAGAGGTCCAAAAAGTGATTAACAATACTGAACTGACTTGGAGCAGAAGAGAACCAGGTCTAAGTTAGCTAACTCCTTTGTTTAATCAGTAAAAAAAGCATTTAAGAGATTGATTCCATGACTCTTGAAAAGAATCAACACCTTTAAGATTTTTCCCACCAACATACCAAGAATGGACACAACAGGAATAGAATGCTGGGAAAAGAGAATTTTGAATTTACTTTCCATTCTGCAAGAACTTCTAAAATGAACTTCAAATCAATACCTGGCTTACTGATGCCTACACCTGCAAATTTTATCTGCTAAAGCTAGGGAAAACATTAGCAGTGGCACATCCTATAGATAGTTAAATTATAATAAATTATTAAATAAAAATCTTATTGTAGAAGAAATTATTAATCATGTTTTTTGCAGACCTGTAGATGTTTCTAAACTAGTTTATTTATCGTTTCATAAATACTATAAGATAAATAAATGATTACAGACAAAATAGTAGATAAAGTTGAAGATCCGGATGAAAATTGCATTTGCCCTATTGAAAAATCACATGCGGAAGTAAGGAAAAATTATGACTCAGACTTCCACCTTCTTACAGAAATTCAACTTTCTGTGTTAAAAAACTGGCTCCAACAGTTAAATCCAATATTCTCTTCAAGGATATTGCTAATTTACAATTATTATAGTTACAGCTTTTTCTAAAAGATAAGGAAATTGAAGATTAGCTATTTTTGTATCAGATGAACTGGAGATCCACAGTCAAAGCCTGAGAATTAAAGTGAAGTAATTCATTCAACTTTTTCTGGTCCATACCAAACAGAAGGAAATTTTTATAAGTGTTTTATAAGTATAAATGTTTGCCTCTTGCTTAGCATTTAGAAATCTCTGGGTTCTGCAAATACATCCAGCAATGCCTTTATCACTATGGTGATTCCTGAAATAAAATTTCCTAAAGCCTGTTCTATGTTGTGTGTAAATTTAACGTTCAACCACCTGCCACTTGGTTTCAGGAGTGTTAGCAGAACAAAATTACAGGAAAATCTCTAGTGTATGAAATGCTCACAAAAGGCATATTCTGGTATCTAATAATATTTCTTTGGTTAAGTATGAACTAACTAGAAATTTGTTTTTCCTTCAGTTTTTCCCCAGCTCTTGTTGAAAATAACCTCAAATGTATTAATCCACTTTTCTTCCTTAGCAGAACAGAATTCAGTCCAAAACCCAGTTTCATCTTTATCTTTGTTCATTTATTGTCATATAGTATCATGAATCCTTTCTGAACTCCCTTATAGCAATGTTTGACAAATCATGTTCTCTCAGATTTCTTTGATTTGAATGGGGATGCTATGCCAAAAAATTAGTCTCATTCAAAGTTATGATAAAATTAAAGCAATGGATAGCACTTTTTCAAAATAAAAATTTATTAAATACATGTCACCAGCTACCTTTTACTGGTACTGGGATATGGAAAAGGTGGAACTTAACCAAAATATTACACAAGTAAGTGTGACACAGCATTATTTCACAATGTTTCACAAAAAGTGTCAAGATTTCCAGGTGTTCCATTACCTAAGTTTGAAAATTAATATCTTTTAGTTAACTGTGATCTTATTTTCTAAAATGAAAACCTAGGAACCAATGGTCTGACAAAGAATTTTCTGATCTGTGAATTTGTACACGTCTTTGAAAGGCATCAAAACTAAATCATCCATTGCTCTCAGGACTAACTAAGTCGGAAATCATCACAACCTGCTTCTGTAGGTCAAGAAAGACTGGGTCCACTTCCCTTGAAACTTCTGGTATATAAAAATTGAGGTCTTCCCTGATGGCGCAGTGGTTAAGAATCAGCCTGCCAATGCAGGGGACACGGGACTCTATCCCTGGTCCAGGAAGATCCCACATGCCGTGGAGCAACTAAGCCCATGCGCCACGACTACTGAGCCTGCGCCCTAGAGCCCGTGAGCCACAACTACTGAGCCCAGTGCCACAGCTACTGAAGCCCACTCGCTTAGAGCCCATGCTCCGCAACAAGAGAAGCCACCACAATGAGAAGCCCACGCACTGCAACGAAGAGTAGTCCCCGCTCGCAGCAACCAGAGAAAAGCCCGCATGCAACAACGAAGACCCAATGCAGCCAAAAACAAAATAAATAAAATAAAATAAATTTAAAAATTGAATAAGTGACAAAACAAATTATAAAAAACTGTAGTATATTTTGAAACATTATATCTAACACACAATGCAATGTAATTTTGCTACCCACAAGTTCATCACAGGATTGATTAAAATGTATTAATTCATAGAGCAACAAGGGTCATGAGGTCCAGAAACTGGACACAAGTAAGTCCTGTGATGTTATCTTTTATTTAAACCTGAAGATGTATCTTGGGTGCCTATACTTATAGTCTCCACTGGACAGAAACTCAAAACAAAGGCCCTTTCTGTAAGTGAGGCCAAAGGACGCTTGTGTCCACTTCCCCACCTAAGTCTTGCTCACCACTCTCTCATAAACCTTCAACTATACCCAGACCAAACTCTTCTTTATACTCCCCGCCAAGTCCATCATTTGATTTTTCCAGCTTCTCCCGTAATCTAGAGCATTCCACATTTCAAAGCCGGATTCAAACCCCACATCTTCCAGGAAATTTTTTCTGACTCCAGTCCTTCTGTGACCTCACTAGCACTAATAATACGTAGTTTTTGTTCATTACAGTCTACCTTACAAGGCCACTTGCTACTTACCCTACAGTGGGCTGGGGCATGAACTCATCTTCTTCTACCCTCCACCAACCTAGCAATGTGTTCAGCACACAGTAGGGACTCAATAAATAATACGGACCAGGATTCGAAGCAAATCAACCACTGCTCTCGAAAGCTATACAAAGGAGTGTTTCTCAACCCTATTAATTCCCAAGGGGATGACTAATGTGTGGGCCAGGTCTCGGGGACTACAAGTCCCAGTGGCCCATGCGGGTCTGGCCCTGGTAGCCGGGGAACCCCTGTGGCTTCTTCCACAGAGCCGGTCTCCAGCCAGACAAAATACTGGAGCGTCTGCCAGGGAAGGGTGGGGAGGCTTTCTGGGGCAGTAAGACATTCACCTGGATGGACTGCACTTTTGCTACGTCTGGGCGGCGAAGGCCGTTCACCGCATACTCTGAGAGGTCACCAACCGCCCCGCAGCGCTCCCGACGTCCGCTCCACAAACTAGGCCGGCGCTTGCTTCTCAGAGCTGAACTTCGAGGCGGTTCGGGAGCATGCGCGATGCTGCCCCTCAGCCGGTCGGGCCCGGCGCGCGCGAGGAGCCGGTGCCTTCGGGAATCTTCCGTGCGCTACGTCTGCTCACCCTGCTGCGTGGGCTTGGGGCTCGGCCCGGTCTCCGCCTAGAGCGCCCGGCGGGAGCCACGGGCTTTGATCACCCGCCGCCTGCGTCTGTGCTCCAGTGGCCGCAACTGCCCCGGCGGCTGTTCTGGAAGAGATCTGAGAGCGGGGTGGCCTGGGTCGTGAGAACCCCGCACCTCTCGCGTTGTGGTGAAGAAGAACGGTTATTCCCAACGGGTGAGTATCGGCCGCGCCCTCCCCGGCCGGCGCGGGCCCGCGGTGACCACCGGAGTCGCCTCTGAGCGGGTGTACCCGGGGGAGGATGCTCCCGAGCCCGCCGTGGAAGTGCGGTCGCCCGCGCCGTCGAGATGCGCCCCGGAGCCTGTGACCCGCGTGCGGGTCGCCGAGGAGCGCGAAGACCCGGGTCTTCGCCGGCGGGACCTGCCTCTGCCTTGCCCCGAGGAGAGAGGTTCTTAGAGTTCAGGGGCTTTGGGTGTGGCATCTGAA
Organism: Mesoplodon mirus; assembly: GCF_964341445.2. NCBI lineage: Eukaryota > Metazoa > Chordata > Mammalia > Artiodactyla > Ziphiidae > Mesoplodon > Mesoplodon mirus. The sequence continues at coordinate 198,483,626 of NC_138977.1, read as the reverse complement.
AGAGCGCCCCGAATATGCGAGGGGTTCTTTTTCCTTCCAGAGCTTGCTATTAGTGTAACCAATTGAATTATTTTGCCCTCTTAAAAATAGGGCATGCTGGGCATGCGCACTTGTGACATGTCATCTTCGCTTAATGAAAGAAACAACTTACATTGATTTATTTTCTTTTCCCAGTGACTCACCCCGTGTTAAAATAACGAGTTAAATAAAATGTTCCGTGGTTGGAAACTTGTCCTGGGAAACTCTGGCGGGGGCGAAGTGAGGAAACTTGCTAGTACGGAAAGGGCACAGCAGTGTTATGTACGCTTTCATTCATTCAAACGTTCAGCAAACGTTTAATGGCCGCTTTCTGTGTGAGGCATTGTGCTTAGCGCTTTAATCCTAGAGAAATTTAGAAAGTGTTTAAAACTTCTAACAAACCTTGTACATTTGGGGAAGGGGGAGATGTGGAAGTAAAGAAACTGCTGCAAAACTAATGTTCCAGGTTATATTGGTACATTATGGCATAAGTACAAGTAGAACTGAAGTTCCACTCACCTTATAATCTGAAATAATGCATACGGATAAATGTGTCCAAACCTTGAAATCATTTGGCCAAACTGTCATACTGAATAAAATCCTTGCAGGGTCTCCCATCTTTCCAGGGCTCTTCTGGTATAGGAATTTAGGAACAATGAGAGTGGAGAAAGAGAAAATGTCTAGAAATATTGGGTTGATCAGAAAGTTCCTTTGGTTTTAAAGTAAAAATAAAAGATACATATTTCATTTTCACCAAGAACTTTATTGAACAATGTATTCACCGTTTTGTTCCACTACCTTCTGCCTTTTTCAGGCAACTTCATAATTCCATCTTCCCAAAACTTTTTATCTTTTTGAGCAAAGAACTGTTCCAAGTGCCTTTTACAGTCTTCCAGGAATTTGAAATTTTTTCCATTAAGAGAAGTTTGTAAAGACCTAAATAAATGGAAATCCGAAGGTGCATATGGTGAATGAATCAGAACTTCCCAGCCAAGCTGTAACAGTTTTTGCCTGGTCATCAAAGACACATGTGGTCTTGCGTTATCCTAATGGAAGATTATGCGTTTTCTGTTGACTAATTCCAGACGCTTTTCGTCGAGTGTTGCTTTCAGTTGGTCTAACTGGGAGCAGTACTTGCTGGAATTAATCGTTTGGTTTTCCGGAAGGAGCTCATAATAGAGGACTCCCTTCCAGTCCCACCACATACACATCACCTTCTTTGGATGAAGACAGGCCTTTGGTATGGTTGGTGGTGATTCACTTTGCTTGCCCACGATCTCTTCCATTCTGCATTATACAGTATCCACTTTTCATTGCCCGTCACAATTTGTTTTAAAAACGGAACGTTTTCGTTGTGTTTAAGTAGAGAATCGCATGTGGAAATATGGTCAAGAAGGTTTTTTTGGCTTAACTTATGTGGAACCCAAACATCAAAGCGATTAACATAACCAAGCTGGTGCAAATGATTTTCAGTGCTTGATTTGGATATTTTGAGTATGTCGGCTATCTCCCACGTGGTATAATGTTGATTGTCCTCAATGTCTCGATTTGATCGCTACCAACTTCAACTAGTCTACCCAACCATGGAGCATCGTCCAGCGAGAAATCTCCCGCACGAAACTTCACAAACCACTTTTGACATATTTGATCAGTCACAGCACCTTCTCCATACACTGCACAAATCTTTTTTTGCATTTCAGTTGCGTTTTTACCTTTCTTGAAATAATAAAGCATAATATGCTAAAAATGTTGCTTTTCGGCAACATTTTGCATTTCGGCAAAATGGCTACACAAAAATTCACCAATTTTGATGAGTTTTTTTGAATGCACAGTGATATGACTGTTGTCACAATACAATCTAACAAAATTGTTTCAAATGAAGTTAAAAACAGCTAAGTGCTACCACAGCCATCTTATGGAAAAAACCAAATGAACCTTTCGGCCAACCCAATACATCTCTTAAATAGCAATATTATAGAGTATGTGTGCATATGCAAATGATATGTACTCTGTGGTGTTCCTTAAGTACACCTAACTCCTGGAATTATTATTATACAGTGGTACATGTTTTAAAAAATACATATAGTATGTATTTACTGAGATGTATTATTATAACTACACCTAGTTGTTATGAACTATATAGGCCCAAATAATGAACAGGCTAAATGTAGGTAGGATTTGAGCTCTAATCGTAGACATAGTTCAGAGGGGGAAAAAAATCAACCCTAAATATATTCAAGTTTAAAGAGCATTATGTGTTTTGTGGGGAAGAAGAGGGAAGCAGTATCAGTACAGCGGATATCTCAAACTAGTGGGCCAAATCTCACTTGCCAAAGTGTTTTGATTCAGTTTTTTTTTTTAAGTTTCTATCATTTAAAGGTCAGGAGACTTAACATAAAAGTCTATATTTCTTGAAAAATCAGATAGAAAAACCAGATCTGTACATGGCAGTCATCCAAGGCAATAGTCAGTTGTAAGTGATTTGCAGCTCTCTTTGCTATGAACAGAAAGCCTCTCCAGTTGTCCAGTCCTACAATTTACCATCACCCCCTCTGGCCTCTTCAGCACTGAGGCTTAGTGTAAGCTACCTTTTCATTTTATCGTTTCTTTATTTGGGGCATGTTTTACTTAGGTGTGTCATCCTGCCTGGCGTTTGAATTTGCAACTCCATCTATATAGGGTAAGAGGGAAGAAGGACCTTAATTTATCTTGTTTCCAGAATAAAGTGTCATATCGAGTCCTCCAGACAGTGCTGTGAAGGACTGTTTTGTCAAGAGGTGCAGTTTACCTTCCGTGATGTCAGCCTCAGAAGATGAATCTGCCTCAGATATCCCTAGAGTCCTTTAACTCAATAAGCTGCAGTTTTGTCATCTTAACAACCTAGATGATCATAATATTCCCTCTCCTGCCTGCCACCTGGGATTATGGTGAAATGTGACTGTGAAATATGAAAGTGCTTTGTTAAATGTAAAACCATTAAACAAATTAGTTGCAATAACTCTAAAGCAGCAATTTTCTTACCTGGAGGTACAGATTTACTTTTACCTCCCAGTGACCTCTCTTCCCAAAGTGGGGGAAGGGGAGGGGAAATAAATATATGGCCACAGACAAGAGATACTGTGATTGGGGTTGATTTAGAAAAGAACAAAAAAATGTACAGTTGCCCTTTTAAATTATAGAATATTTTGACATGAGGGTTTTTTTTGGGGGGAGGGGGAGAGGGATAGGGATGATGGTAGTAAAAGAGAGAAGATGAGAGAGAGGTGATAAATGACCTTTGCTAAACCCTGCTGCTTAACATACTTTGATCACATCAGATTTGAAGTATTATAGTCATCTAAATTTGGAGACAGATGGTCTGCTTTTGTGTTTTGAAATAAAAATTCATTTTCCCATGGATTTCTAAAGTTTTTAGAAATGTATTTCAGAGATGTTCTCTGTTTATTTGATCCAAATGGAAAACTCTTTTATTAAGCTCTCTGCCTTATTTCTTTACTTTGAGACACTTTCCTCATATAAGAGCAATTCCCGGTAGTTACACTTTGGATCCACTCTCTTTCCAAGTAAAATTCTGTTCTTTGCTATATTTGTGTCCTAGTGGGATTATATATGTTGTGACAGAATAATCACACTGAGTTCCATACTCATATCCAAAACAGTTGGGATCGTCAATTCCATACAGCTGTGTCTCCCTCTTACTCTACTTATTTGCCCATTTTTCAGAGCTTTTCTGTCACAAAACCAGAGGGTCTGCCATGAGAAGGGCAGTTGTAGCCCTGTATGGTGATGAGGGGGATGAAGTCCCTGAATCCTGAAAATTGGGAACGGAGTACTGTCATACATGATTCTTGCTAAACATTGGGTGAGTTTAAGCTGGGACCTCACTCTCTAATGTAAATATTCAAACTTGATTTATATTTTTAAGCAGTGTTCTATAAACGTACTATCTAGAGTTTAAAATACTGTCTTATGTTCCAAACTACACTCATGCTTCAAGGGGTAACCTTTAGTTCACCTTTGAAATTTACAGTTATCTTGTGTGAGTCTCTGATGAGTTTTTAAGCTTTGATTTTATTTTCTAAATGTATACATTAATGACAGAAGAGTATAAACATTATTAATCTTTTCATTTTGAGATTCATTAATTACCTGAGTTTCTTACAGTTTTTATCTTTTAATAGTATAGTCACCAAAACTAATACTGATGTTAACCTTAATAACCAAATAAAGTCCCAGTGTCTTTGGCAGCTTGGCACCGAAACAGTATTATGAAAGTTTCATTTAAGATCCAGAGATCAGTAAATCCTACCCTGCCTCTAGTTTCTGTCATACTTGGTAAACACCCAGAAAACTTCATGTATATCACAGGTTCAGCACCCCAAATTCCCTTAACTGACTGTCTGCAGGAACATAACATCTAAGACTGTTCAATATTAAAAATCCTAAAGTCTAACCTTCTCCTCTCCTTCTTCTTCTCTTCTCCTTCTTCATCTCTCACTCTCCCTTATTTTTCTATACTTAATCCCTCACCTCATGAAGACCCTGTCTCTTGACTACCATTTTATCATCGGTAGTCTCTGTCAATAAATTAACTTTCTTCCTTGTCTAGCCACATTACTTGGTTTATTATTTATTCACACCAGTGTCTAAACTTTCCTTGCCTTTTGTCTTTCTTCCACTTTTTCCCAGCATACTCTCCACCCTAGTTCAGTTTAGCCATTTGCTTTTTCAACTGATATATATATATATATATAAAGGTAACTAAATTCTAGTAGTGAAAATCACATAACCAGATTATTGTGGTGATGATATGTCATGGTCTATAATGTAGCTAGCCATTCTTTCCTTTTCCTACTCACAGCTACTGTTCTTTTATCGTTCCTTAAACTTTCTACCCCACTTTTTTTAAAAAACAAAATTCACATTTTGTTTAGGTTGAAAAAAACTATACAAAATTGATTTTCTTCACCAAAAATTACAGCAATATTTTCTGTGTTCCTAGATAAACCACAAAACACTTATTTTTGTAGGTTTTCTAGGTTTTGCTTGTAAATCAAGATGAGGAAGTAGATACAGTCATGGAAAAGGACAGAAAAAAAGACAAATCAGTTGTCAGTATCCATGGCCTCTGATCCTGTCTTGACCATGAAACAGAAGTGTTCAACATATACCTGCCAAAAAGCTTATGAAGATGTAGGCTCAATAAAGGAATATAAACAGCCAGATGTGGAACAACAATGGCAGGCTCTTCCATTCAAACTTTAACTATAACTTGTTACTTTAACTTCACTTGATAAAGACAAAATCTACACTGAAATCCTTGTTTGGCGAGCTCACATGTTTCTCTTACAGTTATTCCATCTAACATTTGTGACACTATTTATACCATCTAAACATAAAACAAGTGCTTGTAGGAGGTCCACTAAGATTTCAAAAGCATCATGCCTGCCTGTCCACTGGAGAATGGCAAATTTCCTTCAGTTCTTTGCCCCTTTCTTCATTGTTCTGAAAGAGGACAGAAATTACATTGTCAAGCTCTAAAAGCAGTTGTGGTGATAGATGGAAAAAAGAACAAACTTCCTCAATTGTTCCTAATGCGACGGATACTCCCATAACAGGCAGTGATTTTGCCAACCACATATTTTAGGCACAGGAAGAGCAGAGTGTGTAGATAGCTTGGGGATATGTCTCTAAAAGTCTAGAAGCAACAACTTTCATTTTGGAAGAAAACCCACTGGACACAATGTAAGCCTGGCCGCAACAGTTCTCCACGTTTAATCCCCACTTCCCAGTTATCGTAGTGTGAAATTTCACAGCCAAAATTTCTGCATCAGTTTCATAAGGCAGGAAGCCCACAAATTCCTCTCTCAGGTTGTGAGCTTCGTCAATAAACCTCACCTACACAGGCAGGTGCTCTTCCCCTGCTATGTCCACCACATCGTCAGTGATGATGGAAAAGAAGTGAGAGTCTCCCACTTCCCTGAGGGTTTCTTCCCGAATGCAGCTCTCACAGATCTCTAGCATCTGTTTCTGCTGTGTTTTCAAACAGAACAATGTGTTAACTGCTGTTGTCTCAAGGCGCTTTCTCAGAACCTCTTCACCAGAAGTGATCCGGCACTCAGGCAGTGCTTGAAAGTTATCAGGAGTAAAGAGACCTTCTGGGATTTCATCAGCTTCATGTCCATCCAGAGGTATGTTCCTTTTTCCCATAAGAATCAAAATTTCAAATGAAGATTTTAAGTATTTCCTTTAAGTTTTCCTTCTCTTCATGGGTTAAAGGTAAAATGTCTTCATCCTGCTCTTCACCCCCTTCTTCTGCACTGGGGTTCTGAGCATTGTTGTTGTTTATTTCCTTATGTTTTGGTTCCTGTTAAGAGGTTTCACCAATTTTTTTCTGTTTCAGTGTCCTGATTTCATCTTCACTCAATTCTTTTCTTCGTTTTCTGTGTCTACTGTGTGGATTATTCGAATGGCTGGTAAGATCAAATGTTGTTGGTATTGCATTATCTCGAAGAACTGTCCTATAAGGACTCTCCCAATGACTTCACAAGTATCTGCTTCAGTTAATTTTGAGAAATAAAATAACCCAATCATTCTTTAGTTTTCTGATGCCTCTGCAAAATGTATAGTTCTACAGATCATATAAGTCTCAAAGTGTTTGGCACACAATCGATAATATTTAGTTGATCGGATGTTTTCTCTTCTAAGTCTGCTCTCCTACAATTCTCCCCCGACTTCTGGCATCTGGCTGGATCCCGCCGGAACGTGAAAAAGGCCAGGTCCGACTGCGTGCTCTTCCACGTGCAGTTGGGGGCCTCGCAGAAGTTCGGCATCGTTATCTGCCCGCCGGCCGGCCCAGCCCTCCCCTCCCCGCCTCCTCAGGGCAGCCAGCCCCTCCTCCCTGCCCCGTCGGGGCCGGGAAGGGGAGCCAGCCCTCCTTAGGGCCTGTGCGCCAGGGGGCGTGGCCTCTACCCCACTTTTGACCTTGTACTTTCAGCTGCTGGCTTTGCTTTCTCAGGGGAAGTAGACTCTCAGTCATGAACTGCAGCACTGACTGCCAGGCCAGCTTAACTTCAGCAGATATCCTTCTCTCTCAGATGAAAAGGTACCCTTTTTTCCTACACAGCTGGTCTTACATGTGTCCTAGATTCCATCCATTTTGTCTCCCCTGAGGCCTTGTTTCATCATTTAACCTTTTCTTTTATCTTTAGTATACCCTTTCCCCACCTTCCCATACCAGCTTCATTTCCCCTTTCCAACAACAACAACAAAACCAGAAATTGGATTTTTTCTGATCGGATTATTTTCTGATTTCTGCTCTCTTTCCTCTCCTTCACAGTCAGACTTGTAGAAAATGGAATCCTCTCCCTACCCCATCACCTATTAACTCCTCCACCCACAATATTCTAGCTTCCATCACCTGTTGTGCTGCCAAGGACTGCACAGCATGCGGGATCTTAGTTCTCCAACCAAGGATCCAACCTGTGCCCCCTGCAGTGGAAGCACAGTGTCTTAACCACTGGACCACCAGGGAAGTTCCCTGCCAAGGACTTCCTAATTGCCAAAGCCAGTATATCTTGTTAGACCTCTTAAATGCACTTGGCTTTATGGACCACTTCCCAGTCTTGAACTTCTCTTCCTTGGTTTCTTTAACATCAGTTTCTACTGTTCTTCTCCCATCTCTTACACCATTTAAAATTTTCTATACTAATTCTCCTGGGGTCTTGCTCTAATTCCTTTTTCTCGGATTTTTTTAGTTGTTTTCTTCTCTTTGACATATAAATATGTTCAAATTAATCTAAACAAAGCAAAAAACAAAACAGAAAACCAAAACTCCTCCTCTGCTGCCCTTAATTGTTGCTCTACAGGGTTTTGTCCTTGATCCTTTTCTCTTTTCATTTTGTGTTGTTCCCTTGAGTAGTATCATAGCTTCAACTACCATCTGTAGGGTAATGGTTCCCAAATCTATCCTTAGCCCAGATTCTTCACCCAAGCTCTAGATTGCCTGTAACACCCTTAATCCAGTGTCCAAAGCACTCAGTATGTGTGGAGTTCAAAACCAACCTTGCCTCACAAAACTTATTCTCTGTATTTCCTATTTTTGAATGAAACCAGTATCAATTCAGTCACCCAAGTTAAAACAAAGAGCAACTCTGAAATTACCTTTTTTAAAACATTCCACACACAGCACGTTATTTGATTCTGAATCATAAACAGCTTCCCTTTGAAGCCTGTCTTTGTCCTCATTGCTCTGCTTTAGTAGCCATCATCTCTTGACAGTAGCCTCCTAATTGATTTCCTTGTCTCCAAGCTGCCCTCTTCTGGTTCATTCTTTATACTATCAAATAACATACAAGGGAATCCCCATAAGGTTATTATATTACAAATTGTGTATAAAACATTTTATTGTACTATTTTCATTTTTATTTTTTCATATTGTTTAATGTTTCATTTTATAGATAAACTCATCGGTGTTTGTTGTACTAATGGAATTAACAGAACAGGATAACTTATATGTAGGTATGAATGATATTGGTGCTATATTTTCAAGTCTGTCTTCTTGAGAAGAAAATTTTAAAATTTACCCTTACCTACTCTGTAAAATTGAAATGGTATTTTTATTCAGGTACCTTATTGAAGGCTGGGATCCAAATACAGCAATTCAAGGTATTTTTATAAAGTTCAGCTAAAAGCAGGGACCAATGTTATGAAAATGTCTAGTGTCATGTAAATGAATATGGATGAAAATGTGGATAATAATGCTTTTTTCCTTTTTATTCTGTTATTTGCTTTGCTGTTAGCACCTTTTCAACTTAATACATTTTTAACTAGATTTTTATTTAATTTAGCCATTTACTCAAAAAAAAAAAAAAACCCAAATTAGGAACCTTAAAAATTAAGGTAGTAATGTATTTATATTAAATATTTCTCTGTAAATTTTTAGAATCTCATCACTGCTACCATAATAAATCATTTTTTTTACATAATCTGTTAGTTGGTTAGAGAAATCAAGGATCTTTTCACATAATCTATCTCATTAATCTTGTTTGATCAACACTAATCCTTCATTGATTATTTTTAGCTTCTGGTGAGGCCCATGGTCATTGAATGTATGGATGTGTATACTTAAAGGATCTCAAAACTCAACCCATGAGAAGGCAAATTTTAAACCCCATTGTGAGTTGTTCAAGGATCTTATTCCTTTAGTAAAGTTCCTTTTTTTTATAATAAATTTATTTGAAATTTGAAATTTAGTGGTTTTGTTTTCTTTGGATATATACTCTGGAATGGAATTGCTGGATCATATGGTAGTTCTGTTTTTAGTTTTTTGAGGAACCTCTATACTGTTTTCCATAGTGGCTGTACCAATTTACATTCCAAACAATGTACTAGGGTTCCCTTTTCTTCACATTCTCACCAACACTTGTTATCTGTGGCCTTTTTGATGATGACCATTCTGACAGGTGTGAGGTGATATCTCATTGTGGTTTTGATTTGCATTTCTCAGTTGATTACCGATGTTGAGCATCTTTTCATGTGCCTGTTGGCCATCTGTATATCTTCTTTGGAAAAATGCCTATTCAGGTGTTCTGCCCATTTTTAAAATCAGGTTGTTTGTTTTTTTGATATTGAGTTGTATGAGCTGTTTATATATTTTGGATATTAACCCCTTATCAGTCATATCATTTGCAAATATTTTCTCCCATTCATTTGGTTGGTTTTTTTTTTAGACAATATTAGGGGTTTTTGTTTTTTAGTTTGGGAGTTTTTTTGTTGTTGTTGTTTTTTAGTGAAACTTTCCTTTTTGTTCTTGTTGCTGGAAAGCAAAGTTCTGACTTTGTGGTCAATTATAATATCTCATCCTGTGTTTTTTTTTTTTTTTTTTTTTTTTTTTCCTTTTTGCGGTATGCGGGCCTCTCACTGTTGTGGCCTCTCCCGTTGCGGAGCACAGGCTCCGGATGCGCAGGCCCAGCGGCCATGGCTCACGGGCCCAGCCGCTCCGCGGCATATGGGATCCTCCCAGACCGGGGCACGAACCCGTATCCCCTGCATCGGCAGGCGGACTCTCAACCACTGCGCCACCAGGGAGGCCCTCATCCTGTGTTTTTAATAGTTATCTTTTTGTCATTCTAAATGCTATCTATTCCTCTTTTAAACTCTGTATCAAGTTGGTGTATTTTTATGTTTATGTAGTTCCCTATATGTAGTTCTGTAGTTCCCTATGTAATTATGCAGTTCCCTATAAAACTAAAAATGGATTTAACATCTGACCCAGCAGTTGCAGTCTTGAGCATTTATCCTAGGAAAATGAAAACTTGTGTTTACACAAAAAAACTGATATGAATGCTCATAGTGGCTTTATTTATAATAGTTAAAAATTGGAAACAGCCCAAATGTATTTATATTAAATATTTTCTATTATAATCTTTACTAGATCTTAGGAATAATTATATAAAATCAATATATGTTTTTATTATATCTTCTGACATGAAGTCAGTTCAGTAATCCAGCATGTCATCAGCCATATTTTTAAGATTATTTCCTTTATCATATAAATTGTGGTAAAAGTGATCTGGTTATGAAATAGTCCTTTAAATGAAAAGATGTTGTGAAATGTGTTGTTCACCAACTTTCAGAAAAAAAAATATTCTGTTTAATACCAACACACTTTTGTTTGGAAATTTACAAGTTGATAGCTGCAAGAGAGAATTTTGTGCTCATTAGCAGATACAAAGAAGGAAAATTAAAATGTGGCACATCCCAATTTAGGGGACATCACAACAAAATTGTGTCCTGCTGACTTGAATAATGGGAGATTTTGCTAATAACTTAGCATTTATCCTTCACTTACTGTTAGAATACTAAGGACTTATAGCATATTTTCCCCCACAGGCCTGGGAAAAAGTCAAGACTTCTTAATGATCAGTACCCTCACAGTGATGTATAATAGTTCTCAATGGTGAAAAACTGAAAACATTTCCACTAAGATCAGGAATAAGACAAGGTTGCCCACTCTCACCACTATTATTCAACATAGTTTTGGAAGTTTTAGCCACAGCAATCAGAGAAGAAAAAGAAATAAAGGGAATCCAAATTGGAAAACAAGAAGTAAAACTGTCACTGTTTGCAGATGACATGATACTATACATAGAGAATCCTAAAGATTCTACCAGAAAAGTATTAGAGCTAATCAATGAATTTGGTAAAGTAGCAGGATACAAAATTAATGCACATAAATCTCTTGCATCCCTATACACTAATGATGAAAAATCTGAAGGAGAAATTAAGGAAACACTCCCATTTACCATTGCAACAAAAAGAATAAAATACCTAGGAATAAACCTACCTAAGGAGACAAAAGACCTGTATGCAGAAAACCAGAATACACTGATGAAAGAAATTAAAGATGATACAAACAGATGGAGAGATAAACCATGTTCTTGGATTGGAAGAATCAATATTGTGAAAATGACTATACTACCCAAAGCAATCTACAGATTCAATGAAATCCCTATCAAACTACCAATGGCATTTCTCACAGAACTAGAACAAAAAAATTCACAATTTGTATGGAAACACAAAAGACCCCAAATAGCCAAAGCAATCTTGAGAAAGAAAAATGGAGCTGAAAGAATCAGGCTCCCTGACCTCAGGCTATACTACAAACTACAGTAATCAAGACAGTATGGTACTGGCACAAAAACAGAAATATAGATCAGTGGAACAGGATAGAAAAGCCAGAGATAAAACCACACATATATGGTCACATTTTCTTTGATAAAGGAGGCAAGAATATACAATGGAGAAAAGACAGCCTCTTCAATAAGTGGTGCTTGGAAAACTGGACAGCTACATGCAAAAGAATGAAATTAGAACACTTCCTAACACCATACACAAAAATAAACTGAAAATGGATTAAAGACCTAAATGTAAGGCCAGACACTATAAAACTCTTAGAGGAAAACATAGGCAGAACACTCTATGACATAAATCACAGCAAGATCCTTTGTGACCCACCTCCTAGAGAAATGGAAATAAAAACAAAAACAAATGGGGCCTAGTGAAACTTAAAAGCTTTTGCACAGCAGAGGAAAACATAAGATGAAAAGACAGCCATCAGAATGGGAGAAAATATTTGCAAATGAAGCAACTGACAAAAGATTAATCTCCAAAATATACAAGCAGCTCATGCAGCTCAATATCAAAGAAACAAACAATCCAATCCAAAAATGGGAAGAAGACCTAAATAGACATTTCTCCAAGGAAGGTATACAGATGGCCAACAAACACATGAAAGGATGCTCAACATCACTAATCATTAGAGAAATGCAAATCAAAACTACAATGAGGTATCACCTCACACTGGTCAGAATGGCCATCATCCAAAAATCTACAAACAATAAATCTGGAGAGGGTGTGGAGAAAAGGGAACCCTCTTGCACTGTTGGCGGGAATGCAAAATGACACAGCCTCTATGGAGAACAGTATGGAGGTTCCTTAAAAAACTAAAAATAGAACTACCATATGACCCAGCAATCCCACTACTGGGCACATACCCTGAAAAATCCATAATTCAGAAAGAGTCATGAACCACAATGCTCACTACAGCTCTATTTACAATAGCCAGGACACGGAAGCAACATAAGTGTCCATCAACAGATGAAGATAAAGATGTGGCACATATATACAATGGAATATTACTCAGCCATATAAAGAAACAAAATTGAGTTATTTGTAGTGAGGTGGATGGACCAAGAGTCTGTCATACAGAGTGAAGTAAGTCAGAAAGAGAAAAACAAATACCGTATGCTAACACATAAATATGGAATCTATTAAAAAAAAAGTTCTGAAGAACATAGGGACAGGACAGGAATAAAGACACAGACGTAGAGAATGGAATTGAGGACACAGGGAGGGGGAAGGGTAAGCTGGGATGAAGTGAGAGAGTGGCATGGACATATATACACTACCAAATGTAAAATAGATAGCTAGTGGGAAGAAGCCGCATAGCACAGGGAGATCAGCTCCGTGCTTTGTGACCATCTAGAGGGGTGGAATAGGGAGGGTGGGAGGGAGATGCAAGAGGGAGGGGATATGGGGATATACGTATACGTATAGCTGATTCACTTTGTTATACAGCAGCAACTAACAACAATGTAAAGCAATTATACTCCAATAAAGATGCTAAAAAAAAAAAGTGATGTACAGATAGAGGATTATGACCATGTCAAGAGTGGACCTGCCCAGAGGTATAGAGATTTTTATACACACCAGTGTAGTGACAGCACACCAGAAGAGAGACACCATAGAGATTTGGATTTTGGTAACAAAGGACAAGGATCAAGATGTTCATTTTTTGCTAATCACCAGTGTTATGAAGTCTCCCAAGAGGAAATAGATTTCATTAACAGGGTACCTGGAACAAGAAGAAGACCATTTCATGATCACCAACCCTGTTTTTGACTTCCATGAACCGGACATTGAAGATGATTTTGATTTTGTTAGCAAGGTTTGTGACCAAAGGAAATATTCTGTTCAGAACCATCAGGCCTATAGTAACCTTGGGGAACAATATGCAATAAAAATTTTTTATTTTGTTAACAGAAGCTGGAGACAAAAACAAAGACCTTTCCATAACTGTCATGAGGACCCACCTCATGGTGATTTTCAGAACCAGTTAACTGTAAAAGGTTTTAATTACCTCAGTAGAGAGGTGGAGGTGGTTTTCAAAGGCAAAAACCTTTCCACCAGCACTATTCTCATGATGAAAGGAATTGGGAAGATTTAGATTATACTGATGAAGTATCAGAGTACACAGTGGGACCTTCTCATGACCATTCCAACAATGATTTCTCAGAGAAAATGCTATTGAAAAAATGTGTTATTAGCGGGCATGGACAAAGACTACCACACTTTCAAACGTTTCAAAAACAAATACACAAACGAGACCTAGAAGGACACATCAAATGGTAAACTGCTTGTGATGACGGATGACTTTGTTTTTTGCTTCTTGTGTTCTTTGGTTTCCTATTATGCACATGTTAACTTTTAAGAAATAAATGTTATTTTGAAAACCTTAAAAAAAACAAACAAAAACAAAAAACAAATGCAGTTAAGAAATTTTGATTTTAGCAATGGAACTGAACCAAGGCAAATATCTTACTATGACGAGTGATCCACAAGAACAGATGCTATTGTTAGACTTGGACTTTGAACAGGAAACATCCTTACAAAGACCAAGATTTTTCAGGACCACCCACTTCCTGATAACATAAATCCTGATTGGTATTTAGACAAGTAAATCATTTTGTTTTGTACAGTAAGTAATATTACTTGATTCCAACAAAACACTCAGACTTTCAAATTAGAATATTTTTTAAAACATTCAAAAGTGGTATGAATTATCACACAAAACTAAAATTCAGATTCATTCTTGTATAGATTCAGTTACAATCAAGATTTATTTCTGATTGCTATGAATTAAAAATTTACCTTTATTTCTCAGGATTAAAGGAAATATAACAAATTAGATTTAAATGGGTTAATTCTTGACCATGAGCTAGAAGTAAAAGATATCAGAAACAGATTTTTCATAGAAATACAATTTTTTGATAAGGATTTTAAAAAATATTCCTTTCAGATGTGTTACAAAATTATTTTTTAACATATACAACCCAGTAGTCCTTTTTTCTATGATTCAGTAATTTTCATCTGTACCATTAGGCAGGAGCATTGGGAGAGCACTTACCCCAGTGAAATTGATGTGCAAGGCAAGAAGGGGAAAGGTGAAGCATGACATCCTGAAGGGAAAGAACAAGATAAGGAAGAAAGGAAATAAAATGGATAGAATTAAAGAGACAAGACAGGACAAAAGAGCAGTGTGCTGGAATAGAAAATAAGGCCAAAGAAGAGACAGGTTTGAGAAGGGTGATTAGGGGTTCCATAGACAGAAAGTTATATATGCCTTTCCTTCTGGTTTAGAATGTTTTCTCCAGTTATACAACATTATTCTACATATACCTGGATAGATATGAACTCTTGCCCGAAACTAGTATGGGTTATCTTGGTTTTCTTTAGAAACTATCATTTTTCCTCTCATAGCTTTCATACCAACAGCTCATCTATCTTCCTCACTTTCTTCATGGGAACTTTGGCACTGATAAACTTCAGAGACAGAAGTAAGAGGTAAATATTGATTTAACTGTGAAACCATCTTTTTCAAGCCAATCCTTAATTGCTACCATTAGAAAACAAGTGTTTCACGAATTCACAGGTATTCAGGGTTTAGCTACAACCTCTGCAGGTCCTGGCCACGACCTTGTGAAATGACCATCACTTCTTTGTGGTTTGGGGTTGCAAAACCAATTAGTCAGTTCCTCTGAGCTTGGGTTTCTAGTGGCTAACAGTTGGTACCAGTTAAGACAGAAATTTAAATTTCATTTCCTTTATGATACCTTGGCTGTATTCCATAATTATAAGTCTACATCCTAACCCCAGTCCACTGTTTTCAATTGGACAAGATAAAAGACAAGGTTGGTAAATAAAAACCTCTCACTTCCGTTAGGACAACTTCACTGTTACTGACAATGGTCTGGGTTAGGAGGATTATAATATTCAACAGAGGGCATATAAAATAAAAGGCATTTTTTTGGCTTGCTTTTTCTCCCATCCTGTCACTCAGTACAAAATATGGGGTCAGGGTTACAAGCATACTAGGTGAAAGAGTGTAAGTTTCATATAAAAAGATATTCCATACTGATATATATTAAACTATTCAGTAGAAATCATATTGGACTTTTTCTTTCAAATTACCTAGTTTTTCTTATTTCCCTAACTTCTTCAGATACTGGAGACAGGATTAAAATGGCTCAAAGAGGGGGGTCCTTCAAGATGGTGGAGAAGACATGGAGATCACCTTCCTCCCCACAAATACGTTAAAAATACATCTACATGTGGAACAGCTCCTACAGAACACCTACTGAACACTGGCAGAAGACCTCAGACTTCCCAAAAGGAAAGAAAATCCCCACGTACCTGGGTAGGGCAAAAGAGAAAAGAAAAAAACAGAAACAAAAGAATAGGGATGGGACCTGCACCAGTGGGAGGGAGATGTGAAGGAGGAAAAGTTTCCACACACTAGGAAGCCCCTTCACTGGCGGGGATGGGCGGGGGGGAAGATTCAGAGCCACAGAGGAGAGCACAGCAACGGGTGCAGAGGGCAAGGCGGAGAGATTCCCACAGAGAGGATCAGTGCCGACCAGCTCTCACCAGCCTGAGAGGCTTGTCTGCTCACCTACCAGGGTGGGTGTGGGCTGGAAGCTGAGGCTCGGGCTTCAGAGGTCAGATCCCAGGGAGAGGACTGGGGTTGGCTGCAGGAAGACAGCCTGAGGGGGCTAGTACGCCACAGCTAGCTGGGAGGGAGTCTGGGAAAAAGTCTGGAACTGCCTAAGAAGCAAGAGACCATTGTTTTGGGGTGCACGAGGAGAGGGGATTCCTTCCCCATGTGCCCACAGAAGGCAGAGCACTGCCTAAGTGAGCTGTAGAGATGGCGCGAGCCGCGGCTATCAGCTCAGACCCCAGAGAAGGGAATAAAATGCTAATGCTGCTGCTGCCACCAAGAATCCTGTGTGCAAGCACAGGTCACTATCCACAACACCCCCCCACCCTGGGAAGCTGTGCAGCCGACCACTGCTATGGTCCCGTGATCCAGGGACAACTTCCCCTGGAGAGCACATGGCATGCCTCAGGCTGTTGCAACATCACAGTGGCCTCTGCCACCACAGGCTCACCCTACATTCCAATTATGACTACTGTACCCCTCCCTCTCCCTGGCCTGAGTGAGCAAGAGGCCCTAATCAGCCGCTGTTTTAAACCCCTCCTGTCTGGGTGGGGAACAGATGCCCTCAGGTGACCTATATGCAGAGGTGGGGCCAAATCCAAAGCTGAACCCCAGGAGCTGTGCGAACAAAGAAGAGAAAGGGAAATCTCTCCCAGCAGCCTCAGGAGCAGCGGATTAAAACCCCACAATCAACTTGATGTACCCTGCATCTGTGGAATACCTGAATAGACAGCGAATCATCCCAAAATTGAGGCAGTGGAATTTGGGAGCAACTGTACACTTGGGGTTTGCTGTCTGTGAATGATTTCTGATTTTTATGTTTATCTTAGTTTAGTTTTTAGCACTTGTTATCATTGGTGGATTTGTTTATTGGTTTGGTTGCTCCCTTCTTTTTTTAATTATCATTTTTTTTTGATAATTTTTTTTCTTTCTTTTTTTCTCCCTTTTCTTCTGAGCTGTGTGGCTGACAGGATCTTCATGCTCTGGCATGATGTCAGGCCTGAACCTCTGAGGTGGGAGAGCAGAGTTCAGGACATTGGATCACCAGACACCTCCCAGCCCCATGTAGTATCAGTTGGCGAGAGCTCTCCCAGAGATCTCCATCCCAACGCTAAGACCCAGCTCCACCCAACGGCCAGCAAGCTCCAGTGCTGGATGCCCCATGCCAAACAGCTAGCAAGACAGGAACACAACCCCACCCATTAGCAGAGAGGCTGCCTAAAATCATAATAAGGTCACACATACCCCAAAACACACCATCAGATGCGGTCCTGCCCACCAGAAAGACAAGATCCAGCCTCATCCACCAGAACACAGGCACCAGTCCCCTCCACCAGGAAGCCTACACAACCCACTGAACCAACCTTAGCCACTGGGGACAGACACCAAAAACAACAGGAACTACAAACCTGCAGCCTGCAAAAAGGAGACCCCAAACACAGTAAGTTAAACAAAATAAGAAGACAGAGAAATATGCAGTAGATGAAGGAGCAAGGTAAAAACCCACCAGACCAAACAAGTGAAGAGTAAATAGGCAGTCTACCTGAAAAAGAATTCAGAGTAACGATAGTAAAGATGATCCAAAATCTTGGAAATAGAATGGAGAAAATACAAGAAACATTTAACAAGGACCTAGAAGAACTAAAGAGCAAACAAACAATGATGAACAACACAATAAATGAAATTAAAAACTCTCTAGAAGGAATCAGTAGCAGAATAACTGAGGCAGAAGAACAGATAAGTGACCTGGAAGATAAAATAGTGGAAATAACTACCACAGAGCAGTATAAAGAAAAAAGAATGAAAAGAATGGAGGACAGTCTCAGGGACCTCTGGGACAACATTAAATGTACCAATATTTGAATTATAGGGGTCTCAGAAGCAAAAGAGTAAAAGAAAGAGTCTGAGAAAATATTTGAAGAGATAGTTGAAAACTTCCGTAACATGGGAAAAGAAATAGTCAATCAAATTCAGGAAGGGCAGAGAGTCCCATACAGCATAAATCCGAGGAGAAACACACCAAGACACATACTAATCAAACTATCAAAAATTAAATACACAGAAAAAATATTAAAAACAGCAAGGGAAAAGCAACAAATAACATACAAGGGAATCCCCATAAGGTTAACAGCTGATCTTTCAGCAGAAACTCTGCAAGCCAGAAGGGAGGGGCAGGACATATTTGAAGTGATGAAAGGGAAAAACCTACAACCAAGATTACCCTACCCAGCAAGGATCTCATTCACATTCGATGGAGAAATTAAAACCTTTACAGACAAGCAAAAGGTAACAGAATTCAGCACCACCAAACCAGCTTTACAACAAAAGCTAAAGGAACTTCTCTAGGCAAGAAACACAACAGAAGGAAAAGACCTACAATAACAAACCCAAAACAATTCAGAAAATGGTAATAGGACCATACATATCAGTAATTACCTTAAATGTAAATGGATTAAATGCTCCCACCAAAAGACATAGACTGGCTGAATGGATGGAAAAATAAGACCTGTATATATGCTGTCTACAAGAGACCCACTTCAGACCTAGAGACACATACAGACTGAAAGTGAGGGGATGGACAAAGATATTTGATGCCAATGGAAATCAAAAGAAAGCTGGAATAGCAATACTCGTATCAGACAGAATAGACTTTAAAATAAAGACTATTACAAGAGACAAAGAAGGACACTACATAATGATCAAGGGATCAATCCAAGAAGAAGATATAACAATTGTAAATATTTATGTACCCAACATAGGAGTACCTCAATACAAAAGGCAAATGCTAACAGCCATAAAAGGGGAAATCGACAGTAACAAAATCATAGTAGGGGACTTTAACACCCCACTTTCACCAATGGACAGATCATCCAAAATGAAAATAAGGAAACACAAGCTTTAAATGACACATTAGACAAGATGGACTTAATTAATATTTATAGGACATTCCATCCAAAAAAAAACAACAGAATACACTTTCTTCTCAATTGCTCATGGAATATTCTCCAGTACAGATCATATCTTTGGTCACAAATCAAGCCTTGGGAAATTCAAGAAAATTGAAATCATACGAAGTATCTTTTCTGACCAGGACGCTATGAGACTAGATATAAATTACAAGAAAAAAACTGTAAAAAGTACAAATACATGGAGGCTAAACAATATGCTACTAAACAACGAAGAGATCACTGAAAAAATCAAAGAGGAAATCAAAAAATACCTAGAGACAAAAGACAATGAAAACACGATGACCCAAAACCTATGAGATGCAGCAAAAGTAGTTCTAAGAGGGAAGTTTATAGCAATACAATCCTACCTGAAAAAACAAGAAAAATCTCAACTAAACATCCTAACTTTACATCTAAAGCAATTAGAGAAAGAAGAACAAAACAAACCCCCAAAGTTAGCAGAAGGAAAGAAATCATAAAGATCAAATCAAAAAAAATGAAAAAGAAATGAAGGAAATGATAGCAAAGATCAATAAAACTAAAAGCTGGTTCTTTGAGAAGGTAAACAAAATCGATGAACCTTTAACCAGACTAATGAAGAAAAAAGGGAGAAGACACAAATCAACAGAATTAGAAATGAAAAAGGAGAGGTAACAACTGACACTGCAGACATACAAAGGATCATGAGAGATTACTACAAGCAACTCTATGCCAATAAAATGGACAACCTGGAAGAAAAGGACAAATTCTTAGAAAAACTCAACCTTCCAAGACTGAACAAGGAAGAAAGACAAAATATAAACAGCCAAATCACAAGCACTGAAATTGAAACTGTGATTTAAAATCTTCCAACAAACAAAAGCCCAGGACCAGATGACTTCACAGGCAAATTCTATCAAACATTTAAAGAAGAGCTAACACCTATTGTTCTCAAACTCTTCCAAAGTATAGCAGAGGGAGGAACACTCCCAAACTCATTCTACAAGGCTACCATCACCCTGATACCAAAACCAGACAAAGATGTCACAAAGAAAGAAAACTACAGGTCAATATCACTGATGAACATAGATGCAAAAATCCTCAATAAAATACTAGCAAACAGAATCCCACAGCACATTAAAAGGATCACACACCACGATCAAGTGGGGTTTATCCCAGGAATGCAAGGATTCTTCAATATATGCAAGTCAATCAATATGATACACCATATTAACAAATTGAAGGATAAAAAGCATATGATCATCTCAGTAGATGCAGAAAAAGCTTCTGACAAAATTCAACACCCATTTATGAAAAAAACTCTCCAGAAAGTAGGCATAGAGGAAACCTACCTCAACATAATAAAGGCCATATATGACAAATCCACAGCCAACATCGTTCTCAATGGTGAAAAACTGAAAGCATTTCCTCTAAGGTCAGGAACAAGACAAGGCTGCCCACTCTCACAACTGTTATTCAACATAGTTTTGCAAGTTTTAGCCACAGCAATCAGAGAAGGAAAAGAAATAAAAGGAATCCAAATCGGAAAAGAAGAAGTAAAACTGTCACTGTATGGAGATGACATGATAGTATACATAGAGAATCCTAAAGATTCTACCAGAAAAGTATTAGAGCTAATCAATGAATTTGGTAAAGTAGCAGGATACAAAATTAATGCACATAAATCACTTGCATTCCTATACACTAATGATGAAAAATCTGAAGGAGAAATTAAGGAAACACTCCCATTTACCATTGCAACAAAAAGAATAAAATACCTAAGAATAAACCTACCTAAGGAGACAAAAGATCTGTATGCAGAAAACTATAAGACACTGATGAAAGAAATTAAAGACGAGACAAATAGATGGAGAGATAGACCATGTTCTTGGATTGGAAGAATCAATATTGTGAAAATGACTATACTACCCAAAGCAATCTACAGATTCCGTGTAATCCCTATCAAACTACCAATGGCATTTTTCAGAGAACTAGAACAAAAAATTTCACAATTTGTATGGAAACTTAAAAGACCCCAAATAGCCAAAGCAATCTTGAGAAAGAAAAATGGAGCTGGAGGAATCAGGCTCCCTGACCTCAGGCTATACTACAAAGCTATAGTAATCAAGACAGTATGGTACTGGCACAAAAACAGAAATATAGAACAATGGAACAGGATAGAAAGCTCAGAGACAAACCCACACACCTATGGTCACCTTATCTTTGATAAAGGAGGCAAGAATATACAATGGAGAAAAGACAGCCTCTTCAATAAGTGGTGCTGGGAAAACTGGACAGCTACATGCAAAAGAATGAAATTAGAACACTTCCTAACACCATACACAAAAATAAAGTCAAAATGGATTAAAGACCTAAATGTAAGGCCAGACACTATCAAACTCTTAGAGGAAAACATAGGCAGAACACTCTATGACATAAATCACAGCAAGATCCTTTTTGACCCACCTCTTGAGAAATGGAAATAAACACAAAAATGAACAAATGGGACCTAATGAAACTTCAAAGCTTTTGCACAGCAAAGGACACCATAAACAAGACAAGAAGACAACCCTCAGAATGGGGGAAAATATTTGCAAATGAAGCAACTGACAAAGGATTAATCTCCAAAATATACAAGCAGTTCATGCAGCTCCATATCTAAAAAACACACAACCCAATCTAAAAGTGGGCAAAAGAAGATATGGCACATATATACAATGGAACATTACTCATCCATAAAAAGAAATGAAATTGCGTTATTTGTAGTGAGGTGTATGGACCTAGAGTCTGTCATACAGAGTGAAGAAAGTCAGAAATAGAAAAATACCATATGCTAACACATTTACATGGAATCTAAAAAAAAAAAAAATTCTGAAGAACCTAGGGGCAGGACAGGAACAAAGATGCGGATGTAGAGAATGGACTTGAGGACCTGGGGAGGGGAAAGGGTAAGCTGGGATGAAGTCAGAGAGTTGCATGGACATATATACACTACCAAATGTAAAATAGATAGCTATTGGGAAGCAGCCGCATAGCACAGGGAGATCAGCTCGGTGCTTTGTGACCATCTAGAGAGGTGGGGTAGGGAGGGTGGGAGAGAGATGCAAGAGGGAGGAGATATGGGGATATATGCATATGTATAGCTAATTCACTTTGTTATAAAGCATAAACTAACACACCACTGTAAAGCAATTATACTCCAATAAAGATGTTAAAAAAATAAAAGTGGGCAGAAAACCTAAATAGATATTTCTCCAGAGATGATATACAGATTGCCAATAAACACACGAAAGGATGCTCAACATCACTAATCATTACAGAAATGCAAATCAAAACTACAATGAGGTATCACCTCACACCAGTCAGAATGGCCATCATCAAAAAATCTACAAACAATAAATGCTGGAGAGGGTGTGGAGAAAAGGGAACACTCTTGCACTGTTGGTGGGAATGTAAATTGATACAGTCACTATGGAGAACAGTATGGCGGTTCCTTAAAAAACTAAAAATAGAGTTACCATATGACCCAGCAATCCCACTACCTGGCATATACCCTGAGAAAACCATAATTCAAAAAGAGACATGTACGGCAATGTTCATTGCAGCACTGTTTACAATAGCCAGGACATGGAAGCAACCTAATGTCCATTGACAGATGAATGGACAATGAAGATGTGGCACATATATTCAATGGAATATTAGCCATAAAAAGAAACGAAATTATTTGTAGTGAGGTGGATGGACCTATAATCTGCCAAACAGAATGAAGTAAGTCACAAAGAGAAAAACTAATACTGTATGCTAACACATATGTATGGAATCTAGAAAAAAAAAGGTTCTGATGAACCTAGGGGCAAGACAGGAATAAAGATGCAGATGCAGAGAATGGACTTGAGGACACGGGGAGGGGGAAGGTTAAGCTGGGACGAAGTGAGAGAGTGGCATTGACATATATACACTACCAAATGTAAAAAGATAGCTAGTGGGAAGCAGCTGCATAGCACAGGGGGAACAGCTCGGTGCTTTGTGGCCAATTAGAGGGGTGGAATAGGGAGGCAGGGAGGGAGACACAAGAGCAAGGGGATATGGGGATATATGTATACATATAGCTGATTCACTTTGTTATACAGCAGAAACTAACACAGCATTGTAAAGCAATTATACTCCAATAAAGTTGTTTTTTAAAAAATGGCTGAAAGATATTCTGCTTAGGTGGAAAAAACCTAAAGGAAAATTTTAGATAGATTAAAAGAGACCTTGTTTTGAAGGGGGAGAAAAGCCAGATGACAGCAAAGACAGAATTCTTCCTGCCCTCTTCCTTTTAACTTACCCAGCACTGGCAGGCCTAAGTAACACAGCATATTAGCAATTTGGATAAAAAGGGACTGTACCAGGGAGAAAAACAGGCTTCTTTATAGAAACTATTGAATATTTACATTAAAAATGTGCTAGACTTATCCCACAAAGGTATATTTCAGTCGTACTAAAAGAGAGGTTTTAGGTTTAAACATACATGAAAAGCAAAAATTACAATTTAAAATAGGTGATTCATTAGCCTTCTTCAGCTTCTCAGTGTAAAAGGAATATTTTAGAAGAGACTGTCTATAAGTAACGTAATCCACTGATTTGCTGCTACACCAGAATGATTCTGTTATTCTCTTTAACTTCATAATCTAAAAAATAAATAGGCAGGTGTAGCTGTGGTCCTGATTCTTCCTGCAGCTTGAAGAGGGGCCTATAAAATATGTCCCACCTCCTTTCATGCAAGATGCATCCTTCTATTAAGGACCTTAACCCTCTATGTACTTTACCATGTTGCACCATGCAATGATTCTGCCCACCTTCACCACTTGACTGTTGGTAAAAAAGTATATTTTACTCTTTTCCACGAAGTTTGAATCCTGTTTTATCTCTGATTATAATTAACACTTGTTTCTGCAAGTTTAGCAAAATGATGACAATTGATGAATTCTGTAATGGACACATGGATGTGTATTGCATTATTCTACTTTGTGTTTGAAAATTCTCATAATAAAAAGTTAAAAATAACTTGTTTCTGTTTAGACCTCTCTGTCCAGGTGATAATCGAAGAATATATCCTTCAAATGGATTTAACTGCAGGAGACAAAGCAGATTCACACCATATTCTTCACAGGGACTTCCATCTTCATGCGTATTCCTAAAAGATGGTTCGGTTGACTAATGTAGAGGTAAAAATCCAAGAGGTACGGAATAGCACAAAAAGTCATATTTTTAAGCTACTGATTATAAATATGTATGCCTGTATATTGACGAGCTTTAGAGAGAGCATTATGATTTACCATCAGAAAAAAGTTCAATTGGTATTGAGCAGTTCACTTTACAAACAGCCCACCATTTACCTATCTTTGCCCCTTTTTCATTGTTACTCGGCCAAAAATCATTTCATAATAGAAAATTTAAGTTGTATGTCAACAGGCAACTTGTGTTATTACAAAATGAGCCATCTACATTTTAAAAAATATTTAAGAGTATTTATAAATATAAGGGAACTAACAGTGTGGAGTATATATAATTGTTGCTTTTTCAAAATCAGAAATCTAATTTATTGAGGCTGTACTTTTAGTTACATATGCTAATGAAATGCATTTCTGGTTGTAAACTTTGTAAAAAATAATTTCCTTATGATTCATTTTTTTTCATTTTACAAATAATTCTTGTGTGCATATGGCAAGAGATTGTAGCTTCTACCCAGCTGGCTAGACTACAAAATCACAGTATTTTAAAACCCATCAGAACTCTTTCATCCTTGGTAGAGTGACAGTAAAGGAAAAAGCTATCAGAGCCAAAAATAATAAGAAACCAGCAGAAATTTTAAAGAATCTTTAAAGGTTGCATGTAGGCGTGCATTATGGATCACCTTCCAGCTCTTTCCCACAGGGTTCTACCAAGAGCACAGAGGCAGTAACTGAAGGCTAGGGGCAGGGTGAAGAGCTGGGAGAAATCCCTCTGAGGCACACCAGTTCTTCACTTGAGTGCCAGGCAGTGGCTCCCCAAAAGCAGAGGGCAGCACAGACAGAAAACTCCTGAGGCACAGAAAACTGTCAAAGGAAGAAACACTTGGGGATGGTTGTGTAGCAGAGGGAGTAAGCTTTGTAAGTGGCAGTCGAGCTGGCCCACTGTGGAACAGGCTGCCAAATGAAGTATGGCAGTCAGGTAGTAGATGGCCACTTATCTGAGAGCCATTAGAAGGAACTCCATGGAATGGTAAAGTAATCTAGATCTTTGATACCCAAAGTTTGGTCCCCATACAGCTGTAGTGGCATTACCTGGCACCTCAGCCTCACCCCAGACCTACTGAATCATTTTTTATTAATTAAAATTAAGTAATTTTTACTTCAACAAGACCACTAGGTGAGTCATATACACATTAAATTTTGATAAACGTTACCTTTTAAGGTGCATTCTAATCCTTAAAATTCTACTTTAATAATATGTACAATCAATTCCCATGTAGTGAGCTATATTGAAACTAAATGCATGGTCCAGAAGGAAAAGTTCAATGTGGGTAATCAAAGAAGTCTTCACTGAGGAATCAGGAGTTGAGCTGGTCCTTAAAAGCTGGAGGAAGAGGATGGTCATGTCAAGAGATAACATAAATAAGTATACTGATGCAGAAATAGTGGTAGGGACCAGCCCATCTGGCAATGGACAGAGCGATTAACTAGGACTGTTACCTTAGTTCCTGCTAAAATACCCCTGAGCCCAACTTTTCAAAAAGAAATAGGTCACATATCTTGTCCCCAAGAAGCTTAACCCAAATACTGAATAGAATGGTCTGAATGTTCTAATGGAGGCCCAGGTAAAGGGCTGTGATAGCACAGGGAAGAAGCAGTTTATTCTGACTTAGAGATTTGGAGAAGACTTCACTGAAGAAGGGTCATTTGAGCTAAGCCTTAAACGCAGAGTGGGGCAAAGGTGCTCCAAGTTGAGCAAATAACCTGAACAGCTCTGGGTAAAGAATCAGTCTACCTTTGCTAGAGTGTAAGGAACATCAGAGGGTAAAGTGGGAGAGCTTATAGGCATGGATCAAAGGGCCTGAATGTCTGTTGGAGAGTTTGACCTTATTTCATAGGCAATAGAAAGTCACCAACAGTTTTAGTTGGGGAGCAATGTGATTAAGCCCACTTTTTTTTTTTTTTGCGGTACGCAGGTCTCTCACTGTTGTGGCCTCTCCCGTTGCGGAGCACAGGCTCCAGACGCGCAGGCTCAGCGGCCATGGCTCACGGGCCCAGCTGCTCCGCGGCACGTGGGATCTTCCCGGACCGGGGCACGAACCCATGTCCCCTGCATCGGCAGGTGGACTCTCAACCACTGCGCCACCAGGGAAGCCCCAAGCCCACTTTTTATAAAGATTAATCTGGAAGTAATAGTTTGGAGACAAGATCATTGTTCCTGATATCAGGTCTCTACTGGGGTGATAACAACAAGATTGTAAAGGGGAATCAAAATGAAAAATGCTGCAAAAGCAGAATGGGCAGGTCTTGGCCAGGACAGGCCCCTGTCACTTCAACATCGATAAAGTTGATTCTGATCTTGGTTACTAGAGGCAGTGGTGGCATTAATCATGATAAAATGCAGGAGGAGGAGCAGGTTTAGGAGGAAGGGCAGAGTTCAGTTTAAGTCATCCTAAATACATACTGTTCCCTATCTGGCTCACATGACTTTCCTCCCCTCTCTTCTTAGAACTTCATTATAAGAAATGATGTTGTTTCTTAGGTGACTGTATCTCACTTCTCATTGACTAATTCATGTTCTCTGCTATTCATCATGCAAAAGGGATATAAAAATAAAAAGTCAACTCAGATGCTGATCAGAGTGGTGCCATCATTATATCATCAATTTAAATTTAGAAATTAAATTACTTAAAATAGAGAAATGCAAAAAGTACAACAATGCTTTTACCACATGCAGTCCTAAATACCACTTTTGAAAGAGAAGGCTTTTGGAGACATTCCTTCCCCCTTTATTAAAAAATCCATTATACCTGTGATAAAACCAATTATGTATGTTCAGTTGTATTAGGTTCTTATGCAAATAAAAACTTGGGTAGTTAACTATACACTGTCCTAAACATATTAGGAAAATAAATAGATGGACTCTTAGGAAATCTATCATTTTAGAATGTGAGACTAATTTAGGAGCTGCCAGAGCACCCTGATTAAGGCTGTGAAAAAAAAGTTGTAATTGATGATGTCACAGAAGAAATTACATTTTTTAAGAAGAATATTCTTTGGCAAGATAAGTAGATTTTAATTTGAAGAAAACGTACTTTATGTTTTAGTTAATGAGACGCTGTGGTAGATTGAATCGTTGTGCCCAAGTTTCACGAATTTCCTGTGTTAGAATTAGTTATTCATGTCCTTTGTCACATGACTCTGCCATTCCTCCCAGTGTTTCTCCAGCTTCCTATGTTGGGCTTAGTCATATGACTTATTTTGGTCAGTAGAATGTGGATGGAAGTGACAGGGGCCTGTCCTGGCCAAGGCCTGAAGAGGCATCCTGTATTTTCTCTCCCTTTCTTGTGCCCCTACCACTCATCGTGGGAACATGGCTCAGGAAGCCACCAGACAAGGAGAGTGGGAGATATATGGAGCAGGCCTGACCCAGACCTACCACCACAAGTAGATATACTAGCTGACTTGCAGACCCATGAACATGAAAAATCAATGTTTATTGTGGTAAGCCACTGAAATTTTGAGGTTATAAGAAATTTTAAAAAATAATAAAACTAGCACAAACTGAAAGAAATACCTGGCTAGTACAGGCTAACTATGAGCAACTCATGTTCTAATAAGATAGCAACGATTAGACTCTGAATCAGAGAGGAATGAGACCAATTTCAGTGAAATTCAGCTCATCTTTCAAACTGACAATAAATGAGAATATATTTTAATAGTAATGTTACTATTATATGGTAAACTTTGCTCTGTGAGCTATTAAGAGACCAATCTTTATTTTAATATTCAAATTTACATTGTGACCATAGAATATAAGCATCCAATTATCTTGTATTATCTTTGAATCCAGATTAAATTTCCCAAAGGTCTTTCATCAGGCATCTTGGCCTGAATAATAGGCATCTGTGTCTTCACAAAAAAGGCAATAAACCTGAGGAGTAATGTGAAATTCTGAGCTGGGATGTTAAAAGCTTGTTAAGAATAATGTTAAACTTCATATATAATAAATAATAGCAAGAATGTTATAGCATCTATAGCTGTTTAAAGAAAATTCCCCCCCTCAAGAGAAAGACAAAGTGTTATTGCCTGTGTCTTTTTAGCTTTGAATGTACTTTTAGACATGTGCTATTCAATATGGTAGCCACTAGCCACACATGGCTATTGAGCACTTGAAATGGAGTCCTGATTAGGATGTACTGTAAATGTAAAATATGCAACAGATTTCAAAAACAATATTAAAAAACAAAAATCTCATTAATAACATATATTAATTACATGTTGAAATGGGTTCTAGGTACCTTCACCATAAGCATCTTTGCCATTGACATCTCTGCCACAAGCACTTCTGCAACAAACATTTTCATCGAATAACTAATTGGCTGTAAGGCAAATTCCCTGTGAAAGATAAAATAACTGGTTGACAGTTTTTGGTTTGACAGTTCGGTTTCAACTGGTTGAAATATGTTAGCATTTCTTCCAGTTGGCGACATTATTGATGGCTTTATCGAGCTGGCATATGAGAGTGATTTGCCCCAAAAGTTGGTTTCTTATTTTGAAACACATTACAGTGGAGGAGAAAGAGGCCAAAGTCCTGGAAGGTGCAGAGGTGAACCCACATTTCCCACACAACTTTGGAACATCTATCAATGGACACGTGACAATATGCCAAGAACAAACAACAACCGTGTAGAAGCTTTCAAAACACAACACAAAGCTCAGTTACAAATCTGTCTCTAAGTATTTGGAAACTTACATCGCTCTTTACGAAGGAAGAAATTTTAGCAAAAAAGAAAAAGTACGATGCACAATGAGGAGACAAATCAATGAGCAAAAAAAAAAAAGTATAAAATGCTATGAATGAAAGACTTGGAAGACAAGTGCTTAGATACAACCCACAAAATAAAATCAGTTATGTGCACAGTATTGCCATTAATCAACACACACTTTAAATGTACTCAAATATTTTATATTTCACAATAAGTCTTGAATTTTGTTATTCGTTTCATTATGTCCTTTTAATTATCCCTCTTTTATTTTCCATTATTTTATCTTTTATGGCAAAATTGCTTTAGAGCCAATTATTTGCAGTGAAATGTTTGTGGCAAAAATGTCTATGGCAAAGATGCTTAAAGCAAAAGTACCTAGAACCGGCAGCAAAACTTGCAGATGTGGTTCCTGGCACATTTTGTTGTGTAAATACCATGACAGCAAAAAAGGCATGCCACTCTGCACTAATGCAACTCTTTCACTAAATTAAACCCTGGGACAGTACGATATGGCATGGCTTTAAAACTCAGTGAGCATTTGTGGTGCAACTGGTTAGCATGCTTGGCTAAATGGAAAGGTTGATGGTTCAAGCCTACCACAGGATGGTCTAATCCCTAGCCAGTAATTTCTTAGTGATGAAAATATTCTGGAATTAGATATTGGTGACAGTTGCACAACATTGTGAACGTACTAAATTTCACTAAAGTGTATATGCCATAATGGTGAATTTTAGGTTATATGAGTTTTACTGCAATAAAAACGAAACCCCAATAGATGTGTTGGAGGATGCACTTTCCTGATCTTGTGTTGTAACTGTATTTTTCTTCCTGACATGTGTACACCTACCAGATAATACACCCTGATATTTGAATGCCCATGT
Source organism: Mesoplodon mirus (assembly GCF_964341445.2). NCBI lineage: Eukaryota > Metazoa > Chordata > Mammalia > Artiodactyla > Ziphiidae > Mesoplodon > Mesoplodon mirus. The sequence continues at coordinate 198,453,476 of NC_138977.1, read as the reverse complement.
ATATGTACAGCAGCTTTTTAAATAATCTCTGGTCTGGGTGTCCCACTCTAGCATTTTGGCATCACCCAGGAATATGTGACTTACCCACATCCCTTTTTTGTCTTAGATTAACTGCACATCCCACAAATTCCTTTGTAGGACTCTTTCGCCCTAGCACATACTTGCCTAGACTAGAAAATTCTCCCATGCAAAGGGCAAGCTGGGCACGGGATATGTGTCTGTCTTCTCCAAAGGCATTGGATGGCTTTCTTAATAAATGGGAAACAGGAGAGAGAAAGGGTCTGTAAGACCACAAATGAATCAGTTCCCAAGTTTCTTCTTTTAGCCAGGGCAACTTCCCAGCACAGGACTCAGGACTCTCAGTTCTTCTGGATAAAGTCAATATTGTTCTTTTATAAAGCAACTATCATGAAAGGAGGCAGGTCTTCAAGAGCTACACAAGCACAGAGTACAAAAGAGAAAGTGGGGGGGGGGAGTTTGGAGAGACTCACAAAAGAGACAATGTCTGCCAGGAAGTTCTTGAGGCAGTGGGTGGTAAATACCTCCCATGGAAAGGCTTCAGCAAAAGCCTAGGAAGCTTCATGCTGGTCAAGACTGGCCTTGTACACCACTGTGGAGGAAAGTGCTCCCTGGGCAAGTTTTCTTCTCACTCCAGCCAGCAGATTTCAGCTGTTCCTGCTATACCACGTCTTTCCAGAAATACGAAGGCTTGTGAAAGATAAATATGCCTATTATGACCACTATGACCAGGATCAGGGAGAAGAGGACCATGAGGATGACATATGTGGAGTGGGAGAGAGGTGTGGACAATGGCTCTTCAGATGGGATCATGTTGGTCAGGTTCAGCATGTAGCCCAAAGTCCACCCGACGCTGGTGCTCCGGACCTGCAAACAGTGGGGAAAGTCTGTTGTTTCTGCTCCGAGGATTAAATGAGCTTTCATGCAACCCGATCCATAACACTGAGCAACCAGGAAGTGAGAGCACCACGTTCAATTCTCTAAATGGATTACTTTTATATTCTGAATTGGGAATATGGCTGTGGGGAAAATGGAGCAGAAGCAAGTGATTAAGAAGGAGAGTGTGGGGCCTCACTACTAAATTCCCCAAATTCAGAAGAGTGTGGGGCCTCACTACTAAATTCCCCAAATTCATAAGAGTGTGAGGTCTCACTACTAAATTCCCCAAATTCAGAAGAGTGTGGGGCCTCACTACTAAATTCCCCAAATTCATAAGTGTGGGGTCTCACTACTAAATTCCCAAAATTCAGAAGAGTGTGGGGTCTCACTACTAAATTCCCCAAATTCAGAAGAGTGTGGGGCCTCACTACTAAATTCCCCAAATTCAGAAGAGTGTGGGGTCTCACTACTAAATTCCCAAAATTCAGAAGAGTGTGGGGTCTCACTACTAAATTCCCAAAATTCAGAAGAGTGTGGGGCCTCACTACTAAATTCCCCAAATTCAGAGAGGAATTTGGGGAATAACGGCTCAGTTCTCCTGACTAGAAGAACTTAATTCAAATTAGGCCTTTGGAAATTTGCATTCTTCTTTTGCTGTTTGTGTGAATGTGGGTGGCTGGGGTGGGGAAGGGGGGGTGGATGACAGGAAGCGGGCAAAGAGTGAGAGATTAATGACTGTCCCTGGCCTTGTGCATCAATGTCAGGCCCAGGAATCTCCTCCATATGAAACCAGGACTTCTTTTATAATTCAACTAGGGAAAAATTGGGGAATAATCCCAGCAAGTCAGTCTTACTTGACAAGATGAAAGACCACATATGCATGAGAAAGGATTATTCTTAAATGAAAAAACATTCTCCAACCTTGCCATCTTCCTAGGAATATTTTCAAGTCACCTCAAAATGTATTGAAATACAGGTAGTCTATGAATAACAAAGAACTGTGGAAATGTTTCTATTACGTGAGTTGTATGTCATCATGGTAGGAAAATCATGAAGTATAGATAATCCTAAAAAAGAAAATAAAAACCACCTCTACTTCATCACTCAGAACTTGCTGCTATTATCATTTTGTGACATATCCTACCAGTCCTCTCTGTGCATGTTTTTCACATAAAAAATGGAATTAAATTGTATGTAGAATTATTCACTTAACAATTCCTTGTAAACATCATCCCATGTCTCTTAAGGGATTTCTGCAACATCATCACTGACATGAACTGCCTTATATGTTCATTTTTACTCACTTTGTTCAATTATTTATAAATCCTAGAAATGGAGCAATTGGACAAAATGATGTACATGTTTTAAGGCTCCTAGCACATGTTGCCAAAACAGTCTTCCCAAAGGCTATGCCAGTTTACATTCCAACCAATACCATGTGGAATGCTCCTCTCCCCTAAACCTTTACCAGTACTGGGAATTAATAATTTGTAAAAAGGCCCATGTCCCTTCATGGGGAATGGAACCGTATCTGACTGCCTGTGTCAAGGAAGCCTCCAAAGTTAGAGGAGTTATCACTTAAGGTTTAGAAACAATGGATCATAGATTGGAGTTCAAAGAATATAAATCACTAGGTAAATTTGACATAGACATATCTCTCAAAGAGACAAACTGTGATGGAATGGAAGGAAGACTGGGATGTTAAAACAAGGAAAAGATTTTAATTAGCAAAGTCAATATTGACAAGAGTGTGATGAAACTAGTCTCTTTAAGGCTACTACAGCTCTCTGCTGCCTCAATGCTTTGTTTTACTTGAAGTCACCATATTTAATAAAGGGATAAATTGTTTTTGCCATTAGTGGGTATGGGTTTAAAAGGTAGAGAAACACTGTTTTTGATATTTTTCATCAAGCATGAGTGTGCCCATGAGTCTTGCTGCCGATGTAAATGTTGCGCTATGCCTGGATACCTTCAGGTAATGCTATGGTAATGCAAAGCTATGGGCTTGCTTCTTTAAGGCTCATGCTAAGCCTGGCTTCTAAGCAAAGGCCCCCATTCACAGCCACTCATCTCATTCTTCACAGCGAGCTTTCAGATTGGTCAGTCTTGAAGCTACAACCAACAAGGCCTTCACCCCTTATGACAAACCATGATCATCCCTTCTGGATTCATGAAGGGGCCTTTGAGATGGATGTTGAAGTCAGCATGCAGAATCACTGTGGCTGTTGAAATACTGTTATATTACTTTACTATCTCATGTTTTGTTTTATAAGGGGTTAGTCACTGTTATGTGAGCAGAAAGGTGAGGCTGAGAATACAAGTAGCCCTCCTTAGATAGGATACCCACAACTGGCTGGTCAACATTATCAGGAGAGCTGGACACAAAATGCCATCTTGGGTTAGAGGTGAAGTGATAGGACAGGACATCAGGCCAAAATTAAATCAGGTTGACTCCTACCTCTTTTAAGCCCAAAGCTGCTTCAGTCACTACAACCCAACCTCCCCCCAACCTAACAAACCTTGCCCATGAAGTGAATATTCTTCCAGGACTCAGCTGTAAAATGATAGCCATTCAGAAGAAGAGCGAGGATGTAGGTGCCAGAAAAGCAGTATTCACTCAGGTACTTCTCCTTCACTTCACCAAAATACATCTGCAGCTGGAAGTGAAGTGAAGAAAACATCATACTTGTACAACAACAGGCACTTCTCCATAGCCCTCATGTTCGCGATTAGAGCTGATCAAGAGAGGAAAAAGCCCCAGCTCACATGGGCCTGAGAGTTGGCCCCTGCAGAGAGCTTTGGGAGTGGTGCTGCACTCCTTCAGTGGGTGCAGGGGTTCACAGTTTAGGGTCTGTTAAGAAATCTTTTCCTCCACAGGGTTCTATGAGACACTGATAAGTGTTCTAGGAAAAAAGTAGTTTCTGTGGTCTGATAGGTTCAACAACACTGAATTTTACTATAGTTTGCCATCCCTTGTGAAACTTGAGTTTCACAATCACATTAGCATATTAAAAACTGTGAAAAATCTTGCATGAAAGAAATCTATTAATCTTTGTTTAACCAGAGTTTTCTGTATGCTCTTGACCAAAGTCTTTGGTTTAGAGCCTCTATAAGCATCTTGAGGAAACAGTTTCATAAAAAGCCTTGCCACTCAGTTAGGTCTCTGGACTAGCATCAGCAGCATCCCCTGAGAACTTGTTAATCCTCACCCCTGATCTGCCAGTGCAGAATGTGCTTTTTAATATGATCCCTGTATGATCACATACATAGTAACATTTGACAAACACTGCTCTGGAACCCAGTTTAGGAAGCATTTTGCTCAAGAACCCGAGATGCTCGTCTTTCTCCACAGATCACCACTAGCTGCAAAAAGCCTCCCCTAAATGTTTTGTAAAGTACTGAGGCATATTTGAGCTGCTCTTTCCAAAAGCCCTGAATACCCTTCCTTCATGTTCTAACTCAGACAAAATACTTAGAGAAAATTTCAGATGTCCAGGCTCTTGCACAACCTTCCTTCCTCTGTTGTCAGTGCCCACGAGAACAGCCTTCATTTTTAATTAATTGCATATCTTCAGAATGAAAGCACTGGTCACTTTTGCGATCACTTTTGCAATCTCTCTTAAAATCACTCATTTTAAGTCACTTTTGTCAATTTAAAACAGCTGCTGTTTTGAGCCACTCCTAGGTGATCTGTTCTTTTAAATCAGAGTAGACTCCATATCTTTCTCTCACGTCCCTGGAAACTTTCATCAGGTAGCACTGGATCTTGAATGACTCAGTGCCTCAGACAAGAAAAATTTTGTGCTTCAAATTTATGAATAAGTAGGAGATACCTTGGACCTGTCTGATGAAAAAAGGGTCTTACCACAATGGTGTCTGTGGCAGATTCTGTGAATTGCCTGTCTTCCCTGGGTGTTGGGGGAGGGAGTGGGCGACAATGCGCTCAGCTCCAGGAAGTAGCTCATGATGGATCTAGGGCTCTAAGCCAGTCATAAAATCCTGCATCCTGCTTTCCCAGCCAGTCCTGGCCAATGAGATGTAAGAGAAAAGACTACTAGGAGCTTCTGGGATAGCTTCTGCTTTCCTATAAAAAGGAACAGATGTATCTGGCGCTATTCTTCTTCTGACCTTGAACACGGCTGTGATCCCTGAAGCTACACCTTGCTTCCATGAGGAAACAGGCCTAACAACAACTGAAGAATGGCTGAGATAGTCAAGCTGCCCACCCCATGCCAGCAACTGACTACTTCCGGACTTCGAATTAGGTGAAAACAATAAGACCTTTTTTGTTTAAGCCATTGTATGCCAAGTTATCAAGGAATGCCAGTGAACTTACTCTTAATAGGGTGCACCATCTAGGCTTCTCTAACATGTGTGCTGGATCTTGGTCACATTACCATGACTTGAAGAGCAGACTCACATCCTCCATGCTGTCAAGGGCAGAGAGCAATGGTAACAGATGCTGTTTCTAGTCACTTACCTCTTCCCAAGGCTGAGAGCAGAACTTTTCCAACGTGTTAATCATCTTTTTATGAGTTGACTGTTCCTCTGATGTAAGGTTTAAAAACTCCATCACATAGTAAAAAGCTGAAAATGCCTGCAAGAGAAAAATGCTGAGTTTGGTGCAGTGTCCAACACAGAGGGACACTGATTCACTCTCCAGAAGGCCTAATGGAAGTTCCTGGAAATCTCTGATGAGTAAATTATGGATCAGGTGATATTCCATCCCCAACAGTTGCTTCCTTCCTGGAAGGGGGTCACTTTGCTGCTGACATGCATTTCTGAGCCATCTGGTAGCTAATTTTCTTGATAATTTTAATGGGAGAGTCAGGGAGAAAGAAAGATGGGGAAAAAAGAAGATAAGAGGAAAAGTTACAAAACTCCCATCTTTAAAAAAATATGTATTATGTATGAATTTTTAAAAATAAAACCTGGAAAATTCTATACAAAGGTAAATAACAGGAGTGATCTCTGGCAAAATTATAAGGTGTTTTTTTCCTTTTTATTTATGCCCCTTTTTTGCCTATTTTTATAATATACATGTACTGCTTTCTTTAAATAGCCAGTATTTCCTTAACAAATATTTATTGCAGGCCTATCATGAGCTGGGCACAACTTAAAAGTTTTAAAAAATCATCAACATCATACATGAGAACTATGTAAAAAGTTAAATAAACAAAGGAGTAAAAAAGAAAACATTCTAGAGAAATGGAAATAAAAATAAAAATAACCAAATGGGACTTAATCAAACTTAAAAGCTTTTGCACAACACAGGAAACCATAAACAAAACAAAAAGACAACCTATAGACTGGGAAAAAATATTTGCAAATGATGTGACCAACAAGGGATTAATTTCCAAAATATACAAAGAGCTCCTATAGCTTATTAAAAAAAACAAAGAACAGGGCCTCCCTGGTGGCGCAGTGGTTGAGAGTCCGCCTGCCGATGCAGGGGATACGGGTTCGTGCCCCGGTCTGGGAGGATCCCATATGCCGCGGAGTGGCTGGGCCCGTGAGCCATGGCCACTGGGCCTGCGCATCTGGAGCCTGTGCTCCGCAACGGGAGAGGCCACAACAGTGAGAGGCCCGCGTACCGCAAAAAAAAAAAAAAAAAAAAAAACAAAGAACAAAAAACAGCCCAATCAAAAAATGGGTAGAAGACCTAAATAGACATTTCTCCAAAGAAGACATACAGATGGCCGACAGGCACATTAAAAGATGCTCAATATCACTAATTATTAGAGAAATGTAAATCAAAACTAAATGAAGTATCACCTCACACCAGTCAGAATGGCCATCTTACAAAAATCTACAAACAATAAATGCTGGTGAGGGTGTGGAGAAGAGGGAACCCTCCTACACTGTTGGTGGGAATGTAAATTGGTGCAGCCACTATGGAGAACAGTATCGAGGTTCCTTAAAAAAACTAAAAATAGTGTTACTATATGATCCAGCAATCCCACTCCTGGGCATATATCCAGAGAAAACTCTAACTCGAAAAGGTACATACCCCCGAGTGTTCATACCAGCACTATTTACAATAGTCAAGACCTGGAAGCAACCTAAATGTCCATCAACAGATGAATAGATAAAGAATATGTGGTATACATACACAATGGAATACTACTCAGCCATAAAAAGAATGAAATAATGCTGTTTGCAGCAACATGGATGGATCTAGAGATTATCATACTAGATGAAGTAAGTCACAAAGAGAAGACAAATATCATATGATATCACTTATACATGGAATCCAAAAAAGTGATACAAAAGAACTTATTTACAAAACAGAAAGAGACTCAAAGACATAGAAAACAAACTTATGGTTACCAAAAGGGAAAGCTGGGGGAGGGGGAGGGATAAATTAGGAGTTTGGGATTAACATATACACACTACTATATATAAAACAGACCCAGCTCTACCCACCACCAGTCCCTCCCATCAGGAAGCTTGCACAAGCCTCTTAGATAGCCTCATCCACCAGAGGGCAGACAGCAGAAGCAAGAAGAACGACAATCCTGCAGTCTTTGGAACAAAAACCATGGTCACAGAAAGACAGACAAAATGAAAAGGCAAAGGACTATGTACCAGATGAAGGAAAAAGATAAAACCCCAGAAAAACAACTAAATGAAGTGGAGATAGTCAACCTTCCAGAAAAAGAATTCAGAATAACGATAGTGAAGATGATCCAGGACCTTGGAAAAAGAATGGAGGCAAAGACCAAGAAGATGCAAGAAATGTTCAACAAAGACCTAGAAGAATTAAAGAACAAACAAACAGAGACAAACAATACAATAACTGAAATGAAAAATACACTAGAAGGAATCAATAGCAGAATAACTGAGGCAGAAGAATGGATAAGTGACCTGGAAGATAGAATGGTGGAATTTACTGCCACAGGACAGAAGAAAGAAAAAAGAATGAAAAGAAATGAAGACAGACTAAGAGACTTCTGCAACAACATTAAACACACCAACATTCGCATTATAGGGGTCCCAGAAGAAGAAGAGAGAGAGAAAGGACCCGAGAAAATATCTGCAGAAATTATAGTTGAAAACTTCCGTAACATGGGAAAGGAAGTAACCACCCAAGCCCAGGAAGCGCAGAGTCCCAGGCAGGACAAACCCAAGGAGAAACAGGCTGAGACACATAGGAATTAAATTGACAAGATTTAAAGACAAAGAAAAATTATTAAAAGCAACAAGGGAAAACGACAAATAACACACAAGGGAACTCCCCTAAGGTTCACAGCTGATGTCTCAGCAGAAACTCTACAAGCCAGAAGGGAGTGGCACAATACATTTAAAGTGATGAAAGGGAAGAACCTACAACCAATATTACTCTACCCAGCAAGGATCTCATTCAGATTTGACAGAGAAATCAAAGCTTTAAAAACAAGCAAAAGCTAAGAAAATTCAGCACCACTAAACCAGCTCTATAATGAATGCTAAAGGAACTTCTTTAAGTGGGAAACACAAGACAAGCAAAGGACCTACAAAAAAAAACCCCAAAACAATTAAGAAAATGGTAATAGGAATATACATATCGTTAATTACCTTAAATGTGAATGGATTAAATGCTCCAACCAAAAGACACAGGCTCGCTGAATGGATACAAAAACAAGACCCATATATATGCTGTCTACAAGAGACCCACTTCAGACCTAGGGACACATACAGACTGAAAGTGAGGGGATGGACAAAGATATTGCATGCAAATGGAAATCGAAAGATGGAGTAGCAATACTCATATCAGATAAAATGGACTTTAAAATAAAGAATGTTACAAGAGACAAGGAAGGACACTACCTAATGATCAAGGGATCAATCCAAGAGGAAGATATAAAAATTATAAATATATATGCACCCAACATAGGAGCACCTCAATACATAAGGCAAATGCTAACAGCTATAAAAGAGGAAATCGACAGTAACACAATAATAGCGGGGGATTTAACACTCCACTTTCACCAATGGAGAGATCATCCAGATAGAAAATTAATAAGGAAACACAAGCTCTAAAAAACACAATAGACCAGATAGATTTAACTGATATTTATAGGACATTCCATCTGAAAACAGCAGATTACACTTTCTTCTCAAAGGCACATGGAACATTCTCTAGGATAGATCACATCTTGGGTCACAAATCAAGTCTCAGCAAATTTAAGAAAATTGAAATCATATCAAGCATCTTTTCCAACCACAACGCTATGAGACTAGGTATCAATTACAGGGAAAAAAACATAAAAAACACAAACACATGGAGGCTAAACAACAATACATTACAAAATAACCAAGAGATCACTGAAGAAATCAAAGAGGAAATCAAAAAATACCTAGAGACAAATGACAATGAAAACACAACAATCCAAAACCTACAGGATGCAGCAAAAGCAGTTCTAAGAGGAAAGTTTATAGCAATACAATCCTACCTCAAGAAACAAGAAAAATCTCAAATAAACAATCTAACCTTACACCTAAAGGAACTAGAGAAAGAACAAACAAAACCCAAAGTTAGTAGAAGGAAAGCAATCGTAAACATCAGAGCAGAAATAAATGAAATAGAAGCAAAGAAATAGCAAAGATCAATAAAACTAAAAGCTGGTTCTTGGAAAAGATAAACAAAATTGACAAACCTTTAGCCAGACTCATCAAGGAAAAAGAGGGAGAAGACTCAAATCAATAAAATTAGAAATGAAAAAGGAGAAGTTACAACGGACACCACAGAAATACAAAGCATCTTAAGAGACTACTACAAGCAACTCTATGCCAATAAAATGGACAACCTGGAAGAAATGGACAAATTCTTAGAAAGGTATAACTTTCCAAGACTGAAACAGGAAGAAACAGAAAATAAGAACAGACCAATTACAAGTAATAAATTGAAACTGTGATTAAAAATCTTCCCACAAACAAAAGTCCAGGACCAGATGGCTTCACAGGCAAATTCTATCAAACATTTAGAGAAGAGCTAACACCCATCCTACTCAAACTCTTCAAAAAAATTGCAGAGGAAGGAACGCTCCCAAACTCATTCTATGAGGCCACCATCACCCTGATACCAAGAACAAAGATTCCACAAAAAAAGAAAGCTACAGACCAATACCACTCATAAATGTAGATGCAAAAATCCTCAACAAAATACTAGCAAACAGAACCCAACAACACATTTAAAGGATCATACACCATGATCAAGTGGGGTTTATCCCAGAGACGCCAAGGATTCTTCAATATATGCAAACCAATCAATGTGATACACCATATTAACAAATTGAAGACGAAAAACCATATGATCATCTCAATAGATGCAGGAAAAGCTTTTGACAAAATTCAACACCCATTTATAAAAAGTCTCAGAAAGTGGGCATAGAGGGAACCTACCTCAACATAATAAGGCCATATATGACAAACCCACAGCAAACATCATTCTCAATGGTGAAAAACTGAAAGCATTTCCTCTAAGATCAGGAACAAGACAAGAATGTCCACTCTCACCACTATTATTCAACATAGTCTTGGAACTCCTAGCCATGGCAATAGGAGAAGAAAAGGAAATAAAGGGAATACAAATTGGAAAAGAAGAAGTAAAACTGTCACTGTATGCAGATGACATGATACCATACATAGAGAATCCTAAAGATGCCGCCAGAAAACTACTAGAGCTAAGCAATGAATTTGGTAAATCTGCAGAATACAAAATTAATGCACAGAAATCTCTTGCATTCCTATATACTAACAAGGAAAGATCATAAAGAGAAATTCAGGAAACAATCCCATTCACCATTGCAACAAAAAGAATAAAATACCTAGGAATAAACCTACCTAAGAAGGTAAAAGACCTGTACTCAGGGAACTATAGGACACTGATGAAAGAAATCAAAGATGACACAAACAGATGGAGAGATAGACCAGGTTCTTGTATTGGAAGAATCAATATTGTGAAAATGACTATACTACCCAAAGCAATCTACAGATTCAATGCAATCCCTATCAAAGTACCAATGGCATTTTTTACAGAACTAGAACAAAAAGTCTTAAAATTTGTATGGAGACACAAAAGACCCCGAATAGCCAAAGCAATCTTGAGGGAAAAAAATGGAGCTGGAGGAATCAGACTCCCTGACTTTAGACTATACTACAAAGCTACAGTAATCACAACAATATGGTACTGGCACAAAAACAGAAATATAGATCAATGGAACAGGATAGAAAGCCCAGAAGTAAACCCACACACATACGGTCAACTCATCTCTGACAAAGGAGGCAAGAATATACAATGGAGAAAAGACAGCCTCTTCAATAAGTGATGCTGGGAAAACTGGACAGCTACATGTAAAAGAATGAAATTAGAACACTTCCTAACACCATACACAAAAATAAACTCAAAATGGATTAAAGACCTAAATGTAAGACCAGACACTATAAAACTCTTAGAGGAATACAAAGGAAGAACACTCTTTGACATAAATCACAGCAAGATCTTTTTTGACCCACCTCCTAGAATAATGGAAATAAAAACAAAAATAAACAATTGGGATCTAATGAAACTTTAAAACTATTGCACAGCAAAGGAAACTATCAACAAGACGAAAAAACAACCCTCAGAATGGGAGAAAATATTTGCAAATGAAGCAACTGACAAAGGATTAACCTCCAAAATATACAAGCAGCTCATGCAGCTCAATATCAAAAAGCAAACAACCCAATCAAAAAATGGGCAGAAGACCTAAATAGACATTTCTCCAAAGAAGACATACAGATGGCCAAGAGGCACATGGAAAGCTGCTCAATATCACTAGTCATTAGAGAAACGCAAATCAAAACTACAATGAGGTATCACCTCACACTGGTCAGAATGGGCATCGTCAGAAAATCTACAAACAACAAATGCTGGAGAGGGTGTGGAGAAAAGGTAACCCTCTTGCACTGTTGGTGGGAATGTAAATTGATACAGGCACTATGGAGAACAGTATGGAGGTTCCTTAAAAAACTAAAAATAGAATTACCATATGACCCAGCAATACCACTACTGGGCATATACCCAGAGAAAACCATAATTCAAAAAGACACATGCACCCCAGTGTTCATTGCAGCACTATTTACAATAGCCAGGTCATGGAAGCAACCTAAATGCTCATCGACAGACGAATGGATAAAGAAGATGTGGTACATATATACAATGGAATATTACTCAGCCATAAAAAGGAATGAAATTGGGTCATTTGTAGAGATGTGGATGGACCTAGAGACTGTCACACAGAGTGAAATAAGTCAGAAAGAGAAAAACAAATATCGTATATTAACGCATATATGTGGAATCTAGAAAAAATGGTACAGATGAACTGGTTTGCAAGGCAGAAATAGAGACACAGATGTACAGAACAAACGTATGGACACCAAGGGGGGAAAGCGGGGTTGGGGGTATGGGGGTGGTGGTGGGATAAACTGGGAGATTGGGATTGACCTACATACAACTAATACGTATAAACTAGATAACTAATAAGAACCTGCTGTATAAAAAAATAAAATAAAATTCAAAAAAAATTTAAAAATCCATTCATCTGTCAGTAGAACTTTAGGTTGTTTCCACACCTTGGCCACTGAGAATAGTGCTGTAATGGTCATTAGTGTGCTAATATCACTTCCAGATCCTGATTTCAATTCTTTTGGATAAACACCCAAAAGTAGGATCACTTGATCATATGATAAATATATTTTTAATTTTTTGAGTAACCTCCATACTGTTTTACATACTGGCTGCACCCACACTATACAAGGGTTCTTTTTTCTCCACATCTTCACCACACTTGTCTTTGGCTTTTTTTTTTTTTTTTTTTTTTTTTTGAGGTACGCGGATCTCTCACTGTTGTGGCCTCTCCTGTTGTGGAGCACAGGCTCCGGACGCACAGGCCCAGCGGCCATGGCTCACGGGCCCAGCCTCGCCGCGGCATGTGGGATCTTCCCGGACTGGGTCATGAACCCACGTCCCCTGCATCGGCAGGCGGACTCTCAACCACTGCGCCACCAGGGAAGCCCCTGGCTTTTTTGATAATAGCCATCCTAACAGGTATGAGGTGATACCTCACTGTGGTTTTGATTTTCATTACCCAGATTATTAGTGATGTTGAGCACCTTTAATATACCTGTTAGCCATTTGTATGTTGTCTTTGGAGAAGTGTCTATTCAACTCTCTAGCCCATTTTTTAACTGGGTTATTGTTTTTCTTGCTATTGAGTTGGAGTTCCTTGTGTATTTTGGAAATCAACCTCTTATCTGATACACGGTTTGCAAATATTTTCTCCCATTTTGTAGGTTGCCTTTTCACTCTGCTGATTGTTTCCTTTGCTGTGCAAAAACTTCTTAGTTTGATGTAGTCCCAGTTGTCTATTTTTGCTTTTGGTGCCTGAGCTTTTGCTGTCATATCTGTGAAGTCATTGCTAAGACCAATGTCATGAACCTTTTCACTTATGTTTTCTTGGAATTTTATAGTTTCAGGTCTTGTGTTCAAGTCTTCAATCCATTTTGAGTTGATTTTTGTGGATGGTCTAATCATATATTTCATTCTTTTGCATGTGGATATACACAGTTTTCCCAATACCATTTATTGAAGAGACTGTCCTTTCCCCATTGTGTGTTCTTGACACCCTTGTCAAAGATCAGTTGATCATATATGTGTGGATTTTTTTCTGGACTCTATTTTGTTCCATTGGTCTATATGTCTGTCTTTATGCCAGTACCATACTGTTTTAATTATATTAATTTTAATTAAATGTAATGTAATATATTTTAAAATCAGCAAGTGTGACACCTCTAGCTTTGTTGTTCTTTCTCAAGACTGTTTTGGCGATTTAGGGTCTTTTGTAATTGCAAATGAATTTTATAATTTTTTCTTCTATTTCAGTAAAAAACACCACTGGGATTTTGATGGGGATTGCATTGAATTTGTAGATCACTTTTGGTATAATAGTATGGGCATTTTAACAATGTTAAGCCTTTCATGAACAGAGGATGTCTTTCCATTGTGTCTTCTTTAATTTCCTTCATCAGTGTTTTGTGGTTTTCAGTGTACAAGTCTTTCTCTGAGGGACTAAGTGACCAAACAGAAAAGCTACCAGGAGGAGCTCCTCCATGCTTTTCCAACTCTGTATCCCTACCTTGATTGGGGGAGGCACATTCAAAGGCAAGAAATTCCACCCCCAACCCCCAACCCCCAACCCTGCGAAGTCAGAAGCGTTTGTCAAGCTTGAAGGTGAGAACTGGGCCATGTTCTCCCAGGAGGCAAAGGTTTCAAAAAAGTTAAAAGGTCAACACAAAATAATATATTGTTTTTCCTTCAGATGTACTGCAATACTTCCTAGCAATGTCTGGAATGGAAAGGGCCCTTGGCTGTTCCCAGCATTCCTGGCCACCGTCCTCCCTTCTGTGGCACCCTCCTTTCTCTTCCAGCAGCTAGATCCAAGGCAAGGGACTTGGCTCAAAAAAGTCCAGGATGGGCAGCCAGTGCCAGTTCAGCTATAGGGCATCCAGGTGAGAGTCTAGTTTGTTCTGAATTTGGGGTTGGAGCCAACAAATGACCAAGTATTACTCTGCCATCATTGTGCAGTCATGTATTTCCCTCAGGAAACTGGAGGGGCAGGGAAACTGCAGTCTGGGCCATGGTTAAGGTAAGCCAGGATCCTTGATTCTACCCACTGCTGTTTTCCAGAGACCAAGGGAATGAAGAGCTCCATATAGTTCACAAATGGCAAAGCCAGAATTTAAGCCAGATATGATTACTACAGGGCCTGTGCTCTCTCCAGGAAGTTCTTTCTGTGACATTGGGTTGGGCCAGGAGACCTTGGGAGAAACTCTTCTGCTGGGGTTTGAGAGGGGAGTAGAATCTCCTTCCTTACATGTGGATCTATTTTTCTGAAAAAGGGAGAAAGAGTGTGAAGGTAGACAAAAGCTCACTGTTTCTTTGAATGATATCTTAAAGTGATTAAGTGAGATAACAGATCTGTTAGTCAATAATTGGAACTCAATTGATGGTAGCTAACTTAGCAGTATACTAATAAACAATGATTACTATCATTCTTGGTCTCCAAGACCGAAATATGACATTTGAATAATGACTAGATCAAGGGGCACCTCTTCTATTTCTGCTCAAATATTTTATCTTATTCTGGAAAATCAGGAAAAGAAGGGATTTGGAGTCAGGATTCAAATGGTCCCCCAACGGTTCAAAATGTAATGAAAATGATGCTATTTTCTTGTTTCCTTGGGACTCCCTGAGTTTCTACTTCCTAAGTGTCTTTATAGGGAAAATCCTTATCCAAGACATCTAACTGCTGCTTCTCCTTCTTCTGACATCTGAGAAGCCACCTGTGGCAGATCCTAATGGGTGCCTACCCAACAGCCAGCTCCCATCTCCTGGATTACAGATTCCTGATTATACCTAGTAGAGGAAAGCAGTTTGCTCAGGAAGACTCCCCAGTTTCAGGGGATGAACAATGATTAGTCTAAACCATCATGGTAACCCATTCCCCTTTATCACAGATTGGTTCAGAGGTGTGCATTTTTTCTTTTTTTTTTTTTGCGGTATGCGGGCCTCTCACTGTTGTGGCCTCTCCCATTGCAGAGTACAGGCTCCAGGTACACAGGCTCAGTGGCCATGGCTCACGGGCCCAGCCGCTCTGCGGCATGTGGGATCCTCCCGGACCGGGGCACGAACCCGTGTCCCCTGCATCAGCAGGCAGACTCTCAACCACTGCGCCACCAGGGAAGCCCCAGAGGTGTGCATTTTACCAAATTCTGGCCAATGGCATCTGAAAAGATGTTTGTTGGCAATTCTGCAAAGTTGGAGAGAGATGTATGTGAGATAAACTTCCTTCTTTCCTATGCTGGCTTTGCATGTGAAGACATAATACTTAGTTAGAGCAATAGCTGCCATCGTAGCACCACAATAAGGCCAAGAGAATAACTGAAAAGCTGAACCCACGGCCTGACATAATTAAGCTAAAGAACTAACCCTGAATTATCTACCTCAAGGCTTATTACCATGTGAGAGAAAAATAAATCCTATTCTTTAAACCCTTTGTAGGCACATGTTCTGTAATTTGCAACCAAAAACCATTGTAACAAATACATCATCATGTCACAAACTTACCCCGAAATTCCCTTGGAGGGGTGGCAAGAAAATCCCATTGAAGGAACAGCTGGAGTAAGGGCAGTAACTGGTGTTAAAGAGTTGAAGGATGCTTCGCCGGCATTGTCGATAGTTTCCAGCGCCACGGATTTCAACTTCAGGGAATGGAAAAAATGGAAAAGTCTCCTCAAATCTCCTTGTGCAGGGAGCCTCATAAATGTCACTCATGTTCATTTTCCTCCGGTATCCAGAGTGAAAGCATGGGTCACGGATGGTTCCATTTGTACCCTGAATAGAAAAATCACTTGAAGGCATCATGTGCAAATGCTTTGAGTACAAAAGCACCAGTCTGACTTCAATAATGTGTAGCAATTGAAAAACAGCCAGGCACTCAGCCCTGGCATCAATATGCCCCTGCTCTGCCTTTTTTACCCTTGGGTAACAGTCGTGTTTGTATAACAGGCACCAGAAGTGGTATCAGATGTAAATGAACTTTCGCTATTCACAGAAAGCTAATATAGTTGAAGCTGGGCCCAGAAATTCCATTAATTTAGAATGGCCCCTAGCGCTTGGTACTAATCGCGTAGGTCAGAAGCAGATCCACAAGGAAAACTCTCAAGGCTCTCAAAATTCCGAGCCTAGGGTAGTTCTCTGGGGGTCTGCCTATATCCCTGGCCCTACCTCCAAGCCAAAAAGCAAAAGCTTCAAGAGCTGGAAGTGCCTCAGATCATTTAAGGCAGGAGTATCAAAATGATTTTCAACCCACAACCCAGTATGTTCAAGAGAAGTAAAGGGGCAGCTGTGGATGAGAGGCTTAGTGGAAACTTAGGGCTCACTAGGCATCTCTCAGCAGCCCCTCCTCCCATGGCAGTCATCTTATTGATAGTGTTTCTGAGAACCAGAGAGCGAGCTTTGGAGGAAAGCAGAGAACTGGTTGTCCTTTCAGTAGAGACAGGGAACAGCTGGATTTGACATCCTTGCTCTGTGTTTGTCAGGATGTGCTGGTACTTGCATGATTTTGAGTATGTTTAACTTTTCTCGCCTTCAAAATGCAAAAAGTGTCTGGGGACAAGATTTGAAGTGTTGATCCATAAACTCTGCATTTTCCCTGAAGTTTTTTTCTCCTCCTCTCCAGGTTGTTTCTAATAGCCTTGTTTTCTGCAGTTCGTAGGAAATGGAGATTGAAAAGTGGGAAAGAGCTTAAAAACTGTGTGTGCGCGCACACGCACACACATACACACACTACTGTAGCATGTACTTTTCATTGTCAGCCCCACAGGGGTGAGAAATTATTTCCAAAGAAAGGATTTGAGTCATGTCCTTGGAGACAGTGCAGTAAACAAACATAGGAGGTGGTGTCTGGATGGGACAATTCACAGGGCTTGAACAGATGTAGTTAGATATCCTGCCTGAAAAGGTTTGGAAAGTACAGTAACCAACTTCAGACCAGTTACTGAAATAGAAAGAGAAAACAAGGACACGGGGGCTGGTGGCCCAGTTGTGGGGAGGGTGGTCTGGATTCAGTTACACTTGCCTGAAGGTCCTTGGACAGTTTCTGCAAGAGGGCTTGATCCTTCCCATAGCACAAGAAGCTGTGTGTGTATACACCATAGTTCTTGCCATAGAGGCGAAAGTGCAGAGTGTTGTTAGGAGACTCAGTCGTTTCGTTTCGAGGCACAAAAGTGATTTGTGTAGAGGCTCCCCCAAGGTCTAAAGCTCCATAGGTTTCCTGAGTATTGCCTTCACTTGGTTTCAGGTTAAACCAACCCAATTTCTGAAAGACAGTACAGTCACCAGTGGTAGAAGGATCTGGACATCCCCCTTTTCATGCTATTTCTTGGACTCAGGGACTTCCTAAGGCAAAGGAGCAGGAGGATAAGGGTGAAACAAAGCTCACCAGAGGTTCCTGAGTCTGCATCAGATCAACAGCAAGAAAACAGGGGCTTCAAAGACATAGCTCAGACTGCAGCAACATAGGAGCAGTTTACAAACACGAGATCTGGGGCCAGAAAGACTCAAGTTCAAATCCCTACTCATTGGCTTATTAGCCATGTGACCTTGGGCAGAATAATTGTCTCCTCTAGGCCTCGATTTGAGGCTCTAAAATGAGAGAACAACTCATATGGTTATTCTGAAGATTAAGTCAAACAGTACATGAAAAGTGCTTTGCATAGCACAAGACACATGGCACTAGGCAAATATTAGCTATCTTTATTTTTAATGATAGATTAAAAAAAATTTTTTCTGTATCTCTGTATATGGCTTCCTTATTCTCCAATAGTAAGAGTTCTTGTGAGAGAATTATACCTCTGTTGACCCCTGCAAATGTGAGGGTAAATTAATTTGTTCATTTATCCATCATTCATTCTGTCTAGTGATCCAAGTACTGCCTGAGATATCAATGGCATTGACCCACAGGGAGCCACCTCCATGGATGCTGTGAGACAATCACCTGAGTGAATCTGCCCAGCAGATAGTTGATAGTAATCCAGCCATAGGCACCTTCCTCTTGGCCAGTGATGATTCTGGCACCCTGGAAGTCAAAGGGGTAGCTGCTGATGCTCTTTGCCACCGCAGCCAGGATCTTGTCTGCCAACCGTTCATTTTCCATCCTGCACAAAGAGCTGAGGTTACTGGTTTTGTCTGAATAACTATGACTACCCATTGCAGCCAGAACTTCCAGCCAGTTCCCCTAGGAAGTGAAGCATAAACTCACTGCAATAAATAGAAGGATGGAGATCCCCACACATGGCTGTCTGAGAAGCCCTCCTTTGGGGAGAAGCATAACTACTCTTTTGGCCCCTCTTCTCCAAATCCAGATCCCTTCAATCCCTACATAGGTTGGTCCTCTTAAAATACCATTTTCGTTGTTGTTCCCTGGCTCCAAGAAATTATCAGAGTAATTTTAATTGCTGTGGTGGTGGTAGCTGGATATTGTTTGATCACCAAGCCTAGAGCTGATGTGTGCTACATTAGCCATTGCCGGTGGCTTCAAGCTGCTTACGTAGCCTCAAGGCTCTGCTTGAAGTTTTTAATTAGGGCTCTAGTAGACACCAAGTGGAAAACGTCCTGGGACAGATACCCAACCTCAGCTGGTGCCAGAGTGGGGTAAAAAAATCTTTCTCATATTTTGCCTTGGTTTTTGGGTCTGAGACCTTGAGATCTAAAGAAGAAATCTTCCAGGGTTGTCACAATGAAGATGGAATACAATTGCTTCCGAGATCTAGGCAATATAATACTGAGAGTCTCTGGGTCAGAAAATGCTGCCTTCCAACTGGCATTAGACCCCAGTAAGCTCTCATTTGAATGGCTTCCTTACCCTATCAACTGGCCTCCTTATCCCTAGTTTTCCTCTCCTCCAATCCACCTCTCTATCATGTTGTGTAACATCCTTTAACGGCTTCCCATTGTTTCCCAGACAAACTCCAAACTCCCTAGCATGGCCCACAAGGCACTTTGTGATCCGAGTCTTGCCTTCTCAGAATCCCACTCAGAATCCTGGCTCTACCACTTGCCAGGTGTGTGACCTTTGGTGACTTACTTAACATCTGTACACCACAGCTTCCTTCATCTGGTTAATAATAGTTAATAATACCTGTTACTTCATAGAGTTACAGTGATTTAAATTAAAGCACAGTGCTAAGAACATAGTAAGGGCCCAACAAATACAAGCTGCTACCATTACCATTGTCATTATTAGTATTAACTCTATGTACCCTACGTTCTATCTATGCAGAACTATCTATACTCCTCTGAACATGCCCTGGTCTCTCACATATCACTCCTTTGCACATCTGTTAGAACACAAGATCCAGGAAAGCAGGGACTTATGCCTGACACGTAACAGGTGCCAAATAAACATAGGTTATGGAACGCATGATGTCTGCTCTGCCTGTAATGCCCTTCCCCCTCCCCCCACAAGTCCTTCATGATTTGGCTCATGTATCCCCTCCTCTGGTGAGTCTTCTTGACCTCCTCCCATTCTTGGCAGGGACAAGTATGCTCCCATAGCAGCTCTGAGCACTCTTCTATCAAAGAATTGGTCGTCTTGTATCAAAACTCTGATCTTGGAAGATGAGTCACCTACTTCCATGTCCTGGGACAGAGCAGGCAGTCAATACAAACTGAATGAATGAATGAACAAACAAATGAACAAATAATGCCCACAGATACTAAGTGGTGACCAGTAAAGATGTGCTAATTGTGATGATTTGTGTCTCTGGATGTCTACGAATCTCCTCTGGCCTTCCTCCTCCCAGATGTGGAACTGCTAAATCTGTAGCCCCAAATCCCAGAGTATAAAAGGCTCAATCTTCCTCTTTTTGTGCCATCACTCCCTTGAATTCCCTGTGGGGAGATGAGCAAGAGGCCTTTTTTTTTTTTTACATACTTAAACTCCCATCATTATGCAAGCTAAGAGTTTGGGAATTTTACCCACTTACTGAGATTTTCTTTCTTAGGTGTGGACATTTAGCATGTCTAGAATTGGGGTGTTAGAGAAGTGTGGCATTCGCCCATAACTCAGAGGCTCTAGCAACTGCCAAACCTATCTCCCTGCAGCTCTCAGTCCGTACAGGCTGCTATACCTGAGCAACCGCATGCCTGCCGTGGCTCCCAAGTAAACAGGTGTCTCTGTGTGCTGGGATGTTGGAATCACTTTCCTGGCTCTTTCCATGCATTCAGTCAGATAAATGTCTATTTCACTTAATTTTTGAGCAAATTCTGAGATTCCAGGACCTAGAGAAAAATGTAGAAGCAGATGAAAATTGTTTTTAAAAGTAAAGGACATATCTTCACATTATTAGAGAAAATACTGATGTTTTCTGAGAAAATGCAAGGAGACAATTTCTTTTTGTGATATCTGTTAAGTTTTTGTACTTAGAGGGTAACTCACTGAATCTAGCCTCGGTAGGATTTATTTTCAGGCCTCAAGCCCGGTCTGTCTGCTGTTCGGTAATCTTGCCACTGGATGGCGCAATTTTCACATTCAATTGCATGCATAACCTTCCCAAAACCAGGCTCTCTCAGAGTTAAATGGGGATCTTATAGATAACTACTCTATATAGCTGCTTTATTACGTTTCTTCCACTAAGTTGTAATTAACAACACTAATTCCTGGAAGATGGGAAAGGCAAAAGATAACAGTTAGAACAAAAATTAAAATATGTACCAGGCACGTGGGCTTTTACTGAAAAGACAGGAACAGCTACTAACTAACCCTAAAATTTCTGAAGTAATGTTTCTTCCTTTGTTAGAAGAAACAGGCATAGAACCCATGTCTCCTCAGCAGTTTTTCCACTCTGATACCCTGTCTGCCTAGTAAAACTGTCCAGTTTTAGAGCCATTTTAACTGCTGCTGTGGAGAGGATTAGAGAGCCAAGATGCTTTACGTTTTTTGAAGTTATTTAACCGTTAACAATTTTGGCTCACTTTAAGCTAAACATCTACATTTTCAGTGCTTTATAGTGAGGATTTGCTCTAACAATAAGTAACCAGATATCTGATCCATATCATTCACCAAATTTTAAATAGCCTGTTTACTTAACTGTAATGAGAAAATCAGCTCCAAGTTTTCAGCTAAGTGTTTTGACTCAAAAAGCCTGGCCTTCAATAACTGGTAGCTTTCAACTCACCTTTCTATTTAAATATTTGATTAGAGAACTCCATCTTTTGAGAAGGGAAAATTACTGCATTTATTAGGCCAAACACGCATGGGGATATGTGTCTCAGGAGACAGCTGCTAGGTTAACACCACAACAACACGTGGAAGAAGAAATGGAAGGCAGTGAATTATTAAATAGAAGTCAATAAAATGAGGGATTTGGATTTTAAGAAATGCTTGAAATACTACCTCAGAACTGATGGGGCCAGATTCTGAGGACATCAGGCTACTGGGTAGAACGACTTGCTCTCTTGGAAACGTATCCTATCTACAGCTTTCTTGATAAACTATGAAAATTAGTGGACCCCACAGGCCACCAAACTAAAAGTCAATTATCTTCTGGGGCCTAGGTTACCTGTCTGACCAAAACTAAACAGTGAGTCCCTGGCTCAAAAGGCCAAGAGAGATGAAGGTCAGAAAGGTGAGGGCGCGGGCGTGAGTGTTGGGCGGGAGGGAGAGGGAAGAGCTGCTGTCCGCAACTCTAACTTGTCTTGTGACCTTAAAAGGAAACTAACTAGGAAAAGACTCAATATGCAATGCGGTGGCTCAGAGTAGCAGGAAGCCTGCAGTGCAACTTGGAGGTCCAGATTCTTGTCCTGGTTCTGTTCCTCCTTGCCAGTCACTAGTCTTTCAGGTTTTTGCTTCCTTTTCTATAAAACAAGACTTCAGTGATCCACAAGGTCCTTTTCGCAGCCCTAAGGGTCTATGATTTGCCTGCCTATACAGAAGCTAAAGGCTTTTGAAAATTCCTTCCAAGCCATAGATTAGAGGACAAAGATTAAGAGCAGCAATCCTCTGGATCCACCAGCCTCAACATCACCTGGGCGCTTGTTAGAAGTGCAAATTCTCAGACCTCATTCCAGACCTACTGAACCAGAAACTCGGGGGGCGAGAGCGAGCACCTGTGCTTTAACACACCCTCCAGGTGGTTCGACGCAGGTTCAAAATTGAGAACCACTGGCTAACACATGGGTTTAAAGTTGGGCAGATCTTTGCACAGCAAAGGAAACCACTGACAAAACGAAAAGACAACCTACTGAATAGGAGAAAATATTTGCTAATCATATGACCAATTAGGGCTTAGTTAAATTTGGGCAGATTTCAGTTCGAGCCCCAGTTCCATCACTTACTAGCTCAAGTAACCTTAAACAAGTGCCATAACTTCTTTCAACCTCAGTGCCCTCATTTTTAAAAAACGGGAATAATAATACATTCCTTAAAGGGAGACTGTGAGGATGAAATAACACATTTTCAGTACTAAGTGCATGGCACATAGAATTGTTCTGTTGATGGGAGTTACTATTGCCCAATTATGTGAAAGTTTATCTTTCGAGGGCTTCACCATTAAGGACTGATTTCGGTACCGTTTTCATAACGATGATAAGATAACAATTATTTATAAAATAGCAACAAGAGCAGCTCCGCTGCGTCCTCACTTGACTTCCCTTCTCCTCGCATGGTTGTTGCACTTCCCACATGCCTCTCGTGCTCTCATGCCCACTGTCTCCCGGTCCCTTTTTCTTCATCTTACCTTTTACCTTGCACTCTTCTATCTGAGTCACCACCCCTGTGTCATTCTCCTTTTCTGCTGGCCACTTATAGATGTACAAATTCGTGTGAGAAGAGCCCGCATCCAGCACAATCCCAAACTGAGGGCAAAACAAACCAAGAACTTATCAGCATTACATCATTCTTCTCCATATTCAGCTTGCAACGGAAAGGCGACAAAGACATGGGTTTTCAAAAACACAGATGAGAAAGTATTTTAATTCATAGTGGGGGTAGGTTGGGGTGGAGTGAGTCCCTGGAGTCGTGCTGATCATAAGATCTACCAGGACACCAATCCCTCTAGAACTATGGCTCTCAGTGCTGGCTGCACATTAGAAATATCCAGGCCTCAGCCAAGGTAGGGCCCAAGCACCCATATTATTAGAAGCTTCTCAGGTGATTCTAAATTGCAGCCAAGATTCAGAACCATATACTGAAGTAGCCGAGACAATATAGAGGGAGTAGAAAGCCATCAATCTAGCAGTTCCCAAACGTGTATGCACATTGGAATCATATTAGAATCATCTGAAGAGCTTCAAAGGCTACTGATGCCGATGTCTGACCCCCAGATTTGTGATTTAACTGGCCTGGTATGTGGCCCGTACTCTGGAAAAGAGACATGGAAAATACTAAGTGTGCTTGTTTATAATTACAAATATAACTATAAATTGTATTCAATAAATTTTAAAAGATTTGTACTTTAACGTCATGCTTTTGGCTCTTAAGCATAGAAGGCAATGAAAGGAAGAATAAAGTAAGAAAGAAGGTGGAGGAGGAAAGGTAAAAAGACAATATGAGAAAGAACTAGGTGGTCAGAAGAGAAAGGAGAAGAACAAAGTCACCACATCACATTTCATGAGGGCATGACATGCACCAGCCAAGTGTTGCGAGGAGTATTTTATAAGAATTATCTGACTTAACTGCTGGACCAGTACTATAAGGTCCATACTGTTTTCATCCCCGCTATACAGATGAGAAACTAAAGTACAAAGAGGTTAAGTAATTTCGTCACGATACAAAGTGATTAGGTGACAGGGCCTGGTTTTCGATCAGAGGCAGCCCTTTCAGTGGGGCACCAATTTGAAAACTATTGTCCGGACCTTGCTCCTTTGTTCCTCTGTAAAAGGAGCACAAGGTCTTGGGTCTGACTCTGATCCAAATCCAGGCTCCGTCACCTAATCACCTTGCCCGAAGCAAGCACGCGGGTCCTTTTCTTTACGGGGGCATAATGCTGATTACCACAAGGAAGCCCCGCTGTGCAGAAGGAGGCAGAGAATACTGCAGATGTTATGGAAGGTCAAGGATGCTCACACAGCAGCACAGTGATACTCCCTGGGGTGAAATGGAAGAAAACGTGACACCTCAACAAGCTCTACGTTTAGTTATCCGCAGTGGTCCAGGGAGTTGAATTCCAATTCTTGTCTTCTTTTCTCCCTGGAGTTTTTAGGTTCTTCCCAGGTGATAAGACAATATGAGGGGACGGATGTACAACACCTGCTGACTTAAGCATTATCAAGTGGCAGATGGCACTGTGAGGGCCACAGCTCAGATGAGCAACAAGGAAGGAAGCTGCACAGACTCCTCAGCAACTAGGCTTGCAGTGAGATCAAACCAAGAACCGGCTTAGGCGGTGACCTCTGTGAGCAGACAGGGGTCTAAACTGAGGTCTGGGGCCTTTGAACCCGTGGGAAACCTCTCAGGGTGGAGCAAAAGCCTCAGGGGTTACATGGCAGAAAATCCTGCTGTTCCCTAGCAGGGTCCCTGAATTCTTCCTGTCAGAAGATGTTCTAACCACAGAAGTATATGATAAAAGATAGCAAGGCAGCAGCAGCAAGCAGCCTTTATCTGGAATCAGGGTGTTCTATTCCGTCTACTATGTTGACATGAAAGATCCTCTTCCAGTAGAGCACAGGAACCAGCCTTGCTCCTATCAGCCTGTTTCTCTAAGACCTTACGCAGTGAGGTGGTTGAGAAAGGAAAACTTTTACTACATTTCATTTGGCAAGTGCTTGAGAAGGGTGGGTAGCGCATTAACACGGGAATTGAGGGCACTTCCTGCTGTATATAGCAGCCTGGAATGCTAACCTGTTGAACTGGAACAAATGGTTTTTGTCTTCCAAATGGATTGCAGAATAAAAATTTGGCATCGCTTGCTGCCTTTAGGGAAAGATAAAGCTTGATGGTCTGAAAATTCTCTGTTTGAACATTCAGGGAGTTTGCCTTTCATTGTCACAAAACTACAAGCATATTCACTTGTTTTTCATAGCTGGCCCATTTTAGAGCTAGAAGTTTATTTCATCCAATCCTCTTATTTTATAGTAGAAAACTGGGTCCAGAGCAGTTTGACTTGCTGAATGGGTAGTAAAGATAGTTATATCTCACCTGATCCATCTAGAGCCCCAGGAGCCACCAGCTTTTGCTCTCTTTCCCCACATAAGCATTTTCCAAAGCATGTTCCAGAGAGCACTAAGCCTACAAGGGCCTGAGTGAAGAAAGTTTCCCAGAAATCTGGGCAATGCTGCATGCTCTCTCCCCATCCTGGGCTCACGAACCCACTAGATAATGACTGCTTCAGAGAAGTCTGACAGTGGAGAAACCCGCTTAACCTAGTTTAAACCAGCATCCCCAAGACTCAGCGACAACAGAATTCTGTTTTAAATTAAAATTCCATCCTATAGAAGTGTTTTGTGAAATGCTGTGCCTTGTCATGCTATTACTCGTACCCAATGTTTCTCTGTAGCTCATATTTAAAACATTTCTAAAAGCCCCTATAAGTATGTCCTTCACATCAAAGAAAAATCAAAGATTTGAGTAGTGAGGAAGAGATCTGACATCTCCTTAATATTATTATTTCAATATGACTTTCTCTTTTAAGAGTACTATAATTTTATTAAGTAACATCTAGAAAATGAAAGGAAAACGAAAAAAAGACATTTAAGATTTCACCAACTAGCCCCAATGTTCATTTACAGCACTATTTACAATAGCCATGTCATGGAAGCAACCTAAATGTCCATCGACAAAAGAATGGATAAAGAAGATGTGGTACATATATACAATGGAATATTACTCAGCCATAAAAAGGAATGAAATTGGGTCATTTGTAGAGACGTGGATGAACCTGTCATACAGATTGAAGTAAGTCAGAAAGAGAAAAACCAATGTCATATATTAACACATATACGTGGAATTTTAAAAATTGGTACAGATGAACCGATTTGCAAGGCAGAAATAGAGACACAGATGTAGAGAACAAACGTATGGACACCAAAAGGGAAAGGGGGAGATGAATTGGGAGACTGGGATTGACATATATACACTAATATGTATAAAACAGATAACTAATGAGAACCTGCTGTATAGCACAAGGAACTCCACTGTACAGTAGAAACTAACACAACATTGTAAAACAACTATACCCCGATAAAAAAAATAAAATTAAGGAAAAAAAAGATTTCACCAACTAGACATCACTGTTCTTTTAATTTATTTCCTTCTGGTCTTTTTTAATGTATGGCAATTTTTATATAGTTGCAATCATACTGTGTATAAACTTCATCTTAAGCTAGTTTTTTATCATACACATGATTTTATCAACCATAACTGATCTTCATGAGCTATGCTGAGTGAACAGAATCAGTGGTCTAGAAAGAGGGTCAACAGAAATGACCTTGCTTGGTTCATGAGACACCAGTGTGCCTTGGTGAAGATCTGGAGATGTGGGTAGCAACAGAGCCCGAGCTCAGGGTGACTGGAGGCCATGTGGAAGTGGGGCAGATCCTGTCTTTGGATGGAAATAATTCTACCTGTGCAAATGTCCCAGGTCCAGGCTTCTGAGTAAGTCTCCTTCAATGTGAAAAGAAAGAGAAAATTGGAACAGTAGATGATGTACTTCTACTCCTGACTCAGCAGAAGTGGGATGTTCAACCCTCTCCTCATTCAGAAAACACCCACCCTCACACTAGTGTACTCTCAGTTCCCCACTGGCCACGAGGTTACTGTTCCAGAGACTTTGCCCAGAAAGCCCTTCACCTGAGATCCCAGCCTTCCCTGACCTTCTCAGATCTGAGTCTACCCTCCTAATCCATGTCTCAGACAACCTGTATTTTCCCTCTAAAGACAGCACTTGCCACAATGTGTAATTACATATTTATGTGGCTATCTGATTAACGTCTGTCTTCCCTATTAGATCCTAAGCTATATTAGGGCAGGTCTGTGTTGCATACTATGGTATATCCAGCATCCACAATGGTAGATCCTATTATATGTTAGGTACAAAAAAGGAATTCAACAGACAACTGTAGCTCAAAACACATGAATGAATAAGGGGAGTTAGAACTATATAGTCCCTAAACTCCTTCCAGTCCTAAAAGATGTTAATATACACAGTCTAATATAAAGGAGTGCCATGGAGCTGAATTCCACCCCATCCCCACAACAAAAACCCCAGAAGCCAAGTAACATGGGCAACGGTGTGAATTAACTTCTTTTGGTCTCTTCAGACATACTGGTCCTTTAGAATCTTTCTTATAAGTCCCTGTAGCTTTTTTATTATTTTTTTAATCAAATTTATACACATCAGTGTATACACGTCAATCTCAACCGCCCAATTCATCACACCACCATCCCCACCCCCCCGTGGCGGCTCTCCCCCCTTGGTGTCCATGTGTTTGTTCTCTACTTCTGTGTCTCAACTTCTGCCCTGCAAACCAGTTCATCTGTACCACTTTTCTAGGATCCACATACGTGCGTTAATATACGATAATTGTTTTGCTCTTTCTGACTTACTTCACTCTCTATGACAATCTCTAGATCCATCCATGTCTCAACAAATGACCCAATTTCGTGCCTTTTTATGGCTGAGTAGTATTCCATTGTATATATGTACCACATCTTCTTTATTTATTCATCTGTCAATGGGCATTTAGGTTGCTTCCATGACCTGGCTATTGTAAATAGTGCTGCAATGAACATTGGGGTGCATACGTCTTTTTGAATTATGGTTTTCTCTGGGTATATGGCCAGTAGTGGGATTGCTGGATCATATGGTAATTCTATTTTTAGTTTTTTAAGGAACCTCCATACTGTTCTCCATAATGGCTGTATCAATTTACATTCCCACCAACAGTGAAAGAGGGTTACCTTTTCTCCACACCCTCTCCAGCATTTGTTGTTTGTAAATTTTCTGATGAAAATCAGAAATTCTAACTGGTGTGAGGTGATAACTCATTGTAGTTTTGATTTGCATTTCTCTAGTAATTAGTGATGTTGAGTAGCTTTTCATGTGCTTCTTGGCCATCTGTATGTCTTCTTTGGAGAAATGTCTATTTAGGTCTTCTGCCCATTTTTGGATTGGGTTGTTTGTTTCTTTAATATTGAGCTGCATGAGCTGTTTATGTTTTGGAGATTAATCCTTTGTCTGTTGATTCGTTTGCAAATATTTTGTCTCATTCTGAGGGTTGTCTTTCGGTCTCTTTATGGTTTCCTTTGCTGTGCAAAACCTTTGAAGTTTCATTAGGTCCCATTTGTTCATTTTTGGTTTTATGTCATTACTCTAGGAGGTGGAACAAAAAGATCTTGCTGTGATTTATGTCAAAGAGTGTTCTTCCTATGTTTTCCTCTAAGAGTTTTAGAGTGTCTGGTCTTACATTTAGGTCTTGACTCCATTTTGAGTTTATTTTTGTGTATGGTGTTAGGGAGTGTTCTAATTTCATTCTTTTACATGTAGCTGTCCAGTTTTCCCAGCACCACTTATTGAAGAGACTGTCTTTTCTCCATTGTATATCCTTGCCTCCTTTGTCATAGATTAGTTGACCATAGGTGCGTGGGTTTACCTCTGGGCTTTCTATCTTGTTCCACTGATCTATGTTTCTGTTTTTGTGCCAGTACCATATTGTCCTGATTACTGTAGCTTTGTAGTATAGTCTGAAGTCAGGGAGTCTGATTCCTCCAGCTCCGTTTTTTTCCCTCAAGACTGCTTTGGCTATTCGGGGTCTATATTGTCTCCATACAAATTTTAAGATTTTTTGTTCTAGTTCCAGAAAAAATGCCATTGGCAATTTGATAGGGATTGCATTGAATCTGCAGATTGCTTTGGGTAGTATAGTCATTTTCACAATATTGATTCTTCCAACCCAAGAACATGGTCTATCTCTCCATCTGTTGGTATCATCTTTAATTTCTTTCATCAGTGTCTTATAGTTTTCTGCATACAGGTCTTTTGTCTCCTTAGGTAGGTTTATTCCTAGGTATTTTATTCTTTTTGTTTCAATGGTAAAAAAGAGTGTTTCCTTAATTTCTCTTTCAGATTTTTCATCATTAGTGTATAGGAATGCAAGAGATTTCTGTGCATTAATTTTGTATCCTGCAACTTTACCAAATTCATTGATTAGCTCTAGTAGTTTTCTGGTGGCATATTTAGGATTCTCTATGTATAGTATCATGTCATCTGCAAACAGTGACAGTTTTACTTCTTCTTTTTCAATTTCTATTCCTTTTATTTCTTTTTCTTCTCTAATTGCCATGGCTAGGACTTCCAAAACTGTGTTGAATAATACTGGTGAGAGTGGACATCCTTGTCTTGTTCCTGATCTTAGAGGAAACACCATTGAGAATGATGTTTGTGGTGGGTTTGTCGTATATGGCCTTTATTACGTTGAAGTAGGTTCCCTCTATGCCCACTTTCTGGAGAGTTTTTATAAACAGATATTGAATTTTGTCAGAAGTTTTTTCTGCATCTATTGAGATGATCATATGGTTTTTCGTCTTCAATTTGTTAATATGGTGTATCACATTGATTGATTTGCATATATTGAAGAATCCCTGCATCCCTGGGAGAAATCCCACATGATCATGGTGTATGATCCTTTTAATGTGTTGTTGGATTCTGTTTGCTAGTATTTTGTTGAGGATTTTTGCATCTATATTCATCAGTGATATTGGTTTGTAATTTTCTTTTTTTGTAGTATCTTTGCCTGGTTTTGGTATCAGGGTGATTGTGGCCTCATAGAATGAGTTTGGGAGTGTTCCTTCCTCTGCAATTTTTTGGAGTTTGAGAAGGCTGGGTGTTAGCTCTTCTCTAAATGTTTGATAGAATTCACCTGTGAAGCCATCTGGTCCTGGACTTTTGTTTGTGGGAAGATTTTTAATCACAGTTTCAATTTCATTACTTGTGATTGATCTGTTCACATTTTCTATTTCTTCCTGGTTCAGTCTTGGAAGGTTACACCTTTCTAAGAATTTGTCCATTTCTTCCAGATTTTCCATTATATTGGCATAGAGTTGCTTGTAGCAGTCTCTTAGGATGCTTTGTATTTTTGCAGTGTCTGTTGTAACTTCTCCTTTTTCATTTCTAATTTTATTGATTTGAGTCCTCTCCCTCTTTTTCTTGATGAGTCTGGCTAATGGTTTACCAATTTTGTTTATCTTCTCAAAGAACCAGATTTTAGTTTTATTGATCTTTGCTATTGTTTTCTTTGTTTCTATTTCATTTATTTCTGCTCTGATCTTTATGATTTCTTTTCTTCTGCTAACTTTAGGTTTTGTTTGTTCTTCTTTTTCTAGTTCCTTTAGGTGTAAGGTTAGATTGTTTATTTGAGACTTTTCTTGTTTCTTGAGGTAGGCTTGTATAGCTATAAACTTCCCTCTTAGAACTGCTTTTGCTGCATCCCATAGGTGTTGTATCGTCATGTTTTTATTGTCATTTGTCTCTAGGTATTTTTTGATTTCCTCTTTGATTTCTTCAGTGATCTCTTGGTTATTTAGTAATGTATGGTTTAGCCTCCACGTGTTTGTGTTTTTTTACATTTTTTCCCTGTAATTGATTTCTGATCTCATAGCATTGTGGTCAGAAAAGATGCTTGCTATGATTTCAATTTTCTTAAATTTACTGAGGCTTGATTTGTGACCCAAGATGTGATCTATCCTGGAGAACGTTCCGTGTGCACCTGAGAAGAAAGTGTAATCTGAGGTTTTTGGATGGAATGTCCTATAAATATCAATTAGATCTATCTGGTCTATTGTGTCATTTAAAGCTTCTGTTTCCTTATTTATTTTCATTTTGGATGATCTGTCCATTGGTGTAAGTGAGGTGTTAAAGTCCCCCACTATTATTGTGTTACTGTCGATTTCCTCTTTTATAGCTGTTAGCAGTTGCCTTATATATTGAGGTGTTCCTATGTTGGGTGCATATATATTTTTAATTGTTATATCTTCTTCTTGGATTGATCCCTTGATCATTATGTAGTGTCCTTCCTTGTCTCTTGTAACATTCTTTTTTTTTTAGAGTTCAGGTAGTGTTTTGGTTTATTAGTGTTGTCACAGTGACAGGAACACCCAGAGTAGGAAGAGGAACTCCTACTGTAAACTTTTTCTTACCATTCCCTTCCCCTGGGGCTCAGAGCCTCTAGGCTTTTCCTTTCCCCCTACCTCCAGGCCTTTCCTTGGCCCTTAGCATGCAAGGATGTGGACAGGAATCAGAAATGGATCCTTTTCCCAGCACTAGCTGTGTGCTGCATTCATGGAAAGCGGGAAGCTATACACAGGTATCCATCTTGGGTACCACGATTACCAGTTCCCATAGGGCTGGATCTTGGTTGTCTGGTAAACCAGTGGCACTTCACTGCCCCAGGGTGGTTGGCCATCCTTCTGGATTTTTTCCCAGTGCGGCAACTGCCACCATTCAGGATGGCTCCCTACATCTGGCACGGCCACCATGAGTTCTAGGAGCCAACAGGGCTTCCTCCTCAGAACAGTGCTTGGGCAATCTTCCTCCCTGTGGCCTTGATCTTGGGAAAAGAACCCCCTCCCCCCTCACTTGGGGGAGCTCCCGAGGCAGAAGGGCCACTGGCGCGGCCCAGTGTAGCAGTGGAGGGCCGTCACCACTGCCGCAGGAGGAAATTGAGTGAAGCTCCACCCATAGTGTAGAAGACGTTAGCCGAGCGGGGGATGGTCAGCTCTCACTCCCCTGGGAGCAGCTGCACTAGCTCATACTCTGAAGCCACCGCAAAAATCATGATTGTTTTTCTTAAGAACATGACTGATGACACTTGGAGCCTTGTACTGGCTTGTCACCAAGATGCTCTTGTAGACACTGCCATCTTCCCCCAGCTCCATCTGGACTTGGATCATGTGGCAATCAGAGGCCCCCTGACCCAGGCCCCCCTCCCCCATATCCAGCCCCCTTGGAGGCCCCTTCTGCACCCCCACTGAGCGGGGAGCCACAGGAGGCTGAGCGGCAGTGACCTCGAGAAGGCCTCGGGGAGGAAGCTGGGGGAGAGAGGTGGCTGGGGTCAGCGGGACTCTGCAGGGCTGGAGTGCTTTCCAGGGCAGAGTCCAGAGATGAGACAGACGGTCACTTCATGTGCTGAGCCAGCTGGGTCAGCAGTGGAGCGGGGGTTCCAGGCACCTCCTTTGCCCCCACACTGGGCCAGTCCCAGGAAACAAGGGGTGTGGGACCTCCAACAGAACCCAGCACCTCTGTCCACTGCAAGATGACCAGCGTTGGTCAAAGCACCCGCGGGGCAGGAGGGTCATTGGTACTGGATGGCTCCACCTCACAGGGCACTTGATGGCTCTGGGCCTCTGTCAGTGGCTGGAGCCCCTGTAGCCACCGCTGGATATCGGGGTCAGGTCGGAGGTCATAGACATGACATTTGTTCTGGAGCTGCCTCAGCTCAGAAAGGACAGCAAACTCCTTCCTCCGCTTGTCAAAATCGATGTATCCGTTCTCCAGCTCATCCTTGGAGGCTGTGTCCAGCATCACGAGGTCCTTCAAGAAGGTGCCAAGGTATGGGACCACACCCCCACCCCGGGGACTTCTTGGAATTTGGCTCCAGAGAAGGCTGCAACTTCACCTCCTGCAGGAGGAGCTCCCGGCTCTGGGAATAATTATCCTCCTCGGAGAAAATCTGGCAGAGGCTGGAAAAGACTCTGAGGCTGTCCCTGACTGCTTCCCCCAAGGCTGCCTGAAGCCTGTAGATGGGGCTGGATTGCAGGGCCAACACCACAGCATACACTGAAGAGAAGTTTTGGAGCAGATGGCACTCCTCTGCCACACAGATCCACTTCTCCAGCATCCGGGCCCTCTGGGGTGGACGGAGTGGCCATATGGTTACCTCCTCAGGCCCCTCTCTGGTTGAGGTAGCCCCCCAGGACAGAGCTGACCACTGCCCCTGCCACCTTGTTGAACTGTATGACAGTAGCCTGGACAGATGGGAAGAGGTGGGAATGTCCTGGCCGGTCTCTGTGACCCCACAGGCCCCCAGGCACTGAGAGGGGACCAGATTGAGAAATAGGTCCGCATCTAGCAGGGTCAGCTGTTCGGCCAAGTGGTCAGTGAGGAACACCAAGACATCCGTGGGGTCAGCAGGGGGATCGCCGGGGAGGGCCGGGGCTTAGGAAGTTCGGGGGTCTGGGGGTCCACCCAGGACCAGAGGTTGCGGATGAGGTCAGCGCCGCCCCCCCCAACACCCTCCCCTGCTACATACCTCTCTGAAGCAAGAAGCTCTCAAGCCATTCAATCTGACCCTTGACCTCAGAGCAAAAATCCTCAGGGTGAGAGGCCAGCCAGGTTGACAGTACAGAGATGGCTACCCCTTTTGTCCTCTCTAGCTCATCAGTAGGATGAGATTCAAGGGCTTCCAGCCTGTCAGCCATAAGCCCTAGCAGGGCAGGCGTGGAGGTAAAGGCCCGGTGAGTAGCCAGGAAGGCTGCCGTGAAGGTCATGTCAGTCCCTGATGTCCGGGCATCCAGCAGGTGTCTGACCAGGGCTTCCAGAGTGCCAGCTCAGAGCCTCCAGGAGGAATGCAGGGGAGGCCTCAGGGCCAAGAGATCAACAGGCCGATACTGGCAACTTGTGACAGTAAAGGTGACACCATCCTCCTCCTCATCCCAGACAGACACAGGGGCCTCGTCATCTTCCTCCTCCTCCTCCTCCTCCTGCCCCCCGCCCACACCCCAGCCACCTGCGCCCCCACCCTCTTTGGGGTCTTGACTCCGGAAGCTGCTCAGCACGACTCCCCCTGGGGGGCTCATGTCCCAAAACAGCCGCAGGGACCGCGGGAGCATGGCCGAGTGAAGGAATCAGTGGGGTTGGGCCATGGGGGTGCCTGCTCAGGAGGGGTGGGGGCAGCGCGGGTCCCGGGCCGCTGTTCCCGTAGGTCTCCGGCCCCTGATCCTCTTGTAACATTCTTTATTTTAAAGTCTATTTTATCTGATATGAGTATTGCTACTCCAGCTTTCTTTTGATTTCCATTTGCATGGAATATCTTTTTCCATCCCCTCTCATTCAGTCTATATGTGTCCCTAGGCCTGAAGTGGGTCTCTTGTAGACAGCATATATATGGATCTTGTTTTTGTATCCATTCAGCAAGCCTGTATCTTTTGGTTGGAGCATTTAATCCATTCACGTTTAAGGTAATTATCGATATGTATGTTCCTATGACCATTTTCTTAACTGTTTTGGGTTTGTTTTTGTAGGTCCTTTTCTTCTCTTGTGTTTCCCACTTAGAGAAGGTCCTTTAGCATTTGTTGTAGAGCTGGTTTGGTGGTGCTGAACTCTCTTAGCTTTTGCTTGTCTGTAAAGCTTTTGATTTCTGAATTGAATCTGAATGAGATCCTTGCCGGGTAGAGTAATCTTGGTTGTAGGTTCTTCCCTTTCATCACTTTAAGTATATCATGCCACTCCCTTCTGGCTTGTAGAGTTTCTGGTGAGAAATCAGCTGTTAACCTTATGGGAGTTTCCTTGTATGTTATTTGTCGTTTTTCCCTTGCTGCTTTCAATAATTTTTCTTTGTCTTTAATTTTTGCCAGTTTGATTACTATGTGTCTCAGCGTGTTTCTCCTTAGGTTTATCCTGTATGGGACTCGCTGTGCTTCCTGGACTTGGGTGGTTATTTCCTTTCCCATGTCAGGGAAGTTTTCAACTATAATCTCTTCAAATATTTTCTCTGGTCCTTTCTCTCTTCTTCTTCTGGGGCACCTATAATGCAAATGTTGTTGCGTTTAATGTTGTCTCAGAGGTCTCTTAGGCTGTCTTCATTTCTTTTCATTTTTTTTTCCTTATTCTGTTCCACAGCAGTGAATTCCACCATTCTGTCTTCCAGGTCACTTATCCGTTCTTCTGCCTCAGTTATTCTGCTATTGATTCCTTCTAGTGTAGTTTTCATTTCAGTTATTGTATTGTTCATCTCTGTTTGTTCTTTAATTCTTCTAGGTCTTTGTTAAACATTTCTTGCATCTTCTCGATCTTTGTCTCCATTCTTTTTCCGAGGTCCTGGATCATCTTCACTATCATTATTCCGAATTCTTTTTCTGGAAGGTTGCCTATCTCCACTTCATTTAGTTGTTTTTCTGGGGTTTTATCTTGTTCCTTCATCTGGTACATAGCCCTCTGCCTTTTCTTTTTTTTTTTTTAAATGGTTTATCAATTCCATTTTTGTATAAAACACATGGGAGAAACCTAGCCAATCAACACACAACTGTTGCCACATGAAAAGATATTTTTATCCAACTTCGAGTCTAAGAACATACAAATGTTTCTTTTTCATGTCTACAGCAATTGTCTATGCTTTTCCACTTAACTGTTTTAAAAATTCCACATATCCCCATTATTTCTTCTGTCCCAGTTACAGTACAATGACAGGGAGGAAGAAGCTTGGTTAGAACAAGTCTCTAAGCAGTTTTCTGCTGTCCCTTCTTTCCAATCAGAGACTTGTGGATGTGAGCCCTCTGCCTTTTCATCTTGTCTATCTTTCTGTGAATGTGGTTTTTGTTCCACAGGCTGCAGGATTGTAGTTCTTCTTGCTTCTGCTGCCTGCCCTCTGGTGTCCCTGTAGCTTTAACAGCAACTTCAGCAACCTCATCAGTCTGCCTCAGTTAGCCCTTTTGAATAAACAAAGCTTGTCCTTTTGAATGTGACTTTAGTACTCTATAAACAAATCAGGTCTCCATTAGCTACAGTGATGCTGGCAGGGCCTGGAAATAAAGACCATTTTCCTCCTTTCTTTTTTCTTCAGTTGGAGTTTCTAGACCTTTAATATAAACTTCAGTTTTGTTGTTGTTTGTTGTTTTTATTTTTTTAATTGTGGTAAAATACACTGAATATAAAATTGACCATTTTTACTATTTTTAAGTGTACAGTGTGGCATTAAGTACTTTCAAACTGTTGTGTAACCATCACCACCACTCATCTCCAGGTGTTGTTTTTTAAAATCCAGTGGAGTAAAAATAATATATTTTCCAAGAGTATTTGAGGTTGAAAATTGAGGTAAATTCTTCCAAATTCTCCATAAAAAGATAAAATCACAAGCGCTCATCTAAGAACAGCACTTCAGTTCCCGGTGACAAAAGCAGATGCCTGGGGACAGGCCACTTTCCCTTAGCAGCAGTTGGAAATCCTGGGAGTACCCAGCTCAGTGACCACAACACACCAACAGCTAAGGGCCTTTCCTAGAACTCATCTCCCCCAAAGCAGTGTTGACAGCTGGTCTCCACTGAGGGCTTCTGATGTGCTGGGCACTCTGGTAAGTGAGTCAGTAGTATGATATTATTCCATTTAATCCTCACAACCATCCTCCAAGTAGGTACTATCTCCATGTAACACATAAGGAAACAGGTGTAGAGAGAATACACTTGCCCAAAGTCTCAGAGCTGGCAAATGGCAGATCTGGGATTGAAATCAAAGCTGTCTCATCTCTGGCCAGCATTCCACAGAAGTGGCAGCTTTTAATTAAGGCGTGTGGTTTGGGACTGGATCAGTTTGGTGCCTTCGAGAGAAACCTGCGGGGTTCTGTGTGTGCCAGAATGTGCAATGTTTGTGCTAAAGGAATGTCTGACAACTCGCTAACTGCCAGTGTTCAGTGACAAACCAGCAATTAAGGAAGTGGTAAACCAAGCAGACCTCAACTCTACCTCCCCACCAAGTCCACCAGGACAAAGGCACTTGCCCAGAGGACACAGGTGCAGCTCATGATTCTTCAGTTCATTAAGCCCTATGTTTGTTTGTTTCTGCAATGTGGTCATTGCGTATCTACTTGGCAGTAGTTCCCAGACTTCAGTGTCATGAGAACAGCCCAGGACGCCTGTTACCTGTGTAGATTCCCAGGTTCTACAACCTGGAGGTTTGAATTGGGTATGCTCTGGGAGTGAGAACGAGGAGTCAGCACCCACAGGGGAGCCTGAGGCAGAGGCTGACAGATTCTGTTGCCAGGCTAGTGGTTCTTCACACGCTCTTCACAGCCAAGGAGGGAGCAGTTTTACCTGTTCAAGATGCTCACTCTACTCACTGAGTCAGCGAACTTCTATGAGGCAGCCACCCAAGTCAGAGGCTGTGCTGTCATAATTTAACATTTATTTTGTGACTATTTGGTTAATGATTATCTCTTCCACTAGACTATAACCTTCATGAGGGTCAGGACTTTGCCAGTCTTGCTCACTGCAGTATCCCTAGGGCCTAAAGTAGAGTAGACGGTCAATGACTATTTATTAAATGAATAAATTGAGTGAAAGAGTATTAAAACATAGGCAAAGACAAATGAAACCCAATTCTTGTCCTCAATATGCTTACAACTTGGGTAGCTGGGCAAGTAGAGTCATCAGTACAATAGACTTCCTGTGTTTTGCCAGATGTGGCCCAGGCATGAGGCCACCACCTCCCCAGCAAGGCTGAACCCAGACTGGACCAGGCAGGAAGACAACAAGCCTGGATCTTCAGGACTGGAGGGCCGACCAGAACTGGGCTAGAAGAGGGCAAGTCAGATGGGAAGAGGCAGGGAAAAAGATAAGTGGCAATTTGTCACCATACAGATAGGCTACAAAGATGATAATGATAATACATGAGCTACCAACCACTGAGTATCTGCAATGGGCCAGCATCCTATTCCATACTTCACACTGCATTTACTTTATCCCACTTCATTCCTACAGTAATTTATGAGATATCAATTATCAGTTCTGTCTTACAAATGGAAAAACTGGGGCTCAGAGAAGCTATGTCCTGTGACTATAAGAGCAGGGCTGAGGTTTAAACCCAGGCAGTGTGAATCCATGGCCCATGTTGTGTCACACTCTGAGCAGACAGAATAATTATCCCTGCAATAAGACAGGGATGAAGAATCAGAGGCAGTGGGTAGAGAGACAGCTGAAAGTCTTTCCATAGAGAGGCTTATGGCCACCACCCTCTTTAAACAGAAGCATGCAGAGGTTGTTCTCAACATTACATCCCAACGTGTTCCATCTTTATCCTAAAAGGTCCTCTAAGGAATCTAATCACTAAGATCTGGTCAACCTCAGTGTCTCTCACATTATCTCCTTAATGCCTTAATTCCACAGACAATGACTTAGTTCCAGGCTCAACTGCCTTGTCTACACAATGTCAGGAACATCCTAACTGGTCTCTCCTCCTCTAATCTGCTCTCCAGCCAAGAGGAATCTTGGAAACACAATCTGGGCATAACCTCCCTGTTTGAAACCTTCGAAGCAGTGGTTGGCAAGCATGACTGCTCATTAGAATCACCTGGGAAGCTTTTAAAATATACCAGTGCCTGGGCTTCACCCCAAAGATTCTGATTTAATTGACCCAGAGTAGGGCCCAGATATGAGTATTTTTAAAAAGCTTCCCAGGTGCTTTTAATATGGAGCCAATCTTGAGCACTACTAGAGTTGAATGGATGAGACGTCCACTCCTGAGCTAGGCAAACTAAGCTCAGACTAAAGTCTCCTCTCCCACCATTCCTTCCTGCCCCATATTTAATATTCCAGCCATACTGAACTGCTGGTGATTCCCCAAGATCACTTGCTATTTTAAGCTGCCACTCTGTAACACATGGTATGGTCTTTGTAAAGAACATGTCCTACCTCACCTCCTGGGAAACTCCTTAGTGTTCCTTATTAGACCCAAGGCTGCCGCCTCCATGAAGTCTTCATATGACCAGGCACAATTGGTGACTCCTTCCTCTGGGCTGCCATAGCACTGCACCTACCTCTGTATTAATATGTCTCTATTGTTCTGAAACTATTTGTACAAACGACTCTCTCCCCCCACAAAAAGCAATAGGTATAGTGATGCTTCAGATACCTCTTGTGGCCACTTCACATGTCCTTGACCAATCTTCTTACTCCAGCTCCACCTGTACCTTCTCATCTCTCTATTTCTTCTCAGGGTCTTCTCTCCTACCACCTAGTAGGTCACCTGTGGTACCCACATAGCCCTTCTGACACATGTGCAAAACTGGAAGTGCCAGGGAGTTAACAACCTCTGGGACGACCCTTGACCAACAGGGGATGAGAACCAGGAGATAAATCCCTAGGGTAGATCATTCTGAAGTGCTTTCTCCACGGCTCTTCAGAGCGTCCTAGTGGGATCAAGCCAGTGACATTGCTATAAAGATTCACTTCAGATGCCAAAGACCTTGCTCCGTTTTCCCAGGCAAACACAATAACACAGAATCCCGGCAGTCTTGAAGACAACCATCATGAATGACGGAAGGTCATCCACGACCACGAGCATTCACCGAGAACACAGAGCCTAAGTCTGTCGTGGATTTTGCCTCCTAGGCAGTCTCCCTCTCCAGTGATGCAATAATGAACATATAAAAAGTTCAAATCAAGAAGGCAATCATGTACTTTTGGAGCTGGTAAACAAATAGCAAAACCAAGATGTCATGAGCCTTCAGTTATGAGTGAAGTTTTGCCAGGAGAGCCAACATCACTCAATATTAAAAGGCAAGAGACCATTGACAATGAGATAATATCAGCCTTCTGTGCTGACAAAGGAACTGCTGTGCACAGCCCCACTGGGTTGAATCTGTGTGGCAAACGGATGCCAATGTAATCCAGGCCTCTGCTATATAGCAAATGGTTTGGGTGGTTGGCAATAGTTTCAGAGGCCTGGCATATGCATCCATTTTTCCAGGCTCACAGTTTGGGATTTTCAAATGAAAAAAATATATATACTTCTGTATATGTATTCCAGGGCCTCTGTAGTCAAGTTAGCTTCTGGATATGTCACTGCCCACATGTACATATGCATTCATTAGCATATTGGTCTCTTGGCCCTTGAAGATTATTTATTATAATTCAAATGAAAGTTTAACATTGGTGTATTTGCAATACAAATTTAAACTTACCATGTGTTTCTAAATTAATGGATTAAATAAAATGATGGCCATATTACAAGGTATTAGTGAGCTATCCATGTCTCTGAAATTCTACTTTGATGAATTTGAAAGGAAGCAGAAATAAATCACAGCAGAGTTAATAACCCTAATTATTTTTAATGATACTAACTAGCTCCTCAAATGTGGAAATTTCACAAGAAGTCTGTCCATCCATGGATTCATTTCAAATTACTATATTTGATACA
Organism: Mesoplodon mirus; assembly: GCF_964341445.2. Taxonomy (NCBI): domain Eukaryota; kingdom Metazoa; phylum Chordata; class Mammalia; order Artiodactyla; family Ziphiidae; genus Mesoplodon; species Mesoplodon mirus. The sequence goes on along the minus strand of NC_138977.1, from coordinate 198,412,880 downwards.
TGTATGTGTTCTCTGGGGTCTTTTTTAAATTGATTTTAAAATTGATTTGTTTAATATTTTGGAGATGAGGAACAAGTCTTCTCCACAATCTTTGTCTCCCAAAGTATACAGAGCTGTCTAATAAATTTTATAACTTTGGTGATAGTGATAATAACAGAGTAAGGGGACTTCCCTTGTGGCACAGTGGTTAAGAATCCACCTACCAACACAGGGAACATGGGTTTGAGCCCCGGTCCTGGAAGATCCCACATTCTTGTTTTTTTTGTTTTGTTTTGTTTTTGTTTTTTTGTTTTTTGCAGTACGTGGGCCTCTCACTGTTGTGGCCTCTCGCGTTGCAGAGCACAGGCTCCGGACGCGCAGGCTCAGCGGCCATGGCTCACGGGCCCAGCCACTCCGCGGCATGTGGGATCTTCCCAGACTGGGGCAAGAACCCATGTCCCCTGCATCGGCAGGCAGACTCTCAACCACTGTGCCACCAGGGAAGCCCTGGAAGATCCCACATTCTGTGGAGCAACTAAGCCCGTGTGCCACAACTACTGAGCCTGTCCTCTAGAACCCGCGTGCCACAACTACTGAGCCTGAGTGCCACAACTACTGAAGCCCACGCGCCTAGAGCCCATGCTCCGCAACAAGAGAAGCCACCACTATGAGAAACCTGCACACCGCAACTAAGAGTAGCCCCCGCTCACCGCAACTAGAGAAAGCCTGAGCGCAGCAATGAAGACCCAACACAGCCAAAAAATAAATAAATAAAATAATAATGGAGTAAAAAGAACAAAGAATGCAGTGTTCAATAAACAAAGAGTTCACTGTTTCCACAATGAAACAGTGAGTAAGAAGCAGAGATAGCACTAGATTGTAGAATACCAGCACAGTATATCACAGATCTGGATGTGGTGAATAAAGCATTTGTCTCTATTAGAATATTGATTTAATCAATTTGCTGAACAATCAAAGACAATCATCTTCCCACCACTAATTGATTCAAGGCATTCTTTCCTTCAGAATGAGCATCCGCTGCCATTTTACTTGCCTAGTTCCACGGAGACTGAATTGCTCCTGGGCTTCCAGAACCGCAACTCCTACTGTATGCTCTGATTTACCATAACCTCACTTTCCCTCCGCCCCACCCAGGGCCCCTCAAACACATTTGCATGCGCACACACACACACACACACACTCAGGGGTTTGAGTTACCTTAACATTTTCTGGCAGTGGTTTGTTCTGGGTCAGTCCCAGAGCGAGCAGTGCTACCACAGCGATGACAGAGGAGAAGCCAAGGATGCCCAGTATGTTTTTAGAGCAAAATATCTTCACTGCAGACTCTAAAAACAAAAGAAGAATAGAAAATATCAACAAGAAATCAATAGACATTGATTTTCTTCCCCTTTCTATATGGCCTTGTGCTGGCTTTCTGGAGACAGCAAAGATAGATAAAAGCTGATCTTTATCCATGAGGCACTTGCAAAGTAATTGGGAAATAATACAAGAACAAAAGGATTTGTCTGTACTGTGATGAGGGCCAAAACTGAGTTAGTGGCTGTGGTAAGGAGAATGGGCAGAATTAGATCAGTGATCAGATATGGGATGAGAAGGAAAAATCCCAAAGTGGCAGTTGGTTTAATAGGTCATGTAGGTCTATCAAGGTTCAAGGAACAAAGAAAGCAAGGATAGCCCTCCTCATTTTCAAAATCTACCGGAAAATGAGTATGATATTAAAAAGTATTCAGAGTATATCATCGAACATCGTAGTCCCTCTACTTCATGACATTTCCTGGCTTGACACATTCCTTCACTTCAACCACACTTATACGTTAAGTAATTGGTAACAGCGTAGGGGCTATGGAGTTTTGAACATTTCGTCATTCACATTATCTTGTCTATCCTGTTCATACTCTTACCATCATGGGGCATAAAAAAGTTCCAGAAGGAGAATTCTACAGAAGGCAAATTTACTTTGATCAGGATAAATAGAGCTTACAGCAGAGGTGAACAGGAAATGGAATGGTTACACCATTCCCTCCATTCTCATCCTTCCTCTCTCAGCTTCCCAAGCTATCCCCAAGCCTTTTTCTTAGGCTTTGGGGAAGAAGGATAGGATCAAGTAATAAAAAAGCATGTGGAAATGAGATGGGTTCTCCAAAATAGTTTTCACTTCTCTAAGGACAGGGCAAGGGATTAAAGCAACTGAAAGAGGAACGTGTGTCCCCTCCTCCCCTTTCTCTCTTTCTCAGCAGCTATGGTTGCACCAACACAAGAGCTCCTCTTCGAGCTTGTGAGCACAGGTTGGACTTAATCCAAAGGACTGGAACTGCCTGGGTCTCCAGTCTGCATCCATCTCTAGAGTCTTGGGCCAGTTTGTACCCATCAGACCGAACAGTACAAAACTTAGGAGAAAAAGTTTTATCAACACCATTATGTATTCCTTCCAAACAAGAGAATCATAAATGAAATATACAGCACTTCCCCCTTCTCGCTTCCCAAAAGAACCTCAGTTTTGTTCAGATGCCTGCCACTCCCCCAAGCAGCCCATACAGCTCCTAGAAAGGGGCTGACTGTTCTGCATAATCTCATTCCCTGTCCAGTGATTGGTTCAACAGTGGGCATATACTCCCAAAATGGCCTGTGAGACCCTGGAGGAAGTCTGCTGGGGCAAGCCTAGGAAAAGAAAGGAAGCATTCTCTCTTCTTCCTCAGATACTGTCCAGCCAAGGATGGCTGAGCAGAGAGATGGGAAGAACTTGAGTTCTTAAAGCATTTTGAGCTGCTAAAACAGCTAACCCTGATCTGATCCTCCCATGAGACTTACGCTTTGATCCAATTAGAGTCATGATTTAAAGACCTTGAAGCCAAAACATCCTGGTGTGGGAGAAACATCCTTTTTGCTGCCAGGGCTCTGGAATCTGGAAAAGAGCCCCCTAAGTACCACCTACCTACCTACCTGAGTACTACCTACCTCACTTCCCAAAGTCATGATATTGACAAACACAGCTTACAACAGCACGTTTTAGACGAAAAATTACATATCTAATACCCAAGGGTTGCACACTGCAGCAATGTTTCTACTATAATAGAACTTTGAATGCTTTACTCCTTCAAAATGTCCAAAAGTTCTACCTATTCGTTTCCGTAAATATAACAATTTTGATTATATCATTTTCCTTCCATCCATTCAGGCACTAATCTTAGTAGCCAATGAAAAGGACCAACAAGGTCCCTGATCTTTGGAGTTCACATCTAGTTGGGGAGATAGATGAACCAGAAAAGAAGTATGCAAATAAGTGACTTCAGGTCATGAAAAGTGTTGAGGAGAAATTAAAACCAAGGAATGTTACAGAGTGACTTGCAGCAGAGTTGGGGTGGGGAGATTAGACTGAGGGTCAGGAAACGCTCTCTGAGAAGGTGATGTTTGAGCTTAGACCTGGATGATGAGAAAACAACAGCTATGAGAAGGAGAAAGAACTTTCCAGGGAGAGGAATTATCAACTGCAAAAGCCCTGAGGTGGGAAATAGATTGATGTGACTCTAGTAGTTTCTTCCTTTTCTTAATGAGAATATTTACTAACTCATTATTATCACTGAACAGTTGAAAGTGTACTTTTCCAGGGAACCCTCCTATACTGTTGGTAGGAATGTAAGTTGGTGCAGTCACTATGGAAAACAGTACAGAGGCTCCTCAGAAAACTAAAAATAGAGCTGCCATATGATCCAGCAATCCCACTGCTGGCATATAACCCGACAAAACTAAAACTATAATTCAAAAAGATACATCAATCAAGACAGTATGGTACTGGCACAAAAACAGAAATATAGATCAATGGAACAGGATAGAAAACCCAGAAGTAAACCTACACACATATGGTCACCTTATCTTTGACAAAGGAGGCAAGAATATACAATGGAGAAAAGACAGCCTCTTCAATAAGTGGTGCTGGGAAAGCTGGACAGTTACATGTAAAAGAATGAAATTAGAACACTTCCTAACACCATACACAAAAATAAACTCAAGATGGGTTAAAGACCTAAATGTAAGGCCAGACACTATAAAACTCTTAGAGGAAAACATAGGCAGAAAACTCTATGACATAAATCACAGCAAGATCCTTTTTGACCCACCTCTTTGAGTAATGGAAATAAAAACAAAAATAAACAAATGGGACCTAATGAAACTTAAAAGCTTTTGCACAGCAAAGGAAACCATAAACAAGATGAAAAGACAACGCTCTGAATGGGAGAAAATACTTGCAAAGGAAGCAATTGGCAAAGGATTAATCTCCAAAATATACAAGCAACTCATGCAGCTCAATATCAAAAAAACAAACAACCCAATCCAAAAATGGGCGGAAGACCTAAATAGACATTTCTCCAAAGAAGACATACAGATGGCCAACAAACACATGAAAAGATGCTCAACATCACTAATCATTAGAGAAATGCATATCAAAACTACAATGAGGTATCACCTCACACCAGCCAGAATGGCCATCATCAAAAAATCTAGAAATAATAAGTGCTGGAGAGGGTGTGGAGAAAAGGGAACCCTCCTGCACTGTTGGTTGGAATGTAAATTGATATAGCCACTATGGAGAACAGTATGGAGATTCCTTAAAAAACTAAAAATAGAACTACCATATGACCCAGCAATCCCACTACTGGGAATATACCCTGAAAAAACCATAATTCAAAAAGATACATGTACCACGATGTTCATTGCAGCTCTACTTACAATAGCCAGGACATGGAAACAACCTAAATGTCCATCGACAGATGAATGGATAAAGAAGATGTGGCACATATATACAATGGAATATTTCTCAGCCATAAAAAGGAACGAAATTGAGTTACGTGTAGTGAGGTAGATGGACCTATAGTCTGTCACACAGAGTGAAGTCAGTCAGAAAGAGAAAAACAAATACCGTATGCTAACTCATATATATGGAATCTAGAAAAATGGTACTGATGAACCTAGTGGCAGGGCAGGAATAAAGATGCAGATGTTGAGAACGGACTTGAGGACACAGCGAGGGAAGAGGAGGCTGGGATGAAGTGAGAGAGTAGCATTGACATATTACACTACCAAATGTAAAATGGATGGCCAGTGGGAAGCTGCTGCATAGCACAGGGAGATCAGCTCGATACTTGGCGATGACCTAGAGGGGTGGGATAGGGAGGGTGAAAGGGAGGCTCAAGAGGGAGGGGATATGGGGATATATGTATGCATGTAGCTGATTCACTTTGTTGTACAGCAGAAACTAAAACACTGTAAAGCAATTATACTCCAATAAAGATTAAAAAAAAAAGACACATGCACCCCTATGTTCATAGCAGCACTACTCACAATAGCCAAAACATGGAAACAACCTAAATGTCCATCAACAGATGAATGGATAAAGAAGATGTGGTGTATATATACAATGGAGTACTACCCAGCCATAAAAAAGAGCAAAATAATGCCATTTGCAGCAACATGGATGCAACTAGAGATTATCATACTAAGTGAAGTAAGTCAGAAAGAGAAAGACAGATACCATATGATATCGCTTATATATGGAATCTAAAATATGCCACAAATGAACTTATCTACAAAACATAAACAGACTCCCAGACATAGAGAACAAACTTGTGGTTGCCAAGGGGGAGGGGGGGAGGTAGAGTGATGGACTGGGAGTTTGGGGTTAGTAGATGCAAACTATTATATTTCAAATGGATAAACAACAAGGTCCTACTGTATAGCACAGGGATCTATATCCAGTCTCCTTAGATAAACCATATTGGAAAAGAACAAAAAAAAGAATGTATATATGTGTGTATAACTGAGTCACTGTGCTGTACAGCAGAAATTAGCACAACACTGTAAATCAACTATACTTCAGTAAAAAAATAGAGAATAAAAATAAGGAAGTATACTTTTCCACATTTGCCCAGTTTTTGCAATGATATCCATATTATTAGAATATATTCAAGGCTTTCATCTTATTTGTCTTATTAAAGATATGATAAGGAAAAGAACTTAGGTCAGAGAAGAAGTTTAGGAATTTTTCATACACAATTTTCAAAAGCTGTATTATCAAAAAAATAATGGCTAAGTTTGTTTTTCATGTGACCGACTAGATTACCCAGAGAGGAATAATTAAAATACTGTGTTTTCTATGAACCATGGCAGGTAATTTTCAAAAGCCCTTATCACATGGAGGAAGCCAGAGTCTTCTTAGGAAGTGGTAGCAGACGCGGGGGTCCAGGTGGACATATCTAGGATGTATTCATAAAAGGGAACCACTTCAGTAACTGCCCTCTCTTCCCAGGCCCCAGAGCTCTTTCAGATGCCATGACTGCTACAGTCAAGTTCTGTTATAGAAAATTCACAATGACTGTATTTCCCCCTGAAAAGCCATTCATTTCCCTTGTGGATAACAGAAACTTGACTTGTATCATACAACGTGAAACAGTATTTCAAAAAACAATTTCAAGGAACATTTTTACCGAAAATATCTAACAGCAAAGTGTTGTATTTGTTTTCCTTTGAATTGTCTCACTATCCTGGAGAATTCAAGACTGCCACTTCCCTCCCATTCTCCTCCTTTCATATGACAAAGGAGAAAGCTTTTCTGTTTGAGGTGAGAGCCAGGTAGAAGTGTCAGTTCTTCACTTGACAGAGACAAAAGTGAAGGAAACCAAGCTCTGAGAAAACACAGACTGATTTCAAGCCAATTAGCTATGTCAGAGGCAAAAAAAAAAAAAGGATTCTTTTTCATTCTTACAGAAACAGCCATCATGACATCCACAGTTGGCATCCTATTAATGATTAAAATTATTAAAATCTGTCCTTAGTCAAAATTCTGCTATACAGAGAAATCCCAGCATCTCTACTTCATGATACCAAAGATGTATTATCCTAAAATTTTACTCCATTAATAAAAAGATTTGGGGTGTTGACAGATGTGGTGGGTTTTTGGCAAAAACAACAAAAGTTTTGCTCTGCGGATTCAGTGAGACTCACTAGATTCAAATCACTTCCAACTTCTGATGGGTCACATCCGGACCAAGCTTGGCTTGTCATATAGAGAACAAAGCAGCCAATACAGACAAGCACTGGAGAGTAAACATCAGTGCAGTGCTGTGGTCCTTCCTGTGTTTACACAGCCCAGTGATGGAAGAATCATCACTGAAGCTCAGGGGACTGGTCCTAATCTGGCTTTGCCATTTCCCCAACTCCTAGATTCTCTGCCCCCTTTCTGCCATCTTCCTTCCTCTCCATCACGGGGGAGTTCTTGGTGATGCGCATTTAGATTGTTCTCCCACTCAAGGGCTTTAAGATCCTTTCCCAGGTACTTCATTCCAGGGCCCTTAAACCCAACCTCTTCTATGGTGATATCCACCCCCCTGTTCCAGTCACCCCCACCTCTTCTACAATAGCCCTTTCTGGTATTTCCCTAATTCCCTTTCCTATCAGAATCCATCCTTCATGCGGCTGCAGAATTCCTCCATAATTGACATTCCCAGGGTTCTCCCTAATTAGGAATTTAATGTAGCTTCCTTCTGCTTGCCAGATGAAAGCCTCACTGGTCTACTTGGACCCCTCAGCCCTTCAGAAATTTAAGTCCTTCCCATCTCCCCATTCCAATAAGCAGATGTGTGTGCCCGAGATCATAATTCCTGACATTATGACCACTAGACTGTAAGTTCCTTAAGTGAAGAGACTTTTTTTCTGGCTCATTCATTGGTATATCCCTAGTTGAACGCATAAATGAATTCTGGATTCTGACATTTGTCAACATGAGATTTCCTTCCGTTGGAACTCTATTCCTCTCTTTCTCCAACAAATCTTTTTCCTTGTCACCTTCAAAATCAAGCTCCCCTCCGTATGCTTCAAAGCTCAATTGTTCCAGTAGTCCTCTCTTCATGTGCTACCTCTAGATATTTAATGGATTGGCCTATTTCAGTTTGGGAGTTCTACAGTTGTTGTTTCATTCATTGTTCAACCAGTCAACAGTTATTTATTGAATGCATTATACTATTCACTAGACCTGCCCTAGGCTCTGAGCTACAGTAGTGAGCAAATCAAATAAACACCCCCATCCTCATGGTGCTTAGATGTTAGTCTGAAAGAAAAGATAATAAGCAAGATAAGTAAAATTTATAGTATGTTACATAATTATAAGTGCTAAGGAGAGAGAAAAAGCAGGTGAAGAGGCAGGATAGGGTAATTAGGAAAGACCTGAGATGGTGATATTAAAAGTGATAGGAATAAAGAGAAAGCAAGCATACCACTTGGGCAATAGAATTTAAGGTAACTGGTACTGCATGTGCAAAGGACCTGGGGTGGAACAATGCCTGGCCATAAGGCCAGTGTGGCTGGATGAGTGATGAAGGGGAAAATAGTAAGAGGTGGTCAGGGGTGGGGTCAACTGGGTGCCTTGCTTGTGGGACCTTGCAGGTTCTGGGCTTTGTCTTTCTTTAAGTGATCCGACTTCCTTCTAATCGTTTGTATAATTTACACTCAGCACCATAGGGGTAAACAAGGAACCACCAGGAACCTTTGAAGTACCTGGACAGGAAGGGTGTGGTCTTTTAGGCGGCGCACCCCTGTCTCTTGTGATGAGGTGCTGAGGCACCCCCATGAAGTCAGGTCATAGGACAACCACACAGTCAAGCGTGGACAGAGCATGGCTCTGCTTGTGCCAGACCAGAGCTGAGAAGACGCATCCAGGAGGAGCAAGTACCATATCATGACAGCTCTTCTCTATACCTTCTGGGCTTCTTGGTGACCCAGGACTGGTGAACCTTTGCTGAGAGAGCACCATTATGAGGGGTCGCCAAGCCAACAGTCACCAGGATCCATCAGTAGAAAGCCAAACTCCACAGACTTCTGAAGGGTGGCTCAAGCTAGAGCAGAGTCCAAACAACCTTGTCTTTGCTCACTCTCTCTAAGCCTCCAATTCCTTGCATGCAAAATGGGAGTCACAATAGTACAGAATTCATAGGGTTGCTAGGTAACAGTCAGTGAGCTAACAATTTACATAACAACCTACAAAAGAGCCCTCACTGCATTCAGGTTCTGCTCACAGCACTTTAAACACAGCAACTGATTTAACCTTCACAACACTCCTGTGAGGTAGTACTATTATCATCACCTGTATCAGTTTCCTAGGGCTGCCACAACAAATTACCACAAACATGGTGACTTAAAACAATAGAATTTTACTCTCTCACAATTCCGGAGGCCAGAAGTCCAGAATCAAGGTGTCAACAGGGCCAAAGGCTCTGGAGAGATTCCTTTCTTGCCTTGTCCAGCTTCTGGTAGCTCCCGGCATTCCTTGGTTTATGGCTGCATCACTCCAATATCTGCCTCTGTCTGCACATGGCCTTTTTCCCTGTCTCTGTGTGTATCAAATTTCCCTCTCCTTTCTCTTATGAGGACACCAGTCATTAGATTTAGGGCCCATCCTAAAGCCAGAACGATCTCAAGATCCTTAATTACATTTGCAAAGACTTTACTTCCAAATAAGGTCACAAATTACAGGTACTATTATTATCCTCATTATTGTCACTTTACAGGTGAGGAAACTGAGTCAGAGAGAGGTTAAGAAGATTGCCCAAACTTACACTGATGTAAATGTTGGGACCAGGAATTAAAGTCAGGCATTCTGGATCCAGAGGCCAGGCTTTTAGCCACCACCCTACCCTATACCACGTGACTAAGGCTTAGTACAGTGCCTGTTGTGTGGTACTAGCGCCGTACGTAGAAGCCAATCTCATGATTCAGAAGTGAAAAGTGACTGACTTTGAGGATTTGGCTGAAGGGGCTGTCTGGACTGTTGTCACTGACGACACCAGACAATGTTATATTTTTAAAATATGAAGTCTTAGAGAACAGACTGGAGGGCACAGTGGGGGAAGGGGAAGCTGGGACGAAGTGAGAGAGTGGCATGGACATATATACACTACCAAATGTAAAATGGATGGCTAGCGGGAAGCTGCTGCATAGCACAGGGAGATCAGCTCGATGCTTTGTGACCACCTAGAGGGGTGGGATAGGGAGGGTGAAAGGGAGGCTCAAGAGGGAGGGGATATGGGAACATATGTATACATATAACTGATTCACTTTGTTGTACAGCACAAACTAACACAATATTGTAAAGCATTTATACTCTAATAAAGATGTGACAAAATAAAATAAAATATGAAGTCTCTCGGTCCCTGATGGTCAGAAGCTAGCAGCTAAGAGGCAGAGGCTGGGATTACTGTTCCTAGGGAGGCTAAGGGACTTGCTCAAAGTCACACAGCTTGCAACTGACAGAGCAGTGACTGGATCCAAGTCTCTCAACTCCACTCCACTGCCTCAAGCACTGCCCTGCATTAGAGATGCATAGAAATTACTCAGCTTCATTCCTTCTCAGGTGACACAATGCAAAAGAACTCACCCAAAGTTCTGTTCAAATAGAAAGATCTTACATTTCACACATACCCCCCACCCCCATATTTTCCCAAGTAATAAATCCAGAGTCAAGTTTGAGGATAAAGCAGTTTAATTTGGTGGGGTTTTTTTCCTGCCTGCTTTTAAGTCGAGGAAGTCAGTACAATGTCAATAAATAGACAAATACTAAAAATGTACTTCAAGGCCTCAATGATGACCAGTTAGTTAAAGGGTGAAAAGTAAAGGAGTGGGAGGGAAAACAAGATAGACACAGGCTTGGGAGAAGGAGCCAGAGAATAAGAGGGGAAGGGATAGGCGGGGGTGGGAATAGAAAGAGAGGTAGAGAGACAGGTTATTGAGTAAATACCCATGTCCTGTTCCACTGATCTCCTGAACCCAAGACTTCAGAGAAGTTTACTTGCTTTTACTTATGATCTTTTGTTTCTGCTCTTTGAGATGTTAATTAGCTGGTTAGTCTCAGTTCACAGCTCTTTAGTTAGAAAAGGAGTGTATTTATCCTAACAAAGTAGACTGGCTGATCCTGAGTGGGCACCTCAGAGGTTCAGCTTTGGGTGGGAAGAGGCCATTTAGTGACCCAGGGCAGTGGAACCGGGGTGGGAGTGCACAACAAGCTCTTCCTGCAAATCAGACTCTGCCAACCCCACACTCTCCATCCCACCATTCTTTTTGCTGTGGGCTGTGCTCTTCTCAGATTAGCAGCAAGTAACTGACTTGGCACTGATGTGCCTGACTCTAAAAACGTTAATGACTGCAAAAATCAAATGCCAACAGAGGATCTGGGTGTGGGAAATAAGGAAGCAAAGGAATCCCCTTCCCTCTCTCTCCTTCTCCTCACTTCCTCCCACCATTTCGTCTACCTCCTCACCCACACCCCTTCCGGCCTTTCCTGAATTCTTTTACCCAAGACTGCATGGAGCACAATAGGTCTTTGCGGACATCGTGGAATCCCCTATTCAAGTATAGGGTTGGCAAGGAGGAGGGTTGTTTCCGGCAGAGTGATATCATTGAGACGGCAGACAGGAATACCCTGTGTCCCAGCCAACAAGTGTTAACAATCTCCTGTATTGATGGTCTCTGCAATAAACACATTGCTTCCTCTAAACAAATCATCTTCCACATCTGAAATTGAAGAATTGTGCCCTAGGGATTCTATCTTTTCTCAAAGCAGCTGCGTTTGTCAACAAGCCTTGGGTATGTGTTGCTGGTGAGAAAGACTGAGACAATCTGTGCTGGCCAAATATCACTAGTGTGGGGGTCAGAGTGGGGATGGGGTGAACTGATTCACCCACGTTGCCCAGCCTTACAGCCCCCTGTTTTCTACATCTCACATTTGTAAGTTATCTTATTTCTACCTCCTCATTTTTGTACCTACGAGGTACAAAAGTCAGAAGCAACATAAAAATATTTCTGCAGCAAAATATGCCATAAGCAAAGTAAAAAATAACAAACTGAGGAAAATGTTTGCAACAACTATGAAATAGTTGGTTTCCTTAATATACAGAGTCATTAAAAATCATTAAGAAAATGATCAACCCATCTAGTAGAAAAATGGGCAAAGAACATAACTAGGCAACTTAAAGAAAAAGAAATATTTTCAACATATTAGAAGTATTCTAATTACCCTAACTTAAAGAAATGTAGTCAATGAAAATTGACATACCTTTTATTACTTAGAATAGCGAAGTTTTTTTAAAGTTTGATAAATATATAATGTTATTACATACTCATTAGAATGGCAAAAAAAACCTGACAATACCAAATGTTGGCAAGGATGCAGAGCTACTGGAACTCTCATACACTGCTGCTGGGGATGCAAAATGGCTCAGCTACTTTGGAAAGAGTTTGGTAGTTTCTTATGAAACTAAACATATACTTACCATATGACCAGGCAATCCTACTCTTAGGCATTTACCCAAAAAGAGTGAAGACATGTCTACACAAAAACCTGTACCTAAATATTTCTAACAGCTTTACTCATCACCAAAAACTCAAAACAACCCAAGTGCTCATCAACTAGTGAATGTACTCAAATTGTGATACAATGGAATTCTATTCAGCAACAAACAGGGCATAAACTACTCATAAATGCAACAACATGGATGAATCTCGAAAGCATTATGCTAAGTGAAAGAAGCCAGACTCAAAAGACTATGTGTGATTTCATTTATATGATATTCTGAAAAAGGCAAAACTAAGGACAGGAATCAGATCAATACGCAGTTTCAGGAACTGAGGATTGACTACAAAGGTCCACAAGGGAACTTTCTGAGATGATGGAAACATTCTGTATCTTGATTGTGGTGGTAGTTACAAGACTACACACATCTGTTAAAATTCACAGAACTGTACACCTAAAAAGGGTGAATTTTATTGAAAATTTGATAAAGAAACGTATATCAACAAAAATATGGGGAAACAGGCACTTCTTGCATGTTCATGGGAGTAAAAATCCACACAGCCTCTTTGGTGGGGGGCAATTTTGCAATATCTATCAAAGAGCAAAGCATATATATCCTTTGACCCAAGAATTCTACTTCTAGGAATTTAACCTGCTGGTAATACTTATCAATGTATGAAAAGATGCATGTATAGGAATGTTCAATGTAGCATTATTTGTAATTGCAATAATATAAGTTACTAAAGGTCCATTAATTGAGATCTGAATATATAAATTCTAGTACAGTTATGCATAATACTATTCAGGCATGGAAAAGATTGAGATCTATGAATGTTGATGCAAATGGTCTTCAAAACATTTTATATTGTGAAAAGCAAGATGTGGAACAATGTGAACAGTATGTTCCCACTGGGTAAAGGCATAGACATCTCTGAAAAGTTATAGATTCACTAGGAGGACTCACAGGACTCAGCATATAGTCATAACTCATGACTAAGATTTATTACAGTCAAAGAATATGAAGAAAAATCAACAAAGAGAAAAGAAGTATGAGACAAAGTCTAGGGGAAACCAGGTGCAAGCTTCCAAGGGTCTTCTCCCAGTGGAGACCACAGGACACATTTAATACCCCAGCAATGAGTTGTGATAACACATGTGAAATGTTGTCTATCAGAGAAGCTCACCAGAGCACAGGGCCTTCACTGGGGGCCAGTCACACAGGCACCTACCATCCAGCATACATCAAGATTCCAGACTCCAGAGCTTCCCTGGTGGCGCAGTGGTTGAGAGTCCGCTTGCCGATGCAGGGGACACGGGTTCATGCCCCGGTCCAGGAAGATCCCACATGCTGCGGAGCGGCTGGGCCCGTGAGCCATGGCCGCTGAGCCTGCGCGTCTGGAGCCTGTGTTCCGCAACGGGAAAGGCCACAACAGTGAGAGGCCCGTGTACCGCAAAAAAAAAAAAAAAAAGATTCCAGACTCCAGATGGAAAGCAGATGCCCAACACAAACCTCACTACCTGCACAAACAGTCCAGGCACAGCAAGCCATTTCCTTAATTCTCAGAATGGTGAGAACCCTCCCCAAATCCAAGCTCCCAGACACCAGCCAAAGGCCAACCCTGTAGGCAGGTCCCCCCAAGGATAGAGTCCCAGGCCTGCATGTTAATGCCCTTTTGCATTGAGCAATTCATAAACTATTTTACCATGTGACCTTCCTCACTCCCTCCCTTCTTCTTTCCCCTCCCTTCTTTCTCCTCCTTCTTCTCCCCCTTCCCTCTCTTCCTTCCTTCCTTAATTCTCTGAGCAATTAAAAATTCTTAATAAAAATTCCTGAAGACCCAAAGGCTCTGAGTTGAAGAGAAAGAATCTACAGCGGGTTTCCAGTTTGGATTAAAGTGACAAAGATGCTGGGAACCTGGAAGGTGGGCATAGGGTAAATGGGAAGAGATGCGTTGGTGGTTTGATGTCAACTTTGCTGATCCTCTGCCCACTCTACCACTGTGCCAGCCACTCACCCCCTTAATTAGTCCAAGCATCCGTCTCTGGGTCCCCACTCATTCAGTCTTCCCAGATCAGTGTCATCTCTTTTGTATTCTTTAGTGCAAAATCGTCAGGTCTCATTGGGCCAGGCTTTGGGTGGATTAAAAGCTTTATTCGAAGGGAAATTTGGCACCTCTGCTGTTATGTATCAATACAAGAGGGAACAGCTCTCTAAATAAGACATGATCAAGTTTCTAAATGTCCATGGTAACTCTGTCACAGATCATCTGGTATCTAAGCAGCTTTCTTCAACAATCAACACAGAGTATCTGCACTTTAGATGCTTATGTGAGAACTCAATCTTAAATTGTTTAGTATCTAGTTCCTGTCAAGGATGTGACAGATACAACTGATACTTGGGAGGGGCAATCTGAGAGTACCCTAGATTTTTTAAAGCCTATTTTCTGTACTCATTTAGTGAGGTGGAAAGCAGGAGGGGTTAAAGAAAGGTTCCTGGACCTTGGAGAAAGTGTCTTCCTTAAAGAAAAACTAATAGGATCAACCCATAACAGATGAGGGCAGCTCCTACCAAAATCGCCCACAATTTTTTAAAAAAGTATGTTCAATCTTGTGACTTGAGTATTTCCTCGAATCCAGAACGCAACTAAGAAAGTGATGTCCTACTCAATTTTGTATACTGAATGAAGAAAGATGTGTGAATATGGTGAGGCAAGGTCATCTGCATGGAGTGAAAAGGCAACTAAAAGAACTGGTCAATGCAGTGTGCCTCTAGCACAGCCTTGGGAGAGAAGGTGCCTTGGCTCGTGGTCACTTCCCTGAAAGTTCTTTCTCCATAGTGATGTAGGATGACTCCTCAAAGTTAATCAAACTAACCCCCTACTATGATTTCATGTTCAAGTTATCTTGCCATGATTTTTCTACAAGGTGAAAAGTGAGCTAATCATTGTTAAACAATAGGGGGTATTATGTCACATATAGATACCTCATATGCATGTTTGGTTTCATGGAATTCTCATTTTCTTTATTCCACAAAGTGAAATAGATTGTCTCTCCCTGTGAGACACAGGCTGCCTGTAGAATACCGATGCGATGCGGAGACCACAGGAGCCACATGTACAGCACAGTCTATGCACTTCTTGCTCACCCCCAGGCGGGCTGCTTTCTTATTTGCTCAGACTCACAGAGGTAGGAGGGGTTCAGCCAGACAAGGAAGCACACTTTAGGGGTCAAAGCAAACAAGAGGGATCCCACATACTCTCCCTTCTTTGGAATTATAATAATGTTCTTAGTGGAGGGGAAAGTGTCTCCACCTCAGCAAAAGCTCAGGATACCACACAAGGATACTGTACAAGGAACCATACCTTATGGTCCTTGGAAATGGTGGCTAAAATAGTTGAAATTCTTTATAAAAATTCGTACACACCCAAAGACTCTGAGGAATGCAAGAGATAAAGAGGAAAATTTTACTCCACCTTCCAGGAAAGTCTTTGTTGCCTAGAACTGACCTCTGAGAATGCTGCATTGGTAGACCGTCTTCAGGGATGGGATAGCTAAATCAGATAACAAAGATGCTCCTGGGCCCACCATCACCAAGGCTCTTAGGACAGGGTGGAGAAAGGCCACTCCCCCTTTTCTCAGAGCTTTATACAGCGCAGGGACGTTCATTCCATTTCTCTTGCCTTCGGCTCTCTGCCTCCAGCCTCCCAGTGAGCTGATACGGGCCGCACCAGTTCTTAAGATTTGACTTCCTCTGACTTGTTCTGTTTTCCTCCTTGCACTCTGTGCATTCCTAAATTCCACCTTCCCACAACCCACTCACTCCCTGATCCACCACACCTGGCTTCTGTCCCACCATTCTACTAATGCCACTCACACAAATATCCGATGGATGATTTTCCATTTCCTATAGAAATTGACACTGTTTACTACATAAACTCTCTTTTCTTGGCTCCCATGACACCAGACTCTTCGAATAGTCCTCTTACTTCTCTGACCCTTACTTTGCTGGCACCTTTTTCTCACCATACTCTTTAAACAGGGATGTTCCACAGTGTTCCATCTTGGAAACTTAGCTCATGTCACTTCATACACATACGACCAACTGAACGGTGATGGCTCCCTAAACTTTATTGGGATGACCCCCTGATCTGTATCTCTGGTACAGGACTTTATCTTGAGCTCCAAATCTATAATTCTAGTCACCTACTGAACATACCTGCTTTGATGTTCTACAGCCAAAATCACCATGTCTAAAACTAAACTTTCTTTCCCACTCCAATTGTTCTGTATAATCTGCTCAGTGAAGGTCAGCACCATGCCCCCAGTCTCCCCAGACTCTCCCTTCTCCCTCCAAGCAAACTCCCTCCAAGGTTTTACTGATTCTACCCACTAAATATCTCCCAAATCTTTTCATTTATCTATTTCTTGCCTGGACTTCTACAATAGCTTCTGTAGAGGCCTCCCCACATCTAGGCTCTTCCCCTTTAATCTGTCCTCTACTTTGAAGTTACCATGATCATCCTAAAAATGCAAACCTGGTTATATGACCCCACCAATGTGAACTTCTTCAATGATTCCCATGTGTCTCCAAATAAAAGTTAAATTCTTTAACCACAATTTTAAGGCCAAGTCCCCACACAATTCAGGTGTAGTTCAAGGTGGTAGTCTCTAAATTTGCCCTTCTTTTTCATATCTTCATGTCTTGTACAATGTTCCTGCCTTTTTCTTCTGCCTGAAGCTCTCTTCTTTATCTTTTTGTACCTTATGAAGAAATTGAAGCTGAGGATAATCAGTTTATGTGTCACCACTTCCAGAAAGTCTTCCTGAAAGCCTCTTTCCCCTCCTCTAATGATGGATTAAATACCCTCCTTTGCATCTGTCTCATAGCTTCCCTCCCACAATGCTATAATGGCCTTTAACCTGTGTCAGTCTCCTCTATGAGACTGAGCACCTTGAGAACACAGTATACCTTTTTAGGTCTCCAGAAACCAGCAAAGGGTCTGGTCTGTGTCAGTATTCCATATGTCAGTTGAATAAATGAATGGGTAAGATTGATTTGAATTTTTAGTACACAATGTTTTCCCTCAAGAAAAGGGGAGATTTATTTGATTATTCCAAATGTGTTTTAACTTCTCAACTCTATGGTTCTGACTATTTTTAGTGAGCTGCCAGGCAACTCGACTTCAGTTTGCATGTATTGTAGGAAGCAAGAGGGCAGATGTTTAGGCAGTAAATCCCAAATCTGGATCCCAGAGCTTAGTCATAAACTCCATGGAATACTTTCCCGCTGAATTACCAAGAATAATAGACTCAGATGATAAGTGTATAATGGAAGGAACTACACATTTAGCCGGTCCTTTCTAAGCAAGCATGGTTAACTACATTGTCTCTGACAGTGAGTCATTCTAAGAGAAGCAGTATGATTAGGTAATAATGCATCTATTTCCTTGTTTTTGATTATTATAACTATCCCGTAGGATGGACACTCACCCCTGCCTCTTAACTAGCTGTGTGACTTGGGAAAGTTACTTAGCCTTTTTAAATTTCATTTTCTAGACTGAAATTTTAAAAACATCCATCACTTAATTTGGGAAGCTGATGTGAAGATGCAGTGAGCTCTGTATGAAAAGAAGGATTAGAGTGATTCCAACCAGCCCCATGGCCTCGGTTAGTACTGTCCATATGTGGGAAATACACTAACTTATATTTAGCCCAGACATATGTATTCCTGACCTTTCAGCTGCCTCCTTGACCTTTCACCTTGGATAACTCACAGGCACCTCAAACCTTTTCTGCCCAAACAGAATTCAAGCTTTCCCCTTCTCCCCAAACCTGTTCCTCCCCCAGCTCTCCACAGTTCAATGCCTAGAGCTCAGTGAGCATCTCTATTACTCATCCAGTTGTGACCCAAGAAAAATGGCATCAACCTCCATTCCTTCCTCACCCTTGTCCTTCACATCCAAGGAGCCCGCTCATTCAGCAAATGTTACTGAGCGCTTGTGTCAAGTCCTGGGATTCTACCTCCCAAAGATTCTGATGCCCACGCCCCCCCTCCATCACCCTGCCACCTTCTTGGTCCAGCCACCACCACCTCCCACAGCAGGCTCCTAACTGGTCTCCCTGCATCCACTCTTGCCTCTCGACAATTTGTTTGCCACGCTGCAGCCGCAGTGACCTTTTCAAAGTCTCCATATGATCACATCACCCACTAGTTACTTAAAACCCTTCATAGCTTCCCATTACTTTAGAATAAAGACCACAATCCTTCATGTAACCCATAGGTCCTACTTGTCCTGCCCCTTCTTGGGTTTCCAGCCTCCCTTATCACCACCCTTCCCTCACTCTTTGCCTCCTTTCAGCCCTCACTTCACCTTTCTTCCCCTGCCACCGGGCCCCCGCACAATTTTTTAACTCTGCCTAGAACATTCTCCTCCCACTCTCTTTCCTTAGCTATATTCTGCTCGGCCTTCAGATTCCAGGTGCAAGTCCTTCCTCAAGGATGCCTCAGAGACCCCTTCCATGAACCCCACACTAGCTGGCACTCCTCACAGCACTCTAAATTTTTCCTCATATCACTTAAGGCTACTGTAATTAATTAGCTACCTGCTTAAGTCTTTCACCTCGTCAGTCATTCTCAAGTCTAGCTGCACATTAGAGTCACTGGAGAACTTTGTGAAAATACGAAACCCCGAGTCCCATCCCAGACTAATTAAGTCAGAATCACTGAGGTGAAGCCTGGGCATTGTTAATTTTTAATGGCTTCCTGGTGCAACTAATATGTAGCCAAGGTTGAGAACCACTGCTTTGGAGGGCAAGGACCAAGTCTGCTTATCCACAACTTTATACCTAGTGCCAAGCACACAGCAGTGTCTGCACACAGTAGGCATTCAATAAATGGTAACTGTAGTTATGATGATTATTGTTGTTGTTATGGTCAATATGGTTATGATTAAGATCATAACCTTTTCACACTTCTGGCATCTGTGATTCTTTACCACAAAACTCCAATTATGTAGCAGCCAAATCATGTTTTTAAAATTCAGCAAGTTTCTATTTTCCTGTCAACATAGAGCTTCAATTAAGGACTGACCAGACCTACTAGACAAAATATTTTCACAAGCTACATCTCCAAGGTGAAACAAAATACAGCATATTAAAAGAAAACCCCAATTCATATCTTATAATTCCTTTCTATGTAGGTATGTATTAGTAACTATAGTCATTTGAATAGGAACTTTCTAGTTTTGTAACGACGAGTGTATTGGCCACTGCCTTGTCATTCTGATTCCACTTGGTTTTGCTCTTCTCTATTAGTAGTTTTTCTCTCCTCCCACGTGACCTATTTTACTAAGCAAATGTCAACTCCACTCCCCACCCTGGCTCAGTGGTTACAGCCGAAGTTTCTTCAGCTTGCAGTTTTCCTGTTCAGCCCTGTGTCAGAGGGCAGGCTCTGTACAACTTTTAGAGAACCTTCTAAAGACATAGTTTCTATAGTCCTATAGTCCAGTTCTCAACCATAAACCTGCTCAGAATCACCAGGAAGGTTTATTAAAACAAAAACTGCTGGACCCCATCCTCAGAGTTTCTGATTCAGTATGTCTGGGGTGAGGCCAGAGAATGTGCACTTCTAACAAGTTTCTAGGTAATGCTGCGGATGCTGGTCCAGGGACCACACTTTGAAAACCACTGCTACCTCCCACTTAATGGCTGATATTTTAAAAAATAGAGAAGACAAGTTATGAGAGCTTTTAGGGGTACAGTGGGGGAAGACTGTATCCAATTTATTCTTTATATTTAAGGCACAACCATGGGACTTTTTCCCATGATTTCAGAGGGATTTTCTCTGTGCTATTTTTGTAAACAACTCAACACATCCCACCCATACGTCTCTTTTTATAAGAGACTGTGAAGGTATGTGGGGAAGCACACCTCCTGTCTGTTCCCAACAGGCAATTCCCTCAGCTACCTCCAAGCTCCTTTTTAAAGGCAGCTCTGGTTCACCATCCCTGAAGCCAGTCAGCCTTGTGAAGCTGACTTTAGGATTGTTTAACACAGTGGTGGAGGGGGGTTGAAATAGCAGAAAGGGAATTCCTAAGCAGCTCCTCAAAGAAGCAAGCTTCAAAATCACTCTAGGAGGTTTCATCAGGGGTTGGCGGGGAGAGGTGGAGTAAGGGATTCCAAGGTATACCAAAGAAAGCTACTGAGCCCAACGCCAGCACCCTGGCAAGATGGCAGGCAAGCAAGCAAGCAAGACACTGTCACTGGAAAAAACAGCTAGAGTGCACGTGAATTTTATCCTTAGCAACTGCTAAGCATATCATGAAAGACTTTGTTATACATCTTTCTCATACTGAAGTACTTACCAGTAAAATTACCTAATATGTGGGATTTGCTGTAAAAAATTCCGATACCAACAACAAAAAGGCTTGCTGGAAGGGAGAGTAACAGAGGAAACAAAAATCTCAGAACATGTATTGATAAATGTTGAAGATGGGTAATGGGTATGTAGAGGTTTATTATACTATATACTACTCTCTTTGTTTTTGTTTGAAATTTTCTATAACCAAAAAATTTTGTGACCCTCTTGCTGAAATAAAGTACACTATTTCTATAAATTTGAGAGACCACCAAAATCTATTAACTCTAAGAAGTTCCTGCACATCTTCCCCATAATTACCCCATATCAAATTGGGCTAATTTGATATAACTTGACTTAGTAAAACTATGTCAGTTTCAAGTGATTGGGGACTGTTTTTGTCCTAGGTGTTAATAAATCTTTCATGTTTATTTTAAGGATTTGCCAAGAATCAACCTCATGTGGAGTTTCCTGAATCCATCCTCTCCCATATTTTATGATTTAGATTACTAACTCTGAGAAGTTAAAGAACATCATCTCTGTAATGTTCTTTAAACTTATTTAGAAAAGTCAGGGGCTCTCTTAATAACTTCCCATCTGTTTCAATGACTTCTTAATGATACATGTTTTAGTTTGAATTGATTGAACTGAATTTTTCTAGATTGAAGCAAAACAGAAGTTCAGAGGTTCCAGTTCCTTTGTAAAATCCATTATCATTGTGCACCTCCCTTCCTGTTCATGATCTTGCACTGAACCATAACCAAAATAACATTTTTTTTGTTATCTTTAGCATTTTTTCCTGCATGCCTCATCTCCAAATGATACTTAGCCCTAGTGATACTACTTTTAAAAGAATTCTCCTAGCTTCTAAACATTTTCTCAATTACTTACCATTTTTTCTCTATTGTACAAATACCCGGGGAAATGTTTTTTATTTTATAAAAGTTATGGTCATCATAGAAATTTTTAGAAAATAGAGAAATATATAATATAAAAGAAAAAACTCCCCCATAATTTCTGAGCTCCTTATCAAACTCCCTCAGGTCAAATGAGTGTTTTCAATGCCTTTCACTTTTCTTATCCATTAAGATTACTTGTGATTACAAAAGCATATTTCTCATTTAGTTGGTTATTTCATTTTTAGACTCTTAACTTTTTTGAGCCATATTCTTTAGCAAATCTGGCCATGATATCTCACCCATCATATTTCTGATTTTTTTTTAAAATCTGCCTTCTTAAAAACTGAAGCCATGTGCCTGATTGCCTTATGTTTCTCTTCTTCAGGATTATTAATGCCTAAATGAACTAGTCATTTCTCCTACATTCCTAACTATATCTTTCTTTTGTATCAGAATTAAATCAAGGAAGAAGAGCATTAATATCTTCCTCTAACTTGCAAGGAAAATCAAGAATTTTTCACACTTTGTATTTTTTTGAAAATTATATTTCCAATAAATGTCTACATAAAGTTATAGTGCTTCAGAATTTCATACAGGATTGTAGTGGGGGATAGTGGAGGACAGGGTTGCCAACATCTCTTGTGACCTTCTTCAGGCCAGGCACTATAGTAGGCAATTCACATAACTTTTTTTCACTTAATAATCTTAAAGGTCCTGAATGTTAAGTACTGTTTTAGCCCCTGTTTTACAGATAAGAAGAATGCAAATGAAATAGGTTAAGCAACTTCTCCAAGACAAGATGGTAGAATATCTTTCAAATACTGTACTAATAATTTGCATATCCAGTGTACCAAGTCCTCCCTTAGTTGAAATACTCCACTGATGGTCTATTTTGCTTCTGTCCTTGCTTTGTAATTTGTAAGAAAAACACTTCATCCAAAGCCTCCACTTGACTGGGGTGGCTTATCTTATTCTCATACAACAATGTCCTTTTCACTCTCCTTTGTATTCTTACCCAAAGCCCTTCATAGAGCTGCCAATCTCATGCTTCTTTGTATTTTGATATAGACAAACACTATCTTTAACATTCGCTCCCCATCCTAAAACATTTATGTCTTTAAATAAGAATAGACTTCGTGGCCCTTAATGAATTAGGAGGTCCATCCTTCTAACCTCTTTGTAACATATAGAGCTTCATGTTTATGTAGAGTAGAAGCAGCATGTCTATTTCAAGAGGTTACACTTTGATTCGGAAAAAAAAAAGAAAAAAAAGAAGATAGTCAAAATAAAACTTGGAATACTAGACTGATCAAATTTCCCTAAAAGTTGTATCATGAATCATAGATTTAGTCTCCTTTTTTCTCTCTCAGCTCTTTTCCTGGAAATTAATATAGTTTATTATGCTTGACATTGGAAGATGCAAAGTCCATAACCCAGCACATTTCTACGGTTCATTCTAACGTTGGTCACTCACCTAAATCAAAAAACAAAAGCAAAACAAAAGCTAGAGGTTACTGGATCTGGGATCTTGAGTAAACACACATTCTCACCCTTTGTTTTCTCAACTGTAAAATGAGGATTAATGGTAATACCTACTTGACAAGGTTGTTAGGATGATTAAATTTAATTGAATAATGTGTAAGAAACTGCCAAATGAACTGTAAATTAAATGATTGTGATGATTCGTATGATGATGATTATAGTCCACAATGCCATAACTTCATCTGTAATCTACATATAAAATCAAATATGCAAATATGCAATACCCGAGTAACCAGAGGCTTTTTACATCTGTAAATGGGGTTGAAAATTTTTTTAATTTCCCCAAATTCCAAGGTTCCTCTTTTTCTCATGATAGAAAAGTCTAGGGTGAATGAGAAGATTCCTGTCACTTTAGCATTTGCTGATACTTTTCCTCCCAGGATTTGGTGCTTTTAGGAGCCAGTTTTGCTGCTGACAATGGGCATGGGGAGCCAGAATCTAGGGCTGACTTTGGGTTGGTGGGTGTCAGTCCTGAGTTGCCTTCTCCCTTGGGTAGCAACATCAGCCTCACGTTCTAGAATCAGGATTCGCAAAGAAGCGGGATGCAGTAGGGAGGTTAGGGAACCCACACATTCTTCCTCTCCTGCTGATCCTACCCCTTTCCCCAGGTTTAGCTTTCAGGTTCTTTTCAGGGCAATATGGAGGGCCTTGTGCTCTAAGTACCCTCTACGTTCCGCTGCTTCTCACTCAACTAACTTCCAATTTGGAGGAGTTAAAGAAGAAACAGTCTGGTGACCTTAAAAGTAGAAGGGAGTTGTGTGGTCCTTCACACCTTAAAGTGAATTGTTGAGATGGACTGTGTTCCCCAAACCTGGCTGTGGCAAAGCTGAACAGAAAGAATAGGAGTTTGGAAGTAGTATAGAGAGCGGAGGGGCAAATCACCCCTTGGGATGGTTTAGGAGCAAAGGGCTTTAGGGAGCTCCCAGGCACTGGGCAGCAGGGTGGGAGGACATAAGGGATCAGGAGTAGAAGAATGGCTCAGAAATGAGGCCCTCAGTTAACACATCTATTACTTCACCAGCACCCAGGTTTGCCCAGTACCTACCCTGTCTCCTTCCCACCTCCTCAGGTGGAAAGAGCAGGACTCTAGACCAGAAAAGCTCCCGTGATCCTCACAGTCATGTTCATCATCATTTGTTATGTGCTTGCTGGGTACCAGGCACTGTGCTAAGCACTTTACATGCATTATTCAAGAAATCCTCCAACACTGTAGATATCATTAGCCCACTTTGCGCTTGAGGAAACTGGGGGGTCAGAGAGTCTAGTAATGTGCTCACGGTCACACAGACACTGAGTGCAGAGCTGGAATTTGAACACAAGCCTGTCTGAGTCTGGGAAATCTATGCTCTTAATCACCAGGAGGAACTGATAATCATTTAACTCTTTTCTCTTCTATCCCTGCCACTCCCACCTACCACCTACCCACTTCCTTCAGCCAAGTGGAGCCAGTTTACATAGCCATCCTCTGAGAAAAGTTGCAACAGATGGTTTCTGTCTCATAAGTTGCTAGGTTGGGTTTTGTGACTAACCTTCCAGTCCTGTGACCTTATGATCTTGGCCACAGAAGACTGTTCCAGCAACTGCTGCTTGAGCCAAAGTGTGGGCTGGGCTTGCATGATCTCATTTAATATTTATAGCAAAGCTATAAACTAAGTACTAATATTAATCCCATTGTACAGGTGGGAAAACTGATACTCAGAGAAGTTAAGTTACCAACCTGAGGTCATATAGCTAGTAAGAGGCAGAACTAGGATTGGAAGTCAGTTCATCTGAATGCTTGAATACCCTGCTCTACCTTCTTTTGGGGGGAAGATCAATGGAGTTGGCCTGGAACAAGAGACCCTCCTGAAATCAATTAGTGACAACAGAGGGGAGTTGTCCAGCCATGGCAGCAGATGCTGCAGAACAGAGAACAGAATCAGAGAAGAGTGGAGTTTTTGCCATGCAAGAATGATCAGAGGGGGAGACTGCCACAGTAGCTGTCGATTCACATGAGCTGGAACTACAACCACAACAAAGGGGCCCCCATTCCAGCTGATATGCAGTAATAGAGCCTGTTACTTGTGTTTCCTAACTTCTCCGTACGGGCCTGTCAACTCCTATAACCTCAGGTAAAAGAACCCAGTCCGGGGCTTCCCTGGTGGTGCAGTGGTTAAGAATATGCCTGCCAATGCAGGAGACACGGGTTCAAGCCCTGGTCCGGGAAGATCCCACATGCCGCGAAGCAACTAAGCCCATGTGCCACAACTACTGAGCCTGCGCTCTAGAGCCCATGAGCCACAACTACTGAAGCCCGCGCACCTTACAGCCCGTGCTCTGCAGCAAGAGAAGCCACCAAAATGAGAAGCCTGCACACCGCAACGAAAAGTAGCCCCCGCTTGCCGCAACTAGAGAAAGACCGTGCACAGCAACGAAGACCCAACGCAGCCATAAATAAATAAATAAATCTATTAAAAAATGGTAAACTAATTAAACAACAAAAAAAAGAACCCAGTCCATGTCATCTGTGCCTGACACATACACACTCCCTTAGGCTTAAACCCCCTGCAACACACCCCATCCTAATCTGGCCTGATGGAATGGAGTGGGGAGAGCCTTGGAGCCTTGCAGATCCCGATGCTTGAATTCTAACCACAGCCCAGCCTCCAGCTTTACTTCCTCTCCCAACAAGTAACTCTCTCCCCTCCTTCCTCATTGTCTGCCAGCTCCAGGAGAAGGACATTGAGGCCTAGGGCTGCTTTCCAACAGGCCCTCAGTATTCTGGGTGTACATCAACTGTTTCCTGGGGGAACAGCAAGTCAGATGCAGTGTGCAACTCAGAAGGCCATACAAGTATTGGTCTCCAGAATTTCCACTTCCTGGGTCTACCAGGGTCTTGGGGTGGCTGGGGAGTAAAGCCAGAATTTTTTCCAGGCCTTCACACCTGCAGTTAGCCCATGAGACTCTCTACATGAGACATCAGAGTGCACAGCAGTCCCCATGTCTCTGAGGTTGGCCAGAGTGAAGAGTTGCTGGTGAGAGTCAGTGTGGGAAATGCTGGCAACAAACCATGTAATACGTTTTTAGTGCTCCCATAAAGTCTGGGTACTCTAAGGAACTTGTATTCATGAGCAGCTGGTGCTGTATCTTCAGATGTCACGCATGATGGGCTGTTCCAAGAAAGATCCAGGAATACAAAAAGCAGGATTTCTTGGCTTCAGTGTCTCTTCCCTTTGATACTCTGTCTTATGGACAATTTGGCAAATAGTCAAATTGCTATCCTGATCTTTCCTACAAAAAACAAAAAACAAAAAAACAAAACTGAAGAAGAAAATCACCTGGGTATTAAAGCATCCCACCATATTCTGCCCTCAGGAAGGCAGTATACAGTAATCAGAAACAGACAAAAAGAAAAAAAATTTGACTAGGAACCTGTATTTTTTACATAGATCTTCTACTTCCTTCCATCCTCTTCCAGGGCCTCCTGCTGTTCTATTTCTTGATAACCAAATTGTCCCATCTCCAAATCTGTTCCTCCTTTCCATAATCAGTAATATCTAGAAACTGAGTTCCCAAGGCAACCACAAATATTTGCTATCCTTTCTGTTATGTGACTTGCCCTAAAAATAAACTCAGATATTTTTCCTACCATCAAAATGCCAGGAAGAATGTAAATGGATATTGGGTTTTTTATGCAGACCTATGAAATAGAGAAGGCACAGTGCTACTTAGGCAAAATTTCTAGGAATACTGTGAAAGTCCTAAAATAGAAGATATTTATACAAATTCGGCATGTTAGAAGATTATTCCATGTATAAAATGGAACAAGCAAAGGAAGGCTTGGGGAAAAAGGATTAGAATAAGCAGATACACATAAGTTAACACACACCCAAGTAAGTAGAATTTGTTTTCCTTTTTAGAAAGGGAGTAGCAAAGAGAAGAGTGCACATTTGCTCTGAGGTCTAGTCAAGGTTTAGCCTCTTTTCTTTGAAATGCCCCCTTGATGTGCCAGCCAAGGACCCCCCAAGACCTCCATTTGAAACTGACAGTACTTGAAGCCAATTCACAAACAAGATTTGCTTTCTGTTCTCATGTGACTCCGGGGTAGCTGACCCTTCAGGAATCATGGATAAAGTCTCCATTTAAGGCTCCAACGTGGTAATGACCCCACTACGCAAATCATTGTGAATTAGGGAGCTTCCAAATTAAACGAGGTTCAGCAAATGGCAGTGTCACAAGAGCAATAGTGACAGTCATAAAACTTTACATTTTGATGGTCTCAACAACAGTTTGCAAACACATTTATGTCCACTCTCTTTTCTGATCCTCAGAAAAACTCTCTAGGACACAGAGGATACATATACACACATATATAAATCCCGTTTTCAGGTATGTAAAAGCTGAGGCTAAAAAGCAAGGGAACTTGTCCAATCTGTATGTGGCTGGATGTACAAGGCTTCCACCTCCAGCCCCGTGTCCTTTTATCTTAGATGTTCTCTGTGTCTCCACCTCGCCATTCCCACTATCATCCAAGAATCCTAAAACCAATAGGATTTGTGATACAGAGGACCGGAATTTTAAAAAGCATCCTTAGAGCTTTCAGGGAATCAATTCAGAAATAGATAAAACAATAGAAAGACTGTGGAGAAACAAACAAACAGTAAGTGTTCAGATGAATTAATGCAGGATGAAGTCAGTACGGCAACAGGGAAATTCTCTCTCTCTTCCTCCTTCACACCCTCCCTGCTCATGACTGTCTGTTCTAAAACCCAGGACTTCCCCAAATGGCCCTATAATAACCCTTTTCTCCAATATTGGACAGTCCCTTAAAGTCCTCTGGCTAAACTTCCTGAGTGACCAGGAGCAAGTTTCCAATTTTTTCTTGGAACTACCATATTAGTACCAGTCACATTCATGTCCCTACCCCCTTCAGCACATGTTCCTTATATAACGTGGCCTCTGGATCCTTCCCCTTTCTGGACACATCCACCCACCCAGTTTATCAACATCTCACTTTCAATGTGATGCACAAAGGAAATGTACCACCCATAAAGTGATTTTCAGTTCTTCACTCAATAAATCAACCATAAAGTTAGGGGCAAAAAGGGCTGTTATAGGAGTAAATGAGGTAGTGAAAGTCAAGCACTTAATAGGGGCTGGCACAACCTAAGTCCTTTATAGATGGCTGCAAATCAGTGCCTTCATGGCACTATCTCTGCAGTATTAGCTACACACGTCAGAGCAGTGAGTTTTGATAAAGACATTAAGAAGCCAGAGGGAAGAAGGTCCAAAGAAGAGAAAGAAGCTCCTACTCACTGAACTTCCATCAGCAATTTGTCCCTCTCTGTTTGCTCCTGCCCAGTTTTGCCCTCCTCTGGTAAAGATATAATTGGTTTTCATCCTGAGGAGCAACCCCACCTAAGTCCTGGAATATATGAGGAACTTTTTCACCTTAGCGGGAGAGCATCTGAAAAACCATGATTGCTCCCATGCCTGGGGTCAAGTGTCCTGGAAGGACTCTAACCTCCCCTTTGGGAGAATCTGGAAAAACTTCTTTAGCTAAATCCATCCCAAAGTGTATACCAGTCTGTCTGGCTACCTTTCATTTCCACTCCAGGACTAGAGTCTGGCCATATATGTTAACCAAATTGGTAGGGGGCTAACTCCCTCTACTGGTTTCAGTCCACTCCTTTCAAGTAGGATCTAAATTCAGTTTCTGATGTCCCCCTGGTGCTCATGCAGACCGATCTCCCTACCTGACGATTTGGCTACAGACCAAGAATGTACTCCCCAGACGCCCCTGGAGCTGGACCCCACACCTCAGATCAAAACCCTTAAATATGGCCATGGCCTGGATCAAACATGAGTTTATTCCTCTCCCTTGGACATGATGATCTGAACTAACCAGGGCAACTTCCTTTCACTCTCTCCCATCTGCAGAGCTGCAGGCATATCTCATGTCTACGGATATCCCATTTAGAACACTGACAGCAAGGAAAAAAAGTACAAAGAGCAGACATATGAGCTCATAGAGCAAAGCAGTCTATTTAGGATTTAGTATAGAGGCAAATAAGTCTAAAAATACTAATAGACCTAAAAACTTTAATAGTCATTACTGTTTTATAATTTCATCCATTCATTCATCCATTAATTATGCACGCATTCATATACTCATGTGTGCATTGATATGAATCATATTTGATTGCCTGGAATGTGCTTGGTACTGGATATGAATAAGACTTAATCACTGCTCATAAAGAACCATAAAAATTAATACTCAGAATGTCAATGTCATCACCTTGACCTATCAAATACTTTTTTTTAATGTTTGGTGTGCTCTCCTAAAGAAAAAGGAAAGATGCATTATACCTTAGTAAATTAGATAATTCCATTCAACAATATCAGCTATAATTAGCACAAAGTGTAATGGGTGAGCTTCATTTCTTTAGGTAACAACACTATCAGCCTTGAGTCTGGCATTTCTAGGTCTGCATCTCACCTTTGGCCCTCCTAGTTATACGAGGCATTGCCCTCACTTCCTCACTTCTAATACGGGAATAACAGTAGTTCTCACCTCTTAAGATTACTATAAAGGTCCAGTGAGGTAATGTGTACAAAACGTTCAACATGGTGCCTGGAACAACCCTGTTCATGTTGTGCTTTCCTTTTCAAATATGCATATTATAGTTTTTATTTATGCACTTTACGTTAACAAGATCTTTCCATTTTTCAATATCACCTTAGCACCTCCGTTTCGGGTTAATACTATCCAAGGTCAAGTGCAACTGGCCTGGAAAAGGAAATCCTAAGAGTTTAAAACAGTAACTAACAGAGAGTCCCCCACCCCCAACCCTTCACTAGACACTTCCGTCCCCAACACCCGCCCTGTCCCTTACGCGAACCAAGCCTCTTCACGATGCAGGGCCTTGGCATATGCTGTTTCCTTTTCCTGCTGTATGTCCCCCTTGCCACATCCTCCCCCAGTTTCTGCCTTCTCATTTCTTAGATCTTAACTTTACCTCACTTAATCGTACCTAACTTTTGTTGGGTGCCTGCTGTCCTCCTGACACTGTAATGAGTGCTTTCATGGGCTTTCTTATTCAGTCCTGGCAACAAACCCTGAGCCTCTACCCTCACAGAGGCTTTCTCACAATAATCAGGTGACCTGTGGAGACAGGACTCAGATGCAGACTCTGTGCCCAACCTCCCTGCCCCTACCCACCTGTACCCCCTCACCTCCCTGCACCCCACCTCCCTACACCCCCACCTGCCTGCATCTCTCACCTCCCTGAATCCCCACCTTCCCTTCACCCCTCACCTCCCTGCATCCCCATCTCCCTGCATCTCCCACCTCCCCACACCCAACAAAAAAAAAACCCATAACACTAATCAAAAGCAGCCCAGAAATTAAAATTTGTGAGAAACTTATCAAAACTATCACCTACTAGGAAAAGATGCACATGAAACTTCCCAGGCTAAAACTAAACCAATGGCAGGACACAAACAAATGTATGGACACCAAGCAGGGAAAGTGGCAGGGGAGGGGGGTGGTGGGATGAACTGGGAGATTGGGATTGACATATACATGCTAATATGTATAAAACAGATAACTATAAGAACCTGTTGTATAAAAAAATTTTTTTAATTGCTATAAATAAATAAATATAAATAAA
Organism: Mesoplodon mirus; assembly: GCF_964341445.2. Classification (NCBI taxonomy): domain Eukaryota; kingdom Metazoa; phylum Chordata; class Mammalia; order Artiodactyla; family Ziphiidae; genus Mesoplodon; species Mesoplodon mirus. The sequence continues at coordinate 198,382,100 of NC_138977.1, read as the reverse complement.
ATGAGACTATCCCATTCAAGGCTCAGTGTTTCAAAGCACATCGGAGTCTGCATTAAGTTACAGATACTACACTTAAAGTGAGACCTCAATAGCTAGAAGCTGATCCAAAGCCTTACAAAATGTTAGCCAACTGGAGCTTGACAAAACAGTGAAATACCGTAGGAGAGACTAGGCCTCTTCAGGCTTGGGAATGGCAGACACAGAGGAGGCATGACAGTATCCTTTCAAATATCTAAGGGACTATCCTATGGAGGGGGATTTAGATTTGGTCCATATCTCTATGGCCCAGAGGACAGAACTAGTGCTAATGTCAGAGGAAAAATGCGGGGAAGGAAAAATGTTTCAATTAAACATTAGAACGATCAGATCTTTCTAACAGAGCTGTCTGTCTAATACAGTAAGACAACTGTCTCTGGGTATTGTGGGGAGGTAAAATATAGGAGGGTAAGAAGAAACTTTAAAGATTCAGTAGAGAATCCAACTTGATGGAGAAGCTGGACTGTGGATGTGGCTGGTCCATGATGACTTTTTCAGGCATCCATGGTAAGAAAAATAAAACAATGATATACTCTCTAAGACCCATTAACTATAAAATGAGGATAATAATAATATCAACCAGATAGAATTGTGTGAAGATAATAATAATATGTAAAAAAAGTCTTCAACATGAAAGACAGAAATGAAAAACAACAACAACAACAAGAGGAAACAGAAGAAAGTTTCAATTTCTAGCCTCAGAGAAATAAGAAAATATTACATCTATGAGACCAAAAGTGTGTACAGTTTTGTTTAAAGAGATCAGAAAATAAAAACAAGCTTTTACAAATTTAAACTATAATAACTGAAATAAGAAATTTTAACAAATGGTTCAAAGATAAAGTTGAGGAAATATCCTAGAAGGTAGAGCCAACTGTCAAAGAGTAAAGAGAGAAAACAAATGAAATGAAAATTATTACCACAAGAGAGACATCTGACTAATAGGCCTTCTAGAAAGAGAGAACAGAGAAAATCGTGGGCAGGAAATTATTAAAGAAATCATATGAGAAAATTTCCCAGAACTGAAAGATCTGAGTTGCCAGACGGGAGGGGCTGAATGCCTAGCACAATGGATGAAAAACACACACCAAAGTACATCAGCATAAATTTTAGTACGTAAGGGATAAAAAAAAATCCTAAATGCTTCCTGGAAACAGAGGGTGGGGTGGGAGGAACAAGTGATATAAAAATAAGTGGGAATAAGAATAGCATTGAACTTCAAAATTCTCATACACAAAGGCCTCAACATTTTTCCTCCAATGCACCTTTTCTCAGGAAGTTACTGAAGGGTATGCTCCACCCAAATGAGGTAGTGAACCTAGAGAGAGGAAGAGATATAATACAAACTGAGAATCAACACAGGAGAGAGGTCAAGGGAAGCCCAGCAAGACAACTATGCAGCTGTCCAGGAGAGCAGCCAGCTTAGACTAAAACAGGACAACAGATTCAGAAAGGAGGTTTTAAAAAAGGACAGACAGGGGGACTTCCCTGGTGGTGCAGTGGTTAAGAATCTGCCTGCCAATGCAGGGGACACAGGCTCAAGCCCTGCTCCGGTAAGATACCACGGGCCATGGAGCAACTAAGCCCATGGGCCACAACTACTGAGCCTGCACTCTAGAGCCCACGTGCCGCAACTACTGAACCCAGGCGCCACAACTACTGAGCCCGCATGCTGCAACTGCTGAAGCCTGCTGGCCTAGAGCCCGTGCTCCACAACAAGAGAAGTCACTGCAATGAGAAACCTGTGCACCACAACGAACAGTAGCCCCCGCTCGCCACAACTAGAGAAAGCCCGCACACAGCAACGAAGACCCAACACAGCCAAAAATAATAAATAAATGGATTTGCCTTAAAAAATAAATTAAATAAATAAAAATAATAAATAAATTTTAAAAAAAAAGGACAGACAGGAAAAGAAGGGGGACAAAAAGAAAAGATTACTATGTAGGAAATTATATCAAAGGGTTTGTAAAAAAAATTATTATTAGAGACATAGATGAAGAAATGAGACCTCATTAACACCAGCAAAAATGAAAAGTTGTACAGGAAAGGAAATGTAAAGCACAAACAATACTTACCTAGACATGCTAAGGTAAATATTGGATACTGATTTAACCAAAAATTGTGATATCACTATATAGAGGTGGTATGGAGAGGACAACCCTGGGGGAATATAAGAAAGCAAAGTACTCAGCTACCATAATAGAAAGCAACAGATAACATCTAAATTAGCAGAGGAAGCACAAATGGCAAAAGAAATCCTAAAAAGATTTAAAGGGCTACTCTGGAGAATAGAGTTTAAGGGTGAGGGGAGGGTAGAAAGTGATGGGATGAGTGACTGCAGTTCTTTGCTATGATTATTAAACTTGACTTTTAATTATATGCATGTATTACTTTGGTAAAAATTGATATTGACTTTTTAAAAAGAAAAATCCTGCCAGTCCATCAAATTTAAAAATTCCTGGGCTTCCCTGGTGGTGCAGTGGTTGAGAATCTGCCTGCCAATGCAGGGGACACGGGTTCCAGCCCTGGTCTGGGAAGATCCCACATGCCGCGGAGCAACTGGGCCCGTGAGCCACAACTACTGAGCCTGCGCGTCTGGAGCCTGTGCTCCGCAACAAGAGAGGCCGCGATGGTGAGAGGCCCGCGCAGCGCGATGAAGAGTGGCCCCTGTTCGCCGCAACTAGAAAGCCCTCGCACAGAAACGAAGACCCAACACAGCCAAAAATAAATAAATTTATTTTAAAAAAAAATTCCTGTAGCCACTGAACTAGGCGGTTATCAAGGCCTGTTCTGCTTTGAGACTTATTTGATTTCCTCATGTCCTCTAGTGGAGCTATTGTTCTGTGCTGGGAAATTTCATTTACAAGGCAGGCAAAGGAGCATTGTTGCCAATCTTACTATACCCATATGTTAAGAGTTTAACAGTTTTCAGTTTTGTAAATACATGTTCTTTTTTAATCCAATATAATTTCCTCATTTCACTTTCATTCTTATTTTCACCTGCTTCTGCTATTTGAAATTCATGAGTATTTCTTACCTGCTTAATTTTTTACTAGTCAATTAGTTACTTTTCATTTAACATTAAAAGTTTTCCATGACAGTTTTATGATTGCAAAATATTATATGCTTACTGTTAAAAATTTGGAAAATACAAAGTATAAAAGAGGAAAATAAAATTCACTCTTTTGATCACCCATAAATAGTCCTTTTAATATTTCACTATATATCTTGCCAGTCTTCCTCCTGTGTATATTTCATGTCTACATTTATTAAATATTTTAACAAAATGGGTCTTGATTGTTCAACTTTATAACTTGCTTTTCTCCCAACAGTGCTTTTTATCTCTTGTCCTTGGAAATTCTTTCACAACATCATTTAATTATTTGGTTGTTTCACCTAGACACATACATTACTTTAGGTTATTTCTAGTTGTTCACCATTACAAACAATGCTCTAATAAATATCCTTGAAGGCACATCTATGCACACATCCAGGCTGCTTTACTTAGGGTGAGTTTTCATAGTAGATGTTCTGGGTCAGAGTGTACACATTTTTAAGGCTTTGAATAATTATAGCCACATTTCCCTCAAAAAAGTTTACCCATTGCCAACAATCTCGCCAACAATTTGGGCCACCTCTTCAACAACAATGGACATTTTTTTTAAAAAAAAACAAAAAACTTTGCCTTTTGAAAAGTGAGAAACACAGCCCTGGTTGGGTGTTCAGGGGTCAGTGGCAGACCTCCTGGAATCTATCTTGGGGATATTCTGAGATGTGTAACTGGTATGTTTTCTACAGCATATTTTTGACATCTAGGATCATTTTACATATTAGGATGAAGCATAAGAAATTGCCAATACTTGACAATTTTTGACGGTACAAAACTGTCAGTTTCAAAAGCTTCAACCTAATACATATATTTGTAAATTGGGGGTGGTCTTATAGGCTAAGAATTGGCCAAGTCGCCATTACCTTTTAAAAGTTTCTCAGTTATGGAAGAACCACCAGTACAACTTGCTCCAATGTGTAGGCCTTGCTGTGTTTCTGCCAACTGGTTGGATGGGTGGGGGTGAGTCAAAGTGAGCCACGACTGGGGTAGGAGGGGGACTCAATCACTGGAGTCCATTGAAAGGTGGCCTTCCTATAGAGAAGCACTACTGTGAAGCAGGGTTTTAGAAAGAAAGTATATAAACAGTAAGGGCAAAAAGAAGTCAGAGAAACCTCAGGAACACTTCATGTGTATGAGGAAATGTCTAGTGGGTATGGCTCTTGACTAATAAAGAAATACTTATCACCCTAAAGGGGAAAGGTATCTGAGGAGCACCATCGTCTCTCATGAAAAAAGGTGTCTCTTAACTGTTCAGAGTTCATGCCCACAGATGAATTAGAGGACTAGTTTGGCATGAGCGGGAGCCACACAGTTTGCAGGAAAAAATTATATGTCATCAAGGTCTAAGGGGTCCTGCAGGACATCAATAACAAGAAGCTGAAATGTAACAGGAAGCATGGTGTCAAGGAAAAGGGTCTCTCAAAAGACAGGGAGCTGGACTCCAAAACACACTCAGCCACTGACCAGCTGAGTAACTTGGGTATATTCCTGCCTAACTCAGGACTTCAGTGTTTCTGTCACTCAGATACTGCTGTAATTTGGAGAACAATTTAGAAATTCTACTTTTAGGAATTTATCCTAAAGAAATCTTCAAAGGCATGCACTGAGATTGATCCACAACAGTTTTTATAATAGTAAAATATTTGGAAATTTCCTAAAGATTCCATAAAAGGTAATCGTTAAATAAGTACATGGTATATGTTCAAATGATGGAATGCTATATGCAGTCATTAAAAATCATACAGTAAAAGCCATTTGATTGTCATGACAAATTATGAAGTAAAATAGAAGATTGCAATCAGTATGAATAACATGGCTCCAAGTTTTAAAAAAATAAATAATAATAATAAACAATAAAAAGTAGGAGAAAGAAGAGAACAAGAGAAGGACATAACAAAGAGGTATGAACAGTGAGCTTACAGAGAATTTTTATTTTCTTACTTGTTCTTTATGTATCCCAAATTTCCTGTAATAGACTTGTATTATTTGTGTAATTTTAAAAGACAGCAATGTAATTAATTCTATTTTAATGAAGAGATTTGAGAATACTCAAGTCCCTTCCAGTGCTAACATTCACTGAGTCTTTTTAAAATGCCAAATGCAGAAATATCTAGACCATGTTTGAATTGTGATTTCCTACTCCTACCCTGCCCTTATCCTCTCTTAAAGTGTAAAGTCCTCCAAATCACTGGATTTTGCAAACAGATATACCACATGAAACCATAAGGCAGTTCTGGAAAGTGTAACAGTGACTAGGAGCCTGGGGTTTGGGCTATCTTCACAGTCTGAATCCTGGAGTGAGCTCACTGAGAAAGACACACTTGTAAAAGAATACACTTCCTAGCCCTGTAGGGCCTCTGGCTTTTCTTTCAGAGAAAATGTCTGCAATCTGGATGGTCTGTCAGCACCAGGGGTTATATGCCTTCCTATAAAAGTTTCCATTCCTAAAAATCTTTACAGAGAACTGATGCTAGAGACTGTAAATAGGATACACAGGACAGAAACAGGCTATTTCTAGCTAAAGTGAACATTTGCTGTACTGTCTGCCAAGAATCCATTTCCCCTTCTTCTGGTACTAGGACTCTGAATTTCCTTTGAGGAACCATGCCTCCCTCACACTCAACCATGTTCTTCAGGTACCACTGATTTCTCCTTAGTTCAGGGAGGGAGAAGGGGGAGAGGAGAAGCAATAGGATGAACTCCAGTGAGAATTTTGCTCCCAGCACTCCACCAAACGGGCTCTTACCAAGATCACCATGGACCTCCACTGTGCTGAATGCAATGGTCAATTCTCAGTTTCACCTTATTTGACCCATGAGCAGCATTAGATCCAGCCAACCACTTCCTCCTCTTAACACACTTTCTTTACTTGGATCTCAGGACAACATACTCTCCTAGTTTATCCCCCTCCTCCCACCCCAACACACACACACACACACACACACACACACACACACACACACACACACTCTTTCTCAGTCTTGCTGGATGATTTCTCCTCTTGTCCCCAACCATTAAATTTGTAGCATCCCAAGGCTCAGTCCTTGGAATTTCTTTTCTATCTACATTCACTCCTTTTGTGCTCTCATCCAGTCTCGTTGCATTTAAATCCAGTCTCACTGAGTTTAAACACCACCTAATGACCCAAGTTTGTATCTCCAGCACAGTCTTCTCCCCTGAACTCCAGACTTACATATTCATCAGCTTAATTCAAAATCTCCAGGTCAAGTAGGCACTTCTTTTCTTTTTCTTTTTTTTTTTTTGGTGGGGGGGGGGGGCACGCTGCACAGCATGCAGGATCTTAGTTCCCTGACCAGGGATCGAACCTGCGCCCCCTGCAGTAGAAGCGGGGATTCTTAACCACTGGACCACCAGGGAGATCCCCAAACAGGCATTTCTTATCAAAGGCATCTCAAACTTAAAACATCCAAAACTGAGACCCTGAGCTTCCCACTCAAACATGTTCCTCCTACAGTCTTTCCATTTCAGCTCAAGGCCACTCCATCCTTCTAGTTTTTGGAAGGCACAAAACCTTGGAAACAAATTTCCTTCTGTCTTTGTTTTCCATCCAGATCCAGTCAGAAAATACTATTGGCTCTGCCTTCAAAATCCAATCACTTCTTGGGAGAGTTCCCAAGAGGGTAGAGTAAGAAGCTTATATCTTCTCATGGGCACACCAAAAGTACAACTATTTACAGAGCAACTATTGATGAGAAAGACCAGAACCTACCAGAAAAGACATAAAGAAGGCACTACAACGAGATGGGCAGGAGGGGCAGAGGCACAGTACAGTCAAGACCCATATCCCCAGGTGGGTGACCCCCCAAAGGAAAGAATAATTACAATTGCAGAGGTTCTCCCCAAAAAGCAAGGGTCTGAGCCCCACATGGGGCACCTCAGCCCTAGGGTCCTGCACAAGGAAGTCGAGCCCCCAGAACGTTTGGCTTTGAAGGCCAATGGGGCTTACTTTTGGGAGACCCAGAGAGCTATGGAAATGGAGACTCCACTCTTAAAGGGCTCACACAAAATCTCACATGCCCCAGGACCCAGGGCAGAAGCAGTCATTTGAAAGGAACCTGGCTCAGACCCACCTGATGATCTTGGAGAGTCTCCCAGAGAGGCAGGAGGCAACTGGAGCTCACCCTGGGGGCACAGGCACTGGCAGCAGACATTTTTTGGAGCTCGTTCTGCTGTGTGGACACAGGTGCTAGCAAGCTCCATTTTGGAATCCTCCTTCTACCTTATTAGTCTTGGGACCTAGCCCTAGCCCCGCTCACCAGCCAGTAAGCACCAGTACTGGGATGCCTCGGGCCAAGCAACTAGCCAGGCCGGGACACAGCCCCACCCACAGCAGGCAGGCTGCCTTAAGATCCCCTGAGCCCAGAGCCATCCCCAGACACAGCCCTGTTCAGCAGAGGGCCCAGAACCTAGCCTCACACACCAGTGTGCAGGTACCAGCTCCAGGACACCCCGGGCCCTGGCCCCACCCACCAGCGGGCAGACACCAGCCCCAGGACAACCGCAGCCTTGCATCCTGCCATGGTAGGACCCAGCCCACCACCAGCAGGTAGGCACCAACCCCAGGACCCACTGGGCCCCAGCTCTGCCCACCAGCAGATCAACACCAGCTCTGAGGCGAGTTGAGCCACTCAGCCAGCCACACTGAGATGGGGCCTCACTTACCAGCAGGCCAACACAAACTCCAGTACATCCCAGATCCTGCAGCCAGCTGTGCCAGGAACTGGCCCCACCCACCAGCAGTCCAACACCTGCTCTTGGACCCCTGGGCTCTGGAGCCAGAGACTCTAGGACCTGGCTCTGCCCACCAGTGGGCCAGCACCAGCCCTGGGACTCCCTGAGATCCAGCACCACCCACCAGTAGGCTGACACCAGCTTCAGGACCCCCAGGGCCCTGTAGCCAGAGACCTTGAGACATGGGTCCACCCACCAGTGGGCCAACATTATCCCTGGGATCTCCTGGGCTCTAGCCCCACCCACCACCAGGTCAACACCAGCTCTGAGATACCTTGGATTACTCAGCCAGCTGCCCCAGGTTCAGCCCCACTCACCAGCAGGCCAGCACCAGCTTTAGGACACCCCAGAACCCACAGTTAGCCATGTCAAGAACAAGCTTCACCCACGACCAGGCCAACACTAGATCAGGGAACCCTGATGCCACAACCACCACCCCAGAACCTGGCTCTGTCCGCCAGTGAGCCAGTGCTAGCCTTGAGACCCCTGGGGTTCTTCAGGCAGCTGCCTCGTGACCCAACCCCACCAACCAGCAGCTAGCAGCCCCCACACAAGGCAGGACCTGGCAACCAACCAGACTGGGGGCCAGCCACACTACCAGACAATCCACAGTAGTCAGCCTGCCGCAACAGAAGGACTCAGCCCACATAGGGGCACCCCTAGAGCATATAGCTTTGGTGACCAGAGGGGAGTGTGCTGCTGGGACTCATAGGACATCTGCTACAAAAGGTCACTTCTCTAAGGTTGGGAAATATAATCAACCTGCCAGAAACACAGAAATAAAAACAGCAACTTAGGCAAAATGAGGTGACAGAGGAACATGTTCCAAAGGAAGAAACAAGATAAAATCCCAGAAGAAAAACTAAGTGAAGTGGAGATAGGCAATCTATCCAATAAAGAATTCAAGGTAATGATTATAAAGATCAAAGAACTCAGGAGAAGAATGGGTGAACAGAGTGAGAAGTTAGAAGTTTTTAACAAAGAGAAAATAAAAATAAGAACCAAACATAGATGAAGAATACAATAACTGAAACGAAAAATACACTACAAGGAATCAACAACAGACTAAATGATATAGAGGAATGGATCAGTGAACCAGAAGACAGAGTAGAGGAAATCACTGATGCTGAACAGAAAAAGGAATAAAAAGAAATGAGGAAAGTTTAAGAGGCCTCTAAGATTATATCAAGCATAATCAGCTGACTTTTCAGCAGAAACTCTGCAGGCCAGAAAAGAGTGGCACAATATATTGAAAGTAATGAAAGGGAAAAACCTACAACCAAGAATACTCTACTCAGCAAGGCTTTCACTCAGATTTAATGGAGAGATCAAAAGTTTCATAGACAAGCAAAAACTAAAAGAGTTCAGCACCACCAAACCAGTTTTACAAGAAATGTTAAAGGGACTTCTCTAAGACAAAAGAAAAAGCCACAACTAAAAACATGAAAATTACAAAAGGAAAAAGCTCATCAGTGAAAGCAAATATACAGTAAAGGTAGTAAGTCAACCACATACAAAGCTAGTAGAAAAGTTAAAAGACAAAAGTGGTAAAATCATCTATATCTGCAATAAGCAGTTAAGGGATACACAAAACAGAAATATGTAAAATATGTTGTCAAAAATAGTAATCATGCTCAACAGTGTTAATCATCAGAGAAATGCAAACCAAAACCACAACAAGATACTACCTCACACCTGTTAGAATGGCTATCATCAAAAAGAACACAACTGGGCTTCCCTGGTGGCACAGTGGTTGAGAGTCCGCCTGCCGATGCAGGGGACACGGGTTCATGCCCCGGTCCGGGAAGATTCCACATGCCGCGGAGCGGCTAGGCCCGTGAGCCATGGCCGCTAAGCCTGCGCGTCCAGAGCCTGTGCTCCGCAATGGGAGAGGCCGCAACAGTGAGAGGCCTGTGTACTGCAAAAAAAAAAAAAATAGAACACAACTAACAAATGGTGGTGAGAATGTGGAGAAAAGGAACCTTTGTACAGTGTTGTTGGGAATATAAGTTGGTGCAACCACTACAGAACAGTATGAAGGTTCCTCAAAAAACTAAAAATAGAACTACCATATGATCCAGCAATTCCACTCCTGTGTATATATATCCAAAGAAAACAAAATCACAAATTCAAGAAAAAGACACATGCACCCCATTGGTCACAGCAGCATTATTTACAACAGCCAAGATATGGAAGCAACCTAAGTGTCCATCAACAGATGAATGGATAAAGAACATGTGGTACATATATACAATGGAATACTACTCAGCCATAAAAAAGAATGAAATTTTGCCATTTGTAACAACATAGATGGGTATTATGCTTAGTGAAATAAGTCAGACAGAGAAAGACAAATACCGTATGTTATCATTTATACGTGGAATCTAAAAAATAAAACAAATGCATGAATGTAACAAAACAGAAACAGACTCACAGACATAGAGAAAAAACTAATGGTTACCAGTGGGGAGAGGGAAGGGGGAGGAGCAAGATAGGGGCAGGGCATTAAGAGATACAAACTACTACGTATAAAATAAATAAGCTACAAGGATATATTGTACAGCATAGGGAATATAGCCCATATTTTATAGTAACTTTATTTATTTATTTTTATTTTTTGTGTGTGTGTGGTACGTGGGCCTCTCACCGTTGTGGCCTCTCCCGCTGCGGAGCACAGGCTCCGGACGCGCAGGCTCAGCGGCCATGGCTCACGGGCCCAGCTGCTCCACGGCATGTGGGATCCTCCCGGACCGGGGCACGAACCCGCGTCCCCTGCATCGGCAGGCGGACTCTCAACCACTGCGCCACCAGGGAAGCCCTATAATAACTTTAAATAGAGTATAATCTATAAAAATTTTGAATCACTGTGCTATATACTCAGAAGTAATATAATATTGTAAATCAACTCTACCTCAATTTTTAAAAATCCAATCACTTCTCACAACTTCTACTGCTACCACCGAGGACTAGACACAATCACTTCTCACTGGTATTATTGCAGTGGTCTCCCAACTGAGCTCTCTTCTACCCTTGCCCCCTTTCAGTCTATTCTCCACATAGTAGCCACGGGGAGCCTATCAAAATGTATATTGAATCCAGTCACTACTCTGCTCAAAACCCACAGCGGTTTCCCATTTCACTATAAGGAAAGCCAAAGGTTAACAATGGCCTGCAAGACCCTAGACAGTCTGTTCAGTTCAAATCCACCTCTCAGCTCTCACCTCCTGCATTTTTTTTCCTTTTTTTTTTGCCCACACAGCTTGTGGGATCTTATTTCCTGACCAGGAATCGAACCCACACCCCCTGCATTTGAAGCATGGAGCCTTAACCACTGGACCGCCAGGGAAGTCCCTCAGCTCTCACCTCCTTGTCACCTCTCTTCAAGTCAGCCACACTGGCTTCTTTGCTCTTCCTTAAACACTTAATTTCTCTGCAGGACTCTGTATTTGCTGGCCTCTCCACCTGGAACATTCTTCCCAGAGAGAGCCACATACTGGACTTCTTTACCTCTTTAAGGTCTTTCTTCCCAATCACCTTCTATTTTACCACCCTATGTAAAATTGTAACCTCCCAATACTTCTCAACCCCCTTTCCTGCTTTGATTTTTTCTTAGTACTTATCACTAACATACCATACATCTTACTTTTTTTTTTTTTTGCTAATTATCTATCTGCCCTCACCCCACCCCTCCACCCAGAACATAAACCCTGTGAAGTTAAGGATTTTGTTTTGCTTTCCACTGTATCCTCAGTGCCTAGAACAGTGCTTGACAGATACTCTTTGCTCAATAAATATTTGTTAATGAATGAGTCCATCTCCCTTCCATTGGCTCTTTTTTTTTTTTTTTTTTTTTGGCTGCACTGTGTAGCTTGCAGGATCTTAAGTTTCCTGACCAGGGATTGAACCTGGGTCTGGTGGTGAAAGCACGGAGTCCTAAACCACTGGACTGCCCGGGAATCCTCCCTGTTGGCTCTTATCCTTCAAACATCATCAAGTCCACTCTAGTCTGCAACAGTCTTCCCTTGATCCAACTCATCCCTCACGTCAGCTCTCTTTTTGCCTCCACCACCTCACTTCTTGAGTTATGTAATAAGCTCAATGTTCCTACTTTCATAACTTCTGCTGTTTAACCTCTTAATATTCTACTAAGTCTGTTTTCACCAAGGATATCTATAGGCTCCAAATTCTCAAACCCAATCACCACATCTCTTCCACTGTAAAATGTACCATTAGAGTTTTAAGGGTTTTTGCTGGAGGGATTAAGGGTCTGTGGGTAGGAAATATTATAAAGTGCATCCCAATTCCCAAAAACATTACACTGTGGGGCAGGGGTAGAGGGCAGGGGTGGGAGGTGCTAGAAGAATAGAAAATACGATACCTCTTCTCATTCTCCTTCTTGTCTAATCTGCAGTTTGGGCACTTCTAGAACCTCTGGTCTCAAAACACACTCTCCCTTGGCTACTGGGTTCACACTCTCCTTGGCTTTCTCTTACCTTTTTAGGTTTTCTTTCTGAATCTCTCTTCTTAAGGCATTTCTTTTCCCATCCCTTTATTGTTGGTGTTTCCTTGGGTTCCATTCTTCATCTCTTCTGTTTTCATTCCCTATACTTTCTTTTCTTTCTTTTTTTTTTAATATAATTGTTGTTTTATTTTTTATTTTTTAACATCTTTATTGGAGTATAATTGCTTTACAATGTTGTGTTAGTTTCTGCTGTATAACAATCATCCCCTATACTTTACAGGGTGACTCATACTTTAAATGCTCATATTTTCAACTATTGACTCCATGCTCCAACTCTAACTTCCATTATCTCTTGATTTTGGCCAGACCTCTCCAAGCTCTACATCACATTTCCAGCAACCAACAGAACATCTCTGCCTTGATATCTTATAAACATCTCATATTTAGCGTGTGCCAGGATAAACTTATTATCTCCCTCCTCCCCTGCCAAATCCACTCTCCCTCCCTCATTCCCAGTCTTATTCATAAATATTAATCCAATCATCTAAAGCTAAACTTGAGAATAAATCTTAACATCTCCTTCTCCTTCCCTCCCAACAAACCACCTAGCCCTCTATCTCAAACTCTACCTCATAAATATTGTTTAAATCCAGCTTTTCTCATCCATCCCTCTCCCCCACCCACCCACCCACCATCAATGCCTTAGTGCAGGTCCCCATCAACTCTCACCTACTGTACTATTGCAAAGGCCCAATACTAGTCTCTTCCCATGGCTCACCAACTTGGTTCATTCCTGCCCGAGTGATCTCACAGAGCCAAGTCTTATGACCACTAAGTATGATGACAGCATAAGTGAAAATACTTTGCCACACTCTCCCACATTCTTGTGAAAATCTATATCTGTATCCTAAAAGAAATGATATTTTTTCCTCAAATGAAACGTCAGTGCATTAGCATTAAGAAATGACCCTAAGGGCCAGCATCACCTCTTCTGAGATAAGGCAGCATGACCAGAGGCAAGCAAGCAGAGGCCTCAGCTGGCCCACCTAACACTCATTAACTTGGGATCAACAAAAGCACACTGTGGGAGAAGAGAAGCACTGTGTGAGGGGCACAGGGAACTCTTTGGGAAGTCCCGGGTTTGTTGTTTTGTCTTGCTTTGTTTTCCTTGTTTGTGTGTTTATTTTTGCCTCTGTGAACTGATAACCTCACTCTACCATGAGTATAAAGAGACTTAGAACTGATCTCCAACAAAAGACATTACTTGGGCAAGGTGCTAAGCAGTGGAGCAGGAGCTCATTCCGCAGTTTAATGAAGGTTTGCTCTCAGTGGGAAAGGGGCAAAGGCAAGAAAATGGGCCCAGAGAAGGGTCCTTCCTGAATGCCTTTATGCCTCTGGACAAAAATACTGACAGAATCCTGAGAGCCCTAGCCTCTCTATCCTCTGAAACATGACTCTATGGCAACAGGACTGTTGCCTTCTTTCCTGGATCTGAGTGAGCTTTTTGGGTAGAGGACTGAGATGTCTTCCCACACATAGAAGGGGATATTGCATTTGGTGATTGCATTATTCTAGGATCCAAACGGAATCTAAGGGAGCCAAGGGTAGACCATGCATTCTCCATCTCTAACACTGAACTGGGATGAATCTCTCCTAGTGCTTCCTTAAATTCTTTTTAGAATAAGATGAAAAACACATAACATTCATTTGTGCACCCCTACAGAAGGTATCTCTTTTCTTTCAAGGATAAGGCCTTAGATTAAATACATTTTGCAATAAGTAGAAAGAATGGTAGAGGAAAAGCTTGCTTCCAAAATAGATATGATGCAGGAAAGAGAGGGAAATCTTACTTTATTTATTTTTTGGTTATATACAAGAGGATGTTGGTCTCAGAAGAGAACAGATTAGGATAAAAGATTTCATGGAAACCAAAAATACTGTAGCTGAATGAAAGTTTATACTAGAAATAATTAAGGAAAACTGAATCAGTGATGTAGAGAATATTAGGAAAATATTGTCAGAATACAAAGGAAAATAAAGAAAGGAAAGGAAAGAAGGAAGGAAGAAAGGAGAGAGAGAGGGAAAGAAAGAGAGAGAGAGAGAGAGAGAGAGAGGGAGGGAGGGAGGGAAGAAAGGGAGAGATAAACGGATGGAGTAATTTCAGAGATAAGATATCCAAATAATAGGTCCCTGAAGAAGAAAAGCAAACAGAGTAGGAGCACTGATTAAAGTTATGAAAAAAGAAATCTTTCTTGCCCCTAAAGAAGTCCTGAATTTGGAAATCAAAAGGGTTTACCATATTCTAAGCAAAATCAATGAAAGGAAGTCTATACTCAGTTGTCTCACTGTGAAAATGTCAGGAATAGAGAACAGAAAAATGTTCAGGCTGAAAAAGTGTCCTCAAAGTACTCAAAGTACTTCACAGCACCAAACTTCTCAAGACAATGGGGGAATATTTCCAATTACTTGAGGGGGATAAGCTATCTGTATTTAGACAAGTTGTCACTCTCTTACCACATTGATGCCCTTTCTAAAAAATTACTTTCATATGCACCAGATCATTTTGACAGGAACAAAAATTAAGAACTCAAAAATGGGGAAAGTCATAGTGAGAAAAGAACTATATTAAAGTTAATTAAATTCATGCTAATGGGTACAGGGTTTCCTCTTGTGGTGATAAAATGTTCTAAAATTGATTGTAGTGATGGCCGCACGATTCTGTGACTATGTTTAAAAACAATGAATTGTAAACTTTAAGCAGGTTAATTATATGGTATGTGAATTATATCTTGAAATAATAGTAAGATCAACAACTATGGGTTCAAATCTCAACCTCAGCACTTACCAATTGAGAGACTTTAGGTAGGTCACTTAACTACTCATTCCTTGGTTTCTCATTTGTAAGACAGGGACAGTATCAACTTCAAACAGTTGTTTGAGAACTGAGTTAACATCTGTAAGTTGACTGGAACAACAAGTGGCTCAATACACACTACAGACCTGTAGATTAACTAACTAAACCATCACCACTTCCACGTATTAAACACTTACTCTGTTAGTTTGCTACAGCTGCCATAACAAATTACCACAAACCCATTGGCTTAAAACAATACACATTTACTCTTACAGTTCTGAAGTTCCAAAGTCTGAAATCAATTTCACTGGACTGAAATCAAGGTGTGGGCAGGGCTACTCTTCCTTTTCCATCTGCTTGATGGCATTCCATGCATTCCGCATTCCGCATTCCTTGGCTTGTGGACCTCTCCTCCATATTCAAAGCCAGTAGCACAGCATCTTGCTACAGTGGTTGCGTTGCCTTCTTCTGTGTCAGGTCTCCCTCCTTCTCCCTCTTATAAGACCATCTGTGATTATCCAGGATCTCCCCAGTTTAAATTTCTTAATTTAATCACATCTGCAAAGACTCTTTCCGTATAAGGTAACATTCATAAATTCTGGGGATTCAGAGCTGTAATCTTTGCAGCCTACCACTGTTACTATATCAACCAAGAAAGAAGAAAAAGAAAATAAATCTATGAAAAAGCCCTAATGATTATTTGTAAGTACACCAAAATAAAGCAATAAAAAAGAAGACATTAAGCAAAAGATGGTATCACGAACATTTCACACAGCTTAAATTAGAAAATATGAGTACTGCACTATTACTTTCTATTTACCAACCTTTGTTCACTGGAAACTTTTCGAGTCCTCCCTACCCTGCCTTTTCAGTTCAGTGCCTAAAAAGTTATTTTGCTGATGACACACTGCTTCAGGTGTCTTTTGTGCATATGTCTGAGGCTTTATCCACTTGAGCAATACTGTTTCAATTTTATAGTTCAGAGATTCTGACCCTCGCCTCCTATATCCTGCCAACCAGACCCACCTCCTGGCTCTGGTCTCCTGGGGCCTGCCATGATTATTTGGGAGGGAAAGACTTGGTAATTTTCACTCACACCATACTACAATACTTCCTAAAGTTATGTAGCCATACAAAGCTCAGATGCCTAAGATGCTGAGAACTTTATCTCATCTTCTTTCATCTTCCTCAAGACTTTATTGACTTACTCCTTCTCTGCATCTACTTTACTTCCTTTTATAGTCCCAACTCTCTATCACTGCCCCCCACCCTTTTCTAATAAGCCACAATAAAAAGTTATTGACAGCTCATTCTTTTTCCTGGAATGAAAATTCTCATAGGTAACAATAAAAGTATACAAAAGTGAATGCAGATGTACTATAATTTCACATAGGAGAATATTATGGTTGAGGAGGGATTACCATATAATTGAAATGACTGGATAGATTTACAAATATCCAATTTTATATCTTAAAAACAGAATATATCTTATTCACAAGTGTTCACATTTATAAAAATTCACTACATGCTTAGGTACAAAGAAACCTCAGAAATATTAAAGCCATATTCTCTAATCATTGTGAAATAAAATGAAAAATTAATAATAATTAATGGGTTAAACAAAAATGACAATTACTTGGAACTTTCAAAAAATTATCCTGGGTTAAAGAGACAATAAATGTAATATCAAACTTTTTTGAAAATATAACACCACAGATAAAAATGTATTGGATCTATTCATAGCTGTAAGTCTCTGTATAAAAACACTAAGGTTTTGGAAAAACTGTTGCAAATCTAGTAGAAAAACCTGAATATCTTTATTTTATCAAGAACTCACATAAATTAATTTAAAACATAAAATCCAATAAGTAATAAACAGGCAACGGATGTAAACAGTATACAAAAGAAGAAGCACATTATGTGAAAAATGTCAAATTCACCAGTAATTAAACAAACTAAAACAACATAAAAGTGGACACAATTATTTAAAGAAAAAAACAAAACAAAACACCTAAGTTGTCAGGGATGCAGCAAAACAGGAACTCCCTGTGGGAGCATGAAGGGTCCATCCTTTGGTAAAGCAACTTGTTAATAGTAATCAAGAACTTTAAAAAACATTTACAAATTTTAATCCAGTAATTCTACTTCTGGGATTCTATCCTCAGCATGCAACCCTACATATGGAAAAACTTCACTCACAGAGATGTTTATTGGAAATGGGAACAACCTAAATGTTCAATAACAGGGACACTGTTAAAAAAAACTATGTGACTATAAAAATTATGCTAACAAAGACTATGCTATAAGGTGGAAAATACTTGTGCTTCACTGCTACACTAAAAGTCAGGCTTTAAAACTGTATGTATAGCCTAACAATCACAATGTCACCTCGTAATTTTTCAAGGTTATAGTCCAGTAAGTGCTAAAAAAGAGAAACAACCCAGGCACAGAAAAAGGAACTACAAGGAAATACACCAAAATATTATCATGAGCGATTGTTTTTCTTTCTCCTCTAATCCATATTTCATGTCTTCTTTAGCGAGTATATGCCATATTACTTACATCTTCATGGACAGAAAGAAATTGTCCACATCCTCCTTATGGATCAGAAGGAAACATCTTTTTACGTAGGGCATGTACTGCCATTGATCCTGGGTCTCTAAATTCATTTTGATACTCTAGCACAAAAACTGTGGGATGGATGGATGTTAGGCAAACTCCCTCTTGCCTTCTCTACTCCAACGACTTCTTTTTTCCTTATGATTCCCTCAATTTTCCAAACCTAAAGAAATCCCATCAGTCCTCTCTGCATTCACTATCCTCCTTTGTGTCTGGGATCATTCTCACCTCACTTCTGCAGTGCAGACAGTGCCCCCTGGCACGCTGCTCCCAGTCTCAGAGTCCTGAATCCTTGCTAGCCCCAGCTCTAGGGCACTCTAAACACCCAGCAAAGGGTTCTGGGGCAACCAAATGTTCTGTTCCAGTACTTCTCAGGTTGGAGGCAGGGAATGAAGGCAGCATAAGGAATCTTGGAGCCATAGAGAAAAGGTGGGAGATGTTTAGGAAATCCAACACAGGGCCTTTATGTGCAATTACAGATTGTATGTGATAAAGATTCAGATTTGTTTCTTGTATGGCAAAATTCTAGGACATATGTTTACTGAAAGAACAAAGGAACGCATGAATTAGGTTTCCCATCATCCTGCAATGACATAACTGATTAGTGACTCAAAGTGGTAGCTTCAGAGGAGGGGGCGGGGGGGGAGCACTGGGGAAGGGAGGGCTTGGTTGTTTGGTACCAAAATAAGCCCTGACACTATGGCATGCAATGACACTATGACACGGCTAGTCGAAGTGTGGCCTATGTAGGGGCAGCATTACTATAACCTGGGAGCTTGTTAGAAATGCACAATCTCAGACCCCACTCCAGAGTTGTGGGATCAGAATCTGCATTTTAACAAGATCCCCAATGATGCACATGCATATCGAAGTTTAAGAAATACTGCCTCAGAACACACACACACATTCACCAAGACAAAGGCAGTGCCTCTGCTCATCTGCACTTCCATCAAACCTTCAAGAGGTTTGATGATTCTTTACCACAAGGGCTGCCCTCAACTTTGGCCTCCCTCCAAACTTTTTCAGGGAATGGAGCTCACAAGGAACAGACCCTATGGGATGGATGTGCCCCAGTCCTCACCTTCACTCTGCATAGGCAGGTGGAATATTAAACGTTAATGCCCTTCGGCACAACCACTGGTTATGGAGTGCAGAAGCAACCATAAGGACAACACAAGGGAGAAAATACTCTTAAAATATGGTTTAGCCAAGTAAAAGCAAGACCCATCACTGCCATTTGTAAAAACTGTTTACCACATGTGCCCAATGACCATGCAAGACAATCATGATTAAAGAAATCATTTAGGGGCTTCCCTGGTGGCACAGTGGTTGAGAGTCCGCCTGCCGATGCAGGGGGCACAGGCTCGTGCCCCGGTTCGGGAAGATCCCACATGCCGCGAAGCGGCTGGGCCTGTGAGCCATGGCCCCTGAGCCTGCGCGTCCGGAGCCTGTGCTCCGCAACGGGAGAGGCCACAACAGTGAGAGGCCCGCGTACCGCCGAAAAAAAAAAGAAATCATTTAATATGTACTTGTTGACTTTGTAAAGGTTTATTAGATTACAGGACTGGTAATCCCAAACTCATAATCAAGGCTAAACTTTGGACTTCTGCCTGCAAATCTCCAGGATGAACATGTAAATAGGTTCCCTACTTGGAACCTGGAAAAAAGTGAAAAAAGCTTTTTATTCTTAAATCTAGGCTGCAGTTTTGGTAAAAGAGAGAGAAAGGTCTTTAAGCACTGCTGGGATTTGGAAGGGCTTATTGTGGGCACCAGACTCTACTCATCTTTCTAGGTCCAACTGAAGCGTTCCATCCTTTGAGAAGTTTTCCCCAAAATCATCAATCCCTGTTCTGTTTCTCATGGGATTTTCCTTAAATTTCTATTATGGCTCTTAGGGAGGTAGGAGAACTTATCTATTAGGAACCCATGCTTTGCAGCCTAACTATATTGGTCTAAATTCCCCCCTTTGCCTATTACTATCTGGATGACGTTGGCCAAGTAACTTCCCTCCACAGCTGTAAGATGCAGAAATCTCTATCATAGGTTTTTTTGGGAAGATGACATGAGACAATGCCAGATGTATGTATAAAAATTACAGCGCCTTGCACATAATAAAAAACCAATGTTAGCTATGATTATTAGCACTTCACAGAGTCTGGCTTCAATTAGAGTTGGTTGTATATATGTCTGCCTCCTCACTAGACTGTGAGCAAACTGTTTATATCCCACACATCTGGCATATGGACTTACAAATGGAAGACACAATAATATTTGTCAAACGGGTTTGAAGGTATGCCAAGAAAAGGAAAGGGAGGGTGCTGGAAACAAATTTAATGTACTTTATGATTTTATCCAGGGCCAACCTCTATGGTGTTTGTTTTTCTTCTATTACCAGAGTATGTTGTCTCAGACTACGAGGTTGGTCGCTATAAAATGGGGCTGGTGGGACACTATTTCTGGAACCAGATGATCTGTTCAGAGATAGTGAAGTTGTGCTATGAGGCATCTGAAATCTCCAGTTTGGTTCTCAGCTGAAAGGGGACTGTGGGCTGAAGTTCAGCCAGAGCTGGACGGGCCAAACGGGGTGCCCTAGCATAGGGTCACATCAGCTCTGAAGGTCACCCACCTAGAAGAGATGCATTTTGTTTTTCAGTATATTCACTTAGAGGGATGTCTTTACATATTGCACAAAAGAGCTGTTTGAACCAGCAGGACTCCACTGCAAACTCAAAGGTCCCCTTTTAAACCAGCCTACTGACGCTTGGATGAATATCAACTAAGATAATATTACTTAGCTTACTAAATATTTATTGAGTGCCCATTATGTGTTAAACACTGTGCTAGACACTGCAGATCCAAAGGTAAATAAAGAAATTATAGTCAGGGGAAGGTTGGGAAGCGATGCAGAAGGCAGGAGTGTGGACAAGTATGACAAGTGCCACCTCAGGTGTAAGTGGTGAGGTATTGCAGAAACATCCAATATAAGGCTACTATAAGGCTCAAGGGGCTGGAGAAGGCTTAAAGGAGGGACTAAAAATCAAGATGAGGCTTGAAGGAGTGATTGCAACAGCTAACATTTATTAAGCACATATTATATACATCAGGCCCTGTTCTGAGAACCCTGCATGAATCCCTCATTTAGTCCTTACAACAACCTTGTGAGGTAGATAACATTATTCTCTTCCTTTTACAGATGAGGAGACTGAGGCTCACAGGAAAGGGTGGAGCTGGGATTCAAACTCGAGCAGCTTGGTTCCAGACTAAAGGAGGACGAGAGGGCCAAATCAGCCTTCAAGGCAGAGGCAAGTGTCTTGAAACAGTCTGGAAGGGAGGAAAGAAGTTCCCCAAGTCCCTTGAGGAACTGAAAGTGTCTGGGGGTGGGGACAGAAGTTCAGAGATGACTCAGCTCGATCTGCAGGTTAGAAGGGAAACCAGAGGCAGGGGATTCCTAGTCTGCTTTGGACTTCTGAAAACTAGCTGTGTGATTCCTGCCATCTAACCCCTCCTGGCTTCAGTCTCTCCCTTTTGTAAAAGGCAATAATAACAATACCTGGGCCCTACCACAGAGAATGGCCACGGGCACCAAATGGGAAAAATGCATGTAAACTTGATAGCAAAGAACAAATTCCTTCCCAGACTTGAGATTTCACCAGTATCATTTCCCCTGTAGCTTCAAAGATTTGCAAACCCAAATCAACAACGTCGGAGCAGTAACAAGAGACTCTGAAGTGGAGCAACAGGGTAGGGAAATAGACCCTCGGACCCTGCGTCCGTCACCTGCATTCAAATTCACCACTTACTGTGTGATCCCAAGGTAAGCTACTCTCTCACTACCTCAACTCCATCATCTGGGAAATGGGGATGATAATGATAGCACTCACCTTATAAGTTGCTGTGAGGAATAAGTAACACGTGTAATACGCTTAGAACAGCTCCCAGCACAGAGTAAAGACGAAAACGTTAACAGCTATCATTACTGTCATTACTAAGAACTCTGTTGACTACTCATCCCATTCCTCCACGTTCTATGTGATAAAAACAGGTGGGGATATTAAGAGACCAGAGCTGATGAAGGTTTGCAACCCTACACAACCACAATGCTGCAGACATTCTTCCTGGCTCCCACGGGCTGGCAAGCAGCTGGCTCTCTGTCCTGGCAGAAAATGCCCAAAAGAGGTAAAAGACAGAGACCACACACCATCTGCACAAACCAGGCTGCTCTCGCAGTTTTTAGACAAAATCTAAATATAGTCCGTCCGATAAGCCTTGCTTTTCAAAGATAAAACTGTTCTTCGTACCTATACCCCTTCCCTCCCTCCCCACACCCATGCACACTCCCCCACACCTCCCAAGAAAAGTTTAGTCTTTTGCAAGACATACTCTCGGGTCCTGTTGTGACAGGCTCTTGCCACATTAACTTCTCTGTCTAATTCCAGGCAGAGAAGCCTTTGCTAATTTCACAACAGGAAAGCACACAGGAAATTCGAGAACAAGGCAAATCTACACACAGAGCCCAGCATCTTCAAGCAAACTCACTGAGGTACTGACCCAAAGCAAGACGACTCTGGACTGTAAATGAGGCAGCTGCCTCCTAAACTGCGAGGGGACGGAAGAAGCCTTTTGCCTCTAAAAAAACCAGATCTGAATACCAATTGCTAATGAATATTCATGAGCTGCTCCAGCTTGCTCAGGAGCCACCCTTGACTCTAACCCCGGAGCCTGGCTTCCTAAAATGTTTCCCGAAGTTTTTTCTCTGCCTCCTCTCAGAAGGAGAGGGTGGGAAAGTGTATTTAGGGCTTTTTGCCTCTTGCTCTTTCAAGTACTTGCTTTTGGTCCGGGCTTTTGGTTTTCTTTTTTCCTTTTTTTTTTTTTTTTTTTTGTTTGTTCTTAAGGATTCAGATCAAATCAATTTTGCTCTTACCCCTTCTATCTTCCATAATTGGCAGCTTTTGTTTTCTTCCTCTTTGCTCTTTATTTTTCAGCCTCTGCTTGCTGTGGTCGGTCTCAGTGAGAGAGGTACTCAAGGAACAGAGATATAACAGACCCTCGGGCTCGTGGGAGGGGCTAAATTAGCCTGCCCCGTTTCGGAAGGAACCTCAAACCCTGTCTTTTTCATTGAAAGGACAGACTGGCCGAGAAGTCCAACAGCTCATTCCCCTAAAGTTTCCCCGGGTTGCAGTTTTTTGTATCTTGAAACAATGTATGTTCAGATATCTCTCTTCAGCTCTTTCCCTCTCCCTTTGTTACAGAAATCCATTTTTCCCCTTGAAAAGTATATCTTGGCTGCAAGCCAAAAAAAAAAGCTATTTACTTTTTGCAATTTTGAAGCAAGATAACAAGAAACTTGTTACCTTTATTCTGCTCTGCAGTAGTTATTTCCACTATTTTATCTTCCAGGTCACTTAGCCGTTCTTCTGCCTCAGTTATTCTGCTATTGATCCCTTCTAGAGTATTTTTAATCTCATTTATTGTGTTGTTCATCGTTGCTTGCTTTATCTTTAGTTCTTCTAGGTCCTTGTTAAATGTTTCTTGCATTTTCTCTATTCTATTTCCAAGATTTGGGATCATCTTTACTATCATTATTCTAAATTCTTTTTCAGGTAGACTGCCTATTTCCTCTTCATTTGTTAGGTCTGGTGGGTTTTTATCTTGCTCCTTCATCTGCTGTGTGTTTTTCTGTCTTCTCATTTTGCTTCTCTTACTGTGTTTGAGGTCTCCTTTTTGCAGGCTGCAGGTTCATAGTTCCCGTTGTTTTTGGTGTCTGTCCCCAGTGGCTAAGGTTGGTTCAGTGGGTTGTGTAGGCTTCCTGGTGGAGGGGACTAGTGCCTGTGTTCTGGTGGATGAGGCTGGATCTTGTCTTTCTGGCGGGCAGGTCCACATCTGGTGGTGTGTTTTGGGGTGTCTGTGGCCTTATTATGATTGTAGGCAGCCTCTCTGCTAATAGATGGGGTTGTGTTCCTGTCTTGCTAGTTGTTTGGCATAGGGTGTCCAGCACTGTAGCTTGCTGGTCATTGAGTGAAGCTGGGTCTTGGCGTTGAGGTGGAGATCTCTGGGAGATTTTCGCCGTTTGATATTACGTGGAGCTGGGAGGTCTCTTGTGGACCAGTGTCCTGAAGTTGGCTCTCCCACCTCGGAGGCACAGCACTGACTCCTGGCTGGAGCACCAAGAGCCTTTCATCCACACGGTTGCAACCTTGCCCGCCGACCATGCTCACCCAGTGCACCCGCAGAGTCTGGCGCCGGGTAGGGGGCAGGCTTCAGGGACCCTTCCTCGCTCCCGGCCTCTCTCCCGCGGCGTCCTCTCCGGGGCTGCTGCCGCTCCCTCTTCCTCTGGGCTCCTGTTGCTCAGCGGGTGCCTGCCACTACCCGCCTATGGCACCCAGCCCCAGCCGGCCGAGCCCGCGGAATTGGAAACCAGCAACAATGTAGATCTTTTAGGATGTGTTTGATCTTAAAGGACTACCTGCTAGTGTTGGAGGGTCTCCTGCAGAGGTGGGGGGTGGCTGTGGCTCACCGGGGGGACAAGGACACTGGCCAAGAAACTTGTTACCTTGATACCCACCAGAAAAACTGTGGGACCCAAGAACCGTTCTTCCAGCCCCATAAATCCGATCACTTCTGGTCCCCTGATGAGCAATCCCTTTTAGAGGCTCATTACACCAGAAGAGCAACGGGTCACCCTAGCGAAAGACGCTGTGGCGAGAGAAAGCATGGTATCGGTCAGAAGGCAGGGTGGGACGGCAGGGGAGGCTGCTCGCTGGGCACAGCTGTCTAGCTGTACTGATGCAAGTTGTCTACCTTTTCCAAACCTTGACCTCCTACCTCTGAAGTCTTATGAATAAGAATTGCCACACCCAGGCTTTGCCAACATGACCCAAATGCAGATGAGAAACTGACCAAAACATTTTAAAACTGTGGATATGGGCTTCCCTGGTGGTGCAGTGGTTGAGAATCTGCCTGCTGGTGCAGGGGACACGGGTTCGAGCCCTGGTCTGGGAAGATCCCACATGCTGCAGAGCAACTGGGCCCGTGGGCCACAACTACTGAGCCTGTGCTCCACAACAAGAGAGGCCGCGATGGTGAGAGGCCCACGCAACACGATGAAGAGTGGCCCCCACTTGCCACAACTAGAGAAAGCCCTCGCACAGAAACGAAGACCCAACACAGCAAAAATAAATAAAAGTAAATTAATAAACTCCTACCCCCAACATCTGCTTTAAAAAAAAAGAAAAAAAAAACTGTGTATATTAAGTTATTTTGAAATCAGGACAATAGCCAACCCTCAGAGAGGAAGGTAAGTTCCCAAGTTCCAAGGCTGCCTGTCTGGGCAGCTTCCCCTTCCACAAGGCTGTCACAAACCTTAGCATTTTAGATTTGAAAGAGACCCCAGACATCTAGTCTAAGCAAGGATAGAGGCATGGAGATGTTAAGCTACAAGTTCATGTTCACATTGAGAGCAGGGAGCTGGTTGCTACCATGCTCTCCAGCACTTAATATAGTTTCTCCCACGGTGTAGGCTCTCAGTAAATTTTTGATAAATGGTTGAGTTAATAAACAGCAGCAAAGCAGAACATAAATCTGATTTCACTGATTGCTAGTTCATGCACTTTCTACACTGTTTCTTCAGCATGAGAGGTGGTATCTAAAGCCAATTGTACCATAAGACATTTTTCTTCCAAATATACCATAAGCCATTAAATTTGTAACCAATAAAGATTGTTTTTGACTCTATATATAACATATATTCTCCATTATACTTTTAATCATACTTCAATAAAGGCAGGGGCTTTTTTTAGTTTAGGTGTCTCTGTTATCTGCACAGTGCTCAGCAGCATAGCATGTGCTCAATAAATGTTGGTGCTGGACTGCCCTGGTGGTCCAGTGGTTAAGACTCTGTGCTTCCACTGCAGGGGGCACGGATTCGATCCCTGGTCAGGGAACTAAGATCCCACAAGCCGCATGGTGCGGCCCCCAAAAATAAATAAATAAAAATTTTGGTGCTTTAATAAATCTGGGTCTGTACACTACTCTTTCTTCACCTTACTAAAGGTTTCAGATTTAGAGCATCTGCCATTTATAATAAAAACTAATTATACTAAATGAAAATCCAGTGGATGCCTTCTCCAGAGCCAGTTTAGACTCCATTTCTAATAATATTGGTTTGATATTTGTCCTATTGTGGTAAAAAAAAATTTTACTCCTTTTTTATTTAATTAATTTTTATTGGAGTATAGTTGCTTTACCATATGTGTTTACAATATGTATTTTGTGTTAGTTTCTACTGTACAGCAAAGTGAATCAGCTATACGTATACATATATCCCCTCTTTTTTGGATTTCCTTCCCATTTAGGTCACCACAGAGCAGTGAGTAGAGGTCCCTGAGCTATATAGTACATTCTCATTAGTTATCTATTTTATACATAGTATCAATAGTGTATCTATGTCAGGACTTCCCAGGGGTAGAAGGTAATAATTTAGTGAAGACCTGGGGGAAATGAGCTGTGTGGTTATTTATGTCCTTTTGATATTATTTAAGTGGTTCTTACTCATGGTTGGTTTCAAGGCTAAAAGGAGACTGTAAAAGGATGGGGTTTTATCACTGATAGGGATGTCAGAGGCATGATAAATCATACTTCAAGAAACATGTTAAATGTTGTATGGCAATTAACAAATCTAATCTCAGGAATTCATAGATTTTTTTTCCACCAGGAACACACCCAAACCCTATCTCTTTACACCTGCTATAAACTAAGATACTAAGTCAGTACTCTTTGGTATTTGGTGTATGAATACTCAACAAACAAAATTTGCCAGCACCTTTTGAAAATCATATCAAATTTTCTTGACACTGTTTGACATTGTACTTTGACAATCTATCAGCACCACATGCACATCTTATCAAAAAAATTGTTTAGATGAACTCAATCATATTTGTAGTTCTCTACCATCAGTAATAACCTCTGCCCCCACTCCACCTGCCTGCTTACAGGTATTTAGGGATGATAAAAACTCCTGTGAGGGATAGGAAATAGGGCATGGGGTGGATATAAAAGTACTCTGAGAGTATTTAGAATGCACACTGGTTCAGAAAATGCCCCTTCCCTTCTTTTAGGAGAGGAGTAGGAAAGGCACTGTCTCTCAGAGCAGAGCCATGATTCTCAACCCTACCTGCACATTATATATATACGTAATCACTGCAGGTGCTTTAAAAATGCTAATGCCCATCCCCACCCTCAGAAATTGGAATTTGGTCTGGGGTTCAGGTAAGGATTTCTCATAAAAGAGCTCAGGTGATTTTAATGTGCTGCCAGGGTTTTAGAGTTAAGGAGATCTAGGTTTGAATCTTCACTGTGTAAAATTAGACAAGTTAGTGAGCCTCTTTGAACCTCAGTTTATCTGTGAAATAAAGATTTTTAAAAAATCTACTTCATAGAGTCATTGTAGGGAAAAGGGGGAAATAAATGTGTAAGAAATCCCAACAGAGACCCTAGCACATAGTTGGCACTCAACAAGTTTGAGTTCCTTTCCTCTTCACTTATATGCTAGGTATATGGTTCAGATTAAATAAAACATTGTCTTCTCTTCTTGTGTCCCTTACTTTCTCCCCCTCCAATATCTTCCACTTATTTTTCAGACCTTCTCCCCCTCCCATATCTTCCATTTATCTTTCAGAAGTAACCCCAGGGCAACTGAAGGGAATGAGAACAGAAGTCTCTTCCCTCCTACAGCACATAGTACCTCTCCACCTCCCTTCCCTAAATTTAATGTGATCCTACATATTCAACAGCAACTGTGGGGCTAGGGACATGCTGAGAGAGGGGACTGGGGAGTGAAGTATGACCAAGGGTCACCCATGCCTTTGCTGTTCCAGGATAAGCAAGTGGCCTTGGTAGTCAGGAAGGAATGCCCTGAACTCTTGAGTTAGGGGAAGCCCATGAATGTTGCAGAATGGCCAGCTCTTCCACAGTGGAAGTATGTGACCAAACAGTTGCACCAGAAGAAGGCACGCTTCGAGCACAGCAAAGTCAAGCACAGCAGACACTCAGCAAGGAGTGTGCAGAATTGAAATCCAGGTCCCGAGCTGCAGGGAAATGCCTAACCTGATCCCAGCACTTGATAAAGCCTGTGTTGTGTAAGGCACCATCTTGGTTTACGTCAAGTATTTCACGACTGATGCATAACCACTCTTATCTGAGCTACAACTACCCCTTATTTCCCCTGCATTAGCTGAAATCTCTTGCGTTTTCTGTTGAAACATCCCCTTTACCTCCTTCATCCTCCTACCCCCACTTCAAGTGCCCTGATTCCTCTGAATGTCTCAGAGGTTTGCAGACATAATGAGTGAAGTGTCCCTTCATTAAAAAATGATAAAATTGTATTGTTACTCAAGAGGCAGGCCCCAAATCCATGAGTTTCAGGTATAATAACTGATAACAGCTATAACATCTTTAAGGTCAAAGACATTCATTTCCAAAGAAAGTACTCACTATCTATGAAAGTCCAATCGATTTATAAAAGCCCCAAGTATTTAAAAAAATTTTTTAATTTTAACATATTTTTTAAATGTTAAATTTAAATAGAGATGGTAAACAGATCAGTGGCTGCCTGACATTCACTGGGGTGGAGGGAGGTCTGAATAGGTGACGCTCAGGGGACTTTTTAGAGTGTGAAACTATTCAATATGATACTGCAATGCCAATGTAAACATGACGATATTCGTAACCTATAGAAATTTAAAGGACAAAAATAAACCTTAATGTATACAGTTTTTAAAAAAATCATCCATGAGGTTAAGGGATCCCTGAATGGAATGTTGATTGTGACAAAAGAATCTAACTGTATTACGAATGTATGAAAGAGCCTCATTGAAGGGAGTAGGGGAAAGGGTACTGACCTGAGTCACTTTGGAAATGAGTAAAGTTTGTAAGACTAAAGGCAAAAGGAACTATACAAAAACATATTACTCTATGTGATGAAGCTGTTTCCCATGGGAATACAGGTTCATAATTCTGAGACCACTACATATGTATACTGGAATTGGACAATTATGTAAATACATGACAGTAGGAGTCAGGGTTCTCACTGTTGGAGCGGAAGGTTACAGACAGGCAAGGGTAAGTGGCTAATTATAACAATCTATCACACTAATTTAAGATGTTAACAGGGGAAGCTGGGCATGGAGTATATGAGAACTTTCTGTACTATCTTTACAACTTTTCTATAAATCAAAAACTGTTCTAAAATTAAAAGTATATTTTTAAAATTATGTTGTTAAGCATTGTATAGGTGTTTAAATGCACCTGTTGTACCAAAACCCCTTGCTGAAGGACATCTTTACTAAAGTAACTGCTAAAAGGACATGGTTTTGCAAAAGCATCTGTTACACATGATTTCTTGTTCAAACAGAATTCCTTGTCTCTACATCCAGCAAAGCAAAGTTAACTCAGGCTGTGGGCCAAGACATGGAAACAGCCTTGTTATATAGACTCAGTGCGATACTGGTAGTACTCAAATCTTTTCATCCATGACACACAATATTCCCATTGGTCTAAAAGAAAAAAAGCCTCTAAGTTGATTCCCCACTAGCTCAAAAAGTTTCCAAATAAGTGTCTCTGGAGAGAAGTCAGAAACTCTGGGGCCAAGGGAGGGCAGGAAGGAGAACTGACTGCTGGTTCCAGAACTTGAAAAAAATAATAATAAAGGAAGGGAAATGCCTACGCTTCTTCAGATGGCCACCGTCATATGGGAACATTGCCAGAGAACTTAAAGTAGCTCCGAGAAGGATAAAAGTTGGAGTTAAGAAAAATTCATCATATTTAACTGATCCTAAGTGCCCGACTGCATATGCTAAGCAATCAAGATTACAAAGGGAATAAATCTCTGTCTTCTAATTCAGGACATTTCTGGTCCTAGGAGGCAGGGGAAATTCTTAAAGAACACATGGCTTCTAGAATCTTATGCTCAAGACCTTAACAGGGTGGCTCATACACCCAGTTTTTGAAGACAATAATAGCCCATAATACCAGGCCAGTCTGTAGCAAGAAGCTCCCATGTTGCTGTTAATGCCTCTGCCTCTGCAGAGACCTGCCGGGGGTGACAAACCCTGGAGACAAGGCCAAAGTCAGGCACCCTGCACTCCTTTACATTAGGCCCTTCATCCATTCAGGACCATCAAAGCCTGAAGAAATAAGAGAGTGGGAAAAGATAATAGTGATTTTCTGACTTCTGAGATTATTACTTAGCCTAGACAGTTATCCCAGCTCATCCTTCCAGGTCTAGTTCAAACCTTAAATCTTTAAAGCCTTCCAGCTCCTTCAAATTCTGAGGGCATAATTCTTCTCGCAAAGTGACAAGTAGCTTGGCACTTGC
Source organism: Mesoplodon mirus (assembly GCF_964341445.2). Lineage (NCBI taxonomy): Eukaryota > Metazoa > Chordata > Mammalia > Artiodactyla > Ziphiidae > Mesoplodon > Mesoplodon mirus. The sequence goes on along the minus strand of NC_138977.1, from coordinate 198,351,895 downwards.
TTAATGCCTTGCATTGCTAGCTTCAAGTGTGATTTATCTCATATACACAACGTAGAGTCTGACTGCAAATTCTTTTTCTCTCCTCCCCATCCACATCTTCCATATTCCACAGCACCCAGTCCAGGGTTTTGCATGTGTGCTTAAATTTTAGGGGGAAAAGTTAGCTAGAACCTTTTAATAGATGAAACTTTCTCAAGTAAAACTCCTTCTCAGCATATGAATTGGTCACACAAATCTCTCCCAACTCCGAAATTTTCTGATCTGGTCCAAAGTATGTAACAATTCCTATTGTTTTCTTAAATTCATTACTCAGCATATGACAGGTAATCTTCCACTGCTGAATTGTAATCTTTAAAAGGTTTCAAAAGCCAACTGGGAGTCAAGAATTAAATTAAAATTCACCTGCATTAGGCACTGTTACAAACAGCTCATCTGAGTTGGCAATCAGATGAAAAGACACCTTCCACACAACACTAAGCATGCACGTGCACAAAGACAAACACAGCATAACTTACAGTTCTGCCTGGAAACAGACTGATTTCTTTTGACATTAATTGCAAGACACACACAATTTCAAAACATTAAAATCTGTTTTTATCACGTGTTTTAGAATTAAGGATATACAGACTACATATAGAAAATGTCTGTAAGCCTACCCACACAACCGTTCTCCTTAATTTCCAGGAAAAATAGAAATTACATAGGGTTCCCTGCTCCAAAGCCTCTGCAATGGCAAAGAGAAAGCTGCCGGATGAGAAAGGTGTCTGTGGGAGGAGGGACAGATGCGGGAACACAAGGATCTGCACTTTGTGTGTCAACAATGCCTTGCAGACAAGACAATGTTTTTTCTGCTGCCATAATCCAGAGGATGGACAACATGGATTTTACAGGACATACTCAAGTGTGACATGCAACTAGAGGAAAGTAGAAGGAATTACCAGGATATAATACTTCATTAATATTTGACTAAAATATAAATATTTACCACATGTACAATTATGTTACTGTGCTTTGAAAAGGGCGTAACTTAGAAGAGAATCAGTGAGGAAAAGAATACTTTCCCCTTCTCTGCTTAACTGCCCTCCATTTCCTTCTTCTGCCTAGCCAGAAAAGCCCTGTGAAAGAGACTGCAGTGCTCCCAAACAGCAAACAGTATGCTATGATTTATTACAGCTGTGCTACATCCCTTAGCCTCCCATACAGCCAGCACTTGTCATATTCTGTTTTTGTTTTGGTTATTTATGCATGGAGCAGATTCAATCTTAAACCACCACATTTAGGTATCCAAGAAATTCTGCTATGTTTATTTTCTTTATATCAACTTAAACCCATCTCAATTCCCTCTGAGCTGCCAAGAAAATCAATCACAATCATTACTGGAGTCCCCTTACCTCCATGGTTTACACCATAATCTAGGAGAAGCGCATGTATCAGAAAATAGGGGAAGGACTCCTGATCTCTCATTTACTTTGATCCCTTTTGATATTCTCACTGCCCAGCCTTGAAATGTGACAGGCTTTCTGTTCCAGTGCTGAATGGGGATGGAGGAGGACTGGCAAGGGAGCTTTGCCTCTGATGGAAGCGCTGGCCATCCTACTGACCAGGACACAACCACAGAACAATCAAGGGTGCCCAGTACCCATGGCCCACCAACCTCCACCCCCTTCCCAGTGCTCCAGAATTTCCACTCTTCCCTGACCCTCAAAGGTAGCCCTTTATTTCTTCCTGAATACTCTATTGATTCAGAGCACCTTGTGCAATTTCAATAACAAGCTAGGGTAGGATTGGAGACCCACAATAACTAACACCTTAACAGAGTATCCTGTCTCTTACACTGGTGTTATCATTCCTTCCCACCCCAAGCTTCCCTTCAGTCCTCACTACACTCTCCATCACTACTAGACTTGGAGTTCTGGAGGGAAAGGACAGTTTACTACTCATTTTATATCCTCTAAAATACCTAACATGGGGATTCTCAACCACTGCACACAAGAAGTCAACTCCCCCCTCCCCAGTAAAAATTTAGTCCCTCCAAATTTTTACTGATTTTTTTTTTTTTTTGCGGTACGCGGGCCTCACTGTTGTGGCCTCTCCTGTTGCGGAGCACAGGCTCCGGACGCGCAGGCTCAGCGGCCATGGCTCACGGGCCCAGTCGCTCTGTGGCATGTGGGATCTTCCCGGACCGGGGCACAAACCCGTGTCCCCTGCATCGGCAGGCGGACTCTCAACCACTGCGCCACCAGGGAAGCCCCTTTACTGATGTTTTAAAAAAAACTTTTTGCTACAGTTGAGTATAAATATTGTCACAGCAATGCCTGAGGCGTGAAATGAAGCACATCAGGCAGCTGAGCGTAGAGCAGCTTTGCTGTAACTAAGCAGTATGAGGTTAGCATATCACCAGATAGGGCTACAGAGGAATTCCACAAGCTCTGCCTCCAAGAAGAGCACAGCCGGGCAGAATCAGCTCTTCTCCCACAGCAGCTATCCTGAAGAGCAGCCCATAGATAACCCTGATACCTTTATTGACATTATGGTGGCGATTGCATTATAATCATTGCTGGCCTGATTTGTGTGGCTGTCAACCATTTCATGATCCCACAGTATGTCTCCAAAAATTCTAAAATTTGAAGTGTTCCTCTGAAGAGACTGCTAGATGTTCACTCCTCTTATTCTCATTTTCTTCCGATCTAAAAGAATATCCATTGTTTAGCCACCCGGCATAAAGACTACATTGCCCAGCCTATTTCGCAGCTGTGTGTACAAGAGCAGTGAATCACTCTGGGCTAGCAACAATGGGTATCCATGACTACACTTGACCTGAAGGGGCAGGGAGAGGAAGGAAGAGGTTCCTGGAACCCACAGAGTAAGCTGTGGCTACAGAAGATAGTCGTCTGACAAGAACTGTGGCTTCTGCATTGGGTTGGGGTCCCCCAGAAGTAATTCTCAAAGGTAGGATTTCAGCACAAGTAGTTTATTTAGAAGCAATTCCAAGAGGCACTGGAAGCGGGTGGGTAAGTGAGACAGGGGAGGGAAGGAGGCCAACACAGCGTGCACTGATCAGCAGATCACCACTGAGTGCAAATGGGGCTCAGCCTCGATAGGGACCTCTAGGAGATGGTGAAGAACAAGGCTCAGAGTTGTCCCAACCTGGGGGAGAGGACATGGGGGTGTTTACCCACCAATTCCCATACATCATTGGTTAAGGGCTGCTCCCTGGGGATATCAACTGTCCAGCACCTTTGCCCTGTGCATGGGGTAGGCATGCTTCCATGGCCAGAAAAAGCCCTCAGGCAGAGAGTGGGGGGTGGTCACACAGGAAGGAGCCACCACTGTACATCAGGCATGGTGAGGGCTGAGGGTACCTGGGCGGGGGACCTATGGCATCTGCTACACCTTCAGTTAAGGACTGTAGCCACTGCCACTCTGGCCCAGCAGGGACGGGGCAGAGGAATAAATACCTGACCTCCAATCTCCTGCTGAACCTGATCAGAAGCCCCTTGATTCAGTTCACTCTGAACAACCTCCCACGGCACAGAGCAGGGTGGAAGAGGATCAACAGTGGACTGTGGAGCAAGCAGAGAATATCCAGCACATCTGCCTCCCACTGTTTCCAAATATCTATATTTAAAATCTAGGACAGGGACTTCCCTGGTGGTCCAGTGGCTAAGACTCTGTGCTCCCAATGCAGGGGGCCGGGGTTTGATCCCTGGTCAGGGAACTAGATCCCACATGACACAACTAAGACACGGTGCAACCAAATAAATAAATATATAAAATATTTTTTTTAAAAATAAAATAAAATCTAGGATAGTACTCTTTGACTATAGAAATATTGTGATACATTTATATCTTCGCTAAAACTAAAGAAACCTGTGACTGGAAAGGACCTTGGAAAACATCTCAGTGAGTCCAAGCAGTAGAGAGAGCACTAAGAAAATGAGAGGAGACTTAAGTTTTAGTTCTGGATCTAATAATTACAAATGATGCCACTTCAGGCAAGTCATTTAGTACTTCGGGCTGTTTCCCCATCCTTATAATAGGGCAAGGTCCTACTGACATAACAAAGATATTATGAAAATCAAAACAATATAAAATACCCTGTAATTAAAAGGGTTATACAGTGAGGTGTTAGTATACCCTCACTGTTCCAGACAGATGAGAAATAATACCATTTTTAAACACATTTAGGAAGGAAATGCCACTATTTTGTTTAACTATGATTTTTTCAATTAGGAAGATATTTACATATCTACCACCACAAAAAAATTTTAATGAGACAAGGCAAAAATAATTAACATGTATTTACTTACAATTATTTTCTGAGGACTAATCCCCCACCAAAAAAATCTACATTCAATTAATTACATCAGTTTCTAATGAATAGGCATAGTCATTTTTCTCTAGTTATTTCCTTTTATTGTTGACAGTGTGTTTTACCCTTTTAACCACTTCTTCTTTTATCCTTATGTGTTCAACATTTCTGATGATCCAGTAATCATGCCCAAGATCACAATTCTATGTCTTTTCTCTTCTCACTTCCCTTTTAATGTAGAAAATAAGGCTAATGATGGAGGCACCATCAGATTATAGTAAGAAATACTAGGTAGAACATCTTCTAGGTGCAATCACCAATCCAAGGAGTGAATAAAGTTACAATTATTGTTCCTAAATGAAGATGTCAGAGTTGCTGCCTTGTTACAAATCAGGAATCAAGATAACATTAACCCAGAGAAATTCATGAAACAAAAGGTAGTGTTTCCTGTGGTGTTATCACACTGTTACTGCCTTAAGATCCCAACCAGTGTAGTAACTCATTTGGCTGGCCTAAAGTTTTCACGATGGAACTCTGGGGGAGGGGAGATTGTTTTTAAATGTACCACCACTAGGAAAATAAGCATTTGATAGTTCTTACCCATCTACAAGGTAGAGGAAGGTGGAGACAAAGTCATTAAGGAAACAAAATAAGACATTTCATAAGAATGAACAATTTTTTTAAAAGAGTGAACATAAAGATATCATTCTTTTTGCTGACTCTATTGTTTCAAGTCTTTGTGGTGGGTAGGAACAGGAAGACTTTAAAGCAGAGGGAAGGAAAAGGCTTTGCCCTTTTCCTTAAAGTAAGTTAACTCTATTTTAGTTAGCTTTCTGGCTGTTATCTCTTTGCTTCACATCAATAACACTGCAATACCCCATTATCACACCATCTTGAGGAAACAGATACTGCCCTCCTGAACTTTGGCAAGAAGCATAACAGGCATAGCAGCTCAGTACTGACCACAAAGTTTTTGCATAGACCCTCCTCCCAGTAAGGTTAAAGGAAACTACTTAAAAAAAAATTCTCTATGAAATGATAAGCCATTTTCCATGTAGGTAATTTTCATTGTCCATATTTATGTTTCTCTGAATATAATTGTTAGAAACTCCATTTAAAATGCTAGAATGTCTGATATGTGCTTTAAAAAAAGAGGGGGGAAGGAGGGAAGAGGGAGGGAGAGAGAGATGACGGGGAGAATATTGGAGAAGAAAATTCAAGTAAGATGAAATATATTCAGTGGTTAGCTAGCCTTAATAAGCTATTATTTTTATATTCCTAAACTTGCTAAAGATTATTCCAATTTGTAATACCTAAAACAACAAACTTATATTAGGATTTAAAAAAAGTTTTTGATGGAAGGGATATTCAAGTAATTTAATTTACAAAGAATGTTAAGTGAATACTCTGATATTTACACAACTTTCATTCCAAATGTGGAAACTCTATAGATTGGTTTGGGTTTCGGCATCAGATTGCTAGGAATAATCAAACAGATAGATATTATGTGGGTGTTACTTTTAGGGTGCTGTTAAGAGAGCCTCAATCAAAATTTAAATACCTCTACCACCTGCCTGCTGAGATTTTAGACCTTTGTTAACTGTGGACAAATTCACTCCACAATTAGTTGTAAATAGCCATGAGAAAAGTAACAACAGATACCATTTCTAGGTTTAAAAAAGAAGAAAATGCATGTACTTAAATGAATTATAAATATTGATATTGATATGAATTGTAAATATTGATCTGACCAATAAATGGGAAAGAGAGGATAGAGAGATTATGCTCTCCCCAGAACACATTTTGAGTTCTTCTATGGCTGATTGACTAGTGAGAGAGTTCTTTCCCAGTGAAATGGGTATTAATTAAAGTAAATCTTTATGATTGTAAAGTATGAACTGCATACATATTATCTGCAGGAAATTCCTAGACAACTTCCAAACAGGAGGTAGAGATCTTGAGGTCATCTCTAGACTGAATTCTGACCACAGTACTCAGATACGGAGAAGAAATTCTAGAGAATATAAATACAAATAGAAGTCTTACATTTTGGAGGTTGTCTAGACTCACTGATACAAGAGTTTTGCTTGATTAAATGAGTCCTTTTTCCCCTCAAATAAGAAAATTCAATGTACCAAAGCTACGACTCACCTCTAAAGGTCAGCAAACATTGTGAGTACCAAGTGTGATCACAACCCCTGATGTTAGATCTCCATGTTATGGGACAAATTGGCATCCTATCAACTTCTGAACCTAAGCTGGGGCATAATTTCCTGTGGAAACACTGTTGAAGGAACTTCATGTTCTTGGAAGCTCCCTGGATTATAAACTCTGAACTAGAGCTAGCAGTGAGTGTGACTAGACAAAGTTTGAAAGTTCATGCTCCCAGAGAAGTGGTAATGCCTTCAAACCCAGGCAAGGGGCCCCAGCCCTAGTCCTGCACCTTAGAGGGACCCATAAACCAGAAAACCATAAATGATGAATTTGGTAAAAATCACACTGGTACTTCTGTCACTCAGGACCCAGTGCTCAGTGATGACACTGGGCAATTCACAATCCAACACATCTGCTGCTGTGATTCACACCATTTTGGCACTGGAGAAACACTCTGCTACACTACCCTGTGTCCCTGAAAGACAACAATGTTCAAATGAAGAATTGAGGACTGTGGCACTGCTGATATCAGAGATGGACAATGCTTCAGAGTATGAGGAGCATTTGAGCTGGAGAAATAACTAGGTAAGAAAAAAAATTAGCTCATCATAACTTTTTTTCAAATATCATGACCACAACAGATTTTTGAATAGCAAAATATTTGTCATAGAGCAGAGTGTTCATTTTCTTGAACTCTCTACATCCAATATTTACAATTTAGCACAGTTTTTACAACAGTTGCACATGGTATCTGAGGGAAAATTTACAATATTAAACAATTTAATAACATCCTAAATCGGTATATACGTAAGTCTAGATAAAACATATATTAAACACAACACCTATTCTTCACATTGATAGCTACAATTATGAATAGGTTTAGGTTTATAGAAAAAATTTATAATAATTAAATTTCAAAAAACAGTTAAAACTTTCAATTATATTTAAATAAATTTAACTTAAATTTTGATAGTCATTATTTTTATGTTTTGCCTTTGAACTTAGCAGATAATATTGAATATATTTGAAGAAAAATAATTTCTTTGTTGGTTTTGCTTTTGGTTTTTTATGTTTATTTATTTATTTTTTTTATTAGTCATCCATTTTATACACATCAGTGTATACATGTCATTCCCAATCTCCCAATTCATCACACCACCACCGCCACCCACCACTGCCTTCCCACCTTGGTGTCCATATGTTTTTTCTCTACTTCTGTGTCTCAATTTCTGCTCTGCAAACCAGTTCATCTGTACCATTTTCTAGGTTCCACATATGTGCGTTAATATACAATACTTGTTTTTCTCCTTCTGACTTACTTCACTCTGTATGACAGTCTCTAGATGCATCCACGTCTCTACAAATGACCCAATTTCATTCCATTTTATGGCTGAGTAATATTACATTGTATATATGTACCACATCTTCTTTATCCATCAGTCTGTCGATGGGCATTTAGGTTGCTTCCATGTCCTGGCTATTGTAAATAGTGCTGCAGTGAACACTGGGGTGCATGTGTCTTTTTGAATTATGGTTTTCTCTGGGTATATGTCCAGTAGTGGGATTGCTGGGTCATATGGTAATTCTATTTTTAGTTCTTTAAGGATCCTCCATACTTTTCTCCATAGTGGCTGTATCAATTTACACCCTCCAGCATTTTCTCCACACCCTCTCTAGCACTTGTTGCTTGTAGATTTTCTGATGATGCCCATTCTAACTGGTGTGAAGTGATATCTCACTGTAGTTTTGATTTGCATTTCTCTAATAATTAGTGATGTTGAGCAGCTTTTCTTGTGCTTCTGGGCCATTGGTATGTCTTCTTTGGAGAAATGTCTATTTAGGTTTTCTGCCCATTTTTGGATTGGGTTGTTTGGTTTTTTTTAATATTAAGCTGCATGAGCTGATTATATATTTTGGATATTAATCCTTTGTCCAATGATTCCTTTGCAAATATTTTCTCCCATTCTGAGCGTTGTCTTTTCATCTTGTTTATGGTTTCCTTTGCTGTGCAAAATCTTTTAAGTTTCATTAGGTCCCATTTGTTTATTTTTCTTCTTATTTCCATTTCTCTAGGAGGTGGGTCAAAAAAGAATCTTGCTGTGATTTATGTCATAGAGTGTTCTGCCTATGTTTTCCTCTAAGAGTTTTATAGTGTCTGGCCTTACATTTAGCTCTCTAATCCATTTTGAGTTTATTTTTGTGTATGGTGTCAGGGAGTGTTCTAATTTCACTATTTTCTGTTTAGCTGTCCAGTTTTCCCAGCACCACTTATTGAAGAGACTGTCTTTTCTCCATTGTATATTCTTGTCTCCTTTATCAAAGATAAGGTGACCATATGTGCATGGATTTATTTCTGGGCTTTCTATCCTGTTCTATTGACCTATATTTCTGTTTTCGTGCCAGTACCATACTGTCTCAATTACTGTAGCTTTGTAGTATAGTCCGAAGTCAGGGAGCCTGAATCCTCCAGCTCCGTTTTTCTTCCTCAAGATTGCTTTGGCTGTTCATGGTCTTTTGTGTTTCCATACAAATTGTGAAATTTTTTGTTCTAGTTCTGTGAAAAATGCCACTGGTAGTTTGATAAGGACTGCATTGAATCTGTAGATTACTTTGGCTAGTATACTCATTTTCGCAATGTTGATTCTTCCAATATAAGAGCACAGTATATCTCTCCATCTGTTTGTATCATCTTTAATTTCTTTCATCAGTGTCTTATAGTTTTCTGCATACAGTTCTTTTGTCTCCGTAGGTAGGTTTATTCCTAGGTATTGTATTCTTTTGGTTGCAATGGTAAATGGGAGTGTTTCCTTAATTTCTCTTTCAGATTTTTCATTATTGGTGTATAGGGATGCAAGAGATTTCTGTGCATTAATTTTGTATCCTGCAACTTTACCAAATTCATTGATTAGCTCTAGTAGTTTTCTGGTGGCATTTAGGATTCTCTATGTATAGTATCATGTCATCTGCAAACAGTGACAGTTTTACTTTTTCTTTTCCAATTTGTATTCCTTTTATTTCTTTTTCCTCTCTGATTGTCATGGCTAGGACTTTCAAAACTATGTTGAATAAGAGTGGTGAGAGTTGACATCCTTGTCTTCTTCCTGATCTTAGTGGAAATACTTTCACCATTGAGAATGATGTTTGCTGTGGGTTTGTCATATATGGCCTTTATTATGTTGAGGTAGGTTCCCTCTATGCCCACTTTCTGGAGAGTTTTTATCATAAATGGGTGTTGAATTTTGTCAAAAGCTCTTTCTGCATCTATTGAGATGATCATATGGTTTTTATTCTTCAGTTTGTTAATATGGTGTATCACATTGACTGATTTGCGTATACTGAAGAATCCTTGCATCTCTGGGATAAATCCCACTTGATCATGGTGTATGATCCTTTTAATGTGTTGTTGGATTCTGTTTGCTAGTATTTTGTTGAGAATTTTTGCATCTATATTCATCAGTGATATTGGTCTGTAATTTTCTTTTTTTGTAGTATCTTTGCCTGGTTTTGGTATCAGGGTGACGGTGGCCTCATAGAATGAGTTTGGGAGTGTTCCTTCCTCTGCAATTTTTTGGAGTTTGAGAAGGATGGGTGTTAGCTCTTCTCTAAATGTTTGATAGAATTCACCTGTGAAGCCATCTGGTCCTGGACTTTTGTTTGTGGGAAGATTTTTAATCACAGTTTCAATTTCATTACTTGTGATTGGTCTGTTCATATCTTCTACTTCTTCCTGGTTCAGTCTTGGGAGGTTATACCTTTCTATGAATTTGTCCATTTCTTCCAGGTTGTCCATCTGATTGGCATAGAGTTGCTTGTAGCAGTCTCTTAGGATGCTTTGTATTTCTGCGGTGTCTGTTGTAACTTCTCCATTTTCATTTCTACTTTTATTGATTTGAGTCCTCTCCCTCTTTTTCTTGATGAGTCTGGCTAATGGTTTATCAATTTTGTTTATCTTCTCAAAGAACCAGATTTTAGTTTTATTGATCTTTGCTACTGCTTTCTTTGTTTCTATATCATTTATTTCTGCTCTGATCTTTATGATTTCTTTCCTTCTGCTAACTTTGGGTTTTGTTTGTCCTTCTTTCTCTAGTTCCTTTAGGTGTAAGGTTAGATTGTTTATTTAAGATTTTTCTTGTTTCTTAAGGTAGGCTTGTATAGCTATAAACTTCCCTCTTAGAACGGCTTTTGCTGCATCCCATAGGTTTTGGATCGTCGTGTTTTCATTGTCATTTGTCTCTAGGTATTTTTTGATTTCTTCAGTGATCTCTTGGATATTTAGTAATGTATTGTTTAGCCTCTGTGTGTTTGTGTTTTTTACATTTTTCCCCCTGTAACTGATTTCTAATCTCATAGCATTGTGGCCAGAAAAGATGCTTGATATTATTTCAATTTTCTTAAATTTACTGAGGCTTGATTTGTGACCCAAGTTGTGATCTATCCTAGAGAACGTTCTGTGCCCACTTGAGAAGAAAGTGCAATCTGCTGTTTTTGGATGGAATGTCCTATAAATATCAGTTAAATCTATCTGGTCTATCGTGTCATTTAAAGCTTGTGTTTCCTTATTAATTTTCTGTTTGGATGATCTGTCCATTGGTGTAAGTGAGGTGTTAAAGTCCCTCACTATTACTGTGCTACTGTCAATTTCCTCTTTTATAGCTGTTAGCAGTTGCCTTATGTATTGAGGTGCTCCTATGTTGGGTGCATATATATTTATAATTGTTATATCTTCTCCTTGGATTGATCCCTTGATCATTACATAGTGTCCTTCCTTGTCTCTTGTAACATTCCTTATTTTAGAGTCTATTTTATCTGATATGAGTGTTGCTACTCCAGCTTTCTTTTGATTTCCATTTGCATGGAATATCTTTTTCCATCCCTTCACTTTCAGTCTGTATGTGTCCCTAGGCCTGAAGTGGGTCTCTTGTAGACAGCATATATATGGGTCTTGTTTTTTGTTTGTTTGTTTGGTTGGTTTTGGTTTTCTTGCGGTACGCAGTCCTCTCACTGCTGTCGCCTCTCCCATTGCAGAGCACAGGCTCCAGACGCGCAGGCTCAGCGGCCATGGCTCACGGGCCCAGCTGCTCCGCGGCATGGGGGATCCTCCCGGACTGGGGCACGAACCCATGTCCCCTGCATCGGCAGGCAGACCCTCAACCACTGTGCCACCAGGGAAGACCTGGGTCTTGTTTTTGTATCCATCCACAAAGACATTTTGTGTCTTTTGGTTGGAGCATTTAATCCATTCATGTTTAAGGTAATCATCAATATATATGTTCCTATGACCTTTTTCTTAATTGTTTTGGATTTGTTTTTGTAGGTCCTTTTCTAGAAGATAAATAATTTCTTGAAGACATTGTTTGTAAACTTTTTTACATTTACTTTAATTTAAACTTTCTGTATAAAAGGTATTCACAGTTTGTATATATTTTGTGGCAGTTTAAAAAATTGGCCTCAATTTTTTTACACACCTCCCATACAGAGTTCAGGGGGGTTGTCCATATAGTACTCTGAGTAATCTTGAAACTTCTTCAGCCAATGAAGTAAAGTAGAAGTGACACTATATGGCTCTTAAGTCTATATCAAAAAGGCCATTCAGGTTCTGCCTTGTTCACTAGAACACTCACTCCTGAAGCCCTTAGCCACCATTTAAAAAGTCCAACTATCCTGAGGCTGCCATACTGTAAGGAAGCCTAAACCACAAAGAGAGACCACATAATAGGCATTCCAGTTAATAGGCCCAACTAAACCCAGTCTTCAAGTATCCCCAGCCCAGGCACCAGACATGTGAGTGAAGAAACCTACAGATGACTCTGGACCCTGTCTAGTAAAGTCTCCCCCAGCTCTTCAAGTCTTGCCAGCAGAGACCTCAGACATCATGAACCAAAGATAAGCCATCTCTGCTATACCCTGCCCAAATTCCTGACCCAGAGAATCCATAATGACAATAAAGTAGTTGTCACTTTATGCCACAAAATTTTGGTATGGTTTGTTATGCACAAATAGATAACTAGAACGTTTTGACTACAGTTACATTTTATTTTTTAACTTAGATTACTGAAGATGATTATTAGTTAAACTAGTGATAGAAATTGTAAAAGTGGAGGGAAGGAAAAAATGTTTAAGAGACAAAAGCAGAAAGAAGGACTTGCAGTTTTGGCAGCATGAGGGATTCAGCAATGCCTCTCTGTAATAAAACACATAAATGCTTCAAGGAAGAATGAATAGATATATTTTTCCATATTCTTGCCAGTTAAGTACAATTGAAAACTCTGGACACTGTATATAAAAAAATAAGAAGATTCTAAAAGATGGAGAGAAAAAGGCAGATGGGCTAGTGACCTAGAGACCCTAGAAAAGACACAGTGATGAGTTCTCTAGGATTTATTTTTGCCTTATACATCCCAGACTTGGAGGAAGCTGGCTCTCACTCCCACCCAGCAGTAACAAGCAGTGTTGCTCCCTTGGGTATCAATGGGGACTGAGTGGGGAACCAGGACTTTCATTGCCACCTGGCAGTAATGGGGCAGCACATCCCTTCCACAGTAGTGTCAGAGGAAGCTGGCTAAAAGAGAAGTAAATTAAGATACAGAGCCCCATAACATAATAACCAAAATGTCCAAGTTTTGACCAAAAATCCACCATACATATAACCTAAGATCACAAACTGAATGACAAAAGATAATCAATAGACACCAACACAGAGATTCTAGTTTAACTCTAGTTTAAATTCTACCTTAGTTTCTAGTAAAAATTCTAATTTAAATATGTAAATATATTTAAATTAATCATGTGAATCAGTCTTTGAGAGTTCTAATTATTATGAAAGTATGGGTAAGCTGTTAAAATATGTTACGGTTTCCTTTACAAAATTATTTCTCTTTCATATGAAAGAAGTCCCAAGGTAGGAAGTCCTGTGCAGGCACAAAGTTTTTATGGGTGTCAGGGATCCGGGTTTCTTCCATTTTGCTGCTTGGCTTTACTTACATGTCTTCCCGCGTTCCAAAATGACTGCTCAAGCTCCAGCCATTTCACTCAAAATTTAAGCAGCAGGATAGAGAAGGGAGGAAAAGGGGGAACAGCTTTCATTTCTCAAGAGATTTCCCTGAAGTCCCATCAGTTCATTAATGTATATCTCTTTGGTCAGAACTATATGCAAAACTGCAACTTGCTGCAATGTAGTCATCTTTCGGCTACATTGTGCTCAGTAGAAAATTGGGGCTCTGTTTATTTGAGAGAAAGGAGAATGGGTATGTGGTCAGCAATTAGCAGTCTACTCGAGATTCAGACTGGAGAAAAGGTGGGACTATAGACAGTCTCCAAAGGATGAAATGAGGAAGAAAAGTAAAAAAAGAAAAGAATGGAAAAGAAAAGGAATAGATACCCCTCCTACATTAAGGAGAAGGATAACATCATAAGTGAGTTTCTATTTAGGAATGGTAGGCAGTGTCTAATTAGTATAATACTTACTATTAATACTAACAGCTAAAGAAATTTTTTTAATGGTTTCAAAGTGAAAATATATTTCTTCCTTCTATAATGTATTCTTTGTTTATTTATCTCTTAATAAGCAAGGAAATTAATTCCTCCAGAGTTACTAAACTTTTCCTTTCTGTTAAACATATAGGCACCATTTATTTGATTTACTTGGATAAATGCTTGTGAACCACTGTTTAAATTACACAGTTATTGGACTTCCCTGGTGGCACAGTGGTTAAGACTCCACCTGCCAATGCAGAGCACATGGGTTCAAGCCCTGGTCCGGGAAGATCCCACATGCCACAGAGCAACTAAGCCCGTGTGCCACAACTACTGAGCCTGCACTCTAGAGCCCACGAACCACAACTACTGAGCCTGTGTGCCACAACTACTGAAGCCCACACGCCTAGAGCCTGAGCTCCACAACAAGAGAAGCCACCGCAATGAGAAGCCTGCGTACCGCCATGAACAGTAGTCCCCACTCGCTGCAACTAGAGAAAGCCCATGTGCAGCAATGAAGACCCAATGCAGCCAAAAAAATTTAAAAAATTTAAAAATAAATAAATTACATAGTTATTTTAATTGTGGTTATTATAAAAATTAATGATGGTTAAAAATGCATTCTGGGGAGAGAGAGTGGGGGGTGGGGTGGGAATGGTTATGAAAGAACAACAGGAAGGAACTTTGTGGTGATGGAACTGCTTTGAATCTTTACTGTGGTGGTGGATGCATGAAACCACATGTGATAAAACTGCATAGAACCTAATATACGCGCACGCACGTGTAAAAGTAAAACTGGGAAGATGTGAAGAAAATGGGCGGATTGTATGAATGCCAATATTCTGGTTGTGTGTACCAAAGTTTTGAAAGTTGTTATCTTTAGGGGGTACACAGTATCTCCTTGTATTATATCCTACAACTTCATGTGAATATACACTTATCACAAACTTTAAAATTTAATTTAAAAAATATCTGTTGATGAAAATGATTCAATGCATATTCATTGCTTATTTTCTTAAGGAAAAAAATTGAGAAGCTTTCCTTTTTATTCTCTTAATGGCGTAATTTTATTAAGAGAAGTTCTCAACTTTAATGATAAACTATCTATCAATCTCTTTATGATCAGTGATTTTTCTGTCCAGTTTAAGAAATGTTTGCCTTCCCCAGATCATAAGGATGTTCTCTCATGTTATCTTCTAGTAGCGTTGTTGTTTTACCTAAGTCTACAATCTATGTGAAATTGATGTTTGGGTATACATAGCTAGGAGTCAAGACACACTGTGGTCTTATGAATATCCAATTGACCCAGCATAATTTATTGATAAGCTCACACTTCCTCACTGCACTGCAGTATCACTTTTGTCATAAATCAAAAGACTATATATGTGTCGGTTTGTTTCTGGCCTCTGTTCTTTTTTATTGGTCTATTTGTCTATCTTAGAGCCAAAGCTGTACCATTTTATCCTAATAATGAGTTTATCTCAATAATAAGAGGTGATATATGGTAGGTATAGGCCCTCCAACTTTGTTCTTCTTCAAGACTCTCTTGGCTATTCTTGGCCTTTTGCAATTACATATACAGTTTACCCTTGAACAACGAGGGAGTTGGGAGTGCCAACCCCTACCCAGTCGAAAATCCACAGATCATCTAGTAACTTAGTATTTACTATCGAAAAAAATCTACATGGGCTTCCCTGGTGGCGCAGTGGTTAAGAGTCTGCCTGCCGATGCAGGGGACACGGGTTCGTGCCCCGGTCTGCGAAGATCCCACATGCCGCGGAGCGGCTGGGCCCGTGAGCCATGGCCGCTGAGCCTGCGCGTCTGGAGCCTGTGCTCCGCAACGGGAAAGGCCACAACAGAGAGAGGCGTGGTATCGCAAAAAAAAAAAAAAAAAAAAAAAAAAACTACATGTAAGGGGACCCACACAGCTCAAAGCCATGTTATTCAATGGTCAACTGTAAATTTGAAATCAGCGTGCCAATTTTTACCACAAAATGTCAGTTTTTACTGGGACTGCACTGAATCTATACATCAATTTGGAAGAAGTAATATGTTTTCATTAAAAGTCTTCCTAGCCTGAATTTGGTGCAGCCCTCCATTTATTTAGGTTTTCTTTAATTCCTCTCAGAAATAGTATATAGTTTGATATGAAGAGATCTTGCACTATTTTAGATTTATTCATAGGTATTTAATTTTTTATATTATTATAAATTTTATCACCTAAAATTTTTTATTTTCTAATTTATTATTGCTATAATATAGGAATACAATTGAGTTTTATATACTGACCCTGTATTTATCCTTTCCATTGCTCTTAATTTATTCCTGCATTTCTGTGCTTCCATCTGGGATCATTTTTCCTTCAGCCTGAATAACTCCCTTTAACAATTCTTTGTGAGGGTCTGTAACAAAAAAGTTTTTTTCTCAATTTTCATTTTCTAAACACATTTGTATCTTCATTTTGAAGTCTATTTTGCTGGGTACAGATTTCTAGGTTAACTTCTTTTAAAACATTATTCCACTTTTCATGGATTTCCTTATTTCTGTTAAGAAGTCAGGTGTGAGTCTTATTATTGCTCTTTTGAAAGTAATATGTCCTTTTTAAACTATATTTTTGGTAGATTTGTAGAGGAGGGAATGTTGGGTGTGCAGCTTGATAAAGGGAGTTGATTCCAGTCTTCAAGATGTAGGGCCTCTCTCTTCCTCCTAGTTGTCAAAAGCCATCCAGGGCCCTGTCCTATCTTTTTAACAAAAGTGCCTACATGACTGTCCCTGCCTTCTTTAGGAGCCAGTTCTTCTTCGATCCACTGCTTGCACATGGAAGCAAGGTTGAGAGGCTGACCTATCTGACTCTTCCTACAGTGGTAACTCAATCAATAACTCAATTGTCCAAGGGCCCTACAGATATCAATAGCTTCTTTCTGTGTGCTTAGAACACCCCCAAGAGCCACTCTTACTTCTATATTAAGCCTCTGCTTATGCAACTTTTCTTTGTCCAACTATATTCCAGTCCCATTGGCCTTCTTTTTTTCAAAGATTGTTATAATGTCTGGTCCATTGAGAGCACTCCTTCATGTTTTTCAATATCAACGTATGTGCATGGATGCATATGAGAGGGTGTATTCATCTAACTTTCCTGTACTTTTTAGAGATTTTCTAAAAAGGGGAGGAGTCAGGAGAGGCTAGAACTTGTTCTCAGTCTGCCATCTTGATTCAACCTCTGGGTTAAATTTCTAAGCACATATTGAACTCTTTTAGTACCAAACACAGAGAACTACTAGTATCATATGATCTTTTTTGGAAATCTCTGCTTCTGAGGTGATATCATATTAAGCTATTTCAATTTAAGACTCAATCCCCATGTTGAAATTGGCATCTGCATGACACATGTGAATAAGTTTCATTTTCATTCCTCAAAATTATCTTCCAGATTTTAATATCTCAAAAGACCTGAGAGTTCCGTATTACAGAGATTCCTAAAAACATATCACAACAAAAATATAAATAATATTTTTGCTCAACTATAACAAAAAAGAGTATTTAAAAAATATGTAAAGTGCTAAAATTCAAAAATAAGAAAAAGCAACTCAGTAATCTTGAAATGTTATTTCCCTACACTCAACCCTGAAATTACTTCAATCAACAGGCTCTTTTGCCAACACTAATAAATTCATTAATAACTTATCATTGATTTACCACTGATTGAGAATTAAAGAGTAAAATGCAAACTTGGAAATCTAAAATGGTCTCCAATTGCTTGTACAATAGAAATTTTATATAAATAAATGCAATCCTGAAATCATATAAACACTAAATATTCATAGCAGCTAAATCTAAAGAGTTCAACAAAACAATCTTTTTAAAAATATTTAATGCATATCTAACAGTCCTAGGCACTGTTCTAGGCAGGGGATACAAACAGTGAACAAAACAGACAAAACCCTCTGTTTTGTGGAGCTTATATTCTGGTAAATGCATATAATTTGAATAATATGAACATGGCCTTTTCCTACAGAAATTACTAAAAAGGTAGATAAATCTTTTATGCCCAAACACAAATATAGATAGCTCTTATAGCACTCCATCACACAATCACATAAAAAGATTTTGAGAACGTTTATAACACAGAGATACATTTAGCCACTGACTTCAAAACAACAGAATATCAACATCTTGTCAGAGAATGTGAGCAAGGTCAGGTACCCTAAAATTTATCTGCCTAAGCGATTCACTTGGAAAAGAAGGTATTAGCTAGGTTTTGGTAAGGGTATTAGACGTTAGGTAACTCTTAACAGATCTTAATTTATATCCCCAACCAAGCAATTGAAATAATCCAGATATCAGGACTGTGCAGATTGACAAAAACAGTGAGTCTAGCAGGAACAAGATTTTGATACCCTAGAGTTGTACTATCCAATACACTAAATACGAGTCATGCGTGGTTAACTTTGAATTAATTAAAATTTTAAAAGTCAGCTCCTCAGTCACATTAGCTGCACGTCAAGTGCGCAGTAGCCACATATAGCCTGTAGCTGCAATACTGAACAGTGTACATACAGAACATTTCCCATGCTTCAGAAAGTTCTATTGGACAGTGCTGTTCTAGGGAATCAGAAGAGGCACACGACTCCTGGGAAAAAAACAAAACTTTCTAAAGAGGGCTACAAAAAGTGGCAATTTAAGGAATTCCTTGGCAGTCCAGTGGTTAGGACTTGGCATGCTCAATGGCAGGGGTCTGGGTTTGATCCCTGGTCAGGGAATCGGGGAACTAAGATCCCTCAAGCCCCGCGGGGCAGCCCAGAAGAAAAAAAAAGAAGTGGCGATTTATAATAATAGCAAAAAATAAGTTTTCTTCTCTGTCCCTTGGCTATTTTTTAAATTTAAATAAGTTCTCAGTGTGACTGCCAGTGTGATTTCCTCCCTAAGATTATCCTTTAGAAAAGGATTCTCAGACCTCCCTGGTGGCACAGTGGTTAAGAATCCGCCTGCCAGTGCAGGGGACGTGGGTTCGAGCCCTGATCTGGGAAGATCCCACATCCTGCGGAGCAACTAAGCCCGTGCGCCACAACTACTGAGACTGCGCTCTAGAGCCCGCAAGCCACAACTACTGAGCCTGAGAGCCAAAGCTACTGAGGCCTGCGCTCCTGGAGCCCGTGCTCCACCACAAGAAAAAAGCCACCGCAATGAGAAGCCTGCGCACTGCAACGAAGAGTAGCCCCCGCTCGGCGTAACTAGAGAAAGCCCATGCGCAGCAACGAAGACCAAACGCAGCCAAAAAAAAAAAAAAAAAAAAAAAAAATCCTCCTGCCAATGTAGGGGACACGGGTTCGAGTCCAGGTCCAGGAAGATCCTACATGCTGCGGAGTAACTAAGCTCTGTCGCCACAACTACTGGGCCTGCAATCTAGAGCCCGCGAGCCACAACTACTGAGCCTGTGTGCCACAAGTACTGAAGCCCGCGTGCCTAGAGCCCATGCTCCGCAACAAGAGAAGCCACCGCAATGAGAAACCCACGCATGGCAAGGAAGAGTAGCCCCCGCTCCCCGGCTTGCTGCAACTAGAGAAAGCCCCCACGCAGCCTAGGGCCAATGCAGCCAAATAAATAAATAATAAATTTTTAAATAAATAAAACGAGCTCTCTAAAAATGGGCTCATACTTTAAAAAAAAGAGAGAGAGAGAGAGAAAGAAAAGGATTCTCACCGTTAGAATCCGGAGTGAAAAAGATACGCAATTCTAGTTGCAGCCTCTGAGGCTTCCCTCTATCAAGGAAGGGCTCTGCCCTCTGGGCCGCGAAGTCTGTGCACACTGGGCATTGGGCTGGACTCCTACTGCCACTCAGCGGAGAGAAGAGACAAGGGCTCCTTTGCCAGTTTGGCGGTTGCCGAGCGACGGAGAGAGTGCCGGGCCTGGCCTAAGGAGGAGGGCTCAGACTGAAAGATGCTGAGGGATCTGTAACAACGCCGCCTTCTATTGGCTGAAGAGCGCTCGGCCATTGCCATGAGCCAATGATCAGATGCATACGGATGACGTCAGACGCCATGCGACTCCTCCCACCCACTCTCTAGAGACGCGTCTAGAGACCACCGAAACCCACCTCAAGCCCTTTGGTGGGGACGTCTGTATTACCGCATGTTTACCTCGCAGCTCGCGCTGCTGCAGGTGTTCTTCCTGATGGTCCCCGAGGAGGTCCGGCCTCAGCCGTCTCCGTCCCCGTCTGGGGCAGTGTCCACCCAATCGGACCTGGGGCCAAGGACGCAGGGCGAGACCCTTCAATCCTCCTCGGAGGTGCCTGGCGTCTCTACAGTGAGTCCTACTGTCGTGACTCCCTCGGCGCCTGGGAATAGGACCGTGGATCTCTTCCCAGGTGAGGGGAGAGGATGCGGGGTTGGAAACTGCTGACTTAGATCCAAATTCTGTGAATAAAGTGAATTCCCATAAAGTAAGGAGTGGGGCTGTTGGAAGAAGGGGAATTAACACTTGGAAGAGTTTGGGGATCCGCACCCCATTTGCTCTGCTTTATGTTGTACTTTTATAGTCTTACCGATTTGTGTCTGTGACTTGACTCCCGGTGCCTGCGATATGAATTGCTGCTGCGACAGGGACTGCTATCTTCTCCATCCCAGGACAGTTTTCTCCTTCTGTCTTCCAGGCAGCGTGAGGTGAGCTGCGATGCTCAGGTTGAATCCTAAAGGGGATTGGGGCTGTAGAATAAGTAACATTTGGAAGTAGGGTTAGCCTTCGTGCCTCCCACCCCCACTTCCACTCCTGGGGATGGAACTACCTTGGTTTTTCCCAGGAGAGCCGTTCCTCTTCTGGTGCTCTAGAGCAGGGCTGGCCAATAGAATAGAATCTTCGTATTGTCCTGTGGCTGCCCAAGGAGTCCTCTCTTTGGCATCTGACTGATACCGGTGGGGCACCCTTCTTTGGACCTAATCCTCATTCTAAATGTATCTATTCTCCCTCCTGTTTCCTCAGGTCTTTAAGTTGGGTGTGTGTAGACAACTCTCTTATCTTCCGAAGTAATTCCCCGTTTCCTTCAAGAGTTTTCATGGATTCAAATGGAATTAAGCAGTTTTGTGTCCATGTGAACAACTGTGAGTAGAAATATGTTGGCTATTCCTATTGCCTAACATTTACTGAGGGTTAGCTTAGTCTCCGACGTTTTTTTCCTTTTCTTTGTTTTTTAAACTTTTTTCCCCCTATGGATCTCTATCATGCTCCCTCTCCTTCCACCTGTCCCCGTGCCCCTTCTGTTTTCTCTTATTAGTGAACATTGGCAATCTCTTTTGCCCTCTTGGCTGTGGATCAGAAAGCCCATACAGAACTTTAATTTCAGTCAGCCCTCTTAGCTCAGAGGGTTACAGATAGACTATATCTCCCACTTGCTACAATCTCCATGAAGGGGCTCACTGAATCCCCAGTGCCTGACATAAGAGGCACCAAATAATACGTGAATGAATGTCTTTGACAAATGAGTCTACATCAACCTTGTTTTTATTTTATGAGGCAACAATATAGGGGAAAGAGCATTTGACTTGGGTCTCAGCCCTTCATTTACTTACCAGCTGCACAGACTTGAACAAATTTCCAGGCTCATTTCTTCAACTGCAGAATGAGAAATAATATCACTAATTCTGAATGTGAAAGTGCTCTATAACTGTAGAGTGCAATAAAAATGAAAGGTAGTTTTTATTAAGGTTTTTAAATAGAATTCGATGGCTTCTGGGGTGGCGCGGTGGTTAAGAATCCGCCTGCCAATGCAGGGGACACAGGTTCGAGCCCTGGTCTGGGAAGATCCCACATGCTGTGGAGCAACTAAGCCTGTGTGCCACAACTACTGAGCCTGCATGCCACAACTGCTGAAGCCCATGCACCTAGGGCCCGTGCTCCACAGCAGGATAGGCCACCGCAGTGAGAGGCCTGTGCACCACAGGGAAGAGTGGCCCCCGCTCGCCGCAACTCGAGAAAAGCCCAGCAGCGAAGCAGGCAGCAAATACCCAATGCAGCCTAAATAAATAATTAAATAGACTTAAAAATTTGTTGGTGATGAGTATAACATTTTTAAAGATGTACATCTAATATATCTTTTTTTAACTTATTGTCTAAGAAGCAAGATAATGTTCTCAGATAAAATAGACTTAAATGTCCCTTACACTCTGGAAGTCAGCTCATCCTGGTTTCATCTGTTAGACAATAAATTGCAAAACTATATTTGTTTCACAAAGCAACCAAGTTCGGGTTTGAGGGGACTTGAATGTGGAAGCAGTTATCAGGAGGCTTGCAGCCATTCAGGTTGTGAGAAGGTAAAGGGAGCAAGGCAAATGCTGCATTTTAAAGTAAGGCTGCAGCTGCCCCATCCTTTCCAAATCTCCCATTGCCTTCTAATTCTAGCCTCATGAAAATGCTCGAGGGATATCGCAGTAGCGTCCAACTGGTGCTGCCTGCTTTTAATCCCCTCCTGCTTCCCACGCCATACTGTTTCCAGACCAGTGTTTCTGAACTTTCTTTCCCCAGCAACACCTGAGTCACTCCTTTAGAACTTATATGATACTTTAAATTGTTATCATTTTATATGAATGTTGTGTCTCCCCAGGTAAATTGTCGGCACGTAGAAAGGATGGACCATATCTTTGCCCATAGTGCTTAATATTTGCTGATAATAATCATCAGTTACAGACATTGTTAGAGGCTGTACAACATGATGGAGTGGGAAAAATCCTAGACCAGGAATCGGGAGATCTGTGATCTACTCCTGGCTCTGCCAGATGGCTCTGTGGCCTTTTGCAACTCATTTACCTCTTAGGATCCAAATTTCCTAATGGAATTGGACCAGATGATCTCTGGGCTTCCTTCCACATCTGAAATTGTATCAGTCTAAGTCTAAATACCTTTAAGCCCTGTTGGGTATAATATACCATATATGATGGTAGAAATTTTAGGTAGAAATTCTATTTTTCCTTAGCCTGTGCTTCTTATCTGCATTATTCCTGCTTACCATCACTACCACCAATATCCCTGCACTACAGTGAGAGACAAAATGTTCTCTTACTCTTTTAAGCCATGAAAAAATATTCAGATGGATATTTTCCATCTCAACATACCTTTTTTTTTTTTTCCTGCGGTACGCAGTCCTCTCTCACTGTTGTGGCCTCTCCCGTTGCGGAGCACAGGCTCCGGACACGCAGGCCCAGCGGCCATGGCTCACGGGCCCAGCCGCTCTGCGGCATGTGGGATCTTCCCAGACCGGGGCACGAACCCGTGTCCCCTGCATCGGCAGGCGGACTCTCAACCACTGCGCCACCAGGGAAGCCCGTCAACGTGCCTTCTTTCTTAGCTTAATTTTTCTTTCATTTATAAAGATAGAAATAACTACATTTTTTAATGAGGTAAGTATTTCTTCCATGTGGTTTTCAGGGATGAGTTCTGAAGGAAATATTAAACAGCTCCTGGAAGCTTTAAAATGTGAACATTTCGGATCAGAGATGGAAGAAGGTGGTCTGCAGACCAGCAGCACTAGCGTCACCTGTTCCAGAGCAAGGCTTTTCAATCCTAATATGCACCCACATCACCTGGAGGTCTTGTTAACATGCACATTCTGATTCAGTAGGTCTGGTGCACGGCTTAAGATTCTGAATTTCTGACAACATCCCAGGTAATGCTGGGGCTGCTAGTCTGTGCACCACACTTTGAGTAATAAAGATCTAGGAGACAGATAGAAAGTGAGTAGCCTGAAAGGCCCCAGAATTGAGTTATCTTCATTTCGTGTTCCGTTAGAAAACTGAAAAGTCAAATGATTAGGACTTTGTGATCACAGAGGATAATAAAGGTCAAGCTTATGTTATGTGGCATCTTCATTAGCTTTTGGTGATACATGTCTTGATTTCCTTTTGAATCTGTCCAAATGACCATAATTATGAAGAAAGAAAGAAACTAGTATGGGCCAAATTTCTGCTACATCCCTTTTTCAAGTTAGCAGAAAACTTGGGTGGTAAAGCAGAGTGATCATTACAGGCCACCCTCTGGGCAGGGGAGAATGTCAGAGGCCTTTACCTACATCTCTCTCCTGGTTCTGAAGTGCCATAAGGAGATGGCTGCAGGAGCTTGGATAGATTTATACATTGCTATAATATAAATTACAGAATTGTTAGAGAAAATACCCATTGGGTGTATTTGAAAAATCTTCAATGTAGAAATTATAAGGTGAAAGGAATAAAATACGACAAATCCATATACTTGAGAGATGGAAACCTTATTATGAGGACTGGTTAGTTGAAGTTTACAGGAGATTGGAAGACTTGGAGAGGACAAGTCAAATATTGTCTCCAACTCTGCCATCTTCCTATGGAAACGGTACCATTTTGTTGTACTAGAGACTCCTCTGGTATGGGACAAATGTGTGCATTACTGAGACTCCTATTTTCATCACAAATTGCTAATCATACACATTCCTGGCATCAGAGACATGGAACTGACTGGCATTCATTGGTCATATTCTTATCTCAGATCTTAATACTAAAACAATAATTCAGTTAACAAATTACAAATAAATTATTAGGTGATAGAAATCAAAATTGTTATTATCTCTGAAGATGGCGTATTGATTGGGAACCTGGGAAAATGTTCTGAGTGGTAGTAATAAAAGTATATAAATGTTTTAAAATTCTTTGAGTTTATGCTTAAGATTAGTGCATTTGCATACTTTACTGTGTATATTTTAAGCCTCAATAAAAATATTTTTAAAGATTAGTTTCTTGGTATGCCAGATACTTAAAAATGATTTTATTTTATCTAAACCCCTTTTCTTTTTAAAAATATTTTAGCAAAATTAACCTATTTCCAGAAGCTCCAAAAGGTCAATGCAACCAGCTTCCAGGCCCTGGCTACAGAGTTTGGAGGTGAATCATTCACTTCAACATTCCAAACCCAGTCACCACCACCTTTTTACAGGGTGAGCCTACGGAAGGGGGAGGGATCGTTTGGTTTGGTTTTTGCCCGCATACTGACAATTGACCAGGTATCTTTGAGATACCCACCTGCAACTAGGTAAGCCACTGTCAGCTCTTTTGGAGGGTAGTATTGTCCATGTTAACAACCTATTGAGTTAACTTTTGTTTCTGCTTATTCTTTTCTGGTGGAGTTCAGTCCAATCTCACTGTGAATAAATTTCTGCTATACTTTGTTTAGGCTGGGGACCCCATTCTGACTTACTTCCCCAAGTGGTCTGTAATAGGCTTGCTGAGGCAGCCTGCAGGAGTTGGAGCTGGGGGACTCTGTGCTGAGAGCAATCCTGCAGGTGAGCCTGGAGTACAAGCGCCAGCCTTTTTGTTCAGTTTAAAATAGGCTTTCTCATGTACCACTCCCTTAATTCTAAGGTTTCCTGGAGAGTAAAAGTACAACCTGTGCTCGTTTCTTCAAGAATCTGGCAGATAGCTGTACCTTGGATCCCACCCTCAACGCTGCCTCTTATCATAACTTCACCGTCTTGAAGGTGGGTGTCCGTTCTCTCCCCACTGTCACCACTGTGGACTTAAAAAGTTATCATGCTTCCCACAAGCACTGAACTGGAAGTCAGGATGCCCAAGAGCTATGTAGAAGGCAGAGGGCCTAAAAGCCCTGTCATCTGAAGAAAGATGAAAGAAGTAGGGATAGATAGGATAAGAGGTTCTCACCTTTCTGGCTAGTGGAATTTGCTAGGGGAGGTAGGATGGGGTGACATCTCACTATTTCACCAAAACGTCTTGCTTTTGCTGTTTGTTAGAGCTCTACTCAGAGTAAGTGGGCATCACAGTCCATCCAACCTCCGCTGAGCCCTGCTTCTGGCATTTTAGTGTAAGGAAGAGTCAGGTAGAAAAAAAATGTTGATTTTTTTTTCCCCCAAATGAGAAACCACAAGCTCCTGCAGATTTTATGTTAAGATATATGCACACTCATGTCCTTGCTGTTCTCTTATACTAGGTTCCAAGAGGTTTGAGTGATCTGCAGAATACGAAGGTATGATGCTTTTTATCAGGAAAAACGAAAGAGAATATTTGGTCCCTTTACATCTGAGGCAGTCTCACTCTAGATTGTAATGGTGAAAGAGAATATGTGCGTGATGCATCAGACTGTTCAAGTATGAGTCTAAAAGAGTGTTTTTCTTTTTGTTCTATATAATTAATAAGCATCATGTGAAATAAGAATCATAAGGTATTAGGTAAGTCTGAGAAACTTCCGGTTAAATAAAGTTAAACATTATATTTAGGATGGGCTACTTGAAGTCTTTAATATGCTAGAGGGTCTTCTTAATCTCTAAGGGGGAAGTGCCAGATATAGTATTCCTAAAACTTATTTGACCATGGAACCTTTATTTTATATCTAATAGAAGTAACGTTCCAAAAAATATGTTTTGAGAAGTGCTGAATTAGAATGACTTTTGAACTTAAGCTGTAGACTGGCAATGGAAGGAGAGAGGAAGGTGATAGTCAAAAAGGAAAAATACTCATTTCAGCATAACATGTAACTAGAAGAAAAAGTGCTGCTTTCAATTTTAATTGATTTGCCTCTTTCCCTTGCTAGTTCCAGGTGCCTGTAACACCTGTCTCACAGGCTGACTCTCCTCTGTTGGCTGGAAACACTTGTCAGAATGTTGTTTCCCAGGTAGGGATGCTGACCTCAGATTCTGGACTGATGTATGTTGATCAGCATTAGCAGAGGTGCTTCATCTTCCATTAAGTACCAAACCAACCCCACGTGAATTTTTGAGCATTACCTGAAACTTAACACATTAATGACTGAGCCCATCACCTTCCTCCCGACGTGTTTCAGTTGTTTCCATTGCTGCCGTCCTCCGGCATTTCACATCCAGAACATTAAGATTATTTCTGGTTCCTCTTTCTTTGCCCATGTGCAGTCTGTTATGGTTTTTACTGACCACAGTTTCTTTTATTGACAAAGTCAGTATCATCTGAACCTCTGAAATAGACTAGTCAACTTCTTTTCCTTTATTCTCTCTCTTCTAATCAACCAACAAAAGTAAGAATTATTGGAAAACATCATTTTAAAAACTATGCTTAGAAATCTCAGGTTACCTTCATTTTTTCATGACTTCCGTCTCCAGCTGCCATCTTTACTCATCCTCGGACATTGTGAGAGCCAGGCAAACCAGGTTTCCATTCCTTGCTCACCTCTGCCTGTGCTTCTACTCACCTCCTCTGCACAAGATCAAAACTTATTTTTCTTCCCTTCAGTTCTTACTGTAAACTCACCTCTCCCATGAACTCTTTCAAAGAGCTCCATCCAGTCTCTTTTTTTCATGTGTAGATATAATATGAAGTCAAATTTTATCTTTTCATGGTATTTGTATTTGGCATTTGTGTGTGTGTGTGTGTGTGTGGTATGCTGGCCTCTCACTGTTGTGGCCTCTCCCATTGAGGAGCACAGGCTCTGGACGCGCAGGCCCAGCGGCCATGGCCCACAGGCCCAGCCGCTCCGCGGCATGTGGGATCTTCCCGGACCCGGGCACGAACCCATGTCCCCTGCATTGGCAGGCGGACTCCCAACCACTGAGCCATC
This sequence comes from Mesoplodon mirus, assembly GCF_964341445.2. Lineage (NCBI taxonomy): Eukaryota > Metazoa > Chordata > Mammalia > Artiodactyla > Ziphiidae > Mesoplodon > Mesoplodon mirus. The sequence continues at coordinate 198,324,405 of NC_138977.1, read as the reverse complement.
AGGGAAGCCCTGTATTTGGCATTTTTAAGATTACTTTTTTAGTCTCTCTCATCCAGTTACTTTTTTAAATTGAGATATAATTGACATATAACATTGTATTAGTTTTAGGTGTACAACATAATGATTTGATGCACATATATACTGTGAAATGATCATCACAATAAGTTTAGTTAACATTCATTACCACACACAGTTAACAGATTTTTTCCTTGTGATGAAAACTTTTAAGATCTGCTCTCTTAGCCACTTGCAAATATATAATGCAATATTGTTAACTACAGTCACCATTCTGTTCCCTCATTCAGTTACAGTAAAACCCTTAAAGACAGGAAATCTTATGTCCTAAACATAATTGGCCCACAAAATAATTTTTATTAATTGATTCTACTTTTGTATTTCAGGTCATCTATGAGATAGAAACCAATGGGACTTTTGGAATCCAGAAAGTCTCCATCAGTTTTGTGCAAACCAACCTGACTGTTGAGCCAGGCACTTCATTCCAGCAACACTTCATCATTCATTTCAGGGTTAGGGCCCTTCTACTACAGGGGATCAAGAAGAAAAAAATATCGGGTTAGAAGCTCCCCTGCTTCTGTAACACATGCAAGATAGAATAAGAATATGAAGGACTAGTTCAATCTGTCAACTGAAACCTCAACGTTTAATATTCCATAATTTAACTTCAAGTGATAAGGATTCAACAGTGTTTACTCATTAGCATGTTCCCCCAGCAAAGCAGGACTTCACTCACAAATCCAAACTCTTTTTTTAAATAGCCATTTTGAATCATAAACTCAACTAATATCCCACAAAAATTCTTTAACTAGCTTTTTTCATGTTTCTGGGCATTCAGCGTTTTACTCATTTCCCACTTAATCTAAGTTTCCAGTCTTGATCACCACCCTTTGGCTTTCTTCTACTTTCTTTCTTTTTGAACCCAGCAGAGTCCAGTTTCTCCTCAACTCTACCCTCAAGTGATCAACCAAATCCCATGTCTCTCAGAGTTCATCTGTGGAACATCTATAGTTAATTAAAATATATTTCTAAATTACATTTAAACTCCTCTGGTTTTAGCCACACTGAACATAGCCCGAAATTAATAGTAATTTTGAAAAACAGGATTGATAGATCGTTGATAGATCTTTAGTTGTAATCCTTGGTAGAAGTAGCATGTAGTGAACATCAATGTTCAGATCCTCAGGATTTATTTTAGTGAATAAAAAACAGTAAAAGATGCTGAAGTATCAATTTCTGCAAAAATCTGCACTGTGGAAGGAAGCCAGATTGTTCAGTGCAGCTAACCTACAGCATTGCCTTAAGGAAGGGTATGAAACCACACTGGAAGGTGGGAGAGCATGCTTTTCTCCATATTGACTTTTCCTTCACTCTGCAGGCTTTTCAACGGAGCACAGCTGCTTCTCTTACTGGTTTTAGAAGTGGGAATCCTGGCTATATTGCTGAGAAGCCACTCCTGGCTCTAACCGGTGATAGAAGACACTCAGTATCCTTTTTTGGGTCTCTGGGTGGCCTATTGCAGCCTAATGAGAAAAGCTTTAACTACTGATCTTTTGGATTTTCCAATTCTGAGGTTCCCCCATTTTTTAGGTATTGAGGACTTCCATTACTAAATCATTAATACATTAGGATCTCAAATGTTGATGCTCCCAAAGGCTTTAGAACTTACATTAGCCTGGCCAAAGGTGAGGATCCTGACTGAATTTTGTTTGTTTTAATGAAATATTTATATGCTGGTGTGTGGTCATCCATTTTTGGAAGAACAATAATTGTTTCTCTATGTTTTCATTGCCAGAGGAAAAAGAATTGTGACTTGAATAATATATTAGTAAAGTACAAAAAGCGTTAAGGAAATAATAAGAAGCATAAATTTTCCAATCTGCCTACTTTTTTTTCTTTTATGATCTCCTTGACCATCGCCTTCCACCTCAGATGACCCTCTTACAGAGCAAGGGTGATGGAACTTGCTCTATTAAGAGACACGAAGTACAATTTGGAGTGAATGCAATATCTGGATGCAAGCTCAGGTAATTCTCTGCTTCCACATCATTTCCAACAAATTTGTCTCTGCCTGTAGGGAATATGTTGATGTCGCAACTTTTATATTTTGAAATCAGAGTTCAGAGAATGCTAGTTAGGAGTAATATTTAAATAATATTAATATTCCTAAGAGTTTTTTTTGACAGTCCTTTATATTTGCTAAGGATTATTTCCTTCAGTTTATTTTAAGATATCATTTCTAATATTTGGATGAATTACATTATTATGTTAGCATTGGACTCCAACCTCCGTGGTGTTTCATTTCAGGCTGAAAAGGGTGGACTGCAGCCACTTGCAGCAGGAGATTTATCAGACTCTTCATGGAAGTCCCAGACCCGAACACGTTGCCATCTTTGGTAATGCTGACCCAGCCCAGAAGGGAGAGTGGACCAGGATCCTCAGCAGGAACTGCAGTGTTTCAGTAAGGAGAGAAATACACATTCTGACCAGAGCTCACTTTCCTCTTTTGTTTATTAAGATTAAAACCAGCCCTGTTTCCATAGTTGATTTGGTTGTCATAGAAGAAAGAGAATGTGGTTGTCATAAAAGAAAGAATATAAGAAATCATGCCCATTTGAAGTCATTATTTCAGGTTAGTTTTATACATAACTTTCCTCACTTAGAGAAAAATTTGAAGGTAGGAAGTCTAGAGATTGGCCTCTGGTTCAAAATCAACCTTACTCATAACAGGAGAAAAATAAACTAAATATATTTCATATATATTTCAAATATTCTCTTACATTCTTGAATATTTGGTCAGCACAGATTCTTTCTCTGAGGTTGAAATTGTGTTCCTTGTGTTCTAAAACATTTTTACATTTACATTTAGTAAAAATACATTAACGGTAAAAATTCAAACCATGTAGAATAGTGTTAATGAAAAGTAAAAACCTCAGTACCCACTGCCCCTGAAGGAATCTCATTTAGCTGTTTCTGTTTTTACTTTTTCTGGTGGCCACTACATCAGTGCTCAGCAGGTGTACCTCTTGATTCCAGTCTAAGTAAAATAGGGAAATCTGTGTGTGTCTAAGTAAAATAAAGAAATCTTTCTTCTTCCTCTTTTGCCTACCCCCTACCTCCTGGCTTTAATCAACTGTACCTTTAATTTTATTTCCTTTCACTTAAACTTTTTAATTGTTTATTTTTCTGTATAAATAATACATACACTTGGCTCAAAATTCCAAAAGTACAAAATAAAACTCTCTCTCAGACAACTCTTCCCTTCCACAGAGGCAAAAGAAGTTACTAGTTTCTTTCCTTCTAGAGATATTGCATGCTCACACAAGTAAATACTCATATTCTTTTTTTTAATCCAAATTTTATAATATCATAAACACAGCTCTGCACTTTGCTTTTTTCACTTGACCTTCAGCGTTTATTCCATATCAGTATATAATAAGCTTCCTCATTCTTTGCATGGTATAGTTGCATACTATTCCATTATATGGATGAACCATAAATAATTTATTTAGCCAGTTTTATTGGTGAACATTCAGGTTGTTTTCAGCCTTTTGCTGTTACAGTGTGCCTTTTATTTTATTATTATTTTTAATAAATTTATTTATTCATTTATTTTTGGCTGCATTGGGTCTTCATTGCAGTGCGCGGACTTTTCATTGCAGTGGCTTCTCTTGTTGTGGAGCATGGGCTCTAGGCACGTGGGCTTCAGTAGTTGTGGCACGTGGGCTCTAAAGCACACGCTCAGTAGTTGTGGTGCACAGGCTTAGTTGCTCCATGGCATGTGGGACCTTCCTGGACCAGGGCTCAAACCCATGTCCCCTGCATTGGCAGGCGGATTCTTAACCACTGCACCACCGGGGAAGTCCTTTTATTTTATTTTATTTTATTTTATTTTATTGGCTGTGTTGGGTCTTCGCTGCTGTGCACGGGCTTTCTCTAGTTGCAGCGAGCAGGGGCTCCTCTTCATCGTGGTGCACGGGCTTCTCATTGTGGTGGCTTCTCTTGTTGCAGAGCACAGGCTCTAGGCATGTGGGCTTCAGTAGTTGTGGTGTGTGGGCTCAGTAGTTGTGGTGCATGGGCTTAGTTGCCCACAGCATGTGGGATCTGCCCAGACCAGGGCTCAAACCCATGTCCCCTGCATTAGCAGGTGGATTCTTAACCACTGTGAGTGTGGCATTTTATAACCTGGTTCAAGCACCATTTCATACTTGTGAAAATAAACCTATATGATAAATCCTAGAAGTAGAATTGCTAGATCAAAAGGTATATGCATTTAAATTTTTAATAAATATTTCCAATTTATTTCCCATCAGGTTGTACCAATTTACAGTCCCACTATCCATCTATGAGATGGCTTGTTACCCCATACTCTCCTCAACACTGGGTTATCAAACTTTTAATCTTTGCTCATCTGATAAGTGAAAAATAGCATTCCATTGTAGTTTTATTTTTCTCTTACTATGAGTAAGGTTGAGTATCTTGACATATAGTTGAACAATTCGTGTTTTCTTCACTATGATCTATTTATATCTCTTGCCCATTTTTATTGATTACTTGTCTTATAACTTGTAGAAAATCTGTGTATTTGAGAAATTGGCTCTTTTCTGTTGTATGATTTGTAAATATTCTTTTCCCAGTTTGTCATTTGTCTTTTGACTTTGTTTATGGCTTTCATGCCTTGCAGAAATTGATTTTCATATTGTGAGATTTATCAATCTTCTTTTTTTTTTTTCAACTTTCACATTTTGGTTCAGACTTTGAAAGGCCTTTCTCCTTAGAGATTATTTTTAAAGTGCCCCCTTTCCCTTTCTCAGCACTATTATGACTTGATTCCTTGTATACTTCTTTCCTTTAATGAGACTTGGGGGATAAGTAGCTACATGTACTTGATCCAGCCTTTGGGGAACTGCAGTCAAACTGAGTTCTCTTAAACTTCATACAGCCATACTGAGGGAGTGTGGTTTTGGGTAATTCGTGGCTGAGTACAGAAAAGGGATGGTTAGTGACAAGGATTGAGATTATAGTGGAACTACTCTTTATTATTCTTAAACCTACTATTTATATTTTTAAATCACATTTTTGAAGAATATTTGATAACATGGAAAATTTTTCCTAATGTAGATAGAATAAATGAAAGGAAAAGTGTTTTTAAATATTTGGAACAAACACATGAAAAGATTTTCAACATCATTAGCCATTAAGGAAATGCAAAACCCCAAGGAGATACCACTTCATACCCACTGGGATGGCTATAATTTTAAAAATGGACAATAACAAGTGTTGGCAGGAATGTGGAGAAATTGGAACCCTCAGACATTGTTGGTAGGACTGCAAAATGGTGGAGCCAATTTGTAAAAGAGTTTGACAGTTCCTTAATAAATTGAACATAAACATAGTCTGTCTTCCCCTAGTCCTAGTTTAAACATGTTATTGCCTGTGTCTGAGCCTTACTATAAAAAGTATGAAGTTAGAAAAGCACAGGCATATTTGAGGATAGTTTGTATCTGCTAAGTTATAGTAACCTCCTGATTTGTGTCCTCACTTCCATCAGTGCTTCCTGCATCTTGGAATTAATCCTCCTGGGGGTCACACTGCTTGGTTGGACTTCATGATCTAACCCTGAAACATCCTTCCCTAATCTTTTCGCTGTTCCTGTGTTCAAATCCTTTGCTTCAGTCAAGTGATCTGCTCAAGGCCAGTGCCTCACACATGTCTGGCACATAGGAGACACTCAGTAACTATTCTAGTTAATCAGCAACTGTCCCTCAATGGCATCACGTGCTGTTCTAGTTGCATACCACTTTATATGCCATCTCTCTACGTAACTTTTCCTTTAAACACTATTTCTTCCAGTCACATATTACTCATCCCAGTTCCACAAAACCATCCTCAGCCAGAAATGGCTGTTTCTTCTTCTGGCATTCCACAGTACTGACTGCACCACTCACTGAGCACTTCTTATAATCATTGTACGTGGGCTCATGTTTTATTAATCTCTACATTAGTATTTCTATTTTAGAATATTAATTTTTTAAGCTCATGGACAGTAATATGGCCTATTACGAACTTCTGTGTCCTTTCTCTAAGCCACATTTGCCTTCTCTGTTATTGTGTAATGTTTAAGAAACAGTGGCTACTTAATGCATGATAAATAACTATAGGCAACCATCAACAATTGAAGCAAATGCTTCTTTTCCCTTCTGCAGGCTGTGCCTTGTACTTCCTGCTGTGTCATACCAGTTTCCTTGGAGATCCAGATATTGTGGGCATATGTAGGCCTCCAGTCCAACCCACAAGCTCATGTGTCAGGAGCCCGATTCCTATACCACTGTCAGCCCATACAGGTAAGTCTTGGCTCATAAAGGACCACCAAGCCTTACAAAGCCTCGATTGTCTTATCAGCCATTTGATGACCAGATAATTTTTTAACTTCTGAGAGCCAATTTATGCTACCAGCCAATGTTTGGTTAGAATGAGCTGACACAATTAACTTTCAAGTCAATCCTCCCTGCCTGGTTACTGAAATTTAACATGTTTTTATGGTAAATACAATCTATATCCCTTTTTTCTGTTTTTTTTTTTAATTTCATGACTATAGTAATAGGTTAGTTCTTTTAACTTAATCATACCAGTATTACTACACTGGTTGATTCAACCACAGAAAAGATTTTCCATAGCTGTATTCAGTGTGACAGTCACATGCTAATTAGAGTCTCTGGGCCTGTGGGTTGCTGTTAAAGTTACTACTGTGGCTAGTTTGTAGTCATCAATTTTTGGTTGATTGCACTCCATTAAAATAATTTTTTTTGGGCCTCCCTGGTGGCGCAGTGGTTGAGAGTCCGCCTGCCGATGCAGGGGATACGGGTTCGTGCCCCGGTCTGGGAGGATCCCATATGCCGCGGAGCGGCTGGGCCCGTGAGCCATGGCCGCTGGGCCTGCGCATCCGGAGCCTGTGCTCCGCAACGGGAGAGGCCACAAGAGTGAGAGGCCCGCATACCGCAAAAAGAAAAAAAAAAATAATAATAATAATAATAATAATAATAATAATTTTTTTTTTTTGGCCGCACCATGCAGCTTGTGGGATCTTAGTTCCCGGATCAGGGATCGAACCTGTACCCCCTGCAGTGGAAGTGCAGAATCCTACACACTGGACCGCCGGGAAATTCCCTAAAATAAATCATTTTAATATGTAGTAAATATATACCCATTGTTTATGATGTGCCTTAAGACAGCTTTAGCATCTGTCTTGGTTTTAGAACCTAACACATAGCTTTAGAAGTTCAAACACAGAAATCATTAGGTCCTGGTGAACTGATTCATGTATGAACTCATTAACTTTTAATGGAAATTAAAAGTAATTGAAATTATTACCTGTAAGTCATTGCGTTTACCTCCCAGAAAAGAAACTAGAGACTACATTTAAGTCAGAAGTAAAAGACCTTTAGCTCCTCCCTCACAACAGAGTTGACCACCTTAGCTCTCTATGCCTGTAAATGTGTTAAAACTCAGGTTGCTGGAAACTGTGTTAATGAGAACATTCCATTCTCCCTGTGTTGATTTACTGAATAAAATAGAACTCTCTGTAGGACTCATGTAATCTGTTACAGATACTGCACTGAATCTATTGTTTTATTTTTATGAACTGTATCTTTACTTATGAATACCTGTGTAGTTTGGGAGGTACCTACAGGACTGTTTTTATCTTCCTGAATCTCTGGCTCTCTCAGGCATTGAAGGCTACCCAGTGCCTCTTGTCTAGATATTTTTAATCATTATATTTTTCTAGTATTTAGTAGAGGTTAACTTTTCAGGTTATTCTGCCCCCTTTACAAAGAGTTTTGTTTTTTAAATTTGTGTCAACATTTAAAAATCAAGAAATTTTACCTTCACATCCAGATCTCTGACTTCTCTTGAAAATCTGGTGGTAAAGATCCTACACTCCTGCATGGCATAAACTCTCCTGCTGCTGAATGGTGATTTCAACTACTAGAGTACCCCATTTACACAGCCTATACCTACCCACCCTTAGCCATCCCACTTCTCTCATTCAGGTTATTTGCTTAGGCTGGTAGGCATTTCTGTTTTTGCACCTTGAAATGAAGGTCGGTTGAATTTTGAACTGAACTATCTGAATGACTTTTCATGGTATAAATGTAGCTTTAGAAACACTTGAGATTCCTCTCACTATAAAAAATGAAGCAGCAAAATTTTTGGAATGTTCCCAACAACAAACTACAAAATAGGGAAGAATTTAAACAAAACACTGTGTAGATTTCCCTGTCTTCTTGTATGATAATAATAATAACAAAACATTTATTGAACATTTACTATGTAACGGGCACTGGTAATATTTTTAATGTGTTTTTAGTATTGAATTCTCACAAAAAAAACCCATGAAGTAAATAGGATTTATTTACATGGTACTCTGCTGCTTATGTTTTTGTACTAATTGGTCCTTTAAAGGGATCGTTAAGTTTGGGGCTTGATAAAATACATCATGTCTTCTGTCTGAATATAAACTATCTTTTAATTTAAAAAAGAAAATATATCTCAAGGAAGAAACAACTAGTTATAAAGAATATTTTGAATCAATAAAACCAAAATAATAAGTGAGGTAAAAGAACAGCGTTAGCATCACAGGATCAAGGCTCTGAACCTTTCTAGAATTATAATATTCATTTCTATATTTAAGTGGATCATCAAGCTTTTTGGATTATCTAGGAGACCTGCTGCCTGAAGTTGAGGGTGGTAATTAAGAGCCCAGGCATTGAGTCAGACAGACGTAGGCCCAAATCAAGTTATTTTATTTCTCTAAATCTAATTACTCTCATCTATAAGATGGAGATTAATAATAACACTTCATTAGGTTGTGCAGATTAAATGAGACCATAAAATAAAACATTTAACACATTTCCTGGCACATAGTGAATACTCAGTAAATATCGCTCATCATATCATCATTATTGTTTTATTATCATACCATTTTTGGTTCTGAATTTCCATATAAATAGCATATCAAATAGGTTTAAAGCAAAACACAAAAGAGATAAGCAGGAACTAGAGCAGTGTTTTTCAACCTTTGTTGGCTATCATCCATGGTAAGAAATATATTTTACATCACAACCCAGCTTATAACACATACTTATATAAAACTGAAATAAGATTTTTATAAAACATTATCTTTATGCAGTACACTCTGTGATAGTCTGTTCTATTGTAATTTATTCTGTTTTATTTTTAATGGTAGACACTAGTGGGTCACAATTTGCAATTTGAAAAACTTTTAGAGAATATATCTCTGACTACATTTCAAAGCTAAATATATTGTTTAATAAATGCCTTTTATTCATTATATTGTAAATGAAAGTTAGCAGTGTTTATACCTCAATTAAATAGCATATGCTAGAAAAACTGCCAACCTAGCTATCAGTCTAGCTAGTGGTTCTTAATTTTATGGATCCTGTTGAGAATCTGTTGAAAGCTATTCAATTACTAGAAAAATGCACAGACACACAACATTCTTTATATAGTTTCAAGGGATTTATTGATTTCTTGAAGCCCGGCTAAGAATCTCTACCACAATCTCTTAATTAAACAGGCAGTATACTAGGAAAGATAAAGAACACTAAACAAAATAAGAATAATTCAGAATTAGATTTTTTGAAATGAGTGCTATGAAAGAAAGGACTAGGAAGTGGCTGGATTGGTAACAAACAGTTCTCTTTATTGTTTCTGTTGATGTATTGGAGAATACCAAACGACCTCTCTTCCAAGAAGGGGCAACAGTAACACCGCCAGTGGACTTGGTTGCTATGACAGTCAGTAAAGTTTCTGTCACTAAAGCCTTTCTTTTTCAAGGATCAGTCAACCACTATTTGCTTCTCTCTCGATGAATGATTAGACTATAGAAGTTCTCTGCCCCTTTCTGTGGTTCTTAGTAGCCTGTATAGAACTTTACCTAGTTCACTGGGTTGTTATGTTATCTTATTACCTCTTTTTATTTTTTTAAAGAACTTTTTAAAGTTATGCTCATTGTTCCATATGTTAAAATGTATAACCACCTAAGATCTCTCCCTGACACATGATGTTTAGGAACATTTACTCTAACATACGCATTCTCTTTGACTCATTTGAAAATCTTGATAACTTCACTGACATCTTTAAAATAAGTGAGGGTATTAAAATTTTTTCATTGGTTTTCCCCTCAAATATATGTTTTTCCCCAAGAAAATACGGAGGAATAATGTATATGTTATCTGGAAAGTGTTATATATAAATAATTCATTAGTTATTTTTCAGAAATTATTATTGATTTTACTGTATTTAAATCACTAGTTCTCCTAAAATCAGTTTTAATACCAGATATCAGCTAACTTCTTAAAAATCATGTACTTATAAGTTCTAACAATCATAATAGATACCACCATTTCTGATTGTGTTAGATTAAATGAGACTCATGAATATAACAAGGAGATGCAGTTCGTGTTTTTGCATTGGATTCTCATTTGGACAAACAATTGTAAAGTATATTTTGGGATAGTTGAGGAAACTTGAATATGGACTATATTTTACATAGAACTACCATTAACATGAAAAATAGAGATTCATTTTTTTAAAGTAGATTATAAAACAGCCTATACAGTATGATCCCATATAGTTGAAAATGCATATATCAATGTCTGTGTGTATAGATAAAGATGTAAATGTTAATAGTGGTATTCTTGGTGATGGAAATATGGTGTTTTTATATCTTTTTTATTTATCATTATTCTTTAATTTTTTACAGTATAATTTACTGCTTTTGTAATAATTAAACTTTCTCAAAGTCACTAAGAAAACATCTAAAACTAACTAGATGTTATTTTCAGGAATTCCCTGGTGGTCCAGTAGTTAGGACTCTGTGCTTTCACTGCCAAGGGCATGGGTTTGATCCCTAGTCAGGGAACTAAGATCCTGCAAGCAGCACAGCATGGCCAAAAATTAAAAAAAATAATAATAATTAGATGTTATTTTTAAGATGAATTTATTCAGTTTCATTTACAATAGCATGAAAAAACATAAAGTACTTAGGAACAAATTTAGCAAAAAGAATGCAAAACCTCTTCATTATAGAACATTACTGAGAGAAGTTACAAGAGACCTAAATAAATGGAGTGATATACCATGTTCATGGAGAAGAAGACAGATCCATTATCTGTCCCGAGATGGATCTATAGAATCAATGCAAACCCCAAAAAATCCTAGTAGGCATTTTTGTGGAAATTGGCAAGCTGATTCTAAAATTTACATGGAAATGCAAAGGACTTAGAATAGCCAAAACAATTTTGAAAAAGAAGAACAAAGTTGGAAGACTTTACTGATTTCAGGATTTACTCTAAATCTTAGTGTGGTGCTGGTAACAAATAGACCAATGAGAAAAAACAGGGAGTCTAAAGATAGATCCACAAAAAATTCAATAGGAAAAGGCCTTTTTTTAAAACAGTTGGTGCTGGAACAACTGGATAAAACTGGAACTACTGAATAAACATATGGGGAGAAAATGAACTAACTCCATACACAAAATACTTATGCCTTGATCATAAACCTATATGTGAAATCCAGAGTCATAAAACTTCTAAAAGAAACATAGAAGATTTTTGCAAATTTGAAGTAGGTAAAGATTTCTTGGGCAAGAAACAAAAATCATTAACCGTAAAACTAAAAATTTGATAAATTCGACTTAATCAAAATTTAAAATCTCTGCCTATCAAAAGATACCATTATGAAAATGAAAAGCCAGACTGCAGCTTGGGAGACCATATTTCTCAATGCATTATCTGACAAAAGATCATATCGAGATATGTAAAGAACACCAACAAATAAATAATGCAAGGACCAAAAAAAAAACCCACTAGAAATTGGCAAAAGATTTGAACAGATACTACATAAATGACCAATAAACATGAAAAAGTGCTCAACATCTTTAGTCATTAGGGATATGCAAATTAAAAGCATAAGACACCACTCACTAGAATATCCAATAGAATATGCACTAGAATAGCTAAAATCAAAAAGACTGTGATAACATGAAATCTTGCAAGAATGTAGAACAACTGGAGCTCTCATACTTCGCGAATGGGAATGAAAAATGGTACAATCACTTAGTCTTACAAATTCATCTTCTCTATGACCCAGCAATTTTTCCTGGTTATTTACCCAAAATAAATGAAAACATATGTCCAAAATAAGATTTGTACAAGAATGTTCATCACAGCCTTAGTCTTAATAGCACATAGTCCATAGTCTGAAATATGTAGCTACAAAAACATAAATCTAAGAGGTGGTATCCACAACTTTTTCTCTAATAGTGGTAGTTTTCATTTGTATTGATTTGACATAGAGGATTAGCACATAATGGTTTAAAAGTTATCATTATAAATATGTAATATAGTAACATATAGGGTGTACTTATTATCAAAGCCAAACAGAATCTAATCCAAACTTTTTATGTTACTAAACAGTAAATCTTACTTGGGGACAAAGTATTTTGCTGCATGTAAACTGAACTGAAGCAAATAAATCCCCTAAGCTTCACAAAGTGTTAAAACAGAATTGCTGGTGGTAAACATCATAAAATATTATAGCTTAAGGTAGAAATAAATTGTCAACCATACATAAAAGAACTAGATCCATAGTAAAAGAAATTGTGCTGACTTGGCTTTGTGCCTTTTGTTTTGATAAAAGAAATGAGATGACCAGACTTTTTTTTTTTTTTTTTTTTTTGACTGTGTTGGGTCTTCGTTGCTGCACATGGGCTTTCTCTCGTTGCGGCGAGCAGGGTGCTACTCTTCATTGTGGTGTGTAGGCTTCTCATTGCGGTGGCTTCTTTTGTTGCAGAGCATGGGCTCTGGGCATGCGGGCTTCAGTAGTTGTGGCACACCGGCTTAGTTGCCCCGCGGCATGTAGGATCTTCCCAGACCAGGGATTGAACCCGTGTCCCCTGCATTGGCAGGTGGATTCTTGACCACTGTGCCACCAAGGAAGTCCCAATGACCGGACTTTGAGGGGTTTTGGGGTTTTTTTGTTTGCTTGTTTGTTTTTTTGTTTTGTTTTGTTTTTTTCAGTATTCTTGCTACACATGCTAAACAGTGAATTCTCTAATTTTGCTTATACATAACTTTTAAAATGCAAATAAAAAACTTTAGACTTAAGAATTCATGTGTAACACACTGAACTTAACTTTAAAATCTTTTTCTTCATGTGGCACTAAAACAAAGGCTCTAAAATGGGTCAATAACATTCAGTATTACCCAGTGACCTGGCAAGTGCATTCAAGTTCCTTTTAATTATTGGATTATCTACTAGACTGCACTTGTTCCAAACCTCCACATAAATATGGAGGCAGTATTTTTAATATATGAAGAATAAGCATTTCATTTGAAATATTAACAAATAAGTATATGAATGAATGAACCACAGCCTTTAGAGATCCTAATTACAGTGTGGTGGGAAGGATAAGGAGTCAAAGTAACCTGTAATTGCTGACTCTCAAATTAGCTATGGCATACTTACTACCTTGTGATTTATTTACCTCTTCTTACTTTATATTAGTTCCCTATCTCCAAAATACCTCTACTCATTTGTGCAAAAAAGGATCTTTGTTGAGTGCCTCCCCTGTGCCAAGTATCATGATTGGTACTAGGTATAGTGTGGTAAACAAGATAGACGTCATCCACCCTTACAGAAGGTGTGGAGCAATACCAAGGTGAGGTTTGGAACACTGTTACAGAAATTATCCAGGATATACTAATAGCCTGGGCCCAGATGTGAGGGCTGCAGGAAGGAGACAGAGTTCAGGAGGTTTATCACGGATAGGACTTGATTGCTTGGATGCAGAGGTTGAGGGAGAGAATGAGTCAAGGATGATGGATAGCTTTTAGTTTGGGCATTTCATTCAGTTCTTTTATATCTTATATGGTAATAGCCTGTTGACTACCAAATATAATACTACTTTTTGCAGTAACCCTTGTATTTTTCATCCCCCCCCACCACCACCACTCTTTTTTTAATTTGGTAGGTATTCTGAAGTTTTTCTTCCTTTTTTGTTTTGTTTGTTTTGGAAGGCCACCCTCAAGCTCCTGGAACCCACTTTGCCTGTCAAGTGCCTGGAAATATACATCTCCCAGACGGCTCTTAACTAATGACTTAAGGGCATAGGAATATGAGAGCCCAACTCCCTTGCCTTGGGTTGGGAGCACACAAATTGTTGGAACTGTAAATCCTACATTATAGCTCAGAATACCCCAGCAGATTAGGCTAATGCTACATAATGGTATAATATATCAAATTAATGAATAATTGTATAATTTATCAAAATAATATGTAAACATATTTTTAAAGTCAAAAATGCTAGAAAAGAGGATCTCTTAACAAAAAATAAAGTCCCATATCCCCCCTGCTCTCCAGAAATTAACCTGTTTAACCCTTTTCCTCTTTCTTGCTGGTATTTGTCTCAATTTCTAAGCAATATCATACTCAATTATCTCTTGAATTTAGAGTTTATATAATCTATTGACATCCTATCTTGGTAGATGAGTTTAGCTTTGTTACTCTTCTCCTACCCCTCCCACCACTCTCCCAGTATAGTTACATCAAAATGTTTTATTAAGTCAATATTCAGTGTTTCATTTTTGTGATCATACATTTATGTTGAGCCAAGTAATTAAATTTTTGTGAAATGTTTTATTCTTCCTAAAATTAATAATTACCTCATATTTCATTTCTTTAATTTTCTTTGAGCTAATAGCTAAAACTTCTCACATACTCTAACAGCTCTGTAAAATTCCTCTCAGTGCAGTTTTCCAGCTGCATTGCCAGCTGAACTTGCCAATAGTGTTACTTGTTCTACCTTTCCTACATATTTTCTTCATGGAGACCTCCATAATCTGATGTAAAATGGACTAGTTGCTGCCCAGCAGCTGTTTTGGAACTTTCCTTTACTGTCATCTTGGAGATTCCCCCTTGCTTCCTACTTGTGTTAGAGTCGCTGTTAACTAGACATTACTTTTTCATTTTTCTTGGCTTATTCTCTTGTTTTGGTGGAGCTCAAATTCTAATAACATCTTTGAAAAAAGGAGCATGTAAAATACTTTTTTTTCTTTAGTTCACACATCTAAAGATAACTTTATTTAACCACCATCGTCATCATTATCATGATGCATAGTTGATCATTTGGCTAGGTATAGAATTCTAGATTGAAAATAATTTTCACTCTCAATTTTGAAAGCATTCCTCTAGTTTCCAATATTGCTGTTGAGAAGCCATTTTAAGATACTATTTTTACCCCTAATAGTCTGAAGTTTCCACAAAATGAGGCCTTGGGTAGTATTTTTTCTTCATTCATCATACCAAACAATTCATGGGATTTTTTTACTCTTTTAAAGCTCAGTTCTGATAAATTTCAGTTATTATTATATGTTTAATAATTTCCCCCCACACACACTATTTTCTGTTCTTTCTTTTTGGAACTCATGTTAATCTGTTACAGGATCACTATATTGATTCTCTAATTTTTTTCTTTTCTCTTATATTATCTCTCTGTTTATCTTTTTGTTCTTTCTAGAAGAGTTCCTCAACTTTGTCTGTTAGTCTTTTTACTGAATTTCTTTTGGCTATCACATTTTTAATATCTGAGAGCTCACTCCTATTCTGTGTCTTTTCATAATATCCTTTTCTTATATATTTTTAAGATATTAACAATTTTTTGTCTTCATCTTTAATCTCTGTTTCCTCTGAATTTGTTTATTCCATTCATTTGGTACAGTTTTTCTCTTTAACATGAGAAACTTCTCCCACTTACCTGGCAATCTCTAGCTGTCTATCCAAAATAAGAGTAAGGTGTTAAACTGATGGAAAGCTCTGTGATCATGAGTGAGACTTATTGACTTGTAGGCTTCACTGTATGGTGGTTAGGTGCAGTAGCTTTGAGGGTTGTAGGACTGCCAATGTCATTATCTTTTTATCTTCTTATTGGGACTGTTAATTTTCTCCAGAAAAAAAAACCCTCCTGGCTCCTGACTGAAGGATATGTATATAAGACCATCTCTCACCATTTTGAAGCCAGACTGGGGGAAGGGATTTCATTATACAGAATAATTGCCCTATTTTAAGTTCCATACCTCACTCTGTCCTTTTCTTTTTAATTTATTTATTTTATTTATTTTTTTATTTTTGGCTGCATTGGGTCTTCGTTGCTGTGTGCAGGCTTTTTTTTTTTTTTTTCTCTTGTTGCGGAGAGCGGGGGCTACTCTTCTTTGACGTGCGAGGGTTTCTCATTGCGGTGGCTTCTCTTGTTGCAGAGCACAGGCTCTAGACTTGCAGGCTTCAGTAGTTGTGGCTCGCCAGCTCTAGAGCACAGGCTCAGTAGTTGTGGCGCACGGGCTTAGTTGCTCCACGGCATGTGGGATCTTCCTGGACCAGGGCTCGAACCTGTGTCCCCTGCATTGGCAGGCGGATTCTTAACCACTGAGCCACTAGGGAAGCCCTCACTCTGTCCTTTTCCATGTCCAGTGGCCCTAAATCCAGAATTTCTCTGGTTTAAATTTTCTGGTCTCTTGTTGAGATAGGGAAAGGGTGGTTGTCTGATTGCATTGAGGAGGGTATCATTCAGTAACCATTTTCTGTCCCTGCCTCATCCCTGCTTCCCTGTTGTCTTCTATTACTGAGTCTTTCAGGGTTCTACAGAGATCTTCTTCTCGTCTCTGAAGGCTTTTAGGTTTGGCCTTCTTTCCCTCTGTGAAACCTTGCCTCCATCTGTTTTCTGTATTCACATATTATGATATCTCTCTATTTCAGTGAAGATGGAATTTTGTATCTGTTTCTTATTGTATTGGAGTGGTTTTAAGATATACAGAGAGAAGACATGTCTTTACATTGCCATCCTAAAATCAAGTCCAGTAGTAGCTCTGATGAGCCTAATCCCAAGTGAGTCTGAAGAAAACAATTCGAAGAACTTTTACCATGTGGGATTTCCCAGCCATTGAAATACCACTATAGACTTAAATATACATATATATATATATATATATATATATATATATACACACACACACATATATAT
Organism: Mesoplodon mirus; assembly: GCF_964341445.2. Taxonomy (NCBI): domain Eukaryota; kingdom Metazoa; phylum Chordata; class Mammalia; order Artiodactyla; family Ziphiidae; genus Mesoplodon; species Mesoplodon mirus. Next base: position 198,307,292 of record NC_138977.1, on the reverse strand, counting down.
GTGTGTGTGTGTATATGTATATATGTGTGTGTGTGTGTGTATATATATATATCTGGATAGACATGGGCCTAAAGTTTGCCTTCTTGGGCTCATAGCTCAGTTCCCAGTATAGGCTGACCCCAAGCTCCAGAAGTTCCCTGATTTTGGAGTTTGCAGGAGCTAATGACACTTTTCCCTACCTCAGCTTGCAACCAATTAAAAGAGTCAGGTGGAGATCAAAATATCAGCTTTATCACTAATAAACACTAGATAGGTAGATTTGGCTTGGGTGTGTAGCAGTGAGCTTCCTAATGTAAAACTACACTCTTCCATTATGAGGCCACTACCCTAGTTATAACCACAACACCTGGGACTGCTTGTAGGCAGTTTAAAATTTCCCCTCCCCCTAAAGGCTCTGAAATGAGTCAGAACAGCCCATTAATTAAATAAACTCTTAGGCAACACTGAACCCAAGGCTAAAAATTCATTCCCTATTCTATTTTCCATCCCAAAGTGTTTCCAGCCATCCCAGCTTATATAGCTCATCAGGCATTCTGCAGTGAGGTTAAATAACAATGTTAACGTATTTCAATAATGTCAACTGCAAAGATTTTCTCCAAAAATTGAATATATATCCTCTCCCCATTATAAAGTTCCTAGGGAAAAATTAAAATCCTAAACAGGAAATCCTTTTGTAAGTTAAAGTCTAAAGAAAGTTTATTACTTAATCTTAAGTAATAAACTCCTCCCCATTTTCTTTGTCTGGTTAGTCTCAGCCAGTTTTCAATGCGTGGCTGGAGTCAGGATACCCTCAGCATCTTCAGCCTAAGCTGGCTGTACTTGGAATGTATGTGGGTCTTTCAATGCCACAGAAGTTACATTAGTTCTATACCAACTCCCATATGAGCTTCACTGTTTTAAAAAAAAAAAAATCCAAAGAGTTAGTATGACATGCAAGATTATCACAACACTGGCCCCACATCCATTTTTTTTTTTTTTTTTTTTTTTTTTTCCCCATACGCGGGCCTCTCACTGCTGTGGCCTCTCCCGCTGCGGAGCACAGGCTCCGGACGCGCAGGCCCAGCGGCCATGGCTCACGGGCCCAGCCGCTCCGCGGCATATGGGATCCTCCCAGACCGGGGCACGAACCCGCATCCCCTGCATCGGCAGGCGGACTCTCAACCACTGCGCCACCAGGGAGGCCCACCACATCCATTTATTTTAAAAATGCCTGTGGAAGGGTATACCAAGCAAAATTATGTTCCCAGAGCCTGATATTTACTGTTGCCAAAGACCACAGCAGAGATATGTGGCATCAGAGTGAAGGAAGGTAAATGAAAATCTTCATTTCTGGTTCCACAAGATAGTTATTTACTGTCAAATTATAATCAAAAGTTTGCCTAGTGAACAGAGTCAGAACAAAGGGAATTCAGTTTAGACAAACTTAATTCCAGTCATCAGGCTGCAACCATATCTACCCAAAGCTATGTCTATTAGATCAGATACTTGAGTCAGCTTGACAAAGAGCATCTTCTTCACTTGACTTGAATTGGTGTTTGGTTGGGAGGATCCTTTCTAACCCTGAGATTCTGTGAGCTTGATGGTTTTTTAATCCACATGACTGAGTTCTTTGCTTTTTCCATGAAGTTTCACATTTCTTTCTACAACTGAAGAAGAAATAGAAATACTGCTAGTACGTGTGTACTGTTTCAGAGCCTGGAGCCTTCTGGGACCTGATAAGGTAGAGCTGCTAAACACCTAACAGCAGCAGTTTCTACCTGATAAGGTAGAGCTGCTGAACACATAACAGAAGCAGTGGCCTCTTTGATATCAGACAGGTCCCCACCTGCAGGGAGCTAGAGTCAGTCTTTTGGTAGGTGTAACTGTTCACAGTTCTGGTGTCCTCGAGTATTGCTAAGAATTTAATTTCCTTGTGTCTCGCTCAGAAGGAGAACTACATAGGATCAATATGAGAAAAAGGTCTGTCTTGCTTAGAGCAGTTTGTTTTGAGTCTTTATTCAGGGAAGTAATAATAACAGTCAAATTGGAGGGCTGTTTGAATGGGTACCAAGCACTAACCTGTCACGGACATTCTTCTTGCAGGATTCCCAACAAGAAACAGAAGTACCTTTGACAACTGTTGTGACCTTTGTGGACATTACCCAGAAGCCAGAGCCTCCAAGAGGCCAACCCAGAATGGACTGGAAATTGCCCTTCGACTTCTTCTTTCCCTTCAAAATGGTATTCAGCAGAGGAGTAGACTCTCAAAAAGGCTCCGTCTCTCCCATTCTTATCCTGTGTCTCTTACTACTTGGAGTTCTCAACCTAGAGACGAAGTGAAAAAAAGAAGCAGCAGCAGATTTCAGTGTTCCCCATGGGAAGTTCTGAGGCACCCTGCTTATCTTGGCTAAACAGATCCTCACCTGCTCATGACCAGAGGAGAGCATTTAGGAGAACAGAGGACCTAAATGAAGGAGTGGAATTGCTGGGCAATATGGTAACTGTATGTTTAATCTGTTGAGGACCTGCCAAACTTCTTTCCAAACTGGCTGCACCACCAGCAGTGTGTAAGGGTTCCAGTTTCTCCACGTCCTTCCCAGTATTCGTTCTGTTTATACTAGCCATCCTACTGGGTGTGAAATGGATCTCGCCGTGATCTACCGTGCCCTTTTAAACTGTGGTGTGTGAGATCTTACACTAGAAATGAGCACTTCTGCTCTTCCGAGGCAGGAATACCCCAAGTAGTCTTTTCCTCTCTACCCCTCTGCTAATTTGATTAGCTTGTAAGCCTAGTTTCCAATTACAAAGCTGCTTAACATATCTTAGGTAAGATTTTATGATGTTCTTATCGCCAGTCACTCCCCTTGTAACAGACCTTTGAAAAACATTTTTTTAAATCATCTAGAGAATAATGCAGTCTTCTTCCCTCCCTTTGTTTATACAGGAGGTCTCTTACTGCACGAGATGTCTATTGTAATCATGTATTCAATTTAAGGAGCAAGTTTTACTGTAAAGGGGTATGTGCAATTTGGATAGAATAAAATTGAAATCCCAGCCGGCCCGTTACAGGTGTGGAGAAACAGGTACTCTCGAATACTTTTAGTGAGAACATAAACTGGTAGAAACTTAGACAGAAGGGCAAATAGCTATTTAATATGTATCAAAAGCCTTAAAAATGTTCACAAACTTTAACCCAACAATTCCACTTATTAGACATTATGGGGCGGGGGGGGGATGATGTCCAACAATAGGGAATTAGTTAAATAAACTATGATGTATCCATAGATTGGAATGTTGTACAACCACCGAAAATTGAGTAGACCTGGCTTTATTGCCATAAGAAAACATTCATGATCTATTTTTAGTGAATAAAATAGGCTACAAAATAGTACATATACTTTATGGTGCTATTTTTGTAAAACAAAAAATATTTATACATATGTACTTAAACAAACACCTGGAAAGCTAACCTGTCTAAAATGGGAATTTTTTCTTAATAATAAGCATTTCTGATTTTTATAATCAGAGAAAATAAAACTGTATTTTAAAGAAAATATTTGTTCTCCAGGAAAAACCTCCCTGTTTATTGTATATAGGAATGTTCCTTATTTATGAGTAACTTCCCATTTCTATTGATGTATTTGCTTGTTTGGCATTCTGGGCCTGTCTTTTAAAGCAGGGGTTCCTAAAGGCCAGTCACATCATAAACTGGGGTTCTTTAAAAATGCTGATTCCTCGGCCCTGCGTCTAGAGATTCTAACTCACTGGGGGCTCGAAGAATCTGTATCTTTTAAAAGCCTTCCTGGTGCTTCTGATGTTCAGCCTGGTTTGTGAAACTACAAAGTTATATTGCATAGTCTGGCTGAAACTGGTTAAGTGTTTGTCCTAACATTGCCAACTCACGTAACATGTCTACCGGCCTAGCCTACTCCCTTTTCTCAGAGAATCACCTCCACACAGAGCTCTGCTGTGTTGGAGTTACCTGCATGACCCCTCCTCTCCCTGCCACAGCTGACTAGACCAAAAATGGAGTCCTGGACCAAGTTAGGCCAGTAAGATTTTCTCTCTAGGAATATGAAACTAGGATGAAGTCTAAAAGTCAGTGGGGAGGAGGCACTAAAGATATTTTAGGGCTGAGGAAGCCATTTTCCACCAGATGTTCACTAGTGAAGAGTGTATCTTAAAAGGAGAAAAAAAGAAGCAGATTGCAGACAGAAGTGTAAATAGGAAACCCAGAAATGGAGGAGAATATTGGTTCCCAACTTCCAGTTCCTTGTACCCACCTCTTATGACATCCAGTTTTACCTTCTGCTCTTCTTTACCTTTTACTCTTTCTAGTAAATTGTCTTGTTTGAATAAGTTTCTGTTACTAACAATTAAAGAACCTGAGACTAAGATAACTTTATTTTTTAAAAGCTTTATTTATTTTATTTTTGTCTGCATCAGGTCTTAGTTGTGGCACGCGGGATCTTTCATTGCAGCGCGCGGGCTCTTCGTTGCAGCACGCGGGCTTCTCTCTAGTTGTGGCATGCAGGCTCCAGAGCATGTGTGCTCTGTAGTTGTGGTGCGTGGGTTCCAGAGCACATGGGCTCTGTAGTTTGTGGCATGCAGGCTCTCTAGTTGAGGCGCACGAGCTCAGTAGTTGTGGCATGCGGGCTTAGTTACCCCGCAGCCCATGGGATCTTAGTTCCCTGACCAGGGATGCAACCTGTGTCCCCTGCATTGTAAGGCAGATTCTTTACCACTGGATCACCAGGGAAGTCCCCTAAGATAACTTTAACCTAGTACTCTATGGCAGGTAAAGATGCAGTCTTCAATCCTGCATTCTTATAGTCAAGTTCTAAATAGTCCACTTCCTTTGTGACTTTCTGGTCGTGTCCAGCCCTGTTTCCACTTGCTGAGACAAAAGTTAAATCCCTCCAATCCAAATAGAATCACTTTTTTTTTTTTTTAAGTTACATGAAGGAAAGATACCATGGCTGTATTATTTCCTTGATTTCTTTTTTCTTTCTTTCTTCATTTTTTTTTTTTTGGTTATATTCACTAGTTTGTTTTATTTTCTATTTCCTTCATTTCTATGGAAAGGCAAACTAGATTATAATTCTGGTATTTGATTTTTCCCAACCCACAGTCACATATCCCACTCCTTTCTCTTTATTGGTGAAGTAGAATATTAATAGTAAGACAGTAATGAAAATAAATAGAAAATATTTGGACAATGTTAAAGGATTTTCATATTTGATCCTAACAATGCTATAGGCTAATTTATGTAGAATATAGTATATAGAATATAGGCAAGTATAGAAGATAGGCAAGGGCAATATTATTAACACATTGCTTATTTGAGAAAACTAAGCCCAAGGAAATTGAGAAAACTAAGCCCAAGGAAATTAAGTCCATTCATTTATCAAATATTTATTGGCTATTATGTGCCAGGAATATACTTCCCTGCTCTTAGGAGCTCATATTCTAGCAGGGAAGGCAGACAAGCAATTAACATAAGGTGATGTGTGGGTTAAGGACACATTAAGAACAGAACAGCACTTCCTGAGTGGAGAAAGCCTCTGTCCCTAATGATTTTAGCTATACCCACAGTTACCTATTTTGTTCTAAGTTCATGGTGAGAATCTTAAAAGCTCAAGTACCCAATGAAACTACTGGAGGACAGTTTTCTTTCTTTTGTATCCCCTACCCTACTTTAAATCCAAAGTGCTCAAAACTTAACACATGTTCGGTGTGTTCATCCGTCACCCAAAAGAATTGCTCCCCTCATCTATTTCCTAACACTGTGTTGCAGCACCACCAGATTTGCAACTACCCCTTGTTGTCTCTCACCCTCCCCGTTTCAGTTTCAAGTAGTTAACGAGGTCACCTCTCCCTCCTTTATGCTCCCTGCCCCCTACTGGAGCCTTTTCCCCAGTCATCATTTCTCTTCTTGGGCCTTTGCAATAGGCTAACCAAGCTCCCAGCTTATACCCCTCTCTACTGATTTCAGACACACAAATCTGATCATGCCACTCCAGTACTTTAAAAGTCATGGTTCTCTAACCTTGAGGATGATAAAACTTGAAACCTTTAGCATGGCACAAAAATTTTGCAGGATGCCCCTACCCCACCAAACACCCCGCCTGTCATGTCCCACATGCAGCCTCTCCTCATAGGGTGTCTCCTGCCTCTGCATATTCCATTCCCTCTTCCTCCTGTGATCCTGCTCCCCTCTTATACGTGAACTACGTACTTCTTGTCCTTCAAAGCACAATTCGAGGGCTTCTCTGGTGGCGCGGTGGTTGAGAGTCCGCCTACCGATGCAGGGGACACCGGTTCGTGTCCCGGTCCGCGAAGATCCCACACGCCGCGGAGCGGCTGGGCCCGTGAGCCATGGCCGCTGAGCCTGCACGTCCAGAGCCTGTGCTCCGCGACGGGAGAGGCCACAACAGTAAGAGGCCTGCGTACCGCAAAAAAAAAAAAAAAAAAAAAAAAAAAAGCACAATTTGAATATCTGCTCTTTTCAAAGCCTTGCCTGTTGTGCCCCTGGGCACCCCCTCCTCTTAACATTAATCACACAGTGCTGTAATCTTTTGCTCACCTGTCTGCCTTCTCACAAGGCTACGGACTGATCTAGAGAGATGATGATGTCTTCCTCCAAACCTAGGGAATGCCTGATACATGAAGTAGCCAACGTTTTAAGAGCGAGGGAATGAATAAATAGGCTCAGCAATGTTCTTAGGGACAACTACGCAAGGGGCAAGATGCCTTCCTCGTCACCGACCTCCACCCACGTGCTCTGCCCTCCCCAACCCCCCACGTGCCCAGCGTGCCCAGCACTACCTCTGTGCCTATGCAGGAATGTGCCCTTTGAGGAAAACACAGCAAGTATAACAGAGGGAGAGAGTCTGAGCTCTAATTTGAAGGGTGGATCCGCATTCACCTTTGGAATGGTGTCAATTGCCAGGGATTAAATACAACTATTTTAAATTACAGTAGTCTCACCAATGCCCTTGCTGAACGAGAGTTGGGCTGGGACACTTGGGGAAACCTCCAGGCGACTAGGGGGCAAATCATTTGATCGCAGTGCCAACATATTTCCATTTAGGCAGCAGAAGTTTGCCTGGAGTGTGGGATCTTCAAATTGTGTACATTGATCCAACCGATTGATATTTCTGAGGTGTGCCTGGGATATAATGATCAACAGTGACAAACACACCGTATGGGATCTACCAGCAGCTGAGGGATCCAGGCATATTTTCTGCCTCCCTGGAAGGCCCGATGGGCGACCCTCTTCGGCCCAGTTCCCGTCTACTCCTGGAACATGGACATTCACCCAGAGCGCTCCAGCCCAGCCCCGCCCACCCCCCCCACCCCTCCACACCCCCACACCCCCACCCCCCTCACCCCCCCCCGTCGTCGGCCTGGCCTCAGCGGGCTGGGCTCGCCACGTGGAGCGCGGGCCCGATTCTCAGAAGGCGCCTACGCCATTGCCGCGGCGCAGCTCCGGGCCGGCCCCTTGCGTCGCGTCAACAGCGGAGGCCGCGCGGCCCGGGTTTACTCCAACGCTGTTGACGTAACGTCAGCCTTGCGGGACGTGGACGGAAGAAAAGGGAGTGTAAGCCGGCGCCAGAATCCGCCAGCGTGTAGTACGGGCCGGGCGCCGGGGCTGGGCGGCTGCGTTCAGGTAGGTACGGGCGGGCGGCGAGGATGGCGGGGACAGTGGCGGGGATGGTGTGGCGCCGGTGCCTCCGCGGGGGCTGAGGCGCCGCCCGGGCTGGAGAAGGTGTGTGCGCAGGGTCGCGGGCGACCGAAGGGGCTGCCGGGGCGCGCGGCCGGAGCAGGGTGGCGGGGCAGGCCCGCGAGTGAGTGTGGGAGCGCGGAGGGATGGTGGCGGGCTGGGCCGCCCAGAGCGCGTTGCACCGCCACATGCCGGGGCGCGGAGGCTCAGGCGCAGCGGGGATTGCGGGCACCCGAACTCCGTGGCAGCCCTCGGATACACCCAAATGCAGGAACTGATCCATGTGGAGGCTTGACGACCCTGCGGACCCCTTTTCCGCCCAGGAGTCCGGAGCCAGCTTCCAGTGCACCTGCATGGGTGGTGGGGTTTCACCCTGTTTGTGACTGTCCACACGGCGACTCTCAGGGGCCTGTGTGTGCAGTCCCTCGCAGCCCGCCCGAGCTTTCGTGATCCCCTCTTCAAAACCATTCCCCCCCACCCCGCAGCCGGAGAGCTCGCTCACCACCGCCTTTCGCAGTGTGGCATAAGGTCTGTGAAGAATTCCTTCTGGCACATCAGGGCGGACCCAGATCCATCCCCTCCCCCATCACCTTTCTCTGCTCTAGTGGCGGTGAGCTTTATCATTGGGTCTTTGTCTTAAAGTGGTGAACCATATACCAAGCCTGTGTTTCTGGGCGACGTTTGTTGAGACTAAAGTTCAGTTCCCTATTCAGGTAAGAAAGGTAAGGGCTTTCTGTTTAGAACCTGTAAAAAGGTACTTGAGAAATGTCCTGAGTCAAAACGTGGAAACTTTTCATTTGATGACATGGAGTCTAGACAGACACACATAACCTTTGCTCCCTGGAATTAGCCATGTACTTTTTGAGGGTATAATAAATTCTGGCAGAATGAACTATCCTTTGCAGTGAGGTAGGAATCAGTCAGAGGCCATGAGAGAGGCAGGGAGGCCTGGTTTCTAGATCAGTCTTCAACCTGGTAACTTACTGACCTTAAACATTCAGAGCTTTCAGTTATTCATAGATAAGAGACAGGTAAACAGTCCATAAGTATAATTTATGATTACGTCTGTCCATCAGAGGATATGGAATTCTTTGTGCCTGTGACAGGTCCTGAAAGAAATAAAGAAATGCGTTGTAAGATATCATTAGTGTCTGAAAGACAGACAGAGGAGAGCAGATGTTTATTGAGCATCTCTTGTACCCAGGCATTCCATGCATTCTCTCACAAAAATTCCATGAGGTCCTTACTGTTATTGTCCCTAGTTTACAGATGAGGAAACAGAGACTTAGAAAGATTGGAAGGCCCACAGCTAGCAAGGCACACAGCTAACAAGTGCAAAGCTTGAATGAACCTAACTAAATCTCTCCAACTCCAAAATCCTTGTGTCCCATGTTACCATGCTGTCAGTGGGAAGTTTATAATCTAGTTGGGAGAATCAGCAGTAGCACATGAACCAGTCAGAAACTAATGCTAGAGTTGCTGGGGAAAGTTTGTGAAGGAGATAGAATTAGAATTTTAGTGTCACTATTTGATTATTGTACCCTTTTGGCTCTTCTAGGGTTATTTTGGAGAATTCATATGTAAATAATTGTTTAGCAATAATTACTGAAGGAATTTGTAAAAGCAGCAAACATAGATCATGGGCTCATATCTGCTTCAGTGTTATGCAAATAATTTTGTCTTGGGACCTTCCATACTGTCACAAACACTGAAGTCAACAGAGAGCACTTAACACTTTCTATTGCCTATTAGAGGCCATATCTTTTACAACAGATGTATCCTGCCAGTCTCTTCTCTTCTTTCTGTACCTTTGTGCAGTATAAATTGAAGAGCATTAACCATTCCTTGTTTCTCTTCACTAGGGGACAAAATGCTAGTCTTTTGGGGCATGTTTAAGCACGTTGAGGCATGTTTAAGAGGGTTGAATATATCTACCAATACGTAGAGAAGTTAAAAGGAGACCCACAAGCAAAGAACACACAGTGTTTTTCTTATCTTGTGAAAACAACCATGTCCCTGTAGTGTAAGAGCTGCAATAATGAATGGCGTATTCTCTGTTTTTTATATATATATGTGTGTGTAAAATATTTGTGTGTATATATATATATGTATATATGAAGATAGAGAGATGAAGAAGCCCCCTACCTATTTGTGAAATAACCTAATCTTTGTCTAAAGCTTCAAGTTTGACCTACCGTGGGAAAATGCCCACAGCCACTATGTTCTCAGCTCTGAGATTTCTAGGTATGTACTCATCCTCCAGGAGATGTGCCCACGGTCATTTCAGATGCCAGCCATTTGCAGGCATTGCCACTCCTTCCCAGGGATTCAAGAGTGTGCTTTGGATTCCTGTGGACGGCAAGAAGAAAGACAAAACAGCAGCCTCCGACCTTTCCTCACTTTTCTTGTGTCAGCAAGGATCAAGCTGGCATTTCAAATATGTGGTTTTCAGAGTTCTGTCAGGAGGTGCTAGCAGGAAGGTGGAGATGGCTGCTTACGGAATGTTGAATCTGTTTTTTGATCTCTTGGCGACTCCTTAATGGTATAGGAATTGTGGTGAAGATTTAATATCAATACGTAAACATTATACCTTAAAGATTTTTTTGTCACTCAAAATATTCATAATCCTTAGTTTCAATTTGTTTGTATAAAAACTAAGATGGTTGGGACTTCCCTGGTGGCACAGTGGTTAAGAATCTGCCTGCCAGTGCAGGGGACACTGGTTCAAGCCCTGGTCCAGGAAGATCCCACATGCCGCGGAGCAACGAAGCCCATGCACCACAGCTACTGAACCCACACGCTGCAACTACTGAAGCCCGTGCTCCGCGACAAGAGAAGCCACCGCAGTGAGAAGCCCGCACACCGCAAGAAAGAGTAGCCCCTGCTCCCCGCAACTAGAGAAAGCCCGCGCGCAGCAATGAAGACCCAACACAGCCAAAAATAAAGAATTAATTAATTAATTTTAAAGAAAAAATTAAGATGGTTGTAAGAAAGGAAGAATAGAGTCAGAGCCTGGGAAGGAGCCATTTGTTTTTTCTCTCTTTTCTATATGTAGAAGAGGTGGGAGTTCCTCTAATACAGGGGAGTTTGGAGCAGGAGAGTTAAGTTTTTACTCTCAGTGTGGGGAGGTGGACGAAAATAAAATGAATTGTCTAGTATTTTGATTATTCATTTTTTAAAATGCATTCTGCAGATACCTTGGTCAGTGACCACCTCGCAGCATGTTGAGTCGAGTCTGCCGCTCTGGGTCCCAGGCCTTCACCCGCCGTCTCCTGCCCTGGGTCCAATCCACAACACTCTCCAGATCTTGTAGGTACCATAGGAAACATAAATATGTGGGAGGTTGGTCCAAGTGTGTTTCAACAAGGTTTTAAAAAGTAAAAAAAATGTAATTTGGCAGAATTGGACACAGGCAGTAAGCAAGGAAGCAGCCTACTGGTGGAACGTTGTGTTTGTATTTATCAATAAAGTGAAATTTTTGGAGGGGATAGATAAGTTTATGGCATAGATTATGGTGATGGTTTCACGAGTGTATACTTACCTGCAAACTCATCAACTTGTGTACATTAATTTTGTACAGATTTTCGTATGTCAAATAAATAAATAACTCAAAATTTTAAAAAAGATTTTAAAGATAAAGTGTTACCTTTATTTAATCCCCCCAGATTTTTTGCAGGCTATTTTTGTTCATTCCTTCTTTGTAATTAAGTGTTTAATTTTGAGATAATTATAGATTCACTTGCAGTTGCAAGAATTCATACAGAGAGATCCCTTATACCCTTTCCCCAGTTATCGCAGTATCTCAACCAGGGTATTGACCAGGGTGGTTAGAGTCAAGATAAGATTTCCATCACTACAGGATCCTTCAAGTTTCTCTTTTCTAGCTGTCCTCTCCTTCCTGTCCCTAACCCCTGGCAGCCTCTAATCTGTGCTCCATTTTTATAATTTTTAAATGTTATATAAATGAAATCATACAGTATGTGACCTTTGGGGGTGACTTTTTTTACTCAGCATAAATCTCTGGAGAGCCATCTAAGTTCTTGTGTCTGTCAGTTTGTTCATTTTTATTACTGAATAGTATTTAATGGTATGGGGGTACCACAGTTAGTGTAACCATTCACCATTGAAGGACAACTGGTCGTTTAACATTTTTTGTCTGTTATGAATAAGGCTGCTGTGAACATTCGTGTATAGGACTTTGTGTGCACATAGTTTTGGTTATCTGGGATAAATGTCCAAAAGTTCAGTTTCTGGGTTGTATGTTAGCTGCATGTGGTAGTTAGTTTTATAAGAACTGGCCAAACTGTTTTTGCAGAGTGGCTGTACCATTTTACATTCACACCAGCAATGTACGAGTGATCCACTTTCTCTTCATCCTCACCAGCATTTGATGTTGCCACTCTTCGATTTTATCCATTTTGATAGATATATAATGATATCTCACTGTGGTTTTAAATTCCTTTTCTCTATTGGCCAGTGAGGTTGGACGTCTCTTCATGTGCTTATTTGCTGACTGTATATCCTCGTCAGTGAAATGTCATTTGCTCATTTTTAATTGGATTGTTTGGTTTTCTACTTTTGAACTTTGAGAGTTTTTTAATGTCTTCTACAGACTAGTCCTTGGTCGGATTTGTGGTTAGAAAGTATTTTCTCCCAGTTTGTAGCTTGCCATTTCAGTCTCTTAACAGGGTCTTTTTTACTTTGATGAGGTCCAGTTTATCAGTTTTTCATTTTATGGATTGTACATGTGAGGTCAAGTCTAAGAACTCTTTGTATAGCCTTAGATCTTGAAGATATCCTGTTTCTTTTTCTAAAAGTTTTGGAGTTTTGCATTGAAGTCCATGATCCATTTTGTTTTGTTTTGTTTTGTTTAACATCTTTATTGGAGTATAATTGCTTTACATTGTTGTGTTAGTTGCTGCTGTATAACAGTGAATCAGCTCTACATATGCATATATCCCCATATCCCCTCACTCTTGAGCCTCCCTCCCACCCTCCCTATCCCACCCCTCTAGGTGGTCACAAAGCCCTGAGCTGATCTCACTGTGCTATGTGACTGCTTCCCACTAGCTATCTATTTTACATTTGGTAGTGTATATATGTCAATACCACTCTCTCACTTCGTCCCAGCTTACCCTTCCCCTCCCTATGTCCCCAAGTCCATTCTCTACTGTGTCTTTATTCCTGTCCTGCCCCTAGGTTCTTCAGAACCTTTTTTTTTTTTTTTAGATTCCATATATATGTCTTAGCATATGGTATTTCTTTTTCTCTTTCTGACTTACTTTACTCTGTATGACAGACTCTAGGTCCATCCACCTCACTACAAGTAACTCAGTTTCGTTTCTTTTTATGGCTCAGTAATATTCCATTGTATACATGTGTCACATCTTCTGTATCCACTCATCTGTCAGTGAACACTTAGGTTGCTCCATGTGCTGGCTATTGTAAATAGTGCTGCAGTGAACATTGCGGTACATGACTCTTTTTGAATTATGGTTTTCTCAGGGTATATGCCCAGTAGTGGGATTGCTGGGTCATATGGTAGTTCTATTTTTAGTTTTCTAAGGAACCTCCATACTGTTCTCCATAGTGGCTGTATCAATTTACATTCCCACCAACAGTGCAAGAGGGTTCCCTTTTCTCCACACCCTCTCCAGCATTTATTGTTTGTAGATTTTTTGATGGCCATTCTGACTGGTGTGAAGTGATACCTCAATGGAGTTTTGATTTGCATTTCTCTAATGATTAGTGATTTTGAGCATCCTTTCATGTGTTTGTTGGTAGTCTGTATATCTTCTTTGGAGAAATGTCTATTTAGGTCTTCTGCCCATTTTTGGATTGGGTTGTTTGTTTTTTGATATTGAGCTGCATGAGCTGCTTGTATATTTTGGAGGTTAATCCTTTGTCAGTTGCTTCATTTGCAAATATTTTCTCCCATTCTGAGGGTTGTTTTTTCGTCTTGTTGATAGTTTCCTTTGCTGTGCAATAGTTTTAAAGTTTCATTAGATCCCAATTGTTTATTTTTGTTTTTATTTCCATTATTCTAGGAGGTGGGTCAAAAAAGATCTTGCTGTGATTTATGTCAAAGAGTGTTCTTCCTTTGTATTCCTCTAAGAGTTTTATAGTGTCTGGTCTTACATTTAGGTCTTTAATCCATTTTGAGTTTATTTTTGTGTATGGTGTTAGGAAGTGTTCTAATTTCATTCTTTTACATGTAGCTGTCCAGTTTTCCCAGCACCACTTATTGAGGAAGCTGTCTTTTCTCCATTGATATTCTTGCCTCCTTTGTCAAAGATAAGGTGACCATATGTGCATGGATTTATCTCTCGGCTTTCTATCCTGTTCCATTGATCTATATGTCTGTTTTTGTGCCAGTACCATACTGTCTCGATTACTGTAGCTTTGTAGTGTAGTCTGAAGTCAGGGAGCCTGATTTCTCCAGCTCCGTTTTTCTTTCTCAAGGCTGCTTTGGCTGTTCGTGGTCTTTCGTGTTAACATACAAATTGTGAAATTTTTTGTTCTAGTTCTGTGAAAAATGCCATTGGTAATTTGACAGGGACTGTATTGAATCTGTAGATTGCTTTGGCTAGTATAATCATTTTCGCAGTGTTGATTCTTCCAATATAAGAGCACAGTATATCTCTCCATCTGTTTGTATCATCTTTAATTTCTTTCATCAGTGTCTTATAGTTTTCTGCATACAGGTCTTTTGTCTCCTTAGGTAGGTTTATTCCTAGGTATTTTATTCTTTTTGTTGCAGTGGTAAATGGGAGTGTTTCCTTAATTTCTCTTTCAGATTTTTCATCATTAGTGTATAGGAATGCAGGAGATTTCTCTGCATTAATTTTGTATCCTGCAACTTTACCAAATTCATGGATTAGCTCTAGTAGTTTTCTGGTGGCATCTTTAGGATTCTCTATGTGTAGTATCATGTCCTCTGCAAACAGTGACAGCTTTACTTCTTCTTTTCCGATTTGGATTTCTTTTTTTTTTTTTTTTTTGCATTATGCGGGCCTCTCACTGCTGCGGCCTCTCCCGTCGCAGAGCACAGGCTCCGGACGCGCAGGCCCAGCGGCCATGGCTCACGGGCCCAGCCGCTCCGCGGCATGTGGGATCCCCCCGGACCAGGGCACAAACCCGCGTCCCCTGCATCGGCAGGCGAACTCCCAACCACTGCGCCACCAGGGAAGCCCTGGATTCCTTTTATTTCCTTTTCTTCTCTGATTGCTGTGGCTAAAAATTCCAAAAGTATGTTGAATAATAGTGGTGAGAGTGGGCAACCTTGTCTTGTTCCTGATCTTAGTGGAAATGGTTTCAGTTTTTCACCATTGAAGACAATGTTGGCTGTGGGTTTGTCATATATGGCCTTTATTATGTTGAGGAAAATTCCCTCTATGCCTACTTTCTGCAGAGTTTTTATCACAAACGGGTGTTGAATTTTGTTGAAAGCTTTCTCTGTATCGATTGAGATGATCATATGGCTTTTCTCCTTCAATTTGTTAATATGGGTTATCACGTTGATTGATTTGCGTATACTGAAGCATCCTTGCATTCCTGGATAAACCCCACTTGATCATGGTGAATGATCCGTTTAATGTGCTGTTGGATTCTGTTTACTAGTATTTTGTTGAGGATTTTTGCATCTATGTTCATCAGTGATGTTGGTCAGTAGTTTTCTTTTTTTGTGACATCTTTGTCTGGTTTTGGTATCAGGGTGATGGTGGCCTCATAGGATGAGTTTGGGAGTGTTCCTCCCTCTGCTATGTTTTGGAAGTTTGAGAATGACAGGTGTTAGCTCTTCTTTAAATGTGTGATAGAATTTGCCTGTGAAGCCATCTGGTCCTGGGCTTTTGTTTGTTGGAAGATTTTTAATCACCAATTTCAGTGCTTGTGATTGGTCTGTTCTTATTTTCTGTTTCTTCCTGGTTCAGTCTCAGAAGTTTGTGCATTTCTAAGAATTTGTCCATTTCTTCCAGGTTGTCCATTTTATTGGCATAGAGTTGCTTGTAGTAATCTCTCATGATCCTTTGTATTTCTGCAGTGTCAGTTGTTACTTCTCCTTTTTCATTTCTAATTCTTTTGATTTGAGTCTTCTCCCTTTTTTTCTCGATGAGTCTGGCTAATGATTTATCAATTTTGTTTATCTTCTCAAAGAACCAGCTTTTAGTTTTATTGATCTTTGCTATCGTTTCCTTCATTTCTTTTTCACTTATTTCTGATCTGATCTTTATGATTTCTTTCCTTCTGCTAACTTTGGGGTTTTTTTGTTTTTTCTCTAATTGCTTTAGATGTAAGGTTAGGTTGTTTATTTGAGATGTTTCTTGTTTCTTAAGGTAGGACTGTATTGCTATAAACCTCCTAGAACTGCTTTTGCTGCATCCCATAGGTTTTGGGTCATCGTATTTTCATTGTCATTTGTTTCTAGGTATTTTTTGGTTTCCTCTTTGACTTCCTCAGTGATCTCTTGGTTATTAAGTAGTGTATTGTTTAGCCTCCATGTGCTTGTATTTTTTACAGATTTTTTCCTATAATTTATATCTAGTCTCATAGCGTTGTGGTCGGAAAAGATACTTGATATGATTTCAATTTTCTTAAATTTACCAAGGCTTGATTTGTGACCCAAGATATGATCTATCCTGGACAATGTTCTATGAGCACTTGAGAAGAATGTGTATTCTGTTGTTTTTGGATGGAATGTCCTATAAATATCAATTAAGTCCATCTTGTCTAATGTATCATTTAAAGCTTGTGTTTCCTTATTTATTTTCATTTTGGATGATCTGTCCATTGGTGAAAGTGGGATTTTAAAGTCCCCTACTATGATTGTGTTACTGTCAATTTCCCCTTTTATGGCTGTTAGCATTTGCCTTATGTATTGAGGTGCTCCTATGTTAGGTGCATAACTATTTACAATTGTTATATCTTCTTCTTGGATTGATCCCATGATCATTATGTAGTGTCCTTCTTTGTCTCTTGTAATAGTCTTTATTTTAAAGTCTATTTTGTCTGACATGAGAATTGCTACTCCAGCTTTCTTTTGATTTCCATTTGCATGGAATATCTCTTTCCATCCTCTCACTTTCAGTCTGTATGTGTCCCTAGGTCTGAAGTGGGTCTCTTGTAGACTGCATATATACGGGTCTTGTTTTTGTATCCATTCAGCCAGTCTATGTCTTTTGGTTGGGGCATTTAAACCATTTACATTTAATGTAATTATTGATATATATGTTCCTATTCCCATTTTCTTAATTGTTTTGGGTTTGTTATTGTAGGTCTTTTCCTTCTCTTGTGTTTCCTGCCTAGAGAAGTTCCTTTAGCATTTGTTGTAAAGCTGTTTTGGTGGTGCTGAATTCTCTTAGCTTTTGCTTGTCTGTAAAGGTTTTAATTTCTCCATCGAATCTGAGTGAGATCCTTGCTGGGTAGCGTAATCTTGGTTGTAGGTTTTTCCCTTTCATCACTTCAAATATGTCCTGCCACTCCCTTCTGGCTTGCAGAGTTTCTGCTGAAAGATCAGCTGTTAACCTTATGGGGATTCCTTTGTATGTTATTTGTTGCTTCTCCCTTGATGCTTTTAATACTTTTTCTTTGTATTTAATTTTTGGTAGTTTGATTAATATGTGTCTTAGTGTGTTTCTCCTTGGATTTATCCTTTATGGGACTCTGCACTTCTTGGACTTGATTATTTCTTTTCTCATATTAGGGAAGTTTTCAACTATAATCTCTTCAAATATTTTGTCAGTCCCTTTATTTTTCTCCTCTTCTTCTGGGACCCCTGTAATTCAAATGTTGATATGTTTAATGTTGTCCCAGAGGTCTCTGAGACTGTCCTCAATTCTTTCCATTCTTTTTTCTTTATTCTGCTCTGCAGTAGTTATTTCCACTATTTTATATTCCAGGTCACTTATCCGTTCTTCTGCCTCAGTTATTTTGCTATTGATTCCTTCTAGAGTGTTTTTAATTTCATTTATTGTTTTGTTCATCACTGTTTGTTTGCCCTTTAGTTCTTCTAGGTCCTTGTTAAACGTTTCTTATATTTTCTCCATTCTATTTCCATGATTTTTGATCATCTTTACTATCATTTCTCTGAATTCTTTTTCAGGTAGACTGCCTATTTCCTCTTCATTTGTTTGGTGTGGTGGGTTTTTACCTTGCTCCTTCATCTGCTGTGTATTTCTCTGTCTTCTCATTTTGCTTAACTTACTGTGTTTGGGGTCTCCTTTTTGCAGCCTGCAGGTTTGTAGTACCCGTTGTTTTTGGTGTCTGCCCCCAGTGGGTGAGGTTGGTTCAGTAGCTTGTTAAGCTTCCTGGTGGAGGGGACTAGTGCCTGTGTTCTGGTGGATGAGGCTGGATCTTGTCTTTCTGGTGGGCAGGACCGCATCTGGTGGTGTGTTTTGGGGTGTCTGTGAACTTAGTATGATTTTAGGCAGCCTCTCTGCTAATGGGTGGGGTTGTGTTCCTGTCTTGCTAGTTGTTTGGCATAGGGTGTCCAGCACTGTAGCTTGCTGGTCGTTGAGTGGAGCTGGGTCTTAGCATTGAGACAGAGGTCTCTGGGAGAGCTCTCACCGATTGATATTACATGGGGCCAGGAGGTCTCTGGTGGTCCAGTGTCCTGAGCTCGGCTCTCCCACCTCAGAGGCTCAGGCCTGACACCTGGCCAGAGCACCAAGACCCTTGATGAAGAATGCTGCTACGCACCGATGGTTTGACCAGAAGTGCCAGTCCGCCAATTTTTTAACCCCTTGCAGTGATGGCACAGTTCACACCATAGAAAGTGATGTGCTCTGAATGTCAAGGCTCACAGGTTTTCTTATCAGAATTTCCATGAATCAACACAACATTGCAGAGAAGCAAGTATTCCCTGCTGCTACTGTACTCCAGGGCTGGGCAGACAAAAGAAAGAGCATCCTTAGAAAGGCTACCATGATGGGGTCCAAGTTCACAGTAGCCAGCACTCCCCACTCCAAAACTCAGGGTGTCCAGACAGCTGCTCTGAGCTGGGGTCTGCCTGCTCCCTCCCTCTCTGGGTAGCCAGCACTCCCTCCATGATCCATTTTGAGTTAATATTTGTATAAGGTGTGATGGTTAGATCGAGCTTCATTTTTTTGCATCTAGAGGTCTAGTTCCAGCACCATTTGTTGAAAGGCTGTTTATGATGTTTTGAGTTGCCTATCTCTTGATAACACCTAAATGTTATCAACAGTCTGTCTCAAAACCTTACTGCAAGAGGACTTGCTTATCAGCTAATCAAGCTTATCATCATTGGAAAAATCTGTTTCCTATTCATGTAAAGAAGAGTGTAAAGTTTAAAAGTTCAGGGTCTGGAACTAGGCTCCCTGTGTTTGAAAACTATCTCTGCTGCTTACTTAGTGACCACAGCTATGGATTTCGGTCACATTTCCATGAGTCGGCATTTTGGACCAGGCTCAGCTACACAGTGGTTCTGTGTCCTTGTCAGCTCTCCATTGGCTCAGGGTTGATTGTTGAGGGCCAGGGGAGAATCTGCTGGGATGATAGATCATCTCTATTCCACATGGCCTCTCATCTTCCAGCAAGCTATCCGTGGCTTCTTCACATGATGCTTCCCAAGAACAGCAAGCATGGCAGTGATAATGTCTCTTGAGGCCTAAGCTCAGAATTTACACAGAGTTAGGCTTCTGCTACATTGTATGGGTCAAAGCAAGTCATAGGGCCAGCCCCTATTCAAGGAGTGGGAAAATAGACTCCACCTGTTAATGGGAGAAGCTTCAAGTATTGTGGCCTTTTTTCCAATCTGGTAATATTGGTAAGTTACTCAACTTGTCTGAGCCTCAGTTTCCTTATTTATAAAATGAAGCTAATAATAATAACTAATTCGTAATAATACCTAACTCATGAGTCTTAACTCATGAGAATTCAGGAAGATGATGATAACGATAGTGATGATGATAGGCATAGCTAACCCTTTTTTTTTAAAATAAATTTATTTATTTACTGGCTGTGTTGAGTCTTCCTTGCTGTGCATGGGCTTTCTCTAGTTGCGGCAAGCGGGGGCTACTCTTCATTGTGGTGCACAGGCTTCTCATTGCAGTGGCTTCTCTTGTTGCATAGCACGGGCTCTAGGCATGTGGGCTTCAGTAGTGGTGGCACACAGGCTCAGTAGTTGTGGCTCATGGGCTCTAGAGCACAGGCTTAGTAGTTGTGGCGCATGGGCTTAGTTGCTCCGCGGCATGTGGGATCTTCCCAGACCAGGGCTTGAACTCATGTCCTTGCATTGGCAGGCGGATTCTTAACCACTGTGCCACCAGGGAAGCCCATAGCTAACACTTTTTTATAATACCAGCTAATATTTATTGAGGGTTTACTTTGTGCCAATCCTTGTTCATGCATTAACTCATTTCATTCCCCACAACAACCTATGAGATCAATGAGATAACAGCAAGTAAGTGAAGGAGTTGAGATTCCAACCCAGGGAGTCTGACTCCAGAACCTACGCTTGTCCTTTCATATATCCTCTGCCTCTGTATAAGGTACATGAATAGTTAACACAGTTCCTGGTATATAGTAAATATTCACTTCAGTATTTTTAATGTTGATATTATTGTTTATTCTCATTAGACTCATTCACAGAAGGAGGCACTTTCTGATCTTATCCCTAGATTTTTCTTTGTATCCAGATTTTTCTGGAACCCCATGTTCACTGACCATGATAAGCAGAAGAGCAGAGAAGAAATTAAAAAGGCAAAGTGAAAAAGCATAGAAATACAAACAGAGGGAAGTGGAAGGCCAGGAAGAGAGATAGGAACCATGTCAGGGTTCCTTCCTCTTCAGGCCCGGAACACAGCCTCATTTATTACTGAGAATTAGGACTCTGATGCTGAAAAGCTGAAGGGCTTCTCCTCCCTTGGAGTGTGGCCCATGGCACTTTTGAGGAATATGGACAACCCCCTCCCCCAACACATTTGTATACACATATACCTCGGTATCCCCTCATCCTTAACAGGAGGAGATGTCTTTTCTTTAAGACTTAGAGCCTAAAGTTTCCTTAGAAGATGGGAAGAGATTACCCTTCCGGAAGCCATGGATTTTTCTTAAGTAATCAAGGCCTTCTAGTCCTTCCTATGGACCCTAAAATGTATAATACACTGCAGCACATAAAAAAAATGCCCTCAAGAAAGATAGGGTCAATCTAGGAGGGTGAAAGCATTGTTGAATAGGAAACCCAGAAAAGCCCTGGACCCCATGGAGCTCTCCTTGGTGCAGAATCCACTGGATATGACTGAGCTTTTACTTGCTTAAAACCTTGTTCAGGGACTTCCCTGGTGGTCCAATGGTTAAGACTCCGTACTTCCAACGCAGGGGGTGTGGGTTCGATCCCTGGTCGGAGAACTAAGATCCCATATGTCACGCTGCCAAAAAAACACACCTTGTTCGTAGATGTGGCCTCTTCTTGAATTTTATCAGCCCTGATCTGCTGTGACCCAGTTGCCTGCCGCCAGAATGACCCTTGACTGCCTGGCACCAAGCCACGCCACCCTCCTCTGCTGATACAGACTGCAGATCAGGAGTTTCATTCATGCTAGTCTGGCCTGGTAGGACTGACCTGCTTGCCACCACCTGTGTCCCTGAGGTTCCCTCTCAGGCTGCCCACCCATGCTCAGCACTTTGCCAGGCCAGGACATGCCCTGCAGTACACAGGAGAGAAAAGTAGGCAGCAGGCCTAGTTCTGACAGCTGTCAAAGAGACACGTGATACTTGGGTGCAGCTCTGAGCTCTGCATACAGCCACTGATGATCCCAGGTCCAAACCCCAGGGGAGTAAGTCTCTCCCTCTACCACCCCTCCCTCCACCAGGTCAGCGAGGCCAGAACTATTATATGGGTACAACTTTTAAGCATAGACTTAGGTGTGTGCATTGCTTAGGGTAATATTCCTGAAGGCGGGGCCAGGGCACCTATACTGATGAGCCTGATGGAGAAAGGGAGTTCTCCATGGAATGGCCCTCACAACACACCGGTGCTTTCGTCCCTGGGGCTCCCCCCGCAGGAACAGGGCAGCCCATAGCAGGGGTGTCAAGCCCCAGTTCTATCCCAGATGATGGGCTTATTGTGCAGCTCTCTGCTGGGAACTGGACTGCAAGCCTATTGTTAAAAAAGACCTGCATCGTCTGTCTTGTTTCTCCAGCAGACTTGAAACATTGTCACTTAAAGAAACAGTTATTTAAGAGAGAGAAGGAAAGACTCTTTATGACTTCATTTAAAATGTTCTTTCTCAGTTTTGTGCGTGAAGGAGGCAGAGAGGGAGGAGAACAGGGATCTTCTCGTCGGTGAGAATAGGATTCTGCCTGCTTTACCCACCATTTTTGTAGCATAGAGAGAGACAGTGGATGCTTGATTACAGCTAGACGGGTCAGAGTGGTCAGGCGTTAGAGGCACTGGGTAGAGAAGTTCTGAGAAGTCTGTCTGTAAATATAAAGGGAGGTGATAACGGTTGATTCAAGTGAAGGAAGTTACTCTGTAGTAATACAGTTATAGAAGAATAGTCTGAAAGGTGGCTCGGAATGATTACTTTAGTAACTCATTCCAATATTTATTAACGTCTGTAGTGATACCTAGAGAACGTGTTGTGGGGGAAGGCAGTCAGCAGTGGTGAAGAGGTTCAGTGCCTGACATTCAGCCGTGACAGATTTTCAGCTTTTTAATCAAGTTTGGTTTTTTGTTTTGGTGGGGGTTCTTTTGGTTTTTTGTTTTCATTTTTGTTTTGCCTCTTACAAATTTTGTTCCATGCTACAAGAAAAAAGAATCAGGACAGAATTGATTAGGGGCAGATGTCTAAAGGGATACAAAGAAGTATCTGACTCCAACGTTACTTTCCCTTCAGAAAGTGCTCCAGTTTCTTTCATCATTGTTACAGGCAATTTGTAGGGAGATTAGCTATGATTTTTTATTACTTAATACCAGTTACTTTGTTCTGTATTGTCTTAGCTAATCAGACTCACTTTTTTTTAATAGCGGTGTGGTTTCTTTAAAAGCACACATATTTTTCTGATTATGAAAGCAATGCATTTTTACTGCATAAATTTGGAAAACAAAACAAGAATAAAGAGGAAAAATAAATCACCCATAACCCCATCATGAGATAAAATAGTAATATTTTTATTTATTTATCTTTTCCTATGCATTTAGACATGTATGTGAAACTAATATATGAGCATTTTCCTGTGTTATTGAAAATTCTAAACGTATTTAAATCTTTCTGCCCTTTTTTGGACGTTTACTCTGCTTCTATTTTTCCTGTTATAAATAATACTGATGAATAGCCTGCTGATAAATCTCTTTGTCTCCATCTCTGATATGTTCGTTAAAATAAATTTCTGAACATGGAATTGCTGGATCAAAGTTGTGAACATTTTTAAAGCTTTTGATATATTTTGCCAACATGTCTTCAGGGAAAAATGTTTCATTTAAATTATTGACCAGCAGTGTTTGAGTGTACCTGTCACCTGTCACCTGTGTACTGGGTACAAACTCCACACAATACTAGAATAAAACATGCTAGATCAGTGTGGCTTTTGATATACTGGTTTTACGCAGTTAAGAATGATAAAGCTATTTTTTGGCGGCCAAACTGGTTACTATTTTGCATGCATATTTTCAATGAGAAATTATATTGTGTATTTCTATCCTTTTTTTCTTGCATTTGACTTTGTTCGGGGGCTGCAGGTCGTGTCCAGCCTTCAGCCATCAGACATGTTCGTTCTTGGAGCAACATCCCCTTTATCACGGTACCCCTCAGTCGTACGCATGGCAAGTCTTTTGCCCACCGCAGTGAGCTGAAGCATGCCAAGAGAATCGTGGTGAAACTCGGAAGTGCCGTGGTGACCCGAGGGGATGAATGTGGCCTGGCACTGGGGCGCCTGGCATCTATTGTTGAGCAGGTAATTGCCAAGATGGAAAATTCAGCTGAACTAAAACAAAATCTGCGTTTTAAGCTGTCATTTCAGGTTTCTCAGCTCGTAAAAATAATTCTAATTTGAGAACAGTAGATTTCAACCCAGTCTGAAAACTCTGTTTCCTGATGAAGGTGCCACTGGGAGACAACATCCCAGGACAAGCAGGGGGGTGTCAAGGAGTGGAGTTGGTTTCATGCAGTTCATCCCTCAGGCTTCTTAGTGAGAACTAGCTGTGTATGTCAGTGATTCTCAATCCTGGCTGCACATTAGAATCGCCTGAGAGGCCTGGAGGTGCCTGGGCTTCACAGTCAACCATTTAATAAGTATCTCGGGATGGGGCTCAAGCATCTGTGTTTTTAAAGTTCCCCAAGTGATTGATATGTAGTCAGGGTTGAGTACCCAGATGGACTTGTGTGAATATTGAGCTTTTTTTTTTTTTTCTGTTTTGCTGGGCTTTATCTTTTCTAGTTAGCCTAGTAATCTTGAAATAAGTATGAGCTATCATTGCAAAGATTTCCCAAGTTCAGATTATAGTAAAAGGACTTATCAAACTCCACAGAGAATACCCATATAAGGCTTTCATTTAAAGGCAAAGGGATACAAGGCCACAGAGGGAGTGTAAGCAAGCATTGAGGGTCTGAGAGACATCCTATGCACAAGCCCATCTCCCACCCACCAGGGTCTTTTATTTGCACAGAGACCACACTCTGTCTCCAGACTGAATCACCAAAAGATCTGTGCAAGGAATCTTGACTTTGGAAGGCCTCACAGCGGAAGTTTTCAGTGGGAACTTTATGCCCCACTGGCCATGGAGTCAAACCAGGCTGACCACTGATAGTTTATCAGTAAAGAAACTGACCTTCAGGGTCATCATGGGAGTTTTGGACTTTAAATATCACATCACAAATCCCACTACCTTTATCTTTTCCAAGAGCAGGGATCAGCAAACTTTTTCTGTAAAAGGCCAGGTACTAAATATGTTAGTCTCTGTAGGCTGTACAGTTTCTGTCTCAGCTACCATTGTAGCTGAAACAACCTTAGACAATACATAAATGAACAAGCATGGCTGTGTTCTGATAAAATTTTATTTTCAATAACAGGCACAGGTCAGATTTGACCTGCAGGCCATAGTTTGCCAACCCCTGACCAAGCGTCAAAAAAACCAAACATCCAGGTATCCTGGAGATAAAGCTAGAGCTTTTCCATTCTAGCTGTAATTCAGCTCTATCTTCCATAGCCGTATTTTCAGTTTTAAAAAACAATTTTGGGGCTTCCCTGGTGGCACAGTGGTTGAGAGTCCGCCTGCCAATGCAGGGGACACGGGTTCGTGCCCCGGCCCGGCAGCTGGGCCCGTGAGCCATGGCTGCTGAGCCTGCGCATCTGGAGCCAGTGAGAGGCCCGCGTACCACAAAACAAAACAAAACAAAACAATTTTGCTGGAGTTGGTATTAGAAAACTACTAACCTGAAATTTGATGGAATTTTCTTCATATATTTTCTGTACTAAGCAATTATTATCAAATCTGCCTTTCAGATTGAGTCCCTCAGATCAATTCAGTGTAACAAATATTTATCAAAGGGCTACATTGTGAGGGCCTTAACAGACCTCTAACAGTTGTCTCTGCCCTTGAGGAGCCAGACTGGGACTCCCAAAATAATTAGGTGATTGTTCAAGACAGGTAATATCCAAATGAGAGGGCACAAATGACAGTGGCTGACAGATCCAGAGGTGGGAAGGCCAAATGAGAGTGTGGTCATTCTTGGGACTTCCTAGGAGAGCTGAGACTCAGGGTGGGCCTTTGTGACTGATAGGATTTGCACCAGCAGAGGGGAAATGTTCCATGCTGCTAAGTGCACATTGTGAATGGTGCCCCTGGAATTGTGTAGCCTGATGGTTCTGGGGACGGGGAGGCTCTACAGGTAGTTTCCAGGTCGGAGACAAAAGCAGGAATGAGTATGGCATGCTGATGGGCCAGAGAGGAGGTGAGCTTGAAAGCAGTGGTGGTGATCTCATCAGGGAGAATGTGTATAGTTCCATTAGGCAGGGCTTTGAAACCAGGTAGAGGACTTGGGGTTCAGTCTAGGAGGAAGATTGAAGATTTTGAGCAAAGGAGAAACTTGATGAAGACAGTGGGGAGAACCTGGTAATGGTTTGCTTAGGTTGCCAGCTCTCCTTCTGGGGACACCCCTGGACCTTAAGGAACAGTTTTCTAGATCAGTGCAGTACTAACATATGGAGTCAACTGTCTTGTCCAAGGCATCTGATCGTGTTAGATGGACTCTGGAGCTGACTTAAAGAGGCTTCCATTGGTCAAAGATGGGAATATCTGAACATCAATAATTACTGCACTGAATTTAAACACATGAAATATGTTTAAATCTATGAATCACAATTATACTTTAAAAAAATTCATTGGTCATCTTGAAGGATTCTAGAGAACCTACTCATTTTGGAAACTGGTAAATAAAGAGAAAGAGACACATATCTGTGCTGCCTTTCATATACAAACCATACCTCAAGGTAGCCAAATATTTAATGAAGGAAAGTTTCCCTTTATGGAATTATTCCAGCCTGTAAATAAAGAAGAAATGCATGAATTAGAATATCAACATTTTATAGCCCCTAATGAATTAATAGGTCTTGGTGATGATCATCAACAGTAACTAACATCACAAAAAGAAAGACAGTCAGGCCTTATGTATCCCCTTGATGGACACCATGACCTGTAAAGAATTCTTGACAAAAAAAATCAAGCCTTCATACCTAACAGCAGTTTGCAGGAATACTATACCACAGAGACAGAAGCAGGAAAGTCAAGGCTGAGAAACCCTAAAGGACAAGTAACCCAGTTTCTTTAACAAATTACAAGGGAAAAAATTATAGAGAGGAACCTATGGATTAAAAGTGAATTAGGAGACACTTAACTAATTGCAATATGTGGGCTTAATTTTCATCTTAATTTGAGCAAGCTGAAAAAATTGGGGAAATGTGAACACTGACCAGATATTTGATATTAGGAAATTATTGAAATATTTTAGATAATGGTTTTGTGGAGGTGTGCATATACCCTCTGTTTTAGCAATTGCTTTCTGAAATATTTACAAATGAAATAATGTGTCTGGAGCCTGGGATTTCTATTAAAATAATGGTGGAGGGACTTCCCTGGTGATCCAATGGCTAAGACTGTGCGCTCCCAATGCAGGGAGCCCAGGTTCAGTGCCTGGTCGGGGAACTGGATCCCACGTGCCACAACTAAGAGTTCACATGCTTCAAGTAAAGATCCTGCATGCCTCAAGTAAAGATCCCACGTGCTGCAACTAAGACCCGGTGCAGCCAAATGAATACATAAATAAATGAGTATTTTTTAAAATAAATAATTAAAATAAAATAATGGTGGAGCTATAATAGGAATATTGGAGAGAGAAATTGGCCATGAGAGGTGGTTGTTGAAGCTGGGTGATGAGTACATAGGGCTTTGTAGTTCGATTCTTACCACTTTGGTTAAGTATGAAATTTTCTGTGATGATAAGTTATTTTTTTTAGATAATGGTCTATCATAGGTGTCTCCGAGTTCCTGAGCTAGGTTATAGGTTCAAGCATCAGGAGGAATGGACAGGTTAGGAATATTGAATCTTTGACTCTTTCATGTGGATCTGTCCTGGGTGGGAAACAAAGTAACCAAAACTGGTTCTAGGCAGACAGAGTGGAACAGCACTGTCCCTGGTCTAGCCAGAGGCAACGCATGAGAATCAGACATGCCCCAGAAACAGCTTTGTCTCCCCAGGTCATGCCTTAGAATTTGAGAAGCCATCTGCTAAGTTTATGTTGCAATTCCTGGCTCCAGACTTGTATTCTGGGCTTTATTTCCTGAAACAACTGGATCTTCCGCATTATAGACTCCTCCACATATCTTCAAGTCTTGTGGTTGCCAAACCTACCTACACACCAGAATCTCCTTATTAAAAACTTCTCATTTCTATCTGCCACCTACTTATCAGATTCAAGGAAGCATGTAGGACTCTGTATTTTTACCAGACAACCTGGGTGATACTTCCAGAGCCAGCCCAGTGCTGGTCTGTAAACCGGCATTTGGGATCCACTCATTAGTCCACCCTACCTGAATCTCTTGTGATGAGAGGAAAGAGATATTACAAGGACTTGTACCTTTTCCTTCCTCGATGTCAGGTGTCAGTGCTGCAGAATCAAGGCCGAGAGATGATGCTGGTGACTAGTGGAGCTGTAGCCTTTGGCAAGCAGCGCTTGCGCCATGAGATCCTTCTGTCTCAGAGCGTGCGGCAGGCCCTACACTCGGGGCAGAACCAGCTGAAGGAGATGGTAAGTGCGGCTTCCCCACCCCCTGTAACAGGGTCCTCAGGCCTCCTTCCCTCGCCCCAGCCACACCTTGTCTGTTGGCATGTTACAGGCAATTCCAGTCTTAGAAGCCCGAGCCTGTGCAGCCGCCGGACAGAGTGGGCTGATGGCCTTGTATGAAGCCATGTTTACCCAGTACAGCATCTGCGCTGCCCAGGTGAGAGGCTGACCTCCACAAGGGGGGTGTGGGACCTGTGAGGGTGATTCCCGTGGAGCAAGGTGATATGAGCAGGGCTCTGGAGCCAGACTGCCAGGATACAGTCTCAGCTTCACCACTTGCTAGTTGGGAGATCTGGAGAAAGTTTTTAAGTCTAACCTTTTTGTGTCTCAGTTTCCTCATCTGAAAAATGAGGATGTCATCAGTGCCTACTGCAAACAGTTTTTGGAAGGGCTCAGTGAGAAAATATATGAAAAGCATTTAATATGTCTGTTAAATAGTACTTTCTCAATAAGTGTTAGCTCTTGTTGTTATACAAATAACTCTTAGGACTACTGCAAGTACTGATACTTCTGAAGATAGAAAGGTTAGATATCTTTATTTCATTGGCTTCTTTGACTTCAGCTGGCTTGTTTCTCTTTGCACCTGGTTGCCTTATATAATAGATATCTACTAAGTGTTGAAGGGAAATGCTGGTGGTTGGTTGTTTTTTGTATTTTTAATTATTTATTTATTTTATTATTTTTTTTTTTTTGGCTGCGTTGGGTCTGCGTTGCGGTGCACGGGCTTCTCATTGAGGTGGCTTCCCTTGTTGCGGAGCACGGGCTCTAGGCTCGCAGGCTTCAGTAGTTGTGGCTCGTGGGCTCTAGAGCACAGGCTCAGCTCAGTAGTGGCGCACAGGCTTAGTTGCTCTGCGGCATGTGGGGTGTTCCTGGACCAGGGCTCGAACCTGTGTCCCCTGCATTGGCAGGTGGATTCTTAACCACTGCGTCACCTGGGAAGCCCGGTTGGTTGGTTTTTAATTCATTTAGCAAATATTTATTGAGCACCATGTGTACCAAGGAGTCTGTTAGACATTGGGGATACTGCAGTGAACAAATCAGCCATGTTCTAGTCCTCATGGAACTTAAAAATTTTTAGCGGTTCCCCCCTGAATGTGCTAGAACCTTCTTTCTACATTATTTCTTTTTTACCTAAATTTCCAGAATATTTTCAGTTGTGTTTTTAATCAGCTATATAACTACACACTAAATAGAAACGTCTAAATATCACAAAACAACTGAAAAAACCTTACTCCCCAAGTTACTTTCAAATTTGCTGCCTCTGATCCTATCATTTACACAGATGTTATTATACACAGATGATGTTATGTATACAGGTTTGGCTCTTGCATTTCCTATCACTTTTTCTGTTCTCCATTGTTTTTTTTTAATTTATTTATTTAATTTATTTATTTTTGGCTGTGTTGGGTCTTTGTTGCTGCCTGTGCGCGGGCTTTCTCTAGTGATGGCGAGCCTGGGCTACTCTTTGTTGCGGTGCACGGGCTTCTCATTGCGGTGGCTTCTCTTGTGGTGCGTGGGCTCTAGGCGTGCGGGCTCAGTAGCTGTGGCTCACAGGCTCTAGAGCGCAGGCTCTGTAGTTGTGGCGCACGGGCTTAGTTGCTCCGTGGCATGTGAGATCTTCCTGGACCAGGGCTCGAACCCGTGTCCCCTGCATTGGCAGGCGGATTTTTAACTGCTGCGCCACCAGGGAAATCTCTCTCCATCATTTTTAAGTTGTAATCCACAGTGATGTTCTGGTATTATACCAGAGTGTCCTTGAGTAAGGGAGCTGAAACAGAAAGGCATGGACTTGGACACTTTTGTTTGTGGCTGGGACCCCACTCTCTGTAATCTTAGACTTTTTTTTTCGGTTACATAAATGCAATGGAAATCTCAATTTTTGTCTCCTTTTATTATCAGCTCTTTTTTCCTCCATAGTGCAATAACAGTTTTAGTCTTTAATTTTTTTTAAAGTGCATGGAGCCAGGTGA
Source organism: Mesoplodon mirus (assembly GCF_964341445.2). Lineage (NCBI taxonomy): Eukaryota > Metazoa > Chordata > Mammalia > Artiodactyla > Ziphiidae > Mesoplodon > Mesoplodon mirus. Next base: position 198,277,319 of record NC_138977.1, on the reverse strand, counting down.
GGAAACTTAGATCCAGGAACTATGCTTTTGTTTTGTTTTGTTTTTTCCCAGGTATGATACTTCTTGAGGTGTTTTGTTCGTTTGTTTGTTTTAGTGAAAGTATCATTAAAAATACTGTACATTAGCCGTTGTTTTTATTAATATTGTTGTAAAAGAGCTCTGTGCCCTCCAGTTTCCAGCAAGCCTTCATCCAGGGGCCCCTTCACTCCCACACCTTTGCCTTCCCCATGATCTGATCTGTAAGAAATCTGTACCTTTGCACCTTATCCTGTGGTTCCTTGTTTTCTTTAGTAATCTTGTTTTGAAGACCATTATCAGGGGCTTTTGAAAATCTCCCATAAGTTGTTTGTCAGATTAAAGACTTAAACAAGGACAACAGCTGTTTTTCATTCATAGAAATGAAACTTATTTGCATCCTAACAGATTGCCCTTCTCCAAGCACATACTTTTCTCTCTGGTCTCTTGTCTCCCATGTCTTGTTTGTTAAGCTGTTGGAGCCACAGGTGTTTTCAATGGACCTTTATACCTCCTGCTTGCCTCTCCTACACACACGTGTTTACTTTTATTGTTTGACCTTCCACCACCAGAACCAGGATCTATATATTCACCTTTTTCCCAGGCCTTTTTCCTACAGAGCTAAACTTCCTGAAAGGACATTCACGATCTAACCCATTCCATCTTCCCCAAATCATCAACATTTTTATTCTGCATCCCAACAGCTAGTACAGGGTCTGGCATTTCAGAGGTCCTCACTAACTTTTTTATCACATGAGTGAGTAACTTACTTCCCTTGGTGATGTTATCATTTTGTCTTCTTCGCCCACATTTTCCATATCATTAAGGCCTGCTGTCATCTTCTCAGTTACCACAGCCAGACCCTAGTTCAGGGCTTAACCATTCCCACTTGGACTGTTTCAGTACCTTCCAAGAATTCTTGGCCATCTGCCTCCAGCCTTTTCCTACTTCCGCGCTGCCCTACATCACAAGAACCCTCTTCCATGAACGTTGCAGGGATTTCACTGAAACATTTATTCCTGAGCTTCAGAGTTCGTTACCATTTTGTTTCTTGCTGTCACCCCCCCTTTATCTTTCTCTCCTGCTAAACAGTGCCTAGTACCCTGATTCAAGCCAGGGAGTGGAGCTGTTAACCGGCCCCCACACCCGGCTCTCCACTCTGCCTTTGAGCAGCTTGTGTGCATCCCGTCCCCTGAACGAAGTTATGTCAGCCCTTCTTTCAGTTTGTGACTAAAGACTCACCTCCATAAACCTCTCAGACTCATCCCACTTGACCGTGTCTTTGGTGACTCTGGCAGTGGTCAGCCACAGAGCAAAAACAGGAACAACATGGCCCTATTCCATGTGGTTTAATACATTTTCCAGGCAGAGTAACCATTCAGTCACTCACTCACCACATGTTTCAGCACCTACTATGTATGGCCAGACTTTGAATCAGATGCTGGGATACAAAGATATTTTAGAAATTTATGGCAGTCATTACTCCCTCCAGTATCCCTCTAAAGTAGATACATTCATTTTCTTAATTTTGTAAACGGACGAGATTTCATAGCTCTCTGAGAATTAAAGTACTTTTGCAAAAGTCTTAAGCATCCTAAAATAAATCTTCCAGGTGATTGTAACTTTTTTCCAATCTCCTAAAGAATGGACAAGTCTCCGAAGATGTGTGTTCCGTTCTGAACTGTATGGGATCCGAGGAACCTAGAGTTTAACTCTTCTACTCTTAGCGTCCTTTGGATGCTGTTCCTCGAAAGTTCATCATTTTCCTGTCTCCTGCGTTTTCAATCTCTTTAACCCTTTTATTTTTATTTATTTTTTAACATCTTTTTTGGAGTATAATTGCTTTACAATGGTGTGTTAGTTTCTGCTCTATAACAAAGTGAATCAGCTATACGTATACATATATCCCCATAGATTTTGGTGACCAATTTGGATTTCCACGATGAGCAGAAGCGCCGGAACCTCAATGGGACACTTCATGAGCTCCTCCGAATGAACATCGTCCCCATTGTCAACACAAACGATGCTGTTGTGCCCCCAGCAGAGCCCAATAGCGATCTCCAGGGGGTAAATGTGGGTAAAGTATTACCGAGGGCTGAGCATGCTGTAGACACTAATGCCATGCTATGCTGCATGTACTAACACCGGACATTGGGCATAAACAAGATGGAGAAATGGGGAGAGAAGCTGGCATCCTGGAGCAGTGGCTGCATAAGCTCTTCTGAAGACAGGGGGTTTCGTTCAGCTGGGTGAGGCGCAATAGTGATTTAAGGTGGTGCTGTGAGCATGGCTTGTGTATGTCTGTGGATAGAAGGGTGCATGTTTGGAAAGGGAGTTGCCAGTAGGCATGGTGTTTTGCAAACTGAAAGGCCTGTAAAAGCTGTCATGCACATACTCAGGGTTGTTCATTTTTCCTGCCAGAGCCTAGCTGAGTACTTCCGTGAACTTCTTTTTGAACTGCAAAGCTCACGACTTTTTACCTGCATTTTAGGTTATTAGTGTTAAAGATAACGATAGCCTGGCTGCCCGTCTGGCTGTGGAAATGAAGACTGACCTCTTAATTGTTCTTTCAGATGTAGAAGGTACAAAGTAATGCCTTTTCTTTTTATCCAGTCTTTGTTTTAAATACTACATGTGTGAGCACATGAGTTCCCCTCTTTGTTTGAGTGCTTCTGATCTTTTTAACTGTGGACCATTATTTTCTGAGCCATATGGTCTGAAAAGGGTTTTATGATTCAAAAGAAGGTGGGGGTGGTCTGGGAGATGAAGTTTGAATGCTGAAATGTTGTTATTTCCAGGCACTTTAATGTTTTTTTTATAACTGCTTTATGGAGATACAATTCACGTAACATATAATTCACCTATTTAAAATTTATATTTCAGTGATTTTTAGTATATTCATACAATTGTTCAACCCTCACCACAATTTAGAACATTTTTTATCACTCCATCAAGAAACCCATACCCATTAGCAATCATTGCTCACTTCCCCTGAAACTCTCCTCTCCAGCCCTTGGCAACCTCTAATCTACCTTCTGTCTCTGTTGATTTGCTTGTTCTAGACATTTTATATAAATGTGATCATACAGTATGTGATCCTTTGTGACTGGCTTCTTTCACTTAATGTTTTCAAGGTTTATTGATATTATAGCACGTATTAGTACTTCATTTATTTTTACTGCCAAATAGTATTCCACTATATAGATATACTACGTTTTATTTACCTACTCATCAGCTGATAGACATTTAAGCTATTGTGACTAATGCTTCTGTGAACATCTGTGCACAAGTTTTGGTGTGAAGATGCTCTTTATTTTACTTAGGAGTAGAATTGCTGGATCATATGTTTAGCCTTTTGAAGAAATACCAGCCTGGTTTCCAAAGCAACTGCACCATTCTGCATTTTCCCAGCAGTGTATGAGGGTTCTGGTTTCTCCACATCCTCACCAACACTTCCCTCTTGGTATCTGCCTTTTTGATTATAGCCATCCTAATGGGTGTGAAGTGATACCTCATGGGGGTCTTGATCACTTTTAGTTTTAATGTAAATCACAAGACACATTATTTTAAATTGGAGCCACTGCAGAAAATCCAGGCTGTATGGCCACTGTGTTCTTCTGTGTTAACTCTTTTCCTCTCTGCTTTCGCCTTCTTCGTGGAGGGGACCCTCATGGCTCCAACTTGGCTCTCCATTCACTCTTCTCACTTTCTTAAGCTGTTCCCGTTTTACATTTTGACCCATAGATATGGTAGATGTGTCTAAAATAGGCCAAACCTACAGGATCCCAAAAGTCACCCATTACATTCCCAGGAAGTCAGAAAAACCTATTTAGTTCCCTGCCCACACCCATGGCAGGTTAACATGGCAGGACTTGTTCCCCAGTTTACGCTTCAGCAGCATAAGTGAAGGACAGGGGGCTGCCTGGTGGAGGCAGGGACAGGTACCAGTGCTGTGATCTGTCTTCTGTGCACGTGGAGGGTCAGAGATCTCATACTTACAAATCAGTATCTTTACCTGTATGAAGTCTTGGTACCATGTTTATTCACTATAAATTTGAAGTCTCAGGATAGGAACAACTAAGCTGGGGTAAGAGTAAGCCACTCTGGAGAACAAGGCATTTTGGTTAGTCACAAGATTTTTTTTCAACTTCTGATGTGTACAAATACTGTGCTAGGTGTTTTATAAATGTCAATTTATTCACCCTTGTAGCAACCCTGCAAAGTAGGTAGATTAGCCTATTATTCAGATGAAGAAATTAAAAATTGAGTTCACATTAGTTAAATGGTTTATTCAAAGTCACATAGCTAGTACTTGAGAGAGGCTGGTTTCGAATCTAAATCTTTTCAGTTTAAAAATCTACACTCTTCTCTCCTATACTGCCTAGCAAGGCAAAGGATATGAGTTTGAGAGATCAATATATAAAATCCAACTTGAACTAGACTCTAGTAAACCTTAGTTTTAATGCAGCCTCAAACACCAAAACTGGTCGTTGGCAGGCTTGTGCTTTTAACTCTGATTAGTTATCCACTGAATATTGATTTTTAGAACAATATCTGAATTTTAAATATGCTCTTGGTAGGTTTGAGAGCTGCTATAAAGAAGAAGAGGAGGAGGCAGAATATCGGAATGCTAGGAACTCCTAGGCGTCTCTGGGGGTTTGCCTTAGAATTGTCCAGTACTACTCATGATCTCATAGCATAGTGCCTTCTGAGAAGAAGCCAGCAGAAGATCCTGGGAACTGTGGGGTGCTGGGTTGAGGCGGATAGGGGTTGTGAGAGGTTATTTCTCTCTCCCTGTAATTGCTGCTCGTGGTTTGCACTATTTTGTTGTGCACTGGACACTGATGTCCTCACTGCTCTGATTCACTTACTCTCCTAGAGAGGATGCACGTGGCACAGTTGTGTTAAAGATTTGGAATAGGGCTTCCCTGGTGGCGCAGTGGGTAAGAATCCACCTGCCAATGTAGGGGACACGGGTTCGAGCCCTGGCCTGGGAACACCCTACATGCCACAGGGCAGCTAAGCCCGTGTACCACAACTACTGAGCCTGAGCTCTAGAGCCCGCGAGCCACAACTACTGAGCCCACGTGCCACAACTACTGAAGCCTGCGCGCCTAGAGCCCGTGCTCTGCAACAAGAGAAGCCACTACAGTGAGAAGCCCGTGCACTGCAACGAAGAGTAGCCCCTGCTCTCCGCAACTAGAGAAACCTCATGCACAGCGACGAAGACCCAACACAGCCAAAAATAAATAAATAAATTATTAATTAATTTTTTTAAAGAAAATTTGGAACAGTGGCGCACAGGGGTATATTTTAGCACAGGAAAAGCAGTAACTTAAAAACCAAAAACATCACTGCCTAAAATGTCCTTCAGCCAGTTCCTGACCATGAGCAGTTCCTCCCTGTCTGTGTCCCCCTTAGACCTTGACATGACTCCATTTTCTCAGGCCCTCTTTTCCCCTTCTAAGGCTCAGACACATTCTTCTTTGAAGTGAAATTGTGAGGATTTTTAATCTCGGATGGTATGCATGTAACATTTTGTGTACCTCTTATTTTATGTCACGCTACTCAGTTATAAAGAGTACACAGGGGCCTCCCTGGTGGCGCAGTGGTTGAGAGTCCGCCTGCCGATGCAGGGGATACGGGTTCGTGCCCCGGTCTGGGAGGATCCCATATGCTGCGGGGCGGCTGGGCCCGTGAGCCGTGGCCGCTGGGCCTGCGCGTCCGGAGCCTGTGCTCCGCAACGGGAGAGGCCACAACAGTGAGAGGCCCGCATACCGCAAAAAGAAAAAAAAAAAAAAAAAAAGAGTACACAGGCTTTGTGGTGACAAATCCAGACTGAAAGGCCAGTAGTCATGCGCTCTTCTGCTGACTCAGCCTAACCTCCAGAAAGGCGTACCCATAATGTGGGGAGTGTAATGTGACTGTTTCAAAGGGTACTGTGAGAGCTAATGAGAACGTGTTTCCTACGTCATGCCCTTTCAAAGAGTCACATTAAACAGTATACAGCTGCTGCACTGTTTGCGCAGAAGCCACTCATCTTTTTCAGGTGCATCCTTAAGGTTCAGCATTATAGCAGAAATGGCAAAGGTGAGGATAGCTTCCCTGTAGACTGTGGGCAGGGCCAGTAAATTCTGTGTCAGGGATATGGCCGTGCTCTGATGCTGGCAAACGTTCATTTATCAGGCACAGTTATAAAAGTACGTAAGGTGCGTCCTCCCGGAGCTGGTTTTCAGTGTGAGTAGACTCCACGAATCCCTTGACCTCTTCTCTTGTTCGAGCTGGTTGGAATAGCAGAATTTATCTGGATGAGTCGAGTACAGAATTGTTATAGTTGGCAGGTCCCTGTGGAGGTCTGTCTTGGGGGATGCTCACATCTGTTGAACAGCATTACCGACTCTTGTCCACTTTTTAGGCCTCTTTGACAACCCCCCAGGGTCAGATGATGCAAAGCTCATTGACATATTTTATCCCGGTGATCAGCAGTCCGTGACATTCGGAACCAAGTCCAGAGTGGGAATGGGTGGCATGGAAGCCAAGGTAAGAATCTGGTGCCTTTATTGCCTGTAACAATTTAAAAACCAAACTGTATTTTATCCTTCTTACTTTTGAAATTGAGGGCTGATGCACATACACACTTAAAGATACACATATCTAAATACAGGTTTAATGCATATTGTGTACCTGTATTTAGTCATGTCTTTCTATGTATTTTTATTAATATATTAAGCGTGTGTTCATATTATAACCTCCTCAAGGGCAGGGTCTATATTTTTTTTCATAATTCATAAATCCTCTAAGTGTTAATATTAGAGCTCAAATATTTCTTGATGAAACCTTTAAAAAGTTCTTCTCGGGCTTCCCTGGTGGCGCAGTGGTTGAGAGTCCGCCTGCCGATGCAGGGGATATGGCTTTGTGCCCCAGTCCGGGAAGATCCCACATGCCGCGGAGCGGCTGGGCCCGTGAGCCATGGCCGCTGAGCCTGCACATCCGGAGCCTGCGCTCCGCAACGGGAGAGGCCACAACAGTGAGAGGCCCGCATACCGCCAAAAAAAAAAAGTTCTTCTCTCCCATTAATTGTTCTAAGAAGTTATACCCTTTAGGTACAGAATCATACGTAGCAATGGCAGAGATGAGGACAGGAACCCCAGGTACAAAAGCTCAAGAGTACTCGTGATCAGATTCCAGTCAAGCAGCAAGCTGGCACAATAAGTCAAATGTAGAAGTTATGTGTCCCAGTACTAGAGAGTCTTAGAGAACACGCTGAGCACAAGGGGCAGATTGGTTTATCTTTAGACAACACATGCCAGGGTTGGGTTGGGAAGAGTGCATGGGCTGAGCGTGTCTTGAGAGCTTCTGAGCTGTGCAGAACCTTCCTACAGATAATTAAGTTGCTCAATATCACATTGTATTTTCTATGTTTTTGCATGTTTAAAGTGCAGGGGCCTAGACCCTACAAAGGTCTGAATCTCATCCATGGATCTAACTTCTCCCATTAGGTGAAAGCAGCCCTCTGGGCTTTGCAAGGTGGTACTTCTGTGGTCATTGCCAATGGGACCCACCCGAAGGTGTCTGGGCACGTCATCACAGACATTGTGGAGGGAAAGAAAGTTGGCACCTTCTTTTCCGAAGTAAAGCCTGCAGGTAAGTAGTTCTTCATAAAGTCCCATGGTCTGTGGATTATTGCTAGTAACTCCATGCCCTAGATGGAGTTGAAGACTGAGCTCTCCCTCTGGGAGGAGAGCTTACAAAATTCATGCACTAACATTATGAAATATGGTATAGTTTCGAACACTGCTTGCAAAACTGGATTCTACTTTGGTTTTGTAAAACTTATCTAACCTGCCTAACTAGGCCTCCTATTCTCACTACAATCACTAAGTTAAAGAATATAAGCATCCATCTTCTCAAGAAACATTTGCTAGGCCCATGCTGGATGCCAGATACTAATGAACACTAGAGATACAAAGATGCATAAGAAATAGTATGTGCTCTCTCAGGTGTTCACAAGGATAGCATTGCCATATAATCTACGTTCAGAAATGCAAATACATTAGAAAATGTAAGCCAAAGTGGAATTGAGAAGAACTCTAGAAGACATCAATCATATTGTCTGCCCCCAAAATGCAGACAGGTTCTTGTGTTTCTGCCTGAGTTAATCTGGTATGCTCTTCTGCCAGTTTATTGGTCAGAGTGATCTCTGGATGTGAAACAAGCACGCCAAGACCCTGAGTGTGTGCTCTGTGCCTGCAAGGAGCCCGTGCACGTCTGGGATAGTGAGGGGGCAGTGAGCTGACCGTGAGCTGATGTTTGCAAATGTTCTTGCAGGCCCTACCGTGGAGCAGCAGGGAGAAATGGCTCGATCAGGAGGAAGGATGTTGGCCACTTTGGAACCTGAGCAGGTAATACCCCTAGCTGATAGTTCTGTTAGTTTTCAGAGTGAGTCATAACTGTGAGGTTTAGTGCACAGTCAAGCCTGCTGTTTCCCCCTTTATTCCTCGAGTCCCGCAGAGTTAGATCTGAGTTACAACTCTGATTCAGATTTGTTCTGCCTTTTTTCTTTTTCTAAATTTCATTTTCCCTTTCGTCTTTTATAGGCTGAAGCCTAAGGTAGCTTTGCATCACTATGATGTTTTGATCAAAAGTATCATGAAAATCATGAGACCAGAGAGGCTCCCAAATCCTGCCACATACTGGGCAGGGAAATGTAGGAAAGTAACTTTTCCCACCTCATCCAAATCACCAAGATTACCTAGAAGATGGAAGTTCAGAGCCTGCTCCGTATCATAGCCCTGCCCTGTCCACAGTGACTCAAGTCAGTTGAAGTAGCAGACACGATGAAGTGTGAGAAGGTCGGGTGGCAGCAGGATGCTGGCTTCCCAAGGGTTGTGGTGTTAAGGCTGGATTTGAAAGTGATGTATATAGGTTTCTTCTGGGGAGTACTTTGGCCTGAGAAGGGAGAAGAAAATTTAAAATAACTACAAGTAGGAAAAGGAAAGCCCAGGAGAACCCTAGCTTCTCTCTCTATTAAATCACTTCTTTTACTCCTTTAGTAATCACTACTCTGATTTGCCATGTTTCCTTATCTAGGTGGGTAAGGATTGGGGTCTCCTCCAGCATCCAGGACTGGGTTTTTCCCCTTTGACTGAATTCATTTAATAAATAATTGTCGAAAAAGAAGAACTAGATGCAAAAACTTACCTGGGAAATCAGCTTTACAGCTGGTGCTATTAAATAGGTGAGATGTGTATGTCATGCTGATTCAAAGTGCCGGCGCCTGTCTCATGAACAAACTGAATAATTCATCATACCCTCTCCCCCACCACAAGGCTGTGGTTTGCTAATCATCATGATCAAGAGTGGTAAAAGAGGAAGAAAAGTGAGAAGAAATGGGGAGGTTAGTAGTGAGAGAGGAAGGAGAAATGAGGGGAGCAGTGGTGGGAAACGAATGAGTGAAGTAAGGAGGTTTCAGTCGTTGATGACTGGGATTTAGGAGCAAGGCCTGGCACACTCAGAAGAGTAGGTTTAAAAGTGTGGTGTGCGTTCTTTATGGGGCAGTATGTTTGCTTATTTGTTTTAATGTTTTACCTTTTTTTCCTAGAGAGCAGAGATTATCCATCATCTGGCTGATCTGTTGACGGACCAGCGAGATGAGATCCTGTTAGCCAACAAAAAAGACTTGGAGGAGGCGGAAGGTAAAGACCAGGCAACTTAGTTATAGAGAGATTTACTTTGGGTTTTATTCTTTGTTTTACTAATAACTCTTGTATCATAGTCTGCCTAAAGTCAAGATGGTTATGGAAGAAATTACATACTGTATACATCATTTTTATTGAGGGTTGGTGGCTGGTATTCATTGGGAGTTTTCAAAGTACACGTACTACCTCCACCCCTTTTCTCAGATGTTCCATATAACACCTACCCACCCCCCGCCCACTGAGGGGCTTTTTCCTTCCATTCCCCACAGTCACAAGCCATGGCTACTGTGGCAATTTCAAGACAAAAACGAAAAAGGTTGAGGACTTCACTATTTTAGACATTAGGCTAATAGCAGCTAACATTTACTGAGGCCTTTCTGTGTTTCTGGGCATTATGCTAAGGGACTGACAGGCAGGATCTGATTTTCTCTTCAGAACATGGTACCTATAAGGTACCTACTATTTATTATCCCTATTTTACAGAGGAGAAAACTAAAGCGGAGAGAAGTTGTTACATGCCTAAAACCATACAGCCAGTGGCAGATCTGGGAACGAAACCCAGATGGACAGTGCATGTCAAATAGTTGTGGGAATAGTTTGTGCAGCCTGTGTTGAAAGATAGCTTATCTTCTAGTTCCTTAACCAGCGTGTAGTCTGCCATCCAGAAATGCCCTTGAGGTGCTAATGGTAGCGTAAGTGAGATGGCTGAACTCACATTGAAGACAGCTAAATATGTGGAGTCAGGTAGGCCCTCACCTTTCTCTCCTTTTCTTAATTCTCTGTCTTTTCCACCCTAAAGTAATGGGGGTTGATTTTACGGAGTTTTTAATTTCCTTTTCTTGTGAATAAATGTGCCTCAAATTGAACATCCGAATTAGTGGTGTTCCCTTTAAAGAAACCTTGCAGGGCTCATCAACATTATTTTCATTCCTTAAAACATTTTTGAGCCATTACTTTGGAACTTCCTTTAGACTTTACATCTGGTCTTCTGAATTTTTGCAGTATTGGAAAGCTATAAAAAATTTAAATAAATGGAAGAAATCTTTATTGACATCTTATCCAATTCTTTAAGTTAAAAGAATTAAGACCCACAGGGGTTAAAGCTGCTGCTCAAGGTCACACACCTAGTTGTTGGTAGAACTCTGACTTCTGATCCCAGTTATCTCTCTCTGGAAATCCGCAAGGACACACATGGCTTAAGAACAAAGTCTCAGGTATACACAAGCGTGGTAATCACCTTTGAGTCCGTGAGCCCATTTCAGGAAATTTATCCCTAAGAAGAGATTGCAAGAGGAAAAAATAGCTCTGTATAAGTTTCTTACAGCAGGATTATTTATACCATTGAAAACTGGAAACAACCTGAGTGTCTAATAACACAGATACAGTCATGTACATTGAACTGTATCAACTCAATGGAATATTTAGTAGTAATTAAAATAATTTTGGCAACATGGAAAATGTACGTGCATTATGAGGTGAAAAACTAGAGTACAATATTTAATATGCACTACAATTAAAACGATTTTTAGCGCATGGGGAGAAGTGAAGAAAATTAATTAAATTGATGTAATTAGTTGATAAAATTATGGTTTCTTTTTTTTTCTTAATATAAGGTTGGCTCCTCCCCTCCAAAGTAGAAGTCTTTCTATAATTTTATCTTGGTGGTTGTGACTATAAAAAAGAAGGGGAAATTTTTCATAAGATCATTCAACATTAACCATAGTAATGATTTGTGATATGTGATTCCAAATGGTTTTCCTGAGTATGTGTGTGTTTGTGTGTGTGGAGAGAGAGGTGATCACACTGTGCATGCTGTTATATGCAAATTTAAAGAAAATTCTGTATATGAACTTACCATAATTCTATTTAAGTTTTTATTTCAAAAGAAAACATCTTTATTACTTCTGCTTATAAAAATAATTCACTCATTATAAAAAATTAAAATAACGCAGAAAGATAGGCAGAGATCTTCACTGTTCTTGATGCTTTCCGACATCTCTCTGCACATGTATATGCAGTGTGTGATAACTAGGGTGATGTCATACATGCTGTTCTATAGTTTGCCTTTTTCACAAACTACGTCCTGGACAGCTTTCTATATCAGTAAATATAGATATTTATTTATAGTAACTGCATTGTAGCCCATTGGCTGAATCTATAGGTAGAATCCAGTTTCCCACTATAATAAAAATGCTGTGATAAGTATCTTCACTACATGCAGGTTTGCTGATACAAATGATAAATTTCTGGAACTGAAATTGCTGGCACCAAGGGTGTGGGTGTCCACACCTTTACATGATGATGTATACTGCCCAACTGCCCCTCCCAGAAAAGCTGTGTAAATGACATGTCCTTGTCTCCCTGAGACCCCCTGAGTTCCATGTCTGTTCCTAACACAGTGCCATGTGTTCAGTAAAACAGCCGTAGCCCGCCCAGGTCTACTGCTTCATCATGTGCTCTTCACACCTCTTCAGGGAGACTCGCAGCTCCTCTGGTGAAACGTTTGAGCCTTTCCACGTCTAAATTGAACAGCCTGGCTATCGGTCTGCGGCAGATCGCAGCCTCCTCACAGGACAGCGTGGGGCGGGTTTTGCGCCGGACCCGAATTGCCAAAGACTTGGAGCTCGAACAAGTGACTGTCCCAATTGGAGTTCTACTGGTCATCTTTGAATCTCGCCCTGACTGTCTACCCCAGGTATGTGACTAATGCCTGGCATTAGGGTGGGGAATTGGAGGAAGAGCTTCTTTTCAGGACTCAGATAAATCTCCTGAAGATATCTTTCTTTTCTTTCCTTTCCTCCCTCCCTCCCTCCCTCCCTCCCTTCCTTCCTTCCTTCCTTCCTTCCCCCAGAGGTAATTTTTGAGACTTTATTCTCAGGTTGCACTTAAGGCAATTTATGTTTTTGATTTTTCTGGTAATTCTAAAAAAGGTAATTCATATGTCCATTTTACAGTTAAAGAAACTGAAGCTTATAGAAGTTAATTTTCGTGTGACATTTGTAAGGATGGAGCTGGGCCTTGAGCCCAGATGAATCTCCCATGCCATGACACAGGAGTACATTTCCAAAAAACTTAGGACTTCCCTGGTGGTCCAGTGGTTAAGACTCTGTGCTTCCACTGCATAGTGTGCGGGTTCAGTCCCTGGTCGGGGAACTAAGATCCCACATGCCGTGCAGTGCGGCCAAAAACAAAAACAACAACTTAGCTCACTGGAGCACTTTGTTCCCTGACCACAGAGTCCCTGCTAACCTACTGCAGGCTCATTCATCTAATAGCTGGTTTTGCCCATGAAAAAGACCCATTTATTATCAGTGTCGCAGATGGCTTCCTGTAGGTACATCTCTTAGGAAGAAGAACTTTCAGTAGTTAATGGAAACTAGCATGTGACCCCCTTTAAGAAATCTGACAAATCACAGGCTGAGGCAAAACCATGTGGCAGAGGTTTTGCCAAGTGGCCATGCTCTGAAGTATAAGGTGGTATTAGAGGGTGGTCTTGCTCATTGCCCTAAATTCTCTCCCAGAAATCTGGAACCACTTCCCCACTGGACTGTCCAGTAGGATGATACCAGCTTTTTCTTTGCACTAGCCCCAGAGTCTCACAGAGAGATTCTATTTAAGAACAAACAAAAGGGACTTCCTTGGTGACTCAGTGGTTAAGAATCCGCCTGCCAATGCAGGGGACACGGGTTGAATCCCTGGTCTGGGAAGATCCCACATGCCATGGAGCAGGTAAGCCCTTGTGCCACAACTACTGAGCCTGCGCTCTAGAGCCCTCAAGCCACAGCTACTGAGCCCGCGTGCCACAACTACTGAAGCCCACGTGCCTAGAGCTCAGGCTCCGCAACAAGAGAAGCCACTGCAATGAGAAACCTGAACACCACACGAAGAGTAGCCCCCACTCGCTGCAGCTAGAGAAAGCCAGCGGGCAGCAACGAAGACCCAGCACAGCCAAATAAATAAATAAATAAATAAATAAATTTATAAAAAATAATTGAAAAAAAAAATAAATAAGAACCAGTACCTTTTTACACTAGGGCATAGGTGACCATGGGAGTCCCACATGCTCTGTGGAGGCTATTCCCTGACATGATCTAAAACCAGCTGGTCCACCAAGGGACTCCCATACCATTGGGGTCTGTCCTGAGCCCCTTTCTGGCTGCATATCTGTCTCACAGATAACCCCCAGAGATAACTGCAGAACTCCCATCAGCTGGTAGAAGTGGGTCTTAAGTCTCTCTGTAGGCCGTGTTCATGAAGTTTTCTCTGCTACCTTTTATCCATAGTAGCAAATACTTCATATGGGAAAGGTTTCCTCTTCAGCCAGTTACAGCTGAGGTTCCTCACATGGCATCACAGAATCCATGAATCCTAAAAGTTATATGTAGAATGCTGTGTGTTTGTGCGTTTATCTGGGAAAAGTTTACATAATTTTTGTAAGGGGTTCATGAGCAACAAAAACAAAAAGGGATTAAGAACCATTAATCTGGAGATTAAGGTATTCAAGCAAGTTTTTTAAAGTTTCTTTTGATACATTACAAAAACGGGAAGATTTTCATTCATCCTGAGAGCATTCAGAAAGTTCAACTTCAGGCCTTGGATGATTAGGTGAGTGTCATTAGCTCTTGGCTCTAACAGGGTAACTAACCCTCCCCCTGGATGGCCTGCTTCTTCCTCCCAGCAGTCTCTGCCGCAGCTGTCCAGGGGCTGGCAGCTCTAGTCCTCTCCAGGGTCTCAGCACCAGCCATTAGAGCTCTTGGAACAATGACAGGGCCAGGGTAGGATGTGGCCAGAGATGCCGCCCAGCCTGAGTCAGGTGGAACAACACCTGAGTCAAGAGGCCGCTGAGCACCTGTCCTCCACCGTGGCCAGAGAGGGGAGTGCCCATGTGACCCTGGGCACTTAACTCAGGTTACAGTGTAATGGTGCTAAGGAAGCTGTACAGTATAGTTCCTAAGATCCGGGGCTTTGGCTCTGGAGTCAAGGCCCCCAGCTCTGCCGCTTATAAGCTGTGTGACCTTGGGGAGTCACCAACTTCTCTGTGCTTCAGTGTCCTTATGTGTAAAGCAGAGGATAAGACAGGTACTTAATTCACTGGAATGTTGTGAAGATTAAACATGGTAGGCCTTACAAAGTGATTAACAGTGCTTGGCGCAGGAAATGTGCTCAGCGAGTGCTAATGTTACCGTTACTTTTACTGCTTTTTCCCTTTGGTTCATTGCTCTCCTCTTTGATCTGCAGGTGGCAGCCTTGGCTATCGCAAGTGGTAATGGCTTGTTACTCAAAGGAGGGAAGGAGGCCTCACACAGCAACCGGATTCTTCACCTCCTGACCCAGGAGGCCCTCTCAATCCACGGAGTCAAGGAGGCCGTACAGCTGGTAGGTCCCTGGGAATGAGCCAGGTCAGGCCCAGAGGGGCCAGGTCAGGTCTTTGGGTGTTTGAAGCAAAGCTTAGGCCACATAAGGCCGAGCCAGTACAGGCAGGTTTGATTGGAGGAGCAGCAGGTCCAGTGTGCCAGTGACATTAGACAATAGCAGGGCTGCCTTGACCCAGATGGATCTTGAGTGGCTCAGGAGGGTCCCTCTCATACAGCTGTGTCCTGGTACCGCTGATTTACAAGAATGCCTGTTAGCCCTTCATTCTTAAGGTCACAGGCAGCAGGAATACCAGACCCAGACTGTGAGTGAGGCCTGGGTTCTGCTCACTGGTAGTGATTTAGGCCAAGTCAGACAGATACATTTTATGAAGGTTTGTCAGAAACCGTCATGCAGCTTGTAAGTATGAGGTCATGCTGTTAACACTATTATTATTATGGTCATTATTTTAACTGTTGTGTCACTCTCCTCAACCGTCCAGTGGAGGTTTTGAAGTCCTAGATAGTTTTATTGAGTACCTACTGTGGGCAAGGCACTTTCATTCCATTATCTCATTTAATCCTCACAACAACCTTGTGAGAAAAATTATTAGGTCCATTTTATAGATGGAAGAAAAATAGGCTCATTGGTAAAATAACTTAGCCAGAATCACCCAGAGTTTAGATTTGGACCTAGGTTGACTCCAGATCCTTCTCTTTTTCTCTTGAGGCCCACTCACTCCAACATTCCAGGATTCCGTTGGCTGCTAGGAGGGTGTCTACAAACCTGCCTCGTTACATGCTCCCTGACAAGAAGCTGGGTTATTCTTACAGCAACATAGTGGGTAGAAAGAGCACAGGCTGTAGGGGCTCTGATCCCAGCTGCTCCATACCCTAGTTTAATTCGACAGATTTCCTCCTCTCCTCCTTCTTATTGATGTATAACATACATAAAGTACCCTAATCACATGTGAACAGCTCTGTAATTGTGTCCGCGTATATACACGCATATAACCACCCCCCGCATCAAGATACAGACTATTTCCAGTACCCCGAAGTCTCCCTTGTGCCCTTCCCCATCAGCAGGCCCCACCCCACCACCAGGAAACCACTCTCTTTTTACTTTCTTTACATTCAATTTCTTTTGCCTATTCTTGAACTTCATATAAGTGAAATAATACAAAACGCACTCTTTTATCTGTATTTCTTTTGTTCAGGTATTTCTTTCTCATGTCCATGAGATTCATCCTCATTGTTGCATCTAGCAGTACTTTTCCCCTTTTTATTGCTGTGTAGTATTCCATTTATATGAACGTACTACAGCTTATCCTTTCTTTTGTCGATGAACATTTTGGTTGTTTCTGGTTTGGTGCAATACAGATTAAAGTTGCCATGAACCTTCTTGTACATGTATATTTGTACTTCTTTTGTGAGTAACATGTCCATATGGGGGAAAATTAAAAAGAGGAAGGAAAAAATGCCCATAACCTCAGAGTTCTAACACAAGCACTTTAGTCACTCCAGCCAGCATCCCAGGGTAGAGGTTGTCAGCAGAAGTCATGGAGAACCGTGACTCCCTAGCAAGACCAACATGTCATTAGGCTGTGATTAGAGAGCGAACGGAGCAGCCACTTCCTTTTGTGATCTTCAGAGCCTGGCATACTCTACCTCCTCGAACTTCCAGAGATAGCACGTTGTACCTCTTCTAGCATCTTAAAAGTGTCTGTCCTGTGTTACGGCTAGTCATAGGGTAGTCCTGTCTTCCCTACCAGACTCTGAGTTCTTTGAGGGCAGGGACCCTGTCTTGCATGTTTTGTAATGCAGAGCACAGGACCTAATGTGTAGAGTTTGATAAGCATTTGCTGGAGAACTTTCAGTTCCCATGATCAGGAACTTAATCTTGTTTTTGTTTTTAATATTTATTTATTTATTTTCCTTTTTTTTTTTGGCTGTGTCGCATCTTAGTTTTGGCTCATGGGATCTTGGTTGAGACATGCGGGATCTTTTCATTATGGCGCACGGTCTGCTCGGGTTTCTCTCTAGTTGCAGCACGCGGGCTTCTCTCTAGTTGTGACGTGCAGATTTTCTTTCTGTAGTTGTGGCACGTGGGCTCCAGGGCACTTGAGCTCTGTAGTTTGTGGCACACGGGCTCTCTTGTTGAGGTGCGTGAGCTCAGTAGTTGGGGCACACGGGCTTAGTTGCCCCGCAGCATGTGGGATCTTAGTTCCCTGACCAGGGATCGAACCCACATCCCCTGCATTGGAAGGCAGATTCTTTACCACTGGACCACCAGGGATGTTCCTTAATCTTGTTTTTGGAATAAGTTTTCAGAGCATCAGACTTAGTTCTCAGGAGATACAGACATTTATCTCTGAAAGGGATGCTGATACTTCCATATTTTGTGTGATCAGAAGATGTCATCTTTATCTTTTATTCTCTGCCTTTTCAGGTGAATACCAGAGAAGAAGTGGAAGATCTTTGCCGCCTAGACAAAATGATAGATCTAATCATTCCACGCGGCTCCTCTCAGCTGGTCAGAAACATCCAGAAAACTGCTAAGGGCATTCCAGTGATGGGGCACAGTGAAGGCATCTGCCACGTGTACGTGGATTCAGAGGCCAGTGTCGACAAGGTCACCAGACTAGGTGAGCTCAGTGGTATCCCGTCTTATGTGGGCAAAATATTTGTCATGTCCTCGGTGGCTCTGGATCATGTTAATAGAAGCAATTTTTTGTCCTCCTCTTTCAGTTAGAGACTCTAAATGCGAATATCCAGCCGCCTGTAATGCTTTAGAGACTCTGTTAATCCACCGAGATCTGCTGAGAACACCATTATTTGACCAGATCATTGACATGCTGAGAGTGGAACAGGTAGGACAAGTCCATCGCTTCCTGTCTTCCCTCCCGAGATTTAGAAGCCTGTGGGATCAGACTGGGAGCAGCTGCCCTACCATTTAAGGAAATGTGAGAAGCAATATTTTTGAGCATCTGCCATATACAAAGTTCTGTGCTGAGTACACAGTGAGTAAGACATGCCTTTGCCTCTGACAGTCTAGTGGATAGAAGAAACCCATACACAAATAGCTTCATTCCAAAGTGGTGTGTGTTCAGTGTTAAGAGGGTTCAGAGATAAAGCAGGTCACATGGCAGCCCACTGAATGGACTCTTTCCTGCCACCTCTTATTCAGGAGGCATACAGCTTATGTTTCTGAACACACATTCTTGTTTGGATTTGATTTGAAAAGATGGTGCAGAAACGTTCTCAAACCAAAAATTTATATATAGCTGCTCCTCCACAGATGTCTTCAGTTACCAATATTAATGTGCTTATTAATACAGTGATATTTGGGAGTGAGCAGTTTGTATAATGTCCTCTCTGGATTATTTTCTTACCACGTCATTAAGATTATAAACCACCAGTGCCAGTAAGTTTTGAATATAAATGTATGCTCCATCCTAAATTCCTGATTGCAAGAAAGACAGATGTTCTCCAGGTGAAACTGGACAATCTTAAATGTTCTGTCAGGATGCATTTTAAGCTTTAATATCTGATGTCAGAATTACGTAAACTAGCACAGCAGTAGAGAAAGTGACTGCTGGTCTTCGTTGCTTTGACCCTGAGCATGTGTCTCTTCCCTTCCATCCTTTTGCTGAAAAGGAAGACTTCAGTCAGCTTATAAATGTGGCATGGTCCCAGTTTGGAAAATGAAAATAAATGTACCCCACAAATTATAAGGGAGTTAGATCACATGATCACTTATGTTTGGGGCCTGACCTTCCACTAGTGGCCTGTTTGAGTGCTGACGTATGCTAGGCACCACACTGGCCTGGACTGGACAGGAGGAAAGCTCTCCTGTATCCAGGAATGAAACACCCAGTTCTGATTCAGACAAACCCACAATATCCTCAGTCATCCTCAGCATTGCCTTGAAATTCCTCAAGTCAGAATGAGCCAGTATGTGTACTTCAGCACCTTGTAGTGCAGGAAGTACACCAGAGGACGGCTTGGGGTTCCAGCCCCTGGGGAACATGGTTGGACCCCAGGCCTGGAGGAAGTGTGGTCCCAGATAGGAAACCATTCAGGGCCTTGGGAGCAACGAGGACATGACCTATGTGGCTTGTTGTGACTTGAGCCAAGTCAAGAGCTCGGCCCTAAAGAATCAAGGCGTGAACGCTGCCCTGGGAAGGTCTCAGAGAACAAGGCCTGAGTGGGATCACACTGTGACTGGGGTCCCCAGTGACCAGCCTCAGCATCCTTAAATTCCTCCAGCCAGAAGCAGGATTAGCCCCAGAATCTGGACCTGAGCTGAACCTGGAGAAGGGGCCAGACTGACAAAGTCAGAAATCTAACGACTAACCACAGTTTGAAGTGGTTTCCAGCCAAGTACTATTTTCCTCTAAAGCACGCCTAGGACTTCTCCAGGGCAGAGGGAGTAGAAGTGTGTTTGTGGCATCTCCCTCTTTCCATCTGAGTCCAATGCCTAAGTCCCACATGCTGGGAATGGGATTTTTCTAGTCACGTGTTCATTTTAGTAAAATGCCAGCAGTCAAGGGCTTATGTCAATAGCCCATTAAATGCCTTGCACATTCTTCACATTCAGAGGCTTCCTGCTTAAATTCCTGCTCCAGTTTTACTGGGGGCCCATTGCTGACAGGTGGCCGTCAGCATTTCCCAAAGCAGAGCATCCTGGAGGGTGGAAGGCTGCCTCTAAAAGGAAGCAGGGACTAGTTTAGTTTCCAGGCCACAGGAGCCCTGGACTCATCATCTTCAGGCTCATCTTGCTGTTGGATCCCAGGGGGAGGAGTGTGCGCTTGCCTCTTTCTGCTGTGTTTATGTTGTTGCCCCGGACTTCCTCTGTCCCAGGTGAAGATTCACGCAGGCCCCAAGTTCGCCTCCTATCTGACCTTCAGCCCCTCCGAAGTGAAGTCCCTCCGAACTGAGTACGGGGACCTGGAACTGTGCATTGAAGTGGTGGACAGCATGCAGGAGGCCATCGACCACATCCACAAGTACGGCAGCTCCCACACGGACGTCATCGTCACAGAGAATGGTAAGTGTGCAGGGGCTGCAGCACACGGGGTCTGCGTTTTCTGCCTTGATCTCCAAGCTGACCCTGCTCCTCTCAGCCCCTCTTAGCCTGCAGGAGAACGTAATCTCAGCGGACTGATAATAGTGCCTGGTGTGGGCGGCACTTGCTGGTTTGCTGAGTGCTTTTACGTCTGTTATCTCGCTGTGTTGTCACAGTGGCCCCGAGGGAGGAGGTGATTCGCTCCACTTTAAACGTGGCTCACTCTGTGTCAGAGGCGTTACCATTTAATCCATGCAGCCGTCTTTCCCGGTTGCTAGAATAAACCCATTTTACAGCCGACGAAATCAAGGCTCAGGAGTTTAAGCGCAGAACCAACTCGTTTAGGGCAAAACCAACTCTCCACAGTCACTCATTCCCTCCACAGGTGAGCCTGGGTGTCAGGCACTGGAGGCCCGATGGTAAAGGATGCCAGCATGGCCCCCTCCGGGAACTTCCAGTCAGTTTACTGGGGAATCGCAGCACCACCGGTGAAAACAGTTAATACTTGAGCCCTTGCCATCTGCTGGGCTCTGGGATGAGTGCTCCATGGCTGTTGGTTCGTTTTATCCTCTCTGCAAGCCTGGGAGCTGGGTAATATTGTCAGTCCCCATTGTGCTCAGGCACAGAGAGGTTCAGAAGCCTGTCCACAGTCACCCAGCTGGTGGGTGTGGAGTTTGAGTTGAGACTTTGGCATTTGACTCAGAGCCTATAATCAGATAGTGTAGACAGGCCATTGCAGCACTGAGGGTATGTCTGCAGGGAGATCTGGATTCCAACCCAGTCTTTCCCAGGTACCTACTCCTTCAACAACAGGACTGATGAAGCTGGTTTGCTTTCTTTCTGTTTCAGATTTTTCACAAGTCTGCATGTTTAATACGTGGGGAAGCACCTCAGGGGCCTGGGCCCTGCCCCAGTCAGGCCCTGTTGGGTGGCTGGAAGCAGGGATGTTCTCCCTGGGCCATCCTAACTCAATTTCTTCCCTTTATGCTGCAGAGAAGACAGCAGAGTTCTTCCTCCAGCACGTGGATAGTGCCTGTGTGTTCTGGAACGCCAGCACTCGCTTCTCTGATGGCTACCGCTTCGGACTGGGTAAGAAAGAGTCTGGTCGGGGAGAAAGGAGTCCCTTGTGAATCACTGTGTGGCCCCAAGGAGCATGGTGAGGGTGGAGGAGACACCTGGCCTTTACAGTCACGTGCATGATCAAGATGATGCAGACATACCGAGGGAAGGTTGGTTTATGAGAGAGAATGATAACAGCTGCCATGAACTGGTAGAAGTCCTGTGTTCTAGGCATTTCACATGCTAAGAAGGTAGGTACTTGTATTTCCTTTTTCATAGATGAGGATGTTGAGATTCAAAGAAATGAAGTAACTTGCCCAAAGTCATGCAGCTGGTGTTCAGACCCAGACTTCCATGAGTCCAGAGCCTGGACTCTGCCACGTACAGCAGACCAAAGTGTGTCTGCACGCGTGGATTATGACAGGTGTGCATGCCAAGGTCCCGTGAGAGCACTGCCGCTGCAGACTTACTCCTTTAGAGGGACACAGCCAGGTTGCCTCAGAGCTAGGAATCCACCCTGAGGACAGGACAAAAGAAGGTGTTAGTACCTATGCTGGGCTGAAGTATGAGCATCAGAAACAAACAGGTAAGCCCAGAGGTGCAAGGTTGACTTCTAAAGCAGACTTTGAAATAAAAAGCTTCAGAAAGACACCCTCCCCCCTTCCATCGTTAGTAATAAATTCTCCATCCCCCAGTAGTATAAGGAGCTCTCAGACAGTCGCTGGTTTTCAGGGGTACCATTTTACAAAGCTCCAATTAGGCATTTGTGGCACATCTGAGAATTATTTCAACTACTTAAAACATTTTAATCCCTCTGAACATTTGAATAGAGAGCTGCCTAGCGAAATAGTTCTCACTGAATTGTTAAAGATTATTAAAGGGAATTTTACTGTTATTCTTAGTCATTGGACTCTTTATTTTTAGTGCCCTGTTTCTGTTGTGTTGGGGTTTGGTTTAATTATCACATCCCTTGCACTCATCTTTGTATTCCATGTTCTTGAAGAAGAAATAGCACACTTGTAAGGGCTGAGGTGCCCAGCTTTCAAGTGAAAGTC
The DNA here is from genome assembly GCF_964341445.2 of Mesoplodon mirus. Classification (NCBI taxonomy): domain Eukaryota; kingdom Metazoa; phylum Chordata; class Mammalia; order Artiodactyla; family Ziphiidae; genus Mesoplodon; species Mesoplodon mirus. The sequence continues at coordinate 198,255,073 of NC_138977.1, read as the reverse complement.
CAAGATGGGGGAGGAGCAAAGGCCACTCCATTGTCTTTCCATCAGCCGCTCAGAGCAAAAGCTCAGACTCTGGTTGGGTTAAGTTCCTGTGAAATGCATGAATAACAGTAACAGATAATATTTATTGAGCATTTACTATATTTCCAGCACCGTGCTAAGTGCATCACATGCAGTATCTCACTTAGTTCTGCATAATGGATTCTATTATTTTCTTCCTTTTCCAAAAGAAAAACCTGAAGCAAGAGATGGTTAGGTAACCTGCCCAAAGTCATGTGGTCTCTACGCTATTAACCCAGAATTTGAAGCCAGTGGTCACCCTCTCCTTGCCAACCACTGCCCCAGGCACCTCTGCATTCGGGTCCTCGCTTGCTCCTCTCTGCCTGCAGCAGCTCTCCACTGCTGTCCCCCGGCCGGCTCCTTCTCGTTCAGGTTTCAGCCAAAGGCACCTCCTCGGGGAGGCTCCCACTGACCACCCTATCCAGGGTGCTGCCGCCCTGCCACACAGTCTCTGTCCCAGCACCCTTCACTGCACCCCATCACCACATGGAATTACTTGTTGAACTGTTCTTTGGCTGCCTTGCCCACAAGAATACAAGCTCCATGAATTGCGTCAGTTGGTCACCAGCTCATCCCCAGGTCCCAGCCCAGGGCCTGCTCAGTGAAGCTGTGATGAGCAAAGGAGCCCCGCCTCAACTGCACACCGTGCAGAGCACCAAGCCAGACCCGGGAAGAGCCCCGGTGCCCCGCGTCTGAGGCTGGAGCAGGAGGGAGGAAGACGAAAAGCTCTCTTTGGTGTAGTCAGCAGCCATCTCATGAGCACCTAGGAGCTAGGCGTTCTAGGGAATACCTAGAACACGTCCCTTACCATCTAGGGTTTAAAGGATACTCGGGGAGATGAAACCTCTATACACTGTCGTACACCTGAAACAATACCCAAATGTCAGGTGATGGTACGCAATCCAGACACAAGACAGATACCAGAGACAGCACTTGAAGTGTTGTCAAAACGGATTGGGGATAAAATACAAAAGAGAGGCCCACGGTCAGGCCCCTTCTTCTTTTATTAAAGAAGGGGCCTGACCGTGACTCACAGCAACCAGAGAACGTGTTTATGGGGACAGTGGAAGTCAGGCTAGCCCAGGGAGGATGGGTCAGGAGAGGGCAGAGAGAGGGGGCCAAGTGAGGAGAAGGAAGAGACGTAGGCCTGGTGGGCGGTCAGGAAGCAGAGGCTGGGAAAGCCACATCCTCATCCGTGCTTTTCCACAGGAGCTGAAGTGGGGATCAGTACATCTCGAATCCACGCCCGGGGACCAGTGGGACTGGAGGGACTGCTTACTACCAAGTGGCTGCTGCGAGGCCAGGACCACGTGGTCTCGGACTTCTCAGAGCATGGAAGTTTAAAGTACCTTCACGAGAACCTCCCTGTTCCTCGGAGAAGCACCAACTGAAAGCATTCAGAGGAGAGCCGGGCATGTTCCGAGCGGTCTGCACAGTTAACCTCATCTTAAGCCTCTCGGGGTGAACCAGGTCTTGTCTCCCACCTCCTGGAAGGGCCTGCCTGTTGGAAAGTGCCCCTCAGCATTTATTGGGCCATGTGGCAACATCAGCCTGGGCTAAGGACTCTCATTCCAGCTCACCCTTTTCTTTCTGTCTTTTTAAGTTAGAAAATAATTGCTCTGGATAGGGATTTTGCTTAATTGCTAGAGGGGGACTTAGCTTCACATAGTGCAGTTCCCTTCAATGATAGAAACAGAAAGGTGCGGTTTCCCCACATAAAAGGCAATGGAAAAATCACGGTCGCTTTTTACCTTTTATCACCTCAATGAGGTAGAGTCTCCCTTGGCATGTGGTTGTTATAAGAGCCAGTCGTACCTGATGAGTCTCCACGTTTCATTTCTTTCACACTCTTAGTCGTCTTCAAAAAGGAAAGATTTGGAATTGAGAGAGAGGCAGCTCTTTTTAGCATTCTCATTAGAAACAATCACAAAAATAGACTGAATCATTTGTACTAGGAAGATTGACCTTTTGTATTTATTTGTGGAGTAAATATAAATAAGCTGTAAGCCTCTGAATCCAGGAGCTCAGCCCTACCTGTGACATGGTTGGAACCTGGAGCTGCAGACAGGAGGTGCAGTTTCAGGATGAAGGACCTACAGCCGTTGTGCTTGAAATTTTTATATGAATTATTTTGTCATCCTATCCTCTCCCTCCAAAACAAAAATTAGAGGATTATTTTAATACTTTGGATTCTTGCCCCCTTTTTGAGAAATAAAGTTCTTACGAGAAGCCTGTGTGCATGATTTAAGCTTTCTCCGTCACTTGTTGTTACCCTCTTCCTTTTCCCTCCCTTGTGGCCCTCACACCCCGCTGTTACACAGTCTCTTCTCTGGAAGTTGGTTGGGGACAGAGGCCATCTGCCTCAGCAGTGTCAGTGGAAGCAGCACAGGCAGATCCCCAGGGGAGGGACTCAGGCTGAGAGAGAGGAAAGGAAAACATGTTATGAAGCCCCAGGAGCTTAGGGACTAAAAACACCGTGATGGTCTGAAGTTCGTGGGTGTGACTGACATGAGCGTGCTGTCCTTGTGCCGTGTCCACACGGCGTCCACGTGGATTGTTCTGCCCGTCGCGTTGCCTCAGGATCGCCTGCTTCAGTGACAGCCCGAAGCCCTCCCTGCCTCCCTCCATCCTGTTCTTAAGGTCCTTGGTGCCTGACAGTGTGCAGTTGAAGGATTTCTTGTCTCATGGGGGCCCTCCCAAAGAAATAAGTACTGACTTACATGTTTCTTTTCATCCTCTGGGGAGGTTTTACGAGCACAAGAATTACGGTGTCGTGGGGAGCATGTTCCCGGCTGGCTCCAGGCTGCACCTCTCATCCAGACCCTTACATGGTCGGCCACGTTACCCTGCCTGCCCCGCCCTCTGAGTGGGGAGTTCTGGCATAGCTTGCCTGAAAAGGCAATAAACAAAGTCCTGCCTGAAACTCTATAGCAAATACCACAATCAGCTCCCAACCACACAACAAACGCCCCTGGAATCGAAAATAGAAAGTGACCCAAGAAGGCCAAGCCCTTGGCGAAGACTCCACTGAGGAGGCAGACCTGGAGCTGGGCCCTGAGAAAGACAAGTTGTAGGGTAAGGAGAGGCGAGAGCATTCAGGCAGGGGACTGGGGAAGCAAAAGCCAGAGGTGGGGATGAAATGCAGGTCTGGGGAGCAGTGAATATACCAGTTTGGGGCTGAAGTTCATGTGGGTAAACAGGAAGGTAGTACATCCAAGACAGCTGGGAGACAACCTCTACTGGAGCCACCCTTCTTAGGGCATGGGATGGGAGTGAGTTTAGTGCAGAAAATGCAGCTAAAGCTCAGTCATCCAACAAGTCCATTCTCCCTTATGCAGCCACCTCAGTCCTTAGTCCATTTCTGCAGAGAGTGTGGGCTATCAGATTCTCCCTTTTTCCACCAAAAGCAGAGAGATTCCCAAAAGAAGGACAGGAGGCAGCCGTAGCTTCACAGGTACCCCCACCCAGCAGTCTTCCAGTATGTGGCTTGTCCTAACTATAGGAAGCTGGCTTTTTATTCTGAAATCCCTTCTGTGGTCCTGCCCTGCTACTTCCCTTTCTTGGCCACCAACTCCTGGCAGCACCGGCTGTTGAACCAACCAATCCTGAAACTCCCACCTCCCCACTGAGGGGGAAAAAAAGCCCTCAACAAATGTTTTTATTCATCAAGCCAAGTTTACCTGGGTTTAGATTTTCTATTATTTAGAAATAAAGATGGTAATAATTATAAAGGTAAATATAATAGTGATAAAATTAATGTCTGAATGATTCAGTATATTCATATAGTATGGGGGCATTTACAAAATTATTCATGTGGGAAGAAAATTGGACAGCCGAGGACTGGATTATAGTAGGTGTTATTTGTCTGCTCTATATCCTGTATTTTATGAAACCATCTCTTCCTATTTTGCAGTAACCCGGCTCAGTCTCTGTGACTTGGGGTGGGGGGGTGTTCATCTCCCTCTGATAAGCCACCTAGTAAGCCTGTCTTTGATTCCCCAATGTCCAGCGAGGAGCAGTGCACACAGGTGCTCACTGACCACCTAGTGACATGGACTACCTGGGCAGAGTTATGGAGGTGGAAGTGAGACTTCTCTGAGATCCGTGGGCCATTCGGGACACTGGTGGGAGGGTGGCAGCCTAAACTGGTCATATGTCTTTGCTGACCCCAACTCATTTCCTGATAACAGCAGCGTCGTCGTTCTCGCCTAGCCGTGCACGGAACATGCCTTGGAGTCTGTTGGAGTGGAAGGTGGGTTAATGTTACAGTGTTTTTTTCTGCTGGTGCTTCTGGCCAAAATCAGTGAAGACCTTTAAACCATTCTTTTGGCAGCACTCCCCCTCCCCCTTTAGTGAGGATGAGTTGTAAAACTTCATTCAGTATTCAGTCAGCACCTATTATGTGCCATGTGCTGGCAATAAGAGACATTATTCCCCCCCGCCCCGCCCCACAATTGTTCAAAGCTTAACCTGAGCATTACTGCTCTATCCCCAGATAATTCTTCTTCTTAACTCCCAGTCTCTACCACCTATTTTACCCCTATTCCTAGGAGAAACCCTTTGGCCAATAAGAAGACCAGACTAGACAGATCTCCAGACAGGAGGGGACGCAGGTTAACTACCACCTCAGAAAAAAGACAACTCGCTGTGGATTCCACCTGGCCCTAAGATTCCTCTAACACTAGAGGGCAGTCAGGCCCCATAGACCTAAGGAGGTCGGTCCAAGTCTGAATGAGCTCCATGTGCCAGCATCCTCAGACTGTCCACCTGGAGATGAAGTGCTGGCACAGTAAAATAACTTCCAGAAATCCATTTACTTAGAAGGTAAGAACATAGGCTTTTTTTGGATAAGAGGCAGATGAGAGTTTGGATCTTGATTCCACCACCTGCTAGCTGTCTGAGCTGGGGAAAGTGTCTTAACATCTCAGAACTTTGATAAACTTATCCATAAGTGGGTTTCGTGAAATTATATATAAAACACTCAGCACAATATCCAGCTTATGGTAAATCTTCAATAACTGTTAGCTGCACTGTTTACTTTGTTCTGAAGAATAGCTTTCACTTAGTTCTGTACATTGCTATTTTATTTAAAGTCCAAACAGCTCTTCCTAGGAAATGAGGTGGGGACACTCTTAGGAGATAATCTATGTACCAGGCACTATAGCAAGAGCCTTACAGATGATGCCACAGCAATCTGAATGAATTATCTCTATTTTATAGGCACAGAAACCAAGGATCAGAGAGGTTGAATAAATTCCCAGGTCACACGGTTACAAAGTGGCAGAACCTAGATTAGAAACAGATAGCTAGACTTCAAAGCTCTTAACCACCAGGGCAGGCTGTAGCAGTAGTGTTTTCCCAGAAGTTCCTGTATCTTAGCCCAAGGCAAGTTGTAAGGCAGAAGAAGGAGGTTGCCATAGCTACTAACTAGACCCCTTTTCAAGTAATCAGATCCTAGGTCTGCTCCAGTTTTGCAAGAGGAGATGCTTGTCTGGAAACTCTCCTCAACACCTGCCCCTGGAGGGAGCCGACTGCACCTGAATTATTTACAGAGTCCCTAGACATTTGATATAATGAGCAGGTGTGGATGCTTCTCCAACTTTCCCCCAAACATGCCTTTACTGACCCCCTTCCCCTCCCCCTAGTTGCCTATGAGGAAAAAGAAGCATCAGCCTTCCCACACTGTATGTGTGTCTACCTGCTTCATTCTCCATTCCAAAAATTATCTGTAAGAAGTGAACCATTTTCCTTGCAAATCTCAAAATAATGTTGGTTTGAGTTGAAATTGATGGTGTAAATAGGACCCTAGCTAGTAAATGGATAAATTTTTCTACTGATATACAGTTCCTTTTCCTCTATCCTAAGGTTATACAAGTCAAACCTAAAGACTGAGCTTGTCAAAAATATTCATTCTATGGATTTCAATTACATAAAGGAAAAAAAAAACTATGCTTAGAAAAAAGACTAGAAGGAAATATGAAGGTAAAGGTGGCACTTGGCCTATAGTTTTTATACCATAATAGCATATGGAATAACAAAATGGCAGTTATTAATAAATTCAGTGATTAGCGTCATGAGTTTTCTAGGGTCTGTTCCCCACTCACACATCCTCATGTGAGTGCTCACCTGCACCCCTTGCCTGGACAATCCATCTATCGCTTCCTTTCTCTCCCTTCCTATTCATAGGCCAGTAGTGGGGTAACTGTGCAGCTTGAAATTGTCCTGGTAAAGAATTGCTTCCAGGTCTGTTCCTGATCCTATCTAGTCTGTGAGTCTGTGTTGTTTCAGCATCTTTTGTAGTACCCCAATTAGATTTTCATGTGAAATCAAACTGAATCCATTGAATCTTAATAGTATTTTAAGTATATATCTCTTTACAGTGAACTATTTGAAAACAATTAGCCATTAAAAACCTTGTTTGTAAAGAATATTGATTGACATGGGGAAGAGGCTCACTACAAAACGTTGAAGGAAAATACTTGGCTTTACCTCTATCCGTGGTTCCTCCATATCCACAGATTCAACCAACCATGGACTATGTAGTACTGTAGTATTTACTGTTGAAAAACATCTGTGTATAAGTAGACCTGTACAGTTCAAATCTGTATTGTTCAGAGGTCAACTGTAGTTATTCTGGGTCCAGGACAGTAGGACTTCAGCCATATCTGTAATATTTTATCTTCCTTGAAAAAATATTTGAAGCACATATGGCAAAATTTTAAGATTTGGTCTTGATGGTGGGTGCAGTGATGTCTGTTATATATATATATATATATATATATATATATATATATACACACATATATATATATTTATTTTATTTTATTTTATTTTTTTTTTGCAGTACGCGGGCCTCTACTGTTGTGGCCTCTCCTGTTGCGGAGCACAGGCTCCGGACACGCAGGCTCAGAGGCCATGGCTCACGGGCCCAGCCGCTCCGCGGCATGTGGGATCCTCCCGGACCGGGGCACGAACCCGTGTCCCCTGCATCGGCAGGCAGACTCTCAACCACTGCGCCACCAGGGAAGCCCAATGTCTGTTATATTAATTTCTCTGTTTGAATTCTTTCATAATTAGAAAACAACAGTGAAAAGATATTTATTGTTCATATTGACATCTCAACCAAGTTATTTTTGATCAAATTTTCTTGTATCCCTGTTATAATGCCTGGAATAATGTAGGTAAATAATAAGTATTTTCTTTTTGAAAAGAAAAGAAAATAAGAAAAAACTTGGCTTTAAAGAGGTTAGTTAAAATTTCCCAATTATAATATATATATATTTGGTTTGGAAGAAAATGTATCAAAATATTATGAGTGATTCTTTTTATATTTTTATTGAAATATAGTTGATTTACAATGTTATATTAGTTTCAGGTATACAGCAAAGTGATTCAGTTATATATATATATGTGTGTGTGTGTGTGTATGTGTAGACATATATATATATACATACACATACATACACACACATATATATATATATTCTTTTTTAGATTATTTTCCATTATAGGTTATTAAAAGATATTGAGTATATAGTTCCCTGTGCCATACAGTAGGTCCTTGTTGGTTATCTATTTTATGTATAGGAGTGTGTATATTTTAATCCCAAACTCCTAATTTATCCCTCCCGCATCTTTTCTCCTTTGGTAACCGTAAGTTTGTGTTCTATGTCTGTGAGTCTATTTCTGTTTTGTAAATAAGTTCATTTGTGTCAGATTTTAGGTTCTACATATAAGCAATATCATATGATATTTGTCTTTCTCTATCTGACTTACTTCACTTAGTATGATAATCTCCAGGTCCATCCATGTTGCTGCAAATAGCATTATTTCATTCTTTTTTATAGATGAGTAATATTCCACTGTGTATATGTACACCACATCTTCTTTATCCGTTCATCTGTTGATGGACATTTAGGTTGCTCCCATGTCTTGGCTATTGTAAACAGTGCTGCTCTGAATGTTGGGGGGGGCAGTGCATGTATCTTTTCAAATTAGAGTTTTCTCTGGATATATGCCCAGGAGTGGGATTGCTGGATCATATGGTAACTTTATTTTTAGTTTTTTAAGGAACTTCCATACTGTTCTCCATAGTGACTGCACCGATTTACATTCCCACCAGCAGTGTAGGAGGGTTCTTTTTCTCCACACCCTCTATTGTGAGTGATTCTTACTGAGTAGTGGGACTAATAGTGAGTTTTACTCACCATTATACTTTTCTGTTTTCCAAAGTTTCTGTTTTACTACTTGAAATATTTTTTGAATATTTTTCTTATTTTCATAGCTACTGATATTTATTCCTGAGGGAAATTAGTGGTATGATGGTGAAAATAAAATTTGTGATAAGAATCTTTTAAATCTAGAGAGGCTTATTTTTCCATTCCATCCCCCTTTGCAGTCTGTCTTGCAGAGAAGAAATCAAAGCTCAGGGGGCTAAGTCCTGGAACTGGGCCTCTGCCCTGTAGGGGGATTGTGGCCTCAGGGGAGACACTGGACTAGTCAGCTCTAGGGCGCCTCCAGCCCGTGGCTCCCAGTGCGTCTGCGCTGTGTTGCTGCGCCGGTTTCACCCCCATGCTTACAGCCCTCCCAAAGCCAGGGAACGTCAGAAAGCCATAAAGTGTTTCTGCTCCAGGTCCTTCACTGAACTCGAGTTTTCCTTCTCTAACGCACAAATAAGGCTACATCTCTGACTCTGTGTTGCCAGATTCTGTTTCAATGCATACAATTAGATGGTAAATAATTCAAGAGAACGGAAACTGGCAAAGTGGTGTGTGATGTCCAAATAGCTATCTTGTTTACCCTCTGGTGTAAACTTCAGGCTCATCAGCAAGTCGGAGCCCCAGGAGTGGGTAAAATGTGCAAACACAGGAATCTACCTCTTTCCATTCCCTCCCAGCTTTGAAAATTGTTGAGGATAAGAATGCAGTTTCCCAGTGTGATTAAAGTAAAACAGCATGGCTTTGGCAGACAGATTCGGCTGACTTCTCAGGTAAGTCTGAAGTTCCTCCCATGGTGAGCTGGGTGTCCAGAATCTAAAAGCATCCACTTCTCCTTGTAGTGAGGATTCGTGATCCAAAGCTGAGGTCTCAGCAATATTATCATGCATCCTCCCTCTCTTCCTTCTGTGCAGTGAGGGAGATAACCTTTCACCAGGCTCTTCTGAACCTGCCTGTCATTAAAGAAGCAGTCTTAGTTAAGATTCTTTGAGTTACAAGTAACATAAACCACCTCCACCTTGCCTAAGAAGAAAAGGCTAATGTATTATATGGACACAGGGTGCCTCATAAAGCCCAAGGGCAAAAATATTAGAGCTGGCCCACCCTTTCAAGAGACTGAAACTAGCTCAGGCACAAAAGAGAAATTTGTGCCTCAGGTTAGCAAGCCACAGCAAGAGCGAGTGACTGGAATCAGGGATCCCAATATCCCCTCAGCGCTCCTACGCCTCTCCTTTCTGCATGAGGGCTTTATTTCCTCCTGCTGGAAACTGGCATCTTCCATGAGCATGGGACATAGCCAGTGGAAGCTTCCAGACTTATTCTCACAGCTTTGTTTCACCCGCCCCACCCCCCGCCCCCGACCAACCACAAAAATAAAAAGGCTCTCGGCTCCCAGTTCCAGTGCAGAAGGACTCTAGTTGGTCTACTTGGGCCACCTGTCCCCGCTGTAGTGCAGATGTAGAGGAGGGGCCGTGGCATGGTCTGGGTTGATTCAGCCATATATACCTGTATAACCATGCCATGGTCACATCTTGAGATAATTTCATAGGACTTCCTCTTCTGGTAGGATGTAGTATGTAGCAATAATCCAGTGTTCCTGTTGGAACTAGAAAAAACTGGATAAATTACAAAAATCATATTTTTAAAGGCATTGGAGAGGTGTAGCAGCAATGAAGACTAATGAATTAAAATTCTGGAGAGGAAAGAGCCTTTTCTAAGTGAGCTGATAATCTCTGACCATTTTCTTACCTGAGTATATTTGCCAAATCAGAGCTTGACCCGGGCATAAAGTCTTTACTGGGACAAATAAAAACTGGCAGAGCTTCTGATGATCCATGTGATCTGGCATTGGAATCTAGAGGAGCTCTAAACACATGGCCAGTTTTCCCCATGCAACATTTGCTGAATTCTGGGATGCAGCAGGAGAGGCTGGGCTAGAAGTGTCTCATAGCAGAGGGAAATTTCCCACAGACTTGCAGTAGGTAGGAAACAAAGTCCTATTAGAGGGATGAGGACTGCATCAAACATGACGGCTGTCCCCTCAAGACATTTGCTAAATTTTGAAACTGTGTGGGGCAAGAAACCAAAGAGCCTGAGCTCCTAAGAACAGAACTGAATCTTCCACAGGCTCTCAGGGTTGAGAAGACAGAGACCCACCATACTGTCAGTCAAAAGCTTGAGTGGGCTCCCTCCAAGGAACAAGATGACCCAACGTTGGACTGGGACTAATACAACTACCATCCAGCCCCAGCGCAGCTGAATCCCTGACTACATTGAGATGATCTGTCCCTCACCCCATCTGAGAGGGACTTCCCTGGAGGTCCAGTGGATAAGATTCCGTGCTTCCTACCAAACGTAAGGTAGATAGCTAGTGGGAAGAGGCCGCATAGCACAGGGAGATCAGCTCGGTGCTTTGTGACCGCCTGGAGGGGTGGGATAAGGAGGGTGGGAGGGAGGGAGATGCAAGAGGGAAGGGATATGGGATCATATGTATATATATAACTGATTCACTTTGTTATAAAGCAGAAACTTAAAAAAAAAAAAAAAAAAAGATTCCGTGCTTCCACTGCAGGGGGCGCGGGATCCATCCCTGGTCAGGGGACTAAGATCCCGCATACCATGCGGAGCAGCCAAAAAAAAAAAAAAGAGAGAATCATCACTGGAGGAAAATATCATCTACAACCTCTGTGGTTCTTTTATATAATTATGAGACATGGAAAGAGCAGGGAAATATAACTAATAATTAAGAGAAATAGAGAGAATGGAAGCAGACCCACAAATGATTCTGACATTTAGGTTAGCAGACAAGGACTTTATAATAAGTATTATAAACATGTGAGAGAAAATATAGAAAATGAAAAGAACACAATATATGAAAAGGTAAAGAATTTCAGCAAAATTGAAATCTATAAAAAAAGAATCAAATCGACATTCTAGAACTGATAAGTGCAATATCTGAAATTAAGAACTCACTAAATGAAATGCTTCCTTACCAGTTGGTAAATACCTACTGGCCCAAGCCTCCTGAGTTCCTTATCCTCCACCTCCATGGCTATCTGGCCCTCCCTGGACCATCCTGGAGTTCCCCATGATCCAACAACTAAAGAGTTCATTGCTGACCCAGCCAGGGGCTTCCAGAACCCTGCTTTACCACTGCTGCAAATATCCCTTCGGATTGGTTGGTGTCTGTGCTTTCCTATTTGTCAACTACTTTGATGTCACTCCTTGGTACTGTCATTGAAAGTCCTCACCAGAACCAAATGATTGAAGTTGGGGAGAAGGAATCCCCCAAAGGGGGCGATACCAGAATAAAAGGAAAAATGAAAGGACATAAAAAGGGATGTTTGTTCACTATGAGGCTCACTCATAGAGCCAGAAATCTGGAACTGAAGGCTGATATTTGCTGAATTTACATTCTAATTTTCCTCTCCACCATGGCCAGGGAGAATGGAGTGAACTGTGGAGAGGAGACCAAAGGAGGTTGGTCCTCTCCATAACAACGAGGTTGTTATGTTGCTTGGTCTCTGGAATCTGATTGTCTGGTACACTAGTTCATCTCATGAATTGCCCAGGATAGCTGTAGAGACTTGAGTTCCTCAAAGGCAAAATAATCTGGTGAGAACTAACTGCCTTTCGTAGTGTAGGGCAAGAGAGCAGGATTTAGAAACAGACCGTTCTGGGTTCAGATCCCACACCTGCCATTAGCTGGTTGTTTGACCTTAGGCAAGTCGCTTTGCCTCTCCTATTTGTCTCACACGCTGGTAGCAGGCACTGTTGGTTAACTGCCTAACAGTTTCCTCCCTTCTTTGCTGAAAATGGCCTCTTTTTTTTTTTCTTCCCAGAGTGTTTCACCTCTTTCCCTCTCAACTCAGGAGTGAGTCATGCTTGGTCTAGGCCCATTGTAGTAATTCTACTCCCTGGGCAATGGTTGGATTAAACATGGGTGTATGATGACCCAGTTCTGGCCATTGAGGTGAGAGGGGTGATCAACCAGAAGCTTCTTGGAAAGCTTTTCTTGTACTTAAAAAACAGATACAAGGGGATTTCCCTGGTGGTCCAGTGGTTAAGAATCTGCCTTCCAATACAGGGAACATGGGTTCGATCCCTGGTCAGGGAACTAAGATCCCAAGGGCCCCTGGCCCACTAAGCCTCCGCTCCGCGACAAAGAACCTGCACATCACAAAGATAAGATCCCGTGTGCCGCAACTAAAACCCAACACAGCCAAAAATAAATAATTAAATATAAAAAAATAAATAAAAATTAAAAAGAGATACAAAGAAGAGACCATCCCTCTGCTAAACATTGTCATGTTCAACTGGATGCCTGGAAATTCAGCAGCTATTTTAGTCATGAGGTGCTAGCCTAGAGACCCAAGCCAAATGAGCAAAAAGATGGAAAAAACCTGGGTCCCTGATGACATTATCAAGCCTCTGATTTAACCAATCCTGAAGCCGCCCTTGCTAGGGACTTCTTGTTACATATAAAATAACTAATTCCCTTACATTTAAGCTCTTGTGAGTTTGAGATTTCGCTTATGTAGAGTCAAAATCTTCCTGATGAATTCAGGGTTGTTACTGAGGATTAGATTAAGTCATATAATTTAGGTAAAGCACTTAACATAGTTCCTGGTATAAAAAGTGCTCAGGGCTTCCCCGGTGGCACAGTGGTTGAGAGTCCACCTGCCAATGCCGGGGACATGGGTTCGTGCCCCTGTCCAGGAAGATACCACATGCTGCGGAGTAGCTGGGCCCGTGAGCCATGGCCGCTGAGCCTGCGCGTCCGGAGCCTGTGCTCCGCAATGGGAGAGGCCAAAACAGTGAGAGGCCCACGTACCGCAAAAAAAAAAAAGAATGTTAGATATTATTTTTTTACCATGATCATCATCATTATTATTATTTTATTTCACCTTATTGCTTCAGCTCTGGTTATAGGCAGAGAAAATGTCTGGGATTTAAAGATGTGATGACAGGGATGGGGGTGTCAGTGGAAAAGAGGTGAATCCAGGTACTTTGGCTCCTCATCCAGTGGTCCTTCTAACAATGGTTTTAGTTAAGAGTTTTTGTTTGTTGGTATGTGTGCATAAGGCAATAGAAACTGGCATAGGTTAGCTCAAACTAATATACAAAAAAATAGTTTTTTGAAGGCCAGTGAGTGTGTCACCTAAATGAAGAAAGAGATGAACAAAGAAGATTTAGACAAGGAAAGAATTAGGACAATACCAGATACCTCTGCAGCCAGCATCCATGGATCATGTCATTGATGTGACTGTTTCAGAAATGTTCAGCCTCTGCATCTCTGAGATGCAGAGTTCTCAGATGAGAGAGTTTCAGCAAGGTGTCTGCCCTGTAATTAATCAACTATAGCCAAGATGCAGGGTCATATAGATGTTACTAACTGAGGAAGGTCACTCTTTGTTATCAGGACTCTTCTGAGAGAAGGGAGAACCATGGTGAGCCCAAGATGTGTCTCATGCTCCTGCATATTCTTCCAAAACTGCAGGTTTCCACCAACTTTAAATGAAAAGCAGAAGCCCCAAGCCAAATTCTAAGCATGCTCAGAATTCAGTAATGCCAAAGACAGTCTGTTTTCCATGATGACTGGGAAAGGAAGAGGAAAAATTTGGGCAAAGGACTAGACTGGACTGTGAAGTCTACATCTCCTTACTTAGGAGATACAAAAACTGACTTGGAATGTCTGAGCCAGAAGGACCAACGCTGCCCTGATATTTGCAAAAGTGCAAATATTTCTGCATGTACCGTATGTCTAAATGTTTAAAAGCTATAAATCAAGCTATATCCACCGATGTCCCATGCTCCCAGTCAGGCCTTTCTTTCCCCCTATAGCCCACTTCTCTGAGATGTGGAAGTTATAGGAACCAGCTTCTCCCTAGGTTGTTCCAGCTGGATGCCAGAGTCATATGTAGTATGGTTGTGCTGAGACAGGGCAGGGTAGAAGCTGGTCCTGGGCCCAGGACTCCTGGGTGGTGACTGGATGTACCCAGAATAGAGTTAAGGTGAGCAGGTCACCCTTTCCCCACACCTTACTTTTCAGTTTTGGATGCCTCCTGATACTTTAGATACCATCACAGCCAAGGAGCAGGGAGTGGGAAAGGAGGAATGAGCAGGAAGGTGGTTACTGGGGAATGAGTTCTGTCTAGACACGCATTTGGGTTGACTTGAGGGGCCAACTGTACACTAGAGCGGGCGCTCTTTCCCTGACTTCCCAGGGCAGAAGCTGTGATTCTGTCTTCTCATCCCCCACCCCTACCACACTCACTGGCAGCCTCAGCCCTCGTTCTCTGGCCTGAGAGGTCCAGATGGGCCTACACACGTCCCCTCCCTTTATGACTCGATCACTCACTTACCTTTCAGAAAACTTTCCTACGAGAGACCAAAAGAAGAAAAAACACATTGTGTCTCAACATATATGATACGCGAGGCCAAGGGCAGGCCCCCTCTTCCCCTGGTCTGAGGGCAGTGCTAAGAAGGACCTGAGACATTATCTAGGAAGTTGAGTCCACAGAAAGTAAGAGCCTATCAAACTCTACTGGGGTTGGCCCAAAAGGGATCAGGAGCAGATCGGGGGCTCCCACAGTCCCCTTGGCCAATGACGGGATAGTCAGTAAGAATTATAACTTCATTGAACTCAAGCTCCTTAAATATGTTTAAACTCATGAGTTCATACAGCACTTTAAAAAAAAAAAACCACCTCATTTGTCATCTTTTGAAGGCTACTCCAGGAATCAGCCTATTATTTTGAAACTGGTAAATAAAGGGAAAGAAACAGTGTTTATTCTGCAATCCCTTTTCCAACTGTATGTCAGGATAGCCAAATTGTTGGTGAGGGGAAGTTTTTATAGAAATATGCCAGCTAATAAATTAAGAAGACATGAAGCTAAGAAATAAGGTTAGCATATCAACATTTTTACAACTGTTAATGAAATAATAGATCTAGGCAATGATCATCAATGGCTGCTAATGTGAAAAAAAAGGACACTGGACTTCCCTGGTGGCGCAGTGGTTAAGAATCTGCCTGCCGGTGCAGGGGACACGGGTTCGGGCCCTGGTCCGGGAAGATCCCACATGCCGCAGAGCAACTAAGCCCGTGCGCCACAACTGCTGAGCCTGTGCTCTAGAGCCTGCGAGCCACAAATGCTGAGCCTGCGTGCCACAACTACTGAAGCCCTCACACCTAGAGCCTGTGCTCCACAACAAGAGAAGCCACCACCATGAGAAGCCCGCGCACCACAACGAACAGTAGCCCCCGATCGCCACAACTGGAGAAAGCTGGAGCATGGCAACAAAGAGCCAACGCAGCCATAAATAAATAAATAAATAATTTTTTAAAAGCCCTTTCAAAAAAAAAAAAGACATTATATGTCTCCTGATGGAAATACAAAAAACTACCTATGAAGAATTCTTAACAAGCAACAACAACAAAAAAACCTGAACCATCACAAGTAGTCTTTTGATCTAACTACCAGTTTGTAGGAAATACAAGGTTCATGTTAAATGATATAATGGAGAGGCAACCAGCAACATCCCCTGTGGAAAACCCTAGGACAAGAGACCTGGCCCCTGCAAAATGTACATCACAAGCAGAATGTGTGTGTGTGTGTGAGTGTGTGTGTGTTTGTAAGGTGAGTCTAGATTAAACAAAACTTAATATACATATCACCGAATTGTGATATGTATTTTATTTTTTATAGAAGTATAGTTGATTTACAATGTTGTGTTAGTTTCAGGTATACAGCAAAGTGATTCAGTTATGTATATATACCTACTGTATAGCACAGGGAGCTATACTTAATATTTTGTAATATGTCTATGGCCTATTTCTGTTTTGTATGTAAGTTCATTTGTATCATTTTTTTTTTCTTGCTGTACTGTGCAGCTTGTGGGATCTTAGTTTCCCGAACAAGGATTGAACTCGGGCCACTGAAGTGAACGCACCAAGTCCTAACCACTGGACCACCAGGGAATTCCCGAGTATCATTTTTTTTTTATTTTACATATAAGCGATATCATGTGATATTTGTCTTTCTCTGTCTGACTTACTTCATTTAGTATGATAATCTCCAGGTCCATCCATGTTGCTGCAAATGGCATTGTTTCATTCTTTTTATGGCTGAGTAATATTCCATTGTATATATATATACCACATCTTCTTCATCCATTCATCTGTTGATGGACATTTAGGTTGCTTCCATGTCTTGGCTATTGTAAACAGTGCTGCTATGAACATTGGGGTGCATGTATCTTTTTGAAATAGGTTTTCTCTCAATATATGCCCAGGAGTGGGATTGAAGGATCATATGGTAGCTCTGTTTTTAGTTTAAGGAACCTCCGTACTGATCTCCATAGTGGCTGTACCAGTTTACATTCCCATCAACAATGTAGGAGGGTTCCTTTTTCTCCACACCCTCTCCAGCATCTATTATTTATAGACGTTTTAATGATGGCCATTCTGACCAGTGTGAAGTGATACCTCACTGTAATTTCGATTTGCATTTCTCTAATAATTAGTGATGTTGAGCATCTTTTCATGTGCCTTTTGGCCATCTGTATGTCTTCTTTGGAGAAATGTCTATTTAGATCTTCTGCCCATTTTTTGATTGGGTTGTTTGGTTTTTTTGATATTGAGCTGTACGAGCTATTTGTATATTTTGGAAATTAATCCCTCAGCAGTCACATCGTTTGCAAATATTTTCTCCCATTCAGTAGGTTGTCTTTTCATTTTGTTTATGGTTTCCTTTGCTATGCAAAAACTTTTAAGTTTAATTAGTTCCTACCATTTGTTTATTTTTGTTTTTACCTACATTTCTCTAGGAGATGGATCCAAAAATATATTGCTGTGACCAATAGCAATCTTTAGATCCTAATTTATACAAACTCTAAAAAACATTTTTAGGATATAATCATGGAAATTTGAACACTGAATTTACATTAGATGATATTTAAGGAATTATTGTTCATTTTTTAGGTGTAATGATGTTGTATTTACAAAGTACTTATCTTTCAGGGTGACATATTGGAATATTTGTGGGTAGAATTATACAATGTCTGAGACTTGCTTCAAAATAATTTGTGAGCAGGTTTAGAAGTCAGTTGGGTGGGAGCATAGGAAAGCTAGATTGGCCATGAGGGATGATTCTTGGGTTCCCATGTTCCCATGGGTACATGGGAATTTATTTTATGTTCTCCTTGCACTGTGTATGTTTGAATCTTAATGAGCACTTAGGAGGTACGTGCCAGCACTGAGGATCTTGAGATGAAGCAGGCACCATCCCTCCTCTAGAGTGTCTTACAGCCCGGTTCCCAAACTCTTATCACTGAGCACCTCTTCTGTTATTCTTTATCCTGGAAAGCCCCATGTTTAAATGATTCTGATCACTAAATAAAGGTATTATGTAATAATTTAAAAATACTATATCTTTGTATGGTGTATATATATATATATATATATATATATATGTATACACACACAACGGAATATTACTCAACCATAAAAAAGAATGAAATAATGCCATTCGTAGCAGCATGGATGGACCTGGAGATTTATCATACTAAGTGAAGTAAGGCAGACAGAGAAAGATAAATACCATATGGTATCACTTATAGGTGGAATCTAAAATATGACACAAATGTGTCATAAAAATAATATATTAAACAAAATAATTTTGGGATGGGGAAACACTACTAC
This sequence comes from Mesoplodon mirus, assembly GCF_964341445.2. NCBI lineage: Eukaryota > Metazoa > Chordata > Mammalia > Artiodactyla > Ziphiidae > Mesoplodon > Mesoplodon mirus. The sequence continues at coordinate 198,237,097 of NC_138977.1, read as the reverse complement.
AAAATAGAAATAGACTCCAGACATAGAAAACAAACTTATGGTTACCAAAGGGGAAAGCGGGGGATGGATAAATTAGGAGTTTGGGATTAACATATACACACTACTATATATAAAATAAACAACAAGGACAACATTGTAAAACAACTATACTTCAATAAATAAAAAAATAAAATACTGTATCGTTGGAGTGCTTTGAAATGTCCAAACATTTCTTCTAAACATTTTCTTCTAAAAGGGAGTCTTGGCTGGGAACCCCAAAGTTCTCCAGCTATAAAATTTTATGGAGGTGAAAATGAGGTAGACAAAGAGACTGCCAAGTCATCGGCTGGCAGAAGTGGGACTAGTGCCTAGTTCTCCTAAGTCCACTACTTTTTCCAGTGCATCGTCAGCTGAGCGTCGGAGGTGTTTTTGGAATATGTACATTATCTAGTTTGCTGTACTAGAAACAGTCATATATGAGCCTGTCACCTTTTTTTTTTTTTTTTAAGGCTCACCTATGCCAGTTTTTTCAATTTTCCCTCATAGATTTTATTTACTCGCCACCTTCTGGGACTATTCCAAGGCTGTCTGACACATTACCAGTTTGTTTCAAATTTCCCTCTATGACAGGTTTCTTAGCACTTATTTTCCTCACCCCTCTTCAGTTAAGAGTGGAACTAAGTGAGGAAGTCAAGCACAGTCAACTCTTGGTTATCTGGGGGCAGGTTGGCCAATTTTCTGTCAATCATGGTAAAAACAAAACAAAAACCCCCAGGGCCACCACATAATAGGCATAGAACGGCAATCAGTAGATGGCCCGCTGATTAACTTTGATGTTAGAATGTCCCTCCTTTCACCAGTCCCACAGTGTGTGCAGGTTAGTTTACGGAGAAATGTCTGTATGTGGGAGTTTAGTATTTTATTTCGGATGCTTGTCACAAACACTTTTACTGAAATTTTCCAGTGTTAAAGGGAACCTCAGTGATGCTTCAATTGCAACCTCTTCTCCATCAAAGAAGATTTTCCTGTCAAAATGGCAGAACCAAATATCCTCCCAAGCCTCTATCTAGCTGACAGTGTAGAGCCAGTAACCAACCTCAGTTGCCAGTGTTCTCATATTCAAGATTGAAATCTTTAAAAGTGCTTTTGGATGGTACTGTGGTCAACTCTTGTCTCTGTTGGGAATTATTTGGTTTCCTTCCTGAATTTCTATCAAGGAGAAAAAGAGGCTTGATCTGCCCCCAGCAAGAACAAGAAGTGGCTTTCACAGCAGCTGATTGGAATGGAAAACCAGGATCAGATCCACCTCCAAAAAACTTTCACGTGAAAAGGGATGAAGTTTCAGTTATCTGCTCCAATTCAAGAAGTTCCAAAAGCTTCTTGAAAATTCATAATTTCTTATTTAAATTAATGAAAGAAGAAACACGAACTATAAGTAGAGCCAACTTTTGTCATTGATGCACTCAAGTGTCCAGGAGAGTCTTTGAACCCCAGTGTCACAGTTTAAGAGCTGAGTATAGGAGTAACTCTCAGAGCCATGAAAGTCCCTCAGGACAGGATGCTCCATCATCCCCCAGCCTGAGTGCTTGGCCTCAATTCTTTCTTCTGATGTTCCCAGGACACCTCACAAGTCAACCTACTTATCACCCTGCTTCCCTGATTTTCATGCTTTACCTCCAACCTAGAAACTCACAACTGCATATTATATAAGCTTAGCAAACTGGATATCAAAGAGAACTACCACCATTGGATAAAAGCTATTTGGTACAAGACCTAGAAAAAAATCCTAATTAATGGCAAAATATTTGAAGGATTTCCATTAAAGTCAGGAACAGTACAGGCAACTCACTGTAGTGTACTAACGCAGCGGACAAGGAAAGGAACGGGAAGCATACATATAGGTGAGAGGGAAAGAGAGCTTCCTGTTTCCCCTCAGTCCTCACTGCTGATGGCTTCCTTTCCAGCCTTGATTTTACCACTCAGTTTGTGGCAAGGAGTGATGGAAAATGGCCTGTAGCTTAAGATGCCTATGTGGTGATACAATTAGCACTCAACCGATTTTACTGTTACTAGGTTGATCATTTCCTCTCATCTATCTGGAGCCAAGGTAGGAGGCAGAATAGAAAAGGAAAATCAAAAAAAAAAAAAAAAAAAAAGAACTTTACTAAAGTTTCCATGAGAGAAGACAGGATGTAAGAAAGATAGGAGGAAAAACAAAAAGCAAGAATTGAACAAGAAGGACAAAAAAGAGAAACAGAGAATGGACATGTGGATGGATGGACAAGTAGCAAGGGGTAGGATGGAGAGGTAGAAGCCTGAAGCGGACAGTGAGCAGGAGAAAATGGGAAGAAATAAGAGCCAGGAAAACATCTGGACACAGGGCTTGAAGCCTTATCTTGACTGAAGGAGCTTGGGGGTGTCAGAGATGGAGCTGGGTTAGCAGGAGGATTTGGCTGGGAAAGAAAGCGTGCAGAGGCATGGAGAGCTGTTAGGTCCAAGGTAAGGTTTGGGGAAACTCCAAGTCCTTAGAGATGTGCCAGACACTCTGCTAAGTGGTTTACATCCACTGTCTCATTTAATTCAACCCTTACACTAACTCTGTTAGGTAGGTGCTCTTATTTTTTTCCCCTGTACAGATGAATGAAGAAACTGGGGTTCAGAGAAATTAAGTATTTTGCCCAAGATCTGTCATTTAACAATAAGTGGGCTGGGATTCAACCTGAGGCTGCTGATTCTGGAGCCCTGGCTGGGTAACGTTCAGCTTCGCTTCTCCAAATTCTTATCTGGCTTGACCCAGTTTACCACCCAAGATTGGGTGTATTCAGGGTGGTATGGGAGGGGTTGCTATGCATTTTGTAGGTAGGGAAGAAAAATTTTCTCAGACTAGTGAAATTACAGATGCCAGTGCTCTAAAATCCACGTCAAAAGAGGAGCCTTTGGAGAAGCTGTGGTTAATTAGTCCGGAGGAGAGAAAGGTGGGACACTGGATATTTGAGGGACTGACTTGGAAGTGGTGGTCATCTCCAGAGTCATTCCAGAGAGGAGACCCATGGGTGTGACGGGGAGGTGATTACAGTTCAGTCTTGGGTCAGACTTTCAGTCAAGGCTTTCTAAAACTGGGATGAGCTGCTTCCGGCTGCCGAAGCTCCCCATTACTGAAGGTGTCCATCGTTCATTCATCCATTCGTACAGATTTCTGTGGAGGATCCACAATGTGCCATCTGTATTCTAGGGAGACAAATATGCTCACTACTCTCCTGGAGATTGCATTTTATTGGGGAAAACAGGCAATAAACAAATATAGAGACAAATAATTATATAAACTACTTATAAATCATGACATGGGTTATGAAGGAAATAAACAAGGGTCTGAGATAGGCAATAAGGGAGAAAACTGGAGTGGGTCTTGTGGGTGCTCCGCTGAGGGTTCTCTGGATCCCATCATGGTTACTGTGTGCCAGTCCCCCAGCATCTGTGCACTTTTGCTGTAAGAATTGACTCCTGTAACTTAGTTTCAAGGAGAGCCCTTGGGCCACTGGAGCTCTTTACCTGCATGCGCAGAGAGTAACCCCTAACTGCCCTTAGCCCAGGACTCAGTCAGTAGAGCAGGAGTGTGAAAGCCCAGAAACAACGTACGGGGTGCGCTGCAGCCTTCTAGGCTTCTTCCTTTAGTGTCTTCCGCTTGCCTGTGCAGCTTCCCTTACTCCCTTACCAGTTTCTCCTGGGGCACTTTTAAAAATAAAACACTTGCTTATGAATTCTTGTCTTGGGGTTTGCTTCTGGGGAACTCAACCTAAGATGAGGAGAGAGTCATGATGTGATTGACATTTTAAAAGACACCCTGGTTCTGGGGGAGAATAGACTGTGAGATTGCAAGCGTGGAAGTAAGGGGACCAGTTAGGATCCTAGCAGTCTTGGTGAGGGAAGAAGGCTTGCTCTAGGAGGATGCCAGGGGTGATACCAGGGAGAGGAGAGATTTTAGATCTCAACAAGAATCAACAAGGTTTGCTTGGAAATGACTGAAGGAAAGGGAGGAATCCAGAATGTCTCCTAGATTAGACGAGGAGATATAGGGATATTATGGATAGAAATCCCCTCATTGAGTGGGAAGTAGAACTAGGTGAATTCAAAGCCATGTATCCATTGGAAAATCCACTTGCAATGGCTTGATTTAGCAACCAAACAAAAGATGGGAGCTAGAGATGGCTACACATGAGAATAAACGTAAAAGCACAGGGAGTGTTCATAGACTGGCAGGTAGCTTGCAAAAATCATTAAAGTAGCTCAAATTTCTTTTGAGTTCCCTAATGTAGAGTGTTTCCATTTCATGCTCCTATGGCTCCCTACCCACTTGGATCCAGGCCATACCTGGCATTGTGACATGTGCTGGGCCTTTCTCTAGGAGGAAAGTGTGTGTGTGAGAATCATGCAGACTTCCTTGGTTTGGCTAATCCACGCTCTTGCTGTCTGATCACCTTGCCTTTTTAAAGAAAAGATGCTAAGCTGCTGCTGTCATTGCCGTTGTTATTATTATCATTGCTAAGCGCTTAGTATGTGCCCGGCATTTTGCTTATCGCTTTGCATATATAATCTCATTTACCCTTCACAACAACTCTTTCAGGTGGTGCTTTTGTATTCTATTCTCCTTTGGGGGCTGAAGCCATCACAGCTCAGCTACTTGCCCAAAGTCTGAGAGTGGCTAAATTGGGATTTGAACCAGAAGTCCCATTCCAGATCCTAAGTACTCAACCAGTATGATTAAACTGACTGAAAAAAAGAAAATACTCTCAGGGGAGCCTGAGCACTTCCTCCGCCTACACAAAACTCTAGTCATCCCAGGGCTTTGGGGCTGATTCATACTGTCCCACGCGCCACAGCCTCTCGGCATCCACGCCCACCGCCCTCTGTTCCTGTCCAATGCCAGCGTCCCAGTTCTTCATGGCACCCAGATAGCTCTGCTCTACAAAACAGACCTCCCTGATTTCTTCCTTGGGTTTCTAGTGAAGGATACAGGCTCTTGAAAAAGTCCATCTCTCTGGGGTTCCGGAGTTTCCTTAGAGTCCATCCCAGAGTACCTTGCTTAGAGGCACTTAGATCCATTCAACTCATGTTTCCCAGCAACTGCTTTGTGCTAGACTCTGTGTCTGGCAATGAAAGAAGGAAAAAAAGTAAACAATCTGTATCTTTGGCTGTAAGGAAATCACAGTCAATGTCAAGCATGTTGTCTAAGCAACACATATCTAGAAAGCTGAATACTCCCAATTGTCTGGAGATTTCAAGGGCCTTTTTCTAGTTTAAAGGGGTGGAGGGGGGCTCCCCAAAGCCAGAAAAGATTCCTGCCACACGTGAAAACAGCTTAAATGTCCAATAGTAAAGGGTAAGCTCACTGATATACTATTCCACAACACAAAACATTCTTAAAGGACTTAGAAAGAATTCTGAATCACATGGGTTTCATAATATATTTTTGTGAAGTGAAAAAAAAAGTAATACAACATTTTGCAAATAGTGATGCCATTTACATGAAAAAAAGATACATGGTGTGCATGGTTAATAGTGATTATCTCAAAATAGTGAAATTCCTGGTGGATTTTGTTTTCTTCTTATGATTGGCTTGAAAGTTTTGATTTTAAAATAATTTATTTAGAAGCCTATCTGCAAAGACTACATACTGTATCATCCCAACTATATGACATTCTGGAAAAGGCAAAACTATGGAGACAGTTAAAAGATCAATAGTTGTGACTTCCCTGGTGGTGAAGTGGTTAAGAATCCGCCTGCCAGTGCAGGGGACACGGGTTCGAGCCCTGGTCCGGGAAGATCCCACATGCCACGGAGCAACTAAGCCTGTGCACCACAACTACTGAGCCCGCACGCCTGGAGCCTGTGCTCTGCAACAAGAGAAGCCACCGCAATGAGAAGCTCACGCACCACAATGAAGAGTAGCCCCGCTCACGGCAACTAGAGAAAGCCTGCAACACAGACAAAAACAAACAAACAAACAAATAAATAAATAAAATTTTAAAATAAATCAGTGGTTGCCAGGGGTTTGGGTGGAGGGAGGGAGTAGGGAGGGAGAAATAGGTAGAACAGGAAGGATTTTAGGGCAGTGAAACTACTCTGTATGATATTGTAATGACGGATACATGTCATATATTTGTCAAAACCTATAGATTATACAACACAAAGAATGAACCCTTCTGTAAACTATGGACTTTAGTTAATAAGAATATATCAATATTGGCTCAGTTGTAACAAATGTACCATACTAAGGCAAGATGTTAATAATAGGGGAAACTGTGTGTATGCTGGGGGGCGGTGAGAAGGTATATGGCAGCTCCCTGTACTTTCTGCTCAATTTTTCTGTAAACCTAAAACTGTTCTAAAAAATAGTCTATTAATTAAAAAACCAATCTATTCTATATTTCAAATGTGCAGAAAAATACAGAGAATATAGCGAACACATTTATTCACCACGCAGGTTTAATAAGCCTTAAGATTTTGCCATATTTGTTTTAGATTATTGTTTAAAGAAATAACAAATTACAGAAACAAAGCCTCTTTGTATCACTCCCATTTAATTTCAACCTCTTTCCTCCCTCACCAGAGAAAATTCCTTCCACCCATTTTTCTATACTTTTTTTTTCTTTTTCTTTTGCGGTACGCGGGCCTCTCACTGTTGTGGCCTCTCCCGTTGTGGAGCACAGGCTCTGGAGGCGCAGGCTCAGCGGCCATGGCTCACGGGCCTAGCCACTCCACGGCATGTGGGATCTTCCCGGACCGGGGCACGAACCCGTGTCCCCTGCATCGTTAGGTGGACTCTCAACCACTGCGCCACCAGGGAAGCCCTTTCTATACTTTTTACATGTCTGTCAACATTAACAATATATAATATTGGTTTTTATATTTTACTTCTCAAAAATGGAATTACATATTTGACTCTGCAATTTATCTTTTTTTTTTTTTCTTTTTGTGGTACGCAGGCCTCTCACTGTTGCGGCCTTTCCCGTTGCGGAGCACAGGCTCCGGACGCGCAGGCTCAGCGGCCATGGCTCACGGGCCTAGCCGCTCCGCAGCATGTGGGATCTTCCCGGACCGGGGCACGAACCCGTGTCCCCTGCAAAGGCAGGCGGACTCTCAACCACTGCGCCACCAGGGAAGCCCTGCAATTTATCTTTTTATTAATCTTACCTAAAAAAAATATTTGTGTTGATACATGAAGCGCTAGTTCATTTATTTTAACTGCTGTAGAGTGTTCCATCTTTTGGATATACCACGATAATGAAAAGTTTTAAAATAATGTTTTGGAGCATATGTAGATATAGGGAAGTACTCAAGATATTAGTGAGAAAAAAAGCTTTACTTACAATATGACAGGGCTTCCCTGGTGGCGCAGTGGTTAAGAATCCGCCGGCCAATGCAGGGGACGTGCGTTCGAGCCCTGGTCCGGGAAGATCCCACATGCCGTGGAGCAACTAAGCCCATGCACCACAACTACTGAGCCTGTGCTCTAGAGCCCACGAGCCACAACTACTGAGCCCGCGTGCCACAACTACTGAAGCCCACGCACCTACAGCCCGTGCTCCACAGCAAGAGAAGCCACCACAGTGAGAAGCCCGCGCACCACAACCAGTAGCCTGCACTCCCTGCAACTAGAGAAAGTCCACGTGCAGCAACAAAGACCCAAGGCAGCCATAAATAAATAAATAGATAGATAGATAAATAAATAAATAAATCTGTTAGAAAAAAACTTTACTTACAGTATGACACAAAACACATACATACAAAATAAAATGCTGCAATGGCAAATACAAAAACGTTAACAGTGTTACTTTTGGATTGTGGGATTATAGATAGTTTTTCATATTTCGTAAACCTTATACAGTGAATAAGCATTGATTTTATAATTTTTTAAAAAGTAAGACTAAAAGCATGCAGTTCTACTAAAAAGTAAGACTAAAAGCATGAGTTTGAGCTATGTATCCCACAAAATTACCCCCTCCCTCCCCACCTGTGTTGGTAGAGCCCCTGGACACTCTGTAAACTGCCCTGCCCCGTGTCACCCCGTCCTCTCACAGGTGGGCAGCAACTGGCCCTGTGGCTCCTGTCCCAGTAGCCATATCCTCCTGATCACCAACAATGAGCTGGTTTCTGATGCCTGACACCCGCAACGCAATTATGGGATTGGCTATAATTATGCTTGCAGCAGTATTATAGGATTGGATATAAATATACTTGCTACATGTTAAGAGAGTTTATTTCTGTTCACAGTTTACCATCTGCCTGCAGGGGCACAGTTTACCCCTTCCTAGCGGAGAGGCGGAAGAGCACTATCAAAGCCAGAGGTGAAACAGGAGTCAGATTGGAAGCTTTGAATAATCAACCTTGAAAAATCATCTCTACATGTGTGATGGAGCCAGAGTGTCAGGAATCACAGGAATGGGGCAGCAGGTTTTACCAGGTCTGTGTTGTTCTTTTGCTGCTCTGAGTGTGGAATGGAGCTCATTCAGGCTCGTGCAGAAATTCCTAAGTCACAGCACTCCTGAGGTACACACATTCCCCACCTTCTGCCTTGACCTCCCTCTCCAGCTCAAGTCCTACATCTCCACCTGTCTGATGAGTGGTTCCATCTTCCTGTCCTACTGTATCACCAAACTAAATTCAGAACGATTTCTTCTTAGACGCTCAAATTTCGTCTTTATCCTGACTCCTCTATTTCTCTTAATGACAGCACTATGATCCTAGTCATCTGGAGGCGGGGGAGTCATCTTTGGTAACCTTTCACTTAGGACCTTGTATCTAAGCAGAAGGCAAGTTGTGCCATGTCTTCCTTTAGGAATTCAGTTCCCAGATCTAGCACAGTTCCTGGCTCTCAGTGGTGAATATTTTTTGAATGAATGAACGAGAAGATGAACGAAATGTTTCTTCTTTTCGATTGCCCATGGTCACCTCCCAGCCTTTATTACCTCACACCAGGACTACTGAAGTAATCTCTCAACTGGTTGTTCTGCCTTCCGTCTTTCTCAGCTTCAGTCCATCCTGCTGTTGCCACCTGACGGGTTGTGCTTACATGCCACCTCCATCACACCACTCCCCTGTTTAAAAGCTTTTGGTGACTCCTCACTGGCTACCAGATAAAATTCAAGATCATGACCTTAGCTTCCAAGGACACTACACTCTAGCCTCAATTAATATCTCTAGCTTTTTGCTTAAAACTACTCACATTCCTGGGCTTCCTGGTGGCAGAGCGGTTGAGAATCCGCCTGCCAATGCAGGGGACACGGGTTTGAGCCCTGGTCCAGGAAGATCCCACATGCCGCGGAGCAACTAAGCCCATGGGCCACAACTACTGAGCCTGCGTGCCACAACTACTGAAGCCCACACGCCCAGAGCCGGTGCTCTGCAACAGGAGAAGCCACCGCAATGAGAAGCCTGCGCACTGCAACGATGAGCAGCCCCCGCTCGCCACAACTAGAGAAAAGCCTGCACGCAGCAACGATGACCCAACGCAGCCAAAAATAAATTAATTAATTAAAAAAAAAAACTACTTACATTCCTATACCCTCTGTACTCTTCTCATGAATCTTGGACCCCAATTCCTGCAGGACACACCCCCTTAAGGGGTTAGATTTTATGTTAACCTGTCCCTTCCCCACTTGCCTGAGCCAAACCATTCCAGTTAGGCCCCCCAAGGGCCAAATGGGCTACCAAACAGACAGAGCATGAGACCCTGCCAGGCAATGTCATGACACTGTGGAAAAGGCCTGATTGGAATAAAAAGTAGGTTATAAAACAGCATGTATCACACGGAATTATTTTTTAAACAACTTTATTGGAATATAATTGCTTTACAATGGTGTGTTAGTTTCTGCTTTAAAACAAAGCGAATCAGCTATACATATACATATACATATATCCCCATATCTCCTCCCTCTTATGTCTCCCTCCCACCCTCCCTATCCCACCCCTCTAGGTGGTCACAAAGCACTGAGCTGATCTCCCTGTGCTATGCAGCTGCTTCCCACTGGCTAGCTATTTTACATTTTGTAGTATATATAAGGCCATGCCACTCTCTCACTTCGTCCCAGCTTACCCTTCCCCCTCCCTGTGTTCTCAAGTCCATTCTCTATGTCTGTATCATTATTCCTGTCCTGCCCCTAGGTTCTTCAGAACCTTTTTTTTTTTAGAGTCCATATATATGTGTTAGCATATGGTATTTGTTTTTCTCTTTCTGACTTACTTCACTCTGTATGACATCCACCTCACTACAAATAACTGAATTTCGTTTCTTTTTATGGCTGAGTAATATTCCATTGTATATATGTGCCACATCTTCTTTATCCATTCATCTGTCGATGGACACTTAGGTTGCTTACATGGACTTATTTTTAAAATAATTCTGCATGGTGGGAGAAATTTTGCAAGATAAAAATAAAATTTATTAGAGATGATTTAAAAGTTTTTCTTGGGACTTCCCTGGTGGCTCAGTGGTTAAGAATCTGCCTGCCAATGCAGAGGACACGGGTTCGAGCCTGGTCCGGGAAGATCCCACATGCTGCGGAGCAACTAAGCCCGTGTGCCACAACTACTGAGCCTGCGCTCTAGAGCCCGTGAGCCACAACTACCGAGCCCACATGCCACAACTACTGAAGCCAGCGCACCTAGAGCCCGTGCTCCGCAACAAGAGAAGCCACCACAGTGAGAAGCCTGCGCACAGCAACGAAGAGTAGCCCCCGCTAGCTGCAACTAGAGAAAGCCCACGCAGCAACGAAAACCCAATGCAGCCCAAAATAAATAAAATTAAATTAAAAAAAATATATATATATATACTAAAAAATGAAACGTGTGTGGCCAACGTATTAAAAAAAAAGTTTTTCTTTTTGCTTATCAATGGTTTCCAATTTTTTCACAATGATCATATCTTCCTAATAGACTGTTTAAGGGAAAATAAACTTAGTGGCTCAAGAAATTATGGAATTAAAAAAATCACTCTATATTTTGTGTTTTATAAATGTGAATTACTAAGACAATCCTTTTGTGATTTGCTCTCTTGGAAAGTTCATAATGCTGTTCCTTGCTAATTACATCACCTGTTACAGAGGGTGGTTTAGAAACACAGAAGTTAGCGTTTTCTTACAAAACTGAAAGTCCCCACTTCTCACACATGTTGGCTGCCCAGGCCCCTCATTCACAGCTGCCAAATCTTGGCATTTACCAACCCCTGGGCACAGGAAACCCTGGGTTAGGGAGTTCTCCTGGCCTGGCCCACAGAGGCTTAGACAAGAATTGCCACAGAAGCATCAAAACAATAGAATGTGATGTCGTGGGCATCCCAGGGGGGAAATAATGCTAGTCTGAAATGCATTTTTGCATCATTGATTCTCTCTGCTGATTGAGCCCTGTTTATCTCATTTGGCAGATCAGCCTCAAAGTGCATGAACTATTTGTGCCTCATTAGTTTCCAATAGATTGATTTTGCTAGGGTTGCGAATTGGCCATCTTGCATTGCAGCCTGCAGGAGCCAGCTCTGGCTCAGCCTCAGGGCACAGGCACATAGAACAGCAGCAGCCCCTGCAGTGCGGCCACCAGAAAGAGACTGAAGGGCTGTTCTACGGCCACAAGGACAGCAGTGCCTTAAATCTTTCCCGGAACCAGGTAGGATAAAATAGGGACATATAAGAAAGCAAACAAGGGCCATCTCTGCTCTCTTTTCTTTCTCTTTCAACGTACATACTCTATTTGGCACCTCCCTCCTCTTGCCCCCAAATCCCCCCACTCCCAACCTTAAGCCCCTCTTCAAAAGTAAGAAAAATAAAGATAACATTAAAGAAAAATTAAAATAAATAAAATTGATGACCAGTTTATAAAACAGTGAGTGCTGAGCTCCTTACAATATAATGATTGGAGAGAAAAGCAGAATACAAAACTGAACGTAGGGATTCCCTGGTGGTGCAGTGGTTGAGAGTCCGCCTGCCGATGCAGGGGACACGGGTTCGTGCCCCGGTCCGGGAAGATCCCACATGCCGCGGAGCGGCTAGGCCCGTGAGCCATGGCCGCTGAGCCTGTGCTTCCGGAGCCTGTGCTCTGCAACAGGAGAGGCCACAACAGTGAGAGGCCCGCGTACTGAAAAAAAAAAGATTAAAAGGGAAAAAGCAAACCAAACAGGAATAGAGGTAACCTTGGACATTGAGGGATATGGAGGCTTTTCTTTTTTTTTTCTTTAAACTATTCTGCATTTTCAAAATTGTCTAAACTGATTAGTAGTACATATACGTATCCTCAGAAAATTTTTATTAAAATATATAAGGTAATAATACATAAAATAATAAAGTGGCCCATGCTTTTCATTCAGCAAGGTATATTGGTTCTGCCAGTTAAAAGAACAGAAAACTGACTCAAGCTAGTTTGGCAGTTCCTCAAAAAGTTAAACATAAAGTTACCATATGACCCAGCAATTCCACTTCTAGGTATACATCCAAGGGAATTGAAAACATATGTTCTTACAAAAACTTGTACATGAATGTTCATAACAGAATTGTTCATAGTAACCAAAAAGTGGAAACAAACCAAATGTCTATCAACTGATGATAGGATAAACAAATTGTAGTATATGTATACAGTGGAATGTTATTTAGTCATAAAAAGGAACAAAGTATTGATACATGCTACAACAAAGATGAACCTTTTCCACATTATGCTAAGTGAAAGAAGCCAGACACAAAAGGCCACATGTTGTATGATTCCATTTATATGAGATGTCCAGAATAGGCAAATCTATAGAGACAGAAAGTATAGTAGTGATTGCCAGGGACTGGGGGGAGAGGGGATACAAGGGGTGACTGCTAATAGGTATAAGGTTTCTTTTTGCGGTGATGAAAATGTTCTGGAATTAGTTTGTGGTGATGGTTGCACAACCTCATGAACATACTAAAAACCACTGGACTGTGTACTTTTAAAGGGTAACTGTTCTGATATGTGAATTATATCTCAATTAAAAAAAAAAGAGTGTGTCTATCACACTGTCTTGTAATCACCCATGTCTTTATCAGTCTCTCCCACTCCACTGTGAGCACCTCGAGGATGAGGGCCTATCCTTGTTCTCTGGTTCTCCAGCCCTGAGTAGAGGACCTGGAACAGAGGGGGCCCATGATATTGTTCACTGAACGACTTGAGAGTTCTCTTCCCACAAGCCCAGGGCTACCTGGCTGGCTCTGCACCCAACCCTCAAGAATGGTCTGGGTCAGGAATTCCCTAGTGGTCCAGTGGTTAGGACTCGGCAGTTTCACTGCCTGGGCCCAGGGCCCGGGTTCAATCCCTGGTCGGGGAGCTAAAATTCTGCAACCTGTGAGTGTGCCCAGAAAAAGTCTGAGTGTTAGAAGCCCTAGTTCAGGTATAGTATCTTCTGGAACCTAAGAGTGGAGCAGCCTTCAGTTTAAATACCAACTGGTGGAATCACATTGTTTAACCCCATTGAACCTTGTCCAGGGGTCACACTGAGTCAAACAGAGGGGCTGCCATTGACCCCTTGGGGTCCTTACTTTCCTCCTGTTGGAGGGCTCACCATGATTAACCTTCCTTCTTTGGAAGTGGCGGCCCGGGCTGCAACAGATTCTGAGAACCAGGGTCTAGCATGCTTTCTGGTTCTGCTCTAATTCTAATCAGGGTCAAATGAAGAAGCCCTTGGTTCTTTTGGCCTAAGGGAGGAGATAGGTATCTCTGTCCACTTCTCCCTTGTATAAAGTCCAGTTGCCCTTACTCCTTGGGCCGTAGGACATGATCCTTTCAGATTATCTCCTTCTTACAGAGTCAGATAAACAGGTAGGCCATGCAAGCACAACTTAGATTGCCAGTTTAAAAAGGGCTTCAAACATCCCTGGAAATGTGTGATTTTCGAAGACCTCCTCTCACAGAGAGAGCCATGCATGCCTGGAAGAATCGCCTGGTTCAGCCAGTTGGAGCAGCAGGCAGAAAGATCCCTAAGAGGCATGGCCCAGTGACTAGAGATGGTCACTAAAATAGCATTCATCAAAGTGGGTCGAGGTAACCGAAGGTTTCGAAGACAGGTTTAAGAGACAGGGCAAGCAAGTTTGGAGACAGGACAGACTTGCTGAGGTAATGGAGAAGGGCCGATACCCGATAGGCACGCCCGCCATCTTCCCTTCTGCCCTTTCCGCGGTGCTCAGCATCTCCTCTTGATGAATGCTGACAAAGTGTTGCTAACCTTCCCAGGACACCCATGTGACTCAATTTGGCCTTGTGTAATGAGTTCCCCTAGTGAACTCTTCCAATCACCCCTGACAAGCTTCCAACAGCTTCCAGAATGTCAGCTACTACCTTAACACCATTGTTGTTGATTTTTAAACCTTGTTAAGGTTATATTAGTTTGGTGAGGCTTGTTGCCCCATTTCTGCAATTGCTGTTATTTTTTCCCTCAGGCAGTTTAAAATGATCTGTCTTCCTCTCCCTTGCCGTCTCTCTCATGTTCTCTGGTTCTCCCCCTCTTTCCTTGTGCCACCTTTTTTTCCCTCTTCCTGGCTTCCTCCTTTTATCTCTCCAGCCTCAATCAGAATGCATCTCTCAGAGTAGTCAGCTCTATTCACCAACCATAAAAATGGTTTTCTCAAGTAAACGCTTCATTAACTGAATTACTTTAGAGTAGTAAGTCTTTCTCAAATAAACGCAGCATATTCTAATTAATGAATCCCCTGCCCAGTCAGAAAAAAATGGATCTCCCAGCAGCAGCTGCCTTCAAACTGCCCCCTCCTCTTTTCTTTTTTTATAAATTTATTTATTATTTATTTAGTTTTGGCTGTGTTGGGTCCTCGTTGCTGTGCACGGCCTTCCTCTAGTTGCAGCAAGTGAGGGCTACTCTTTCATTGAGGTGCACAGCCTTCTCATTGCAGTGGTTTCTCTTATTGCGGAGCATGGGCTCTAGGCGTGAGGGCTTCAGTAGTTGTGGCTCATGGGCTTAGTTGCTCCACAGCATGTGGGATCTTTCTGGACCAGGGCTCGAACCCATGTCCCCTGCATTGGCAGGTGGATTCTTAACCACTGCGCCACCAGGGAAGCCCTGTCCCCTCCTCTTGTCCCCCACCCAAACCCCTGACCTAGGGCAGGCCCTTCCATTAATACAGTGGAAGTAGACAGAAGTGCCTTCTCTCCTTCTGGTTACTCCCAAAGGTCCACCCAGCTCAACACTTTAAACGTCTTATTTTGATTATCTAATAGCATGAAACATTCTCAAAGCCAAACCTTACACCCTTGGTCGAATACAGCACAAATGTATAGAATTGGGATTTTATTATGTACACATGCTTTCATCCAAGCAACAACATGAGACATATTGGAGCAAGCGTTTTTTAGATTGATGAACAGAGGCCTGAAGGCTAGGCCATTGGTGTGACCCATTCATTTTCATCTCGGCCCTGCTTCCTAAGCACAGCGATGTCCTTGCCTGCTCTCATTCTCTACCTGGCCCCTTCCTGACCAACCTCCACCCATCTCTCCAAAATTCCCCAAAGCAGCATCTGCCCCCCCTGACCTCCAAAGAATGCGGAATTCTTGGATCTGGCATCCCATGATATTCAAATCAGTTTTGTGCCCTCAGGCATGAGTGTAGAGATTTGCTTCTCAGTAATTCATCAGCAAGAAGCAAGAGAATCCATTCTTTAAGGAAGTTTTGCTCTTTCCACTACTTGCTTCATTTTCTTCAAGATGCTACAAAAGAAATTAGGTGCAAATGGCCACCAGGGTTTTTAGTGATTTAGCACCAAAAGGGATTCATAATTCCCTTTCTCTCATTTGATTTTCTTCTTCCCTCCTGGCGTTCTCCAGCTGATGTCCGAAAATGACTACAGTCAATCTTTTGGGTAACTGGGGAAACAAGTTACCCAAACCAACACATTTTAAGAAAGCACCTTTCACAACTTGGCCTAGTAATATTAATAATAATATCCTCTTGGGACTTCCCTGGTGGCACAGAGGTTAAGAATCCACCTCCCAATGCAGGGGACACAGGATCGAGCCCTGGTCCAGGAAGATCCCACATGCCACAGAGCAACTAAGCCCGTGCACCACAACTACTGAGCCTGCGCTCTAGAGCCCGCGAGCCACAACTACTGAGCCCGTGCGCCACAACTACTGAAGCCTGAGCACCTAAGAGCCCGTGCTGTGCAACAAGAGAAGCCACCACAATGAGAAGCCTGTGCACCACAGCGAAGAATAACCTCCGCTTGTCGCAATTAGAGAAAGCCCGCGCAGCAACGAAGACCCAACACAGCCAAGAAAATTTTTTTAATAAAAATAAATGCTTATATGAAAAAGCAAATAATACCCTCTTAGCGAGTGCTTATGTGTCAGGCAGCATGTAAGCACTTTACATGCGTGCTGTCATCTACAGCTCACAAGTAAACCTTAGGAGAGTTGTTTCTCCCTCCTGTTACAGATGAGGGACCTGAGAACTTGCACAAGCATTCCACGTTAGGCATTGAAGCCAGGATTCTGCCTACAGGCTTAACCACTATACTTCCCGCCATCTCTAGATCATCTTGTTTCCTCCCCTCTCTCCCAGGGTGTGTGACGCTGAAGATGGAGGAAAGGCTGACAACTCTGGGCTGACATCTACAAAATCCTGCTTGCTCCTCTCCCAATCTCTCACACTTAATGGCCTGCTTGAAGGATGCTTCCTACAGCACGTTTATGACCCTGGTTTGTGTTCTTGACCCTCCTGCCTGATATTTTAATTTCTCTCCAACAGTGGAAGGACTGCTGGGAATAATCTGATGCACAAGAAGAGAAAACCAGGAGTTACTAATAAGATTAAATTAAATGTAAGCACGTTTTTAACAGTGTGTAAAGCATAATGCTAAGCACTGTTTGAGATGAGCAGACACAAGCCAGGACATCATGGAATTTACAATCTGGTGGGGAGAGAGGATGAAGAATAAGACTACATACATATATACATGAGTTCATGCCAAATATGGTGAATTCCATGAGAAAGGAATAAATGAAGTGCTGTAGGGCTGGAAAGCAGGGAGTGCTCACATTTCCCTGGGGAACCAGGAATGAGGCCATATGATATAAGAGAATGGTTGGGATGAAAGTGGAAAGCCCTGAGCTTTACTCCAGGCTCGGTCACTGCTATACTATTGTACTAATAAGGACTTGGTATTTCTCCTCCCCAGGACAGGCCACATAATTTATAGGACTCAGTACAAAATGAAAACGTGGGGTTCCTTGTTCAAAAATGAAGAATTTCAAGATGGCGAGAGCAAAGCAATACCCAAGTGTGGGACTCTTCTTAGCACGCCCATGAAGCGGGACTTCCCTGAGCTTCTGCTATCCCAGGGGTTACCTTTGGGAGGTGGGGAGGCAGGTCTTACCAGCACCTAGCACAGGGCCTGATACTCAGATGAATCATGAATGACTGGCGACAACAGTGAGTTGACATGAGTACACATGATGATTTCTTGGGGCACTTTCAGTGTTAAAATGTTATTAGACCATGATTCTGAACACTTCTTGAAGGAGACATTTGAGATGGATCTTGAAGGATAGTAGGATTTTTCTTTCTCTTTGTCTTCCCTTTTTCCCTTCCCTTCTGTCCTTTCAGTATTTTCCCATTTATCTCATAAACCCTAATGATATACAGACTGGAACCAGCAGAGGCGTGCAACATTTGAGGGATGACTCAAAGACTGAGGCCTCATTAAAGATCTCCCCAGGCAGTTTCCCACTTACAAGGGAAGGCCTTGCCGAAAGATCAAATCTGCACATGTCTGGTTTTTCATTTTAAGATTATTTTGTTTTATTTTCATTGAACAATTTGATAGATGTTTATGATGAAAAGAATCAGAAAAATATAGATGAGGGAAAAATACTCATAATCCCACAAGAAATAGTTCTAATGAGATTGCAGTACAAAACTAGTTTTCAACCTACTTTTCTATTCAGGAATATGTTATGAGCATATTTTTGTGTTAATGAGTCAGTATACTTTTTCATTTTTCATGGCTGTATGATATTCTGTCTTATGGTTGTACTGTAATTTTCTTAACCAATCCGCTCAAACTAAACATTTGGATTGTTTCTGATTTTTTTTTTTTTTTTTTTTTTTTTTTGCTATTCTAAGTGGTGTTATCCTGAATTTGCTGGGTAGGCAATTTACTTAGTTACTCCAGCAGTTATTTTCCTCCTCTGTGGGTAAACTCAAGATAACAGTAGCATTTCTTCCTGGGGTTGCTGTGTGGTATTGGTCAGTTAATGCATGTATGAACGGACAGTTATGGTCAGTTAATATTAAACTGGTCAGTTTATGCTCTTAGCATAGATACATTATACTGCATAGCGGACTAGACATGCAGTCAGCCCTCCCTAAACGCAGGTTTCACACCTGCAGATTCAACCAAATCAAATGTGATCAAATTTTCTTCGCAGTTGGTTGAATCCGCAGATGTGAAATGCGCCTATTTGGGGGGCCGACTGTATTCCTTGTACTACTCCATTTTAAATAAGGGACTTGAGCATCCACAGATTTTGGTATCCATGGGGTCTCCTGGAACAAATCCCCCACAGATACTGAGGGACAAGTGCATTAACCGTTTCATTACTTTACAGGCCCAGGAGGAACTGCCTCAGATTGTGGTGTAAGTTAATAGTAGAGCCTGCAAAGCCGGACTTCTAGTCTAGTGTTCTTTGCAAAACAGCAGGATGAGGTGCAAGCTGGGGGAGGCCTGGTCTGGGGGCTCCCTAGATTGAATAGCTTTTTAGTAGTTTCTTGTCTCTTCAGTTGTAGAATAAGCTCCCAGGTGGCTAGGAGACTTCTAATTTTTTTTTTCTTTACACAGCAGGGGACAGCAGGTGCTCAGCAAAGACTTGACACTGTTCCTTGACATCCAAGAACCTTAGCAGATGTGTTTCCCATCAGCCTGTGCAGTCATCAAAGCCTTTCTTTCCCTTGCACACACAGCCTGTTAACTGGGAACGCGCTCTGGCTGAAGATTCTTGCCAAGGGCAGCTGACAAAAATCAGTTGTGTTCAGCCCAAGGGATGATTGCCCCACCTTCAGGGATGCCCCAGGGAGGTGGGAAGCTAGGCGTGGAGGGAGCATGTTCCAGACCGGTTACTTGCTGGCGGTGACCTTGGGCAAGAAGTTTCCCCTCTCTGCGTTCTGTTTTCTTTTTGTAACACTGAGGGGGACTGGAGGAGGTCAGGATGGTATCACAGTGGTTACCTCTGAACCCATCTAGCAAAGTACTCTTCTCCCCACTTGCGCATGACCCTGTTTTGTTTTATTCACCCTATTTTGCACATTGCAGATGATCTTGTTTATTTATTCACTCGTTTATTTGCCTGTCTCCCTCACTAAAATGGAAGCTTCACGAGCGGAGGGGTCTTGTCTGTTGTATTTTCGGCAGTAACCCCAGGGCCTAGTATATGCCTGCCATGGAGCTGCTGAATAAAAGTATTACATGAATGAAATCTCAGAGCCTGGGTTCAAATGCTGATTGCACCGGTTTGGGTGTGACTTTGACCAAGCCGCTTAAACCATTTCAGTTTTCCCACTTGAAAAATATGGATTAGTAATAGCGACTATCTTAAAAGACTATGAGGGGCTTCCCTGGTGGCGCAGTGGTTGAGAGTCCACCTGCCGATGCAGGGGACACAGGTTCGTGCCCCGGTCCGGGAAGATCCCACATGCCGCGGAGCGGCTGGGCCCGTGAGCCATGGCCGCTGAGCCTGCGCATACGGAGCCTGTGCTCTGCAACGGGAGGGGCCACAACAGTGAGCGGCCTGCGTACAGGAAAAAAAAAAAAAAAAGACTATGAGGATCGAAAGAGAGAAAAACTAAGAAGTATTAAGCATACTGGCTGACATACAGTATAATAATGATAGTAGCAAACATTTATATAGCGCGACGGCCAGGCACTGATCTAAACGCTTTACATACGTTAACTATATTAATCTTCTCTATGTCCTGTCCTGCGAAATAGGTACTGGTTATTATACCATTTTAAAGATGAGCAAACTGGGGCACAGGAGTTGAGTAAGTTATATGTACTCAAGATAGGTTAGCTGTTTTTTTTATGCCTAAGATCCCTTCCCAGCTCCTCGTGGGCGACCCCTCAGAAAGATCAGAGGGCGCGCCGGGCCAGCCTCCCGCCCAGCCCGAGGCCGGCCGGGACAGAAAGAGTTACTGGGACCGCGCGCACGTTCTCGACGGGAGATCCGCGGGCCCGCGCTCCGGGCTCACAATGCTGCGGGGAGGGGAGGCGGGGCGCCTCGTCACCGCCCATTGGCGCACACGCCCCTTCCTGTCACTGCCGGGTCCGGCACCGCCCCCTGGCACCGCCCACCGCCCAGGCGCCGCCGGAGTGGACGGTTCCAGACGCATGCTAATGAGGGGGCGGTGGCCGCAGCCCATTGGCCGGCCTCGGAGTGTCGGTGAAGTCAGCGCCGAGTCCCAGAAAAACAGAGCGGGGCCAACTGCAGAGTGTAGTGCGAGTTGGGCAGGACGCGCGCAGCCGGCCCGCCCGCCCGGAGACCCGCAAGGTAAGCCCGCGCCAGCGGCCCCTCAGCCCGCGCTCGCCTGATGGTCAGCGCCGGCGCCGGGGGCGTGCGCCGGCCCGGCCCCCGCGGGCGGCGCCTTTGTTCCACGCTCGGAGGAGGCGCGTTTAAAGGGCCAGCTGTTGGAAGGACTTGAGGGACCCCCTCCCCCCAGAGCATCCCCCATGGTCAAGGGGAACACCGTGGTCCCCCTCGGCGGAACCCTCCTTCCTGCCTGCTTGGTGGATCCCCAGTCTTTAAGGGAAAGTTCCCCAGGGTGCGGGGGTTTGGGAGGATTCCAGGTTTTTGTCTTTTTAATTTTCTGTTTGTTTTTATTGGTGGGTGGGGGTACGTGCGATCATGGCCTCTGCTAGTAGAGAATGTCCGCCTGCTTCAGGCTGGCTGCAATATGGGTGGGTGGAGGAGACATCAAAGCCCGCGTGGGTTTGCGCTGTAAAGTGAAACTACCGAGGAGAGGCTCCACTGCAGTAGCCAGAGGAAGGAGGGAGCGAGCGGCAGGATGGAGGCATCTCAGGTGTGTTCATTCATCAGCATCCCTCTGGAGGAGAGGAAGGCGGGAGGGCAGCACGGACTACCGGTCTGGCCTAGGACCCGCCAGAATGAGCGGGTACGTTTGTGTGTGTGTCCGTGTCCGGGGACGCCGGTGCCTGCTTATCTGCCCATGCTCCTTCATTCCTCAGAGTGACTGGCAGCTTCTTGCTAGCCAGCTCCTCACCGAGATGAACAGAAAGCAACTCCTTTCTCCGAATTCCCCAGGCATCCCCGGCTGTCCTCTGGCTTCTTTCCGAGGTGGCTTCCTTGATAAGCGCTAGCGCCATTCAAGATAGAGGGGGAAAGAGGCTTGAAATCATTACGTTTTATTCACGGGGGAATGTGCTGTCGAATTCTGCATCCCCGTGCACCCGCTGTCGTAAGATGGCTTTGAAATTCACCAGTGCATGCTTTCTTCAGGCAGACAGAATTTATTACGCTATTACATTGCTACATAAAAGCAGAAAGGATCCCACTGAGCGTTGCTCGTTTTATCCAGACCCTGGATTTTCCCAGCATGTTCTGGCTGAGCCTTTGGATTTTTGTTTTAAACTGAGCGCTGGGATGCCTCTCCTGTCACAGGGCCGACCTGCTGAAATCGCCGGAATTGATTTCACCGTCAATAGGAGGGAGGTTCATTTAGAGATATCATGGAGCCTGTCTGGCATGTCAGGCCTCTGACATCACCCCCCCGCCCCCCACCCCTTGCACCCTTTTTCTCTCCTAAGTGAAGGCCAGGGAGGGCTTGTCTCCATGCCCCCGCTCCTTGGTTTGTGAGCTCCTCTAGATTCAGTTTTGTGTTTTTGATTGGAAAGGTGGCTTGGTTGTGATTGAAGAGAACGGAGTGGATTAAGAGTGGGGTGGGCAGCAGACAGGGACAGCAGCCTCAATGACAGAAAACATATGCTGGACATTTGGGGACTCCAGATCTCCAGCCCTTTGAGACAGGTGAGGTTGATGGGTGTGTGTGGAGCGAGAGGGGTGTGTGTGTGTGTGTGTGTGTGTGTTGGCTGTGAGGGAGCGGTGGAGGAGGAGGATGCTGCCAGCAATTTTCTGCCCCACCCTCTTGATGCTGCCTTAAATAGCTCCTTGCCATCCAAGCTCTGATGTTTCAGGCTCTTGGCCTGAGGGGAGGGGAGGGTAGGGTTGGTCTTTTGGTACCTCTGCCCTGGGCACTGTTAGAGTGGATGGTTAGGAAAGGGTTAGTTCTCCAGAGGTTGCAGAGAGCTCATTTCTCTGCTGGAGGGCGCTGAGTTGAACTAGCTCGGGTGACTTCCCCGCAGGGTATTAGCAACTGAAAAGAAATGCTTTCTTCCCCATAGGGCGAAGAGCTGGGAGGGTATTGTCCCCGTCCATCCGTTTGACACTCACCTGCTGTTGGCCCTTTCCTCCTGTTACCTCCTGCTTTCTTTTATTCTAGTTGGCGAGTTTCTGTGAACTTTACCGAAGGTACTGGGAATATTGGGAGGTGAGGTAGGAGTTGTGGGAAAGGACTAGCAGATGCTTCTTACTGGCAGAACAAAGAACTGTGCCACTCTCCCCTTCTCCCCTCTCCAAAATACAGTCCCATATAGATAACAGTCTGGGGTTTTCTTTGCAGAGAATGAATGGGCAGGGTTCAGGAAAGAGAGCTTGTATTAGGCAGCATTAGTAGTCATCTGACCATCCAAACTTAGCTTTGGCCCCTCCCCTGGACTTGGAAATAGATTTGCTGTAGGGGGCACTCCCTGGTAATTTGGGATTTAATCTGTCTCTTGAAAAAGGAAACGGATGGTATCAAAAAGCTTCGGTGGAGGTCCTCTGGACCAAAAGCAGGACAGCTGGCTTTGATCCAGGCTCCAACCTGCTTTGGGCTTTGGGCTAGTGGCTTCCGCTCTCTGGGCCTGTGTCCTTGCTGGGAAAGTGGAGGGCTTTGGGGTGGATTGTTTTCTAGGGTTCCCGACAGCATTACTGTTCTTAGATTCACAAGACAGTTTGTGATGGCATTTCTAGATTCTTTGCTAAGCTGATGTTAAATTCACAGTATTACCCGATGGCACGAAAGAAACATTCCAGGACTCAGCCTTCTGTTGGATTCAGATGCATCTGTTCCTTGATTAGTGTGATTGGTAAGGTTTTGCTGTATCTAAATAATTTAGAGCTAGAACAGCCCAGAGTGAGGCACAGCCCCTCAGTGTGGGTGGTTGGTTGGGGAGACCAGGTGGGGTGACAGAATGCTGAGGAAAGGGAGTTTCTATAATTCATTGTCTCTCCCTGTATATGTTTAACTCACTGCTTTATTTATGGTTATACAGGTGAATGTTTAGATATTTAGAACCTGAGAGTTGGAAGAGACCTCTGTGATTGCCAGGTTCAGCCCCCCTCACTGAGGAATTTGAGGGGTTGGGTGGCTCGGCCATTTGTTCAAGGTCACACAGCTAGCAAGATGCAGAGCTGGGCAAAAACCCCAGGTGGATAGATTTTAGGTCTTGTGTTCTAGATACACCTCTTAAGTCCCCTCTTCCTCTGAGAGAAATGATACTAAGATGCGGTAGAGAAAAGCAAGGAGAAATTAGGGGCAGTAGAAGGGAGAGGTTGGGGAAACAGACCAGGTAGGAGGTTGGGGGCAGGTCAGATGAGGAAGGGGAAAACACAGACACCAGGCTTGGAGGGAAAAGGGATGGAGCTGGAAGGGGGAGGCTTTATCAGCTGTGAAATAGCAGATTTCTACAGCCCTTAGAGTGAAGTAAGTAAGGAGAGGCTTGGCTTAGACACGGGTTGGGGTGGGTGAACTGAGTCCAGGCCAGGGTTGGGACTGACTTGGAGTCTCTTGGGATCTCTCTGTTGACCCTCAGATTGCAGTGTGTGGTGGAGGCTGATTTAGTTTCAGGGCCAACTCAGGCCTTTGGAGCCAGTGGGGCAGGCAGAACTTGAACACGTGGAAAGTCAGATGTGCCGGGAGTGATGCTGGAGAATGCTGAGGTGGGAACCCATTCTGCTGAAGTTCCAGTTTTTTCTTTTTAATTTAAAACTAAAAAAATTTTTCCATGGAATTTTTTTTTCAACTCAAACAGCATTTTCTCCACTGACTCTCATTGGTGCTTTGTACATTTTATGAGATAGCGATTTGTGTGATAGTGTCTCTTGTACTCCCTTTTCAGAGGAGATATTGGAGATGACTGATTTACTGAACCGTAGTTCATCTGGAGGGAGCTTCCGGCCTATGACCTGAGCTAAGCCTCAGAATGTTTAAATGAGCAATTAAAGAGCTGTGAACAGTGGTTAACCAGATTAGTAACCATTCAAAGGCAAGGATAAAAGGTGATAATACTTTGAAGTCTACAGCCCAAGCCTACAGCTGGCCATGTACAGTGTAATTTACTTTGGCTTAAGAAGTCTTTCTGTGGATCTTTCAGTTGTTCTCTCTTTTTGTGTATGGTTACTCATGTCTGTCTGTCTGTCCCTGTATCTTGCTGTCTTCCCATCCTTCTTTTCCCACACCGCCGCTCTACCTTTCTTTTTCTCTCCTACTATTATACCTTTTTCTTTGACCTCCTCCTCCATCTTTTATTTACTGTCAATAACATAGCTCCTAGTGTATTTTAATATATTTATTGTGTTATTAAAATCTCATCCTCTCTGTTCTTAATTTGAAATCAGTTGAGTTCACTTTTTTGAATGTGTGTATATGTGTTTTACACACAAAAAAACAAACAAACCAAACCCAATTAAATTGCTTTTTACTTCTGTGTGGCCTCTTCCGTTGATTTTTTTTTTTCCCTCTGCTCCTCTTCTGTGGTCAGTAATGGCTCTTTACAGAAAAAAAAATTTCCCAGCTCACTGTCACGTGGATATTATTGTTTTTATAACAAAAACAGCTACAACAATAGAAAAAGTTTCCCCCTTGTTTGTGGACACAAGGGGCACCCTCTCCCAAGAGATGTGCCCTATTTCTTGACTTCCTTCCATGGAAAGAGTGTCTGCAGTGCATTCTCTAACAGGGGCCTGTACTGTAAGGGGCTGGAGGTGCTGATGGGGGAGCTGAGGTTTTATCAGTGATCCTGGTAATGCTTAGAGTGTGGGTGGGAGGGAGACGAGAGAGGACATGTAGGAAAAGTTCAGTGTGGTGGTTTTTCTTTATTTCCCCAGGCAGATCTAACTCATCCGGCAGTAGTAGGACCCAGACCCCTTTGGAAAAGAATGAGATGCTTCTCAACTTTCCCATTCGTGTTGGGACCCAAGGGACATCTTGTGTGACACAGGGAGTGTAGGCAGCCACTGACAGGTTGCTGTTATGAAGTCCCGGGTGCTTTGATGAATGCATGCTATGGTGCTTTAACCTTTCTTCTGACTCTTATTAATTATAGCGAAGACTGAGTCTTGATGCTCAGTGGTCAGCACATAGTTTAGTGTCTAAAGTGGGCCCCTTTTTTTTTGCGGTACACGGGCCCCTCACTGTTGTGGCCTCTCCCTTTGCGGAGCACAGGCTCCGGACGCGCAGGCTCAGCAGCCATGGCTCACGGGCCCAGCCGCTCCGCGGCATGTGGGATCTTCCCGGACCGGGGCACGAACCCGTGTCCCTTGCATCGGCAGGTGGACTCTCAACCACTGCGCCACCAGGGAAGCCCTGTATATAGTTTTAAAAGTCAAATAACTCTGCAAGCCTTATAAAGAAAGCTGTGTCATGCCTCCTCATCCTGGTGATCCACTCTCCAGGGTTAGTCACGGAACACGATTTTCTGTTGCTGCAGGAACAAATTAGCACCAATGTAGTAGCTTAAAGCAGCACAAATTTAAATTACAGTTCTGTGGGTTAGAAGTCTGAAAAGGGTCTCACTGGGCTAAAGTCCAGATGGTAACAGGGCTGCATTCTCTTGCGTCTTCCACTTTCTGGAGGCTGCCTGCATTCCTTGGCTCATGTACCCCTTCCAACATCTTCAAAGCCGGCAATGGCCGGTTGAGTCCTCCCATGCATCACTGACCTTCTACCATAGTCACATCTTCCTGACTCCTTTCTCCGTCCCTCTTCCACTTTTAAGGACCCTTGTGATTACTTCGGGCTCACCTGGATAATCTAGGATAATCTCCCTGTTTTAAGTTCATTTGATTAGCAACCTTAATTCCATTTGCAACCTTAATTCCCCTTTGCCCTGTACCATGCTTATGGGTTCGGGGATTAGGATATGGGCATCTTCATCTTTGAGGGACCATTATTCTGTCTACCATAGTCACTTCCAACCCTTTTAGCTGTTTCTCCTGATATGGCTATTGTCGTGCTATGGATTAGAGGAGCCCTTATTCCTCTCTTCACTCCTCCCCTCCTCACATACTTCCCTTCCTTCATGTCCTCCCAGTGTGGTTATGCCACAGTTTTTGGTTACAACAATAGTCAATACTTATATTACTTTGACTGTGTAAATAGTGTTCATGGCTGAGCCTTATAGTTGTACTGTAATGAAATTTCCTTTCTTGTATGTCTCTTTTTTAATTTTTTTTGCGTTAATAATTGCTTTTTTTTTCCTATTTAGTTTCCTTTGTACTTATTACTAATTCCCAGTGTTTCTGACGGCATTTTAAAATATCTCTGTTTTATAACACAAGTTCCTTTTTATTTCACTACAGTCTTTCTGTCTTTGGAGACCTCCCTCCCAGAGGCCTCCATCCCTCACCTTTATTCCCTGCTGATTGACCTCTAGGCCTGGGGCATGACTCATCATGGGGATTCCCTCACCTTGCTCTGTGTTGGATCCTCTGTTTCCTATTTCTTGATTTATTCCTTAGGAGTTTCTGAGAGAGGGTCTGTACAACTTGATCACCTCAAATTTGCATGTCTGAACTGTTCTTATTCTATTATACGTTCACACTTGATTGGTGGTTTGATTTGTCTAGAATTTTAGGTTGAAAGCCATTTTCCCTTAGTTTTGAAGGCATTGCTCCACTGTCTTCTAGGTTCCAATATTGATGTCAGAATTTGGATGCTATTCTGATTCTTGATCATTTATGGGTAACCTGCATTTTTCTTGCAGAAAGTTTTAGGATCCTCTTTCTTTCCCTGTATTTGGATTGTTCTTACTTTTAAAATTATTATGCTGGCTCCTTGGTGTGCTCTTTTGATCTGAAGACTCAGATTCTTCAGTTTGGGGACATTTTCTTATATTTTTCTCTGTTAATTTCCTTTTTCCCCCTTTTCTTGTGTTTTGTCTTTGGAGCTCCTATTACTTGGACGTTGGACATCCTGGATCAAGTTTGTAATTTTAAAATCTTTTATTGTTTTCCATTTTACTTTACTTTTTTTATTATTATTATAAATTTATTTATTTTATTTATTTTTGGCTCTGTTGGGTCTTTGTTGCTGTGCGCGGGCTTTCTCTAGTTGTGGAGAGCAGGGGCCACTCCTCATTGCGGTGCACAGGCTTCTCATTGCTGTGGCTTCTTTTGCTGCGGAGCATGGGCTCCAGGCACGCAGTCCTCAGTAGTTGCAGTACGTGAGCTCAGTAGCTGTAGATCACAGGCTCTAGAGCACAGGCTCAGTAGTTGTGGTGCACGGGCTTAGTTGCTCCGCGGCATGTGGGATCCTCCCAGACCAGGGCTCGAACCCTGGTCCCCTGCATTGGCAGGTGGATTCTCAACCACTGTGCCACCAGGGAAGCCTTTGTTTTACTTTTGAGAGACATCTTCAGCTTTATCCTTAATAACCCTTTTGAATTTTTAATTTATGCCTTCATGGTTTTGCTTGAAACATTTTTGCATGTTTTACTTTCTAGAATTTGCTAGTTCTCTGAAGGCTCATTTTTCTTTTTTTTTCTTTTTCAAATAGCATCTTGTTCTTGCTTCATGGGTGCAATAAACTCACTTATGTGTTGTTTTGTTTTTCTGCTTCCCCTGCATTGTCTTTGTTTCCTCCAAGTCCCTTTATTCTGCTTCTTTTGGTTACTGTATTTCCCATTGGAACCATCCTTCCATGCATGCTGATCCTTGACTGTCCGTTTATATTTTAAGAGTGGAGACCAAAATGCTGATTGGGCACTTGTGCAACAAGAAAGGGGCTTGTGAACCTCGTGGTACAGTGATTCAGTAGAGAGCCTCCCTTTCTTCCACCGGGGACACCTAGGTATCAGTGCGTATAGATCTTTTCTCTGGGAATGTTGGGTTTTCCTGGAGAGGAGTGTGCCTGGGGGTGTAATAGCCTGTTTGTTGCTCCTCCTGGGAGCCTTGATGGGGAAGGAGGCTGGGTACCCTGTCTGGTATGCAGATTTTCACTCAGTCCATCTGTTTTTGGAAAGTTGCCCCCTCTCTCCCTACCTCCCTCAGCTGTGTCTCTCCCTCAACTGTGTCTGAATCCGGAGAGTCTCTGGTATAGTTGCCTAAACAGTGAACCTCCACCTCTTGCTGGCTGAGGGAGGGAGGTCACCAGACTGAGCAGATTGCAGGAGGGACCCTGGCATGTTTTTGCTCCTTTCGCCAACTTTCTGCAGGCTTCCCTCTTTCTAGTCCTGTCCTGCTTCTCCCCTCACAGTCCTTGGTGCCCCCCATTCCTGAGCCTTCTCCTGTTCCTGTGGCATAAGTCACCATTTGTTCAGTGATTTTCTCCCCTACTTACACTCAGCAGAACAGATGAAGCAGAAACCCGAATCAGCGGCCGCGTGGCAATCAGCTCTGTCTTCCAGAATTCTGTTAACATATCTTCATCAGCCATCGTCTCCTTTCCATTAAAAAACAGATTCCTCTGCTGCCTTTTCGTGGGGTTCTGGGAGAGAGCAGAGATAAATGTGGGTGTTCTGATCTGACCAGAAGTTCGTTTCATCTCTTTATCCAAGCCTTTAAACAGGTGCCTGATATATAGTATATTCCCAAGAAGTGTTTGTTAAATGATTGGACGCATGTTTCTAAGATGGTATACATACAGCAGGTCCTCAGATTTCAAGAATCCCCAACATACAGTTGTACAAAAATAAATCCATTGTTTATTCTGAGCTGGACGTAATAACAAGCAGCGGGCAGACCCTGCCACTCTGCCCCTGCAGGGTCGGATAAGAAGCGCCGTGAGACGGATTATAGACTGTTGGGCTGGTAAGTGATGAGGCCCAGGTGCCATCTCCAGCCCCATCACTAACAACGTGGGTCACCTTGAGAAGTCACGTAACCCATGTGAGTTGTGGTTTCCTCAGCCTTTTAAGGGGCTGTTCGTCAAGATTTGATTCATTTCACTGCCCTGAGCGCCTGCTGTGTGCAAGGCACGGCGCAGGGTCCCTCCAGGTATCTCTTTAGTTCAGTATTTTGTACATGTGTCTGTTATGGCATGTGTCACACTGAGTTGATGGTGTTTGGTTTATATGTCTTTCTCCTGATCGTACTTCAGTAACTTGCACGGGGTAATGCTCTGCAGATTTCACCTCTTACTCTTTCTAGATATGGGCCCCTGGTGAGGGCTTACGTTATAGCTGTCTTTGTATCTCCGGGTCTGCCACAGTCCTCAGCTCATAGGAGATGTATGGAAACTTAGATTTTTGCACTTAGAAAGAATACATCAAGGAGACATGAAAACGTGAGTTGCTCTGCCAGGATCCCCAAACCTTGCTTGGAGAATAGGGCCTCGCTCATTGGGAGTCTAGCTGTATACGCCGCGGCTCACTTATGGAGGTGTGGAGGGGGGGATTGAATGCATTAAGTCAGCGGAGATAGCAGTTCTGGGCCACAGCCCTGACACTGGAGGATTGTTCCCCACACGCAGATCTCAGTCATGTAGTTGTTTAACCAGCCTTACAGTGAACTAGGATTGCACTCATACTAACTAAGAAAGTGACTTATAGATATAATTCTGTATTTAAAAACGTTTAAGTGCTGGGACTTCCCTGGCGGTCCAGTGGTTAAGACTTCGCCTTCCAGTGCAGGGGTTCGGGTTCAACCCCTGGTTAGGGAGCTAAGATCCCTTATGCCTAAAAACCAAAACATAAAAGAGAAGCAATATTGTAACAAATTCAATAAAAGACTTTTTAAAAAAATGGTCCACATTAAAAGAAATCTTAAAAAAATGTTTAAGGGGGCTTCCCTGGTGGCGCAGTGGTTGAGAGTCCGCCTGCTGATGCAGGGGACACGGGTTCGCGCCCCGGTCCGGGAAGATCCCACATGCCGCGGAGCAGCTGGGCCCGTGAGCCATGGCCGCTGAGCCTGTGCGTCCGGAGCCTGTGCTCCGCAGCGGGAGAGGCCACAACAGTGAGAGGCCCGCATACCACAAAAAAGGAAAAAAAAATGTTTTAGGGCTGTTTCATAACTTATTTTGGTTTTCCCAGACCTGTGAGCTAGCGTGCCAGGACTAGTAAGTAGAAATTTCAGGGAAATAGTTTAGCTCCGTAGAACTTTTAGAAGATTTGTCTCCGTAGCTTTTCATCTTGAGAGCCGCTCCCTCTCGTACTGCTTTGGGAGGCCTGAGCTCCTGGGCAAGCTGAGGTTAGATGTCCACTGGGCAGGGAACCTGAAGGATCAATGCTTGGGTGGCAATGAAGTCATATTAGAGCACCTGAAAAGTCCTTTGCTTTTGATTTGTTCAACAAATAGTTAACTGAGCTCCAACCATAGGCTGGGCTCTGTGCTGGGCTCTGCGAATACAGCAGTGACCAAAGAGAAGTGGCACCTGCCATCCTGGAATTTATAGACTAGAGTTGAACTTTCCAGTATGGTAGCCACTAGCCACATGTGACTGTGTAAGTTTAAATTAATTAAAATGAAATACAGTTTAAAATTCAGTTTCTCGGTCACACTAGCCACATTTCAAGTGCTCCATAGCTACATGACACTAGCAGCTGCCCCATGGACAGCACAGAGAGAGAACCTTTCCATCACCTCAGGATGTTCTCTTAGGCGACGCTGGACTGCAGAGCTAAGAGTCTCTTTCTAGACCAGGCGTCTGTGATCAGCCTTGTTTCACAGTCGAGGCAGCTGAGGCACAGAAAAGCCATTTGTTTAAGGTCATGTGGCTGGATGGGCCTGAGCCGGGAGCAGATCTCTTACCTTGGAGCTTGGCTGTTCTCTCTCGGAAGTGAGGTCAGGGAGCAGTGTGACGAGGAGTGTGATCTCTGCGCTCAGGCTGCTTGGGCCCCCATCCTGTCTCTGCTGCTCCCTCAGGCAAGTTTCTAGTCTGTACCTCAGTTGCCTCACCTATAAAATGGAGAAAACAGTAGTGCCTACCTCACAGGACTGTGTAAGTCTTTAGAGCTGTGCCTGACACATAGTAATCACTCAGTAATGCTGGTTGCTGTATTGAGAATGAGAAGGGGACAAAAGTTATTGGCAGAGTCCAGGGGGCATTTTCAAACAGGAGACCATGGAGTGGAAAAAGAACATTGGCAGGCAAAGCTGTGTTTGTAGAGCTGACTGACCACCTGGAGAGGGACACATAAAACTGAGTACGTCTAAGCCAGGGGCTGCTTCGGTCATGTGAGCTGATGTGAAAATGCCAGCGTGTTCCTGAAGCCCTCCCAGCTCCAGTACTGATGACTGGTACTCGGAACAAGAATCCTTTTGATGTCTCCTTCCTCCTGGTCTGCCTCTACCCACAGCCGTCCCTCCCCTCTCCCCCCACCCCTGATGTCTCCACCTTGGAAGGATGAGGTCAGAGATGTTTGCCATTACCCCTGTGGAGCAGAGGGATGTGCCAGAGAAGTGCAGAAGCGAGAAGGGACGGAGCCCAGGCCATTTAGCGGGTGGATCCTGGTCTTTTCTTACCGGTTTCTATCCCTTGGTGATTTGCATTCCCACCATTGCTCAGTCCTGCAAGCAGGTCCATGTAATGTAGCTTCGTGTTCCAGAGGTGCCCATCTTGCTGGATGAGGAGAAAGAGAGCTCTGCTGTTAGCCCCAGGGATGGGATGGTGCCCCGTTTGAGAGGTGAATCCCTGCTTGCACGTGGAACTTTTGTTTAAGAAGTGCTTCAATAAGCACAGTCTCATTTCACTTGTTAAACAAATGCTGGTGAACAATGTAGACATAGGCCCTGCCCTCCTGGAGTTTATTTCCTCATTAACACCCTGAGGGCTGGGCTTTTCCCTGGCAGGCTTGGGTTTTGAGTAGGAAGGTTATAGTGTGACAAAGTATGTGGGGCATGGGGGTAGTGAGGACACGCTAGACATGCATAACCCATGTGGCAGGTAATAGAGAGAGGCCAGCGGTGAACCTGAGAAGTCAGGCGTGTAGTAATGATCAACCCAGGAATGACCTGTGAGCAGTCTGTTCCTGGCAACCTGGATTCTCAACGTGCAGTAAAAATACTGCCTGAGTTCCAATACCAGTGAGCAGGAGTACTGACTACCATACCTTAACCTATACCTTGCTCTGCAGATCTCATTCCCATTTGGGCCTTGACTTTTCATCATCGTGGGGATATTCTAGCTCATGGCAGTTGTAACAGAAATGGGTGGGGACATGGAAACTCATTACTTATTTATATCATGCCTTATACATCGATTATTAACACCTGCCTGCAGGCCCACTTTTGAGCTTGGTCTCCCAGTATGAAGGATCACTAGGACATACCGTGTGGAACCCTAACAGTCACTGCCAATCCCTGGAATGTGTATGGAGCCTGGAGGCTGTGCATGTGAGCAGTTCCCTTGTCTGATGTGTAAATAAATAGACAGTTCATTTGCAGGTTGTTCTCCACTCAGAGTTGGTCTTTAGTCAGTGCAGATCCAGTGTTGGGTGACTGTTTCCCACAAACACAGAATGATGGTCAGGGGTTGTAGCTGCTGATAACAAATTAACAAGAGAGAAAATGGGAACATTTTCATGGCACGTCGCTATTAGGGGGTCTTTGCAAGGCTGCTCTAGCATACATACTGCTGACCCGTCTGTGCTTGGGCCTCTCTTTATAGACAGTGCGCACAGCAGGCAGGGATGAGGTAAGGAAGGCTGGAATTGGATTTGGGAGATATGAGTTGCTGCCCCAGTGGCCCGGGCAGTGGGCTTGAGAGCGGGCCAGGGATCTCGAGGGAGAAGTCAAGGCAAAAGTAGGAGCTGGGCTGCTTTAAGCAGGACAGAATGAATCAGGCTCCAGAGAAAGCAAAATCCCAACAGGGACAGAAAATAGAGTAGCTGGAGAAAGCTGGGACTTGAGGGAGCCCAGGGCCTCCGCAGGATTTTGTGGTGGTTGCTGAAGTTTAGGCTGCCAGGCCCATGAGCCTGGGCCAAGACGGTCTCAGGCCTTTTAGGACTATTTCGCTTTTGCTTTGTGGGGCCTTTAGTTGGACGTGGTGCATTAGTGAGCCAGCACCGGCAGGTGTGAGGGGGTGAGGACCCCCTAGGAACTGGGAAATGTTAGTCATGCCTGGGCACTGATAGAAGATACGGCTCCTCTTTGAGACAGCTGCTGCAGCAGGAGGCTCCACAGCCCGCCAGCCTGCATTACAACCCACAGTCTTGGTTTTATCTTTAATTATTAAAGTCATGGGCTATTTAAACACTCACCTGCAGCATCATTGTAAATAATTTTCCCTTCTTGGGGTCAAAAGAGCTCCAGTAGGGAAGAGGTTTTGTGGCTGTGGTTCTGGATTGTCCAGGTTGCTCTAGCAAGGAACATACACCTGGGCAACCAGAGCACCCAGAGGATGCCCTTGACCGTGGGTACGCACCTCCTTGGACTGTCTTGCAGATTGGCGTTTATTTTGCATAAATCCTTAGTTCAAGGAGTATAGGGTTTTCCTTCTATTGTAGGCAAGGAAGAAGCCATGCTGTTAGAATATGTAAAATATTTAACACTCTCTTTAAAAAATTAAACTGCCCAGGAGCCTTTGATTGGTGGTGCCCATGGCAACATGCATGGTTTTCTGGAGTGTCTTCCTGTGGCTTTTGGGCTCCTCAGAAGCAGAGACGGGGGGAGTTGGGGGGAGGCTGGGGGGAGCCTGCCACTGGCAGAACTAGCTGGGAGGCAGGAGAGCCCACCTGCTTTGCTTGGCTCAGTGGCTGGGCATGTAGCAGGGCTGAGTGACCCCTTCAGAGGCACGAACTGGGGAGCAGTCTGTTTTGATAAGTAGAGAGGAGTAAAGGGGAGGAGAGGAACTTGGAGCTTGTTCATTCATTTTGTTTTATTGGCCTCTGTTAGTCCCCGGCACTTAGGCTTCTCTGTCCAGCCTCAGGATTTCTGTCCATCCTTCATGTCTCAGCTCAAGCAGCATATTCCTGGGGAAGCCTTCTCGGACCCCCCAGAGCAGATTAAACCCCCCTCTTTGAGGCTGTCCTGATTCATTGGTTTTGGACAGAGCATTCTGCACAGCGTTTGTGTCAGCCGCTTTGTTACACTTGTTTGGCCAGTCCTGTTTGTCTGCCTACCCAGCAGTCTGTAGGATTCGTGAGGCAAGCAGCCAGGCATTCTATGCTCAGTGCCTACCTAGCATGTGCCTGGCCCACAGGAGGTGCTCCCTGTGTGTGGAGCAAATGAATTCATTTACTAAGTCTTCAGGTCTGTCCCAGATTCTGGGAATACAGAGGGAATCAAACCCCTTCTGTCCTCACAGAATTCCTGGCCTAGAGCGGTGGTGAGTTCTCAAGATCGCTATTGAGAGGACGAGAGAAAACATTATCAGTTAAAGTTCTATTTATTCTTTAACTCAAATAGAAGAAAGATGTAGCTTTCCTATTTATATGGATAATAATCCAGATTTTATCTTTAGCAGTAAATATGCTTAAAGCGATTTTACTAATAGGAAGGTATACTCAAAAAGTTTGGTGACCACTGGTCTGAAGGGAGAGATAGGCACGTGGAAGAGTTTTTATGCCAAAGCATGATGAGCAGTAAGTTAGGGCAAGTACAGGGGGCAGTGGGGGCCACACAGGAGGGGAGCTGGACCCGGCCTGGAGGAGGGCGCTCCTGCTGAAGGCAGGGTGGCGTGAGAAGGACAGAGGCTTTAATAAGGCTGGAGTATAAGACAGGAGGAGGGCCTGCTGGATGCCCCTCCTGGTGTCGGGAGGGATTGAGAACTGGGAATACCAAAATGGATGAGACGGTTCCCCTGTCTGCAGGGTGGACACAGTCTAGTGGACACAGTCTCCTACTAGAATTGTGCAAATGTGCCTTAGGAGAGAGAGAGTACCTGGAATTCAGAAGAGGGCAGGTGTTTTGCTTAGGAGGGCTCAAGCCTAGTTGTGCTTCCAAAAATCTCCCATGCCGAAGGTCACACAGCCCCCCTTCTCTTCATTGCAGGAGGGGAAGGGGAGAGAGCTGGGGACTGATGTCCAGCCTCTTTCAGAACCCCTGTCAGGGTTTGGCTTCTCCATGACATTCTCCTTCATCTACCCGGGGAGATTTTTACCTTAATGTGATTTAGACACCCCAGCCCCACCCGCCGTGGGCTATAGTTTCTGGGTTAAAAAGTTGTATATGGGGCTTCCCTGGTGGCGCAGTGGTTGAGAGTCTGCCTGCCGATGCAGGGGACACAGGTTCATGCCCCCGTCCGGGAAGATCCCACATGCCGCAGAGCAGCTGGGCCCGTGAGCCATGGCTGCTGAGCCTGCGCTTCCGGAGCCTGTGCTCCGCGATGGGAGAGGCCACAACAGTGAGAGGCCCGTGTACCGCAAAACAAACAAACAAACAAACAAAAAGTTGTATATGAACAAGAAAATGGCTCATGGTATATGTGAGTGTGCATATTTGATGTGTTCACTTACCTGTGTAATCCTACACACTCCTTTCTTTTTAAGTCCCAGGGCTCGAAGTAATTATGTAATTGGAATCTACATAGTGTGGCTAGATAAGGTGTAATTAAAGAGGAAAGCCTAATTTTGGAAGAATGATAAGGGGTCATTTGACTCATTCTGGGCCCAAATCCAATCTTGGGAGAACAGTAAGAGGTCACTTGGATGAATGGAGCTTGAGGCCACCCAGGAGCCCAGGCTGGCCTGCTGGACAGATTATGCTTCAGTTCCCTGTGAAAGCTGTTCACTGAGCATCTTCTTGTTATGGGTATCGGAGGAGGCCCAGCCAGGAGTAAGGAAGAGAACGTCTGGATCTTAGGAAGGACACGGGGTGGAGGGAGTGGGACATGGGCTCGAGGACAACCAGGAGATGCTAAGGTGAAGATAGGAAGACTCCTGGAGGTGGAGGGGGAAGGTGGATAGGGGAGGGAGTCACAGCGCAGGTGGTGTCTCAGATGTGCCTTGAAGGGTAAGGAGGGTTTCAAGAGCGAGGACAAGAACTCTCTGGCACCTTAGAGGCACTCGGATAATGTTTGTGGAGTGAATGCCAGGCTGAGGCTGGAGCTGGAAGGAACGTGGCCAGGTTGTTGGGTGGCTGTTTGTGGTTTGGTGAGGAGGTAAAGCTCAAATAGCTCAGAGGTGTGGTGACAACGGGGGCCAGGAGGATGCCGGCCTGAGGCCCTCAAGTCTGGAGAGGGAGGCTCGAAGGGCAACAGGATAGGGAGAAAGCCGGGGAGGGAAGACTTGCCAAGGAGGGAAGTGATATGGGCCAGAGTCTGGGTAGAGAGCCGAGAGGAGAACATCCAGGAGAGAGGGGTGGGGGCGTGTAGGGGAGCAGGGTAAGGCCAGGTGGGCCGGAGCTGGTGAAGCTGGTGCCTGGGGGCCGGGCGTGTAGGGCAGGAGAGGTTTGATCCAGGGGGATGGAGGAGCCGTGGCAGGTTGTTGAATGGGAGAGTGGCATGACACAGGCTTGCTGTCCTTGTCCCAAGGTGATAGGGACCAGACAGTGGCCCCTTAACCCTGAAGAGTTACTGGGCTTGGTGATAAGAAAGAGACAGAGGCAAGGGGAGAGGTGGAGGTGACTGTGGGCTTCCCTGCCTGGGAGGATGGTGATGCTTGGGACAGCAGGGGACCTGGCTGGTGAGAAGGAGGGTGTGGGCAGAGGCTTAATGTGTCTAGAGAGCCCAGAGACCCCTGTTCTAACCCAGCCCTGACTCGGAACTAGCTGAGAGATCCTGGGCCAATTCCCTGATCTCCCGCGCTTTTTTATTTTTGGTCAGTAGGCACCTCTACCCTGTGGTTCCAGCTCAGCTCAGACAGCAGAGTCATTTCAGTCCTAGGGTTTGGACAAGGGGAAGGGTCTGGTCTGGAGATCTGTGAATTTGTGAGGCCACCCCACAGAGAAGAGAGAAGAAACCGCAGGTTTTTGTCTTCCTGGAGTGGGCAGCGGGGGTGGGGGAGGGGCTCTGGGTGACCAGGTTGGATGAGAAGTTGTGGGGAGAGGACCATCCAGACTCATCCTGCCCTCTCAGGGTGCTTATGAGACTCTGACACAGGGAGTGTATAACGGTCAAGCCTGGACAGTGTTGAGGTCACCGCTCCATTCTGGGGTGGAGCAGGGGAGGGGTTAATGGTCCTGGATTCACAAAAAGGAAATTCTCTGGGCAGGGGACTGGTTGTTAGTGAACTCCTGCCCCTCCTCCTCTCCATTTGCCCCTCCCACCCCACTCCCCAAGCCAGCCTTTGGGAAACTCTGGCCTTGGACCTTTAGGAACAGAGTCTGTGCAGAGAAGCCTTCCTGACAGAGGAGGGCTTGGACAGAGCCTTGGGAAAGGAGAGAAGGAAAGACTTTCCAGAAGAGGAGAATGACATGGAGTTACAGTATAAGATTTCAGATGGAGAGTCCAGAAAGGGAGGCACATTTTTTTTGTTTTTCTAAAAATAAATTTATTTATTTATTTATGTTTGGCTGCATTGGGTCTTCATTGCTGCGCACGGGCTTTCTCTAGTTGCGGTGAGCAGGGGCTACTCTTTGTTGCCGTGCGTGGGCTTCTCATTGCGGTGGCTTCTCTTGTTGTGGAGCACGGGCTGTAGGTGCGTGGGCTTCAGTAGTTGTGGCGCACGGGCTCGCGGTCTCTAGAGCACAGGCTCAGTAGTTGTGGCGCACGGGCTTAGTTGCTCCGCGGCACGGCACGTGGGATCTTCCCAGACCAGGGCTCGAACCCGTGTCCCCTGCATCTGGCAGGTGGATTCTTATCCACTGCGCCACCAGGGAAGCCCCAGGCACATGTTTTTTGAATACCTAGTGTGTACACCAGCTCTGTGCTGGCTGGTTTCATGATCTTTGTCTCATAATCTTTACATCATTTCTGCCTCTATTATCCCATTTTACAGATAAGGCAACAGGATTAGAGAGATGAACTAATTTGCTTAAGGTCTCAGCAGGGCAGGATTTCAATTTACTCAGGCCTCTGACTCCACTGGCAACAGAGACCCATTTCTATATTCTGCAGATACTATGTTCTACTGGCTCTCAGGGCAATGTAGGGAAAAAGGGGAATGATTTGTCTTTATGACCCTTATAGTTAAGCACTTACTTAAAGTGTGGTCCAGCTGCCCTCCGTGCTGCAGCATTCCAGTACAGTGCAGTGTCTTGGAGCTCATCAGGGTCTCAATCCCTCATTTTACAGATTAGGAAACTGAGGCCCCGAAAGTGAAGGGATATGCCAAGGTCAGGGGCAGAACGGTGATGAGAACTAGAATCTGGAGACTTTGAGATTTTTATGGCTCTTTTAAAGCTTCCCTGTGGAAAAGTTTGTTTTTAGACAACAATGGAAGCCTTTGTCTGGAGAGTTGGTCTGGGTAGGGTTGGAGCTGAAAGGTTCTGTGTGTGTGTGTGTGTGTGTGTGTGTGTGTGCATGTACATGTTTTCTTTCCCTCACTTTAACCTCAGATGCCTTTGAACCTGCAGGAAAGATTCCTTAAGACCAAAGGTTAAGACCAAAGGCATTTAACAGGTGGAAAGGGCATAGGAAGGAGGGGGAAGATCAGAAGCCACAGAAATAGAAGACTAAACTCTAGGCTTGGCTAAAAGGAATTTTCCAGGCCTGTAAATAATCACGAACGTGTATTGAATCCTCACTGTGTCAGGCAATCTTTACGCGTCATTTTATGTAACTGCCATGGCCTCCCCATGAGATAGGTGCTGTTTTGTTGTTCCCATTTTATAGATGAAGGAACTGAGGCTTAAAGAGGCTAAGTGACCTACCTCATGTTGCAGAGTTAGTAAGAGGTAGAGCCAGGACTCCAACCATGATCCGTCTGATCAAAAGCTCTGCCTTTAACTCCTAAGGTGTTTTATAGGACTGGGAGCTCCAGATGCCTTGAGCATTTGGGGATGTATAGAATAGCACATTTGGTGGGGGAGGGGGGGCGCCCTTTAGCCATGGTTCTCAGCCGAGGCAGTTTTACCCCTATGGAACATCTGGCAATGTCTGGAGTTATTTTGCTTGTCACAGTGTAGGGGGTGCCACTGGCATCTGGAAGGTGGAGGCCAGCCTGCTCCTGCACATCTGACGATGCAGGACAACCCCATAACCAAGCGCTATCCCACACCAGATGTCAGTGGGCTGAGGGTGAGAACCCCTGACCTTGTACCTTCACCTCAGGCACAGGGCTAGTGGAAAGCCATCTGGAAAGCCCACCTGAAGAACTTGAGTTGTTCCCTTACCTCCAGGGACTTGTGTTGTACCTTAATGGATGTTTGCAGTTTGGATTCCTCACTGACTGAGCCCCGAGGGGCCGGTGTGGTGGGTGCAGGCCGTGAGGAAAAATTCCAGCAAGGCTGACAGGCCAGGGTGGCCCAGGGCTGCGGATGAGCCGCAGCAGGTGAGAGGTGGGTGGGGTCCGGTCCAGGCTGCTGAGAACCCATTCAGCTGTTTCTCTGGGTGTAATTGAAATAAGAACTCAGATCCAGCTAATTGTCTATTTTTTTCCTTCATTAAATGCTTTTATTAAATTATTGCTACGACTACTCACCATCAATATGTCTGAGAAATGGGTACACATGTTGCAGATGCACTTGGATGTGACCGTGCCGCTTGCCAGACTCCTTTGTTACTAGTTACTGTTTAATCTAACTCTCGTCTGCCCAGGGCCTCTTAGGGCAGAACTGCAAACACGTCTAGGAAAGACCAGGGACCCATGGCCTTTACTTAAGCTTCTCTGAGCAGTTTTATTTGCACATTGCCGGTGGTGGAGCACCCCCCTCCAGGTCAGACACAGGAATGGTGTGTGTGTGCATGTGTGTGTGTGTGTCCTTGTCTCCAGTGGAGTACGTCACTAGGTAAGACTTTTGCCTCAGCAGCAGGCCTCCCCTTGTGACCCTGGTGTCAAGCTTGCCCTCCCTCGCCAATCTTCCCACTGCAGCGCCTTTCCCCTGCCTGCCCCCGTCCCTTCCATCACCCGGGCCCCACCCCAAGACCTCCTTCCTGAAGCTCTTTGGCCACTCCAGCTGCTGGGTCACCTCCCTCCTCCAGACGCCCTCCGCTCAGTGACTCCTCTGGTCGTTTATCCAGTCATTAAATTCTACTCCTCCTGTGTCATCTTCTGACTTCTCCAGTGGTTCACTGACTAGCTGTGTGGACTTGGGTGAGTCAGTTAACCTCTGGGGAAACAGTGGAGTATTGAACCAGGGTGACCTTAGCTCCCTTGCAGTATCAGTGTGGAATGAGAGGCACAGCTGTCGGATGTGGGATGTTTCTCTAAGGTTGGTGGAAATTCAGGTTCCCCTTTGATCCCATACAGATTCGTGGAGAACTTGGAACTCCTTGTTAGGAAACTGTGT
Source organism: Mesoplodon mirus (assembly GCF_964341445.2). Taxonomy (NCBI): domain Eukaryota; kingdom Metazoa; phylum Chordata; class Mammalia; order Artiodactyla; family Ziphiidae; genus Mesoplodon; species Mesoplodon mirus. The sequence continues at coordinate 198,196,513 of NC_138977.1, read as the reverse complement.
CCAGACTAAATAAGTAAACTTCTTTAATATTAATTCTTTACTCAGCAAATGTTTGTTGAGTGCCTGCTGTGTCTAGGGGTGTGTGATGGGTCCAGCAGGGCTGTAAGATGGGTCTCTTGGGCATAGCCTTCAAGGAGCCCACAGCCTTGTGGGGCTGTAGGTGTGTCTATACAAAACCTTAACAGGGTGGCCTCCAGCATATTGCCCGGTGTCCATCCTTAGTACCTGCTATCACAATTGTGTACACACACACACACACACACACACACACACACACACACACCCCAAAGTTCCATAAGAGGTGGAATTTTTTCAGTCTTCTTCACTATGTGCCTAACACATAATGAGCGGTCAGTAAATATTTGTTGAATGAATGCAGTAAAGAATGGCGCCATTTGACTTGGACTTTGGAGGAAGTGTAGGAGTTAGACCTACATAGATGGGGCTCTGGCCAGGGGTGGGGTAGAGCAGCAGGAAGAAATGATGTGAGCAAATGCACAGGGATAGCAAAGCCCAGGGCATGCTGGGTAACTGCAGGTCCTTTGGGATTGGACCATACAGGATGCAGAAAGACTGGAAAGGTGAGTTGAGGCCAGAGGGTGGGGAGTCTTGAATTCAAGCTTATTTATCCTATAGTTGATGACCTCACCTTCCAGTTTCCCAGGGTGGCTTTGCCTGTTGCCCCAGTGTGATTATTAATAGAGCCCCCTTTCACTCTCAAGTGTCCCTGTCTGGATGATAGTCATATGGTCCTGGTATCCTAAAGGCTGTAGGGAGCCCTGGGTGGGACGCGTTCAGGTGGGCCTTGGGGAGATCAATGCCCATGGTACTTGGTGGAGCCTGGAGGCTGGGGAAGAGACACTTCAAGTCCAGGTAATTTAGGCCTGAGCCTGAGGAGTTGTGGTGACACCTGAAAGGAGGAGATGGTTACAAAAGAGACGAAAAGCCGAAGTGACACCACACATGGTCCCTAAGATTACTCCAAAGCGGCTCTTCCAAAGATAGACCTGCATCCTGGATAAGTGGTTTTCTAACTGGAAGTTAGGACTGATAAGAAAATCTACTTTGCGCCCGTTTCCTGAGCAATTAAAAGTCAGAGAAGCTTCTTCCCAGCCTCCAAAACATTCTGGTGCAACACACTGGTATTCACTTTCCTAAACCCCAGCATTGTTCCTTGGAATTTAAAATAGGTTATGAATGTGCCTGATGTCAGGGAAGATAAATCTGTGAGGAGGACTGTAGTCAATACATTTCCTTTTTAAGTAGAAACAATATAAAGAGCTTATTTCAGTCCCAAATCCATCTCACTTTGTTGCCATGATTGTGTAAAACCTGAACTGCTTTATGTCTGTCACACTGTTTATATTCCCCCAGTGTTCCCCATCTCAGCTGGCCTCACAAGGAGTCAAAGCCTTTTTAGGCCATGCGTGGCTCTCTTCTCTCAGGGTTGTTTTCTTGTCCGCTGCAAGAGGGTTGTGCTGTGAGCAGTGATTTCATTTAATCTCTAGGGGTGCTTTACAGGGTGGCTGTTCGATGGTGCCCCCTCATGAGCTTCCTTTGCCCAAGAGAGTTGGAAGGCTAAATTCTTTAGCCTTTTTCCCCCCATTAAAAAGGTGATTACATTTTTAAATGGTTCCTACATACACATGGTTCAGAAATCAAAACACTGTGAAAATGTGTGCATTGAAAATTTTCATTCTCACCCCTGCCGTGTCCACTTCCCTTCCTCCCCCAACCTGGTCCCCATTAGGTGGGCTGAATATACATTCCAGTTGCCCAGGACAATCCTAGTTTATGTTCTTTGTCCCAGTGAATTATCAATAACACCTTCTTTCATGCTCAAATGTATCCCAGTTTACGTGATAAATGATATATTCCCCTAAAGATTAGATTCCCCTAAAGATTCTTGTTTCTTTTTAGTCTCTTATGTAGTCCTTCCAGTATTTCTATATGCAGATAGATACATAAGGGAGGTGATATACGTTGCCTTTGTCACTTAACTGGTATGTCCTGGAAAACCCCTTATCAGTAGAAATGGAGTTTCCTCATTCTGTTAAACTGTCTTTGGATAGGCGTGTTTGTAGAGACTGGTAGGCAGTGACCTTTTCCTTGGTTTATCAATTTAACTGCCGTTTAAGAGTTGCTTCTGTTTACCTAGGGAGAAACAAAAGGCTGTGGGAAATGAAGCCAGCTTCCTTCGCTAGGAAAGCCAGTTCCTTAGTAAACTCATCCAGGAAGCATTTATTAAGCACCAGCTTTATGCCTAAGATGGTGTTAGGCACTTTGGATGAAATGGGTCCCCCCTTCATCTCCAGTTGCCTAAATGTTTCAAGATCCAGCTCACATACCTCAGCCCCTCATGAATCCTTCCCTGATTCCCTGGCCAGAACTCTTTGGCATCCCTGGGCTTCTGCTTACCCATCCATTGTCCGTCCACCCATCCATCCATCCATCCATCCATCCATTTATCGATTTCATGAAGCACCTTTACCGAGTGCTTTCTTGTGCCAGGACCTGTGCTAGAGATGAACCAGATGATGAGTCCCTTGTTGTCGGAGACAGAGAGAGACAGATGAGTGAACAGGCGATTACAGCGCAGTGTCGTAGCTGCAGATCACAGCAGCATCACACTCAGCTTGTGGGGAAGCACAGAGAGACGGATGCCTGTTTACTGTTGAGCGTGGGGGAGTTGGGGAGGCTTTCTGAAGACACTTCCCCTAGTGGGACTTGCTTTTTACTTTCTACTGTAAGTATTTGCCTTATCTTCACTGGTACACTAAGGTCCTTCGTGTTCTCCTCAGCTCTGGATGCTTCTCCTGTCACTTGGACCCCTGGTGTAGTGTTCTGCATTTAACAGCCGCTCAGGTATTTATTAAGTGAAACAAGAAGCCCAGATTAATTAGCCTCAAGGATCCTAACACGGAAAAGGGTAGGTGAGATGTTCTTCGCTGCCCTTGGCCTTCGTGGCTTATCTAGGCAACTGGTATCCTCCAAGGTCTCTCTAAATGAGTGCCTTCCCCTCCCGTCAGTCTTTTTTTTTTTTTTCCACACTAAGCGGTCTCTGTCCCCACTCCACCCATTACCGTTGCCATGGCTGACTGATGCCGAAGAGGAAGAGCTGCGTGAATGGAGCCCCAAGTCCCACCCCCCTCTTTGGTCTTGGTTTCCCCTTGGAAGGAGCGGGGTTAGGGTCCAACCCCTAAGGACACTGCACCTCTGACATGTAGGAAACAGTACCTCAGCCCGCTCCTTCTTTTATCTTCTAATAAATCCAGCTTCCCTTGAAGTTTCCTGGTGCCACAGGGGGTGGTCCGTGCATGATAAGAGATGGCCAGGCCAGGAAGATGACCTTTAATAAAGGTGAAAGGGCCACTGGGAGAGCGGGGATGACGGGCCGTGTGGCCGTGAGCCACTATGCTGTGTGCTGTGCTTGGCACTGAAAGAAGATCCAGGTAATGGCTCCAGCTGCTGCTGCAGAGGAAACCAAGAGAGGCGGATTGTCACAGGAGAGGGTTCTGGCCGAATGGTAGCAGACATTTCCCTGAAACTGTGCCGAGCAGCCTTTCGTGGGAAGAGGTAAGGTTTGGTTGACGACTCATCCTCCCCTCTCCTTTGCCCTCCTTTGTTCTTTCTGCAGTAGCTTTGCACAGGAAATAGGAAGGCGGGCCAGTGTTTCTCTGGTTAGTCCATTTTGGACTGACAGAGTTTGCCTGTGTGCCTGGCCCTGCACTGCGTCTCTTACATTCCATTAAAGCAGTTGTTCTTCTGCTTTGGGGAGCATCAGAATCACTTGGGGGTACTTGTTAAAAATGCATATTCCTCCCTGGTGGGACCCAAGAATCTGTATTTTCAACACTGTCCCCTAGGTTTGTACAGGTTGTCTGAATATCTTCAGCTGCTTGTAACAAACTCCAACTCAGATTGGCCAGCAGTAGGGAAACTCATCATCTCTCAAACAGGAGTGGTGCCCTACTCAACTCCACGACCCGCCATTCATGTGGCCTGCACTGTTTTATGAATTCATAATTTATGAATTTATGAATTATGCCCCCCTCCCGCCGGAGCTGTGCAGTGGGGGCGATTCTGAATCCAGAGGTTGGGTGGGCTTTGGGGTTAATTCAGTGGCTTCGTGATGTTAATTCAGTGGCTCCGTGATGTTAATTCAGTGGCTCCGTGATGTCAGCAGGGCCCCGAGTTCTTCCCATCTCTGCCATCTTGGGTGCTGGCTTCATCTGCAGGCTGGGAATAAGACGGCTGCAGCATTTCCAAACATTTTAGTCAGATGCAAACCACATCCAGAGGAAGAAGGACATAGATCAATTCCTGGCTCTCTCTCAGGCATCTGAGGCACCTCCAGCACCTTCCACGATGCCTCCTTGGCTGGAGCTGGGTCCCATGACCACCCCAGGCCAATCACTGTTCACCAGGAGGCAGCCGCGCTTCTGGAGCCATCTGGAGTGGGGCTGGGTACCTGGACAAAGTGGAGGGTCTGTTAGGAAGGAAGAAGGACCGGGGACTAGGGGCTGGGGAGGCAACCACCAGGGCCCAGTGCCCAGGTGGTTTGCAGACCACAGGCTGAGAAGCGTTGCCTGACGTCATCCTGAAGGGCTGGGGCTGTTGGTAAGGTTCTCTCTATCCTGCAGATGAGGAGATGAGACTCACTGAGCTCCAGTGACTTGGAGATAACACGCCGCCAGAAGGTTGTGGGTTGGGAGTGAGGGAACTGGGGTGTTTGAGAGGCCTTTTTAGCCCTAGGAGAGCAGTAATCATCCTTTTTTGCTTTCCTGAGGTGTCAAAGCAGCCTCCTTCATTTCTGATTTCTCCTCGGACTGCAGTTATTCACGGCTGGAGGCCTATGGGAAGAATTCTCTGGGCACGAACAAAACTCTATATTGTGCTTCCCCCATGTCCGTTGTGCCCAAAAGCAGTTGAAAAAATAGTTAGCTCCAGTTTTGGGGGGATACCCCTGTCAGCCCCTGTGCTAGGTGTAGTAGCTACATGATCTTGAATCTTGGCAACAACCTCTTCAGTTAGGCTTTATTATCTATATTTTCCGGATGGGGAAACTGAGGCTCAAGAAGGTGAAGCTGGGGCTTCCCTGGTGGCGCAGTGGTTGAGAGTCTGCCTGCCGATGCAGGGGATGCGGGTTTGTGCCCCGGTCCGGGAAGATCCCACATGCTGCGGAGTGGCTGGGCCCGTGAGCCATGGCCGCTGAGCCTGTGCGTCCGGAGCCTGTGCTCCGCAACGGGAGAGGCCACAACAGTGAGAGGCCCGCATACCACAAAAAAAAAAAAAAAAAAAAAGAAGAAGAAGATGAAGCTGACTGGTGGGTCGCACAGTTTGGTGGTGGAGCCAGGATGGTTGACACCCTGCCTCAAAGTCGGTACTCCCCTCTCCGCCCTGCGGCTTCTCAGCAGCTGCCAGCCTGGTTATGCCCCATAAGGAAGGTTCTCAGGGAAAGGGGTTTTAGTGTCAAAACAGTTCCAGAGGAGCTGAATGTTTCCTGTGGGAATAATTCTCAGGGCACTAGGAAAAATATCCTGAGCATAATAAACACAAGAAAGAAACAGGAAGTCTGGTTTTGTTATATAGCAGCTAGAATGCGAGTAGGAAAAACTCTCCAAAGAGCCCAAAGGTTTGTTGGATTTGAAAATGCAAGGCCTTGACCGAGAGGGTAGGAAAACCACCCTGGGTTCTTGAGACGGTGGGTCAGTGGTGGACAGTGTGGCAGTGAGAAGGAGAGCTGGCTGCAGAGTCTGAGTGTGAAAGCCTCACTTTCCCCCCAGTCCTACTTTTGTGCTGTGTGACCTTGGGCAAGTCACTTAGCCTTTCAGAGGAAATGGGGTCCTGGCTGGCACCTCGCCAGGCAGAGGGAACAGAGAGGTAAAGGGTGGGGCGAGCCTTGCCAGCTGGCCAGGACTTGCAAAGGTTAGAGTGTCAGGGTGTCAGTACAGAGTAGACCCCTTGAAGTTTTGAACTTAGTGCAGCTCTAAGGTTGTGAGCTGTTAGTCATCTCCAGCACAGGGGCACATCACAGCCGGTGGAGGGTAGGTGTCTGGCTGTGGCCTCATCTCGAGGAGAAATCAGCTTGCCTGAAAAGCCTCCTTTTTAAGCTCTGGATGTTTGGAGTCCCTCCCTGGGTGTGTTGTCTGGCCTGTGCCTTGAGGAGTATTGTCTGCAGATGCCCAGGAGGAGAGGGCAACAGTACGAAGTGGGCAGAGATAAGTGTCCTGGGCTCAGTTCAGAAGGTACAGACCATGGCTACTGTGGGAGGACCCCGGGGGCTCTGGAAGCTGTGGATACGCTGGGAGGAGGGAGCTGACAATGTGTTGATGATGGACCACAGGCTGGGGCCACACACACAGGTGTGTGTGGGTTTGGGAAAATCGACAGGTGAGGCCCTTTCCAAGTGCAGCCAACAGACCTCTCTGATGGTGGTAGCACCGGAGAGACGATGACTTGACTTTTCAAATATGAACAGAGGAAATAATAGGGGTTTTTCTTTTTCTCAGGAAAGCACATCTGCAGCTTCGTAGGGTTTTTGGGTCTGCAGCAAGGTATTTAAGATTAGCTTCTCCCAAAACCATAATTCAAAAAGACACATGCACCCCAATGTTCGTTGCAGCACTGTTTACAATAGCCAGGTCATAGAAGCAACCTAAATGCCCATTGACAGATGAATGGATAAAGAAGATGTGGTACATATATACAATGGAATATTACTCAGCCATAAAAAGGAATGAAATTGGGTCATTTTTAGAGACGTGGATGGACCTAGAGACTCATACAGAGTGAAGTCAGAAAGAGAAAAACAAATATCGTATATTAATGCATATATGTGGAATCTAGAAAAATGGTACACATGAACCCGTGTGCAAGGCAGAAATAGAGACACAGGTGTAAAGAACAAACATATGGACACCAAGGGGGGAAAACGACGAGGGGGTGGGGTGGGGGGTAGGATGAATTGGGAGATTGGAATTGACATGTATACACTAATATGTATAAAAATAGGTAACTAATAACAAATAAAAAATAAATAAAAGATGGAAAAAAAGATTAGTTTTTCCCTCTCATCCTTCCTGCCCCCTCCCATTTATTGAACACCTTGTAAACATTTGTTGAGCAACTTCTGCTCGGCAAGCTGAGCTTGGGGCCCAGGTTTCAAAGACCAAAATCATTGCCCTTGAGGAGTCTCCTAGGTAAACAGGATAATTACAAAGCTGGGTGATAAGTGCTAACAAGCATGTACAGGGTCCTCTGGGAGAGTTAGGAGGGAAGGACAGTTATTTCTCAGAGGAGGTGACACCTGAACTGGGGCTGGAAGGCTTGGGTGGGGAATGTACCAGGTGGCCCAGCCTTTTGGAAGGCATTGTAGGCAGAGGTAGGTAACAGCTTTCATCTGACCATAACCAAGTTCATGAGTGCCTGCTATATGCGTGGTGATGCAGAAGTGAATGGGACTCAGTCCCTGCCCTGCAGATGTCACAGGCAGAGGTGACTAGGAAATGACTGTGCAGGTGACATTGTGACTGGGACATGGACAGAGTCCTGTGGAAACATATGGGCCCCCTTAACTCAGTTATATTTGCTTATCAGTCTTCCTGCTGGGGGACCCTTTGCAGGTTCTTTGATTGCTTCTCACCAGTGAAGAGCTCTGTTTAAGAAGCTAGCTTGCTGTCTGCTGCCCTAGGGGTTGGCCTTGCCCTTCAGCAGCTGTGGCATCTAATTTATACTTATGGATTTCTTCCTGGTGGAGCCAGCCCTGGACTTAGGAAGTTGGACTTGGGCAAGGAAGGTACTATCACCTCTCTGGGCTTTACTTTTTTCACTTATTTATAAAAATGGCTGTTGGACCAGGTCAGTTTTCTCAAGCAGTGGCCTAGGGACCACCTGCCTTAGAACGTCACAGGGTGCTCCTTGAAATACAGGGTCCTGGGGAGGGGTGGGGGGTGGCTCCTCTCCCCATTCATATACTGTCAGACTCGGGTGTGGGTCCTGGGATTCTGCTTCTAACAGGCACTGCAGCTGATGCATAGACATCTTAGAGTTTGGGGAGCTGGGCTACATGATTTCAACCTCTAATCCTTTCAGCCCTAATCTCCTCAGCCATGTATATGACCACAGGAACTGGAAAAATAAAATGTTAGCTCACTTGATGTTTTATCCTAGGTCTGATGCCTTCAGCAAACTTGTCCATAGTTTAGGTGTCCTCATTCTTGACGGTGTGTGCTTGTGAACTGTTCAGCAGGCTGGCTTTGATATTCCTTGAAGAAGAAAAGCCTTGTTAACATGCATCTGAATGTGACCGTCAGAATCTGTTTATGAGCTGAATCATTGCAATAAACACCCATCTCAGCTTTTCAGCTCTGGCTTTGGAGTGTTTACCCGGCTTCCCTTTTCTGAGTCATTCTGCCTCGGCTCCTGCATTCTGACGAGGTCATTTGCATGGTCTAACATGGAGCCACAGGTTTCATCTTCTCTTTGACCAATGGCATCTCCGCTTTGCTTCCCCTCCGATCATGATCATCTTTGTGAAGTTATTAAGGGAGGCTCACAATTTTTTAATAGCTGCCACGTGTGTTCCCCTTGTTTTTGGTATTGTGTCTGAAAACACAGTTTTTAGTGTTCAAAGCAAGTAAATTAGGGCTTTATATGGCTGCCTGGGAGTCTTCCCCAGTTTCTTATCCTTTCCCTTCAGAAATCTCCTAATAGCCCCTAAGATTCCACAGTGCTGGTGACTTTGAGAAGCTGTTGCCTGAAAACCACTCTCAGTCTGACCCCTTGATATCGCTCAGGTGTGAAAGAACTGGTCTTAGGTGAGGGCGTTGTATTTTGTCCCTTCATAAAGATAAAACCTTGGCACCTAGTATTTTAGATCTTAAATATTAAGATCTTGGTTCACTTCTCATTCTGTTAATCTGTGCTGTGGTTTTCCTTGTGAAGGTTGACCTGTAAACACAGAATTTTACACTAGTAAATTCTGGTGAAGCCCTCCACATTACCCAGGTGGAAGAAATCCAGAGCTGTCCTGAAACTGCGAAAAGTGGTAAATGGAGGTGTGCTGCCCCAGAAGACAGGGCCAGCGTGAGTCTTCCCTGTATTCCCCGAGGTTCTTGCGCGATTCTCTGCCCACAGTGGGTGCCCAATAGGTGGCTGCTTGAAGAATGAATTTCAAAAATATGATAGACCAGTAATTAAACTGGTGAAGGCATGGAATTAAAATGGGGGGGGGGAATCAGTGTGATTTTGAATTTGCCCTTGGATATTCGTTAAGTTTAATTTTCATGGAAATATCAGTTAGATGCAGGATTAGTTGCAGTGCAGACTGGCAGAGAGGAGAAGAGGCAGACGTCGTCGGCATTTGAAGTACTTTGGTACCTCTGTTAGTTGTTTATTATCTGCCAGTCATTTTGTTAGATAATTCCCAGGGACTGACTGATGAGCCCCTTCATTTGGTGTCCAGGGAAACTGAGGCACAGGAGTGAAGTAATTTCTCTAAATTTATGTGGTGAAGCTATTGGCAGGCTAGTTGACCCATACTGAAGAAGGATTTAGAGAGTACCTCCTCTCTACTGGAATGCACGAGAATCAAAGTTTAGCTTTGCAAAAATTGTTAGAGGTGAAGGAGTTTCCCTTGGAACGTAGAATTGCTTTGTGACATTTCTGTCCCTTGGCTTGTTGGCTTTTGCTGGTGTCTCTCCAAGGAAGGGGAGCTCACTATTCACTGAGGCAGTTCATTTTATTTTTGAATGCTTCTAATTATTAGAATTCTTTAATATGAGCTGTCATCAACTTGTCTTATAATTTTCTCCTTTGGGCACCATGTCTCAGTAACAAGATAGAAAAGGTTCTTGCCTCCTGGAGTCTGGTATTAGTATAGTAGAAGGAGCATTGAACTAGATGTCAGCAGTACAAGGCAAAGACATTTATTTTAAAAAAAGAAAGAAAGAAATGAAAGTTTTGTATCACTTGCAACCTGTATGAACTTGGCTAAGACACTTGAGTGTCTGTTCTCACTTCATTTTGCAGAGGACCTTATCCCTTTGGACCTTCCAAAGCAGTGAACGTTCACTGGGGTGACGTGCCTTGTAAAATGTTAATTGTTATCTATTACAAGGAGTAGTGGTAGCTCTTGCTTTCAGAGCAGTAGTTCTCAAAGCGTGGTCCTTGGGCCAGCGGCATCAGCATCACCTGGGAACTTGCTAGAAATACAAACTCCTCATCACCACCCCAGAACTGCTGACTCAGAAACTCGGGAGTGGGGTGGGGCTTGAAAATTGTTTTAAAAGGGCTTCAGGTGAGTCCAGTGCCTGCCCTTGTTGGAGACCTACTGTAGACCAGGGCAGTAGTTCTCAGCCATCGCTACATATTGGATTCACCTGAGAGAACCTGTACGTGCTGCGTCCTGACGAGGCAGGTCAGAATCTGAAGGCAGGGCTCCTGCAGAAGCTGCTTGTGTGATTCACGTCTGCAGCCAGAGCTGGAGAGGCCAGGAGTTGGGGGGCTGAGGAGCACCGACGGTTGAGCTGCCCAGTTTGGTCTGAGTCTTGGCTCTGCCCTTTATCAGCTTTGTGGCTTTTGGCACGAGGACTCTGGCCTCAGTTTGCTTGTCTGCGTAAAAATGCCCATCCCTCAGGGTTGTCATAAGAGTCATGTGAGATGATGTGTTTAAGTATCCAAGGATGTGTCCCAGCTGTGGTGAGTAAGGACGGAATTTATTGGTGGTGGCCCTGGGTATTTGAAGCTGATGGTTCTCATTTCTCCACACTAAGGCTCTTTACCTCTTCCTTCTAGGGCGTAATTTCTAGCCCCCTCTTTTGGGAAACCCCATTTTGTCCATGACTCTCTTTAAAAGGCAGTGTCCCATTTGACAATACCCATCACAACTACAAATGCAGCCACTTTTTGTCCTTGTAATTCCAGTTTTTGGAATTTGTTCTACAGGTATGTCTGCATATGTGAGAAATGATGTGTTTGTTTCTTACAACATGATTTGCAGAAGCAAAAGACTGGGATAACCTAAATGTTCATCAATCTAGGGTCTCTAAGCTTTTGAACGCTGTGGCTATGGAAGAGAATGAGGCTGCTTCTCAGGTACTGGCGTAGAACTCTATAGGATATGTTTTTTAAGTGAAAGAGGAGAATATATGTTTATTTGCTTGTATATACATGCAGTGCATTTGAAAGAGTACAAAAGAAATGGGTAATGTTGGTTGCCTCTGAGGAGGAGACTGGGTGGAATAAAGATTTTTCACTATAAACTATTGGGTGCTTTTTTTTTTTTTTTTTCTTTTTGCGGTATGCGGGCCTCTCACTGCTGTGGCCTCTCCCGTTGCGGAGCACAGGCTCCGGACGCGCAGGCTCAGCGGCCATGGCTCACGGGCCCAGCCGCTCCGCGGCATATGGGATCCTCCCAGACCGGGGCACGAACCCGTATCCCCTGCATCGGCAGGCGGACTCTCAACCACTGCGCCACCAGGGAGGCCCATATTGGGTGCTTTTTATTTATTTTTTAAAAATAAATTTAATTTTTGGCTGTGTTGGGTCTTGTTGCTGTGCACGGGCTTTTCTCTGGTTGCGGCGAGCGGGGACTACTCTTCCTTGTGGTGCGCGGGCTTCTCACTGTGGTGGCTTCTCTTGTTGGGAGCACAGGCTCTAGGCGCATGGGCTTCAGAGCGCAGGCTCAGTAGCTGTGGCGCGTGGGCTTAGTTGCTCTGCGGCATGTAGCATGTTCCCGGACCAGGGCTTGTACCCATGTCCCCTGCATTGGCAGGCAGATTCCTAATCACTACGCCATCAGGGAAGCCCCGGGGCGCTTTTTAAATGCTGTGATTTTAACCCATTAAAAAGTTAAAAGTGTGGTGTCCTAGCTGAATCCTGTGCTCGTGGCCTGACCATTGTGGGATAGAGTGGGAGTATTACCATTTTCTTCCATGAACTGGACCCTGTCCTACTTTTGATGCCATTTAAGATTGCATTACTCTTGGCACTGTGAGCTCCGATGAACCTTGTGGTCAGAGACAGCACCCAGCTCTGTTTCACGTGGATGGTTGCCAGGGCAGGTCTCATGGACTCGAGGAAGTTTCAAACTACCCCGGCGCAGCCTGTACTTGCACAACAGGCTTTGTTTTTGGTCCAGAATGCTGGGCTGTCAGGACCGTTTGAATCTTGATTCTGCCGGCTATAACGTTAGCTCCTCTTTGCCGTTTTGTGCCGTCTGGGGAGTTGATGAGGCTGCCTCCTGAGTCTGTCTTTTGTCAAGTCATTGTTGAGGAGACGTCGGACAGGGTGTGGCGAAGAATCGAACACTGTGTTGTGCTGTCGGTAACCTTTCTCTAGCTCATCATCAAGCCATTGGAGACACCAGTGTACACATCTTAAGAGTGCTGACCCCTGGGCTAATAGGAAGACAGACCAGGAGCTCAGTCAGGTGTAATAAGTGCTGTGAGAGGGCTGTGTACAAAGTACAGTGATGGCCCAAAGAGGGAGTGATGTACATTGTGTAGGGGTAGTTGTTCAGCTGGCTAGATGGGCATACCCTTGCACAAGCTGCTTGACTATTTCACTAACTTATCTATAAGTGAATCACAAGAGTTTTTAAAGATGCTTTGCTGAAGTCAAGATACGTGATAGCTCTCGCATTTCACCTGGTCTACGAACTTGGTAATCACAACAACGAACAACTGGTTGCTTTTTGGCACAGCTCGGTCGTCGTGGACTCACATTGCCTCTTCCCCATGTTCATTCCTTTCTAAATGTCCCCAAACCATTTGTTCTCTACTTTTGCCAGGAATCATTGTTTGTAGTTAAAAGGGCTTTTTTTTTATATATAAATTTTTAATTTTTGGCTGCGTTGGGTCTTCATTGCTGTGCGCAGGCTTTCTCTAGTTGAGGTGTGCAGGCTTCTCATTGAAGTGGCTTCTCTTGTGGAGCACAGGCTGTAGGTGCACAGGCTTCAGAAGTTGTGGCACCTGGGCTCAGTAGTTGTGGCTCGTGGGTTCTAGAGCACAGGCTCAGTAGTTGTGCACGGGCTTAGTTGCTTCGCAGCATGTGGGATCCTCCCAGACCAGGGCTCGAACCCGTGTCCCCTGCATTGGCAGGCGGATTCTGAACCACTGCGCCACCAGGGAAGTCCCAGCAGGCGGATTCTTAACCACTGCGCCACCGGGGAAGCCCTATCAGGGCTTTTTATTTGTAGATGTCAGGATCACCCACTTTCCTACTTTAAAGTCGGGACATTTGCCCCTGTCTCACGCCATTGGGCCCCTTTCTCCTTTTGTGATTTTGAAGTTGATCAGTTGCAGTCCTAAGAAACTTTTATAGTCAGTTAAATATGCATGAAAGAAATTATACGTTGTCTAAAGAAAATTTGGAGCCACATCAAAAAGTGGACGGAATGCTAAAACAAATCAGTCATGGCACGACACTCCAGCTCAGCCCCTGTTAACATTTTGGTGTTGTTACTGCCAACTATGTGAAAAATAATCAAAGCTTACAATCAGACTGCTTGGAATGGCTATGGTTTACAGGGGGAGCCTGACGCCTCAGCTAATGAGTAAAGTTTTTAGAGGAGCATGATTCAAGTGTGTTCAGCCGGTAGTGGAAGCATCAGGAAGAAAGGGGTCAGCTTCATCTGGGCAAGGAGGTGGCTAGGAAAGGCTCCACAGGACAGATGACCCTTGATAAGTAAGCAGAAGTAGTAGCTGGAGGAAAAGAAAACAGAATTGTATATAAGCCACAGTCATAATCATGTGCTAAATGTATATGAAAAAAACTGCAAAGAAATGTCCCTGAATAATACCACAGTAGGAATGTTGATGAGTGTGGTTTTATTTTCTGTTTCCCAAATGGGAGTATATTGCCTCTTGTTAGTATTTTTCTTAACACCACACACATGTGCCCGGCCTTCAGCGACTCAGGGTTAGCAGAACTTGGCTGCAGGCCTGCTGCAGAATTAGGAGCTCGGAGCCAGGCTGGCAGTGCTCATGCAGCCCTGTGATTTCCATTGGTGGTACCTGAGGTTGAAGTAGAGAAGCTAATAATACAAGGTCAGACCTTGCTTTTCTGTGCTGAGGTCTTACGTAGCAAGTTACTTTCAGAATGTTCCAGCGCCAAAGCTTGAGATCATGGTTGGGGAGGTAAGTGACGTTATTGGGGGCACAGAGAATGTTTACATGCAGACTTCTCCCTTCCTGCTTCCCTCGCTTAAAAATCATGAAAAGCAAATAGGTATTTACTGCTGTCGTTCCCTGTGATATTTCTGGCACGTAGGTTTTCCCACCCCCAGCATTGATTTCCAGTGACCAGATCCATACACAGAAGGGAGGGGCACCTGCAACTGGGGAGGGCCCTGCCACAAGTCCTCCAGACATTGAGTCCTGTCTGATTCAACTCTACCACCAGGAAGAGGAGAAGAGTTGTTGGACTTTCCTGGGTCCAGATTTTGGCTTTGCCTCTTACTTGTCATGAAACTGTAGGCAAGGCCTTTGAACCCAGCTTTTCATCATTAAATTGGGATGATAAAATTGACCTCACATTTGTAAGGATTGAACCAGGTGCTTAAGCACTGGTCTAATACCTGACCTATGAACAGGTGTTGATACATCATGGCTACTCTTATTATTTGTCAGCCCCTCAGGTGTGTCCTATATGTGGTCGTGCAGAAAAAACTCTGGCCCTGCTCTCATTATCAGTGCTTTGCACCCATGATTCTGTGTATTGACATGAAGTTGGCAGGGAGTGGGGTGCTAGTAGTTGTGGTTCAACAATATAAAATAGTGTTCGGCAGAATTTCACTTCAGAGGTCACTTTTTTACAAGAGACTTTTTACAAGATCCCCCAGGGGCGGCCTTCATGGAATGTCAGGTGATCTGTATACATCAATAAAAGCTGTGTTAAAATGGGAAACATGCATATGTGAAGCAAGGGCTCAAGAAATATGTGTTGATTGACTAGAAAAACAAAAAAGGGAGTAATTAGGAGCTGGGAAGAAGAAAAGGGAGAAAAGGAGGCCCCTGTGGGTTGGATCTTGGGACCGTGGAAAAGCTTCCCCGCCCCTTCCTGTCTCTCTCTGACCTATAACCACACTTGGGACCTGGCTCTGAGCTTTGAGGGCCTGGAAACTTAAAGTTAGTGATGTGACTTCATTCTTATTTTTTCTGGACAGCCCCAGTTTTCACTTTTCTCCCACTCTGAGGTCCTGCTGAATTCCAGATTCAGTGTTACTGGTGACCAGAAACAAGATAAAACTAGGGAAGTAAGGTTTGTCCTCTATCAGGAGGACCTGAAGGGTGGGAAGACTGGCTCAGAAACTTCCAGAGAAAGGACGATGAAAGAGTTAACTAGTCTCCATTTGTCTGCCTCTTAAGATGAAGAAGTCATCTGTACATTAGGGCTGACCTGTTCAGTTGTGTGGACCAAGCTCTCTCTGTGTGCCATCCATCTCTGCCTGCTGTGAAATATTAGCTGTATCTGAAGGTGTGGTGTGATCTTCAGTCCTCTCCCTCCATTCTTACCCTGTCACGGCTGTTTGGGGACTGGGAAGACAAGGGGTCAAGCAAAAGGGGGGAATCTTAGCTCTGAGGTCTGGCACACAGTAGGTGTTTAATAAACATTCTTCTATCTCATCCGGTGCAGGACCCATCTGCGGTAAGTACCTCAGATTCAGGGCCTGGATAGAACTGGAACTATCCTTTGTGTGTTTGTGTCTTTTTAACAGTAGGGTAGGTGGTATTTGGAATATTCAGGTTAGTATAATATATAAAAAAAACACTCAATATCTTTTTGTAGAAATGTCCATTTTACAAAGAGTGAAAATCTGTTGCTCTCCGTTTAGCTGCCTACTACCCTTTGCCTAATTTGTAGAATCATAGCTTTAGATCTAATAGATTAGATCTGTCCTCAGTCTTACTGCAATCTCTTAAGCCTCCCAGCATTTACTGCAAAATGCTGGTGGTGTTTTCATGCCCTGGCACTGCACAAGCATAATGTTTCATTTATTTTTAAATAACTTAAAATGTTTGTTTTATAAATCAAGGTACATTTTATCATTTAATTGGAAAGGGTTTGCCTAAGTATATTTAGGCATTTAAAGGCTTATTTTAGAAGCTAAAAATATCTTTAAACTCCGTGTCTGGTAACTTACTTGGTGGTAGGGTCCACTCAACATTTGTCAGTTTGCTTTTCTTATTTTGCAGGAGATTGGGTGCTGACGTCATACAGTTGATTGGTTAGGTTTGTTATGTCTTTGATGTCTGCTCTTTGGTTGGGGGGGTGGGGGGGCGTGGAATCACACATCCCTCTTGAACAGCCTTGGTAAGTAGGGCTGGGGGAGCAAGACCAGGGCTATCAAGGCAGTGTCAGGTGGTGGCAACTTGACACTAGGCTTCCTCTTTAACATCATTCTCCTCTTTATTTTTCCTTCTCTTTTCTTCTTGCTGTATATCCCTTGTTTCTCCCTACTTTCCTGCCCCTGAAATTTTTTGTGTACATTGTTAGACGTAGTGCATCTAGGCTTGTGGTAAAGAAGAGGGCTGTGCCTTCCTTCACTCCCCTTTCTTGCTCCTCCTCATATTTCAGACTTTATTTTGATAAACATTTTAGAAAATGTCCTTGGCCATTTCCCCATGCCTTGCCGCATGTGTAAAAGTCAGTATGGGTGTTGCAAAGAGGGTGATGGCTCAGAGGTCAACAGCCTTTCCTAAAATGGATGTCAACTATTTGTGACTCCTCTTTTGGTGCTGGGGTTGGGGGGGTGACTGTGCTAACCCTTGGCGGGGACTGGCAGGAGGTGGTGACTTTCACCAGGGCCAGTGGCAGCACAGACTCACGTGCTGCTGAAGCCTGGCCAGCACCAGGCTCCTTGGTTTCCGCTGTGCCCACTGCTGACTCCGCCTTTCAGCTATTGTGTTTTGTCTTCTGAGGTGTCATTCATATTGGCCACTTAGTCTGTGCTGTTCCACAGCCTTTTCATCATTGGAATTGCACAACTTGAACATTTTTGACCTTGTAAGGCTTTGTAGAAGAGACTGTAAATTCCAGATCACTCTGTACAGCAGGGGCTGACGCCTGGGTGAGATTGTTGCTTGGATGGATGGCCTTGGTCTCTGAAGGCTGTTGTGCAGTTGGTCTTGAGTGTATGTTGAACACATCCCAGAGAGAGCTGGTGCTGCATAGAAGACTGCTGGTGGGCATGAGCCCAAGGAAAGCTTGGGAATATAGACACCTGCTTCTTTCACAGCAAACGGTATTTTTTCCATTTCCTGATGTAGGAAGGGAGGTCCGGGTTAACTAAGTGTATGGTAAACAGTCTCCTTTAGCTTGTTGCTTATCCTTGGTTTATTCCAAGCCAGTTTCAGGAGGTCTATTCTGTAAATGCTTAAATTGGCTTTAACCATGATCATTTTGACATCTATGATAAATACTAAATAAACAAGATCATGCATACCTTATTAGACAGTTTTGAGTTTTCACCAACATATTCTTTAGATGATTTAGTCAAAAACTAGAATTATTTAACATTTTGACTTATGTATGCTTTATTTAACAAGTGCATGAAAATGCTTAAGCATTTGCATAAAAAGTTAAATGATTATTTTGTAATCTGTATTTCTTAAAGTTTTATACATTACTTTCTCATTGTTCCTGAATTTGTTGTCCTATACATATAATATATAGAAATGTGGATAATGAAAGGAAGAAAAAAAGAAAAGTCAGTGGCCTAACATTCCTTCCCTCCCCACCTGAAAGCTCAGCGTCTCTGGTTAACCTTCACTTTGGGTGAGGGAGAGCTGAGCTGCAGCGTGGCAGGGTCCTGGCAAGGCCCAGGCAGGTGTGATTTCTTGATAGGTTTTGACTGGCAGGCATTCTTATGTGCTCAGCAGGTCTCCTCTCATAATGGCCATCCAGACCACTCTTAAATTACTGTGGAGGCATCCTCCCTGGGGCCCGGGGAGGTGAAGTGACTTACCCTGGGTCACATAGTCGTGGA
The DNA here is from genome assembly GCF_964341445.2 of Mesoplodon mirus. Taxonomy (NCBI): domain Eukaryota; kingdom Metazoa; phylum Chordata; class Mammalia; order Artiodactyla; family Ziphiidae; genus Mesoplodon; species Mesoplodon mirus. The sequence continues at coordinate 198,178,521 of NC_138977.1, read as the reverse complement.
AGAATCCGGAATAGTTGTCTTTCTGCAGTGTGTTTTACACCATGTTCCATTGGCTCACCGAAGCCTGTACACCCTTCAGTCTGGAGAAGCCTATACCCCGTGTGGGGAGAGGTAGCTGAATATGGCTCACAGCACTCATTTTACAACCTAATTTGGGTTCCAGTTCTAGCTCTGCTACTTATTAACTATGTGATCATGAGTGTGTTCCTGACCTCCCTCAGTCTGTTTCCTCACCTGCAGAGTGGGAACCATACCTACCTTGTTAGGTTTTGAGGATCACCCCGGCTGTTCCAGGGTATAGCCACTGAATACATTGCAGCTCGCAGCAGCGTTTTCCATGCCTTCAGAGTTCAAGCTGGGATGAGGCTGGAGTCATCCCTCTTTAACTGGTACTGAGATAAGGAGAGCTGCAACAAATTCCATACCTGCCTGGGTCTTCATTCAGTGCTTGCCCTGTGAACAAACCAAGGTCCTGGGGGTTGTGTACCCATTGGAGGAGGATGCCTGTGGGTTTAATAACTTGTGGGTTTTATCATCAGCCTTTATTGACCAAGTGATAATGGCAGAGGCAGATTGATTTTTTTTTTCTTTTAAATGGGGCAGAAAGAGTTGTATGCTTCTCCAGGTAACCATGAGTCAAGACCTTGTGACTTATCTGTTCACATGCACAGCCAGCTGCACACAACCTCCTCTTCACTTTACCCATCCCTGCTCAGCTGCCCTAGTATGATTCATTCTTCAAATATTTGAGGGCCCACTGTGTTCCAGGCACAGGGCCAAGTACCAGGGAAAGAGCAGAAACAAACCTGGGCCTTGACTCCATGGAGTTTATGGGGTTGTGGGGAAGACAGACTCTAAGGGTAAAATTCTAATCATTGTAAGGCTATGAAGAGCTACTTGGGGCCATGGGAACATATTAGAGAGAGCTGACTCAATCTGGGAGATCAGGGAAGGTTCCCAAAGAAGTGACGATTGAGCTGAGCTGAAAATAGGCCAGGGGTATAGGTGGGTGAGATGGGTAACCTGACCTTTGCCACCCCCTGAGCCTGCCACCCTCCCTTTTTCCCTTGATCTTTTGATCTTTTAGGAGGCAATTAATCCTCCTGCAGTCAATTCTTCTGTAATTTCAAATGTATGCTTTTTTTTTTTTTTTTTTTTTTAATTTTGACCACACCACTTGGCTTGTGGGATCTTAGTTCCCCGGCCAGGGATTGAACCTGGGGCCCTAGCAGTGAAAGTGCCAAGTCCTAACCACTGGACCGCCAGGGAATTCCCAAATATATGTTTTTGTTTTTTTTTTAATTGCATAGTTTTCAGGGCAAAAACATAGTATGGCTGCTACTTTGGGAGTTAATATAATCTGCAAGCATTTGTTGAATGTCTACTGTGTGGCAGGCACTATACATACATTGTCATTTAATCCTCTAAACAACCCTGCCAGGTGAGTCTTACGGATGAAGAAACTGAGGCCCAGAAAGGCCATGTGACTTGGGTTTTGTCTCCTTTTGGTTAATGATGGGAAAGCTGGGATTTAAACCTTCTGGCACTGCCAAACCTGCCTGTGCTCTCTTCTGCCTCTCCCTCTTGTAGATGGACTTTTGTGGCTTGATCTGAGGATCCAATCACCATCTCCATGTTGTGTCCATGGGAAAATGCAATCTGAGTTCCAAACTTCCAGTTTACACATGAACTTGGTGCATAGCCCATTTATCAGTTGAGGATCGTTGTCTGTGTCAGGTCAGCATTGAGACTAAGTGGATCTGTCTTGAAGTGGGTTTAAAATTGCTTTTTCAGTTCAAATCCAGAATTAATGGAGGACAGTCTTAGAAATAGTCACTTGAGGTAAGTAACAGTGGGCTGGATAAAAAGGAATGTCAATATCATTCCTGCTGCCAGCAGTGTCCCTGGGGGCCATGGGAAAAAAGAAATTGGTATGGGCTGGTAACTCTCTTTTTCCAACTTTATTTATTTATTTACCTTTGGCTGCGTTGGCTCTTCGTTGCTGTGTGCGGGCTTTTTCTAGTTGTGGCGAGTGGGAGCTACTCTTCGTTGCGGTGCATGGGCTTCTCATTGTGGTGGCTTCTCTTGTTGCGGAGCACGGGCTCTAGGCACGTGGGCTCAGTAGTTGTGGCTCGCTAGAGCCCGCAGGCTCAGTAGTTGTGGTGCACGGGCTTTCTCCGCGGCATGTGGGATCTTTCCAGACCAGGGATCAAAGATGTGTCCCCTGCATTGGCAGGCAAATTCTTAACCACTGTGCCACCAGGGAAGTCCTGGGCTGGTAACTCTTAATTATTTAGAGTTAAATCTTGGTGACTTTCCAGTGGCTTGTCAGTGATGGCTCTGGGCGAGGGTAACCTCTGTTGGTCACTCCATCTCTCTGAACCTCAGTCTCTCTACCTATAAGATGGGATAATAATTCTGCTTTATCTACCTCAGCATTGCTATGAGATTCAAACGAATTATAGGACCTTAGGATTAGAAGGGGGTATCCCTAAGATATTATATTTGGAAGTGTTTTGTAGGCCTAGGTAAATGCATGCCACTTTTGTTGACTTACCATTATGGTTCATATTAACAACGTAAAACACTGGTTCTCAAACTTTAGCTGTTTATTAGAATTACCTTCAGAGCTCATTAAGCTACAGATTGCTGGGCTCCTCCTCCAGCATTTCTGATTCAGTAGCTCTAGACTGGGACCAGAGGATTTGTATTTCTAATACGTTCCCACATAATGTGGATGTTGCCGGCCACCTAGCTCATACCACCCAGATCTGGAGCTGCTTGTCTCTGCCGCTCCCTCAGGCCTAGGGAGAGACAGGTGAAACCCACTGACCCTTGGGGGATGGTGAGTGTAGATGTTAGTTCCAGACCATGTGGTAGCCAGACAGAGTAAGTGGGCATTGGCCAAGTGGCTGTGATGTCTGGAGTTGGGTGGAAGCACTTAAGCGTTTCCTTGGAAACCCTTAGGACTTGGTAGTCACCACTTCTCAGGGCTGTGGTGCCGGGGGCAGAAGGAACCTATTTCAGGGGACTTTGGGCCAAACTTGGACAGTCCCATCCACATTGGTGAACTCCTCCATTCTTTTTTTTTTTTTTAATTTTTTATTTACTTATTTTTTTGGCTGCTCTGTGCAGCTTGCGGGATCTTAGTTCCCCAACCAGGGATCGAACCCGGGCCCCGGCAGTGAAAGCACTGAGTCCTAACCACTGGATCTCCAGGGAATTCCTGAACTCCTCCATTCTTGGGGCTGGCCCAGATCCACTCAAACTCAAGCCCTCTTTGACGCCTGTGAAGAAATCACCTTTCTTCTGATCTTCCAAGGTTGCAGTGGAGGGAGAGTCTCCGTGTTGGGCTGGGTGGCTCATCAACACATTCTCTCTCTCCCGCTAAGAGATTTCCCACTGATTGTTCCAGCTTCTTTCTTCTCTCTCTTCACATGTGTGGTTTCTGCTTAAATCTTTTCCTCATTGAGGCACCCAACCTTTTCCTAGTTACCCCTATGTCAGAAGAGGACAGGCCGGAACAGGCTAGCAGTAATTCTCACACACTTGGGGTCGCATTGAGTAACAGGTTAAAGACAGATTCCCTGGCCACGCCCTCAAAGGTTCTGATTTCTCAGGTCTAGAGAGATTCTAGGGGTTCTGATGCCGGAATCTGAAAACCATACTTAGGGAAATAACTAAAGAGATTTTGACTTGCTTTTCAGTCTGCCAGCATGTGGTGAGCACCACTTTTACACTGCCCACCCCAGAGCCCCTGCTTGGTCACCTGTCCCCCTTAGAGTCTCCCACCTGGAATCTGTATTCCAGCCCTGAGAGATGCAAAGCTGTGGGGCTGGAAGGGGAGGGGTTTGCTTAATGGTTGCTGTCTTCGTCGACCAACAGATGACCTGACCTTTGGTTTCTCTGAGAAGAAAACCTCAGGGTATCTGTTTCGCCCTCTAAAAGAGGTCTTTTACCTGGAGTGTATTTCCCAGTGCAAGGTCTGGGTGACCTCTGTAGCCCATATTTGCTCCCTTCTCACAACTTTTTGTGGCTGAAAATTGTTTTTAAGATTTTTCTTTTGCTTTAATGGCTGTCTGACTAGCTGTCACTGGGCTGATTTTTATCTCAAACTATATTGTAAGCTTCCTCGAAGTTAAGATGTCTACATGGTGCTGGGCATACAGATGTCTAATGGTGGGATAGGTAGATTTACCATGATGTTTCTGGGCTGGGTTGGGCTGGGCTGGCCACTGCTTGATCCTTACACAGATCTCAAAACCATGACAGTAAGGGTCTAAAACTGGCTTAATCTCTACAGTGTCTCTTAGCTGGAAAGTCATTTTTAGTACAGGCCCTTGAGGATTACCGTCATCAAATAGTACTTCCAAGGAAAGAGCCCAAGGCAACTGAAGACCAAGGTTTTCACCAAAAATAGACTAGCATCAGGAAGGGAGCTGGTCAGACAACTCTTCCACTGCATCAGTGGTTGGCAGAGGCTCCTGGCTATGACAGAGTTAGCTGGGCATCCACCATGGCGGCATATTACTTATAAGGCTAGTTGAGCATGTATGAGTTTTTGTGTATGAGGGAGAGGAGAAGAAGTCCTTACTTCAAACACCATTCTTCCTGTGTCTCCCAAGGGTATACTTTTGTCCCCTTAAATGTTTCTTGTTTCTTTTTTCCACATAATAGTCAATGTTCAAGATTGTGGAGAGGAAAATTCAGGAAACGGCTAAAGAACCCAGTTTTCAAAAGGGTCTGGGCAAACCCTCAGCATTTTGTAAAGGGCTCTTTCTAGTCTGGATCCCTTCTGTGGTGTCATGCCAGATGCCTCCGGCAAGATTGCTGGGTGCTTGGCCCATTTTTGCTCTCAGTCTAAAGTAACTTCTTGGTTCATTCTAGTTCTTTTTTTTTTTTTTTTTTGGTACGCGGGCCTCTCACTGTTGTGGCCTCTCCTGTTGCGGAGCGCAGGCTCAGCAGCCATGGCTCACGGGCCCAACCGCTCTGCGGCATGTGGGATCTTCCCGGACTGGGGCACGAACCCGTGTCCCCTGCATCGGCAGGTGGACTCTCAACCACTGCGCCACCAGGGAAGCCCATTCTAGTTCTTTTTAATCTGTGGCTTATTGCATTTGGGTTACTCAATTTAAAGCGAGAACATGGAATCGATCCAGTAGAACCACAGACCCAAAGACAGAGCTGTGAGAGTCGTTCCTGGAGAGCCTAACTGGCCCACAGAGATCTCGCAGCCATGTGCTGCCAGGGTCTTAAACCCAAGTACCCCACTTCTGGATTTAATATTCTTCTCCATACCCTGAACTGCCATTGCAGAGATCCTGGTTTCCCTCTGCTCCTCCACTTGGCCAAACTGAAATGTGGCCAGTAGAGAAGGAAGGGTTTCCAGGGCTGAGGCCGATGGAGCCATTTAAGTTCGAGGAGACCGATGAAGAAAGCGTTGGTGTTCAGATTGCATTTTCAAATGGGCTGGGAATAACACTGGCTGTGAAAACATTATCAAAAATCTGCAAAATCAACATTCTTTCTTCCTGGTAAACATGAAAGCTCGGCAGCTGCACCTCCCGCTCACGTGTTGGGCCAACTGCTGTTCGGGACATCATGCCTCCCTTGGCAGTGCATGGGAGCTGACTGGAGCCAGGGTTGGCGTTCCAGCTCTTGCTGTGTGGATCAGGGCGTTTCAGGGCTCTCAAAAGCTGGACCAGTCACGTTGTCGTTGGACTTAAGCTGGGGCATATATCCATCTATCCAGGGTTACACGGACCCTTTGATATGGCTGTCCATCGCTAGTCAGGTTTTGCCGAGTCAAGACCCAAAGCAGGCAGGAGAACTGATCTTAGTCAAAGGTGATTTGTGGGTGACTTCTTTTCCACCAGAATCTTCACCCTCTTAGTCACCTCATAACCTCTGTTATCCAAGAGAATTTTGTTTATTTCAGAGAATCGGCCCACACACAGGTTTGAAGCCAGTCCAAAAGGAACATTTGCCACTGTATAAAAACTTACCTTCCTGGTCTTTGAGAGCTGAACCCCCCGTTTTAGTTGCCCCTTCACACCCCCTCGCCAGTTTCCTACATCATTTGCAGAAAACTTATGGTTTGGCAATCTACTGGTTTATTTCTCAGAACTGGAGCAATTGCCTGACTTTCTTCAGGAGATACTTGGGGAAAGCAGAACTCCCTAGTTTACGCTCTTTTCTTTCTTTACAATTTTTTTCATGTATCTTCATAGGGAAATGGCTCAGGACTGTTACCAAGAAGAATGCACCAGTGATTAAGAACCAGTATGAGTTGTGCAAGCCTGTCAAACGGAATATACTCCTTTCTTGACATGAACTCAGGGAAGTGCAGTAGATACTGTATCTATTGGGTACATGACCCATGCGTGATCTCAGGGAAGCATCTAAGGGGAAGGATCCCATTAGGAGCCTAAAGCTAAAACGGGAAGCGAGGGCTGGGTGATAAGGCCTCAAGTGGATTCACTGCTGGCTGGATTACCAGCTCAGATTTGTATTTTCTGTGTGGGAAGCCTCTGTGGCAGACCTAGGATTGTGCCTAAGCCTGTCCTGGTCAATATTTTTTTATCAGACACTTGGAGCTGTGGAAGTCAGCCATGGGAAGTATGCAGATCTCTGAGGGCTGGAAGAGAGAACTTATATTTCAAAGAGTGATCGGGACCCAGAAAGTTCTTTTAAGATGTATCCAACATCTGGGTTACAAAAGTCCTATAGGTATAGGATGGGGGTAACCTGATTTTAGAAGAAGCTCTTGCAGGGGAAAAAAGACTGAAGACATTTTGGATGATCAGAAAAAGAGGCAGGTCCTTCTCAGAGGGATGGAGGAGTAGGTGGTCATTTAGCTGGATGCCCTGATAGTTTTAGGTTTGCCTTCTGGATCTATTGATGCCCCCACTTGGGGTGGTGCTGGGCTGGGGGCATGACCCTTCCTCCTGCAGGTCCCCAGGGGAAGTGTGAGTTGGCTTTGACTTCAGTCCTCCTCCCCGGCCTCTCTGGGAAACCACCCACTTGCCCACACAAGGCCTGTTCTACATCTATACTGGCTTTTCCAGGCAGGGGTCAGAGCTCTTATTTCTGAGGGTTTCCTAGTCAGGCCATGGGCCCTGGGGCTACAGCTGCCTTGTTTAAAAAAATAATAAAAATAAAAATAAAAACAAAAATAAAGGTACGGGGACCTTAGAAAATGGATGAATGGAATGCTTTGTGTTCCTGTTTTATTTTTTTTTATTTTATTATTTTTTTTTGCGGTACGCCGGCCTCTCACTGTTGTGGCGTCTCCTGTTGCGGAGCACAGACTCCGGATGCACAGGCTCAGCGGCCATGGCTCACGGGCCCAGCCACTCCGCGGCATGTGGGATCTTACCGGACCGGGGCACGAACCCATGTCCCCTGCATCAGCAGGCGGACTCTCAACCACTGCGCCACCAGGGAAGCCCTGTGTTCCTATTTTAAACCTAAAGACCATTCTATTGTGCAAATGCAAAAAGTAATAAGAATACGATTTCAGTTCCATATTCCATCAGGTTGAGGGTGTCAGGGGAAAAGTATAGGTATGAGAGGATGAAACAGGAAAGTGGGGTGGAGTGGGAAGGAGAGCTTGTGACAGATGGGTGGGGAGAGAAGCGAAGACATGCATGGGAAGAAACAAGGCACACAGGGAGAGAGTCAGAAAACATAATCTGAGGTGAAACCAATTTCCAGTAAGGCTTCCACCCCACTGCTGCAATTTGATGTCTAAGAATACTGAAACTCACAATACACTATCCATAAAAGTATTTTTTTCTTTGTAAATGCACCATGTAGTCAAAATATGACAACCTGGCATGCCTATCCTAATATATAGAAAATCTTGATATTGACTGATGATATATGAAGCAAAGGCCCAATTTATTTAATACTTTAATAAATAAAATATTCCTTCTCCAAAATAAAACAGAAACCTTATGGTCATTGGATGACTCCAAAGAGTTAAAAAAAATTCTTCTTATTGATACATGTATGTATACATATACACAAAGAAACTACCTCCAGATCATCCAGTGATTCTCTCTTCATGATGATTTTATAACTATTTTATTTATTTTAAGTTGGGAAATAAAATACATACATCCAAGGTATCCTAGCCCTGCTCCCTCTTTTCTTCTTTATACAATTTGTAGTTTTGTGTTTTTTAACATCTTTATTGGAGTATAATTGCTTTATAATGGTGTGTTAGTTTCTGCTGTATAACAAACTGAATCAGCTATACATAAACATATATCCACATATCTCCTCCCTCTTGCATCTCCCTGCAACCCTCCCTATCCCACCCCTCTAGGTGGACACAAGCACCGAGCTGATCTCCCTGTGCTATGCGGCTGCTTCCTACTAGCTAGCTATTTTACATTTGATAGTGTATATATGTCCATGCCACTCTCTCACTTCGTCCCAGCTTACGCTTCCCCCTCTCCATGTCCTCAAGTCCATTCTCTACGTCTGCGTCTTTGTCTTTATTCCTGTCCTGAAGAAAAAGTTTCTTCAGAACCATTTTTTTTTTTTTTTTTTGTGATACGCGGGCCTCTCACTGTTGTGGCCTCTCCCGCTGCAGAGCACAGGCTCCGGACGCGCAGGCTCAGCGGCCATGGCTCACGGGCCCAGCCGCTCCGCGGCATGTGGGACCCCCCCCGGACCGGGGCCCGAACCCGCGTCCCCTGCATCGGCAGGAGGACTCCCAACCACTGTGCCACCAGGGAAGCCCCAGAACCATTTTTTTTAAGATTCCATATATATGTGTTAGCATACGGTATTTGTTTTTCTCTTTCTGATTTACTTCACTCTGTGTGATAGTCTCTAGGTCCATCCACTTCGCTACAAATAACTCAATTTCGTTTCTTTTTATAGCTGAGTAATAGTCCATTGTATATATGTGCCACATCTTCTTTATCCATTCACCTGTCGATGGACACTTAGGTTGCTTCCATGTCCTGGTTATTGTAAGTAGGGCTGCAACGAACATTGTGGTACATGTCTTTTTGAATTATGGTTTTCTCAGGGTATATGCCCAGTAGTGGGATTGCTGGGTCGTATGGTAGTTCTATTTTTAGTTTTTTAAGGAACCTCCATACTGTTCTCCATAGTGGCTGTATCAATTTACATTCCCACCAACAGTGCAAGAGGGTTCCCTTTTCTCCACACCCTCTCCAGCATTTATTGTTTGTAGATTTTTTCATGATGGCCATTCTGACTGGTGTGAGGTGATACCTCATTGTAGTTTTGATTCACATTTCTCTAATGATTAGTGATGTTGAGCATCCTTTCATGTGTTTGTTGGCAATCTGTATATCTTCTTTGGAGAAATGTCTATTTAGGTCTTCTGCCCATTTTTGGATTGGGTTGTTTGTTTTTTTGTTATTGAGCTGCATGAGCTGTCTGTATATTTTGGAGATTAATCCTTTGTCAGTTGCTTCATTTGCAAATATTTTCTCCCATTCTGAGGGTTGTCTTTTGGTCTTGTTTATGGTTTCCTTTGCTGTGCAAAAGCTTTTAAGTTTCATTAGGTCCCATTTGTTTATTTTTGTTTTTATTTCCATTTCTCTAGGAGGTGGGTCAAAAAGGATCTTGCTGTGATTTATGTCATAGAGTGTTCTGCCTATGTTTTCCTTCCTCTAAGAGTTTGATAGTGTCTGGCCTTACATTTATGTCTTTGATCCACTTTGAGTTTATTTTTGTGTATGGTGTTAGGGAGTGTTCTAATTTCATTCTTTTACATGTAGCTGTCCAGTTTTCCCAGCACCACTTATTGAAGAGGCTCTCTTTTCTCCATTGTATATTCTTGCTTCCTTTATCAAAGATAAGGTGACCATATGTGCATGGGTTTATCTCTGGGCTTTCTATCCTGTTCCATTGATCTATATTTCTGTTTTTGTGCCAGTTCCATACTGTCTCGATTACTGTAGCTTTGTAGTATAGTGTGCAGTCAGGGAACCTGATTCCTCCAGCTCCATTTTTCTTTATGAAGATTGCTTTGGCTGTCCGTGGTCTTTTGTGTTTCCATACAAATTGTGAAATTTTTTGTTCTAGTACTGTGAAAAATGCCAGTGGTAGTTTGATAGGGATTTCATTGAATCTGTAGATTGCTTTGGGTAGTATAGTCATTTTCACAGTGTTGATTCTTCCAATCCAAGAACATGGTCTATCTCTGCATCTATTTGTATCATTTTTAATTTCTTTCATCAGTGTCTTGTAGTTTTCTGCATACAGGTCTTTTGTCTCCTTAGGTAGGTTTATTCCTAGGTATTTTATTCTTTTTGTTGCAGTGGTAAATGGGAGTGCTTCCTTAATTTCTTTTTCAGATTTTTCATCATTAGTGTATAGGAATGCAAGAGATTTCTGTGCATTAATTTTATATCCTGCTACTTTACCAAGTTCATTGATTAGCTCTAGTAGTTTTCTGGTAGCATCTTTGGGATTCTCTCTGTATAGTATCATGTCATCTGCATACAGTGACAGTTTTATTTCTTCTTTTCCGATTTGGATTCCTTTTATTTCCTTTTCTTCTCTGATTGCTGTGGTTAAAAATTCCAAAAGTATGTTGAATAATAGTGGTGAGAGTGGGCAACCTTGTCTTGTTTCTGATCTTAGGGGAAATGGTTTTAGTTTTTCACCATTGAGAACACTGTTGGCTGTGGGTTTGTCATATATGGCCTTTATTATGTTGAGGTAAGTTTCCTCTATGCCTACTTTCTGGAGAGTTTTTATCATAAATGGGTGTTGAATTTTGTCGAAAGCTTTTTCTGCATCTATTGATATGATCATATGGTTTTTCTCCTTCAGTTTGTTAATATGGTTTATCACATTGATTGATTTGCATATATTGAAGAATCCTTGCATTCCTGGGATAAACCCCACTTGATCATGGTGTATGATCCGTTTAATGTGCTGTTGGATTCTGTTTGCTAGTGTTTTGTTGAGGATTTTTGCATGTATGTTCATCAGTGATGTTGGTCAGTAGTTTTCTTTTTTTGTGACATCTTTGTCTGCTTTTGGTATCAGGGTGATGGTGACCTCGTAGAAGGAGTTTGTGAGTGTTCCTCCCTCTGCTATATTTTGGAAGAGTTTGAGAAGGATAGGTGTTAACTCTTCTCTAAATGTTTGATAGAATTCGCCTGTGAAACCATCTGGTTCTGGGCTTTTGTTTGTTGGAAGATTTTTTTTTTTTTTTAATTTACTTTTGGCTGTGTTGGGTCTTTGTTGCTGTGTGCAGGCTTCCTGTAGTTGCGGTGAGCAGGGGCTACTCTTCGTTGCAGTGTGCAGGCTTCTTATTGTGGAGCATGGGCTCTAGGTGTGCGGGCTTCAGTAGTTGTGGCTTATGGGCTAGAGCACAGGCTCAGTAGTTGTACAGGCTCAGTAGTTGTGGCGCACGGGCTTAGTTGCTCCGCAGCATGTGGGATATTCCTGGATCAGGGCTGGAACCTGTGTCCCCTGCATTGGCAGGCGGATTCTTAACCACTGCGCTGCCAGGGAAGTCCATATTTTAGTTATGCTGATCTTAGCTATTGTTTCCTTCATTTCTTTTTCATTTATTTCTGATTTGATCTTTATGATTTCTTTCCTTCTGCTAACTTTGGGTTTTTTTTTTCTTTCTCTAATTGCTTTAGATGTAAGGTTAGATTGTTTATTTGAGATGTTTCTTGTTTCATGAGGTAGGATTGTATTGCTATAAACTTCTCTCTTAGAACTGCTTCTGCTGCATCCCATAAGTTTTGGGTCGTTGTATTTTCATTGTCGTTTGTTTCTAGGTATTTTTTTGATTTCCTCTTTGATTTCTTCAGTGATCTCTTGGTTATTTAGTAGTTTATTGTTTAGCCTCCATGTGCTTGTGTTTTTTACAGATTTATTCCTGTAATTGATACCTACTCTCATAGCATTGTGGTTGGAAAAGATACTTGATACGATTTCAGTTTTCTTAAATTTACCAAGGCTTGATTTGTGACCCAAGATATGATCTATCCTGGAGAATGTTCCATGAGCACTTGAGAAGAAAGTGTATTCTGTTTTTTGGATGGAATGTCCTGTAAATATCAATTAAGTCCACCTTGTTTAATGTATCATTTAAAGCTTGTGTTTCCTTATTTATTTTCATTTTGGTTGATCTGTCCATTGGTGAAAGTGGGGTGTTAACGTCCCCTACTATGATTGTGGTACTGTCTATTTCCCCTTTTATGGCTGTTAGCATTTGCTTTATGTATTGAGGCGCTCCTATGTTGGGTGCATAACTATTTACAATTGTTATATCTTCTTCTTGGATTGATCCCTTGATCATTATGTAGTGTCCTTCTTTATCTCTTGTAATAGTCTTTATTTTAAAGTCTATTTTGTCTGATATAGGAATTGCTACTCCAGCTTTCTTTTGATTTCCATTTGCATGGAGTATCTTTTTCCATCCCCTCACTTTCAGTCTGTATGTGTCCCTAGGTCTGAAGTTGGTCTCTTGTAGACAGCATATATATGTGTCTTGTTTTTGTATCCATTCAGCCAGTCTGTGTCTTTTGGTTGGAGCATTTACATTTAAGGTAGTTATTGATATGTGTGTTCCTATTACCGTTTTCTTAATTGTTTTGGGTTTGTTATTGTAGATCTTTTCCTTCTCTTGTGTTTCCTGCCTAGAGAAGTTCCTTTAGCATTTGTTGTAAAGCTTGTTTGGTGGTGCTGAATTCTCTTAACTTTTGCTTGTCTGTAAAGGTCTTAATTTCTCCATCAAATCTGAATGACATCCTTGCTGGGTAGAGTAATCTTGGTTGTAGGTTTTCCCCTTTCATCATTAAGCATGTCCTGCCACACCCTTCTGGCTTGCAGAGTTTTTGCTGAAAGATCAGCTGTTAACCTTATGGGGATTCTCTTGTATGTTATTTGTTGCTTTTCCCTTGGTGTTTTTAATATTTTTTCTTTGTATTTAATTTTTGATAGTTTGATTAATATGTGTCTTGGCGTGTTTCTCCTTGGATTTGTCCTGTATGGGACTCTCTGCGCTTCTTGGACTTGACTGTTTCCTTTCTCATATTAGGGAAGTTTTCAACTATAATCTCTTCAAATATTTTCTCAGTCCCTTTCTTTTTCTCTTCTTCTTCTGGGACCCCTGTAATTCGAATGTTGGTGCGTTCAGTGTCGTCCCAGAAGTCTCTGAGACTGTCCTCAATTCTTTTCATTCTTTTTTCTTTCTTCTGCTCTGCAGTAGTTATTTCCACTATTTTATCTTCCAGGTCACTTATCCATTCTTCTGCCTTAGCTATTCTGCTATTGATTTCTTCTAGAGAATTTTAAATTTCATTTATTGTGTTGTTCAGCATTGTTTGTTTGCCCTTTAGTTCTTCCAGGTCCTTGTTAAACGTTTCTTGTATTTTCTCCATTCTATTTCCAAGATTTTGGATCATCTTTACTATCATTACTCTGAATTCTTTTTCAGGTAGGCTGCCTATTTACTCTTCATTTGTTTGGTCTGGTGGGTTTTTACTTTGCTACTTCATCTGCTGTGTATTTCTTTGTCTTCTCATTTTGCTTAACTTACTGTGTTTGGGGTCTTCCTTTGCAGGCTGCAGGTTCGTGGTTCCCGTTGTTTTTGGTGTCTGTCCCTCATGGGTAAGGTTGGTTTAGTGGGTTGTGTCGGCTTCCTGGTGGAGGGGACTGGTGCCTGTGTTCTGGTGGATGAGGCTGGATCTTGTCTTTTTGGTGGGCAGGACTCCGTCTGGTGGTGTATTTTGGGGGGGGTGTGACCTTATGATTTTAGTCAGCCTCTTGCTAATGGGTGGGGTTGTGTTCCTGTCTTGCTAGTTGTTTGCCATAGGGTGTCCAGCACTGTAGCTTGCTGATCATTGAGTGGAGCTGGGTCTTGGCATTGAGATGGAGATCTCTGAGACAGCTTTTGCTGTTTGGTCCACCAGACATCTCCTGGCCCCACGAAATATCAATGTCTTGAACTCTGTTCTCCCACCTCAGAGGCACAAGCTTGACACCTGGCTGGAGCAGCAAGACTTTATCAGCCACAAGGTTGGTCTTCCTAAAGCTGTGCCGCCTGCAGCAGCCTGACCAATGGAATATTCACATTGGAAATGTTGCCTTAGCCCTGGGTGCTAGAGGAGCTCTCCATCACTCCATACCAGAAATACAAAAGGATGGACAGCTCCTCGAAGCTGGGGTTTTTATGAATGTGAAGTGGCTCCTCCACTGTCTCTTTCCCTTTCTGCCAACTGAAGCAGAAGCCTCTGAGGCTTTAGAACAGGGCAGTGCTCCTCAACATCGTCGAGGTCATCAAAAATGAGGGAAGTATGAGAAATTCTCACAGCCAAGAGGAGCCTCTGGAGACGTGAAGACTGAATGTAATGCTGTATGAAATCAGCAACGTGGAGGAAATTTTCTCGACTTTCCCAGAATGTTAGTCCATACTGCAGAGAGTTATGTAGTAAGGCTAATTATTGACAATGTTCTGAAAAGGTAACAACACCAATAAACTTTTCTGGACTTGCAAAGGAAAAAGAGAAAACAGCTGGCTCTGCTGGCAGTCGAGTTTCCAGAGCTAACTGGCGTGCCATCTGCTCGCAGCATGGAGTGGGAACCATGGTTCACATGTCGCACCAGCGTTCGTGTTAAGAAGGTTGCCCCCACAAACCTGGGCAGCTTCGCTTCCGTGCAGGTTGCTGGGGGGAGGGGTGGCGGCGGCAGCATCCACAGTGTGTATATCGTTTTTCCAAACTCCATCTGCTCCAGTTTGTAGTTTTTATCAAATTTACACGTGCGTATAGTTTCAAGAATCAAACAGTTCTCTAGCAACACCATCTCCTGCCTCCCCTCCCCCTACCTGCCATCCCCTGTGGCAGTCACTTAAAAATTGTAGCTGATTCTTTTGTTGTTAACGTACACGTTTTTCAATAGCTTGCATGTTTTGCTACTTTTGGGTATTATCTATTGGCTCCTCCTGAGGATTGTGCTCTCCTCCCCCTCCCCATGCGCTGTGCCCCAACCCCCTTATCTTTGGAGGAGGAAAAATCCTGTCTTCTCCAGAAGTCAGGAGTGTCATGCCTTATCCTAGAGGGACATGGGGGTCCCTAAGTGGAATAACATGCACATCTTTGGGTCTTTTGTGATCTTGCCAATAAGACTTAAAAGTCCAAAATTCTAAGCTGTAGGTTTGAATTGGGCCGTGTGTTGTTACTAGCTCTGTGGACCAGCCATAACCAAGGGCCCGTTAGAAGCTGGATTGAATTAGAACGTCTTCTGGATATGGTTTTTTGGGACCAAATATCAACTTATTTTGTTGTCCTTTGCCTCTGTTGTAGAATGTAGAAAAAGTACACTGTCCCAGTTAATTGCAGGCCATTGTTTGCTGGACTTGGTTATCTTGGGGGTCCTACGGCGCCCCGTTCTTGGCCTCTCAGCTCCAGGACACTCTTAAGGAGATGGCTTCTGCGTATATTTGACCGGTGATGTCCAGGGTTTGTGGGAAAGTGGCAGAGCTGCCTGTGTCTTGGGGACGCAGAGGGATCTGTATTAAATCCTAAAAGTGCCACGTCTTCCAGAAAAGCTGCTGCAGTCCAGTCTCAGGATAGGGCATGTGGACTCTACTCCGAGTCTCAGCGTTCCACTTTGTTTCCAGAGCCACCCACAGACACCTCTCAATTCTTTGTCCAGTCCTAGAGGACATGCTTCTGGGCTTACCTGTCTCCTCCAGGCTCAGGAGTGACTCCCATCTCTTGCCCTTTGCCTCTCTCTGTGGCCCTTCTGAGTCTGGAGAAGACTTCACTGGAACTCATGCCAGCAATCTTGCCATCTTTCTTGTTAATGAGGAATGAGGGAAGGCAACAGGGCACCACCTTCTGAAACGAAGGCTGAATTTTAAAGTTGTGAGGGACCTTGGACGCCATATGGTTTGTATAACTCTGCTTGCCTACCTCCGGCAGTGAGACTCTCACTGAAGGAGCCACCCTTTTCCAGTGATGGGTGCTCATCTCTTGGAAGGTTCTTTCCTGCTGAACGGACATCCTTGTCTGGGATGCCCCTCCACTAAACAGCTGAGGACAGCCTTGAAACTAGTCAACAAATTATTCTTCCTGTTTTTCTGGCATAAGTGGTATCAAAAATGGTTTTAAGAGGCAGCCATAAAAGATGCTGGTAAAAACTCATGTTTTCTAAGCACCGAGTGTGTTGCCAGAGAGGTTCAGTTTTGTTTTTCTTTATCGTTATGATTTTGATTTATTTGCATCTGATAGAATGGTATCAGTGACATGAGGTATAATTACATCTCTTTTGAAATTCTACCCTGGAGCCCCACCAGGAACTGACCCAGATTCGTGCCAAGGAACACATCATAGGCTTTGGGTTTTTTTAAATGTGTACTTAAAACACTCTTTTGAAATGCTAGACTTTTTGATACTTAAAGAGCATTGTTTTAATGGGTGGAGTTCTTTTTTGATCCTCTAAGTTTAAATTTCTTAGCTCAGGGGTGGCCATAGTGACCATCCTGTATTGTGAGTTCAAGAGGCCTCTGAGAGGCAAGCCCTGCACACGTGTGTGTGTGTGTGTGTGTGCACGTGCACTTGTCTCCTTTTTGTCAACCAGTTCTAAACTTTTCTTGATTCTTACTGCTTTTACTGAATCTTCAGAAATGCTGGCCATTTTAGGAAAGCCATGTGACATAATTCTTTAAATAAATAATAATGATTTGACTTAGAGAAACTGGCAGCAATAAATCAACATGGTTGGATTATCATTTCCTTTGAGATTTCCTTTGTTTTCCCAGCTTTATATGATGAACATGTATTACTTTTATATTAGAGGAAATTATTTGGGAAAGCATGGCTGCTTCCAAACTTATTCCTAATCTGCCAATGAGGTAACAAGGTGGAGGATACAGGAGGGGATAACAGATTGGAACATAAGGATGTTGGGAGCCAGGGCTGCCATGGGAACTGTTATTGCCAGTCTTTTTTACCATCAAAAATGCCTCTTTTATTTTTATATGTATTTATTTTTCTTCTAAATGCCCCTTGCTTTGAAAGATTTCGTCTAACCCAACATTGTGTTTGTTAAATAGCAATTCCTCCATTGTTGATCAGTCAAAGATTAACTGCCTATTGGAGAGTTACTGGGTTACTTTATGGAGTTGATGCTGTTCCAGCTGAGAGTAAAGACATGTGATATTTGAGTTGGCCCTTCGTTAGGCACTCATCTATGTTCTCCACTTTCATTGCTACCTAAGGTGGGACTTCCTGAGCTGAGGACCCAAGGTTGGGGTTCTGCAGTTAGAGAGCTCTTCTGTATTTTGGGCTCAAGACCTTGTGTTCCCTCTGGTACTGGTATTTCTCCCCAACAAACCTGCCTTGATTTTGTTTTTAAATGCAACATCTAAAAAAGCACAAGACCAGTAGTACAGTAAGGCTTCATGGCTGTGCTAACCTTTTTCTGCCTCATCCTTCATCATCCTCATCATGGTAATAATAGTTGGTATCAGTTGAGTTCGTGCTTAAGGTGTACCGGATACATGTTAAATGTCTACATAGATGATCTCATTTGACCCTCATAATTCCTCCTCTGTGAAGCAAGGACTATTAATTAGCCCCGGCATTTTACGGATGGGGAAGCTGAGACTCAGAGGTTGAGTAATTTGTCCAAGGTCATGAGGCCAAAGAACAGCAAAGCCAGGACTTGAGTTGCTTCCCATCTCTTACACCTTCCTTTAATCTCTTTCCTCTTTAATCCTTTCTTTACAGACCAAGACTTCAGCTTTGGATCTTCTTCACATCCCAGCATATCACCTTGTTGTGTACCTGGAATTAGTTGATTCTCTCTTCACAGTTCCCCAGTAGGGGAAGAATCCACAAAGTTTTCATTAGATTCTCAAAGGGATCTATGACCCAATAAAAGTTAACGTAGACCACGTTCCACATGGTATCCTTGGAATGGAACTGAGGTCATCCTGTGGGAAGGGAAGTACCTCCTCTAGCTTCCTCACTGTTCCAGAAGGAAGGGGTTTGAGGCTTTCTCTGCTGGAGAGCAGGAGAAAAAGAACTCTGGTGAATTACACTGGAGGCACTAAACAGGCGTTTCTGTGGCTGGGAAATGCCTCCTTGGATCCCTTAAGACCCCACCCTAACAGTGGGAAATTTAAAAGGACAGAACCAGATCCCAACTCCAATTTCCACACATTCAGGAATAAACCCACTCTATCGGGCCCATCAGGGTGCAGGAGGAGGGCTTCTGGCACTGCGGCTGAGCCCCTGCATCCCAGGTGTCTGGACTCTTCCCCAGAAAAAGTGCAGTGATAATAGCGTTTATGTTGTAGGCATTGTGCTAAGCACTTACATGTATTACCTCTTTTAATCTTCCTCATAACCCTATGAGGTGTGGAGTGTTGTTATCCCTATTCTACAAATGAGGAAACTGAAGCCCTGAGATGTTTAGTGACTTCCCTGTGGATATGCATTTAGAAAGTGGTTGGGTCTTTGCATAGGATTTAAGTTGCACCCCAGGACCTGGAGTACCTCAGTTCTAGAGTACAGGCCACCACCTGCATTGCTTAAAGATGGGAACGTGTACATGTAACGGGGTATGAGGTAGACACCAACCCCCGGAGCTGGTGATGAACCTGCTTGTCAAGGTGGTGGAGGAAGGGGAGGCTGCTTTTGGCTCCCCTTTTACAGAATCCTCCCCCATCCTCTTGGACCAGTTAGGTGCATCTGCGTGGAGTTTCTAAGTGTCCAAGCTTTGCAGGGCTCCCACACAGTTATCTCATCGGCATTTATCAGTAGGTGGGGAGTCAGACAATCTGGGCTTCCCCCCTGGTTCTGCCCGTCCAAGCTGTGTGACTTGGGGGGTCATTCAGGCTCTCCGAGTCTATCTGCTCATTTGCAAACCAGGGAGTTTGAACTCTGGCCTTCATTAGGATGAGGAAGGGTCTCAGCACTGTGGGAGGAAGGCCCTGCCCTTAATGTGTCTTCATAAGCAAATGGCCTGCTCCAGGTACACTGTGCATGTTGTTCTGGTATTAAGATTAATGGGCCAGAAACCTACCTGTAAGTCTGGCCACGCTTGACAACTGTAGCTTTAGAAGGTACAGTGAGTATTTTCATAGAGTGACAGTGATCATCATAATTAAGATTTTCGGATCATTTGTACTCCTCCTGTCTGCCGTTCTATTCTGTTCTCCACCTGTTCATGACCCCCACTGCAGGTATCCTTAAAACCAGAGAGCTGTGGAATATCAATGCTGGAAAGGAACTCTGATCACCTATGGCCAGCCTTCTCATTTTACTGGCATGGAAATAGGCTCAGAGAGGTATAACAGCTTGCCTAAGGCCATTCTTGGTAGAGCCAGCATGTAGGTCGGCATTCTTTTTTTTTGTAAACATCTTTATTGGAGTATAATTGCTTTACAATGGTGTGTTAGTTTCTGCTTTATGACAAAGTGAATCAGCTTGGCATTCTTTCAGTTGTGCCCTGCAGCTGTCCCTTATCTCTCCTCTTAACTTCCTTCACAAGCAGACATAACTTTTCATCAGTTTTTACCTTGTATGGCTCTTATGGCCTGTACCTGCTTCCTTGAGAGTAGAGGCTGGGTCATTCTCATCATAGTTTCTCCCTCTTCCTCCTCACTGTCCCTGTGTGTGATGAACAAAGGAACAAGGCCATTGCATAAGCAGAGCCATCTCAGAAGTCCTTTATGTTGCTAGGCCCACTGTTCCACATATTCAGATCATTGTGACTTCTCCAAGCACCAGGATGAATCTCTGCTGTGGACAGAGACTTAGGAAATACCCCTCTCCATATACTACTTTATCCCATTAATGTAGTGATGGATATACACAGCCAGTGTGTTACCGGCAGCTCTTGGAAGCCAAGATGTGTTGACTTCTTCATGGCTGTGCTGGGGCTGTCTCTCCAGCAGCAGTATAATCTGGGTATAAAGAGCATCTTTTCTGATCTGAGTGGTGACATTTAACTCTATCCCTTTGCCACGTGGCACCGTGAGTGTTCATAGACTTTCTCCTCTTCTCTCTGTTAAACATAATTGTTGTCTATTACTCAGCTTTCCCAGTTACCCTACCTTTTAAGGAGAATTTTCTCTTGGTTAGCTCAGTTCCTGGTCCTTTTTTATATAGAGGCAGTGAGTGGAGAATGAGCTGGAAGACCAAGAGGTGGGCCAGTCAGAGTTTGTGTGAGTGTGGATATGTGAATGCAGGTAAGGAGGGCCTGTATTTGTATCTGAAAAGACCCAATTCTTGTGTGTGAGAAGAAGGAACAGAGGCTAAAGGAAAGGAGAGGGAAAGTGTGTATGAGCTGGGAGTTGGGGAGAGTGGGAAGATGAAGAGAAGAGCCTTTAGAGGGAGAGCTGCTCTCTCTGTATGGGATAGCAAGTGGTGGAGAAGGAGGAGGGGTTTTAAAGACAGTTCCCAATGCATTAAGCATTTAATTCCTTCTCATTGGTGTTCAAGAGCTCAATAACATTTTGAGTTTTATGTTTGGGCTGGATTGTTTGCTTACATGGCTCCCAAGTGAAGGCAGGGCTACATGGAGACTCAGTTACGTTCATGCTACTCTGGCATGTTCTAGCTGGGAGACAGAGGCCAACTGTGGGGCAGAAGAATGCGAGAAGCAGACTTCTGGTGGCGGGGGTGGTGGGTGATTTGGAAAAATACTCTGTGGTTGGGGTCCAGGGGTCCAGGGGACCAGGGCTGATGTGCCAGAGTCAGCATATAGTTTGTATTACTATGAACAAACCCCAGATCATTTCCCTGCATTAAAAATAAAAAATATATTGGAGTTCTCAGATTTGGTACTTATTCACTTTGTACCCTATTTCCAAAAAAATATGAGGCAGTTCAGACTCGGTAGAGAAAATGTAGTGATTCGTTCACATTGTATTTTTTTCATAGATTTGCCCTAAGAAGGAAGAATAGGTTGAGTTTCGTGATCATATTTTACTGACAGAAATACTGGGAAGGATATTTAAATTTTTGTTCTCCAGGAAATTGCTCTTTTGTACTGGTTTGAGATGGAGATGGCTTAGCACAGAGAAGGTTTTAAATCCAAGGGAAGGAGCAGTGACTGTTTGGTTGAGATAAAGTTCTGTCTTCTGCCGGTGTGCCTCCCGGGGTTGGATTGATCTGTGCACTCTGCCTATCTAGCATTCGTGTTTGGTAAGATGACTTCTTCCACTGGTTGAAGGCCCCAGAAGAATAAACAGGCTACTGGAACTTGCAGGTCTGTCCATGGAAGTCCTGGCCTCTTTCTGGGCTCCTTGGAAAGCAGGAGAAACACTTCTGCAGAAGAGCCTGAAGGACTGGCCTGACATCCAGAAAGTTCAGGCAAGCATTGGTGTTTTGGGTCCCAGGCAAGGGCAGAAAGAGGACCTGTCCTGGACCCTCTTGTATGTTGCTGGTGGGAGTGCTAAGCAGCCTAGTCTTTTTAGCCCAATTGCCAAGCTGTTGGGCACTTTGAAATTGTCTGTACTTTTAGATCCTCTTAAGGGGCCTTGTGTGAAGGCAGGAAGTGTCAGCCACCTTTTGAAACAACATCCAGGGCAGACAGTCATTTCCCACCTAGCTTTACAAGATGCCAGGAAAGTAGCCCTCTGCTGGGGAAGAGCCCTGGTCAGCTCCTGGCCTCTCCGTGAGCCACACCTGTCTTGTTCAGGCTGGCCTACTGACTGCAGGCTGGGGAAGTCCCAAGGCAGCCCTGATGGTTTTGGTCACAGTTCCTCAGCCATGTCAGTTTCTCAGAGGGAATCCTAGGCCACAGGCACCAGAACGTTCCAAGGTTCTTACGAGCAATGTGCCTACCTGGTCCCACACCAAGTGGACAGTCAGAGTCCCTGGTTGGGGGGGGCGGGGTTAGGGCTCCTCAGATGATTCCTTTGTACCCTCTGGATGGAGACCCTCTGTGCCGTCCATCTGCAGTCACGGCCCAGTTCTGCACACTGCGGTGAGTAAATTTGATGCCAGGAGATCCTGGGTTCAAATTTTACGGACTTCAAGCAGTCAGGGAAGGACGAGGGTGAGGAAGGTCAGAGGTGTTGAGTACCAGCTTCGGGAAGATGTCAGCCTGGTGCTTCCGGTTACTCTTATTATGTTCCCCTCGGCCCAGCGTGCTGGGTGTTCTCGTGCCCGTGTCTAGGAGGAACTGAGCTTCCAAGAGATCAAGAACCTGCTGAGGATCATGCACTTGGTAGGTGACAGGCCTGATCAGCGTCCTCATTTTTTTCCATTAGGATTGTTAATGCCCACCCTAGAATGTTGAGTGTCTCCTCAAGCATGGCTGTGTAATAGATGTGAGCCACATATGTCATTTAAGATTTTTCTAGTAGCCACACTTAAAGAGGTAAAAAGAAATGAAATTAATTTTAACTATATATTTTTAACCCAGTATATCTAAAATATTATTTCAATATATAATCAGTATTTAAAAAAAAATCAGTGAGTTATTTTACGTTTTTTTTCCATACCAAGTCTTCAAAATCCAGTGTGTATGTTCCCCTTACAGTACATCTCAAGTCACACCAGCCACATTGCAAGGGCTCAATGACCACGTGTGGCTAGTGGCTGCCTTACAGGACTGCACAGCTTTGGCATCTCTTGGCTGGAGAGGTGTGTCTTGGCCGACTGCCCAGGGTAGCAAGGGGTCACTGTTCTAAATTAATCATTTCAAACGCCACAGGATGAATCAGTCCTGGGCCATCTGCAAGAGTGTCACCTGAGGAACATCGTCTAGAGCCCCAGGTGATTCTCTGTAGCCTGGTTGGAAACACTGTTCTAAAACCATTCAGTGGGCAGTTCACCAGCGTTCTGTGCCTTGGCCTCACCCCCTTTCAGGGACACTTGCATTCCAAGCACGTTCCTTTTGGGGGGTGGTGATGGTAGTGGTGTGAGGGAAAGGTCGGGGAAGGCATGCCCTGAGGGCCTTTTCCCTCCCCTGCTAAACAGAACTTCAGTTGCAGTGGAAAAACAAGATCTTGCTTATTTATCTGGATGTGATCATGCATAAGGGGTGGCACCTTCTCTTTTGGTGGCTGAGAGCAGGATCCTGTGTTCTCAGGAAAGGTGAGATGAAAGAACCAAAATATTTAGGGCAGAATGGGAGACTGTGTACTTAAGCTGTGTTCTTTTCCAGTGGTTTGTTTTTAAAATTTATTTGCTCACTTAGAGTAAAAAATTTGGTCCTAAAGAGTTACAGTCCAGGGTCCAAACCTCAAATGCCTCAGGCCGAGCAGGTAACATGCAGTGAAGGGTAGGGGATTTCAAATCGAAACTCACAGGAATGTTTTTGACTTTCACAAAAATGTGGCCGTCTCCCTTTTTTCTGGAAATACAAGACACTCTTGGTCTTTCATTTCCTGCTCTTGGTAGAGCA
Source organism: Mesoplodon mirus (assembly GCF_964341445.2). Lineage (NCBI taxonomy): Eukaryota > Metazoa > Chordata > Mammalia > Artiodactyla > Ziphiidae > Mesoplodon > Mesoplodon mirus. The sequence goes on along the minus strand of NC_138977.1, from coordinate 198,155,133 downwards.
ATATTTCTGAGAGAAAAAGCACTGCAGGCACCATGATAAATAGCAAATGACGCTTGGCCTTGGTGTTTCGGGAGAGGAATCTGAGAGCCATGCCCATGTAAGGGGGAACAGTTACTGCCCAGCCCCATCCAACTGTTGGCCTGGAGGCCCAATGTCACCAGATCTTGCTATTATTAAGGAGAAGCCACAAATCAGAGTATTTAAAAGGTAAAATCTTTGGGGTTTTAAAAGAAGTTTTAACCTTAGAAATACAGACTCCTAGGAATTTGCCCCACCACCAAAAGATACAGGGTCCTGTGTGTCCTTCCCTCAGCCTCCCCCAGTAGTGGCATCTTTTACATAACTAGTACAGCATCCACCCAGGAAATGGGCACTGTTGCAATCTACAGTCCTTATGCAGATTTCACCAGTTTATATATGTACTCACTTATGCGTGCATGTGAGGTACTTCAAGTTAGTGTACCTTTTCTGAGTATCACCTATGTGTCAGGTTCCGGGCCAACAGGGATGAGTTAGATTGGACCCCAGTGATGAAGGAACAGTCAGTTGGCGGGAACCAGGCAGAAGAAAGGACTTCAGAATATATCATGATTGTGGGATAGAGGGGAAGGGCACTGGGCCTAACCACGGGGGCCTTGAGGGACAAGAGTGGGAGCTAGCAGGTACCGAAGCAGCAGAGGGAGTGGCCTGAGCAAAGGCTTTGACTTTAGGCCTGGTGGGGCCACACAGCTGAGCTGGGAGCTGATTGGTGGTGATGGAGGCTGCAGTGGGAAGCTGGGGTATTGGAGATGAGTTGGAAGAGTAGCCCCTGTAGGTGGCTCCGAGGCTCCTCCCCTGAGAGTCTCTGCATTTGCTCCTCTCTCTACCTGCAGAGCTCTTTCCCTGTCTCTTGCCATGGCTGAGGTATTCTCACCAGTGACAGCTCAGATCCAGTAGCATTTCTTAACTGAGGCCGGCCCTGACTACCTAACTGTAGTCCCACCAGCAAAAACTACTTTCAATCTGTAATTATCATATTTATTCCATCCAGGGGACAGGAATATTGCCTGACTTGTTTATCGTCAAGATTTTCTCATGCTTGCTTCAGCACGAGAAAATTGGAATGAGACAGAGAAGATGAGCATGGCCCCTGCACAAGGATGACACAAATTCGTGAAGTGTCCCATGTTTCTGGGAGGAATAAATTAGGAGTTTAGGATTAACATATATACACTAGTATATATAAAATAGATAACCAACAAGGACCTACTATATAGCACAGGGAACTATACTCAATACTTTGTAATAACCTATAAAGGGAAAAGAATCTAAAAAAGAATATATGTATAGCTGAATCATTGCTGTACACCTGAAACTAACACAAAATGTTGTGTTAGTAAATCAACTGTACTTCAGTTTAAAAAAAAAAAACTCGGGGGCCCCCAAATCAGAACAGGTATCCTGTGGAGGTATCTTGTTTTAGGACTGGATGGGGAGAAAGGAGGGTATGACCACCTTTGGGAGGAAGAAAAGCATATTCCAATGGAAGAAAGTATGAAGTCACTGTGAATCATTTAAAGTAGGTGTGCTTTTTTTTTTTAAAGGAGATAAAAATCATTTTGCTATTTTTCAACTAATTTTATTCTACTTTAAGAGCTTTGTGTCATTTAGAGAACTTGGAAACTTCATTCTGCCTCCTACTGAATTTGTGGAGTAGGTGGGAGAACTATAAAAAGATCCCAAAGATCCACTTTCTTCTGCCAATGGGTGGGAAAGGGGGACAGCCGGGCAGTGGGACTAGAGGTGAGTGGTGTTTGGACACAGGAGCCACCTGGGCATTGAGCATCTTGGGAGCTTCAGTAGTGTTCAGGTCCTGAGGATATGGCACTGGGTCTGGCCCTGGCCCCAGTGGGATTTGCTGTGAGAAATAGGGAAGTGCTTTCCAAGGTCAAAACATGAGTGAAGGGCTTCCCTGGTGGCGAAGTGGTTGAGAGTCCGCCTGCCGATGCAGGGGACACAGGTTCATGCCCCGGTCTGGGAAGATCCCACATGCCATGGGGCGGCTAGGCCCATGAGCCATGGCCGCTGAGCCAGAGCACCCGGAGCCTGTGCTCCGCAACGGGAGAGCCCACAACAGTGAGAGGCCCGTGTACCGCAAAAAAAAAAAAAAAAAAAAAAAAGAGTGAAGTCATGTTAAAGCGTTAAGGGCAGTGTGATTTTAAAAACTGCACAAAAAGGAAAGATAATTATTAAAATTGGTCAGCCCCAAGGCCAGTTGGGGATTGATTTTTCTCCCCTGGACTGTCTGGGTTTGTTGATGGAGGAGTTGGAATTTGTGAGGGAGGGGAGTCTCCCATGAGCTTGGGAAGAAAGTTGGGCCTTGGACTCAGAACAAGGAGAGAGGGGCCAAGTCTGAGAGGCAGGAGAGCAGGTAGGTAAGGTCGAGTTACCTTCAGCAGACATTCCTATGTGCCAGGCTTTGGGGGGCGGGGGGCTGTGCGGAGGGGGCAGAGGCAGGAGCCAGGCGAGTGCCATGGGCAGGACTCATCACGGTCGCGTAGTTAGGTGGAGTTCGGGCACACACAAAGTAGCAGGGGTTGGGTCAGGGAATGAAACCAGAATTCCAGGGAATGGTCAGGGACCCAGAAGTTTCTAGGAGCTGAAGAGTAATAGGAAACAGCTCTGGTATCAAGCAGTCCCAGAAATTTGAAGCTATGTCATGTCGTGCCTCATAAGTAGAATTATCAGATTCCCGGTGAGATAGAAACCAGGCAGAGTACAGGTGCTTTGAACATCAGGTTGAGCGTTAGTGTCAGACCCTGGTTAGGGTCCACTAGGAACCTCAGATTACACATTCTTGACTCTCTTCTTCTCTCCTCATCACCTGGTAGACTTTTCCATGCTGACTTTGGCCTTTGCAGGTGAACTTGACCTTGGGAGTCCAACTGGATTAGTGTTTTACCAGTACTAGACTAGCCTTCTGAGCAGGGTCCTTCCTAGTCCACTAAATTAGTGGACCAATTAGTGGATGCTTAGATTCCAGAGACCAGTGGCAAGACTGAGTAGTTAGGGAATGGGTTGACTTGGTCATCTTTTAGCTGGAAGGTATGAAATTTGGGGTATATTTTGAAGGAACCTAGAGGGTTTGAAGTCACTATTGGGATACAGTGATCCTAAGTCAAGCAAACAAAAGAGGTTAAACAACAACAAAAAGACAAAACAAATGTTGACATGATCCTTGTCCCTACATATAGGTTAGTGGGAAAACAATGTAAAAATAAGTGATTTGTGCTCTGAAGGAGAGATACATGGTAGTTAGGAGAACATGTATCCAGAGAGGCTGCCATTGGAGCCAGAGCTGGTTGGATTGTTGGATTGATGTTGAGTAGGAATGAAGGTGGCTAAGGTGACTTTCACAACATCCAGGGTTGTTCTGTGTTCTTGGGATAGGCTAGAGATTGGGATGTAGATGAGGAAGGTGATGGTTCAGGGTGTTTGGCAGGGCCTTGAACAACTCTTGTGACATCTTTTGGAGGCTTGGGTCAGAGAATGGTCTTGTTTTAGGCCAGGATATAATGGTACTGCAAGAAATATTGGATTGCTTTTCTCCGTAGAAGGGATAAGTTAGTATCTTGTGCTTTTCCTAGACTTCCTGCCTCACCTGTGCTCTTCCAAATTTGCATTATGGCTGAAGTAGAAGGGCCCTTAGGTTGAACGGGAGGTTTGAGTGTCTCCTTGTTCTCGTGAAGGATACTATGGATTGCTGCTGGGCCTTGCGGTCAGGAAGGCTGACCTTGGTCAGCCATGGGTTTCTCTGGTGCTGGCCTGTCTGAAGGTCACCTAGTAGCATCTGGTGATGTCGGGGAAGAGATCTCTGGAGGCTGGCCCATTCAGGGAACTGGCTTACTCCGATCTGTCATCCTTGTGGCACACAGAATTTACTTTGCCATTCTTTGCTTGAGATTGCTCAGGTCGTTTCTTGACCACAAGTGGAAATCTGGGAATAGAAGTGCTCGGCCGGCTTGGCAGGTTTCCAGGCATTGCATTGATCTGCAGTGTCCTGCTCTTTGGTGGCCTGCTCTTTGGTGGGCAGTAAGGATCTGGTCAGAGTGCTGTGTGCCTTGGAGCTGTTCCTTAAAGGCCACCTTGGTGACCAGATGCTCCCCGACCCTTTGCTCTGCCAGGGTGAGCCTACACAGGTGTACAAGGGCTCAGATCTGCTGAGACTGGACAACTCTAGTAGATCATCTGGAGGCCCCGGCGTTGGGTCATGATATATAGCAACAAGGGCAGAGAGGGAGGCTGGCTTCACTTACCCAGTTGCCATCCTGGCTGCTGGCCTTCTTTTTTTTTTTTTTTTTTTTTTTTTTTGCGGTACGCGGGCCCCTCACTGTTGTGGCCTTTCTCATTGCGGAGCACAGGCTCTGGATGCGCAGGCCCAGCGGCCATGGCTCACGGGCCCAGCCGCTCCGCGGCATGTGGGATCTTCCCGGACCAGGGCACGAACCCGTGTCCCCTGCATCAGCAGGCGGACTCTCAACCACTGCACCACCAGGGAAGCCCCTGGCCTTCTATTTTTATTTAAAATAAAAAGGAGTAAAGTGATGGTTGTGACGGTGTGATTTAGGGAGTGGGTAAACATACTAAGGATGTGCAACTCCCCCAAAGCCTGGATCCTTGAATCCTGCTGGAAAGATGCTGAACTAATAACGTTGAGATTGTTCTGGAGGGTGAAAGAGTGTTCTGGAAAAAGGTGAAAGATACCCTTTTCCAAATGAGTATCAGAGTCTAGGCATCACAATCACCTGAATAGTTCCTGTGCCTCCAAACCAGAATTTCAGATTTAATGGGTCTGAGGCCCAAGAAACTGTTCTAGTTTTCCAGGTGATTCTAATTTTCAGCCAGATTTGGGAACCTGCCCACCAGTTAAGATCCAGGGATGCTTCCTTATTTTCTGGAACGGACCTTGACCCTGAACCCTAACCTTGGCCACATATTTGGTCTTCACTCCTCTTTCTGCCCCTTTCCTAATGCTTGTCTTTCAGAGATGCTGCCCCTTGGCTTTGCCTCAAGCCTAGATCAGGGCTGGCAGCTCCTCCCTTTTTTGTCCATGAAGAGAAGGGGAGCTCCACCTGGGCGTTTTGGTGGGCAGATATTCTGGAACACTTTCTCACAAAACTTGCTGCTTGAGGCTCGACCACATAGTAGATTCTGTCTGTAGAAATCCAGATCCTGAGATGGAGGCAGGACCGTCCTGTGATGGCACAGGAAAAAAAAAAGTCTGTTTACTGTCTTCTTACACATCATGGAAGTTCTGGAAATACTGGAAGGCTCAGTGTTTCTACCCCCATGTTTCTTGGGTCCTGCGGACTCTGGCACGGTATTTGTTGCCCTGAGGATGTGAAAGGTGGGCATTGCCAGGCAGCAGGGATGAATTGGTGGCTTTTTTTTTTTTTTTTAACAGTTCAGGTCTTTTATTTTCTTTACACCTATCATGCCATGAATTTATAGGGAATAGGTTCCAACAATTCAGGTTCCTTTTCATTGGTTCTCACGAAGTGTGCTTCTCTGGGTGGAGCAGGCTGGCGCTTCGGCTGAACCCAAGTCCCTTTCTCTTTGGCTTCCTTCTTTTTCTGATCACTTTCCTTCACCCGTTTCAGGAAGCTATGTCGGCTCTTAGGGTGCTTAATATGCTCGATACGCACATTAATTCTCTTGGCAAGAATCTTGCCCTTGTTTGTTTACAACAGTGCCAACAGCATGCTGGGTAACATTGTAGACTCTTCCAGTTTTGCCGTGGGGACACTTGTGGGGCATTTCTTTTTGAACAGTGCCCATTCCCTTGATAACTACAATATCACCTTTCTTGTAGATTCACATGTATGAGGCCAAAGGAACAACTCCATGTTTTCTAAAAGGCCTAGAGAACATGTAGCAGGTGCCCCTCCTCTTTCCCTTTGTGTTGGTCATTTTGGCGAATTACTGGAAGATGGCGGTTCCGACACAAAGGCTTGGTGGCATTGTTGATATGGGCACTTGGCAAGATCAGCTTGCACGGGTGCACGTGTGGGGCTTGTGCATCAAGTCTCGGCAGATGTTGGGTCAGGTGGCATAAGGTGGGGGGTTTTAAGACCCATAAGGTGATACAAAATCTGGACAAGACTCCATCGGAGGGAGGGGCTGTTCATATTTTTCGCTTTTACCCACACTGTCCCTGTCATTCCCTCCTTCCCTCGGTTCGCCCCCCGACTGCTCCACTCCCACCCGTGCTTTAGGCTTTCCTCAGGCCTCTGTCTGTGCTGGGAAGCATCTCTTCACCTCAGCTGCACTAGGAGCCCCTGCTCAGGGCTCCCACAGCACCTGTGCCTACCCAGATCTTTATGTTTACCCGTCGTTTTAGAAGTCTTTGAGTGTCCGGATCTTTTACCCAGGCAGAGCCACTTAGGGGCAAGGACCGGGTCTGTTCATCTTTGTGTATCCATCACCTCGTGCACTGCCTGGCATGTAATAGGGTTCAGTAAATATCTGCTGAGTGAATGAATCAATACATGCTTTGAGGGGATGATATAAAGAACTTCCTCCACGACCTTATAGTTGAACATTGTTCATTTATTACCGTGTTGATATCTATACATAAGCTTATTGATAGCCTTGTATTCAAGATGCATATTAAAGGACATTTTTCTAGCATAAGGAGTGTTTCAGGCAGTTTGGAACGTTAACTGAGCACTTTTGAAGTAGCGGATTTATGGTATTTGTGAGAACTACTTCTGTGCTTAAAGCAGTAACGTTTTATTGAAAATGTCACATTAGGAAACAAGCCCTTAGGGAACCTGATATAACTTATATTCTTTGGCAAATGAAGGTATGGCAAGCATTTTAGTACAGAGTAGGTTAGATACTTCAACTGTAGTTCCTTGAATTGAGTATCTAGCTTCGAGGGAAACACACACATACGTGTGTGTGTGTGTGTGTGTGTATACACATAAAATTTGCTTTTTGCTTTGTAATATAAGATTACTGTGCAATGGGGCATAGCAAAAGAGTCCTGGATTGGACCTAGGGTCTAAAGGCAGAGCAAATTCTAACATGGGAGTGGGTAAGTTGGTTTTCTGCTTACAGTTGTATGAAATGGGAGTGTTGTTCTTGTTCAGGGTTTGCAGATGTCTACAGGAGTGAGGCTGCTAACTTAAGTTGCTATATGTTCTATACCATTTTTTTTTCCTCTTAGACCTCAGCCCCTTTTTTGTGTTCCTACTTTTGTTAGAATCAGAGGTAGAAGGAAATATTTCTGTACCCCAAACAAAAAAACGCAAGGACAATGATCACCACAGCTTTTCTCTGTGACAATAGGGAGTGGTAGGGACTGTGGCGTATTGGAATAGCCAAGGCTGCCTGTGAAGGGCAGCTGCTACTTAGCACCAGCTGATCATTTCCAGACATGAACATGGGCCATTTTGACAGATCCTCTTCTTTTTTTTTTTTTTTTTTAAAAGAGAAGCCCAAAGTCTGGGTTTTTACATGACATCTCTGATTTTTAGGTTTTGGCTCAAATTTCTAGGCATATCCTTCAGATTAATATAATATCTCTGTAGGCTAGATGTGACCCACTCGACATCTGTTATAAATGATCTCTAGAGCTTCTTTCTGTCCAAGATCCATTGATTCTAATGGGGACCATTTCAACCAGTGAACTGAAGATTCTGCTTCTACTAGGTGAGGTCAGGGTAAGAAGGAAGTGGGGCTGGAAGATGAGGAGGGAGGCTTTGAATCTAAACAGGGTGCCTGGCAATTGGTATTTGGATGGCCTCCTTGGAGAGAGTCCACAGGATGCCCGATTCACAGCAGATGCCTTGTATGTTTGTCATTGCAGGAGTGGCATTTATTGGAAGAGTTTGTGAGACCTTCTCTCTGCCCGCAGCTCCAGGACCAATGCGTCTTTCCAGCACCTTAAACCACTGGTGAGTATGTATGTGTGTGTGTGTTTTTTTTCCTGCTGCTGCGGTGAAGGGACATGTTTTCAGTGAACTGTAGAATGTGATTTTCAGAGAACCACACTGTCCTTTCTATTAGAGAGGGAAGGACACTGGGATGGGCCTAGGAATATCTGGGTTCTGGTACCTACCTCATTCTGCTTATTGTGGGATCTTAGGTGTATTGTTTGGCATCGCTAGGCCCCCAGACAGATAAATGAATCCTGCCCTGCTGAAAGATTATATGAGAATGCTTCCAAGGGAATAAAATGCTGAGCAAATACAGAGTAATCCTATTTGGCTCTGAGATGTAGAGCTGGGCAATTCTGTGCTAACAAATTGAGATGTGAATACATAGGTTGGAAACATGGATTTTAAATACCGATTTTGAGTCCTCCAGAGTGGTTCTTCAAGAGATTTATATGCTCCTTTTTTTCCTTCCTACCATTCCAGCTACCATTTTTTAGAAAGATAAATTAACTATGTTTCACAATTGCCTTCATTTTTATTTGCGATCAGATAATTTCACAGTTAACAAATGTTCTTCCTTTATTCCCCCCCAAAAGAAAATTACTCATCATAGCAGGTAAATGTCTTGCATCTGTGGCAGTTAAGAGGCAAAAATATGTCCTTAACACTAGTGTGTTCCAGTGCTGACAGCACTTTGAGGCGTGCTAGCTAGTTGATGGTGAAGGTCTCACGTGAGTACTGAGGGCAGGACACTGAGCCAGGGAGGCAGTATGACCCGTGCGTCTCGAGTCCAGCCGCCCTTTGTTGAGAGAAGCTGGCTTGCTTGCTGCTGACTGCCTGGTCCGCTCTCACCACGTGGACCAGGTGTTGTTACCATCCAGTGCGATGCGTACCCGTGGCATGGCCACCTGGGGAGCTTGCAGGGTGCCTTGGTGGGGCAGAAAGGAAGGGCAGTTAGTCAGGCCCATGGTTAGGGACCCAACTCAGGTATGGGAGGCTGACTGTCCCCACTGCTGTGCCTAAAGGGACACAGCGGACATTCTGGGTCCCTCAGTCAGAGACCCATCTGTTAGAAAGAACTCTGTGGCGGGAGGCCTCAGGGAAGCAGATGGTCTCGGGTGGATGGGATGCTTCAGCCATTTGGTAAATATGTATGAATGCCTACTCTGTGCCAAGGCACTGCTCTGGGCACTGGGGACCCGGTGGTCACAGACAGACTGGAGCTTAGATTCGAGTGGGGTGACAAGCAAGAATGTGACCTCCATGAGGGCAGGGATCTTTGCTTATTCACTGCTGTCTTCTCAGCTCCTAGAAGAGCACCTTGAACATAAGCATGGTGAGTGCTCACTAAATATTGTTTTGTGAATGAAGGAAATAACTAAGCAGATAATATAATTTCAGGTGATAATAAGTGCTATAAAAAGAGTGAGGGGTTCTTTTTTTTTTTTTTTTTTTTGCGGTACACGGGCCTCTCACTGTTGTGGTCTCTCCTGTTGCGGAGCACAGGCTCCGGACGCGCAGGCTCAGCGGCCATGGCTCACGGGCCCAGCCGCTCCGCGGCATGCGGGATCTTCCCGGACCGGGGCACGAACCCGTGTCCCCTGCATCGGCAGGCGGACTCTCAACCACTGTGCCACCAGGGAAGCCCTGAGGGGTTCTTTTTGAAAGAGGTCTGAGAAGGTCTGTGTGTGAGGGCGGGGTGGGTAGAAATTTTGTGCAGAGATCTGGATGGAATGCAGGAATCTGGGGGGAAGTGGTTAGCAGAGGGAACAGCAAGCAAAAAGAAAGGCCTTGGTGTAGGCTGAGCTTGGCGTGATAGAGGGACAGGAAGGCAGCCAGTTTGGCTGGCCTTGAATGGGGGGTTGTTATGGGGAGAGTGATATGAAATGAGGTCAGTGGTAGGTGGGAGCCAGATCTTGTAGATAAGGAGTTTAGATTTACTCCAAAACCCAGAGTGTGATTGGATACCTTTTGAGAAGTTTGAGTAGAATAGTGATATGATCTTCTTTGAGCTTTAAAATTATTTCTCTGGGTCCTGAATGGAGAATAGACTTTGGGGGCAAGAATAGAATCAGTGTGACCTGTAGGAGGCCCTTCCGGCCTAGGCAAGAGATAAGGGCGTAGCTTGGATTAGCGTGGTGGTTATAAAATGATGTGAACTGGTCAAGCTCGGGGTATATTTTGAAGGCAGAGCCTACTGAGTTGGGTGTGTGGTTTGAGCAAAAATAAAAGCTAAGAATAAGCCCAGTGTTTTTGACTGGGTGAATATAATGATGCTATTTACTGAGATGGGGACCAAAGAGGGAGGTTTGGGGAGGATCCTGAGAGTTCCGTTTGGGCACATGAAGTTTGAGATGCCCATTCGATTTCCTTAGAGAGATTTAGAGTTGGCTGGAGCTGGAAATGGTACCTTTGAGCGTCATCAGCATGTAGATGGTATTTGAAGCTATGAGACTGGATGCGATCACTCAGGGAGATAAGGGAGGAATAGGTAGGATTTGGACATAGAAAAGAAAGGCAAAGAGTGAATTTTCCATATAAAATCCCTACTAAGAAGTAAATGAAGACACATGCTAATGAATAAGGGATAATTTCATGTAATGTAAATATAAATTATTCAAGTGAGATGATATGACAGTAAAAATAAAGCCTCACCTTACGGTAAAAAAAAAAAAAAGGAAATACTGTGACTCCCCCAAATCAAGATAATTAGTTTTAGAATTGCATGATTTAAAATCTGGCCAGCTGAGTGAATTATAAACTGCATTTATGCATTTGGCACATGGCTGTCTTTGGCTGGCAAGCAGAAGGATCCACCATCCTTTGCCAAAAATAGCCTGTAAGCTACTCTGTTCTTTATATGCACTAGAACTTCTACAAGCCATTTTGATGAAGTTCAATTCACTGTTAATACATTTCAGATTTTTTTCATTCTATGATCATATTCAACAGTTCATTAAATGAAGGTTCACTGAGTGGAAAGCGATGCCCGAAAATCAGTAATTTTGTGATGTAATTTTATGAAAAGGCCAAACAGTCACCGTGATTTGCAGGACCACAATTTAGGAAACATTTTGGATATCTTTGAAGTACCAAAGATAAATGTTACAAGATAATAAAGCTGCAAAAATAGACCTGATGATGGTTGAAGTGATGGTTGTAGTAGACGTATGTGTTTCAGGACCACCCATACCCCTTAACCACCATCCACTGATATGAGAAAATCATATTTTGAACATACACATTTTCATCTATTTGTGGGCTTCTGGCACAAAATACAGCTCTCCTGTATTGGTTTTGTCCAATTCCCAGAGAAATTGCCCCACTGAGCTTCCAGCATATTCTCGCTGGGCTCCTTGATTTTTCCGTTTTCAGGTTATCTGGGAAGTCTCCTTAGTCTGGGTATCTCCAGCCCCCATAGACACTTTTGTCCCCTTCCCACAGTTACCAACTCAATGCCTGCCGGCCTCCTCCCTCTTGCTGGGCTTCGGGGCCCACTGTCTCTGACTGCCCTGTGAGCCTCAGGTTAGCCTCCCCAAAGGCTTTTGAATATCCTCAAGATTCTTTTCTTTGTAAACATTTCCACTTTTTCTCCAGGCTTGTGTTTTTTGTTTTGTTTTGTTTTGTTTTTTTCTTCAGGCCTTTTGTGGAAATGACAAGAGAACGGGAAACCAGTGCAGCTGTTGAGGGCAGTGGGACAAGCACCATTCTAAAATGTGCTGTTTCAAGTTGCCTGGGCCACGGGCAGCCCCAGCTTGCTTTTCCATGTATCTCAAGACCCTTGTGTTTCGGTGAAAATATTCTCTGTGCGACTTCTGGAGCATCTAATCTCTGGAAAGTGAGCACCGATTGTGTAGCATTCTATGTCTGAAACCATTCATTTATGGCAAAGTGAAGGTTTCAGTGGAATGTTCATGACGATTGACACCAGCCCTAGTTTCCTTTGTCATCTTTTCTCAGAGTGGAACCTAAATAAGATTAAAAAGAATGAAACTGACTGGCAGTCATAGTAGGGAGGATTTCTCCTGTTTCCTTTTTAGTAAGTGATTTCAGGAATGAGAAAAAAAAAAAATTGGTACCTTCCTATGGCTCTGGAGACTTAAGGGTGGTGGAGCTTTTTTAAAAAAAAATTTTGAATTTTATTTTATTTTTTTATACAGCAGGTTCTTATTAGTTATCCATTTTATACATATTAGTGTATATATGTCAATCCCAATCTCCCAATTCATTACAAGGGGTGGTGGGACTTTTTAAAAAATGGTAGAATCTGCCTTAAGTTTAAAAAAAAAAAATAGGCCAGGTATGCAGAATAGTGCTTCATTGCTCCTGTGCATGTGGACCATCTCAGGAGGATCTGCTGGAGATAAGTAACGTTGTGGGGGGCGGGAGGGAGTGGTATAGGAAGAAAACTTACTTTTCACTCTATACCATTTTGTCCTAAATTTTTTTGTATCATGTTTAGGTACTACCTTTAAAAAGGATAATAGTGCCCCTTCTAGGTGTAATAAACGATCTAGAAAAATTTAAATTTCCTTCACTACTTGGTTTTATCGTTACTCTTGCTCGTCGTGTATGTCAACCAAGGTCATTGCCTGTTCAGTCTCCATTGCCTTTATTCTGAGGCTTCATTTCATGTACATCAGCAACTTGGGACTAGGCTTTGGTAAGAAAATTTCCTTTACTTTTCTAGGTTCTTCTGGCTGGTCTAAGAATTAAATTGACCTGAGACAGATTAACAGGAGAAAACCAAACAAAAGTGTAACAACATGTATACATGGTAGAGAGCCAGGAAAACTGAATAACTCCCCCAAGTGACCAACTTCCTTGCTTTCAATACCATCCTCAGCTAAAGATAAAAGAGGATGAGCGTCAGTTATGGGAGGTGACCAGGAAAAGCACTGTAAGCCAGGGTAAGGTTGTTATGTAGATTAGTCATCTCCTCCGCTGATAAGGGTTTCTAGAGATCAGATCATCCTCCTCTTCCTGGTATAGCCATGGAGACACCCTTACAAATGAAGATTTCCCTGATAAATGTTTCTTCCAAAAGGGTAACTATTATTTGGTTTTCAGAATTTTTCCCATGTCTGCTATTTCTTTTTAAATTTATTTATTTATTTATGGCTGTGTTGGGTCCTCGTTTCTGTGCGAGGGCTTTCTCTAGTTGTGGCAAGCGGGGGCCAGTCTTCATCGCGGTGTGCGGGCCTCTCACTATCGCGGCCTCTCTTGTTGCGGAGCACAGGCTCCAGACGCGTAGGCTCAGTGGTTGTGGCACACGGGCCTAGTTGCTCCGCGGCATGTGGGATCTTCCCAGACCAGGGCTCGAACCCGTGTCCCCTGCATTGGCAGGCAGATTCTCAACCACTGCGCCACCAGGGAAGCCCCCATGTCTGCTATTTCTTAGAAAGTGTAACCAGTTTAAAATAATATGTCAAAGAGACATGTTTTGGGTGGCAAATTCTGTTCTCCTACAGCTTCTTTAACTTGAGTTTCTCATTTTTGCGTGTTACGGAAATGTCAGTCAGGCCAATTTCATTCCCCCTTCCCTTCTTTCAAAAAGGATTTAAGGCTGTTTCTGGCCAATATTTTATTCAGCTACTTTAGACAAATGTGGATTCAAATGAGGTGTAGTTGGCACGAGCTGAGCCACAGATTATGTCTGTTTCAACTGGCCATCTCCCTGCTGCCCTTTAGCTCAGTCTTGTTGCACTGTGGAGCAGGCCATGGGATTTGGAATCCGTTGTGGTTGATAGTTCCTACCCCCAGAGTTCAGTCAAATTAAAATGATCATCCCAAATTCATTTTCCTTATCTTAAGAATCTCAGCTACTGTCAGAAAATGTTCAAAATGGAATTTGCATAAAGTGAAGGCTAGAATTCAATGTCTAGAACCAATGTGCTGGTCACCACACCACATTGTTTGGAGTGTGTGCTGTTTGGGCGTCAGTTTCTACAGGGCTTATTGTCTGAAAGTATCTCCCTGGGCTGCCATATTGGTTTGTGTTACCAGAGGTTCTATAATGTTTCTTTCTGGCCAACATTTTTGTGTCCTACAAAGACATGACATCCGTTCCATGCAGCACCGACATTTCTTATTATTTGATGTTTCTCCAAGAGATTTACACATTTGATTTTATACTTTTAAAGCAAACAGGAAGCTGTATCACATTTGCCAGCCAACCATGTGTAAAAACAAGATACTTTCTCCTTTTCTATCTAGTCACTACAAATAGTGAGATACATTTTTTGTCCCCCTGCCCCCCAGTTTGGGGAAGTAAATGTTAGACTGTGCTTGGGGATGCCACTAAAACAAGGCGATCAGCAATCGTTCTTTTTTTTTTTTTTTTTTTTAGTTTCTGCTTTATAACAAAGTGAATCAGTCATACATATACATCTGTTCCCACATCGCTTCCCTCATGCATCTCATTCTGATTGCTCCACTGACTAATTTAGACTAGGCACAGCCTGATGCGTACTTCACAGCAGTGCCCCTCGTCCTGCAGTCTCCTTATCAACACAGAGGTGACTCACTTTGTTTTCCTCACTCAAAGAGGTTTTCTCTGGTCTGCTGATTAAGGCAGTGATTAAATTAAAAATGGTTCCTGCAGAGGTATGCTTGAAAAAAACGACTGCATTATTTATGCTTGAACTTGCACAATTGAACTTTCACTATTATAATCAGGTGTTGGTTCTTAGACTTTTTGTGGGGGGGGGAGGGTCAAGAAACCCATTAAGGTGTATATGCACCTACATAATTTGCATAGATAATACTTTTACATTTTCAGGAGGTGACATTCCCCTACCCGGTTATCATGCCTTCTAACTTAGTCACACAAACCATTAGCATACCATTATAAAAGCAGCTGCTTCTGGATAGCTCTGGGTGGCATTTCTGATTAGACAAAATGTTTAGGGAAAATTGCTATGCCTAGGGCAGCCTAACTTCAATGAAATTTGCAGCTTCTGGAATTGTCCCAACATAGACTCAAAAGCTGTACATACTCTTATATGAATTGCTATTGTTTTAATAAAAAAGGAAGTAGAGGTACCTTTACCCTTCTTGCTTTCTAACAGCTAATTTCAATTTTTTTCTCAAATTTATGTATTCCCCCATCCTCCTTCCTCTTGGGCAAGAGAAAAGTTATTATAGGGGAATATAGGTTTAAAAAAGAGTATATAGAGATCAACCTTTATTTTCCAATAAATTAGTGTTTCTAGATGAATTTGCTCCCTGAATTAATCATGTTTATAGCATTTTGTCCTTCAAACTAGCTGCCCATAAAACACCAGTGTTTTAAAAGTTTTTGAAGTAAGTGGCCAGAATTTTCAAAGTTGGGAAGTTTCACATGATTTGATTTCTAGCTGCTCTTGAGAATTAGAATATCTAGCAGCGTTGGGTCATATTCTTGCATGGAATAGTGTGGCCTGGAGTGGAACAGCCTTGAATCCCTTCGTGTGGGAGTATATGAGTACCAGTTTGCTGCAGTTCCACACCATCATTTGTTACCTGGTTGGCCCTCTCGGCCTATTGGTTTTGTAACCCCTGGCTTTCAGTATCAGTTTAAAATCTTATCTTGACAAATCAAGGGATCTTGAGGTTCAGCAAAACATCATTTTGGTATCCCCCCCTTTTCTTAAATAAATTCATTTATTTATTTTTGGCTGCGTTCAGTCTTCGTTGCTGCACACGGGCTTTCTCTAGCTGTGGCAAGCTGTGGCTACTCTTTGTTGCGGTGTGCGGGCTTCTCATTGCAGTGGCTTCTTGTTGTGGAGCACGGGCTCTAGGCGCACGGGCTTAGTTGCTCCATGGCATGTGGGATCTTCCCAGACCAGGGCTCATAACCGTGCCCCCTGCATTGGCAGGCAGATTCTTAACCACTGTGCCACCAGGGAAGCCCATTGGTATCCCCCTTTTAAAATAATGGAAACTACATTTAAAATGATAGAAAAACAGTTGGCTGTGGAGTGAAACAATTTTTTTTTCCTTAAAGAGATTTGTGCATTTTTAAACAAGAGGGGAAGGAAAGAAAGCAATAATGTAATTTGTTTAGTATTCTTTACAGTTATCATATCATTATATTAGTTTTGAAACATACCGTGTACTCTGTATAATGTGGTTTGCTCATAAAATTACCATGTTGGAAACATTTATACAAATCTACTAATCACGTTTGCTCTTAAATTGTTCCAGTTTTTTTTCTTTTTCTTCTTCTTTCAAACAAAACTGAACTACTGAACTTGAAGGAGCTTGAACATTTCTTAATCTCCCTTTGTACAATAAGTAGACTAAAATATAAAACTGGATGACAGAAGCCACTGATGTTTTAGTGAAGCAGAATTATTAGTTTTTTTGGGTCCTGGTACCTTCCAGAGTATTCAGTAGATTATAGGCAAGGAGCTTCATACAAACAAAAGCCAACAAACCATCCTAAAACTTTAATAACCGTGTGAATTTAATCTAAATCATTCCCCTTTTACGAGCTATTGTGATCAGTTTGATTCTAATAACACCCTTTTCCTCCTAAAATCATTCTTGTAAACTTCCGAAAACTAAATGCTAGCCAGAATGGGGACAGCCTCTTGATCCTTTTTCATTTTTAGCTGCTTGGCTTTAGGGTAAAAGATCATCGCAGACTCTTGGTTTGCTGGACTGACTAAAGAGGAGACGGGAGCTCTCACTCTGGCCACCTGCTGGGCCCTGACTTGCCACCTACCCTAGGACAACCCGCCCCCCCTGGGCTTCCTTTGTTTCTTATATAGAATGAGATCATGTTTGGGTTTCACTCAAACTCTAACAGTCAAGAATTCTGTTCTGTCACATGCTCCGCCCACTCAGAGCTGTGCATGAGTTCCGGGAAACTTTGGGGGTACTGACTACGTAACCAGTTCTGTGGGGCTGGAAGAGCAGCATCTCAATGGGAAACTGCTAGGTGGCATTTCGGGGGGCTCCGATTCTTTATGACTCAAAGCAGAAAGAATTCAGCCAGAGGCAAAGTGGTAGATAAGAAGTGATTTATTAGAATAGGATGCTTGTGAGGTTTACAGGCTGGTGGACAAGAGGGTGACATGCCTCAAGAACTTAGTGGGCTACAGTTTTATAATCAAAGGAAAAGTGGGGAGGGGGAAAAGACCACCTTCTTCCTCATTCTTCAGTAGACGTCACGCTTCCATCATCAGCTCCTCCTCCAGGTTGGGCAGGGGAGTTTTCTTGTCCCTACATGGTCAAGCTCGGACTGTCATGGCACTATGGAAAAATTATTTCAGGTCTCAGTACAATGAGGGTCTTTCACTTTGAAATGTCACCTTCCATAAATTATTGTTTTTTATGTGTGCAGCGAACATGTCCTAGGGGTCATTAACTTACTGAGCTCACTGGGCAGGATGTGGGTCTCATGCCACCATTGTTTTATTGTTTGGGGGCATGTCTTGTGCTTCAGTTGCATGGTTTTATTGCTAAGCAAGCCTGCTTGGTTTTGTGGTTAAGCAAACCTGCTTTTTTGAGTGATCATTAACTTACAGGGGTCTCCCATGTTTTTTTTTTTTTCTACTTACAATCCCCTAGTGGGATTAACTGTTTTTTTAAAAAATATTTTGCAGCAAGTGGGATCTTTTTTTTTTTAATTTTTTTTTTTTTTGGCTGCGTTGGGTCTTCGCTGCTGTGCGTGGGCTTTCTCTAGTTGCATTGAGCGGCGGCTACTCTTCATTGTGGTGCTCAGGCTTCTCACAGCGGTGGCTTCTCTTGTTGCGGAGCACAGACTCTAGGCGCCCGGGCTTCAGTAGTTGTGGCTCACGGGCTCTAGAGCGCAGGCTTAGTAGTTGTGATGCACGGGCTTAGTTGCTCCGCGGCATGTGGGATCTTCCCGGACCAGGGCTTGAACCCGTGTCCCCTGCACTGGCAGGCGGATTCTTAATCGCTGGGTCACCAGGGAAGTCCCGGCAAGTGGGATCTTCGTCGCGGCGTGTGGGATCTTTTAGTTGCAGCATGCATGTGGGATCTAGTTCCCTGATCAGGGATAGCACCGGGCCCCCTGCATTGGAGTCTTAACCACTGGACTACTAGGGAAGTCCCGGGATTAACTATTTAATCACCTACTTTTTCCCTTTACTCTGTCCCTATCAAATGGAGGAGGGTTCCTAATGCCATTTCTTCCTCGTAGTTACCTGGAATAAACACGAGAGAACTAAGTGTAAGGAGCTGTGTACTCAGGAGCTCGTGGCATTGCCCTGGCCTTGCAGCACTGTGGGGAAGCTCTCTAGCTCTGTTTAGTAGATGGTGTGGAGGTGATCTGGGCAGAAGTATTTATCTTCCTGGCATTCTATAGCTTATTTCCGTTGCTTGGTACTCCCAGTCTATAAGCTGACCCCTGTTCACTGGTCAGACTACCCGACACTCGAATTTATCAATCTTAGGTGATACTTTCCCTTTATTTCTTGGTATCAGGTCCAACACCAGCTGCAGACCGTCTCTTGTCCATTATGAGTCAAAATTGTTGACCAGAGCAAAACATAAATAAATGGCAGACAGAGAAGTGCTGGCAGAGTAAACAATACACGTTGTAAAATATGTCACCGCAGGGCGGTGCCCTGGGTGTTTTGCTTGGGGCTGTGTCGTCTGAGACTGTGTTGTGCTGCTCTCCTTTGGCCGAGAACGTATACTGGCGCTGAGAGCGTGGAAAAATAAATAACTACACGCACAGTGCAGTATAACATACATGCAGTATATGGAACCTATTGAGTGCGCATTTTACATGACATATATTGTGTTCTTAGGACATTTATTTCAGAAATAAAAGGCACTAAAATGATTCAGTGCTGCTTAGGTTGGCATTAAATGGACTGTGTGTAGAGGAACAAAGCAGGGACCAGAGACCAGGCTCGTGAAGGCCTTGCCATTGTGTTATAGAAAAGGCCTATAGAAAGGGTCTTTTTGGCAGAATCCTAGGCTGCATTCTTGGTTCACATGCCTGAAGATACTATGTGTTTGCAACTCAGAATCAAAATCTGTTTACCTGTTTCTTCAAAAAACAGTTATGGAGTACCTAATAGTATTTGCGTAATGCCTTTTGGCATGCAGGGTACATACATACACCTCATCCCACTGAAGTGTGCTGTTTCAGAGCCCAGTCAGATGCATGGGCAACAGCCTGTATGGGTGGATGACTGTGGTTTCTGTTTCTTTTTAACTTCTTCTGTACTCATGAGCAGAGATCCCCACAGCTTGGCCTGGGCTGTGTAGGAAGGAGCTTGGGACAGGTGGCCAGAAGGATTGCTACAAGAGCAGTGCTTGGACAGGCATTCCCAGAAACGGAGGAGGTGCGGGTCATCTACTGAGCATGAGCGGGGTAGGTGGGATGCAGCCGTGGCTCTGAGGAAGATGGAAACTATTTGGAACAGCTGTCATGGGTTGGGCACTAGGGGCCAAGCAGGAGTTGAAAGCAAGGCCTGCTGAGTGACTGCGAAGAAGCCTGTGTGTAAAACAGGTGTGGTTTGGCCATGTGACTCAGGGAAACAGGCACAGGCTGGGGGGCAGGGGTTGGGTGGTTGCTTGATGGCTGACCTAGTGTTGGCCTAGGGAGATGTTAGGGTGAACAGCAGGGGCCTGGGGGGAGCCTGGGGGTGCTGACAAGAGCTCTTTTTATAAGGCCCTTTATCTCTGAACTGCTCCCATTGTGTGTGCCCTATTGGGCCATTCCTGTGTGCTTTTGTACATATTCTTCCTTCTGCCCTTTCCTATGGCCTAATTACCTACTTCAGGTGCTGGCCTGGGCATCACTTCTGGGAAGCTGTTCCTGATTGCCCTCTTCCTCTGCTGGGTCAGCTGACCCTTCACCCTGTCCACACATCTCTCCCTCTGTACTGTAGAAGCTTGTTTACAGGCTGCTGGCATACGTGGGTTGGAAGGTTCCTTGAATGCAAACTGTTCTAGTACCCAGCAGAGCACCTGACATACAGAAGGTGTTCAGTAGAAGGGGGCATGACTGCTTTGCTGCAGCATTTAGTAATGTAACAATGTTAGAACTGGAAGAAAACTATGAGGGCAGCTAGTCCAACTTCATTTTACTTTATTATATATATATTCTTTTTCATATTCTTTTCCATTATGGTTTATCACAGGATACTGAATATAGTTCCCTGTGCTGTACAGTAGGACCTTGCTGTTTATTCATCCTGTATATACTAGTTTGCATATGCTAATCCCAAACTCCCGATCCTTCCCTCCCCCTTGGTAACCACAAGTCTGTTCTCTCTGTCTGTGAGTCTGTTTCTGTTTCATAGATATGTTCATTTGGGTCATATTTTAGATTCCACATATAAGTGATATCATATGATATTTGTCTTTCTCTTTCTGACTTACTTCACTTAGTGTGATAATCTCTATATCCATTCATATTGCTGCAAATGGCATTATTTCATTCTTTTTTGTGGCTGAGTAATATTTCTTTGTATATATATACCATATCTTCTTTTTTGAACATCTTTATTGGAGTATAATTGCTTTACAGTGTTGTGTTAGTTTCTGCTGTATAACAGAGTGAATCAGCTATGTGCATACATATATCCCCATATCCCTTCCCTCATGCATCTCCCTCCCACCCTTACCATATCTTCTTTATCCACTTATGTGCTGATGGACATTTAGGTTATTTCCATGTCTTGGCTCTTGTAAATCAAATCCTTCATTTTATAGTTCACAGAGAACTAAAACTCAGAGAGGTTGAGTGGCTGACCTGATGTCACACAGCTTTGCTCAAGGCAGAGCCAGGACTCAGAGTCGCCTCCTCTGACTCCAAATGCCACGTTCTTTTCACTCTACCACAGCAACCTCCAAATTGTCTGTGGATGACTTTTAAGTGTGTGAAGGTGGCGAGCCTCTGCCTCTGCTTAGCGCCTGGGTATAGCCTCCTGTCACTATTCATAGCGGTCTGTTATCTCATTTTTCTTGTCGAGAGGAAGACTGCGTCCTGACAGCGCTTTTCCTCTGCATGGTGCCAGGTTTACAGCAGCTCTTACCTCACTGCTTCCCCTTCCCTTTCCGGGTTTGTCCTAGTTTACCTTTGGGGGTGAGCATCAACAACTGTTTCTAAGTAAACAGAGGGACTGCAGATTCAGGGCTTGTGGTTTCAAACACTCAGTGCTTTTGCTTTAGCCTGTCCTCTTCTGGCTGCTGTCTCTCCTGCTCCTGTCTCCAGATTGTGCTGCCTTAACATGTGCTAAAGACTGGTAGTGCCTGGTGGAAGTTTCCTTCTTGGAGCAAGCAGAACTGAGAGAACACTGGAAAAGGGGAGCCATGGGCGAAGAGAAAGTGGACACTTATCTGCACCATTTTGTATCAGTTGGGAAAAGAAAATAACCTCTTGGTTTTCAGACCCATCCCTGGAGTATGGGATACTAGGTGGAGTGTCTAGAAATGCTTGTTTGTATATTTTCTATCTCCAAAATGTGTCTCTGAGCTTTTGGACAGTATCTGAGATTTAGAATGTTCTGTTTAGGGTTAAAGTCTCAGCGTGACAGAGGGTGGAGTGTGGCTGGTCCCCTTACTGCCTGTTCATGGATGATGCAGTTTTGTGAGGTTGGTTCCAGTTCATTGAGGATCGTCTGAACTCTCTACCCATCACCCTTGGTCCAGAGTACCTCGGGGTCAGTTTCAGGAATGGAAGGTCCACTCATTGAGCACAGGGGATAAGGGGTGACTGGTTTGAACCTTTTGGTTCCTCTGGGAGCTAACCAGATAGTACATGATGAAAAAAATGCTCATTTTGGAAAAAGTACTTTGAAGACCAGGGTCTTCAAATTCTTCATTACTTTAGGGAATTCAGCAGCACTGCTTCCCTTAAGCACCTTCCCCTCCCCCACCTTTAAAAGTAAGAACTAGGGCTTCCCTGGTGGCGCAGTGGTTGAGAGTCCGCCTGCCGATGCAGGGCACACGGGTTCGTGCCCTGGTCCGGGAGGATCCCACATGCCGCGGAGCGGCTGGGCCCGTGAGCCATGGTCACTGAGTCTGCGCGTCCGGAGCCTGTGCTCCGCAACGGGAGAGGCCACAACAGTGAGAGGCCCGCGTACCGCCAAAAAAAAAAAAAATGTAAGAACTAGATGATGTCCGATGCCTCCCTTAGCTCAGAAATCCTGTGGCTTCGGATGAGCCCAGTGTCTTTGGTCTTAGGGGTTTCTGAAGCCACTTTGGACCTTCTTGCCTCCCAGCCACTTGGGAGCCTGTTTCTGATTCTCTCTGGGCTGGTCTTGAGTTCCAGGTATTGAACTGAAAGTACATCAGCCAAGGGTTTGGACTGCGTCACAAGTATTTTGATTTGCTGTATTCTCTGCTTGGCATGTACTCATTTCCTTCAGGGACGTCCCCTTCCTTGGAATAAATAACTCCCAAGATGCTTGTCTCACTGAACTAAGAAGGCATTCCAACCAGGCGTTTCCATTCAGGGATCTTGGCTTGTCAGTCACAGGTCACTGGGTGAAAAGGATGTCACCCCATTTGAAATGCTCCTGACACCCACTCCTTCCTGACCCACTCCCGCCAGCAGTGGTCCTCATCCTGGCCAGTTCTGAGAGTGACCAGCTTGAGACAGAACCAGGTTTGACAACAGCAGGTGTGGACCGGATACTACTGTCCTTTGTTCAGCATCAACTGGTCCCTGCTCCTGTGGCCCAGACATGCAAATAGACCATTCTGAGACCAGGAGCGCACTTTGCAGCCATTTAAAGAACTTTCCAGGGCTTTCCTGGCTCCAGTCCTCCCCACCCTTTTGGATGACAGGAGTTTTTCCTCCAAGCTCAGATAACCTCTGCCTTCCCTGTGTGACCTTCTGAGAACTTTGCTTCTCGCTGTCATGTTCTCTCGAATTTTAAGTTATGACTGGCTCCCTGGGCTGCCTGGCATAATCATACAGGGCTGAGTCAGTGACTCAGGATTCAGCTATGCTGACCTCCCAGAACTTTTATTCCTACCCTGACTCCCCAAGAGAGCAGCTCTTCAGAACTCCCACCCAGGGCTGGGCTGGTCTGGGCTGGGTCTACTGATTCCTCCGCCAGGGATGAATTCTCAAGGAGCATCTGGGCCTCTCCCTGAGCTGAGGCACAAGACCAAGGCCATCCAGCCCCTGGGTCAGAACCAAAGGAAGGGAACGGGCCAGCAAAGAGAACAGGCTGCCTGAGCTTGGAGCAGGACATTTGGGGAAGGGAATAGAAGGGGAGGTTGGAAAGTTTGCTTGCAATAGCTTTGAGGATTCTAATCCAGGGGGACTCAGGTAGTGGGGCGTTTCACTTTTCTGGAACTGGGTATTGGGAAAGCAGCCTCTGAGGTGCCTATCCTATTTTGGGATGAGTTAGTCAAGGAGCAGCTCTACCCTGGCGCCTGGAAGTGCCTCCCGTTTCCTCAGTTTAGACTTGTCATTCCTATAAAGAAAAGCACCTTAACTCCATTATTACAGATTCAGGCTGGGTTGAAATTTATCTCTCTACTGTCTACATAAAAGGATTTACAGAGAAAAATCTCAGTGAGGGATGTTGATTTAGGGGAAAGCCCTTTAAAGGGCCCATTTTAGGCATGTACATTTGCACACAAACAATGAAAGTGCTAGTTAAAATGATTCTCACATAGTCGTTTTGCTGTGCGGGAACTGCTGCTTGGCAACACGTGGTGTAGAAGTGAGTGAACTTGGAAATAGTAAAATATTGCTCCTTCCGTCCATCTAACCAACAATGTAGTGAGCACCTTCTATTTGCACGCACCTGTGCTAGAACCAGGGTGGGCGGGGGTGGAAGGCCAACCTAATATTTACCCCCCAGGGTGACGTGAGACTACTGGGAAAATCCAGCGAGGACCGGGATGAGTTGGTCACCCTGCTTCAGGAGTTGAAAGCTTAGTAGGAATTAACAAAGTACCTACAATGTTCTACCTGTTAGATAGGCCACACCTGTTCATTTTTAAAGCCGTCAGCATTCTGCCCTGTAGGGCTTTTTCCCCTCTAGCTGGAGTATTCTAATTCCCTTTTGAAACTGTATCCCAACATTTAACATATTCCCGTGGTCATCTTCATCCTCAGTGGCATCAGCTATCACCAGGCACCTGCTGTGGGCGGGGCTCTGAACTCGGTGACTGTGGGTGGGGCTGGCGTAGCATGGAGGTGATTCGAAAGCCTTTCAGCTCCTGAGGAAACACCACCACCACCTCCTTACCTTTTTTAAAAAAGCGTGTTAGAGCGCAGTAGTTGCAGAGTAAATACTTGTGGATTGAAGTTTAGTAACTGTGTTTTAAGAATGCAGAGTCCGGGGAATTCCCTGGTGATCCAGTGGTTAGGACTTTGTGCTTCCACTATAGGGGGCATGGGTTCGATCCCTGGTCAGGGAACTAAGATCCCACATGCCACGCGGCCAAAAAAAGCAAAAAGAGTGCAGTGTCCGGAGTGGCACAGACCCCGTTTCAAATCCTGGCTCCCTGCCATGTGCTTGCTTTATGATCTTGGCTTGCTTATGACTTAACCTCTGAGCCTCATTTTCCTTATTTGTGGAATTGGGATTAAGTGAAGGTATTCATGGTAATTATGATGATAGGCTGCATAGTATAGTGTATATAGTAGCACATACTCTGGAGTCAGACTGCCAGGGCTCAAATCCCACCTCCTGGTTGTGTAACCTTGAGCACATTACTGAGCATCTCTCGTCCTTAGTTTTCTTTTTTTTTTTTGCGATATGCGGGCCTCTCACTGTTGTGACCTCTCCCGTTGCGGAGCACAGGCTCCGGACGTGCAGGCTCAGCGGCCATGGCTCACGGGCCCAGCCGCTCCGCGGCATGTGGGATCCTCCCAGACCGGGGCACGAACCCGTGTCCCCTGCATCGGCAGGCAGACTCTGAACCACTGCGCCACCAGGGAAGCCCCTCGTCCTTAGTTTTCTTATCCATAAAACAGGGATAATAATAGTAGCTGTGTCAGCAGGTTATTAAAAGTAAGAATTGTCCAGCACCTTGTGCCTGGCATATAGTGTCACATAAATGTTTGCTGAATGTTAAAAACTATAAAACTATTATTTCGCTTTGGTTCTTATAGAATTCCTGTGAGGTTAGACAGGGCAAGTATTATTCCCATTGCTTATTTGTTGTTGTTATGTTTGAGAGGCAAAAATGAAATTCTGATGGTTTAAAATGGTCTACTGAAGGGAATCTGTTTCGTAAATATCAAAACTGGGACCAGAACCCGTGGTCTTTGGCATAAAAGAACATACAGGTGCATCGGTATGTATTTATCGTGGGCATGCGTGAAAATATTATGGCTTTGATATAATCTGGAGACAAGTGAATAGCAGTTGTCCCTCTTCTGCACCCACTGGCCTCACTCAAATGTGCTACAGTCCGCCGGCATACTGCTAAATGTTATTCTCTGTGAATTATAGCATTGAGCTTATACGTGCCAGTAGGATCCCTGAGACTTATTAAGGTTGCCTGTTTAAACCTCTTGCAGATTCTAACTGCCTTAGTGTTGCCTGCTCTCTGGCTGGACTCCTTTCAGAGATTCTGTTGTATTTATGTGCCTGATTTCAGAGCCCCTTAGATGAGCCATTTCATTTAGGAGAAGCCCAGGCTAAATAGGAACACTCCCCCTTCCCCTGCCTTTATATTTGGTGTTGAAACTCTTCATTCCTTGTGAGAAACTTAATTATGAAAGCCGTGGATGAGGGAATGTAAAAATAGCTTTAAAACGCTTGCATTTGCCAATCTCTTGTCAGGCAGAGAGCTTTAGATTGAAATGTTTTCATGTCTGTTCACAAGCATGAGTACTTCTTAAAACTGCTGCAGTGTAAAGGGTTAAAACATAAATAGTATCCTATGTGAGCAGTGAAAGGTGCTTTAGTACTTAAGTCCTATTTTTGAGCTCTGGAATTCAATTCCTTCCTGTTGCCAGCTGAACCTGGGACTGATGTATTAGATGAAAATATATTCCTATCTTCAAACGTGGACAACAGGACATTCTGTCCTCCGAATTTCAGCGTTTGAGTTGGGTGTTGCAGGAAACTTGGCACCTTTCTTTCTTTTCAAAATAATAAACAGAGATGATGTTGCCTCAGGTTTCATCTGATGGGGCGTAGATGCTGTTACCTCATAAAGACTGATTCATAGACAAATGTGAACTAATTATAGTAACTTAAAAGTAATGTCCCCGTTTAAATTTGGCAAGGCAAGATGCCTTGCGTGCTTTGTAGGACATGAGAGACTTTGTTTCTTTAGTGGCGTGGACGTGACATACCCATTTCTATTTTGGCCATACAGTAGTTGTGCTGGGTCACTACCTGTCATCTTTATTTTTTTAGGGATTTCTTGTGTGCTCTCATGCACACCCCAAGCCCAAACATTGAAACACCTTTTACTGCCATCTACACAAGGAATTCTTTCTTGCTATATGTCCACTGCATTTTTAAGAAACAAATGTCTGAGTTGAAGAAAGTGGATGGCATAATTTTTTTCTTTTTTTAGTTCTAAGCATTTCAGAATCTCCACTATGAAAAATTGCAGGAAGTTATTCACTTTTCTCTATGGAATGAATAGAAAATTGTCAGAGAGACTGTTCTGCTCACTTCTACTCACCTTTTTCCTTTAGTTTTCAGATGACTTTATTTTTTAAATTTTAATTTTATTGGAGTATAGTTGATTTACAATGCTATGTTAGTTTCAGGTGTATAGCAAAATGATTCAGTTATACATATACATATATTCATTCTTTTTTAAAAAATTTATTTTTGGCTGCATTGGGTCTTCGTTGCTGCACGCGGGTTTTCTCTAGTTGCTGAGAGTGGGGACTACTCTTCGTTGTGGTGCGTGAGCTTCTCATTGTGGTGGCTTCTCTTGTTGCGGAGCACAGGCTCTAGGTGCTCAGGCTTCAGTAGTTGTGGCACGCGGGCTCAGTAGTTGTGGCTCGCGGGCTCTAGAGCGCAGGCTCAGTAGTTGTGGCACATGGGCTTAGTTGCTCTGTGGCATGTGGGATCTTCCCAGACCAGGGCTTGAATCCGTGTCCCCTGCATTGGCAGGTGGATTCTTAACCACTGCGCCACCAGGGAAGTCCCTATATTCATTCTTTTTTAGATTCTTTTCTCATATAGGTTATTCCAGAATATTCTACTCACTGTTTCTACTGGGGATTAGGTTGGAAAGTATTTCACCATGATTCTCTCAAAGTAATTTTTGTTTTTGAATTTTCTTTAAATACATAGGTGATATATGACCATGTTCAGAATTCAAAAGTTAGGAAAGGTTTGTAGTAAAATGTAAATCTTCCGTCTCTCCCATACTTCTTACTTTAGAATCAATCCTGGGCACCAGTTTCTCATATACTATTGTGGAAATTTTCCCTGCATTTATAAATATGTGTATATATATTTTTCCCCATACAAAGAATATCATACTATCCACAGTGTTTTGAACTTGGTTTTTCTATTTAATCATAATCTTAGAAATCATTCCATCTCACATTTTGAGCTATCTCATGATATGATTGTTTTGTTGTTTCCATTGAATAGATAAACAATGGCCTGTGAATGATATTTAGGCCATTTTAGTCCTCTGCCACTAAAATCATGGTGTAATGATGATATTGTAGTCTGCTGTGGGATAGGCAGTCGTCTCAGTGGTGATGAGTGTGGGCTCTGATAGCCCAAAGGCCTGGGTTTAAATCCTAGTTTTTCCGTTTACTATTGAACTGTTTGGTCTTGGCCAGTTAGTATTTATCTCATAGGTAGGATGTGATGATTGAAAACACTAATCTATATAAAACTTACAGACCAGTGCTGGGCATGTAGACAAGTCTGTATTTAGTAGTGTTATCATTTTGCATGATGTGGGAACACATGGATCCTGTACTCATCTCTGCATGTTTCTGTACCACTTCTAGTGGCTTTTAGAAGCCACAATACAGTTTTTGAGTCTGTGGGTTCTCTCTCTCCTAAATTGACTGAAATGTTCACCCTCCCCTCCCTCATTTCCATGTTGCTTTTGTAGAACATCCTGGAGGAGAAAAGGGAGGATTGTATTTCAGGCTACTATACTCATGTGTCCAAACCCCTTCAAAGGCACAAATTGCCAGTGGTGATAATTTTTAACAAATGGTCCAAACTTCCCCCTCATAAATACCTAATTTAGAACTTTATGAATAATTATATTTTACATTTAGACAAATATATAGCTTGTGTGTGTGCGTATGACTCAAATTTATTTAATTTCACCACGTTTCAAATTATGAGTCAAATCTTTGGCAAAGATTGGAGCATGTACTTACCCTGATTTAGTTGACTTTGGAAGTTACCTGGTCTTATGTCAACTGTACATCTTGCATCATAGAAGACCACCACTTTTGGACTCAGACAAGCTAGAGCTAAGACCCCCATGTTGGTGTTTTCCCACTGTGTGTCCTGGGGCAAGTCACTTAGGCTTCCAGGGTGTTGTTTCCCCCCCTGTAAAAGTAGACATTGATCCACCTCATAGGGCTTTAGGAGGGTGATGAGAGAATGGGTGAAGGAGCCAACAGTGTGTGGTACAGAGCAGAGCAGGTGCTCATGGACCATCTAACCTTCCCCTCCCACATCCCACTTCCTCAGTCCCCTGGAATTCACTGCCTCCACCTTCAGCTCTTCATCGCCACTCCCCTCCTGACTTGCCATCTGATTTATCACTGTGCTTTCTCTGCCTTAACTGGGAGGGCAGTTCCTGTCTCAGTTGGTGTCGCTTGCATCCTACCTTAGGTTGACTGTTCAAGGAATGCCAGCGAGTGAGGGAGGGAGAGGCGGGCTGGCTGTGTCCCTACCCCGGTGAGGGCATTACTGTTTCACTGGAAGCAGCAGCTAGTGACAGCATTACAAGACCAGAGTTAGGGGCCATGGTGAGTTAATGTGGCCCCTGACGTGATTGTAGAGAATGGCATTTTCACTCTTGGTCATTCCTTTAAGGAAATTGGCTATAGCCAGCTCATGAAACTTACACTCCCAGATAGTCTTTTTTTTTTGGAGGATGGGGGTGAAGGGAATGTCTAGAAACTGTTGCATGTCATCAAAGCCCCATTAGAACGGCACTTGCAGGAGGATGGCTTTGACTGTTTCACACCCACTTTCTAAGAAAAGGACCAGCCAGTTGGCTTGTAGACTTAGTGGCCAGCTCTCCTTGGGCCTTGCTTTAATGTCCTGGAGGTGGGCTGCTGGGCACCCAGGATGAGCAGGGGAAGTGAGGCTACAGCTGGAAAGTGAGCAGGAAGACCTTTTCTAGATCCTCCAAATCACCTACTTGGAGAGGAGCTTCTCTATCTTGCCTTAAGTGTTTTGCTGCAAATTTTTGAAATAGCAGTCACACCCGTATTCAAATGTAAGAACCAGAGTGGTATCCAAAGATGTGCAGGCCAGGTCCCTTCCAGCTACAAAAAGCCTCGGCTCTACAAACAAATATTTGGGCAATAGGAACCACTGTACCACTTGGAATGCTCTTCCCTTCTCCCTTTTTTTTTTGCGGTACGTGGACCTCTCACTGTTGTGACCTCTCCCGTTGCAGAGCACAGGCTCCGGATGCGCAGGCTCAGCGGCCATGGCTCACGGGCCCAGCCGCTCCGCGGCACGTGGGATCCTCCCGGACTGGGGCACGAACCCGCGTCCCCTGCATCGGCAGGCGGACTCTCAACCACTGCGCCACCAGGGAAGCCCCCCTTCTCCCTTTTTACTTGGGGCTTCCTGTCCTTTAAGATCTAGGTTAATTCCCACTGTCCAGTTTTTTCAGTCTTGACTCTGGGCCGTTGGAATGGCTGTTGGACTGGCTGTTGGTTAGATGTAGCCTTATGTGCTGAACTGTTAGTTATTAACCTTGTGGTTGTTTAGGCGTTTTCCCATGTTTATGCCCTGGTTTCCCCACTAGGTCCTCACTCTCTAGGCCGAGGCCCTGTCCAGCCCCTGTACCACTATGGGTGGGCGTAGTGCAGAGGTTCTCATCGCTGCTGTGAGCCTCGCCTGAAAGCTAGTTGGAAATGCACACCAACCCCACTGAATTAGAAAGTCCGGGGTTGGACTCGGCAGTCTGCAGCTTAACAAGCACTCCTGGTGATTCTGCGGGGCAGTGAAGTTCAAGAGCCTCTGCTGTAGTGGGAAGAGCAGTGGTTTGGGGGTCTGAGAGGTGTGGGTTTGAAGCCAACTCTGCCATTTACTAACTGACCTACTTTAGGAAAGTGAATTTTTCCTCTTTCTTCTTTCCCCGTCCAGGGGTATTTTATAGAAATCTGTTCTGTATGATGTTAATGGGTGCTCTAAAAATAGGGATGGGCAAGGGGTTCTGTGGCCAAATAAGTTAGTGAAATGCTGCTTTAGTGAATTTCAACAAGATTCTTTATGACAATACTTCTCAGATGCCTAAATGTCATTGAGGGTCCCTGAGGGTTGCATGGAAAGTCTGCAAACTTCTTAGATTCTGTAACCTTTTCTGCTACATGCTTGCCAACTTCTCTGGCAGTGGTGTTTTGTGGGACCCATTTTGGGAGATGCTGGTCTAGGTGATCTGTAAGGGCACTTTGAGCCTGGAGATTTTATGGCCCTGCCAATCAGTGAGGAATTCAGAAACTTCAACTACAGAGCAAACCAGACATGATGCCATAATTTATCATTTGAGTAAACCAGGCTTACACAACAACTTGAACATTGAGATGATATAGAAGTAACTAACCATTGAAGAATAAAGGTTATATATATATATATATTTTTAAAGAAGATGTTGGGGGTAGGAGTTTAATTAATTAATTTATTTATTTTTGCTGTGTTGGGTCTTCGTTTCTGTGCGAGGGCTTTCTCTAGTTGTGGCAAGCAGGGGACCACTCTTCATTGCAGTGCACGCGCCTCTCACTATCACGGCCTCTCTTGTTGCGGAGCACAGGCTCCAGACGCGCAGGCTCAGTAGTTGTGGCTCACGGGCCCAGCTGCTCCGCGGCATGTGGGATCCTCCCA
This sequence comes from Mesoplodon mirus, assembly GCF_964341445.2. Taxonomy (NCBI): domain Eukaryota; kingdom Metazoa; phylum Chordata; class Mammalia; order Artiodactyla; family Ziphiidae; genus Mesoplodon; species Mesoplodon mirus. The sequence goes on along the minus strand of NC_138977.1, from coordinate 198,124,250 downwards.
GACCAGGGCTCGAACCCGTGTCCCCTGCATTAGCAGGCAGATTCTCAACCACTGCGCCACCGGGAAAGCCCCAAGGTTATATTTTTTTAAAGCAGAAAGTTTTTCTTAGGTAGAAAACCAGATATCAGGGGAGAAGTGGGGAAGATGAATTAAGGAAAATGTCACTTACTGAGCATATTGGAGTCCTGGCAGGAAACATGGCACAGTCAAATCGGGTAACGTAAGGAGATTTAAATAAAGGAACTATTTATAAAAGGTGTAGGCAGAGTTTGGGAAAAGCAGCAATGGTCAGCGCAGGACTTGGATTCCTCTATATATGCAAGGTTTACGTATATCACATTTAGTCCTCATAATAACCCCAAGGATAGGTTTTTATTATTTCACACTTTGCAGAGGAGGAAGGTGAAGCTCAAAGAGGCAAGGCAGATTCCCCGGAGATAGCACTGGGGAATGGAGGCGAAATTCACACAGCCCTGCCAGCCTCCCAGCCCCTGCTTCTGCTACATGCTTCTTTAGGTAGAACATCCTCTCTTCCATCATGTGGTGAGGCTGACAATGCTGCTCTCTGAAGCTCGTGTTCTGAGGTACATACTGAGCTAGAATCAGTAGACAGGAGAAAATAGCACATTGGGCAAATATGTAAATTAACAATAAAAGTATGCAGATTACATATATGGGGAAGAAAGATGTAAACATGCAGTTTCCAAGTCTAGGTGGGTTGGGGCTGTGGAAATCTGTCTTCCATCCTTTTGGGGGAGCCATCCCATTCTAGAAAATGTTTTTGGTGAGGATATGGGAGCCGTTCGCAGGGTGTGGGTGAGGCAGCTTAGCTTGAAGGGGCTAGGAGGAGGTAGAGGGAACTTTCAGACATATGGCACCGCTTGGGAAGGCTTGGCTGTGGGAGTGGAAGGAAAGGGCGCTCTTTTCATAGGTGCCTCAGCCAAATGGAAATGGTCCTGGTGGTGGGAGGCGAGCAAGCAGTTGGGAGAAGAAAGAGGTGTCGTGGTGGGCTCTCAGGGTGCCCCTGACTCGTTTTTATATTGGAGCCACACTGGTCCAGTGAAGTCTCTTTAGCCTAATACCTTTGTTAGAAGATGGTAAAGGTTGAATTTTCTAAGGACTGATTTTTTACTTCCTTCAGGAAGTTTCAGAGTACATGAATGCCTAATTTCTCTTATGCCCTAAGAAAATTTAAAAGTCATGTCTCTCAGGAGGCTACTTTCCCCCCATGTCACTTTGAATTTAGTTTTTTTTTTTTTTTGGCTGCATTGGGTCTTCGTTGCTGCACACGGGCTTTTCTCTAGTTGCGGCGAGCCAAGGCTACTCTTTGTTGTGGTGTGCGGGCTTCTCATTGCGGTGGCTTCTCTTGTTGCGGAGCACGGGCTCTTGATGCACAGGCTTCAGTAGTTGTGGCACGTGGGCTCAGTAGTTGTGGCTTTTGGGTTCTAGAGCTCAGGCTCAGTAGTTGTGACGCATGGGCTTAGTTGCTCCGCGGCATGTGGGATCTTCCTGGACCAGGGCTCGAACCCGTGTCTCCTGCCTTGGCAGGCGGATTCTTAACCACTGCACCACCAGGGAAACCCTTAGGTTGGTTTTTAATGCCCAATTAGAATATAGCTTATGGTCAAGTCCCCTTTATTCCAGAAAACAAGAACACCTCTCAAATACTGTGCGTAAGAACTGCCTTTGAAAACATCTGGTAAAAATAACAAGTTGCTTGGAAAACTGTGATTCTCAGATGCGGCCTCCACCCCTGTATTAGCGGGGAGTCACTGGAGTAAACCTTTACTTCCTGTTGCTTCCACACAGCAGTCCTTTACGGAAATATTTCGCATGTTTCCTTTAGCAGCAGGGAACCTTGAAGGGCAAACAGTGCTGAGGCCCCAGAGAGGAACAGAGATGCTATCTTTGCCTAACAGCACCTCGGGGTGTACGGAGAGCCCGCCTGGGCCTTGGAGCTTTGAAGCTGCGCCAGGCTCCTGCCCAGAACTGCTAAAATCTCCAACTCTCTCCCCCAGGCACGAGCGAGGCCCAAGCCTGCCACACCTCCAGCTCCTCTTACAAGAGAGAGGTTTTAAAATAGTCTGAAATGTCAGACATATTTTTTTTCACAACATGCCGCAGACAACTCATAAATTATTCCTCAGTAAAACTTTAATAGGAATGCTTAGAAAATTAAGAGTTCTCATCAGTGGAGTTTTTGATAATTGGACAACTGTTAACCCCAAATCTTCCTGCTTTTCCCACCCCAGAACTCATGGAAGAAAGTCATTAGTAAATAATTTTCCTGAAACCATGCTTCAGACTGTCTTTGATGACTGAGGTCTTACGTACTCTCATAATGCCGCATGTTAGTTTGAACAGTGTGATACTTCAATATTTGACTATTTTTGACTTAACCATCTGAAGTGGTTCAATCTGATAAGAATATAAAGTGTAGGAGTTTGAGTTCAGTGTTTTCTGACTTCAAAATAGATCTAGAAGAATTTTTAAGAAATCTGTGATATCTTAATACCTTGCCATTTGCTTCTTTCTCAGGAAAATGGGTAATTCAGGATTCTGGTGGTAGAATCTGCATTGCTGCTCAAGCTGTGTCTGCTGTTACATTGGCTCCACATGGGGCACTTTTACAAATTTCCGTTACAGCTACAGCCATAGACATGCTCTGTTCTATTTTGTGTGTAGATGCTTCTGGGGGTGAGCTTGTGAGCCTGCTCTTTATGGGTTTCTAGCCATTTGTGTCCTATGTTTATTTTTTACCTAAAATGCTTCCTGACTTGATTTATTCAGTTACTAAAAACTGGAATTTGGGGGGGGAACTTTACATTGTTTATTGGTGCAAAGAGAAAATTGGGGACTGTCCTAATAGTCTGGGATATGTGCCACAACACGGAATCGTGATCATTGCCCAAAGCGATGCTCTCTAGATGCCTTCTGGCCCATAGAAAGAGAAATTGTACAAAGGATGCTAGTATATTTCATTTCATAATATTTTTCACTCTTCAAAAATTGGACTTCTTAGTCTTTTTAGGCTGCTATAACAAAATGCCACAGACTGGGTGGCTTATAAACAACAGAAACTTACTTCTCACAGTTCTGGAGACTGGGAACTTCAAGGTCAAGGCACCAGCAAGGTCGTGTTTTGGTGAGGGACCTCTTCCAGGCTGCAGACTTCCTGTTATAGCCTCACATGGTGGAAGGGCTGGGAGCTCTCTGGGGCCTCCTTTATAAGGGCATTAATCTCATTCATGAAGGCTCTGCCCTCATGATCTAAGCACCTTCCAAAGGCCCCACCTCCTAATATCATCACCTTGGGTGTTAGGTTTTCAACATATGAATTTTGAGGGGACATGAAACATGCAAATCATAAAAACCAGTGTATTTCATTATTTAGAACATTCCATTATTTCTTTGTATATGGAAAGTTATTATCTAGAAGAATTTTTCATAATGAGAATATAGTTCTTAGTATCATTTGCCTTTTTATGTAAAATCAAATCAACCAAATCTTCATTGCTCCTTTACTACATCCAAGGCACCGTGTGAAAATTCAGAAAAAAATATTTGCAGCAAATAAAGAATTTTGCTTCCCTTGAAATATGACATAGTGTGACATTCTCCTTACCACTTGATCTATAGAAAGGTAAAGCCAGTTAGTTGTGTCTTGGCTCAGGGCAGCATCCTTTGGGGGAAACAGTGCTGATTGTGAGTAAAAAGCCTTAGTTTCATTCCTGTTTGGGTCACAGGCTCTCTCTGACTTTGTGGGCATCCTTCTCCTTTCCCACCTGAGCTGTTTTCTCATCTAACATACTGAAGATTATTTCTAAACATCCTAAGATCCTTCATAACAAAATAGACCCAACAATGATTTTTATTGAATGCTTTTCACTAAGTAAGGTACCGAGATAGTTTCACATAAGTGTAGAAGTCTCTCCTGGGAGTTTTAAAAGGTTCCTCATGGTTAGATAAAACAAAACAAAAAACTCAAAACATTTGTTGACCATCCTGCACGAATAGATCCCTTCAAAGAGCAGAGAAAATTCCAGAATGTGTAGAATACTCACTTCTCCCCCTTCAGAGAGTCATCTCTGGAGGAGCTGTCACGTAAGTGGGACAAAGAGTGGACGAGACAGTGGGTGCCCTGAATACTGAGGAACAGCTGCCATTTATCAAGCACTTGCACTGTGCCTGTGCCAAGTGCTTCCAAGTGCTTTACCTGTATTATCCCAACCACGCCTTGTAGTAGCCACATGAGAAGAATGGTGTGATCACCCCATTTTGCACATGAGGAACCGAGGTAACTCACCCATGGTTGCACACCTAGTAAGTGGAGCTGATAATTGTTATTGAGCCTACATTCTTTTTAAAAAAAATTATTTTATTGAAGTATAGTTGATTTACAATGTTGTGTTAGTTTCTGCTGTACAGCAGAGTGATTCAGTTATACTTATATATACCCTTTTTCATATTCTTTTCCATTATGGCTTATTACAGGATATTGAATATAGTTCCCTGTGCTACACAGTAGGACCTTGTTGCTTATCCATTCTCTATATAATAGTTTGCATCTGCTAATCCTTCCCTTCCCCTTGGCAACCACAGTCTGTTCTCTATGTCTATGAGTCTGTTTCTGTTTTGTAGATAAATTAGATTCCACATATAAGTGATATCATATGGTATTTGTCTTTCTCTTTATGAGTTCTTTCACTTAGTATGATAATCTCTAGGTCCATCCATGTTGCTGCAAATCGAGCCTACATTCTTTCTTTCTTTCTTTTTTTTTTTTTTTTTTTTGAGCCTACATTCTTAATCACCATGCCTCTGAGGGAAGGCAAGGGCATGGGTTAGAGAGGCAACAGGCTTCTCATTAAAGAGAAGCATGGAATTGCCAAGGGTTAGTGATGGAAGGAAAAGGGCGACATTCATGATCATGGGCCACCTACATTGATCCATTGCCTTAGTGTTCTCCTTCCTTGATTACCTGTCACTGCCTTGCCAGACCGTGGGGAATACTGCCTTTGTGAAGGCTGTAGCCCAAGCTTGTCCACAGAAACTCCTTTCACCTCCCCTCCAGCACTCCTGCCAGCGCTAAAAAGAGCTGCGTGTTTACTGGAACTTGGGATATCTTTGCCACTTGAACTGACAAGAGTCAAGTCAGGGAAGTAAACAGCTGGACTTGGGATTGGAGGGTGACCCCAGCAGCATAACTATGAACAGGTTTAAAACTTCTTTTTCAGATGTTCCAAGACTTGGTTTTACTTTTATGTTTCCCTTTTAATATCTCCATTTGCAGAACCAAACAATTCTCATTTTGGAATTTGTGTGAAAGGCTTAGAGTAAACAATGCGAAGAGTCCTTAACCATCTCTTGGTTCATTTTGTGGACCAAAGGCGGGGGGGCGGGTCACTTGTATCTGCTCACAGGCCTCAGTCCAAGCTTCTGTTCACTGTCACACACTCAGCAGCCAGCAGTGGACCATGGCCAAGCATCACGTGGCTTAAAAAAGAGAAACCCAAACCTCTGTCCTGCTTTTAAGCAGCCTCCACGGCTTGGATTGCAAGCCCCTCAAAATCAGTGAGTGCTCATCTCTGCAGCTAGACTGAGCACAGTGTGGGGACTAAGCAGATGCTTCGGAAAGGCTTGGCTATTCTGTGGAATGCTCCGTTGAGCACATTCTCTCCATCACTATAAAAACGAATGTACTCGGAAGGTGTTCTTAAAACAAGAGGGAAGGGATATGGGAACAGATGTATATGTATCACTGATTTAGTTTGTTATAAAGCAGAAACTAATACACCATTGTGAAGCAATTATACTCCAATAAAGTTGTAAAAAAAAAGTGTTACAATAGCAAAAAAAAAAAAAAAAACGAGCAGGGAGGGCAGTGTAGGCAGCGAAGTGCAGTGCAATGCAAGACACATCTTTGTAGAATGAGGTCGTAGTTAAGGGCCTGGGATTTAAGCTCAGACGGGGCTTTCTGTCACAATTCCACCACATACTGGCTGTGTGACCCCAGAGAAGACACTGAACCATTGCTTGCTTTCTAAATTGGCAGCAACAGTTCACATATCCTAAGGTGGTTAGGATTAAATGAGACATTGTATGTAACGTGCTAAGCATAGTGCCTGTGCTTAGGGGGTTCTTGGTGATGACATTAGTTGTATTTAATTTATTGCTAGGAAAAAAAGATCAGATTTGGCTACCTTTCAAAATAAATGGGAAGCAGAGCTTGAGTATATGCCCCCCACTCCCAAATTAAAGTTTACATGTTACAGAGTGTATAATCCTGAATACTTTGCAGTTACCTGGATCAGAAACAAGATGTGAGTGATATCTGTGACAGTTTGGTCCTTCAGATTAAGAGGTTGTGCTAGGGTGCTGACATTATGGATCCTTAATTTTCACATGCTTAGCTCTGTGCTTACATTTCTTTTGTGCTTTAAAAAATAAACCTGATAAATCTTTAAAAATTCCTCTATTTATTTTTGGTTGCGCTGGTTGGGTCTTTGTTGCAGCTCAAGGGGTTTTCTCTAGTTGTGGCGAGCGGGGGCTACTCTTCCTTGTGGTGTGCGGGCTTATTGCAGTGGCTTCTCTTTGTTGCAGAACACAGGCTCTAGGCGCGCAGGCTCAGTAGTTGTGGCGCACAGGCTTAGTTGCTCCGAGGCATGTGGGATCTTCCCAGACCAGGACTTGAACCTGTGTCCCCTGCATTGGCAGGTGGACACTTAACCGCTGCGCCACCAGGGAAGTCCCTAAAAAAAATTCCACTTGAAAGGAAGTGAAAAGGGGATTCTTGTTAAAGAGCTTAATAAATACTTGAACAGCCACTTTTGTTTTTTTGTTATTGTTTTTTTGGTTTTAATTGCTTTTCCAATTGCTTTCTACAAGAAACTTCTCTATTGTCGAATAATTTAGTAAGACTATTTAGTGGAAACACGTTAGAAGTTGGAAGTTTAAGAGTCTGATATAAAATGAAAACAGTCGGGCCTCCCTGGTGGCGCAGTGGTTGAGAGTCCGCCTGCCGATGCAGGGGATACGGGTTCGCGCCCCGGTCTGGGAGGATCCCATATGCCGCGGAGCGGCTGGGCCCGTGAGCCATGGCCGCTGGGCCTGCGCGTCCGGAGCCTGTGCTCCGCAACGGGAGAGGCCACAACAGTGAGAGGCCCGCATACCGCAAAAAAAAAAATGAAAACAGTCCCCTTACAACAATATGATAGGATAAAGTATTAATGGTCTTAGAAATCAAAGACTGTCTAATTAAAAAAGAAACATTTGCTCTTTAGATGGCATCAACAGTGCGTCAAAATATATCTTTTTTTAGGTTAGTCATTTTATGGATTATGATATGAAATCGTCCTACCTTTTGTGTACATTTGAATTCTTTGCTTTCTCAAGCACCCAATTTAGGAGTATTTAAGCTAATAGATGAATGTACTCTGGGTTACTTCCTCATTTGGAAACCCTGTGCCAGACTGTGTGCAGATGGGGCAGCAGTAATGCCTGGCAGGCCCTGCAAGTGGAGTTACATTTGCACATTGTTTTATTCACTGTGAACATTTTGCAGGGAAAAAAGGAAAAACCGTCTCCCTGCTTAAATGAAATTCTGACACAATCAGTACAAATTATAAATTATGTTTAAAGTGATGCAACAAATTCAGGATGGTTTCCAGCTTTGTGTACAGCATTGTGGATGAGCTGTGGACGTCTAGGACTTGGTTCTGCAGTAACCTGGGCATATTAACCAGTGTTTCTCAGAGTATAGCCTGAAACCGTATCCGCCAGAAATGGAGATTCTGGGGCCTCCTTGGAACTTCTCAATCAACATATCTGGGAGCAGAACCTGCAATCTGCATTTTAAGCAGGTGCCTTCTCTGTCAATGTATGGCAGTTTTTGAGACCCTCTGGGAAGACAGTGGGAAGATTTTGCAAAGATTATTTTAGTTATCAGAATTGAAAATATTTTTAAATCCAGAGAATTCAACTTCATAATGAGAATTGAAGTACAAGTTAAGAATTTGGGGGACTTCTCTGGCAGTCCAGTGATGAAGACTCTGTGCCTCCAATGCACAGGGCGTGGTTTTGATCTCATATGGCCGGGAAACTAAGATCTCACTTGCCGCGTGGTGTGGCCAAAAAAATTAAATAATTAATTAAATAAAAAAGGAATTTGGTTGAAAGGCATGTTTGAGAATAATTTTTTAAATGCCTCCTGCTCTTTTCTGACTTCCCCAATTCATTGAGTTGACTAGCAGTAGCATTGCAAGTTGGCCTTTAAAATGCTTTCTCAATACCCATAAGAACAAAACTTACATTTGAGAAAATTGTTGATTATTAAGTCACTTGTGAATTTATAAAAGTATATTTGAGGGAATTACTGAATTTGGAGGAAAAGGAATGGAAATACCCAAATGTTACCTCATATCATAGGCTAAAACTAGTATTTAATAAATATAGCTTATTTGGGGATAGAAGAGAATAGGCAGTTCTCCACACAAAAAAAAGACAATGATGGTTCTCTTAGAGGCTTCCACCACATAGTTATATAAAGCAGCATTTTTGGCTTTTAAAGTAATGAAATTAAAGCCAAAAGACGTCAGTTTGTGTCTTGCCATACTCTGTATTGCAGATACATCTTTAAGGAAAAAAAAGTCAAGACATAACAGAAACCATTACTTTGATTATCTTTAAATTTCTTTGACTTTAAAATGATTTCATTTTGGGTCACAAATCAAGCTTCGGAAAATTTAAGAAAATTGAAATTGTATCAAGCATCTTTTCTGACCCACAACACTGTGAGATTGGAAATCAATTACAGGAAAAAATCTGTAAAAACCACAAATACATGGAGGCTAAACAGTGTGCTACTAAATAACCAAGAGACCACTGAATAAATCAAAGAAGAAATAAAAAAATACATAGAAACAAATGACAACAAAAACACAACGACCCAAAACCTATGGGATGCAGCGAAAGCAGTTCTAGGAGGGAAGTTTATAGCAATTCAATCTCACCTCAAGAAACAAGAAAAATATCAAATAAACAGTCTAATACTACACTTAAAACAACTAGAGCAAGAAGAACAAAGAAAACCCAAAGTCAGTAGAAGGAAAGAAATCATAAAGATCAGAGCAGAAGTAAATGAAATAGAAATGAAGAAAAGAATAGCAAAAATCAATAAAACTAAAAGCTGGTTTTTTGAGAAGATAAACAAAACTGATAAACCCTTAGCCAGACTCATCAAGAAAAAAAGGGAGAAGACTCAACTCAATAGAGTTAGAAGTGAAAAAGGAGAAATAACAACTGACACTGCAGGAATACAAAGTATTATATAAGATACTGCTACAAACAACTATATGCCAATAAAATGGACAATCACAAAGAAATGGACAAATTCTTGGAAAGGTACAGTTTTCCAAGACTGAACCAGGAAGAATTAGAAAATATAAACACACACCTATCACAAGTAATGAAATTGAAACTGTAATTAAAAATCTTCCAACAAACAAACGTCCAGGATCAGATGGCTTCACAGCCAAATTCTGTCAAACATTTGGAGAAGAGCTAACACGGATCCTTCTCAAACCCAAAAAATTAGAAGGAGAAACACCCCCAAATTCATTCTACGAAGCCACCATCACCCTGATACCAAAACCAGAAAAAGATATCAGAAAAAAAGAAAATTATACACCAATATCACTGATGAACATAGATGCAAAAATCCTTAACCGAACACTAGCAAACAGAATCCAACAGCACATTAAACAGATCATACACGATGATCAAGTGGGATTTATCCCAGGGATGCAAGGATTCTTCAGTATATGCAAATCAATCCATGTGATACCCCACATTAACAAATTAAGGAATAAAAACTGTATGATCATCTCAATAGATGCAGAAAAGGCTTTTGAAAAAATTCAACACCACTTATGATAAATACTCTCCAGAAAATGGGCATGGAGGGAACCTACCTCAACATAATAAAGGCCATATATGACAAACCCACAGCAAGCATCATACTCAGTGGTGAAAAACTGAAAGCATTTCCACTAAGATCAGGAATAAGACAAGGATGTCCACTCTCAGCACTCTTATTCAACATAGTTTTGGAAGTCCTAGCCACAGCAGTCAGAGAAGAAAAAGACATAAAAGGAATATAAATTGGAAAAGAAGTAAAACTGTCACTGTTTGCTGATAACATGATACTATACATAGAAAATCCTAAAGATGCCACCAGAAAACTACTGAACTAATCAATGACTTTGGTAAGGTTGCAGGATGCAAAATTAATGCACAGAAATCTCTTGCATTCCTATACACCAACAATGAAAAATCAGAGAAATTAAGGAAACACTCCCATTTACCACTGCAACAAAAAGAATAAAATATCTAGGAATAAACCTGCCTAAGGAAGTGGAAGACTTGTACTCAGAAAACTATAAAACACTGATGAAAGAAAGCAAAGACCACATAAACAGTTGGAAAAATATACCATGCTCTTGGATTGGAAGAATCAATATTGTGAAAATGACTATACTACTTAAAGCAATCTACAGATTCAGTGCAATCCCTATCAAACTACCAGTGGCATTCTTCACAGAATTAGAACAAAAAATCTTACAATTCGTATGGAAACACAAAAGACCCTGAATAAGCCAAAGCAATCTTGAGAAAGGAAAACAGAGTTGGAGGAATCAGCCTCCCCGACTTCAAACTATATACCACAGAGCTACAGTAATCAAGACAGTATGGTACTGGCAGAAAAACAGAAATATAGATCAATGGTACAGGATAGAATGCCCAGAGATAAACCCACGCACATATGGTCACCTAATTTACGACAAAGGAGGCAAGAACATACAATGGAGAAAAGACAGTCTCTTCAATAAGCGGTGCTGGGAAAACTGGACAGCCACATGTAAAAGAATGAAATTAGAACACTACCTAACACCACACACAAAAATAAACTCAAAATGGATTAAAGACCTAAATGTAAGGCCAGACACTATAAAACTCTTAGAGGAAAACATAGAAAAAACACTTTTTTTTTTTTTTTTTTGCAGTATGCGGGCCTCTCACTGTTGTGGCCTCTCCCGTTGTGGAGCACAGGCTCCGGAGGAGCAGGTTCAGCGGCCATGGCTCATGGGCCCAGCCGCTCCGCGGCATGTGGGATCTTCCCAGACCAGGGCACGAACCCGTGTGCCCTGCATCGGCAGGCGGATTCTCAACCACTGCGCCACCAGGGAAGCCCAGGAAAAACACTTTTTGACCCACCTCCTAGAGTAACAGAAATAAAAACAAAAATAAACAAATGGGACTTAATTAAACTTAAAAGCTTTTGCACAGCAAAGGAAACCATAAACAAGACAAAAAGACAACCCTCAGAATGGGAGAAAATATTTACAAATGAAGCAACAGACAAAGGATTGATCTCCAAAATATACAAACAGCTCATGGAGCTCAATATCAAAAAAACAAACAGTCCAGTTAAAAAATGGGTGGAAGACCTAAATAGACATTTCACCAAGGAAGACATACAAATGACCAAGAGGCATGTGAAAATCTGCTCAACATCACTAATTATTAGAGAAATGCAAATCAAAACTACAATGACGTATCACTTCACGCGGGTCAGAATGGCCATTATCAAAAAAACTAGAAATAATAAATGCTGGAAAGGGTGTGGTGAAAAGGGAACCCCCTACACTGTTGGTGGGAATGTAAATTGATAGAACCACTATGGAAAACAGTATGGAGGTTCCTTAAAAAACTGAAAATAGAATTACCATACGACCCAGCAATCCCACTACTGGGCATATACCCTGAGAAAACCATAATTCAAAAAGCACATGCACTGCAATGTTCATTGCAGCAGTATTTACAATAGCCAGGACATGGAACCAACCTAAATGTCCATCGACAGATGAGTGGATAAAGAAGATGTGGCACATATGTACAATGGAATATTACTCAGCCATAAAAAGAAACGAAATTGAGTTATTTGTAGTGAGGTGGATGGACCTAGAGCCTGTCATATGAGTGAAGTAAGTCAGAAAGAGAAAAACAAATACCGTATGCTAACGCATATATATGGAATCTAAAAAAAACAAACCCCCAAAAACAGTACTGATGAATCTAGTTGTGGGGCAGGAATAAAGAGGTAGACATAGAGAATGGACTTGATGACATGGGGTGGGAGGGCAAAGCTGGGGCAAAGTGAGAGTAGCATCTACATGTATACACTACCCAATGTAAAATAGTTGGCTGGTGGGAAGCAGCAGCATAGCACAGGGATATCAGCTCTGTGCTTTGCGATGACCTAGAGGGGTTGGGATAGGGAGGATGAGAGGGAGGCTCAAAAGGGAGGGGATATGGGGGCATGTGTATGCATATGGCTGGTTCGCTTTGTTGTGCAACAGAAACTAACATGGTGTTGTGAAGCAATTATACTCCAATAAAGATCTATTAAAAATAAAAATAAATAAAATGATTTCACATATCTGTATTTGAATACAGTTTCTTAATGTCATTTGGTTGAAGAAATGAATGAAATAAGATTTAAATAAAACTTAACCTCTGTTTAGGAAGACAGATGTTATATGATATCACTTATATGTGGAATCAAAAAATAATACTAATGAATCTATTTACAGAACAGAAACAGACTCACAGACATAGAAAATAAACTTATGTTACCAAAGGGGAAAAGGAGGGAAAGAAGGATAAATTAGCAGTGTGGGATTAACATACAAACCACTATACATACAATAGATAAGCACCAGGGAATTACTGTAGAGCACAGGGAACTCTTCTCAATACTCTGTAATGACCTGTAATGGGAAAAGAATCTAAAAAAGTGAAAAAAAATCTTAAAGTAATCTTAGAGTATCAAAAATAAAAATTAGGCTACAAGGACCCCCCCAAAAAAAGTCCACTCCTGTTTAGTGCAGAATTTTATGTGTATTTCTGTCTTATAATTTAAATAATTCTTGTCCAGAATTGATCTTTTTTGTCCTCTGATGAAATATCGTCTCCGCTGGTCTGTTCATCCGCATCGTTTTATTTATCTTTGGGGACTCCCTGCCCTTCTTCCTGCGCCTTCCTCCATCTGTTCTCCCTCCCTGATGGCCGTGAGGCCGAGCGGACTGGAATGTGGACCCAGCACCTTCTACAGAGAAACCACGCTTTATTTCCAGCCAGGAGCAGAGCCAGCACCCTGAGGATGATTTCCTTTTCTTCCCGACAACCGCCTGAAATCTCCCTTCTAGCCCTGATCCAGGCACTCAATCTACTCTCTTGGCTTTCCAGAGCTTTGGTAGGGGTCACCCTTTGCCTTTCCCGGCAGCTGGTTTCACTCTGAATTTAATGAGGGCGCTGAGCTGAGTGGCCAGAGAAGGGTTTCCCCACCTGGCACTCACTGGAAGGGCTCAGCCCCTTGTCCATGTTAAATGAGTAAATGCCGACCTCTGGGAGACTCCAAGGCAAGGCCTTTCCAGCCAGTTCTCCTCTGGTCAGCGTCTCGAGCACATTCCTGAGCCCCCCTGCTTCCTCCCTCGTTTCTCTTTGGACTTCCGTATAACTGGCAGTGGAGTAGGACTGTGAGTATTTTATTTTATTATTTATTTATCTATCTATTTATTTATGGCTGTGTTGGGTCTTTGATGCTGCGTGCAGGCTTTCTCTAGTTGCGGCGAGCGGGGGCTACTCTTCATTGCGGTGTGTGGGCTTCTCATTGCAGTGGCTTCTCGTTGCAGAGCACAGGCCCTAGGTGTGTGGGCTTCAGTAGTTATGGCTCGCGGGCTCTAGAGTGCAGGCTCAGTAGTTGTGGCGTACGGGCTTAGTTGCTCTGCGGCATGTGGGATCTTCCCGGACCAGGGCTCCAACCCATATCCTCTGCATTGGCAGGCGGATTCTTAACCACTCCGCCACCAGGGAAGTCCTGTGAGTATTTTAAATTCCACGTATATGTAACTTTCGGAGTCACTGGGGTTTTCTGTCCCTGTTCACTGGCTGGACTTGACAATTTAACAAAGCCTGTTGGCTTACTTTGTGTCGTCATCCCGGATTTCATGCTGCCCAAGGCCTCACTGCACCTGATTCTCTGCCTTTAAATTTGCTGGCTAGTTTTTCGAGCTGTGATATTAGCAAATGGGAATTTGAAATGCCTCATACCATGCTGAGAGTTCAAGTATTTTTCATTTCTGTTTTAAGAGTTTTAGCTCATCTTTTAGTTTTTTGGCCCCCTTATAATCTAGTGTATTTACTTAGGCCTTACATTTTTATGAAAGAAAGAACTTAATTTATCTTTGCACTTTTATTATTAAATAGGAAGTCTATAATTATAAGCTTGTTAAACTGGATTTCCTCCAGAAGTGTAATTATATTCACCAAACTCCACAAATTATATTCACCAATCTCCCTTTAAGAGGACTGGGGAACCAACCCAAGAGTTCTAAAGTTATATTTTTATGAAAGATTTTTGTTACTTAAAGGGTGGGAGAGATTTCTGCATGGGACCTTTATCCTGTCCCCCATCTCTGCAGTCTTCTTAAAACGTCCTCTGTTAAAATTTTGAGGGATTGATTTCTGGACATGTAAGACATACTGTAAATTTAAAATAGAAGAACCACACTATTCAGTGCCTCACATTAGTGAACTTTTATTGAATGAATTAATGGGTTCAGAAGCACCAAAGGGCATTTGATTGTAGATTTGCCTTAATTATTTATTTTTAAAAAAGGAGAAAGCCATTTATTCTCCAACTTTGTACTTGTATATAAGATTTTTGACTTCAGTTTGAGACATTTGGACTTACTATAAATGTTGTGAAACCTTAGATGTTAATTTTCTACTGCTGCTTTTTAAGAGGGAAGGACGAAATGAAATTTTAGGAAGGAATTGAGAATAATATTTTAGTGCCCTCGTGACTTACAAACTCACATGGTAACAGATGCCTGTCTTCGGGGAGCTTAGCTTCTAGAAAGCACAGCAGGCCCACAGGCATAGTAGCTGTAATGCCTATTGCTGGCTTGGCTTTCCCCCTTGTCCTGTTAGAAGGGCTTGGCAGGGTTGGGGTTCTTTGTTTCAGGGAATATGTGTGCCTGGATGTTGCTTTTTTTTTTTAATTAATTAATTAATTTATTTATTTATTTATTTTTGGCTGTGTTGGGTCTTCGTTTCTGTGCGAGGGCTTTCTCCAGTTGTGGCAAGCGGGGGCCACTCTTCATTGCGGTGCACGGGCCTCTCACCATTGCTGCCTCTCTTGTTGTGGAGCACAAGCTCCAGACGCGCAGGCTCAGTAGTTGTGGCTCACGGGCCCAGTTGCTCCGTGGCATGTGGGATCCTCCCGGACCGGGTCACGAACCCACGTCCCCTGCATTGGCAGGCAGACCCTCAACCACTGCACCACCAGGGAAGCCCTGGATGTTGCATTTTTTATCTTGATGGACTGATCTGGACTTCAAGGCTCATACATAACATTTGGAAATTGTGGTCCTTTACAGCCTTGAAATTCTGTGATGCTCTGAGTTCTTTGGCCGTATGAAACCCTGTTCAAGACAGATCATATGGCCTTTTACCATCACCACCCTCCCTTTTTTAAAGATTGTAGGCAGCCAAGGCCACTGCTGGCACTGCCTTGTGGGGGACTGGGTGGAGCTACCAGAAATTTTATGTTTTCTATCAAAGGTAAAAAGCCTCAGTTCTTGGCAGTGCCCTTGCCTCCTTCGAGCATAATCCTAATAAACTATTGTTATAGTAAAGTAGTGACTAATTAAATCCTTTTATTAATGAGGATTTCCACTCACCTCTGACTCTCCTCATATTTGGAATTATTGATAGAATGAGGCAAATTGGAAACAGACCAGTTATGTCAATATGACCATTTACTGAGTTCTCGTTGTGTGCTACGTGGGTAATGCTTGGCCCCATTAATCCTTAACAGGAGGGATGTTAGTGCTGTTTTAATCCCTGTTTTGCATGTGGGGGAAACTGAGGTTCACAATGGTAAAGTCACTGCCTAAACACCTGGAACACTTTGCTGATAGTGGGCTGTGAGGAATTTAGTATTCTCTTCATCGGGATCTTAGTGGCGTCATTCCATCCCTCTGCCCCCAGTCCTACATTGAATGTAATTGAATACATAGTTCTTTTCTTCCAGTGTCTTTCTTATATCTATGTGAGTTGTGAAGGCAGGGTCATTTTGTGTTGACAACTGTTCTCTTTGACATTAGTTTGAAAATAAACTCTTAAACATCCCTGTCATCTTTTATTTTAGTGATTGCTATTGTAGTGTCCCTATTTGGTTAGTAAGCTTCTTTGAGTTCTAAAGGTTTTCTGACATCTTTTACTTTCTGATAATTTTATGTTGTCAGCCACCAAGGCAATCGAGCAGGAAAAAAAAATTTTTTTGCTGTGGGCAAACGTGGCAGAATGAGATGTAAGGAGTAAGCTCAGAAAATCAAATTCTCTCTGAGTTTTTGCTACAGATAAGCAAGACAAGACACATGTAGAAGTTATCATCTGTGATTGCTGTAACCAAAGCCTCTGTGGAGCTTTTCACAGCCAGATGGGCAAAACAAGTTCTTTGGGCGCTACTTTCCTGGGCAGAGTGGGTATATATGGTTGAGGGATATTTGTGTGTGTGTGTGTATGTGTATGTGTGTGTCTTATAAAAAGCACTAGATGTGACTGCCCTTGGCCTGACCTCAGCTCACAAGCAGTCAGCTCACATGTTCTCCCTGCCCCAGTGCACCCACCTCTGTAGTTCATCCTGCATGCCTCAGTCAGATTAATCTTGAATTAGGAAACTTCCAAAGAATTTATCTTGAATTCTATGTGCTGATAAGAGGCCAGCACAAATGCCATTGCCTGGCATTCAAGGCCAGTTTGTGGCTTTGGCACACCACCTACCCAGTGTTCTTTCCATAATCTCTTCAGTACAAATCCTTTCCATCAACTGAACTGAAGTGGGGTCTCTTCTGTGTAGCAAACACTACCTATGTGGAACCCACCTTGGAAATTTCCACCTTAGGAATTTTGTGAGGAGAACAGCTTGTTAGTAGCAAAACACATGGAAGATGATAGTTTTTATATGTAAATCAAGTGATACCCAGCCAGGAACAGAACTATCCATGAGAATTTACTGTTTGGAGAGAAGATAGACTTGTTACTTTGCTTCTTATGGGAAATTGAGTTTTTGAGGATTGTGCTGTTGGGGAAAGACAGGCCAGGTAACTTCAGGAGGGAGAGGAAGTGCGTGCAGTGAGCTCTTGCAAGGAGAGCTGGTTGAGTCTGTCCTTTTAATTAGCTTGAAGAGACCAGCCTCCCTGTACTTGAAAAAAGAACACCAGCTACTCAGAGAAGCCAGCTGAGGAGAAAGTGGTTTTGAGCCTCAGATGCTATTGATGATGCTGATTGTGCTGAAAGCAGCTAGAATTCATTGAGCACTTTGTAACACTGTGATAGTCGATGTGCTTGACCTCATTTAATGCTCACTGTAACACTCTGAGATTGATGACTTATTCTTCCCATTTTATAGACGAGGAAACCAAGTTTTAGCAAGGTTAACTGACAGGCCTCAGCTCGAGTATCTAGTAAGTGGCAGAGCAACAACTGAAATCCAGGTTATTTATTCTAGTCCCTCTACACCTTTTACAGGTGTGTGTGTGTGTGGGTAAGGGCGTGTTGATGGGTGTCATTGCTTCCTAAAGGCTGCCAGAAAGTGCTGTGTGATCTAATTCCGCTTAACGTCCCCCAGTGAGCCGTCTATAGAGAAGTTAATATTGTAAGTACTACAGGGATATTTTAAACATTCATAAAGGGGTGTATTTGTCAGCATGTCCCCTGATCTTTCCCAGGTGAGTCTTGAAGCTTGGCAGTCTCTTGGCTGTCATATTCCTACAGTGGAGGGCAGTCCATAAATGCTCTTTCGTGCTGTCTTTAGCGCCTCATCAGGGTTTCAAGGCTATTAGTCTTCAACTACAATGTAAGGTCTCTGAAGGCAGGGACCATCTCTTATCTTGGTTGATAAATTTGATTATTACCACAGCTGGATAAAAATGCCCCCTGAGATTATCCATCTCTCTCTCTTTTTTCAAATATTTATTTGTTTGTTTGTTTGTTTGTTTGTTTAGGCTGCACTGGGTCTTAGTTGCGGCATGCAGGATCTTCACTGCAGCATGTGGGATCTTTAGTTGTGGCATGCAGACTTCTTAGTTGTGGCATATGGGATCTAGTTCCCCGACCAGGGGTCGAACCTGGGCCCCCTGCATTGGGAGCGTAGAGTCTTACTCACTGGACCACCAGGGAAGTCCCCCATCTCTCTTTTTAAGGTGTGTCTAGTCTCTGAACAACCTTCATATAGGGGCATCTTGCTTCTGGCAGGGACTGTGTTGTGCCTCTTTGGGTGAGGACCATGGACTGGGAAGAGCCTGGGCTTGGGAGCCAGCACCAGGGTCTTTCCTACTTGCTTCTGCAAGACTCTTCAGTGAGTCTTTTCACTCCCATTGAGGCTGTTTTTTTTATTTGCAAAATGGTTATGGGAATCTTATAAGGGGTTCTCAAGATTAGAAAGGATGTAGGTAAATGGCTGGTTCACAGTCAGCATTTAGGAAATGAAGAGATGGTTCATCTCTCTGTTCTGAAGCCTGTGCACGGGACCTTGCATGGAATGCATGCACAGTAAATGGATCTTGAATTAATGGTGGTTCCTTGAGACCTGACCTTAGAGAGCAACTCTGAAGGGTCTTAAAATATGATGTTTTTATGAAGAGTGTCCTCCATTGCCCGAGTTTGCATAGGAAGGCAGAGCCAGAGATGGATTTCTTGGTTTTTAGATGCTACTTCGGTTTATAAAGCCTGATGTTTTATACAGGTAAGTATTGGTAATATCAACTTCATGATAAGATATGCAGTGATTATATTCATCAGTCTGTTAAAGCAATAAAAGGATAACAGGACTAGACCAGCAACTCTTCACTAGAATACGTTTCCTTTTATAACAACACTTTACAATATTTCATATAGATTTTAAAATTTAGAAACACCTTATGGAATTAGGTATTGTTCATTTCCTTTTGTAGGTGAGTAAACTGAGGCTGAGAAACTAAGGGCCTTCCCAATTTGCAGCCCTGATAGAGTTTGTTTTCAAACCCAGTTCTTCTGACTCTTTTTTTGTAGTGGTTTTGCACAGCCACTAAACACGTATAGAAACTGTTAGCACAGTATATTTTTCTCCATCCATTTACTTTTAATCTGTGTCTTTATAGTTAAAGTGGGTTTCTTTTTTTTTTTTTTTTTTTTTTTTTTGTGGTACGCGGGCCTCTCACTGTTGTGGCCTCTCCCGTTGCGGAGCACAGGCTCTGGACGTGCAGGCCCAGCGGCCATGGCTCATGGGCCCAGCCGCTCTGCAGCATGTGGGATCTTCCCAGACCGGGGCATGAACCCGTGTCCCCTGCATCAGCAGGCGGACTCTCAACCACTGCACCACCAGGGAAGCCCTAAAGCGGGTTTCTTACAACATAAAATTGGGTCTTGTTTTTTGATCCACTCTAATAATCTCTCTTAATTGGTGCATTTAGACCATAGATGTTCAAAGTGATTATTGATATAGCTGGATACACATACAGCAGCTGAAGTCAGAAATGTGTGTCTGTGTATATATAAAATGTTTATTAATATATAAATGTATAATAGATGCCAACTGATTTCTAGGTAATCTGGCCTGAGAAATAACATAGATTTTTAAAAAGCCAAAAACTTCTTATTGAATGCTTGCTATGACCTTGGCACTATATTGAATATTTTTAGTGATTTTAGCTTAGTTGGAAAAAAACTCATTTCAGAAATTTGCACTGTATTTTCAAATACTTGGCTGTAGCTTTTATACCTGATAAACTCAAATTGCCTTAAGTTAGTGCAAAATACAATTAAAAGAGAAAAGTAGCTAAAGTACTGCAATTTACTGAGTGATGAATGGAAGTCGGTGTCTCACATATATTACCATTAAGCATCAAGGATCTGATGCAGTCCTCAGCCTCCAACGTCTGGGTTCAGGGAGTATTGATTCTGGGCCTGACTCTGTGTGTTCCACTTCAGTTATTAAACAAATGCTGCTGAGAATAGAGGTTTTCTCAGAAAAGATGATGTTTTCAGTGTTTCTATTGGCTGTTTGCTAGGTTAGTATACTTTCAGTAAAATTTCAGAACGTCTTAAGGAAAACAAGCAATTCCTGAATAAGCCAGTATTATGAATTGAGGTATTTATGTATTTGCAAAAGACCCAGAGTCTTTTTACTGAATGGAACTTCTGTTCCCTCATTCCTCAGCGTGGTATGGGCCTGTACTGCAGATGTCTGTGTGATATATGATGTGGTAAATATGTGGCCTTAGGAATTTTGTGGTTTAAAAGAAAAGTTGAGAGGGAATTAGGGATTTTCTAGAAGCGTGGACACCTCTCCTGCCATATCAAACCCACCCTTCTTTCCTGTGCTCAAGCTCTAAAAGACCCTTTTCAGCTGTTTAAGATTTTTTTCAGCCACCCACAGTAACTTCTTAGTCTCTTTACGATAGCCTATGGTTCAACCTTGACTCTCCTGAGAATTCAAAATGCTTTCACTCATGCTTTCTCTACAGGTAGACATTGTGTAGTAACTGCTTCAGAAGAAAGGCGTCATCTGTATCCTGGACTTGCCTTTAATACTTTGAGGTTATGTGTTTACAATTTAAACAGAGCTAAGATGTTTTGCTGTTATCTAACGAATTTGGGAATCTGCCCTTGTTTCAGTTATCTAGATTTCCTAAGTGGAGGATTTCGAGTGTACTGGATGCTGCAGTTAGACAGCTTTGTTTTGGTTCTGTAGACACAGCCATATTTGGGAAACACACGTGGGCCGGTTTTTGTATTGAAGACTTGTCTTGGTTAACAATGCAGGCTTAAGAAACTGTGTGTGCCCAGAGTTGTACATATACAGAGTTTGAGGAGCTCAGGTCTCTGGAATGCCATGGAATCAGGTTAGGAGCAGGGAATTGGCAGCGAGCAGGCTTTGGGAGCAGTGGGGTACTGTGTGTGTTGTCACCTGGCAGCCCCTGTGGGCTATTTTAAGATGAAACGTTTTGGCGTAATTGCTTCTTTAGGAAACCTAGCTGAACATTCTAGTCACTTTACTGCCTCCCTTGTCCTCATAAGGAACTGCATGGGAGTAGTTTGGCTTCATTAAACAAAAGCAATCACTGGCAATTAATGTTGCAATTCCATATTTGGGGTATTTGTTATGGGTCCTGAGAAGGATTGCATCATGTGGGGCTGCCATGTTCTAATGGACAAGACTGTTAGTGGCATTTTTTTTTTAAAGCTTGTCTGCTAGAATTTGCTCTTTAAAGTTCTGAAGATAACACAATTGCATATCAAATGCCAGGGATGAGATTAAAAAACAACTTCCTTTCATTAAAAAGAAGTGTATTATAATCACATTATACGCAATTTGGAAAATAGAAATTAAATTTAAAAGTTACCTGTAATTCCATGCTACCATATCATTATTAGAATTTGGGCATATTTCCTTTGAAGTATGTGCACGTGTTTTGGTTTTTACATATTTATAATCAGAAACGTCACACAGACCTACATCCTGCTTTTCATTCACCTAATCTCATAAGAAGTGTTTCCCCATGTTGTACGGTCTACATAACCATTATCTTCATAACGGTTCAGTCCACCCAGGGGGTGAGTGGCCATGTAATTGGCCCCCTGTCACTGAACACAGGAGTGTTTCTAGGTTTTTACTGTTAACAAAGTTGTGGTAAACATCTCTGTCTACGTAGCTTTATTGTCATTTGGTGTTCTTTCTTTGAACTGGATTCCCCTAAAGCACAAAGGGTATGAGCTACATTAAGTCTTGATGTGCTATGCTGAAAACAGTGGTAACAATTTACAGTGTCAACGACTGTAGGAAGATGTCAATGTCTTTGCATTTGACCACACTGAGCGTTAGTGCTTTTAAATTTGTGGACTAACTTTAAGAAGTGGGAAAAATGGTTAGGCATTATTTGAATCTTCTTTTTAAACTAATCAGTTTAAGTGAACGTTTTTCTCAGACTTGTTTGCCTTTTTTCTTGGAATTTCTTCATGCCTTTGACATTTTTTTCTTGGCAATAAGTATTGAGTACACTGTAAAACAAGGATATTAATCCTCTCTATTATGTTTGCTGTAAACCATGTGTTGTAATACATAACTTGTAATCATATATTATCTCCTAAATTCTATTGTCTGAAGCTCAAATAATTTTGCATGTATAAAACTTGAAACTCTTTTGGGCTGTGTTTTCTTATTGGCAATTTTGTTGGCAGAATCAACTTTGCATGTTTATTTAAAGACTTCATTTAAGTATAAAAGGGAAAAAAAACGATTGCAGGTTTATCAGTAGCTAACTTTCCAACTCCGGATCTTCCTTGGCCCATCTCTGGCAAGGGCCTGAGATGAGAGTGGGAGCTTGGACATAGGATTTCTGAATTCTGTGATTATTAAATGTCTTATTAAATGAATTCCTTATCATCATGACTTTCAATAGTGATTAAAAATAAGACTAAACCAAAATTAAAATCTTCCATTTTTGTTGGGTCAGTGGATCTGGTGACTGGGATTGGCCTTAATATTTGGGGAAGTTTGGGAGAGGGCATTAATGGGAAGTAACAATGAGATTAAAGACTTGGAAATGGGAAATCTTGTTTAGGATTCAATAGGAATGACAAATATGATACACATGGAGTTTAGGGCTTATTGATACCTGGGGGAGATGAGACTGGAAAAGTAATTGGGACTTCATTTTACAGAGCCTTATGGTATTTTAAGGAATTTGGACATTTAGACCAATGTTTCCCAAAGCATGACATTTAAGGTGATTTTAGAAGGTGTGACGTTGAACACTTAAAACATTTTAGTATTTATTCATTCCTTGATTCTCTCTCCTTGCAGAATTTATTCCTCTTCTTTCTGTGCTCCTGTAACACTTAGGTCAGATCACTAGCAGAGGGTTACCCATCATATTATATTAAATGGGACATGTCTGTTGTCCTGCAGCTCCGTGGTGGCCTCAAAGACGGCAAATGTCCAATTCACGTTGGTTTCCTATGGGCCAAGCACTATTCTGGGTGCACAGTAGGTGCTAAAGTAATGCTGTTGGAATGGTATCACCAGGCCTGTGTTTTAGGTACCTTATTCTTTCCTGGGAGGTTTGCTGCCTTTTTTCCTTTTGCCCTGTACCGCCCAGCCAACCCTTCTGAGTTTATAGGGGCCCCACAGATTTTTTTTCTCCAGTGAAATTTGACTGAGGAACTCTTACACTGCTAAAGTCAGAACGTGGCAGGACATGGGCTATAGGGTGATTCTGAGGCTTATTAGGCCATTGTAATTGTCTAGGAATGAGGTGGTGGAATAGAATGGTGAGTGTGAGGATGGAAAAGCAGAGGTGGCTGGGTTGTGTGAGTCATGAAGGCAGAAGAATTGACAAGACTAGGCAGGTGGCAAGGGAATGAGGAGACAGAGATTCACCCCACTAGTACTAATTGGGTGCCTGCTCTGAGCTAGGCACCATACTAGACAGTAGGATACAGAGGTGATCAAGGCCCTGCCCTGCTGGAGGGGCCTCACTGTCTAGTGAACTTGATTGGAGGAGGGGAAACCAGGAAGGCAGGGTGGGAAAAAATGAGTAATGGACTTGGCCAGTAATCTTTGTAACTGATTATCAGAACACTTTGCATTGTTCGGTGAGTGATAGGGTGATATCAGAAGGTTATAAAGGGGAATTGGCACTGGCTAGTTCATGAATTGGCTGTGGATGGTTGCTTCTCATCTGGAATTCTGTGTTCATTGCCAAGAGACCAAAGGCTGAAGGTGCCCTGAGGAGGAAGAAGAGGGATAAGAGGCTAAGTAATATTCCATTGTATATATGTACGACACCTTCTTTATCCATTCCTCTGTTAGTGGACATTTAGGTTGCTTCCATGTCCTGGTTACTGTAAATAGTGCTGCAATGAAATAATGCCATTTGCCAGCCACATGGGTGGACCTAGAGATTACCATACTGAGTGAAGTAAGTCAGACAGAGAAAGGCAAATATCATATGGTATTGCTTATATGTGGAATCTAAAAAAATGGTACAAAGAAACTTATTTACAAAACAGAAATAGTCACAGATGTAAAAAACAAACTTATGGTTACCAGAGGGGAAAGGGGGGAAGGGATAAATTGGGAGATTGGGATTGCCATATACACACTACTATATATAAAACAGATAACTAATAAAGACCTGCTGTATAGCACAGGGAACTCTACTCAATACTCTGTAACGACTTACATGGGAAAAGAATCTAAAAAAGTGGATATATGTATATGTATAACTGATTCACTTTGCCATACAGCAGAAACTAACACAACACTGTAAATCAACTATACTCCAATAAAAATTAAAAAAAAAAAAAGAAGGATAGGAGGGAAAATGGGCTTAGTAGACAGAATAAAGAGCAAGACTAAGGGAAACTTCCTGAATCTGTTTTTGCACCTAAATAATAAGGGGATGGATTAGATTTCTGGTTTATGAATTTTTTGTAGCCGTACACCCATTTATCCAAGGAAAGCTCAGCAAGTATAAATGAATGAAATCGATAAAAGCACAGCTACTCTGTTAGCCTGAGGGGGCTCATGGAACTTTCTTCCAAAACAGGTGGAAAACCCATGAAAAGGGGCTAGGTAACCTGCACGGATCCTTCTGGTTCTAATAGTCCAGGTGAAATCTTCTAGGAAGTGAGCATGCAATTGGAAAGGAATGAGGACCCAGCTCAGGGTCCTCTAGCCCTTTAAACTCCTAGAAGAACTGCAAAGATCCTGTTCTAGAAGGAAGAGCCTCATGGCTCAAGGTAAACCAGTCCACAGTGACGTTTATAAATCAGGACCAGAAAGTGCTTGGGAGGAGGAAGGAGTTAACTGTCTTAAATTCAGTGGCAAGGTCAGTGAGGCCCCAACCACTGCAAAAACTGTTGCGCTTGGCCATGTGTGTGCACTGGAAACCTTTCTGAAGGCCATTTTAGATAACTGGTTAGGAAGGAAGCCACATTGGAGGGATTCCAGGAGGAAATGGGAGGATGTGGGGGATGACCTATTGCTCCCTCTCCAGAAGCATCAGTCTTTCCACAGAAACCGTGGGCTTGTGCTGTTCTGAGCCCCCAGCTGTGTCATGGGATTCCAGGCTGAACTTAATGTCAGGGTCGAGTTGATCCTAACTTCCTCCCCTTGAAAGGAAGTGTTAGCGACTCAGTGTTTATATTTTCTGGCTTTCTGAAGAGCATTCTGCACCCTCTCCAATAATGCAGAGTGCATTTGAAGAGAAACGACAAGATTAGAGATTGAGAAGAAGATGAGCTGTCAAAAAATTGCAGAAACGTACCTTTGCTGGTGGATCAGCAAAGTATAAAGCAATAAGGCCAAGCATGTATTCTGGGGCTTTGTGAGCTGTGCCTATTCTTTTCAAGCCACTGGAAGTAGCTGCAAATATATATGCATGTGTATATATGTGTATGTGTGTGTGTATATATCAGGTCGGCAGATTGGATTTCAAAGCTAGAGTATAATCAGGGTCTGGTCAAATGGGGAGCTAGCTTCCTGTAGGCAGCTACAGTGGAGATAAGGAGGGTCTTGGTCATTTTGAAGGTAAGACTTGAAAGTTAGATTCTGAAGGCTAAATAGAGATGAGGGCAAAGTTCCTGACTGAACATCCATCCACTAAATGCTCAGTCCTGAGGATGACACAGCGTCTCCCTTCCAGAATCTTACAATTGTGTGTGTATGTATGTGTATTTGGGAAGAAGCAATGGAGGCAGAACACCGTAGGTCATAGGGGAAGCTGGAGCATGCTGAGTGGGAGGTCAACCAGGGGCTCATTCTCTTCCAAGAATCTTTGCTGGACCTTGAATTTATTTTTACAGACAAACTCAATTCCTCCCTTGTCATATATCCCTGAATCATCCATATAAGGAAGGACCTTCTTTCCTTCCCCAATAAACAACCCATATTTAGTTATTGGATTCTATTTCAGCTGGGAGCATGAGCAACTTTTGCTTTTTGGTAATTATTCACTCTGTGTCATCGAGACTTATCTCAGAATTATAGGGTTGTGGAATTAGAGAGGGACCATGCAGAACCATTAGTTATCTGGATGCATTCTTAACCAGACTGGCTACTTCACATCTTGTTCTTTTGGTGGAATGTCTGTTGATGCTGTGGTGCTCTGACCAAGTTCGGTAGTTCTTGACAGCCCGAGGGGTGGGATGGCGGCTTGACCCTAGCTGGCCCACCGAAGCCGTGACACTGTAGGGTCCTGCAACCCGCCGGGGGATTGCTGCCCACTTGTAGTGGTCCAGTTTTGCCACTAGGTGGCACTGTTCATCTTTTTTGGCTTTTACCCAAAGACACCTGCCTCCTTTGGAGGGGACTTGGGGGAGAAATTATAAAGATGTGCCATCATGTTCTCAACCAACTCAAACTCTTTACAGCTTGGTTTTGGTTTTTTTGTCTTTTTTTTTTTTTTTTTTTTCGGTACGCGGGCCTCTCACTGTTGTGGCCTCTCCCACTGTGGAGCACAGGCTCCAGACGCGCAGGCTCAGTGGCCATGGCTCATGAGCCCAGCCGCTCCGCGGCATGTGGGATCCTCCCGGACGAGGGCACGAACCCGTGTCCCCTTCATCGGCAGGCGGACTCTCAACCACTGCGCCACCAGGGAAGCCCTACAGCTTAGTTTTTAAATAAATATTAAGTGTCAGAAATTTTTATGTAAAATAAACTCTCATGTTTAACATATGATGTTAATACTTGTACTATCTCTAAATAAACTGTGGGGATTAGATTGTGACTTTTAAAGCTTTCAGCGTTCTCTGGTCAGACTCAGTGTATGCAGCTTCCTGACTGCATCCCCGCCACCCTGACTCTGAGCTCTTCAGGTTTTAGAGACAAAACTGTTTGCTGAGCCACTTGGGATTCCCCTCTGGACGGCCTTATTCAGGAGAGAGGAATGAAGATTCTCCTCTCCCACTGAAACCTTTGGGGCTCCCTCCTCCCCCTCATCTTGTGCTACTCAAGATGCTTTGGTTGCAAACGACCAGACATGGCCTCTGGTTAACTCAGAATAAAAGGGGGATTTATTGGCAAGATCTCAGGTAGTTCAGATTTACAGGAGGCAGGCGGACCACACTCAGAACAGGCAGAAATTCAAAGAGGCTGAGATGGCTGGACTCAGAGCCAACACCAGGCCCCGGAAGAGTCTGGATAAGGTGTCGCTGCTGTTGCAACCACCGCCGAGGATGGGACACTGGGCACCGTCCTCGGCACAACTGCCACTGCCACAGTTTTTATTTTGATATTATTATTATTTTTTTTTTTTTTTTTTTTTTCTTTTTGTGGTACGCGGGCCTCTCACTGTTGTGGCCTCTCCCGCTGCGGAGCACAGGCTCCGGATGCGCAGGCCCAGCGGCCATGGCTCACGGGCCCAGCCGCTCCGCGGCACATGGGATCCTCCCAGACCGGGGCACGAACCCGCACCCCCTGCATCGGCAGGCGGACTCCCAACCACTGCGCCACCAGGGAGGCCCTATTTTGATATTATTTTAAACTACCCCCTGCTTCGTGTCACCTGCTGCCTATTTAAACAACCAAGTGAGAGCATGTAACAGGACCTACTACCGAAATAGTCTATGTGTGCAGAGCTGGTACCCACCTAGGCATTGTCGTTGCCACCTACTACGTCATACATGTTCCTCAAGTACTGGAATAGTGTCCTACCACCCTGGGCCCATTCTCCTTCCATCTTTTTGCAATCCAACCACTAAACAGTAAAACACCTGGCCTGGGGAGGGGCCCCCTGCAGAGAGCTCTACACCTGGCATCCACTCTGGTTGGTGGATGTTTGTAGTAAAGTGATGGTTAGTATTTGGGATACTATCCCTGCCCATATGTACTTTAGGTCACTTTGTAAGTAAGGGTAGGGCTGACATCTAGAAATTACGAGTGTCTTTATTGAGAAATACATAAAATGTGCAAAGGGTGACTGACATAAGACAGATGGTGAAGACTCATCACGTGCGAGTTGAGGCATCCTTTTTATTTGCTTTATAAGACCTTTCCATTCATTTCTTCCCCAGCCTAAGAATGCTGTTGTGCTATGTACTTATTTTTTTAATTGAAGCATAGTTGATTTACAATGTTGTTTCAGGTGTACTGTAAATCAGTTATATATATATGTGTATGTATGTACATAATGTATATAATATATATACACTTTTTCAGATTATTTTCCATTATAGGTTATTATAAGATACTGAATATAGTTCCCTGTGCTATACAGTAGGTCCTTGTTGTTTACCTGTTTCTTATCTATTTCTTAGTGTGTATCTGTTAATCCTAAACTCCTAATTTATACCCCCCACCCACTTTCCCCTTTGGTGACCATAAGTCTGTCTTCTATGTCTGTGAGGCTATTTCTGTTTTGTAAATAAGTTTGTATCATTTTTTTTAGATTCCACATATAAGTAATATCATATGATATTTGTCTTTCTCTAGCTGACTTAGTAAAATAATCTCTAGATCCATCCATGTTGCTACAAGTGGCATTATTTCATTCTTTTTTTATGGCTGAGTAATATTCCATTTATGTACTTATTTTTAAAATTAAGAAACTCTACAGAGGGAGCTGGTAAGTGAATTATGGAATGTTACAGCCATTAAAATGATGACTGTAAAAATCCAGAAAAATGTTCATGAAATATTTAATTTGAGAACTAGAACACAAAGCTGTCCAGACATTGTTTACAACTATGTAAATGCTATTTATTCAGATAAAGGTTAGAAAGTATTGTAAAAAAAAGAAAAATATTAAGATAAATTCACTGTTGGGAGTAAGTCAGAAAGAGAAAAACAAACACTGTATGCTAACACATATATATGGAATCTAAAAAAAAAAAAAGTGGTTCTGAAGAACCTAGGGGCAGGACAGGAATAAAGACGCAGATGTGGAGAATGGACTTGAGGACACGGGGAGGGGGAAGGGTAAGCTGGGACGAAGTGAGAGAGTGGCATGGACATATATACACTACCAAATGTAAAATAGATAGCTAGTGGGAAGCAGCCACATAGCACAGGGAGGTCAGCTCGGTGCTTTGTGTCCACCTAGAGGGATGGGAAAGGGAGGGTGGGAGGGAGATGCAAGAGGGAGGAGATATGGGGATATATGTATATGTATAGCTGATTCACTTTGTTATACGGCAGAAACTTAACACACCATTATAAAGCAATTATACTCCAGTAAAGATGTTAAAAAAAAAGATAACTTCAGTGTTGAAACGAAAACATTTCTATAGTCGTGCTTTAAAAGTTAAATAAATAAAACCTTAGCATAATTATTTAAATGATTTAAAAAATACAGTATTTGGATGCTATCCTGACATCCGTTTTGGCCCTGGGAGGCAAACGAAGGTATCATAAAACCAGGATTGGAAACCACCCGGGCATATGGAACACAGGGGGTTGTGTTCTTAACTGAAAGAACAAATGTTTCCCCAGCTTAGAGAAAATCTGAGGAGCTGTTGAAGGTCACGGGTAGTCTCAGGTGTACTTGACAGTGACAGAGGCAAACTTACGGCTGATTTGGGCTGGAGAGACCGACTTAGAATGATTTCCTTTTTGCCCCCAGCTTCTATTCAGTCAATTCCAAGGACAGTTAACAAGACAACCACCCAGAAAGGAAACTGGTGCCTGACTTCAGCGTTAAAAAGGAGACTAAAGCATGTCTCTTGGTGCAGACCCTCAGACCATACCATGACCTTAATACAGAATTCATGAACTGGGGAGTTGATATCCTTTACATCATTGCTTTTCACACTTGAAAGTACATAGGGACCAGCTGGGGATCTTGTTAAATTGCAGATTCTGATTCAGTTGGTGTAGGGTTGATTGTGCATTTCTCCATTTTTTACTAAGTTCCCAGCTGCTGGTCTGCAGACCACATGTTAAATAGTAAGGTTCTACAGCTCATGAAGACTTACTTTTCAGGTTGTCCTTCAGATGTGTTTAGCTAGACCTTACTATTCAAAACATGTGCAAGACTTGTACCTTGAAAGCTACAAGACATTGCTGAGAGAAATTAAAGGGGACCTGCATAAAGGGAGAGAGTTCATTCTCATGAATTGGAAATTCAATGCTGTTAAAATGTTAATTTCCCCCAGATTGATACATAGATTGAACAGGAACACATTCAAAATTCCAGCAGGCTTGTTTTGTTTTGGTGGAAACTGGTAAGATGACTCTAAACTTTTTATGAAAATGCAGAGGACCTGGAAGAACCAAAATGATTTTGAAAAAGAATGAAGTTGGAAGACTCACACTACCCAATTTCAAGACTTACTATAAAGCTCTAATCATCAAGACAGTGGATTAGATAAAGACAAATAAATGGAACAAAGTCCAGAAATAGACGCACACGTATATGGCCAGTTGCTAAATTGTGTTATGCTAAGTGAGAGAAGCCAGGTACAAAAGATTACGTACCATATGATACCATTTATGTAAGATTCTAGGACTTCCCTGGTGGTGCAGTGGTTAAGAGTCCGCCTGCCGATGGAGGGGACACGGGTTCGATCCTTAGCCTGGGAAGATCCCACATGCCGCAGAGCAACTAAGCCCATGCGCCTCTAGAGCCCATGAGCCACAACTACTGAAGCCCGCGTGCCTAGAGTCCGTGCTCCACAATAAGAGAAGCCACTGCAATGAGAAGCCCGCACACTGCAACAAAGAGTAGCCCCCGCTCGCTGCAACTAGAGAAAGCCCGTGCACCGTGCGAAAGCCCAATGCAGCCAAAAAAAAAAAGTTCTAGAAGAGGTAAAACTATAGTGACAGTAGCCAGTGGTTTTGGGGGACTTCAGATGGGACCATATTAAATGAGAGGGTTACTGTTTGCATATCCGTGAGTAAGTGGACTGCATTCCCACCTCAAGGCAGCAGAGTGTAGTTCCTAAGTGCCTGGGCTTTCAGGTCGGGCTGTCTGGGTTCCAGAACCAATTCTGCCACATGGGCAGCAAGCTGTTCACCTCTCTGTGCTTTGGTTTCCTCATCTGTGTAAACTAATACAATGCTTAGTTCTTACCTTATAGGGTCCTTGTGAGGATCAAATGAATTAATAGATTTAAAGCACCTAGAACATTTTCTTGGGCATAATAAGCTATATATAATCTTATTATTACTCTCCAACAATCAGTTTGTGTTGTGATTTTATCCCTCTGTCCTAAAACTTGGTTCTTTCCTTCACTCTCTCCTTGATCCACATGGACTCGTGTAACTTGAGGTTCTTAATAGAATGTTATAGGTGGAAGGGATCTTGGATAGTAAGTATCTAAACCAAGTACGGTTGACAAAACGGAGGCCAAGTAGTTTGAGTTATGTGCCCAAGGTCAGGTTAGTACACAGCCAACCAGGAACCAGAAGCCTGGCCAAGGAACGCCTGGTCCAGCTCTGTTTTATCAAGGCTTATATACAGTGTTTGCATTTTTAATGTGAACCATAGGGATTTATCTCGAATCTGCCATTCATCAATTCCATTGTGGTGTTTGTTTTTCTGCAGAGCCCCAGTTACAGAAGACTTGTCCTATCACCACCATGAGCTCTGGTAAGTCATTTAAAACCCTGTCTTTCTCTTCCTGACAAATCTATAAAACTGAACTGTTTACCCAGATTTCCCTCTTAGTCTGAAGGCCTCAACTGCATTTCATTTTTTATTTTTTGAGTCCTGGGTAAGTGCCAAAGCTTTGTCATAAATCGTCATCACAACCTTTATTATTAATGATTTATTGAGTACCTACCATACGTCAAGAACTATGCTATACACTTTACATGTACTGTGTCCTAATCTTTATAACGGGCTCCCTTTCCCTCGATTTAACAACTTTATTGAGATATAATTGGCATACAATAAACTTGTGGATATTTTAAGTATATTATTTGATAAATGTTGACATATGTATACACCTCAGTGGCATTTCTTAATCTGAGTGACTGCAGCACAAGTAAACAGATTGACCTTAATTGCCCCATAGTATGAGCTAATCCATCACTTCCTTTATCAGGGCAAAACCACCCTTTTGCTATGCCTTTGGTAGTAAAAATCAAGACCTACACAAATGAGCAGTTCTGAGTAGTTTTGGTTTAGAGCTGGGGTAGAAAGCCCGGGCTAGGGAAGACAGAAGGGAATAGGTAGGTACCTGCTTGTTGTGTAGCCAAGAGCTGTCAGCTTTCCAGCCCAGGATTCGGGGCAGAAAAGTTTCCATCTGGAGATTGAGGCCCACCTTAGCTACTGAGTGCACCCTGGAACCTCCTGAGACCTGCAGGCAGGGTGGGCTGGGGGATGACCTAGTGGATAGCTCACTCAGGGGCCTCCTAATCCTGAGATATCTCCAGGGTGTTATCAGAGACCTCTGGAGATTAAAAACAAGCCTTTCCGCTTATTTACATGCAGTGCCCTTTTAGCCAGATCCTAAACCTTGCCGGACAGTGTGTGCTTATTAGGAGGAGGAGGAGGGCCCAGGTGGATCAGCTCAGGGCCACACACACTGAGTGTGCGGGCTTTGGCCTGTGGTGGATCCTTCTCTCCACTCTCCTCTGTAAGATGGACATCACGAAAGCACCACCTCACGGGGATTTGTGAGGATTAAGTGAGGCAGTGCTTCTAAAGTGCTGAGCACTGAGCCCAAGGCCTGTCCAGTGTCCCATCCGTGGGTTATCAGCTCAGGTACCCTCCTTGCGAGGAGAGGGACTGGACTTGTCCTTGACTCCATGGGTGCTTCTCCTATGCGTGAGGTGGCTACGTCCCTTCTTTTCCCCTCCAGGTGGACTTGGGCAATGCCAGCAGTCCCTGCTTTGCAACTCATTTTTTCTTCTCGCTTGGCTTTTTGTTTTTCCTGTCATTCAAAATAGGCCAGGGTTTTATTGCTTTGTTTTGTTTTTTTCTTAGCTCTGCAGCCTAAAGTTTCTTGTTCTTCTAATATCAGGATTAGCCTAAACTGGTATCACCACTCCTGGCTGAATAAGGGGGGAAGAAGTGGGCAGGGAGGGGCTGGTCAAGGGTGCAGAAATGCCTGTGGGACTTCTCCCCAAGTTCTCTCTCAGGCGTGATGCTGAAAGGAGGAATTTCCTAAGAGGAGTCCAAAAAATCTGGACCCTTTGACCTGATAATCCTGCTCTTGGGAATGTCTATCTTAATTCGAAGGAAACAAAAACACCCACATGAAGGTGGGGAATGAGTGGGTCCATTATGTGTGTTTACTTGATGGGAGATTATGCCACTAATAAAAGTGATCATCGGGAAGAAAGCAGCTATGTAGAAAAGATTCGTTTTTAACCTTTGGTGGAAAGAGAAGCATGTCTGGGGTCACCTGGCTAGTGACTCCTGAGGCAACCCCAGGCCACCAGCACCGTGCTGCAGAGGTGTGAGTGTGAGGTGATGGAATTATTTTTCCAAATTTCTTAAAGGTTGGTCGTTTGATTAAAAAAAAACACACAAAAAGAAAGGAAGGACATGGGTCTGGGCCTTGTGGAAGCTCAGAGGCTGCTGGCACTGGGGAGGCCCAAAGCAAGGCCTGTAGTCCTAGGAAGGGGATGGTTAAGAGAAATTAGGGCAGGTGCATAGGGAAGGGATAGTCAGAAAAGATGGAGTGATGGAATGGGTGATATTTTTTTTGCTTGGATTTCTGGCTTTCTGCCAACACCCTCCTTCCATCCATCCCAGAAATGTAGGTGCAAAGGGGACTTGGGGAGAACTAGCCTTTGTCTGTAGGTAGATTGGGGACAGTGAACAGGACGGGCCCTCTGGGGCCAGTGTCGGGAGGTCATGGCCGCTGTGGCGGGTTTGGGGAGCGGGCACAGGGGCAGTAGCCCTGCTCACATCTGGACCCAGGAGCACCTGGGCTGGCCTGTCAGTGTAGCTTATGTCAGGGAGGCTGATTGTTAAGAGCCCAGGTAGGGTGACCAAGTCTTAGCCAAATGAGCTACTGGGGTTGGGGGCTTTTGGGGAAATAGATTATATATAAACCATTTTATATAGAATATATCTGGTTTATATAGAGAGAGTATTCTATACATATAAACCATTTTTCATTTTAAAAATAAAAAATGTTTATCCTAGCTGGATTCAAAGAAGATAAGCTGTGGGTGGGATGGACCAGACCAGACTTCAAATCCCTATTTAGTGATCTTAGAGCCCAGCATCCTTTCTGAGCTTCAAATTCCTTATCTATAAAATAAGAGTTCCTAACTTCTAGCTCCAGGGGCCTGGGTATTAAGAATAAAAATGAGGTGCTCATTATGAAATGCTGAGCATGGACCCTCAGATCCAGGTAAATAGAGGGCTTTAAAAACCCGTAGCTGTTATGATTATATTTGTGGCTTGGTTTGCTCTTGGCTGCAGGGGACGTCACCCCAAGCACACGGATCACATGTCCCACCTGCTTGTCTTCTCTGGGCTGCTGCCGTCAGTTCTGGGATGGGAAACTGGGTGGGGCTTAGACTGCCGGTGGGCAGTGAGGGTCTCAGTGTCTGCAGCTGAGCAGAACTTTGAAAGGTCTCCACTGGCACACAGGAGGTGACATTCAAGGTGAACCTCAAGGTGCAGAGGATTTCCCCAAGCTAGGAAAGGGGGAGCATGCATTTCTGGCCGAAGGCCTTGCAGGAACCAAGGCCTGAATGTCGGAAAGTATCTGATGTGCTGAAGGGGTTGTGAGGAGACTGTCATGGAGGGCAGGGGCAGGAGGGAACTGCAGCTGGAAAAGGGCTGGGACCTGTGGCTGAAGTGCCTGGAGTCTGGGATGAGTTGCCCAGGCTTTGTCCCTGGGTAGCTCCTGGTTACTGGGACTTGTTTGTTGGTTTGCTTTTAATCATCAGGAAGGTCAGTTTGTTCATTTGAATATAACCACTTATGCCAACATACAGGCCATCTCACTTACTAAAAATGATATTCCTAATGTACATTTGGGGGAACTTGATTCCAAGTTCAATTTGTTTCCTCATGGAAATGATAATATGTATGATTGACTTCCCAGACTAAACCCTGATATTTTTATTTTTCAAAATAGAAGTGAATTATTTGCAAAGCAGAAGTAGAGACACAGATGTAGAGAACAAGTGTATGGATACCAAGGGGGAAGGGGGTGTGGGAGGAATTGGAAGATTGGGATTGACATATATACACTATTGATACTATGTATAAAATAGACAGCTAATGAGAACATACTGTATAGCACAGGGACCTCTGCTTAATGCACTGTGGTGACCTAAATGGGCAGTAAATCCAAAAAAGAGGGGATATATGTATATGTATAGCTGATTCATTTTGCTGTACAGTAGAAACTAACACAACATTGTAAAGCAACTATACACCAATAAAAATTAATCTAAAAAACAAAAACAAAAATAGGGACTTCCCTGGTGGTCCAGTGGGTAAGACTCTGTGCTCCCAATACAGAGGGCCCAGGTTTGATCCCTGGTCGGAGAACTAGATCCCTCATGCATGCCACAACTAAGAAAGATCCCGCTTGCTGCGACAAAGACCCGGTGCAGCCAAAATAAATAAATAAATATAATAATAAAAATGTAATTTAAACATTAAAAACAAACAAACAAAAAAATAAAATAGAAGTGAAATACGGTATATTTAAAGTGGAGGGTTTTAGAAAATCACGTTGCTTTGTCCTGTTTTGTTCTCTGTCCTGCTCCCTGGGGCTTTTTCAGCCAGATGGGGGTCTAGAGGGTGCTCTCCGGATACAGACTGAGGGCTGGGGTGGAGAAGGGTCAGAACGAAGGCCAGGAGAGCGGTCAGGGGACCAGGTCATCGCCACAACCAGAACACAGGAGCCTCGGCTGGGGACCCTGAGCTGGGGGGAGGCCCGGCATGGCTTCCATGGCAGCTGCGGTGGGGTGGGGTGAAGGGGGGTGTCCCAGAGCCTGAGGTTTCTGTCCTGGCTGTCTGACAGCTCTCATCCGCGATGCACAGGGATGCGTTTGAGCGGCCTTGGAATGGTGGATAAGCCTTTGTCAGGCAGGAGATGCCATTTTCAGGGAATTAAGGAGATTTTTTTTTTTAAATGTCAGAAGTGAAGCCAAGCCAGAAAGCCAGAGAATTTACAGAGCTCACAGCGCACTTCCCATCCCAAACAGCTTTTGCGTTCTCCCTGCCACAGAGCATTTTTGGAACTCAGCTACGACGCCCTGGGGCCCTTCTTCAAGCCTGAGAAAGCCCAGCAGGGCCAGCACTTTGCACCAGGTGGGACTCAGGAATGGGTGGCGAGACATGATCACAAGCCTCGGGCTTTCTTTCTTTCTTTCTTTCTTTCAGAATGCGATGTTGGTGCTTCCAAAGCTGTGGTGAATGGTTTGGTACCGGGCAGCAATGGGCAAGACAGAGGTAAGGCTCTTGAAGGGAAACTTGGCATTTCTAGAAGGATCAGGACCCAGGCCACCTGCCTGTTGGAAACAGTCACTGGTCTAATTAGGCCGTGACCTGGAGACCTGTTCCTATGCTTTCTGAGAATCAGGAGTCTGAGGCTGCCGTTTCCCACTGTGAGGTGATGTATTAAAAACTGTCCCTAGCTCACAGGATGCTGTGAACCACAGACCCCAAATACACGGGCAGAGTCCTCGTGTGTATGGCATTTATCAGCCTGCAGTCTCTCTTACCCAGCATTTCACCTTCACCTGTGATAAATAGTGACACATTCACCATCCTGACCCTGAGGCAAGAGCCTAAATTGCTGAAATAAATTATTTTGGTGACATTAGTTTCATGCGCATCCTCTCAGATTTTCAATTTTTAAAATTTTATGACAAAAGATGTAAGTGTGAAATGAATGATGGATAAGATGACCTTTGAGGTCCCATCTCTCATCCAGAACAGCCAGTCATCAGGCTTCCCATGTCACTTTGCAGTGTGAGGAAATAGGGGCTCGGGTCCTGGTCTGCTGCTCATAAACAGAAACCTCTTGGGAGGTCCTTTGTCTTTATGGCTGTGAGTTTCCTTATCTAGAAAATGAGGGAATTTGATGATCTGCAGTATTTTTTCCTGCTTCAGATTCAGGTTCCAGTGATTCTATCAGTGCTCATCCCACAAGTCATATGGTATCAAAGAGGGAGGGCAAAAGTCCTGTCATTGGGCATTTAAGTCAAAATGGACCCTCCCTCAAAGAAAACGCTTACAAAGTTTGACATATTTGGACTTTGTCTGTAATTACCATCTGGGTCAGCCAAGTATTCATTTTGAGACAAGGCAAAGTGTAAAGGCAGAAAGAACAGCCAGGAGGGAAGGCATAGAGAGCAGGAGAGATGGGGAGCCTGGGGCCGGTTGGTTGGGAGGTGTCCTGCTGTTGTCCTGTCTTCTGTGTCTCCCCGCCTGGCCACTCTTCTCCACGCCTGGTGTGAGGCTGTATTCTCGGGGTCTTGGACAACCTTGGCCAATTCACTTAGGGAATATTGAAGGGTGGTGCCTGCAGAGGAGTGTTTAAGCATCTGATGAGGAGCACGGGGAGACGAGGGTGTCTGAATGCTCACCGTCAACCCCAGCCCTGTGAATTCATCGGCAGAAGAGACCTCAGAGGTGGGCGGGCAGGGTGGCCCGTTCCCTTCGCTCCTTGATAAGACCCACCTTTGGTTGGAAAGAGGAAGCAGATGCAACCTGGAGTCACCAGGGTGGCCTGGGGTGGTCACTAAACCAGGTGCCAGGACAGCTGGGTTCCAGTCTCGGCCTCTTCACTTGAGCACTGGATGACTCCGACCAGCTCTCTTGCTTCTTCCTCTGAAAATGGTAACAAAATCCTCCCACCCAATCTCCCAGGTGGCCCTAAGGAGCAGTCAGCAGGATTGCTGTGAAAGCATGCTTGTATCTTAACACGTGCAGGATTGTTATTATCAACTCAGTTCTTGGCATCTGGATGACTGCCATGGCCCTTGTGAAATGGCAGCCTGATGGACTGGAAGGTGAACTACCCATCTCCGAGCTGCCTCCCTCCCTCCTGTCCCCTTGACAGGCTCGTCAGCATGATGCTGATGCAGCCGTGACAGTCTTGCTTCCCAAACAGCCCTATCCCCCAAGGTATGACGTGGATCTGGGGCCATAAGAACTCCGGATGTTGCTCAAGAGTGACATTGACACCATAGGCTTGTTGTGAGAAGGAGGGTTTGGGACTATGCCCACCATTGAGATTCCAGAATCTGGGTAGGCAGGGGGCCTAGATAAGCATGAGCATCCGGGACTCGAGGACAGCAGCCTTCACCCACATCCCAGGCAGTGTCCCAGCTCTCAGAGCTCAGCTGGTGTCAGCATCCTAGGCCTTGTGCTTGGGTGCTGCCCAGAGTCTTGAGCAGGCACTTGGACACTTGACACCCTCTTGCCCAGGGAAGGATGGGTTTAAGTAGACCATCTGCTGCCCAACAGATGGGGCCTCTGATTTGCTCAGGGCCAGAGAGCTGTGGTTGTCAGAACAGGCACAAGACCCCAGGAGTTACGATCCTGGAGAAGCGGCTGTGATGACTGAAAGGACCAGGCAGCTCCCACATTGGTTCCCTGTCCTTCCTCCCCTCCTCTGGAGTTACGGGAGCCCTAACTCTCCTCCTCGGAGCCTCCCCCCAGCATAGACACCCTAGCCTTCTCCCAGGGGGCCCCTTGGACCCTGCGTGCTCTCCCCTTCCTCTATTTGCCAGGCCATCTGCGTCTCTGTAAATCTCTTTGTCTAGCAAGATCCTGGTGTGGCAGGCGGCACAGACACTGATCAGCTGCATCTGGGGGACGGTCGTGGGAGGGTTCTGGTGACTTGGTACGGGACTCTAAAGAGCGAAAGCAGGTTATTTTAAGTTACTGCATCCACCGCTCTTCCTATTGTTCTTTTGGTGTGGGTGACTTCCTCCTATTGTCCCTGCCCGGTTCCTCCACTGCCTGAGTGTTTCCCAAATGTTTTTTCTGGATGCACCATTTACCCTTTTGTGTTTTCAGCAACTGCCAACCCTATACGTGCACGCTCTATTTCTGCTGTTAAAATAATCCCTGTGAAGACAGTGAAAAATTCTTCAGGCCTAGTACTCCCTCCAGGTATCTCTCCTTGGGTTGGTTTCTTTTTTTTTTTTATTTTTAATTGTTAGCAGATCATGCATGATCCTTTCTTCTTTCCTTCTAACAAAGACTTGGAGGTTTAATCCTTGCATGTTTAGGAGCCACTCCCTTTCACTTCTCTGGCTGGTTTCGTGTGTGTGTGTGTGTGGGGTGTGTGTGTGTGTGTGTGTTTTTCTGCGAGCCACCGGCAAGTGTGGAGAGGAACTGACAGGTGCCTTGCCCCTCCCCCTTAAGGAGAAGTTCAGTCCAGAGGTTGAATGTTGATTCCAGCTGGTGTAGGTCTGAGCCACATGGGCGACTTAGGCTCCCCTTAGAGGTTCCAGCTCCCAAGACTTTATTTAAAACTCCACTGTCCCCAAGAACTAATGTGGCTGCACAGGGAATCTCTGAATTGGGCTGAACTTGAAGCAGCTCCCTTAGATGCCAAACCTGGCTGCGTCTCTGTGATGCCGGCAGGACCGTTTCCCTGAGCACTCCGTCCTCTGCCCCGAACCTCACCAGCAGTCACTTCCTGCCTCTCCTCTCCAAGGAAGGGGGTGCA
Organism: Mesoplodon mirus; assembly: GCF_964341445.2. Classification (NCBI taxonomy): domain Eukaryota; kingdom Metazoa; phylum Chordata; class Mammalia; order Artiodactyla; family Ziphiidae; genus Mesoplodon; species Mesoplodon mirus. Next base: position 198,084,530 of record NC_138977.1, on the reverse strand, counting down.
GGTCAGACGTCAGCTCTGGCTCATAGCTTCCTTCTGTACAAAATGAGACGAGTGAGGCCCGGGTGGCTCTTTATCCCACTGGTGGTTCTTTCAGGAGTTGGGCCAATCTGGCTGTGCATCCAGGACACTATGGATAGGCTGGGTTTGTCACTTTGCCCCTCACCCTTTGGCAAAGACCATGACTTTGCCCCTCACCCTTTTGAAAAGACCGTGAATCAATTTTGCCAATAGTTCTGTGACATCAGTCACTTATCCTCTTCTGGGGTTGGACGAGTGAGATGCTCCCCAAGGCCGCCGCCCGCTCTGCCATACATTGTGGGGTTTTTTGTTTTGTTTTTTTTTGTTTTTGTTTTTTTTGTTTTTGTTGTTTTTTGCGGTATGCGGGCCTCTCACTGTTGTGGCCTCTCCCATTGCAGAGCACAGGCTCCAGACACGCAGGCTCAGCGGTCATGGCTCACGGGCCCAGCCGCTCCACGGTATGTGGGATCTTCCCGGACCGGGGCATGAACCCGTGTCCCCTGCATCGGCAGGCGGACTCTCAACCACTGCGCCACCAGGGAAGCCCCCAAACATTGTGTTTTTGCGCTTCGCTCTCAGTGCAGGAGGTGCTGACGGCAGATCTGTCCTCTTCTGTAACGCTAATGATCGTTCTGTCTGAGCTGTCAGAAAGGGGGCTGCCAGAGTGGAAAGGAGGAGCAAAGAGGCTTGGCTTCTCTTGGCCCTGGCACAGGAATGGGCATGAGTTGGACATCTGAGCCCACATCCTGCCCGATGCCCACCTTAAACTTTACCCATAATCCCAGTCATGACAATGTGAGGTCCAGGATCCAGGCTGTGCTGTGAGCAACTTGAAAAACTGTGGAATTCAGTTCAGCTCAGCTGTACAGAGAGAAACATTCAGCACGTGTACCTCCTAGGGCTGTGTGGCCTGTGTGGCTTTCTTGCTTCCCATTACTGATTTTCCTGGAGGATGAACATCCAGATCTTTTGAAGCCTATTTTGAAATCCTTCTCCATGCAGTTCTGAAAGATACCCTGGGTCTGTTATTAGGCCATTGTGAACTGTAGGAGAGGTCAGGGCCCAGAGAAGGCTCAGCTGGAAGTGCAGCGGACAGTGTTCCTTGAAGGATTTAGCGTTTCTAGTCATTTTCTTTGGTGTGAATTTTCTTCATTAAGTTTAGAATGTGAGGCTCTGGCCCTTGATCTTTCTCCCCAGGCAGCATATCCTGTCTCACCACTGCAGGGGGTTTGGCTTGCTGATACAAGGAGATTGTCTTTTGCTTTTCCGTTGGGGGGGCTGCACGGAGCAGTGATTCTCTACAGAACCGCCACCTAATTCCCTGTGCTGTCAACTTGCTCTTTTTTAAGAAGGATGATGTGGGAGCTTGAGAAATCTTTCATAAATTCTTTCTCGAACTGAGCCTTACTAATTGGTCAGAAGTCTGCTCACCAACCTAAACTTCATTTAATAAAAGGAATCAACCCGCTTTGATTTGGAAATGTTTACAGCTGACATTGTAACGCATTCATTGACTCAACTCACTGTTGCCTCCATTTCCTCCTAACCTCATGATGGGTGGTAAACCTCTGAAAATGTGATTTGTCCCTCTTCACCATCCACAGGTTAATTTTCATTGACCGTCAGGCTTTGCCTATCTGTAACCAGGTTCATCTCATTCCCCAGCTGTACCAAGTTGCTGGCTGACTGTCGCTTTCATCCTCCAGGAGTCTGGGACTCAGTCTTCCCTCTTGGGTCTTTCCTTTTCAGACACGGATCCTACAAAAATCTGCACTGGGAAGGGAGCGGTGACTCTCCGGGCCTCGTCCTCCTACAGGGAGATCCCAAGCGGTAGCCCTGTGAGCTCTCGGGAAACCCCACAAGAGGAAAGGAAACCAGGTGCGCTACCTTGGAGACCAGGGGAAGGGTGGGAATCTGCCTACCGATTCTCCCAGGGGCCCCTGGCACTGTCCGCTCCTTCTCGTCTCTGTGGTGGGTGGTGATCACTGCCCTAAACTGACGTACCCACTTGCTTCAGGCAAAGGCACGGCAGCGACCACTTTACTCTAGCTTTTGACGGAACGCGTGAGCAGTCTGCGGCTCTGCAGACTAGTTTAGGAGGATGGAGATGGCTTAGGGGCCTGGGGAGGGAGTGGTGGGATGGCCTCCAGTCTTGGCTTCTCTGAGCCCATCCCCACTTCTAGGAGCTCAGCTGTGACCATCCAGGCGGGGCTGGGGCTGGGGAAGAAGCCAAGGGAGACTGAAAAGTGCAGGCGGCCGAATGGCCTCAGATCCCAGAAAGCAGGGAGGCATCCTGAGGGAGCAGGATCAGGAGAGCATGTCTAAGGCCAACGCGAAAGCCCCCGCCCCTCGGGAAACCCGGGCACCTGGAGCACGGTGCTGAGGTGGACACCTGGGACTTTGGGATTGGCACATGGGGTTCATGTCCTGCTTCTACCACCTGTTGGCTGTGCAGCCTTGGATGAGATGGCTGCTCTCTCTCAACCCTGGTGAGCCCACCTGTCGGATCAGGTTGATAACTGTACCTGCCTCGCCGTGTCATTGTGAGGATCATGTATGTCAAGGGTTTTGCATTGCGGTTTTGCATTTTCGACAAGTTCCCAGGTCATGCTGATGCTTCTGGTCCAAGGACCACACTTGAGAGCTACTGCCATAGGGGATGGGAGTTTTCTCCCATCTTGAAGGAAGAAAATGGAGAGAAAATGAATTGGAGTGATGACCGACCACTTCCTTGGGACCAGAGACAGGCAAGCTCTTCTGGTACAGTTGGGAATGGTGTGTTGTGATAAGATGGAATTATACAGGATGGAGATGGTCAGTACCCAGCATCCTGGAAACTTGACTTTCTTTCTGTTCCCTGCCAGCTGTAACAGGTACCAAGGCAGATGCCCAAGGATGAGGCCAGGCTAGGGTTTGAGCACCAGCCCCATTCTGGTAACGTCAGTCCCTGTGGAAAGCTGCTTTTTCCCTAGGCTCAGGGGAAAGCATGAGTGGCCTCCAGCACTATTAGGTTGAAAGTAGCTGCTTGGCTCTGTTTTCTTGAACCCATACCTGCCTCTTTCCCTACTGCACTTTGCCACTCTGGTCTCCAGGAGAGGTGGAGCCACTGGGAAGATCCATCTCCCAAGCTGGAGGACCTCTGGGAAAGAGAGACTCCTAAGGGATAATTTAAAGAGAAAGACCATACCTACAGCCCCGTGGCCCGATAAAATGACCTCTCAACCTCCCGGCCCTTCCTCTGGTGGTGAATGGGAGGAGAGGGAGCCTTGAGCTCCCCCTGGTGGCCACAAGGTGCCACTAACATAGAGCCCCAATGTTATTCTTTACCTTGCTGTCTGTAGGTTTGCGCTCCAGTGCAGTGATTTGAGCACTTAAGGAAGCTCTCTCTAGTCCCCAGATAATTCTATATCGTACAGATTTATAACAGGTAATTTGGATTAAAAAAAAGATCTTGTTTTAAATTGAAAATACTCTGAAGGATTGGGGGATGGCTATCAGTCATTCACACCTTACAGTAAATTAATCTTTGTAGATTATTTTTCTCCAGATAAAGAGGTCATTGAATCCAAATCAGCAGACATTCATTCTGCATCATATAGGTGCCAGGCATCACTGGGACTCAACAGGAATTGTGACGAGAAGGGAAGAAAAGGGAGAGAAATTTTGGTGCATCATGTGAGCACAAGAGGCAGTTTGCTCCAACCAGAGAGTCAGGTGTGGAGCCCCAGTCCACTGTCATGCTTTCTGACCACACGTATGTCACACCTCTGAAGCACGTATGAAGTATGAGGGACTTGGGAAAGATGGTTTTCAAGCCTTTCTAGTTCCAGAATGCTCTGCGAACTTGGGAAGTTTGGGAATTAACCTGACACAAACAGAACCCTATTCACTGGGGACACATTCAGGATTGTACACTAGGCCAGTGTGGGTGGAAAGGAACAAGCTGGGGTTGAGTAGAGGTGGGGGGAAATTACACTGATTAGGTGTACAGCTGGCTGGAATGAGTTAACACTGGAGGTGAGGATAAAAGAGGATGCACCTCCAGAGGTGGGAGATTCAGGACCAGAAACCTTGTTCTCTTACCCTCCTGGTCATTGGCCAGCATCCTGCTGGCCCTTGACTCTGGCTGGGTCCATGTGGCTCCCCAGCCCTCCTTATCCCTGCCTACTTCCTCCGTCTGAGCCTCTGGATGACAACTTGCTGGCCCACACCAAGCCTCTGAGACTTGACCAGCCTCATGAAAACAGTTTTCAGCAGCATTTGCCGGCAGCTGTGCTAGCCTGGCCTGGGACCCCAAGTGTGAGGCAGGGAGCCTTGCTTGGCTCTTGCCAAAGATTGGGTGCGCTTCCTTTTCCCAGTGTCTTCACAGATAGTGGGTGTCAGATAGCGTCCAGGTCTCTCCTCTACCACCAGGGCCAGCATCTGTGCCCCAGCTGCTCTGGCTGTCTCCTCTCTGCCTAGCTCCCTGGCTTTACCACATTCCTCCATCCCTGTAGATCTCCAAGTTGCTGATCATCTGCCTGAACTGGAAGCTTCGGTCTCACGTTACTGCCCAGCACCTGTGGCCTGATTTCTTTCCCCATATGGCCCCTTGACACCCGCATTTCAGAGGTGGCCCCTATTTCCAGTCCTTGCTCCAGCTCCCTTACCCTGTGAGAGGTGGTCTCGCTCTCAAGTCACACAGTCCTCTCTCAAGGCTCAGCTCTACCACTTACTGTCTTGGTAATATGGGCAAATTAACCTTGGAGAGCTTCACTTCCCCATCTGTAAACTGGAGATGACCTTAATCAAGTTGCTGGGATGCAGTGAACTCTTCCATCTCAAGATATAGCACAGAGTCAGGCATGTACAAGGTGCTCTTGAATGGAAACCATTCTAGTTTCTGCTGGTCAGGAGGCCACTTAAAGACTTGCAGTAATTTCTCGTAGAGGCTGTGAGGGTCTAGGCCCAGCGTGGTGGTCGTGGGAATGGAGAGCAGGGGCCAAGCGAGAGGTGTATTTGGAGAGTGGAATGGCAGGGCCTGGCAGAGTGTTTAAGGAGTGCGGAGAGGTAGGGCTCCATGCTGAGCAGGAGGCACCTTCCCTGCTTGACTAGGAGAATAGATGTGGCACTCATGGAGATGCTGGATTTATGAGGGGAGTTGGAAGGAATGTTGGATTCCATCTCTTGACGTGTTGAGTTTCTTGGCAAGAGAAGGACTTCTAGGAGGAATTTTCTAATAGGCATTTGGAAATTTGGAATCCAGGGTGTGGATCTGGGAGCCATTGGCATCCAAGTGAACATGGGGAGGGTGGAGATGCTCTCTGAGGTGGAGTGAGAGACGGAGCCCTCGGAGTTGCCCAGTTTAAACCCAACCTCCAGGCTCCTGCCCTCAGTGGTAGCTTGACTCTGGATCCCTGACCACCCTCCTAATCTCTGAATGTAGACCTAGGTTTTGGGATCTGAACCATCTGGAAAGAGCTACAGTAATCTTAATGCTGATTCCAGGCCTCCAAGAGAGGCCTCTTATTCCTGCTTCCTGGTATAATAGCTTGGCCAGGTTTGGGTAATGGCCCTGTTGGTTCAGGTGTGACTCCACCTGTGTCCCCAGGTCACGGTGATCTTACTCAAGAGGAGACAGGGAGCCTGAACTGGTGGTGGGCGCTGTACGAAGCTTCCTGTCTGGTATGGCCTGGAGACCATCAATCCCTGTGTTCTGACTCAAAAGCCAAAGTTCAGTTCGACACTTACACCTTATTCTGTGCCAGTTGGCTCCCATCCTTCCTGTCTGATTCTTGACTGCAAAGTTAGCTATGGATGTAAAGATTCTTAGACCTACAATCAACTCATTTCCTCACATTTGCTCTCCAGAAATGACAGTAGCAAAAAGATAAGAAAATTGACATTAAAATAGTTAGACATTCCCTACCCCCATTAACTAAGAGTCTTTTTCGTGAGCTCATGGTGAGAAAAGGGGGCCAAATGAGAAATCGTTGGAGGCAAAAGTCCCCACAAGAGAAGACTCTCACTGTGACACCAACTGCAAGGTCAGGGGATTCCCACAACCACTCTCAGGTTTGATAATTCAGTAGCAGGACTCAAAGAACCCATTGAAAGCTGTTAAGGAAACGTGGAGTTGGTGTGGTCCCTTTCCTGTGGAGTCAGGACATGTTAGTTCCCAGCACCGTGTGTGAGAACATGCTCAGAGCAGTGCCAACCATGAAGGTCCTACAAGCTGTGGTGTCCATGGTTTTCACTGGGGCTCTATTCCATAGGTGTTATCCACTGCCCAAGTGGTTCATCTCACTCTCCAGTCCGTTAGGAGGTTGAGCTCAAAGGCCCCCAACCTAAGTCACGTTATTGGTTTAGCACAAAGACAGTCCTATCAGGATGACATTCCAAGGGCTTAGAGATTAACTCCTGGAAGCCAGAGGGCAAAGGCCAGACCTCCTTTTGGGGAAGAGTAAATTCTTCACCACACAGCATGAATAAAAATTAAACAAGGTATGGAACGCTCTTAGACCCACTTTTAACACCTTTCCTCTAACTCTTGGATTCTCTACCAGGAAACACAGATCTAACTCAATGAAAAGTGTCCTGAGATCCCAAGAAGTGATCAGCAAAACAAGCTTACAACAGACCAAAATGAAATTAGCACAGAGTGAGATAAAGGAAAATAAGTAAGCTGTGACCACAGGCCAGAAAAGATTGTATATAAAGAATAGATGGAGGAAAAGATAAGGCAAAATAAATTAAACTTCTCATGGAAAGGCTTGGTCTCCTCAGGGCTGCAAAACCTCTTGAGGGACCCAGCTTTCCAAGGCCCTCCTCCACCGTGGGAGCTCTGAGCTAACATTTATTGAGAGAAGCATTTTGACGGTCTCCCTAACCAAGAGTGAATAATTGATAATCAAGTACATAAAATTTCACCTGCCGCCCTCAGACACAAATGGCCCTGGGCTGCTACCAACCTTCAAGGTTCAGAAGACTAGGTAACAGATGAAGGAGGATGAAACGTCAGAAATGCGGCTCTTTTAAATAAGAAAGGAGTGTTCTGAGGAGTCCTGGGAACTGCCTTTTTGGGGACAGGGTAAGGGGAACAGTTTTAAAGACTTGGAATGAGAAGAAAAAGTGGGTTGATTCCCGAGGATATTATGTTCTTAAGGCTATTTATCAAATGGCAGAAGTCGACTGCTCTAATTGCTGTGTCTGGGAAATTTTTTTTTCCCCTTAGGCTTTGGATCCCTATCTTACTAAGCACATACTTTATGCCACATACTTCCACTTAGTCCTCATGACGAGAGGGAAAATTTCTCATTTCACAGATGAGGCTATGTCCCTTGCTGCAGGATATGCAGTGAGCAAAACAGGATTCAAACTAGGCTGTCTGATGCCACAATGACAGTCCCTTTATGATACCTAAGGGTTTTGGAGAAACAGACTCACCACAGCTTTCCACGATACATCTGTGTGCCAACATCACCTAAATAGAACCAACCTGGCCAAAGAGCAGACAAAATAACACGCCTCCACATCCATGTACAAAGTTCACATCCTTTATTGATAGCCCCTCATCAGAACCTGTTGACATAGAGAACAAGCGTATGGACACCAAGGGCGGGGGGAAGCAGGGGCGGGGGTGGTAATGAATTGGGAGATTGGGACATACACTAATATGTATAAAATAGATAACTAATTAGAACCTGCTGTGTAAAAAAAAATTTTTTTTAAAGAACCTATTGACATTTAGTACGTGTCTGTAAATCAAATAAATTTGATAGAATGACTTGACAAAACAGGACTAGAAATAACCTAGGAAGGAAGACGAGATAGTAAAAGTGATAGATACAGGGGAGGAAGGAGAAACATTGCCACAGTGTGTCACCTGGTATCTGAAGGCCTGCGGGTGCAAGGAAATCTTGGGGCCAGGATCTGGATGGATGCACTAGTGAGTGTTAAAATGGTCACTTTTCCTGCTGTATAGCACAAGGAAGTCTTCTCAATACTCTGTAATGACGTATATGGGAAAAGAACCCGAAAAAGAGTGGAAATAAGTATATGTATAACTGGTTCACTTTGCTCTATAGCAGAAACTAACACATCATTGTGAATCAACTCCAGTAAAAATTTTTTAAAATCGGTCACTTTTAGGACACGTCACGTACCTGACCTCAGCAACCCTGTGAGGTGTACGTGGGATAAGGATTATATTTTATAGATGGAAACAGTGAAATTTAGGGTGATTAGCAGCTTGTCCTTGATTGCACGAGCTGGTATGTCGCGGTAATGTGAGTAAAAATCAAGTCCTGTAAATTTCCCAGCCATGTGGTTGGGACAAGAAGACAGACATCTAGGAATTGTCCGTAAGGGAGTGGCAGAAATGTGACGGCCGACCTGCTAAAAGAATGTACAACTGAAACAGGTTATAAAAACCTCATTTTAGAGGAGGGCGAAATTTGCAAAATTGGATATGGTTTCCCAGAGTAAGGACTTTTTTTTTTTTTTTTTTTTTTTTTTGCAGTACGCGGGCCTCTCATGGTTGTGGCCTCTCCCGTTGCGGAGCACAGGCTCCGGACATGCAGGCTCAGTGGCCATGGCTCACGGGCCCAGCCACTCCACAGCATGTGCGATCTTCCCGGACCGGGGCATGAACCCGTGTCCCCTGCATCGGCAGGCGGACTCTCAACCACTGCGCCACCAGGGAAGCCCTAAGGATGTTTTTGAGTGTACATTATTATGTCAGTGATTCTCAAAGTGAGCTTTGGGTTATGGACCAGCAGCCTTACTATAACTTGGAGACATGTTAGAAATGCAAATTCTCAAGCCTCACTTCTCCTCTGAGTCAAAAACTCTGGGGATGGGGCCCTGTGATCTGTGTTTTAACAAGCACTCCTGGTGACTCCGATGCAGACAGACTGCTGTACATGGATGCACATCACTTGAAACCTTTTCCCCTGCCTGGCCTTTTGCTCTGACACCCTTTGGCTTCTGCCACCTCCCTGGAATGTAGCCTCTGCTTTGTGGCAGATGGCAGGGTTGGTGGCCGTGGGTGGTGGACAGAGTGCTGCACTTGATTCTGGAGACCTGGGCTGACTGCTTTATCACTTCCTGGCTGTGTGACTTTGGGCCAGTCAGTTGGCCTCTCTGTTTCTTCATCCATGAAGCAGAGTGATTACCTACCTCACAGACTTGTGTACACTGAATTAAATACTAAATATATGCAAAAGTGGCCAACAGCGTCTGGCACTCAGAAAGGTGTTCCATCCGGAAAGCCCATCTCTGATCCCTGAGGAACCCACATTGAAATGGAGCCTTGGGCTGTGAGAGCTGCAGTGCTTTATTCCCCTCTTTATATAGGGTGAGACAAGGAGGCAACCAGAGAGGAGGAGGAGGAAATTAAGGGATTGGCTCCATGAGGGGCTGGCAGACTGTGGCGCTTGGGCCTAATCTGGCCTATGCTTGTTTTTGTACAGCCCGTTAACAAGGGATGGGGTGTGTGTGTGTGTATATATATATAAAATATATATATATATATACATATATTTGTGTGTATATATATATAATTTTTTTTGGTTTGCCTTTAATTAGACAGCTCTTATGCTTTTAAAAGTGGAATCAATCAGAAGGCAAGGGTGTAGGGGAATAATTTTCCAATACTTTTCTTGTAAACTCAAATTCTTCTTTGGAATAAAGCAGGCTTTGGTTTACTGTTCACAAGGTTACTTCTGAGTTGCAAAAGAAATTTCCCTCTTCAATCTGGGCTGCCACAATTGGACAGTAAAGCATGAGGACGCTTTTTCTGGCATCTGGGTTTTTATATTTTAAGGGTTGAAAGAAAAATCAAAGAATGTACTATGTGAAAATTACATGAAATTCCAACTCCAGTTTCCACAAATAAAGGTTTATTGGAACACAGCCACCCTCGTTCACTTGATATTGTTTGCGGCTGCTTTTGTGCTACAACAGCAGAGTTGAATAGTTGTTACTGAGCCCATACGGCCGTCAAAGCCTAAAGTATTTGCTAACTGGCCCTTTACAGAAAAGGTTTGCTAACCCCCTACATGGAAGATAGAGAATAGAGGCAAGAGATGATGCAGAAGATGGTGGTAAATAACAAACATTGCTGAGCTCTGCCAGTTACTGTTCTAAGCATCTCTCATGCATTATATCTTTTAATTCTTAAAACAACATGTATGAAGCAGGCATATCATTACCCCCATTTTTCATATGGGAAAACTGAGGCTTTTTACTTGCCCAGGGCCACAGAGCCCATAGGTGGAGGAGCCAGGATTTGAATTGAGGTCCAGCTGCCTTCCCAGCCAAACTTGTGACCACTGCACCGTCCTGCCTCGCGGTGCTGGTCAGGTTAGGAGATGTTTAGGGTCTCTGAGCTGCTCCAGGCAATGGATGGAGAGCAGGGTGGCAGCTGGCTGAAGTGGGGGGACAAGGGTGCCTTGTAGTATGATGAAAACTCAGGGTGATTAGATTTTGAAATGTTTATATAGCTCGTTTCATGGAAAGAAGAAAGGCAGGCAGGGAGGAAAAAAAGCCCTTATCACAGCAGATACCTTGGGGCTTAAATCATGTTCTCCCCTTTGCGCAGCACCAACAGCCATGGAAAAAGTGCTTATCGATGTCTCCCTCTCCGGGTCTGTTAATTAGCCCAGGCTGCTGCTGAGGAGAGGTCATTCTGGGCCCACGTCAGGCTTATAAAAGGGGAATGCAAGTTAGTGAGTCAGGACTGGACAGGAGAGTTCTGTGGCCTTTTTGTCTGTAAAACAAGAATGTCAAGAACAATTGTTTCTTCATTACTGTGAATGTGAGCCTTGTGTTTTCAAAGGTCAGCGCCTGTGAGCACATCATGGTTTAGAGTGGGTTCCTATGGTAATTAGACCATCGTGACTGAGGGCATTTTGTGTCAGGCAACGGGGTGCTGGAGTTCCGTCTTTCTGTGCAGTGCGTGCTTGTTTCCTGCAAACGTAACCATTTCTGTTTTCCCCCCTTCTTGTTTTCATCCTTTCTGCACCCCATGTAGTTCTGGAGTCAGAGAATTCCTCAGCAGGTATGGTTTCTCATGCATCCTTTCTGTCCCTGCCTTCCACCAGGAACCCTTCAATTAGAGGGGAACCCTTCAATTAAGAGGGGAACCAGGGAGTGCTCCTGTGAGTGAGGCGTTTCTTCTTTTTTTCATCTCTCAGATGAGTGGAGGCTTCCTTCCAATGCTGATGCCAATGGAAACGCCCAGCCCTCTCCACTCGTTGCCAAGGGCTACCGAAGTGTGCATCCCAACCTTCCTTCCGACAAGCCTCAGGTAGGCGGGCGCCCAAGGGTGGGATGGGAACTGTTCTTGAGTTGTTTAGCTTGCACTTGTGACTTCCTGCTCGCCCAGCTGGATGATGGACTGGCTTCGGAGTCCCACTTTTGGCCAACTCTGAAAAAGCCCCGGGAAGACCAGAGTTAGGGAGAAGTTGGGGTCAAGGGAAGCAGATGTATGGGATGAGGCTGGTCTGTACCAGGGTATCAGAAGTATAAGCCCAATATTCCGTAGGTTTGAAACATGTGTGGAAATGTTCTGAAAGAGGGAATGCCAGGTGGGAAAAAGGTCTGAGCCTGTTTTATAAAAACTCTTTAGAGCATAATATTCAGAAGGCGACTGCACTCTTGTGTTTATTTCATTAATTTGCTCGTGTTGAGGCTGTAAGAGTTTCAGCAGCTCCGTCCTTACAGATTAAGATCAGGGGGCTGTGGCCAGCGCAGAATCCAGCAGCCTAGAAGCAGGCGGAAATCAGAATGGCAGTACAGTGGGCTTTACACTGCCTAGCACTACCCTACAAAAGAAAGTGTACCCCACGTTGTACAACTTGCAGTGGGAATAATTTTGCTTAAGTTTTCCCCCTAAGTTGTTTTCCTCATCTTTCTTTCTTCCCTCTCCTGTTGCTACTTTGCCTTTTTTTTTTTGGCTGCACTGTGCAGCTTATGGGATTTTAGTTCCCCAACTAGGGATCAAACTCAGGTCCTCAGCAGTGAGAGCGAGGGTCTTAACCACTGGACTGCCAGGGACTTCCCTACTTTGCCATCTTGACGAAAGTAATAGACCCTGTTTTAATTCAGGCAATCTGTGAAGAGTGTTTTTATATAGCAGAGTAATATCCATGGAACAGAGCAATCCTTTCTTTTAAAAAGAGCTGCGCTGCTCAAAAAATTGCGGCAGAAGTGTGTTCCCTATGCAGTCCGCATGCCTTCCTTTTTCCCACCCCCCTTCTCCGATAATCCTCTGGGTTCTGCTCATGAGGACATAAAATTGCGCTCGTCCCTGGAATGAAATCAAGTCCGAGATGATGCCTTCCTTCCCCTCTGCAGACCCTTGTCTCCCAGGCTTAGAGGAGGTTGCTGAATCGTGTGCCAAGGCAGCACTACTCGGCCTCCCCGCCCCTACCATGGCCTGTCTCCTGTAGCTACTGCCACGTGCATGCAGGGCCGCTGGTCAGGGCCAGGAGCTGTGAATGGGCCTGGCCTCCTGAAGTCTTCATTAGACTCGGGATGTGGGAGGTCTGTTGTCTGGTAAATGGCCATAGTTTCCCTGTTTCTAAGACCTTTCCCAGCATCTAAGTCTGCTGCTGGTGGCAGGCACACTTCCTTCTTGGCATTCTCCAGGTTGGATACAGTTGGCTCTATATCCAGGGTAGGGAATAGTTCTGATTAATTCAAGACAAGTGTAGAAGCACATCCTCTTCCACTATCAGGAACTTAGCCCAAAGGGTAGCTCACTAATTCCTTTTGGCTTCTTAAATAGCTCTTCTACAGAGTGAATTTTAACAGCGTGTGAAGTAAATAAAAATCCCCTTTAAATACATGTACTTACAGCAACTTTACTGAGCGTTTGTTGTGTTTGGATCACTGTGTAAACATTGCCTTCAAGGAGTTTGTAAGTGTGAGCCTCATAACAAGGCTAATCATCCTGTAATATGGCCTACGAATAGTGTATGCATTTTCTCATCAGTCACTATCCGAGAATTTTCTTTTTACCTGGGTGTCTGAAAGGATACATGGCATATTGCTGATGTAGAGGTGTTATTCTGTATATTCAGTGTAAAATTGGCCATCCAGCTTTCAAGAGGCTTTAGGTCATAGATTCATTTTCTGAAAGCAAAAACGACTTCTTGTCTCTATAGCCATTGCCAGAGCTGTAAGTATACGCTGGCTTAGACAAAGCCAAGGTGGGCTGGGCTGCTGACTGCTCTGGCTTGGTTTCAGATGAAGACAGCTCTCAGACACCTGCAGGCCCAGCATCTCCTCCTAAGGATTGAGTCGGAGTCCGAGGACACGTGGGCCAGAGGGGAATCCTATCTCCTGATGCTCCCACATCTGCCTTTCCTCCTGCTGCCCTGCTCTCCTCACCCCCAGCGACACGGAATCAGGGCTTTCCCCCTCTCTGACAGCATCATCTTGGGGTCCCCAGTGGGGGCAGGGATTGATAGTTTCTGGAACTGTACATACTAGGAACATGTCAGATTCTTCAAGCAGCCCCATTTTTGTCACCACCCCATCTTCTAAAAAGATAAATGGAATTTCATTAGTAGCCAGCTGGGGAGGAATGCCAACTGCCTATATGGTTCCCACAATGTTTACAATAAAACAGAAAGTAGTTCCTTACGCGTAAAGTGACTGTGCCTATCCCCCTCCCTCTCTAGAGCTAAAAGGAGCCCCAGGACAGGAAGGCCTTGGCTCTGAGCGCCTTGTCAACACTCTGGGGAAGCGTCCTCTCTACAGGGTCAGAGCCCTGGGAAGGCTCAGGCCTGATATAATGCAGCCCTGGCACCTTATATGGCCACAGCCAAATTAAGTTAAAAAGTCATTGAAACCGATTTCTATCTTTGGGCAAGAAGAAATCACATGTGGGACACTTGAGCTCGAAGTAAAAGTAAATTTGAGCCTAACTCAAAATTGCCTTTTACTTACCTCCCTGGCAACCATCATCAACTTACCCACGGTCCCTTTGGTGCGTGCTTGGTCAAGTGCTTTGTTTCTAGAGAGCATCATTTTCATCTGTGCGTACACCCCAACCTCCAGCCTAAGTTCACTGAAACCAAGAGAGTACATCTGGATGGTTTTGCTCCTACTAATGACTGAAAATACATTTTGTATTTTTGGCTGGTACAAATGGCCACACTCCACTGGCAGTGTCCTGGGCACCCTGTGGAAAGGATAGGTATCAAGTTAACCTAGTTTGCTGAGGGATGGGTTGTTTATTGTCTCTGGGTTGATATTCTAGTCCAGACTCATACTTTATTCTCACTTATTTACCCTCAACTAGCATCCCTTCCCCTTGCTGTCTGCACTCCACAAAAAATAAAAATAAAATACACATAGGCCCACACCCTTGCACCCTCCAGTTTGGGGTCACAATCCATTTGCCATTTATCAACCAAACTCTAATATACCTTACCTGTGCAATTTAGTGGAAGGTTCTCATTTTCTTCTCATACTGGGCTATCTTTAAAGATAGGGGCCAGTGAAGAAAATCTAGGTGTCTTAACTTAGGCTGCTATAAGACAGTATCAAAGACAGGTGATTTAATCAACAAACATTTATTTTCTCACAGCTCTGGAGGCTGGGAAGTCCAAGATCAAGGGGCCAGCCTGTTAGGTTCCTGGTTAGGGCTCTCTTCCTGTCATGTAGACAGCTGCCTTCTCACTGTGTCCTCACCTGGTGGAAAGAGAGGGCTCTGGTCTCTCTTCCTCTTCTTATAAGGACCCCTGTCCCATCATGGGGTCCCACCCTCATGACCTCATCTAACCCTGATTACCATCCACAGGCCCCATCTCCAAATGCCACCACTTGGGGTTAGGGGTTCAACTTGTGAATCTGAGGGGTCACACATCCAGTCCATAACATTAGGAAAATAAACTTTCCTTGTCTTACTTGATTCCACGCCGAGCCACGGGTTGACAGGTGGCTGTTCTTGTGATGAGGATCATCTGGAGATTCACCCCATTTCCTGATCCTCTGCCTCGCTGAGAGCCAGGGAGGAGCGAGGGGCTGTGTTGAGGGAGAGGGAATGAGATGGGAACTACAGTTTTCTAGCTCTGAGCCTGGAACCAGAGCTTTGGGCTTAAACCATGAGCCTGAGGCTGATCACCCCCTTTTAGGATTGTCTGTGCCTGGTGGGCTGGATGGGAATGAGGAATGGTCTGGAATTTGGTAAACAGGCACAGTGCAATCCAGTCAGATGCTTCATTGCCTGGTCTCTCTTTGTTCTGGGTGCGTCAAAAATGGGAGACTGCATGCTTTTAATCTCATGCCTGTCTTCCTTCTAATAATTAGTTCCATCAAATTGTTTCCTCTGAGACAAGAGCACGTGTGGATTCTAAGTCCTTAGCATTCTCTTCTTGGTGAGTTTTCATTTGTTATGCTTATGGAACTGAGTGCTAAATCTTAGTGACTCAATTAAGACGGCTGCCTCCTGTGAACAACTAAGGATGATTCTTCCAGTTGTCCATTTCCTGAGGGAAAAGAATGGAAGACACTCAAGAGTTGGAGGGAACTTAAACTCTTAAAACTGAAGGTACAAAGAGGAAAATCTTTGAGGATTGGAGAAAACAGGGGCCTTTGGGGCTTCTTCTGCTGGCGTTTAACCCTTGGGCACCCTTCTTGGGTCAGGAGGTCTCAGAGGGTACAGGTCAACCCAGGACTCGTGTCAACCTGACTTAGCACCTGGGCTGAGCTCAGCCTCCCTGTGATGTAAAGGAGAGTCAGGCCTGCCTCTCCAGGTGAGTAGGATTCAGTCCTTGGCTTTACCGCAAGGAAAAATGTATGGGCCATGAGGCGTCTGAGCTGAGGATTTGCTTAAAAACATGTCCAGAATTGTTTTTTCTTCAGGTCGCGTTGTGCTACTATTTCTAATGGTCATCCTTCTTTCCATTTCCCCTCCTCTTTCTTTCTTTTTATTGTGTCTTAAAAATACTACCAAAGGTCCTCTCTCCCCCATGCCCTCCTCTCCCTCAAGAGGACTGCTTTGCATGGCAGCCCCCCGGCACCCGCAGTTCCTTCAAGGACTCCCTTTACCTGAGCTCACCAAAGCCGTACGTCCCACCCGGCACCCCCAGCCAGCAGAGCCCCTCACGACCCCGGCCCGTCTCCGTCCCCCTGGCAGCCAGATCAGCGCCCAAAGGTGTGCTGTGTCCTGGGCCCTCACTTCCGGGTTCCACGCTCCCCAGTGCTTGGTCCCACCCCCAGCAGTGCTGTGCAGTTTATAGAGAGAATGTGAGCTCTAACCCACGTCATGAGGCAGTTGGGAATAAAAAGGTCAGCAGCTTATATGTACCTTGTTTATCCCGTAACATTCGCCCCGTGGCATCGGCAGACCTCTCTGGTGTTGCACGTGACCCAGACAAAGGCACTCCCTTGGCAGCGGCGGGCACTCGAGCACGGGCTGCCAGCACTGCCTCCTGCGCAGCCGGCGCGGGGAAGCCACCCCCTGCTCCTTCTCCTGGCCCTCCCAAGCTATTCTCTGACATCCGTAAGGATGCCGTTAGCCGTGGCGAGAGTCCTTCCCCAGGGACTCGACCTTCGTCAGCAGACGCAGTGACACCTCCTGTGCTAGGCCCCCAGGTTACCTCTGATCCCGAAAACCGGAAGAGAAAAGAACCTTACCTTTTGCAGCCCTGTTATCCAGCCAAGGCAAGGAATTAGGAATGTTTGTGTGTCTCCTACACCGTCTCTTTCGAAAACTCATGCGCGCAGCTTGTTTGTTTTCTGGGCCGCCCTACCTCCTTTCCCTCGTGAATGGTGCTGCAGCTTGAGGCTCAAACCCTTCTGTCTCAACATCTCAGCACAGTCCTCCCTGTGTCTCCCCGCCTCTCCTTTCTGTAAATATGTAAGTATGCTGGAGCGTGGAATCCGTAGACTGATAATACGGTGAGCTATTATATGTTACATGTGTTCTGTAACAAGGTGCCAAAGAGATTGTATTTACTCCCAAGCTTTCGGGCTCTGCAAGCAGTTTTGGGGTTAAACACAGCCTGCCTGCCTGTTCTGTTGTTTTCTTTTTCTCAAGTGTTAAAAGGACTCAAAAATAGATGGGTGGAAAGTAAACTTGGATGGGGTTCCCTCTGTGTCATAGTGTCAGGAGGCCAACTGGCTAGCACTGACTGTCTCGTGTACTCTGAGGAAAGGGCACTGATTAAATATTTCTCAGCGTACATCACTGCATGTCCGCTCTCAGCTGTTTAAATATGGAAGTCCTTCTTCCCTGCCGTACCCCTTTACGTAACGACCCCCTTATTTCCTACAGGATGCCACTTCCTCCAGCCCAGCCCAGCCTGAGGTAATAGTTGTCCCTCTCTACCTGGTTAACACTGACAGAGGGCACGAAGGCACTGACAGACCTCCAGCATCTCTGGGGCCCCACGGCCCCCCGGTCCCGGCGGCCGTCCCTGCCGGCTCACCTCTGACCTTGCCGACTCTAGACGATTTCATTCCCCCTCATCTGCAGAGGCGGTCTCACCACAGCCAGCCAGCCAGCACTCCTGGCTCCCTCCCCCCCGTTAGCCAGACACCGCCATCCTTCTCACCACCGCCTCCGCTGGTCCCTCCGGTCCCCGAGGGCCTCCGCAGAATCTCGGAGCCTGGCCTCACGGGAGCTGTTTCGAGTACCGTAAGCTTGCTAGATCCCCTTCCTCACAGCCTTCCTGAATGTCTGCTCCCGGCAGTAAAGAGAAAAAAAAAGAAAGAAAGAAAAACCAAAAAACCCTTTCTCACTCAAGTACTAAGTTCTGAGAGAGATGTTGGCTGCCCTGTGCTTGTGTGATGACGGGAACCGTGTTTGCCTTCACTAGAGCATGCCTCCCCTGTGTGTTCCGTGGGCCCCTTGTGGCTGTTCGGCAACCTCTCTAGACCCTCTTCCTCTCTGTCCTGTTTGGAATGCACATCTTCCTGCAGAGCAGACCACCTCTGTGGCCTTTCCTTTGGCTAACTGTGCTCTTCGTAGGCCAGGCAGATGTAGTGCGGAGAGCGGAGGAAAGCTGAGGAATTGCGTGGAAAAGCCAACAGTAGGCATGGTGCTGTTTCTCTAACAGGGAGCAGGGAGGTTCTAGGGGAGGGAAAGATTCACTCGTGCTGATTTTGCAAGTAAGCAAACTCTCTTTTATATGCAGCAATGGCAGAGAGTGGGTTTAAAAAAAAGTTTAATTGAGCAAATGGATATACAAGCCTGGTACAAGCATTAACACTGTTTCCTCAAAAGGCAGAAAATTGCTGGGGCCCCTGCAGGGTGGCTGCCAGGGGCTTTTGAGGCAAAACAGTACCTGCCCCAGTGGTCATGGGAAGTTAGAGTGTCCCGACACTTCGGGTCCTGTCCTGCTAGGGACGAGTCCCCATCGTAATGGGAAAGCCCAAGTGCTTTAGAGGAAAGGCCAAGTCAAAGGGCTCTGTCTGTTCTCCCCTCAGGAGCCCTGGGAGCTGAGAGACCGCAAGAACCTCAGCGTGAGTCGTAAAATGGGGACGCACGGATCTGTCGGGGCTGTGGGTGCAGTGGAACTGAGTACGCCGAAGTTTCTGATACAGGGCCTGGCACGCAGAGAGTGCCCAGTAGCTGTTAGCTTTGGGGCTGAGGGTTGCCCTAGCAAATGGACCAGAGCTCCTCAAAAATAAGTGGCTGACTAAGTAGCAGTTCATCATTGAGTTCCTGCCACGTTCTAGTTTTCCTGCTAGATTCTGTGGGCACAGCTGTGAACAGGATTTATCTGAGTGGTGTCTTGGTGCTCAAGTGTAACGTACATGGTATCCTCTGAGCTTATACTCCTTGATTTTCTGATTGAGTGGGTCTGGGGAGGGGCCGAGGACTGAGATTTGGTAACAGGCATCCTGGGGGATTCTGACACTGAGGATCTATGGACTCACATTTTAAAATGTAGCAACCTAGTGGGTCATGCAGTTGGCTGCTGGAATTAAACGTTCATTGACATCCCTCTGCGGAAAGAGGTATGCCTACAAAACTGGCTCCAGTGGCTCATTAAACTGAAGCCAGTCACACAGAAAGCAGGAAGGAAACTTGTTTTTTGACTTGTAAGAGAAATTACAGTGAGATATCAGGCACACCAAAGCTGGGAAAGGCTACATCCCGGGCAGGGTCCTCTTCTCTAATCTCTAGATACAGCCCATCACGGCTAGGTGAGGACCTGGCCAAATGTGGCCCAGGGGCTTTGGATATCCTAGCTTTGAGCTTTTCCACTCAGCCCTGTTGGAGGAAAGTGCTAGATTGTTCGCTGATGCACTCTCCTCACCCCAGCTCAATTTATAGGTGCATTTAGAAGCCACTCTTGTTTTGGAGAGTACAGGCACAGAATGTTTCCCTGGAGCAGCATGTAAAGCAAACCTTATTTTTAGTGCACTAGTATATCGTGAGTAGCTTTCTTGTGTACCCTACACTTTGTCATTTGCACAGATCTAGATTTTCATATTGAGTTTGTCTCATGTGTGCCAGGACAGATTAGTTGGGACAGTGTCCTCAATTTCTCAAACCTGTTCGGTCAGCCTGGTATACTGACTGCCCCGGAGGACTTCCTTTGGCCTGATAACTTCTGGTTTGGCCCTGGGTACAAACAGAGTAAGAGGTGAAAAAGGAAACTGGTTGGATTCCTGCAGTGAGTGAGAATTGTCAAGAGGAACAGGAGCCCCTGTGGATGGTGGCCAAGCCACAAGTTGATATCTGCTCCATCTGCAGTGATTGGAGAGTAAGAGGGAAGAAAATTCATGTGAATTGATCCAGGTTCTTTTAGCCAATAGCTATTTCTGTGATGTTCCAGAAATAAGATTTATGCCAGAGTAAAATTTGTGAGATGCTTAATGTTCACATGATCCATCCTGGCATTTGTACTTTAAGGAGCTGTATGCCTGATTTTTTGTGTTTCTTGGGTGCATCATGGCAGAGTTATCTTTATTACATCACTTTGGAAGTAAATTAGGAAAAGCGTAATTGTTTTCCTACTATACAAAAGAAAAAATTGAGATGAGGCACTTTTTGAACAAGATCATATTGTGCCTCTCGAGTCTTAGGGAAAGGTTTTATTTACTAAACTGAGCTGCCACTCATAACTAACAGCTGTGACATTAGGGCACTTTCAGAAGAGGTGAGCTGACCAAGCCGTGTTTTTATTTTATTTTTTATTTTTTTTGCGGTACGCGGGCCTCTCACTGTTGTGGCCTCTCCTGTCGCAGAGCACAGGCTCCGGACGCGCAGGCCCAGCGACCATGGCTCACGGGCCCAGCCGCTCCGCGGCATGTGAGATCTTCCTGGACCGGGGCACGAACCCGTGTCCCCTGCATCGGCAGGCGGACTCTCAACCACTGCGCCACCAGGGAAGCCCCAAGCCGGTGTTTTTTTTTTTTTTTTTTTTTTTTTTTTGCGGTATGTGGGCCTCTCACTGTTGTGGCCTCTCCCGTTGTGGAGCACAGGCTCTGGACGCACAGGCCCAGCGGCCATGGCTCATGGGCCCAGCCGCTCCGCGGCATGTGGGATCTTCCTGGACCGGGGCACGAACCCGTGTCCCCTGCATCGGCAGGCGGACTCTCAACCACTGCACCACCAGGGAAGCCCCAAGCCGGTGTTTTTAAAGGAAGCTCCTACTATGTGTCAGGAGCTGTCCCGGGTCCGGACACTCACATCCTCTTTTTTGGTGGGCACGTGTTCTCTTGCTACAGAGGTTGTTCAGAGACACCTTTGCTGGTAGACAGCTCCTGTCAACCATGTGGCATTTACTGAGCACCCGTGGTCTGCAGGGCATTGTGCTAGGTGCAGGGGGGAGAGGAGGAAGGGAGGCATAGCCCTTGTCCTGCAGGTACTTACAGAGCAGTTGGTCTCTGGTGGAGCACACTGACTGCTTTGAGCCACACTTTTATCTAGAAGGTAACTATCAGTCTTGTTCTTCAAACCTTTTGGGAGTGACATTCTGGCTTTGGGGTGTGTAAACTTCAAAATAGAAACTTTGCAAAATTTATAGGCATGATAGAGGAAACTGTCTACATATCTTTACTATGTTTTAAGGTCCTATTTTCATGTCTTTAAAAAGACTGCTATTATTCTCATCATGCAGATTATAATGTTAGTAGTAATAATTTTATTGGTATTTCTGACAGACACCTCAGGATTTCAAAGTCAGGATTTTCATAAGTCTTTACTTCAGAGATCTTTGTCAGTCAATATTAGAGTGAGAAAATGTCACAGTACGACAAGATAATGTCCAGATCTCAGAAGTGAGTGCTAGTAGGGTCGTTCAGTGGTGTAGGTAAGAGTAGCTTTTCCAAGAGCTCCAGTACTTAACTCTTCCCTGTTCTTACGTCAATGGCTTCTCGTCCTCACAGTGTCTCATGTTGCTCTAAACAAGTACTAAATTTTCCTGACTTTCCCCAATTAAACCACCTTTTGTTCTCAGATTGCATTGGGGATTGCATGAGTTTTGCATGTTACGCTTCTTCGAATTTGCTTTTTCAGTAACCGGATTGAGCCACAGTTATGACCAGATGAAAATAATGAATGACGTTGCTGAGACTTCGAGTAACAGTCACCTTCCTTCTCTCCCCTTACTAATCCCAACAAAGAGAATAAACATTCCAGATTAAACTTACCTAACTGGAATTAATATGTCTCACTGGTTACATTTCTTTTTATAATTAAGGTCCTTGTAAAGCTTTAAATCTCTTCTTTTTAAAAAGCGGTACCTCTTGGTTTCACGGAGTTGCAGTGAGTGACAACGCTGGTTTTCTTTTCAGGACTCAAGTCCTCTACTAAATGAAGTTTCTTCATCGCACGTTGGAACTGATTCCCAGACCTTTGCACCAGTTAGCAAGCCATCATCTGTCTACCCGTCCACGACAATTGTCAATCCTACTATTGTGCTCCTGCAACACAATCGAGGTAAGGGATCTGCGAGGAGCACCCCGCCCCCAGCTGGCTGGAATCAGCCATAGCTGCCCTGTGACATCTGGGGCAAGAATTCTGCCATTGCACAGCATTTTCTACAAATCCCATCCTTCCCCAAGGCCATCTGCCCCAGTTTACTCACTCCCACGACCCACAAAGTAGATCACAGCAGCAGACAGAGGCCCCTGTCTGGCCATGAGGTCAGGTGTCTGAATAAGTAAGTAGGTGACGTGTGTCCCACAGCCTGGCTATTCAGTTTTCTTCAGATGGGAGCTCCGAAAAGAAAGAAAAGACAGAAAGGAAAACATCTGCCCCTTAATTACCGTCATGAGAATTCTAGTCAGGGCTCTGCTAGGAAAATCCAGGTGCAGTAATACCTCTTTTAATTACTGTCCTAAGTCCTGTAGTTCTGTGACATGAATTTTCTAGAAAGTAAACTTTTGAGCACCAAAATTAAAAAAAAAAAAAAAAGAAAACCTACTGGATGGGTACTTTTCTAGAATAGAAAACATGTTTTTGTATCTCTAAAACAGAGGCTTTTGAACTTTTTCTTAGTGACTCATGGCCTTCATTCTCTCCAGAAGTCACTGCACTGGGCTTTCCCTCAGTGGCACCCTCTGGGGACTTGACATTGGTGTGGCTTCTTGCCCTGTACCCTAGGTGGCCCCCGACAGCTCTGCTGAGGGTTTTCATGTTTGTTTTCTAGAGTTTCTCTGACTGCTGCTGGTTGGTTCTTCCCTTTCTCTGAAGGGGTGTCATAGGGGAAACGGAGCGTGTTGAGGTAGTAATGATATATGTTGACCCTTCTGCTTTAAAATCCCAGAAGATGATTCTAAGTCCCAAGTTTTCCTTTTTGAAATTCCATAGAGGAATAAACTTCCCCTTCACAAAAGTCCTTTGCAGTGTGAAATGTAAAGTCTTCAAGCAGTTTCCTAGTGTAGAAAGGGCTCTTGAGTCTGAATTTCAAAGAACGGTGGAGGTTTAATTATTTTATTTAGAGCTCAAAGCTCGGTACCAAATCTCCCTTTTCTTGACTCCCTGCTCGCCTACTTCATACTTTTCCTCCCCTCCCCTCCCCTCCCTCTCTGTAGGGACTTGGATGAGAATGAGACTGGAGTCTATTTTTAATTGTTTTCCGTATTAAATGGAGTTTTCTATTTCCTGCCCCAAACTTGAAAAGCAGATGAATGAAACATTTTCTCTCACAGTCATCCCACTCAAATCTTAGTTATTTTAGTCATTTTATTTTTTTTCATTCTGTGTGGTTCCCGTATTAATTTTCACCCATGAATCTATGTTCTTCAAACGATAGAAGGGTCCCACCCCCTACACTAAGCTACGTAAGAGCCCGTTTTCCTTTCAGCGGTGCCATCCCCCTTACTGGCAGTAGCTTTCTCTCTGCCCAGAAAGTGTCCATAATGCAGGACAAAGTGAAATTCTGGTTCTCTATGAACTTCTGTATGACTCATCGTTTTAAAAAACCCACTCAAAAAAAAGCAAGTTAGTTCCCAGAAGGAAAGGCAGTTTATTCCCAAGGCCACTTGGTTTTTGGGAAATGTCAAGTGTAATGCCAGCTACTTGTGATGGCACCTAGTGAGACGTTTTTGGGCACGGAAGTGCCTGTAGTTCCTTTTGCTTCTTCCCTGAACAAATGGAGTCTTCTTATTTTCTCAGATGCCTTTGGTTCTTGCCTTTCTCTTTTGTCCAAGTCCTGCCTTTGGGCTTAAACATCAGAATCGTGCAGCCTGAATCACACATCCCTCAGGAAAGGGTTCAAGTCCTTTGTTGTTTGGAATTAAAAGGTAGCTTCCCCTACGCTCCTTAAGGAGGCGGGAAGAGTTGGGGAGAACGGAAATGCCTAGTGCAACCGGCTTTGGATCACTAATCATCAACCCACTTTAGGTCAGGCATTTTTGGCTTCACTTTGGAATTTACCCAGCCTGGCAGCCCTGCTTTGCCTCACAAAAAGTACCCATGAAAACAATTTAACTATTGCAAAGTCTCCTGAGGGAGTGATAACCCTGCTCCACTTCTAGAATTCTAGTTTAGTCATCGTAAAAAAGGTTCCCTTTGTTCCTGCCTAGGCTGCCCCAGGGCACAGTGTGACAATAACCCTGTCTCCCCAAGCCAGGCCCCCCTACTGCAAACAAACGGAGGGGCACTGCACCTCTGGCCTGCCTCTCACAGTTGTGTAAACATAGCCCTTGCCCCTCTGTCTGGAGCTTTCCGTCCCACATGTGTTTGAGGGCAGATGGCTTATGATCACTCTGGGGAGGAGGATTTAAACTGGAAAACTCTCAGGACTGAGAGAGTGCCTGGGTGGTTCTTGGTCTTCAGTGTGCATAGCATGCTGGGAGTCACATTCAGGAGGGCTTTGGCGGGGAGGCATGAGGGAGAAGCTCTGTATTTTTCAACAAGCTTGCAGGGCATGTCCATGGACCACGTGAAGGACAGGAGTTCCGCGGTCCCAGACTTCTAGATCTCATGGTCACGTGAAACGGTCTGGGGACTAGCCTGGGGTTGCTAATTTCTAACTTTTGCTAAATAACACTCCTGAAAAACAACCACTGTGATCTACACTGCATGCATCTCTTTCTATGAAGGAAAGGCTGTTCCGCACCTCAGAAGTGCGATACCACATAATCTTTTCAATTGAATAAATTTGCTTTTGATTGCTAAGGAAGGCCTTGCCTCCAGCTGAGAGCCTAGCGTTTGGGTACCATAGATCCAGTGAGCACTTTGATTTAACAGACAAGGAAACTGAGGCTGAGACGTTACATGGTTGGTCAGTGCCATCTGGCAAGTTGCTGGCAGAGCTGAGCCTAGGGCTCTGCTGGGCTTCTGTGGTACAGCTAGTGTGAACCTTGCCCACGTGCCTGACCTAGACAGGGTGGCTTCCACCGGCTGCGAGCTCCCCTGCTGCTCTGTTTACTTCTTGCCACGCTGGCTCTGGAGGGAGGGTGGGGATGCCGCCAAGGGGGACGATGACAGCACCCATGGGCTGGCAAGTGTTCTATTTTTATACATGTGGCTGCTTTATATTTAGCAGCTGTAGAAGGCAAAGGTCATTTTTGTGCTTATCCCAAAGCACATACGCACAGAACTCTCCAAAGGAGATGCTGGCCTCCCCACTGCGAGACTGCCCAGGAGGGTGGGAAACCAATGGACCTCCCACTGTTAAGGAACCAGTGGGACCTGGTGATTAGAGTTGGAAAGAAACCTGGGGAACCCAGGTTCTGAATGCAGCTCTGATTTTCAGTGTCATCTTGGGTAGTTTGTGCCCCTTATCTGAGGTCTCTCAGCCAGTGCTGACCTACCTGCTAGAGTTACTGTGAAGATTAAAAGCATTCACACATGTGAAAGCTCATAAAACAATATCTGGCATTTAGCAAGCTCTCAGATGGTAGCTGCCATGGTTATGATTACATTCCCTCAAAAGGTACCAAGACTGGGGTGTATAAGGTCCTGCTCCCTTGAGACCAGGGGAGTTGAGGGCCTCCTTCAGTGATCAGATCACTTTAAGATGTAAACAACCAGAAAACAGTGATTGTTCCCCAAATCCTGGCACAAATCTGGGGGAGAAGGACAGGAGACACCACACCCAGATGATGAAGCCACATTAATATCCCTGTATTCAGCTGGGCTACACAGCATTTTAGCATCTAAGCCCAGAGGACAGTGAGGACACAGGTTTGGGGATCCTAATGAGTTATGCCAGGACTTCTCGGTCTTACCACGTCTGTGTAAATCTCACTTACACTGTGTATTTTTTGTTTTTTATCACAGAACAGCAGAAACGACTCAGTAGCCTTTCAGGTAGGTGAGAAATATTTATTTACATTACTAACACCTGTTCCTGCTAAAGCCATCTTCTGTCCGCCACCTGATGTGTTCAATCAGTGAAGTCTTGCGAGCTTCTCTGATGTGTTGGGAACTCTGCTTATTGCTGGCTGCAAGGATGATAAAAACAGGCATGGTTCCTGCCTCCCTGGAACTTGAAGGCTGGTGGGGGCACAGTAGTGGTAGAAACTAGTAAACGTGTCCCATGGGACAGTGACAAGTGCCTTGATCGGTAAGAACTGGCTATTCTGAATAAAAAGGACAAGGAGCTACGCTTTGGATGGAGTGCTCCTGGCCAGCATCATTGAAGAAGCCACCTTCCTATTGCTTTTGTGTCTCTTCTAGGGTGTGACAGTCTGGGGTTGGGAAATGCGGATCAGTTCTCTCCTTTTTGGGTGGCAAACCCAAATGCCAATAGATGACCCTGGGATGATGGACCAAGGGAAGAGCCTCCAGACCAGCAGTGCCTGGAAGAGGGTTGGGGAGCACAGCTTCTTGAACTTGAGCTGTCATCAGACCCTCCTGGAGAGCTCCCCAAAGCCCAGATTCCCGGGCCTCACCTCCAGAGATTTGGATTTCATAGGTATAGGCGAGAAGTTGCATTTCTTTTTTCTTTTTTTAAATATTTATTTATTTGGCTATGTTGCATCTTAGTGGCGGCATGAAGGATCTTCGTTGCAGGGTGTGGGCTCCAGGGTTCTCTATTTGTGGTGCGCAGGCTCAGTAGTAGCACAGGGCTTAGTTGCCCCATGGCATGTGGGATCTTAGTTCCCCGACCAGGGATCGAAACCATGTCCCCTGCATTGGAAGGCAGATTCTTAACCACTGGAGCACCAGGGAAGTCCCAGAAGTTGAATTTCTAACCAGCTCCCCAGCAATGCTGATGCTTCCCTCTGTACTGACTGCACTGGAATAGCAAGTTTCATCAAGAGCCGACAATGGTGGGAAGTGACTGCAAATATAATCAGATATCAGGGCTCACTCCCTGATAAAGTGTGCAG
Organism: Mesoplodon mirus; assembly: GCF_964341445.2. Taxonomy (NCBI): domain Eukaryota; kingdom Metazoa; phylum Chordata; class Mammalia; order Artiodactyla; family Ziphiidae; genus Mesoplodon; species Mesoplodon mirus. Next base: position 198,057,773 of record NC_138977.1, on the reverse strand, counting down.
GATTGGAACAAGGTTGGGGTGGGGAGGGAACCCAGGAATGGGAATGTTTGGCCACTTCCTTCTGGCTTTCTGTAGCCATAATCCTGGTTCTCCCACCTACTGATGGTGAGACCTAAGGCAGGTTACTGATGATCTAAACTACAGATCAGTTTTTATCTGCCAAATAGGGAAAGCAGTAGTGCCTCCTGGGTTCTGCTTGTCAACAGCTTAGCACTGAGCACTGGCACTCAAGTGCTTGATAGAAATGAGCTACTGTTGTCAGTAGGTGCCTCCGTTGGCTCACTTGTCATTTTATTGAGTGCCTACTTTGTGTAAGGCACCAAGCCAGGCTCTGGGGCTGTTTCAGGGAACTGTGCTGCCCTCAAGCAGCTAATGGTGTGATATCATGGCTTGTAACTTTGTTTTGGTCATGGACTTATTTGGAGAATCTAAGCAAGGCAGTAGATTCATTCTCTAGAAAAAGCCACATGCATGCAAACACATGGATTTGCCGGTACTCGTGATCTCTGGGGTTGAGGACCCCTGATCCGGTGGACAGCAAAAGCCACCATTTTTCTGAGCAGCTGCTCCATGAGTTCTGTGTTCCTTCATCCCGCTGCTGTCCTTGTGATTCGTGGAGAGCCTGGTGGAGAGGACATGGGATTCTCACACCCTCTCCAGTTTATCCAGGACTTGGCCGCAGGACCAGGACAGGCCCTGGCTGAGCTCAAGGTGCCCTTTGCTGCCCCTCCTGGAGCTGCCGCACTCCAGCCCACTTCATTCCCTGGCCCCAGCCCAGATTGCTGAGAACAGGGCGACTCTGAAAAGGCGCTCCTGTGGGCACCTTCCTGCTTTGGGGAGTTTGAAAAGGCACCTCAACACAAGTTAGGGGACCCAGAGTTTGGTCCTGTTTCTTCCCTCTTATAGTAGCTGTTTGTCCCTGGGTAAGTGACTTCACCTCACTGAGCTGGTTTCCTCGTATGGGAAATAGGCATGTAATCCTTGCCCCTGCCTCAAAGAGACGTTGTAGGGATCATTTGTGATGGGAAGAGGGAGGAGGGTGCTTTGCACACTGGAAGGTGCTGTGTGAATGTCGGGGCTTCTCTATCATGCTGGCAGGCTCGGGCCACTTCCTCTGCTTTAAAATAAGCCCAGCGCTTCCATCCTCCACTTTTGGTGCAGATCCACTAAGGGTATTTGATAGAGCAGGACATAAAGTAGGTGCTCACTAAAAGCAGTTTTGTTTAAAAAGGAAGAGCACCATTTTGTTCAGAAGCTCCTGAAGGAGAGAAGGCTGGTGGGGCTGGTGCTCTAGTCTGTGCTCTGGAGTAAGAGAACGTAAGGCGTTTCCCCCCACCCCAGTGGTGATGGGACTTGGAAGGACCACCAGCCTCCCTCCCACTAACCGATTTTTTATTGAACCTCTGTGGGGCTTCATGCGTAATGAGATTCATCCAGGAATGAGACCCGCATGGGATTTGGCCTCATGAAGCTCCTGTCCCCTGGGTGGAAAGACAGGAAAACAAGGGCTGGGACAGAGGGGCTGGCATAGGGTATGGAGGGGCGCCCCTCCCTTCCCCGAGGGAAGTGTAAGCAGCGCTGTGATCCTCAATCACAAAGCTTTGGGTGTGAAGACTAGGGATGCTTTCCCTCCTCCCACAGACACAGATGCCCTGTCCAGGTTGTCAGCAGCATCCTTTATTGTGTGGCCCTTTCCAGGACCTTCCTTTGAAAGCACAGTATAAAACTAGAAGGAAATGCTCCAGGGTGTCATGTATTTGCCTAGTGAGAAATAGCAACAAGGCTTCACCATAACCCATTGGATGTCACAGGGTGGCCCCATCCCCTGCATGGTACAATGAAGTGTCACCTTGGGTTTCCACTATATAAAGAAACACTTCTTCTTTAGAGGCTGCAGTTCAGCCCTCTGTGTATTGAAACCCACTCAATTACAAATCACATGATCATAGGCTTCTAAAGTAAGAGTTCAGGGCTAATTTTTGTAGATCAGAAGGACTCTGGCAGCTTGGGAACAAATCCATGGACTGTCAGCCTGAGTTTTGCAGTTAAGTGATGGCTGCTAGAGCTACCTGCCCTAACAGTTTCTTAAGAATTACTCTAGGTCTGGAGACGCTGAGGTTGGCATATCTGTGATCTTCCTCTGAAGAGATGACAGTAGAGCGTGAGGACTACAAGCGTCTCTAAGCACTGGGTGAGACAGCTTGAAATCAGCCTCACCTGCTGCAACTTGATCACACTTAGTTTAGGCAAGGCCTTTCCAGTTGGGAGGGGAGTGTTCACAGCCATGTTAAGGGGGGACTCTGGTAACTCAACATCCCCCCACCCTCCCGAGGTTCCTGCCAAATCCTTGGCCTCCTGTTGGAATTTCGTGGGAGCCTGAGAACTTATCCTGTAAAACCAGTCTGGTCTTAACATCTTTTAAAGCTTATGGTGGTGATGCCAGAGATACAACAAACTAGTGAATAAAACAAAAAAGAAGTAGACTCACAGATATAGAGAACACACTAGTGGTTTCCAGTAGGGGGGCGTGGGGGGGTGGGAAGTACAACCTATTGGGTGTAAGATGGGCTACAAGGGTATATCATACAACATGGGGAATATAGCCAATATTTTGTAATAACTGTAAATGGAGCATAACCTTTAAAAGTTGTATAAAAAATTAAAAATTAAAAAAATCAGAGCAGTGTGAAATCATTTTAATTAAGGAAAATCCCTGTCTTTAAAAAAAAAAAACAGGGGCTTCCCTGGTGGCGCAGTGGTTGAGAGTCCGCCTGCCGATGCGGGGGACACGGGTTCGTGCCCCGATCCCGGAGGATCCCACATGCCGCGGAGCGGCTGGGCCCGCGAGCCATGGCCGCGGAGCCTGTGTGTCCGGAGCCTGTGCTCCGCAACGGGAGAGGCCACAGCAGTGAGAGGCCCGCGTACAGCAAAAAAAAAAAAAAAAAAAAAACAACTTACAGTGATGGGGTTTTCTGAAGCACTCATGAAGCTGAGTCTTGCACACAATGTTTAGAAATTGTTCTGCGGTCCCAGAATGAGTATTCATTTCAGTAGTTTGTTTGAAACCCGGGCAAAGCCACTCCATTGAGCAGTCTGTGAAAGTCATAAACCTGAGCTCGCTGGCGGCAGTGTTTCCCCAGCTCCCACACCCCTCCACGCACAGACATCTCTGACCTCGGCACCGCTTTCCATGTACCCTGGAACATGGAATGTTTAGTCCCCCAGCCAGCACTCAGAACGTTTTCTTTTCTCAGAGATGAGAACCTCTCCCTCAGTCAATGAACAGATCCTTCCCGGACACGTACTAATAGCCCGGGCACATCTTCATCCCCTGCCGTCTCACCTCATGGGCTCCACTGGTAGGACATTAGTCTCCCCTTTTGCCCCCCAATCTTTTGGCCTCTCTGGTGACCATCTGACACACTCCTTCCTCCTGTGCTGACCTCCCTCCCTACTTAACTGCCTGCTTCCTGCCCACAGACTCATCCCTTCCCCTGCAATCTGGCATCTGCCCTCACTCCCCTCCTGAAAGTTTCTCCCTCAGAGAGATCCTGTGACTCTTTTTTTTGCCTAAGGTAATGCCGCTTCCTCTGCTTCAATTTCTTGTTTTTCCTCTGACGCGTTACCATCCCACTTCTTGGAACTCTGTCTTCTCTGGTTTCAGTGACACCTCACTTGTTCCTCTCCGGTTCATCTCCTAGCCCTCCAACAACAACTGCAAGCTTCTGGGAACCCTTTTTTCCCCCTGCTTTTCAGCCTGTAACTGTGACATTCCTTCGTGCATGACTTCGGCCCTTGACTCCGCTGTCATCTCCTCCACTGACCTCTTCCATCTCCTTGCCTTCAGCCATCACTTTTGTGCTGATGGCTCCAAAATCGCCCTCTTCCGGGGCCTCTCCCTGGGCTTCACTCTCATGTTTCTTCAGGGTCTCTGGGGCACTTGTACTTGAGTATCTCACTGTCTCCTCAAAGTTACCCTGTCTAAGTGCAGGCAGCCTTCTCTCCCTGCCTTCCCCAGCCCAGTTCCCTTTCCTGACTTCTCTGTTTGGATCAGGCCAGGCTTCCAGGCTCGAAACCTTGGTCCCACCTTGGAGGGAGGCCAGACAGGATGCGGTTCAGAGAGGACCGCTGGAGTCAGGTGGACACTAGGCCGAATCCTGGCTTGACCACGCGCTGCTGTGTGACCTCAGGCAGGCTGCTTTAACTTTTCTGTGCTTTGTTCCCCTTACCTGTTTTTTAAAAATGGAGGGATGACTTAATGGATCAGTAACTGATACTCTGAAAAGCTCAATGCAAACCACAGCACTAATAAATGGTTAGATGGGCATTCATACTCTACTGCTCTTCTGTCCAGTATGGTAGCCACTAGCCAGCCACATGTGGCCATTGAGCACTTAAAATGTGGCTAATCCAAATCAAGAGGTGCTGTAGGTATAATATACACACTGACATGCAGTGCTTGGTACAAGATAAAGAATGTATAATACCTCATTAGTAACTGCTTATACTGATTACATGTTGAAATGATATTTTAGAGTAAATAAAATAAAAATTAATTTTACTTGTTTCTTTTTTTAAAAAATGGAGGGATGATGATAGTTTCTTCCTCATAGAGTTACTGGGAGAATGAGCTGCGATAATGTACGTGAAGAGCTTAGCACACTGCCTGGCCCATAATAAGCTCAGAGTAGTCCAGAGGCCCCTGGCATTTGCTTATGCCATTCCCTCTGCCGGGAGCGCCCTTCACTTCCTCTTTGTCTGGCTGACCCTTCTGAGAGGTGGTGCCTGAGCCCAGTTCCTCAGCAGAGCTGGATGCGGACTCCTCTGTCAGCACTGGTTGCCTCCATTCTCATTGCTGGCTCTCCCGCTCTTTCTGCCCACTAGGCCGTCAGTTCCTTGAAGGCCAGGCTGGGAATGGTTCATCGCCATGTCCACAGCACATATGAACATATAGCGCCTGGCAGGTGCTTTGTAAATGCCTCCCATAAATCAATGACATGCCCTGGAATAACAGAACACATTAAGTAATTTTATAATCTATAGACCACACGTGGTATGTTTATAAGCTCTCTGTAGCTTCCAATCCTGGATGAAATTAAATAAACTCTAATGTGCACTTAGCAGTTTACCATTTTCTGAGCACTTGGCATAAGCTATTTTATTAGGTCCTCACAACATCGCTGTGAGCTGGCCAGTTGAAGTGTTATCCCCATTTCTGGATGAGAAAACAGAGGCACAGAAAAGTTAAGTGACTTCCTCAAGGGGAAACAAGAACTTCCAAGTAGTGTCTGGCCACCCTTGTGTGGTTTACCTGCTCCCTCACTTCCTAGAAAAGTCAGAACTACCTGGATGTCTGGAGCACCAAGTACAGACATCTATAGGGCACTTACCACACTGTCCACACATTTTTTAAAAGGGCCTAATGGACGGAAAACAGTATGGAGGTTTCTCAAAAAAAAAAAAAACCTCAAATAGAGCTACCATGTGACCCAGCAATTCCACTCCTGGGTATATATCTGAAAAAAACAAAAACACTAATTTGAAAAGTTACATGCACCCCAATGTTCATAGCAGCATTATTTACAGTTGCCAAGGTATGGAAACAACCTAAGTGTCCATCAACAGATGAATGGATAAAGAAGATGTGGTATGTACACAATGGAATACAACTCAGCCATAAAAATGAAATTTTGCCATTTGCAGCAACATGGATGGACTTGGAGGTCATTATACTTGGTGAAATAAGTCAGAGAAAGACAGATACTGCCATGATATCACTTACATGTGTAATCTAAAAAATACAACAAACTAGTGAATAAAACAAAAAACAGACTCAGGTATAGAGAATAAACTAGTGGTTACCAGTGGGGTAAGAAGAAGGGGAGAGGGGCAATGTAAGGGTAGGAGGACAAAGGGTTATTATGGGATTATATGAAATCATGTGTGTGAAACTTTTGAAAATTGTAAAACACTACAGAATCTAATCTTTCATCCAATAAATAAAAAACAAATACTAAACAACAAAAAAAAGGGCCAGATGGTAAATATGTTAGGCTTCGCAGGCCATACGGTTTCTGTCACAGCTACTCAGCTCTGCCGTTGTAGCTCCAAAGCAGCAGTAAATAATACATAAGCGAAGAGCTTGGCTGTGTTCTAATAAAAGTTTATTTACAGAAACCAGGGGCTGGGCCATGGTTTGCTGACCCCTGCTCTAAGCACAACTCCTTCCAATTGAGAATTGGCAGACACACTCTACCCTAGCTGGATTGTTTGTGGGGAATTTGCTTCGGAGCCACCAGAAGAGCTTCAGCTAATGATTGCTTTTCTTTTCCAGATCCTGTCTCGGAAAGAAGAGTGGGAGAGCAGGACTCAGCACCAACTCAGGAAAAACCCACCTCCCCTGGCAGGGCTGCTGAGAAGAAGGTGAAGGATGACAGCAGGCGGGTGGCAAAGAGCACTCAGGACCTAAGCGATGTTTCCATGGATGATGTGGGCATCCCACTCCGGGTACGCGTGCAGACCTGCAGGTCCTTCTTAGGCTTTGTCCTAAGCCAGGGACAGGTGTCCACCCCTGGGTCCACGTGACCCCCAGTTGTGGGTGGCAGAGACCTCAAAAGGAGGGTCCTCAGCACTGTCTTCTCTAAGCCCACTGAGGCCTGCAGAGCCTCCAAGAGCTGGGTGACAACTTTTCCCAAAGCATATGTTAGCTGTTTCTAAATCCATGAGAAAAGGGTTTCACGGTCAAATGAATGTGGGGGAAAGCTGGGTGGAACAAAGGCAGATTGCTTTCTCTGTGGCAGAACTTCTGAGAGGCTTCAGGCCTGTGTGTGTTCAAGAGGAGAAGGTCATGGGCAGTGGTTTCCCAGTCTCCTTCGTTACTGTGCTGTTGTCCAGGGTTAGAGAACCCTGGGAAGAGTGCGAGGCTCAGGGTCCCTGCCACCATGCATTCAGGAAGAAGTTCCCTTGGATGGGAGATAGCCCATCATCCAGGGAGAGGGGGAGACTCTCGGGGACACACAGGGTGGATTCAGTCTGCAAGGCCTCAGAACAGGGTGGGTCTCGTGGCAGCCCTGGCGTAGCCCTCCCCGCTGTGCAGGTCCGCCAGCCTCCTGCAGGCCCTGGGATCCCAGAGAAGCCCCACATTTGAACCTGGATTGGGGTGAACCCCATCCCTCTCCATGTGCCAGAACCAGAACACTGGCTGTGATGTGTTTCTCTGTGATTTCCAATGAGCAAAGGACAGGTTTTTGTGTCCCTTTGGGGGAGGCTGATAGAAACAGCAGTGGGCTAAGCCTCAAAAGAATTGTTGTCCTAAGGAATAATAAGTATTCCAATAATAATAAATAGTAGTAGAAAGAATTATTACTAATGACTGCAGTGTTCGTTTGCTAATGCATTATCTCATTTAAACATGATTCACCGTACAAGGTAGGTACTAATATCATTCCCATTTTATAGATGAGGAAACAGGGACTCAGGCGGGATTACTTGCCCAGGATTGCACAACCTGTGGGTGACAGAGCAGACCCTTCCCGCTAACCATCCTGTTGGGCAGCCCTCCCTCTCACCTGCTCACCTGCTCTGTGACCTTTGACTTTCTGTATCACATTTTCTCATCTGTAAGGTGGGAGTGGAGTGAAAGTATCTGATCTAACCACCTGTCTCCTTCCTTGTTTTACGTTTATCTTAAAAAACAACCCAGCTTTGTGGTTAGGATGGAAACTGTCTGGCATTGGATGCTATAATGGGTTGCATTTTAACGTATACATTCTAAATCTAGCCCTATGCACGTGGCTTAGATACACTTCTACAGAGTAACCTGAAATGGGTGATAAGCATATGTTCCTTGTTTCTTACATTTCTAGGAGCCTTTACTTCAGTTTAGTCATCTATATATGGAGAGAGTTTCTCTCTAAAAATTACCTAAGAATGGACACATTTCAAGTGGATCCTTGTCCACTGGTTTCAAAACTTGCATCCTTTTGACCAAATATTACCCCGCAGATTCAGGTCTGAATCCCTTGGTTTGTCTGTTCTTTCTCAACAGTTTTGCATTAAAAAAAAAAAAAAAGATTTCAGTGTGAGATCACAAAGATGTATAGAATTACATGAGTTTTGACTTGAGACGTTGTCACTTTGCATTTTGCTTTCGTAATCATGGAAGTTCTGAAACGTGCTGAGATTTCCATTTTATTTTACTCTTTTTCTCCAGAACACCGAGAGATCAAAAGACTGGTACAAGACCATGTTTAAGCAGATCCACAAACTAAACAGAGGTATTGATTTTCATTTGTAGAAGCTGTGCTGTGCCCATATGTTGACTGTTGTGGTGAGGACCTAAACTCACTTGGCCGGAAGACTGGGCCCTGCAGCTTGACCTCATTAGGCCCGGGCCTGCCTGAGCCCAGCCATGCACCTTCAGAGCAGACGGGGTGGGAGAACTTGTGCCCCTGCCTCACATGTGGGAGCTCAGGTCAGCTCCCAAGTCCTCCCTCCCAGATGTTGGGGATGCAGCAGGCTGAGCCCAGCATTCTGCCCGCGTTCTTCAGCGTCTGCCTGCCTGGGATGTGAGCAGCTTCGGCTCCCACCTGCTTCTGGCTTTAGGTGCACCTCCCAGTGTCAGCCCATGACTGCCTTGTAGGCAGAGCAAGTTGAGAAGGCATGGACTGGGAGTTAAAAAAGTGTTCTCGTCTGGGTTCAGTCCCCCAAGCACTCATGTGACCGTGGGCCAGTCATGTACCTCTCTGTGTTTGTTCCCCTCCCCTTCCTCTGAGGGATGTGGCAGGGCCCAAATGAGAGCAAATTCTGCCTTGTGAAGTAGGACGCATGGTGCACCTGTATGACGGTGTTAATGTGAAAAATAATCTTCCCCAGCTGGGAGCCAGCACTTGGCAGGGAGTCCTGAGGGCCAGTCCAGAGCTGACACAACAAAGCCCGCTCAAGCTGGGAGAGTAGTGCTTCCAAATCAGGGGCCTGCTGGGCTGCCAGCAGGGGACCCAGCATGGTGGGAGAACCCCAGGCCAGTGCTCAGGCAGGTTGCAAGCCCCACAGCTCTCATCCGCCTGTGCCGCCACTCAGCTGCTAGGCAGGGATGCAGCTGCACCGTGGGAAGGGTACCACTCCTCCTGCAGGCAGAGCATCCTGTCTTTCCCTGTGGCCAAATCCAGTCTGGCCGCCTGGCGCAGAAGACACACGAAGGCAAAGGAAAAGCATCTGGTCATTGTCTGGTCAGCCTGTGCCACAGATAACCAGTCTCTCTGATTAACTGTGGCTGCCAGCTAACAACACTGTTAATTAGCTCCTGCAGTGTTCAGAATGAACCTGGGGGTACCCCTCTTCAATTTGTTTCTAAATTTTGAGATGCTCAGCATTTAGTGTTTCTGAGCCAAGAGTAAATTCACTCTTTTTGAGGTAGATGAGCTCAGTCACGGTGGTGATGCTGGCTGTCTGATCAGATGGTGTCCATTCCACTGGTCACTGCCTAAAGCCAATGTCCATTTCCCCAGCAATCTGTCTGTCTCTCACCTTTAGATCCAGCTTTGGCGGCCCAAATGCCGAGACACAGGTGCATATGTGAAAAATATGTAATTCTGCCCCTCAGGCAGCATTGGTCCTCTCATATATTATAGATGATAACTCAACCTAAATTACAGATTCTGAGCGAAACTACCTGCCCTAGGCAGAGGTATTTGAAAAATTAAGAATCCACTAATTTGCCCTGATTCTAATGTCTACAGCACAAGCTTTGATTTTTTTAAAAAATCATTTGATGACAGTTGTTTTCTTTACACACAATTTATTAGCATACTTAATATTTTTTGCCCATAAAAGGTGAAAATTTGAAGCTTTGTGCTAAATGCCTTTTGCTTATTGGAGACTGTATTTATGTAATTCTTTGTCCAAGAAGAGAAATGATATTGTGTCTTTAGACGTGTCTCAGTAATTCAGGCAAAAGGACTGGATTTTTAAAAGCAATTTGAATTTCTTTCATCACTGGTGAAGCTTAGTATGTTTCAGAATTCAAGGAGCCTGAATTGTGTGTGGATTCCTATTCGTTCATTCTCTCCATTTGTATCTTCCTCTATTCTCTCCACCAAACCTGCTCCTCTGCCTAGACACTCCTGAAGAAAACCCTTATTTCCCTACGTACAAATTCCCTGAACTTCCTGAAATCCAGCAAAGTTCTGAAGGTACCATGAACTTAGACAGTGTATCTGTTGTCCTAGCCTTAAATTAATTCTTATAGTTCCATTTTAGGAATAAGATTTGGCTTTTAGATTTTGTTTTTATAGTCATTTTTGGTTGGCAGAAATTTTATTTCACTTATTTGCATGGATGTGCCATATTAAAATAACCAAGTCCTTTCTAATTCATTAATCTCTTTTCAAGTGTGATGCCGTGTGCTTTAATAACACTAAAATAGGTAATCAGTCATTTGAAAGAATCAATTGGAGATTTGTCACTTCCTCCACTTCGTGGTGGGTAGTTTCAAAATCCACTGCTTTTCTCTGCTACAGAGGACAATCCTTACACTCCTACCTACCAGTTTCCTGCATCTACTCCTAGTCCTAAATCTGAAGGTAATTAAAGGAAAATCATGTGCCTCTCTTTGTACCGATACTGTTACTTTCTTTTTCACCTTGGGGTTTCTTCCTGGTGGCTAAGAGCTCTCTCCCCATCATTTGCTTCCCTCTAACCTTGTGTTTTGTGGTGTTCTCTTGCTCCTTGCTGACTGTGTTAACAGGAGTCTATCCAGGTGGTATTTTAATCCTATTCCCTTGGAGTTTACAAGATTAATGGGGTAACCAGTGTGGCTTAGTTACGATACTTTGAACGTGTGGGGCTCTGGGAAAAACTGCCTGTACTCAGATACCCAGGGCTTTGTATTTGGGGTGGTCACGTGATACTGGTGGCGGCGCACTGACCCGGGGAAGCTGAGTCATTATGGCTCATGGGCAGGAGGTAGACGTGCCAGCGTCAGCAAGAGAAACGTTACCTGGTTCCCATACGTGCAACCAACTCTCCACTGGGCCCCTCTTGTCCTGGGTGTATCTCCAGGTATCTCTCCTTGGTAGGGAATTCCCCAAGACATAGCCAGGTATGGGATTGTGTCGTGGTGGGAGATGATAGCCCTTGAAAATAAGGGTTTTGACCAAGCTAGAAACCTTTTCATGAAAGAGCTGGCTAGGAATTTGGACCTGCTGGGGGGAGGATGGCCACACGTGTATCTAAAAGATATTCTTCTCTAGGGTAAATAGCCTAGGTGTCAAAGAAGGTTCTAAAAGGTGAGTGAAGGGCAACATCCTGAGAGTTATTCTAGTCGCAGGGATTGTCTGATTTTTAGATGAGTGACCCAGAAAGAGAGGAGTGGGTGGGGTAGGCAGGAGGCACTTTGATTAAATGCTCTTCTAGGATGAGATATGTTGAGAGCTCTGAGCTTCATTCATTCAAGTAGTATTGAGTGCTTGTGTGTGCCACACGCTGTACTTGGAACTGAGGACAATGCCGTGAATAAGATATGACCTCTTTTCTCCCACGTTCACGTCAGGCAGGGAATTAGACAAGGCTACTTCATCGTACTGTGTCCAGCATGGTGGCCGTTGTGAGAGCACGTGTCCAGAAGGCCCCAGAAAACCTTGCTGGTACACAGTAGGTCCTTAGCACATGCCCGAAGAGTGTTGCTGAGTGAAGGCTTTGGACCTCAGAAGCAGAGTTCTTTCTAGGGATGAAGCCCAGTGCAGTCCCATCTTCAAGTGCTTCTCTGTTCCAATCAGCTCAGCAAACCATCCTGCCCAACCCTCCTCCTCATTGGTGAAGTCATCCATTCGGTCATTCACCAAACTTTTATTGATCACTTAACATATATGCGATGACATGCTGAGATGTGTTAGATACAGTTTTAGTTAAAATACCATATTCCATTTTTAGTCTCCCTGTGATGTGCCCGTCGGTGGTTTCCAACCCTTTCATGCCTGGAGCCTATTGTGAACAAAAAGAAGTCTACCAAAGGAACTGATACTTAAAAAATTAAAAGCTGTTGATTTCATTTTAATCAGTGACCTCCTTACTTCCAGCAAGAGTCTATCTGGTGTGGGATAACCTAGTTTTTTGCTCTTGGGGTGCTGATTCTAGCCAAAAAGCATTGCTTCAGAAACAACGAACTGAACTGGATGAGTGAGAAATTTTTTTAGGGTAATTTTGGTCAAATGCAGTTTTGGATTTGTGCTTTATTTGGACTTGGAGAACCCAACCCACTCATAAGATAGGATTCCTTTCTAGGGAAGGTGACCAGCACACAGCATGCCTGAAGGTGTAGGATCCCATAGACATGGGCAGAGGAGGGCCCCCGGGAAGAGTCCTGTGGAGAAAAACAGTGACTCCCATCAGCCTGGAAGAATGCCTTAGGCCTGTCTCAGGCAGTGCCAGCAGCTTCCAGTCAGCCTGGCTGTTGAGCTGAAGACAGGGTTTTGCCTTCTGGCCTCACACCCAGAGCTGCCATGTCATCAGGCGCAGCACCTAGCAACCCTGGCTGACGATACCGTCTGCTTGGTGGTACACGTCAAGTCGGGCTTATTTTACCACGAGGCATAAAGAGTAAGGGATTGGGACAGTGGTTAAGGGTGGCGCAGTGGTTAAGAGTCCTCCTGCCAATGCAGGGGACACGGGTTCAGTCCCTGGTCTGGGAAGATCCCACATGCTGCGGAGCAACTAAGCCCGTGTGCCACGACTACTGAGCCAGCGCTCTAAAGCCCGCAAGCCACAGCTACTGAAGCCCACGTGCCTAGAGCCCGTGCTCCACAACAAGAGAAGCCACCGCTGGCTGCAACTAGGCAAAGCACGGGCGCAGCAACAAAGACCCAGCGCAGCCAAAAAAGGAAAAAGAAAGTAAGGGATGACATGATAAGTTTTCACTTGTAATTTAGGAAGCAGACCTTACCAGTTTTTATTTTCAAAGACCAAAAAGGAAGAAATCATCTTAAAGGATAAAGAGGAAGAAAATTAGATTGGATATAAAAGATTCATAATAACCAAAATGATTAGACTTCAACACAAGTTTCTAAGAAATCTTCTTCCCTGGAGATTTTTTTTAAAAACAAGGTAGGTTCTGTCTCACCCCCGCTCTTGCCTAGATGACAGATTCAGACATAGATCACAGATGTATTCAATTAGATGAAGGCTTTTTACAAATGAGAGAAATCTTTGAGCTAGCTCACTTTAAAGAATTGTTATTTTCATTTTAATTTTTTTTAAGTAAGGAGAGAGTCTCAGGTTTGTGGTTGAGATGTTTGTGAGTTCTGGCAGGTCCTCCTCAGCCCTGCCCTTGGTACCACTCCAGCCCCAGTGCTACCAGTCGGTGGCCCTGGGCTCTGCACGCCCTGCTTAACATGGGAAGGAGTTATCCCTTTCAAAGAAGGGTGTTAAAGATGGATGAGCACCTAACCAAGGCAGCCTCTATGCATAGTTTTTAACGAGCATTAAAAAATAGATTTACTGAGAAATGTGAGCTGTCATTCTGGAGTCTGTCCCCTGCGGGGAGGAGACTGTTGTTACTGCTGGGTTTTTTTGTTTTGTTTGAACTCAGAATTTGAAACTAGAATTATTTGCAATAAACCTATCAAAACCTAGCCTAAGGGCTGCTGCTTTTTGTCTAAATTCTAGTTGATTATACAGTATAAAAAAGACATTTCTAAGTGTCTCAAAGCTGATTCTCCTAAATAGTGAAGGATTATGTGAAAGTTTGTGTCAAGCTTAGCAACCTTCCCCCACCCCCCGCCCTCACCTACAGTGAAAAAGTAAACTTCTGGCCAGACTTTCAGAAGATAAATAGAATTATCATGTCTTAATCAGTGAGATTTAAAATGTACTTTTAAAGAAGCCTGTAAATTCCAACAAGGTGCAGTCACTTCTAATCATTTTATAATCTTTGAGGCCACTCTATGGGACAGGAGCAACCGCTGTGTCTGATTATTCTTTATCTCATGGGGTCGTTGGGAGGAATTAGGGCTAGGAAATTTGGGAAGAGTACAGTGACTTCAGAAGACTTATTTCTTATAATTTCTCTATGTACCCTGGTTCCTAGAAAGCTTATCAAAAATAAAAAGAATTTACCAGAAATCCTTTGGGGATAACTTTACTTTCTTTTTCTTTTAGACCTTCACTTGACCCACCCTCTCCTGCCCATCATTCCTTCCTTTCTGACCCAAAGCTACTTGTCTGTGAATTACACTCCAGGCTCTCTCTTAAAGGCACATGTCCCTTCCCAGCATCTGAGATGCCACTAGGTCTTTCTGATTGTGGGTGTGGGGAGGGGGGATGTTGATAGAGACTAGAGCCTGCGCCACCCACTGCTGCACCCAGACCGTGGAGGGGCTGCTAGACTGAGTCTTCAGACATCCTGCCCGTGGTTTCTTCCTGAAGCAGGAGCCAGAGGGACATGCTGTGGAGAAACAGCCTCAGAAACCCCTCCACTGCCTCCAGCCTTAGGAACTAGCCCTGTGGGGGAATCCTGTTAAGAGTGACAGCCACTGCAGTGACTGCGCTTGGCACTGCCATCTCTTGAGCCCTTACTGAAGACAAGGCTCCCTGCTGGGTGCATCATAATTGTTATCTCATGTTCATCCTCCCAGCAACCCCATGAGGTAAGCCCTCATTTTTGTCAATAAAGGGTATGAGGCTCAGAAAGGTTAAATAATGTGTGGACGATCACACAGCAAGTGGCAGAGCCGGGATTCAAACCCAGGTCTCTGGGGTCCCCCAGACATGGGTTTTTTATTTCCTCAGCTGATTCCTTTCCCTCTCCTGCTGCACTCTGTGTTCTTGGTTGGCCCCCTCGTCAGGGGCTCTCTGATGCCTAACTCCAGGCATCCAGCTTGCCCTGCTTCTGAGTCAGTCACGCTTCGCTCGGCTGAGCCAGAGTCTCCCGGTGTGGCATCCAGGAATATGAGGTTAGGAAAGCTCCCCAAGTAATTTGGCACACGATCAGGGCTGAGAACCACTGCAGTGGAGGAATGCCACCCTTTTCATCCTCCAAAAAAGGAAGGAGACACTCGCCAGTGCAAATTTGGGGATTTGAATATAGAACGAGAGTGGGGCATACAGATTGAAAAGAACTCGCTTTTCTGCTCTGAACACGGCCAGATGATGCTGGCCCTGGGAGAGATTTTCAAATGATGCCTCCAAATCAGCAAAGCCGAGTAACTGGTGTGTTACTTCGTGGTCCATGCCAGTGAGAACCCATTTGGCCCTGTCAGGATAAAGGGCTATTGTATCAGCCAAGGGTGAAATCTCAGAGAGCAGCTTTTTCCCTTGCTTTTGGAGGCCTCTTCCACTGCTGTCAGGCTGATGGTGGCCACTGCCACCTCCTGGTGAAGTGACTCAAGACACAACCTCAGGACATCCTCAGGTTGTGGTGACTTATCAAGTCATAGTGGTCAGTCTCACTGAGCTTTTTCCCCGTTCCTAGATGGGGATGCACTAGGCAAGGATTGAAGAGGCTGATTTTCCCAAGCATATCTATATTTGAGTTAAGATAATCCTCTACTGGCCTTAAAGGATTTCTAAGAATAGCCTTATTTTGCTTGAATTCAAGCAAATGGTTCTGTCGTAAAGATGCCCGGCCAGGATCTGTGCCCGAACTCCAGCGAGTGCTGCCCAAAGGAGGGGCTGAGTGCTCGCAGCCGTCACCTTTGCTCCCCTAACTAGAGCTGCCCAGCAGTCCTCTGCTTAGCAAGCGCAGAAGTCTGACCTGCGAGATAGTTGAGAGAGAGTAGCAGTTAGTCCCTTTCCACCTTCGAGGGAGGGACGCCCCGGGAGATGAGGCCGGTGAGTTGTCTTCCAGCCCTCTGGTCCTCCCAGACCTCTGCTCCTGTCATTCCTGTCCTGCTCCACCTCATTCTCTTTACTCCTCACATTTGATTTTTTTTCTGAATTTGTCTTCTGTAGCTATTCTAACAGCCTATATTGATCTTTTTTCAATATTTAGAATTTGATTGCTTCTAACCAGAACATAGACGATTTGGGGGCTGTTCCCCCAAACTCCCTGGACTCTTCCTGACCATCTTGCCCCACTCCCCCTTTTTCTTATTCTTCCTCCCCAGTCCCACCCAGCCTTTATACCCACCTCTGCGTACATTTTTGTTTGTTGGGTGGGTGGGTGTGTGTGTCTGTCTCGACCCCTTTATCCTTTCTCCTCCTGAGTGTGTGGGGTAAAGCAGGAAAAGGGATTAATTTGAGCAGTGGAAAAAGATTGTGTTAAAAATGCGCCACTGATATTAGAAAAATAATTTTAAGTTTAAAGGCCTAAAAAATGCATAAAATTGAAATGTAATTGATATAGGCAAGCGATTATGCAAATACTGCTTTTTGTCAGTAATCCCATTTTGGTCAATTACACACTTTTTGTAGAACAGACAGCACTTTCTCCAGTGTCTTTAAGATTATTATACATTCTTTAAAAAAAAAAAACTGAAGAAATCTTTTTTAGTCTATTTAAAGTTGCTGTGGTTGGAAAGGCAATTATGTGCCTCCTGGCAGTTTTAGGAGAGTAGCTGTCCCCAAATGGAGCCTCCCAGAACAGATTGCCAAAGCCCAGAGGGCAGTCACTGGTGCGTAAACATCAAGGCCCGGCAGGGGTCTTCAGGGCTCAGGAGTGAGTTGTTCACCCCCAGTAAATGCTGCTCGGTGTTAGACTTTTCTGGAAGTCACTGGCACAGGAAGTTCTGGGTACTGCTGCCAAGATTTGATGTTTGCTGCTTGGGGCTCTGAAGGACAGTCAGCATGTGGCTCCACCACAAGTAGGAATCACAAGATCCTGGCTCTGCTGAGCCCACTAGGACGTTCTTTGAAAGGACTCGGAGAAATAGCGAAAGCAGGATTTCATGCATAGATGATATCTGTGTTCATAGACAACTTGAGAAACATTTCATTTAGTGTGTCTCAACTATGGTTAAACACACACATATTTGGCCAGCTCTGGTGTATAGAAATGCAGAAGGTGAACCTTACACCCGGTTTTCCCATTCAGTGTATTTCCAGCTGCATCTCCACCTGTCCCAGTATAGACTTAGCCTGCCAGGAGAAGGTACAAGAAGCAGCAAGTGAAAGATGTAGCAAGAGTGACTTAGTTTTACCCATTTCCCTGGAGAAGAGCAGGAGGAAAGCTAGAAGTGTGGTGGGGTAACTCGGAAAACTCGCTTAAATGTCACCAGGGCGGGGGGCGTGTTGCAGAAAAGTAGAGCAAAGGCTTCAAGGGCTAGAAGTCAGCCTGGCCAGCACTGCAGTGCGTGACTGAGTTTCAAAAGAACATCCTCCCCTGCCTCTTCCCTAATAAAAATGATAATGGAATAGCCACAGTTCTCCCCAGGATTGGGCAGATGAGGGTAGAACAAAGTCCCAGCCCTATCACAGGGATGGGGGGCAGCATAGGTAGGGAAGTGGGGTCAGAAAGACCTTGAATCCATTCCTGCTTTGTCTTTCTCACTGTATGGCTAAGGGCAAATTTGCTTAACCTCCCTGGGCCCTAATTTCCTTGTCTCTAAGATAGATATTTACGTACCTCCAGGAGTTTTTGCAAGGATTAAGTGAGACAATATTAGTAAATTACCAGTTACTATTAGGCTCTTAATAATGGGAACAGCTATTGTTTTTATTCATAAATGTAGGTAAAATTTTCTTCCATTAGATTTGCAAGACAAACATTAAATATTAAAAGAATAAATTATACATCCCCTGGAACTTGTCCTGATTGCTAGTGTTCAGATGAATCTGTGCAACTTCAGTTTGCCCACTTGAAAGTCAATGAACTGAAATCCACGTGTCAGACTTGGATCCTGTGGACACTGGGATAAATGAGAAGCTAGTTCACGGAGACGCCCCTGCCCTGTGCTAGCCTGAGGTGGGGGAGATTTCTTTTTCCACTTACACCAAGTAAGAAACAGCTTTAAGAAGGTTCGGTCATTCAAACTTCTCTGTTGCCTTCACCCCGCACCCCTCTCTTTCCTACTTCTTCTAACTTCCAAAATACACGGATTAACTGCCCAAGCCATGCTGTTTCTTTTTTCCATCTCAGAAGAGCTGTTTCTCATTTTCCTTTAACAAGTCCTCTAGAAGTCCACATTAGAAAGCTCTAGGGAGCAAAAACTTTTAAAGAGCTGAGAATTTTTAAAAAGATCTTTGAATATTTAAGTGCCATTTTTCCCTCATGAAAACTGTGCTGCTTACCTCAAGAGCGAGGTTATAATTTAACCCTCACCTTACCATCTGCTCCTAGGCTGTAATTTCCCCATGATTCAGAGAGATACAGTGTTTTGAGCTAAAATGCTAGGCTGGATTTTAAACACAACTTACACTGGTTTCTAACTAAGCTAACTACTCATTTGGCTGGCACCATTTTTCCAATCAGATCTCTGCACTCAAAGCTGATTTTTCGTTTTCTTTGATGCTGTGGCATTTTATCAGTACAGTAATCAGAAGTTGTGTTAAAAAGCAAAAGCAGTAATACAGAACAAAAGCAGGCAACACAAGTCTTCAGAATAGTCCTCAAAATTGTGTATTTCTGGATCCCATTTTATCTCTTCTGCCCTCTTTTCGAAAGTTAACATAAGTAAGCTTGCATGTTCAGTTTATAGCAGGGAAAGGCTTGGCTATACTGTCAGAAAAACCTTAAGCCCTGTTCAACTTTAAGGATAAGAATTAGTCAATATCAAAGCAAAAAGAGGGAGGGAGGGAGGAGAAAAGATATCTTGGTACCTGAAGCCTTTCCATTATTGGAGCTGGGGAGACCTGGGACAGATAAAATGGGGAGACGAAAGGGGAGATAGACTGGTTTTGAAGAATACTCAAAATAGTAGCAGTGTTAGCTTTATTTACATTTTATAAAATATTCTGGCCTTTTCTGCTCTGAAACTTAAAATGACTTGCGTGGAGATAAGGACTTGACTGACACTTAGCCATCGACACATTGCATCGGATTCTCTGACTTGTCTTTGCAGGCTAGTTCATGTGCTTGGTTAGAGCTGTTACTGATTTTAAGGGAAGGAGTTGGGTCTTCATTCCGTATTCATGAATTCTGAATTCAGGTTAGCGAGCTATTAGAAAACGGGAGAGGCTGTTTCAGCCTAACTCTTGTTGGAGAAATTCTTTGGGGGGATGTAGTGATGCCTCGTGGGATCGTGGCTGTACTGATTCAATATCCTGGGTTTCCAGGACAGTCCCAGCAGAAAAACCTATTCTCGTGAGTGAACCTGCGGTCTCATTTTTAGTTCAATGCAGCCATCTCCATGAAGGGTTTATGTCTTGTCTTTGTTCTGCCAGTCTTAGCGCCCCAGTCGGTGTTCCACTTATTTAGGGACGTGTGCTGTGCCCTTGGAGAGCCATCTCCCACCACAGAAACCCATGTGTGTTTGATTTGGTCCAGAGTCACAATTTAGGCACTTTCCGTGAGCAGCACCTTTGCAGAGCAAACTGTGTAACCACATCTGCCGAGGGCATGTGGGGTTCCAAGGAAGGAAAGCTACTCGAGGAACCAGTTTGAGGTGGAATCAAAACAAATGATTGTGAGGGGTTTCTCAAAGTGTTTTCTTAGCTGCAGTACCTCTTTGCTCCATGATATTGTATATGGAACCCTAGCATATGAAATGGGTCACAGCTGAGCTGGGTAGCTAGAAACCACACCTCCAGGCCTCCCCATCCCACCCAGCAGGCCTGGGGACTCCATGAAACTCAGCAGTATGGACCAGAGACAGCATGAGCACCCAGGCATCTATCTCAGCCCGTTTCCCACTCAGCCAGGCTGGGGACCAGCTTTGCTTGTGGAAATTCTCTTGAGAGGGCCTTTGGCTATTTGTCCCCATGCGTTTCTGGGTGTCAGGAGCAGTCTTTCCCCAGGCGTCATGAATGTACCTTCCTGACTACAGGTCTGTTTGGTTGGGTGGTTTCTCCAAACCCAGCTCTGAACTGTGGTTTGCCGTGGTGTAGCTTCTGGTGCTGGGCTCCTCCTCTGTCCGCTGGGCTCCCGGGTATGGCTGGATGCCGGTGCAGGACAGTGGCAGTGGGGGACGTGTCACTCGGTTCTCTTACCTTAGCCAGATGTCTCCTGATCACGTTTTGTTTTGTTCACTAGATGATGATTCAGATCTGTACTCTCCTCGATATTCCTTTTCTGAAGACAGTAAGTGACTTAGAATTTCTTGGTTGTAGGGGAGGAAGGGAGAGTGGTGAACGAGGGAAGACATCTTCCTGTTTTCAGTTTTCATCTGTTTTAAAAGTCTTTCACACCCACTTTTTCCTTCTCCAGCAAAATCTCCCCTTTCTGTGCCTCGCTCAAAAAGTGAGATGAACTACATTGATGGTGAGAAGGTAGTTAAGAGGTCGGCCACGCTTCCCCTCCCGACCCGCTCTTCCTCGCTAAAATCAAGCCCAGAAAGGTAAGTGCTCTCATCAGCTCTGTGATTTTAGGTTCTCATACACAATCTCTTTCTCTGGGTCGGGCAGCATTGGAGCCAGGAGTCAAGTAGACCTGAGTTTGAATCCCTGCTCTGTCACTTATTAACAGTGACTTGTTTTTTCTGAGTCTCAATGTTCTCATCTGTAAAATGGGGATATATTTTGCGTTCATAGGGATGTTGCAAGGATAAAACAAGATGCTGCGTGTAACATTTCTAGTAGTGCCTGGCTCACAGTATGCACTTAATAATGTTGACGATAATTATCATCACTTTTTACTTCTTCACAAGAGAAATCTTAGCCATAAGATTTGTCATGTGTTTTTATACTCTGTGCATACTGATGGGGCCCATAGCAGAGAATATAATTTTAAAATGAAGCCACGCTTTTTAGTATCTATTTATTTATTCAACACGTTATCAAAGCATAAGGCTCACATGGTTGTAATGATATCAGTCATCTGTTAATGCCCGCACCAGATGACCCGATTGTCTTTTATTGAGTCTTCTGCCCTCTGGAGCAACCTCCTGTGCCATCCGGACTGGTGTCCCATGCGTCTCCCAGCTCCATCTTCCACCACTTCTCAATCCACAAAAAGGCCCTGGCCAAACTGAATTACTTATTTTTCCTTTAAATACACACTGTTTCACACCTCCAAACCTTTTCCATCTTCATAGACAAATGAACGGCTGTTTTTGAAATCCCACATATACGTAAGTGACATCTGCCTGAGGAATTTGATAATTAATCTGAGAGGAAGGCTGGGTATACCCGTAAGTCCTTACAAGTGCGTTCATCGAGCCCCTACTGGGTACATTCTGTGTGCAGGTTGAACCAGATGTTATGGAGGAATATAAACATACATAAATCATCGTCCCTGCCTTCAAGAAGTTTATAGCCTTGCAGGAAAAACTGAATATAATATCACAGTGCAAAGTGCAATTATGTGCATGTATAAAAGTTTTGCAAATAATTTCCAAGGCTTCATGTATCCTCTGAAATTCCTCACTGGATCGGGTTAAGTACTTGTGCCAAAGGCTGCAGTTTTGATGATTACCGGATGGGGTGTGGAATAGGGAAGAAGAACATGGTTATAATAACAAATAACATTTATTGAGTGGTTCCTGGGGGCCTGGTGCTCTGCTAAGTGATTTACATGCTGAGACATACTGTCTCATTTAATCCTTAAAGCAACCCCATTTTTCAGATGAGGCAACTAAGGTAGATAGTGGCAAAGTGCTTGGCCCAGATCAGCTAGCTAGCAAGTGCTGTAGCAGAGTTGGAGCCACAGCTGCCTGGCTCCGGGACCTGCATTCTCTCTCACTGCACTAGCCTGAGTGGGAAGTACAGGCATGTCTGGGGAATGATAAGCTCCTGAGAGCAGAGCAAGGTGAAGGATTTTTCCAGAGCAAGCTCTGCTGCTGCTGCTGCTTCCTTTCTTCTCTTTCTCTTCTCTCTGCTTCCCGGTGTCTGGTTGTGAGCACAGGACACCTCAAGCCTTTTGTGAAGCGAACACAGGGATCTGTTTGTTTGAAGAAGGAAACCAGCACAACTAAATGCTTTGGGCGGTGTCCGATTTTGTGCCTCGGATATAAAAATTCCTTGATTAGACTCGAGTCAGCCAAAGTCAGATCTGTCGGATGCCAATTTTCATGAAAATAGCTCTAATAGGATTTCCTTTCTACAGAAACGACTGGGAGCCCCCAGATAAGAAAGCGGATACAAGAAAATACCGTGCAGAACCCAAAAGCATTTACGAGTATCAGCCGGGCAAGTCCTCCGTTCTGACCAACGAAAAGATGGTAATGTGCATATTAAAGTTCTTTTGTCTCACCCTGCGCGTGTTCTTTAATCCAGACGCACTGTGTGTACTCTTGGATTGCATTCTTTCTCCCTTGAAATAGACTTGCTTTGTCTAGAAAACAATGAAAATATGAAGCATTTTTACCCTTTTCATTTTTGCAGGTGTTCACAAAATAAGCCCCGAGAGTATGCTTTGAAAGAATCCTCTTATTGTGGCTTTGTTGCTCTTTTTGCTCATGGTTTTCACTAATTTTAAATTTTGTAAGGTAAAGGTGGATTTTGCTGCTATCTTTTTTTAAACATCTAACCATTCGTTTATCAGGCTTATCACTAACTGGACTAAAGTTGGGGTTTTTTAGGTGACTTATTTGAACATGTGCAAAGTCTGTAGAAGTTACTAGTACATCATTAAAAGCCAAATAATTAATATGATGATGTGACTTGGGGGAAAAAAGCCCCAGGCTGTTAGAGTATGTCTTTTAGGCCTTCCTTTTCTGACAAGTGCAATAGAGAGGATGAGTTTCATAACTCAGTCTGGTTTATGGTTCCCTATACAAGTTCACATCTCCAAGCAATTATCAGTGGGGAAAATGGCCTGTATGGGCATAGCAGACCACCCTGCAAAAGCAGGGGAGAATTTTTACAAACTGATTAGTTTCATATCTGCCGATCACGTTTCCTTTTATTCACCCTTCATTAGAAAAAGCTGGTTTCAGAATTCTGAACATGGTTAAAGGGATCCTCCAAAGCTCTATAAGCCCTGCAGCTGTGCCAGCAGGATGGAATTATCATGCTGGGGATTGATTCTTATTAAAATGCTGTTACCACACTGAGTCCAGAATAAGTAGGCCTCTGAAATGTGGGCTCGAATTATTCTCCCTCCACCTCTTTTGCTCTACATGTTTTTAAGGAATAATTGATTTGACTTTTAATAAAATAAAAAGGTGACATCTTTAAAAGCACAAAGGGATAAGTAATTTTAATTAGGAAGAAAGGTTCAGCAGGTCACAGAAATGCTTCAGAATTGTCATTCTTCAGCGTTTACTGTGCACCACAGTTATTTTAAGCAAAAAGTTCTGAGAGGAGTGGAGAATTTTGCCTCTGGCTCCACCCTGCATTGGAGTTTCTCTCTCTCTTAGAAAGTAACAAGTACGGAAGGTAATCCTCCCTACAGGTCTTCCTAGAGAGAATGTCATGTCCTTTGAGTATATTCCCGACACTTGAATAACAAGTGGTGGACACACCATCACATGTCAGTGCACTTCAATGATTTTAGAGACTCTGTAGGCCTTTGGGTGCTTTTGTGTTGGCAGTTTATTATTTATTATTGTTCATAGACGGTCATTGATTTATTGAAGGCTTGCCCCTTAATTTCTCCTTTGTTTCCTCCTCCTTTCCTTGGTTCCTAATAATTTGACCACTATTCAAAACTAGGAAAAAAACAGTAACATAGTTTTATTTTTCTCACTGATACCACAATGGTCACAATGTCTTCCATGTCATAGTCCTTGGGATCATTTATATTGTTTTTACAGACCCCAAAAAGTAGCACACAGTGCCCACGGGGCCCTCTTTGGGGAGTTGTGGTGACCATACACATGGATTGCCAAGCACCGTCTGGGTGTTCCCACACAGGAAGCCCCCTGGTTGTACCAGGACCTGGGCCAACCCAGTTAGGACATAACACCAAAGGCTGGCCAGGGAGGAACATCACTCTCCAGCTGTTTTAGTTTCATGCCTTTCCCTCTGTTTAGCGCTGTTCTTCCCAAAGAGTCATTTTTCATTTTAGAGAGGATCTTCATCTTTTCACAGTCTACGCTTCACAGGGGTTGAATTCGTCCTTTATTTTTGAATTTCTTTTCCTGCTATTTTTGCCACATGAGCAGAAACGTTGGAGTGTGAGTTTCAGCACGTGAGTCCTGTCTTTTGGTTTCCAGTGCCGGGTTTACCAGAATTTGAGGAACCCCCTTCCTTCCACAGCCACCACCCCACCACCGCACACACACACACACACACACACACATACATTTTTGTTGTTGTTAACTGTGAATAAGTATACTAACTAGAGACAGACAGATGTAAGAATCTAAATGTGCTCTCAGAAATGCACATCTCCTTTTAAGGGGGAAAATCCACTTTTCCCCCCAATTCTTTTCCAGATGGAGGTGCCCGTGTCTGCTTAAGCCTGGCAATTTAAATTGTGGCCTCACAGGCACATCTCTCTGTCTGTTGTTCACACAAAGATTTGAAGAGTAGGCTGTAAAGGTTGCCTTAGAGCACATCTTGTCCCTGGAGCAAACCCACAGCATCCCAGACAGACAAACACTGTGCTACCTTCAGAATCCCCCCAGGAGATTCACAGTCTTGGTGACCCATTCAGCTGTTTGGCAAACTCATATGAAGTTCTTCATAACTGTTTGGCCTCCCTCTTATCATAGTATGAGTCCAGTTTCTCCTCTTCTGGTCTTGGAATTGGAGACCTGTTGGTCAGTCCTTGCTTTGTCAGAAATGGCTTTTTTCAGGCTGTGTTCCTTTTACTTTCCTCCAAAGTCCCTTATAGAACTGAACTTCAGCTCAATTCAATAAATATATACAATTGACCCTTGAACAACATGGGTTTGAACTGCACAGTCAACTTATACATGGATTCTTTTCAATAGTAAATGCTATAGCCCTACACAATCGTGGTTGGTTGGATCTGTGGATATAGAGGAACCGTGGCTACAGAGGGCCAACTGTAAATTATACTTGGATTGCATGCACCCCTAATGCCCGCACTGTTCAAGTGTCTGCTGTATAGAATAACTTTGATGTGCCAAGCTCTGCATTAGATGTTGGAGTTCCTGCTCCCATAGGGGTATAGTAGGAAGGACAGACATTAAAATCGTTATCACAGACACGATATATATTTGAAAGTGTAAAACAAGGGGATTTACCCAACTTGGTTTCTTCCCATTTCACTGTCACCTTGAATTCCTTCCTGACTTTTCAAGTTTGTCACTTGCCCCTGTTTTAGCCTAGTGTCATCCACAAACTAAGCAGGCCCGCCCCCTTCTCATGGGGAGTATGAGAAATGTAAACAGCACTGGACTAGGAATTGCAAGGTCGGAGTTCTGAGTTCGAATTCTGACTCTGCCTTATGTCTTGGGACATCGCTTAACCTTTCTGAACCACAGTGTTTTCATCTATAAAATGAAATTATTATCTGGCCTGCCAGCCTCACTGAAGCACTGAGTGAGAGGATCATGTGTGATAATGTGGCTTAAAGATCTATGACCATTATAAAGTGCCATGTAAATGACCGGGCTACATTCAGATTATTTAATTAAAATCTGAAGCTAGTCTCTGGCTCCCGTCCAAGCAGCAAAACTGTCCTTCAGGACAATCAGGTGTCCCTCTCAAGTCACCTGCCTTTTCTGAGGATTTTGCCAAGCTGGGAAAAGATAGCCACCGGTAGCAGAGAACTCAGCCTGGCCTTGTGGAATCTGCTTTGCCTGCCAGTACAGAGAGCCTGTTCTGCATCCAGAAGGACGTTTTCTGCCTGTCTGTTCTGTACTTGGATCTGTAGTGGAGTTATAAATGCAGAATCAAATGCTGTGTGGTATTGCCTCTTTAACTTTCTCTCTGGCAGCTCAGAGGGCTGAGGCTGGCTGCTCTGGGTCCAAGCTGGTTGACATACCTCCTGACTCAGTTCTCAGCCCGGCATTAACCTCAGCAGTAAAACGATCTGCAAACAACCTTTGACAATAAAATGGGTTAATTCTTTCAGGACTGAGGACCAAAACATTCAGGCAGTTTCCTGAAAGAGTTGATACTTTTTTTTTTTTTTAATGAAAAGAAACTACTCCCAGAGAGCAATTTATAAATAGTCTTTTAAAATAATAAACATGAAATAGGTTTCATGAAACCCCATCATACAAGGATCTGGGGTGTCCCTGTGTCTAAACTGTCTCTCCTGAATAGTGGTGTCTTTGTAGATATTGTGCCTCATTTCACTGAATAAATACAGAATCCATTATTTTACATAATTGCAAAATCCATTGAGAAGGAACACGCATTCTCCAAGGTTTAAGCCCTACGCCCCTAAAGACAGTTGGAGGAGGTTTTAATCTGGATTCAAGAGGGCAGACTCTGTTTCAATATATATTTCCCTTTGATTTCAACTAACGTCTATCCAGTTAATTTCTGTTGAAGAAAAGTCCTCTGCCATATTTTCCTCTATTTAAAGCAAAAGTAGAAATAATGGTAAAGATTCTTATAGGGATTTTTGAAGAGATTGGTAAAGGTCACTAAGGAAGTTTACAGTCATTTCAATAAGCTACAAAAGGCCTGTTAACTGAATGTTAAGAAAAATGTATCCAGGAGGAGCAGCTTTGTGAAGGAGTCACTTGGAGATGCGTCCACAGGATCTGCAGTTTCCTTCCTCATGTGTCGTGGCCCTGAGGGCGTGAAGTTTCTTATGATGTTTTCAATCACAGTGGAACATGTACATTTTCTATTTCATATTGTTGTCAGAATATCACCACCTCTCTCTTTTGCGACTATCAAGATTTTTTGAAACGTATATACCCGTAGGAATTAAGCCGTGAGCCTCTGACACTTCAGTCTGATGTGACCATATCTCCGGTTTATTAAGGGGAAACCTGATTTGCTTTCCAGGCATTCATTTTCCAACTAATTATTTCCGGAAACACATGCTCTTCCACAGAGCAAGGTACCAGAACTTTATAAATATTTGATTAAACATGAAATCCCATGGAATCATATTATCAGTCTGTGAACTACTTTTTAGAGTCGTATAAAATGAGAAATCTAACTTATTTTTGTAACATAACCCCAAAGTTTTTCCCCCCCTATCGTTCTGTTATCTGTCTTGTTCAGCTTTTCCCTTGCTTTATTTTTTCCCTAGTTCTTTAATGTTTATTTCGTAGAACACAAAGTATATTCTGTCTGTATTCATCCCCCATGGAGGCTTGTTTAAAATGTTTTTTCACTTGTGTCTACTGTTTTTACTTACATCATCTTTCACTTTACTCTGTATGGGACATGGTTTCTCACCTACTCATGTGCCATTAAAGATGCAGTATTAACAAATTGGCTTTTATAAAAGCGTCAGTATTTGCTGCTTATTTTGAAAACCTTAAGGCAGCCTTGCAAATGAGTACTAAAACTGTACTAGCCCATAAAAAGTGTTTGCTGTACTCATCTGGCATAGATGGCTAAACGTTTGATGTGTTCCCCAAGTTATTTGCTCTTAACTAATAGCTCTTTGTAAAGAGAGATAAGGGCTCTCTTTTCTCCCACCACTCCGACAATTGCCAAGGGAAACTGTCATGCCCATGTTCAGATCTGTTGGGAAGGCGGCAGTGTGGTGCAGCGTTCTCCATCTGTCGTCCCTCTGCCTTGGGACAGAGAATGACTCCCTCACTGCTCCCTACCTCAGTGTGCCTGTTTTCATAAACACATCCTTTCCCGCCTGTTTCAGCTCCCCTGATTTTGCTCATGTCAGTAAAGAAATGGATGATCGCTGCTGTTGAATGCAGGTGCTGTATATTTCTGGAAACCACTGCATCTCTACTGGCCGGTTCCTATGTAATCTCTGCATAATGTTATCCTTCTCTCTCTTCCATTTCCCTATCACCAACCCTTATAGAGTCGGGATATAAGCCCAGAAGAGATAGATTTAAAGAATGAACCTTGGTATAAATTCTTTTCGGAATTGGAGTTTGGGAAACCGGTAAGTTTAATAGCTTCAGTGGTTATAGACACCTGTTTTCATAGTGCTGATGATGCATTGTTGCTGATTAAAAAATCAGACCTATTTGTAAAGAATTCAGGAAGTGGGGAGCAGCCTTGTTGGCTGTCAGTGGTGGGATTGTCCATTCTCGCTACAACCTGTGAGCTTTCCATTGCTTACTTCACCAAGAAAGGACAGTGAGCTCTAGACAGCATTTCTTGCTAGAAAATCCCCCAGGAGACATGGCTAAGTCATTGCTTGTTTCAGGACCTCCCACCGCTAGCAACAAATATCACACACCTTGTAGATTGCATTATTTCGGCCTTTGGTTCAGTTCCTTGACCAAAGTCTTCATGGTGTACTGAAGACAGCCAGGAAAACGCATTACACACTGAGAAAGACCAGCATTGTCACTGCTTTAAATAGAAATTTTAGAAGCACACATGAAAGGGAAGTGCCAGCGCAAGTGGAAACGGGCCTCTCTATGCAGAGGTGATCCTCGAATGCCATCCTGTTACAGGCGACTTTTAGGGAATGATTTCTATGAGGTAGGATAATATTTCCCAAAATTAGAAATGAGAGTTAGGAATTGTAGCAAACTTAGTATTCAGCCCAATAGCCTGTAGCTTCCCTGTGATGTGTCCGAGTTCGCTTTGGTACAGATTGATTTTTGGCACTTAAAGCAGGATTTTCTTGGACTTGCACCCAAAGGAGCATCAAACCAAAGGGAGAATTGAGCTCATTTTTCCACTGGAGATGACTGGAAACTGACTTTAAAGCTCCAGTTACTTTAAAGTCTTAATTATTACAGCTGCAAAAAGAATTTACAGGTGGAGGGATTTAGTGTATAAAAATAAAACATTTTATTAGATGTTTGTATGAGACTTTAAGCATTGAATCGGCATTTGAATCACCATGATTTAGAATGATAGTTTTATTTGCAGATAGCAATTAACTTTATAGTTCAGTAAAATGTTAAATTCTGTAGTACCTTTTTTAATGAAGATGAAGATGGAGAAATTTAACTGTTGCTCTGGAATTGCTGAGCTTTGGTTGAATGTTCAGTCATTTTCTGAGTTAGGAGCACCTGCCTTGCAAACACCCCTTCTTGTAGGAACAGGCATTCCTCCCACTTTGTCCCCTCCCTGACACTGTCACCTAACGTCAGCCGAGGTGTCCTGGATGAACAGCACCACCTAATGACCAGAGAGGGAAGCATCCAACCCAAAGTCTGCACCATCTCCTCCCCAAAGCTTTGTTACACCCCTCACTTCTCCTCTCTCTCCCTGTTTCCTCTGCTGTCCACCATTCACACATCAATGAAGTCTACCTCACGCAGTCTCTTCCACATGCAAAGATTTAACAGTATCCTAACCCTTTTCCTTTTCTTTTTCTTAAAACCTGCTCAATTATCTCACAAAAAAACCTGCAGAAATGTGTACCCCTGCCCCCTCAAAAAAAAGACCATGATTGGTACACGCAATAATAATGCCATGCTTTCATCAGAGAAAGCAAAAGATATTAGCTTTAAATTGTTTATAATAAGGAGTCTATGCCACTGAGTTTTGAAACCCTGTTCAGAATCCACAAATTTCTAGCCACCTCTTCATTTGCCAGATAACAAATAACTATTTTAGTTTTACTGAAATATTAACTTTTAGGAAAAGTTATAAAGCCATTTTTTTCTAATTAATTGTGATTGGTTTGTTTTATTAAATCTGTCATCGTAAATAATACTCTTTTCATTAGCAGTAGACAGCATTTCAGTCACAGCATATTTAGATAGGCTCCGTGAATAGCTCTGTGAATTAGCATCGTTTCTGCTGGAAACTGTAGTCTGAGCCCACACAACCAATCCAGACAAATGTTGACAACACGGTCCATTTGCGTACGGGGACCTTCCTATAATTTGTATTCCTAATTGCCTCTTAATTATTTAAAGACTTAGAGATGCTTTTCCAAAAGGTCATTTTCTCTGAAGCCAGAGTGTTCCTTGCATAGACCTTAGAGTCCTTCTTAAATGGGACTACCTCTTTTTTGTGTAGGTCTTTTAAAGTAATAGAAGATGATACTTTTGAAGACTTGCCAAAATAGCTTAATCAATGCCTATATCCTGAGGAACAGCACTGAGGTGAACGGGTGCTTATGGTCTGAGTCATCCTAAGGGTGGGCTTGTTATCTGGTTGAACCAGGTTGATGACTCCCAGAGTTTGGGAGGAAGGTGTGATGGGGAGAAATTTTTTCTTCACTTCTCTCCTACCCCAATCAACTCTGGGCCACAAAAGAGCAAGGGACATAAATAAAAGGAGTATAATCCATGGCAGTTGTTTTGGAAGATTTTTCAGTCATTCAGAAGCAGAATGAAATTAAAACTACTATCAAACCACGTGGATCATTGTTTCTCCTTTTTACGCCATATGAACCTAGGACCCACTTGCCCCTAGTAAAGCCTGCTAGAACTTTAGACATTTATCCTGAACTCCTTTCTTCCTTGGCCCCTTCACTTAAAGCCACCCAAAATGAGGTGAAGTTTCAGCAAGCTCCTGACTGTAATACCTTTTAGGTCTAATGAGTTGTAGGATATCAACTAATTTAAGACTCCAGGGACCATTTGGGGGAAGATTATTTAAAACCAATTTAATTTGTAAGCACTGTCTTATTTTTTGCAGTAAGTAAATGAGTAGAGCTACCATCAGTGACTTGAAAACATCTCCACCCCCAGATGAACAATCCAACTGTATTAAGTGCTTAAAGATGAATGGTAATTGTCAGTGGCACTTACTTTACAAATTGCAGAATATATGCAATTTATATTACATACAGGAGTTACTGGTGAAGGCACCTTGGAATCAATTACATTTCATTTGTAAAATCAATTACTTTTTATTTGGCCTGGAGTGTCAGCTTTTTCTTCTTTTTTCTCCCCCTAATTTCTACAGAAATTGATGTGATTTCTGTAAGTAAGCTCGGGGCAAAATGTAAAACTAATTTGAATGTTTCCATAGAGTTGGTTATGATGAAATTTGCACAGAATGATAGGAGTTATTAATGATCTCATCTCCTCAGAGGTCACTGTGTAAGAAATTTCAAGTCTAAGTGGGCAGAACACGAAGGTTTACTTAGTGGAAGAGAGGTTGCAAAGATAGAAGCGGCTTGTAACTTCCAGATGTCCTACCCTCTGGACCCCGCTTAAAACAATTCTCCTGGCAGATTTCTACTTCGGGAATGCAGTTCTAATTCTAACATAAACAGTTAAAGGAGAAAATAAAAATAACCTTACAGTTCACTGTTTAAATTCAAAGTATAAACTCTGCCTTCTAAGAGAGATGGAAGGTTTGACTCTACCATCAGCAGTATTATCAAAGTCTAGTTAAATTGTAAAAGGAGATTTTTTAAGAATTAGTGAAATTGTCTAGTTCTACAGTGCAATATTTAACACCTGTTTCATACATGGATTTCATTGCCACAAGCCACAGGAAGCACATTTAGCACCACGTACCCACCCTTGGTTAGATCTCCAAATTCACACGTTTATGAAGACAATGAATTTTACAGGGGAGAAGACTAGCTTCCAAAATGTAGGCTCTCAGTGTCCATCTTAGTTGGAAAAGAACAATGAGGAATTTAAATGTTTGTTTTTGTTCAAATTGGCGTTAATGCTTTTTTTTTTCCTTCTTTTTAAAGTTTTCAATATTTAGAATCCAACAGTGATTGACTCTTGAGACAGAGGTGCAGAAATAAACCTCCCACTTTAACATTTCCAGCTCCTGAGTTCCATGGGGTCCCCAGGTGGCCTCAGGAGACAGGGTGCCCACTCCTTTTGTTTTTAGTTCACTTTTCTGTGTTGAGACAGTTCTCCTAGTGTTGCCCCTCTTGGTTTGAGCCGGTCTCCATGTTTGTCTTTATGTCTTTACGCTCATTTCTTCATTTCCTCCTCTGCTTCCCGTCAGCCTCCCAAAAAGATATGGGATTATACTCCTGGAGACTGCTCTATCCTTCCTAGAGAGGATAGAAAGGTAATTCCACTGTGGGCTGTGTGTGTGCGCTCTGGCCTGGCTAATGTGCGTGTGTTGTGGGCTTTTTTCTTTTATTAAATCCCCCCCCCTTTTATTTTTAACTTGATTGTAACTTTTTTTTTTTTTGGCTTGGTGATAAAACAGTTTAACAAAGTCTCTAAGACTTATACTAATGTGTAGAGGTTTTTAAAGCAATTGCTTATTCTTCTGACATATAGTATGTGTCATAGTCACCATACTCTGAAAATAAGAAAATAGGTATCTCCTAAAAGGTAGGTTTTTGGGGTCTGTGTAGTTCCTCTCTCTAGCAAGTACAGTAGAGTTTTGGAGCTCTGATTACCACGGGATTTGTATTCTCTCTGCCTAATGTTGCATTCTCTGTTTTCCTGTCTTTAACTCATTTCTAGTAAGCTCTTGTGTTTTAGTCATGCCATCTTTGCCTTATTAATGTATGATACTAAACAAACTCGTTTTTCAAACGTAACCTTCCATGCTGTCTGCCTTTCCTCCTAACTAAAACCCTCTTTCCCATCTTTTCTTTCTTGAACCAGACTAATCTAGAGAAAGATCTCAACCTCTGCCAAACAGAGTTAGAGGCAGATTTAGAAAAAACGGAGACGCTTAATAAAGCACCCAGTGCAAACCTGTCACAGGTATTTCTGAGTTTTTCTCGTGCCCTCAGTTCCCGTTGCTTTCTTCTTTGTTCTATGGTTTTTGATGTAGTTGGGGTGATGAATGGTTATGCTGGTCATTTTTAAGCTGCCTGGCTTTCTGACTCCTGTTTTAGATCACCCCTGACCCCCAACTTAATTTTTGTTTGGATTTCTTTTGAGCTTGGCATCTTCCTTAAAGGGGATTTTTCAAATATATATGCAGGGTGGCTGGTGATTTAACTGCTCCCCCACCCCTGCTTACCATCCTCTTTCTCTGCTTTCAAGGGGTCACCCTTTTAACTCCCCTTCTGCCCCCTTGTGTGTATACCTTCTCTGAATTTTCAGGGAGCCTTTTCTGGGCAACTTCCGTGTCTTTTTTGCAGCCCTGGGAGATACCAACCTCAGAGATCATTTTCAAAAACACAGCGGCTGTGATTCAAGTGCCTCTTGCGTGCAAGGCACTGTCAGAATAGTAGTATTTGTAACTTGAAAGGTCAGAAAGTTCTTAATGAAAAAATGCACTCCGGAGGCCAGACAACCTGGCCACAAGCGTTTGAAACTCTGCCTACATTGATATTTTTAAAGGGAGCTATGTCCCATTGTGGTTTATTAAAGGATATGTCAGAAAGAGAGAGAGTCCAGGGTAAATGGGCTCCCAAGGCGAAGAAAAATACCAAATGTTTGGAGAACTACCCCCAGGGTTCCCTGACAAAACAAAGGAGATGCTTACAAGGAAAGGGTATCTTTATAGAAAATAAAAAAGGAATGCGGACACTGCTGAAGAGGCTAGGACGTCCACAGACTGTGGCAGGATAAATGGAAAATGCTACTGGACCATGTTATTCTTAAGCAGAACTGAGACAAGGAGGGTCAGGCCGCCAGTGTGTGTGACTTGGGTACGAAGTCACATAGAGCCAGAGGCTCAAAGCAGGTGATTATGGCCGCAGCCAGGGATGCCTGGGATAAGAGGGGCAGAAGCCAAGCACCGCAAGCAGATCCAGGGGAGTTAGGGTTTAGGAATTCAGAGTCACCGCAGGATGAGGCAGCCAGCAGGACCAGCGGTTAGGCCCAGGGGAGCACAGAAGGTGCGCGACAGGGCATGCAGTCAGGCAGATGCGTGACGGGGTGGGCATAGTGGGGAGCTGAGTCTCCAACCAGGGCGGAGACTGGCACCAGCTGTAGCTGCTGTGGGAATGGAGGTCTGAGCTGGGTCTAAAGGAGAACTGTGGCTGCAAGTAAGTCCTGAAGTGAGCTGGGGGGCTGGAGGGGAGCCCGAAGTGAATCAGCAGGCACTTTTTCCAAAGTACTGTAATAAGAGTGGTTCTGTGACATGTGGCAGGGTGGACAGCAGCTAGAGAGCTACTGCAGTAACCGCAGCCTCCTTGGGGCAGAGATGGCATCCAGTACCTACAACCCTGCCTGGAGCTAGGTGGGCCCGAAGAGGTGTCTGACGCATGAATGAGTCATCTTGACATTCGTTCAATTATGCATTCCCCGTAGTCCCTAACGTGTGTGTGACGTGCTGAGGGAGGTTCTAAATCAGCAGAAGAGTGGACTTTGCCTTCAAGAACATGAAAGCTTAGTCACACTCATAAATAAAAGATCTCCAGCAGTACACAGCAATGCCTGGTAAGAGCTAAATGAATGCTACAGCCTCTAAGTGCTCACAAGAGGGGGAAATCTTCCAGGAAATCAGGGAAGACTTCTCAGGAGTTGGCCAAGATCTTAAGGGATTGATGGAGTATAGGTACATGGCGAAAGTGGGGGCCATCCATTTGAGGCATGGTGGAGAGCACAAAAGTGAACGTGTTTTGGATGGATTCAGGAATAAAGTAGATGAATTCATCTGTAATAGAAAATTGGGGGTGATAATAGTGGAAGGCAGGTTTGGGAAAAGAGGGTTGACCCTGGGTTGTAGAGACTCCAAAAATATGGTTAAAAAGATGGTTGATTTTGCCCTCAAGTCAGTGATGTAATTCAGGACTAGTGTTTTAGGAAGGTTAGTGTCCTTGCTCTAGAGAGGTTGAACTGAAGGGAAAACCTCCAGTTGGGGGTTGAGAGGGCAAGGAGGCTACTGTAGCAGTCCAGGCATGTAGGGGTGAGTACTCCAGTGGCACCAGCATGAAGGGATGAGGGTAGATGTGAAATCACAGAGGAAATTGCAGTGGGACATTTTAACTAATTGGTGTGAAGAACAAATAATTGGGGAATGGGATGGAGACACAGACAACTGTAGGGTTTTGGCCAGGAACCTGGAAGAATGGGGACATAGTATGTCACATAAGAAAGGTGGGGAGAAAATCAGTGCAGAGGTAAGAGGAAGGAGGTGGTTTTAGGTAGTTTATTTTCGAGGTGTTTGTTTGGTATCATATAGGGAATATCCAGTACACAGTTGGAAATAGAAAACTAGGTCTCACGAGAGGCAGGGACGTCGAAAGTCAATCCGAGTCACCTGAAGAGAAGTGATGGTTGAAGCCCTGGGAGCAGGTGGAGACACCCACCCTGGGAGTAGATTACAGATCGAAGAGAGAGTCATGCAGAGAGAAAGGATGGGAGACAGGCAGCTACCCATCGGGATGTTGGATGACACAGAACAGGAGGAGGAAACAGGTCAGAGAAAACCAGAGTGAGGAGGAAACGTGAGAGGTGGAGCAAGTATGAGAGTTGCCCGAGGGGTCCCCCAAAAATAGACTCTGAGGGAAGGTCAGTGCATTTGGTAACCAAGAGGCTTCTAAAAACTTGGGAGGTTGCTGGGTAAGTAGTTGATGAGAGGTAGAGCATGTGGTGAAGAGTCAGGGGAGCTCCCAGGGATACAGCACTGATTGGCAACATGTGCTTGTGGAAGGAAGGAAGGGGAATGTTTCCAGAGGACTCAGCAGGGTTGTGCAAAAGTTCTTCCAAGATGGAGACCCAGAACGGGGCAGGTGCCTAGGCTGGGAGACCAGTGCGGGCAAAGGGGCTGGAAGGATGGGTGCGGAGGTGAGAGCAGTGCCTTCTCGGGAGTAGTGGGGGTGGAGGGCAGAGGAGGGCCGGGGGTGAGCCCCTGACGAAGGCTGCCTCCCCTGCCGTCATCCTCCCTCTCTCCCAATCTCTTCCTTTTCCTTCTCCTGGTGTTTTTCTTTCTCTCCTTTCCCCAAGTACCTCTTCTCCTCCACAGAGCTTGTTTTCCTTGAAGTGGTCGTTAGTAGAGGTAGGAGCTTTTGGTTTTGGTCGTGCTGTGTGGCTTGCGGGATCTTAGTTCCCCGACCAGGGATCGAACCCGTGCCCCCGGCAGTGGAAGTGCAGAGTCTTAACCACCAGATGGCCAGGGAATTCCCAGGAGCATCTTTAAACGTTAACTTTCATGTTGATGTATTCAACTAACACATTATTTTTAAAAACAAGTATATTGAACCCTTTGCCTTTCTTTCTCCAAGACAATAGAAACCTTGAACTCTGTAATTATGCTGCTTTTTCTCTGCATAGACTCTTGGTTTTCTTCCTTGTGCGTAGGGGCCTGTAATTTGATAACATGTTCCCTCCCGTCACGCTGAAATGGTGATTAATAGGTTTTGTGAAACTGCATTTCTCCCCATTTCCACACTTCTCAATCTGCAGGGGTAAATAAATGATCTAAAAGTACAGTCTTTTAAAATGCATTTTTTTAAAAACATCTTTATTGGAGTATAATTGCTTTACGATGGTGTGTTAGTTTCTGCTGTATCACAAAGTGAATCAGCTATATGTATACATATATCCCCATATCCCCTCCCTCTTGTGTCTCCCTCCCACCCTCCCTATCCCACCCCCCTAGGTGGACACAAAGCACGTAAAATGCATTTTTGTATGTTCTGTACCTGAAGTGTTGGGTGACACTGGTTGAGGCATGTGGGTGCATGAAGGAGTCTGGTGGGCTTGGCAGGGGCTCCGAGGGTGGGGGATAAGCTGCTGGAGGGTGCTGGCCATGTCACTAGTGCCTGTTGCCAAGCAGTGGGCCATCTTTCCAGTGGGCCTGCGACTGGAGATAAATGTAAGGAGTGGGGTGTCTCCCGACCCACCCAGAGAGCCCTGGTTGCAGCCACTGGGAGGCAAAAGCCCAGAAATCCTCCTAGAGAAAGAGCACCACCTTCCGCCAGCACTGAGACCTTTCCAGCCAAGCTCCCCATCTCCCAGAGGGCTTTATCTAAATTAGGAAAGGAAAAGGACTTCTCTCGTTTTCCCCTTGGCTTGAAATACCTGAGTCGAAGTAAGTCATCTACATTCTTTTTTTTTTTTTTTTTTTTTTTGACATTTACAGAGCTCAGCAGTCAGCCCCACTCCGGAAATTTCTTCAGAGCCTCCTGGATAGTAAGTTATCACTGTTTACATGGTTTGATGTATTAAATATCAGAAACGGGAAGAGGCTTGTGTTGTATTTTGTTATCAGTCTAGTGGATTTGAATGATGTACAGTTTGGTGAGCAATTATCGTCTTCAAATTATTTTTTTCCTCCTCCTTTTCCAAATTAATTTTGTGTTGATTCATATTACCTTTGATAAGCTTTTCCCTGTGTTGGCATCTTCACCTTTAGAATGTGTGCTGATCTTTGGGGGAACGGAGTGGGTGACTAAGACCACATCTGGTATAAAGGCGGGAGTGGGGTGAGGTCCTCAGGCTGGACCTATCACGAGGAAAGATGGGGCCAAGAGGGGGCTAACTTGTCTGATTCTCAGAGATCTTGGTTTATTTCCCCATACCAATTCTTAGAATTCTGCCTGAGTGATGAATGCACGTCCCACGCACTTCTTCATGGGGTGACCACCAGACTCCTTTCCTGTCCCCAAACCATCCCAGGTCCTCTCCTAGGTTACCTGTCTTTGTACTTTACTCTGCAGCTGTTATCCCAGCCGAAAATGCTTCCGTGCTGCTCCCTACCCTGACAAACATGGTGAATAGCCAGCACTTTAACTTGTATAAATGGGCCCTAACGGATCCTTCCTATACCCAGTCTCACATTAGTACCTCTTACGGCACTTACTTCTGTTGCTGTCTACCTGACTTATGCTCTTTTTTTTTTTTGCGGTACACGGGCCTCTCACTGTTGCGGCCCCTCCCATTGCGGAGCACAGGCTCCAGACGCGCAGGCTCAGCGGCCATGGCTCACGGGCCCAGCCGCTCCGCGGCATGTGGGACCCCCCCGGACCGGGGCCCGAACCCGCGTCCCCTGCATCGGCAGGCGGACTCCCAACCACTGCGCCACCAGGGAAGCCCTATGCTCTTGTATTTTTATAACTATAATAAATTATGAACTCCATGAGGGCAAGGACTGCATCTCCATACTGCCTGGTGCACCCTATAGATTTGGGAGCTGTTCTGGTAGGAGCAGCTTCTCATCTCATCACCATTATATCACCATCTGTATCTCATTCTTTGAAATATGACAAGGAGGAAAGGCACATTATTACCTGTTCCATTTGGAATGGGTAAGTCCACAATGAGCAAAGTTCACCTCTTCAAACAGAAGCCTGACTTGGTCTGAATGCTGAGTGTATGGGGGCAAATATTATGGTCACTTGGGCATATCCAACCTATCGTATCTTGCCAAAGAAGGCATTTTGCAAGAGTAGTTTCATTTGAAAGTCAGTGAGCTGGGATTAGGGTATTTTGGTGAAAAATTTCTTCCAGCGGCTGGCTGAGTGAATTTCTACCAGATCTAAGGCACTATGCTGCGTATTCTTTTTTTTTTTTAATATAAATTTATTTATTTATTTTTGGCTGTGTTGGGTCTTCGTTGCTGTGTGCGTCCTTTCTCTAGTTGTGGCGAGAGGGGGCTACTCTTCGTTGCAGTGCGCAGGCTTCTCCTTGTGGTGGCTTCTCATTGCAGAGCACAGGCTCTAGGCACGTGGGCTTCAGTAGTTGTGGCACGAGGGCTCAGTAGTTGTGGCACACGGGCTTAGTTGCTCTGTAGCATGTGGGATCTTCCTGGACTAGAACTCGAACCTGTGTCCCCTGCATTGGCAGGCGGATTCTTAACCACTGCGCCATCAGGGAAGTCCTTATGCTGGGTATTCTAATAGGAGCGTAAGATGCAGTCCCCTAATAGTTTCAGGGGCAAAACACACAAAAACAAACAAACCAAAAAAAAAATTTAGTAAATAAAAAGGCAATGTGGCAACTGAATGAAATAGATTGTAGGGGTTAAAAGTATTTGGAAGGCAGCTCCCACAGGATATCAGAGTTAAGAGTGCAGGTCTTGAATGAAATGATAATTTTAACGACTGATTGAGCGTTTACTATGTGCCAGGCCCTGTGCTTAGCATCGTATATACTTTACCTGATTTAGTCCTCAACATTTCAGGATCAGGCGTTATTTTTTATCCCCATTTTTTAGGTGAGGAAACAAGCACAGAAAGGTAGTGTGTGCCCAGGTTCCACAGCTGTGTGTGGCAGAACTACCACCAGAGTAGGAGCGATGACGTTCTAGGCCAGGAGGCTGCCAAGGTCTGCTGGTGGCAGCAGTAAAGTCTCACCTGCACGGGTACCGATTCAAACCTGGGTAATCAATCAACCAAAGGCATGCTGGGGGTTACTGTTCTGAGTGGTTAAAAAAACAACATAACCATTTGTGTAATAGTGTGTTAGCAGGATTGAGGGGGACTCATGCAGACTTTTTAAAAGAGCAGATTGCTTTCAGACACTCTGAGTACGGGTGTACATAGATATTTGATGTGTTAATTTACCAAGCACTGTATTTGTATCATGGAAATAGGTCCAGAGACCTCTGTTTTTCAGCCATAGCCCAGCTCTCATGAAACACTTGACAGGAATAGATGAGCTTTTCCCTCCTGCTGTTCTTCCATGTGGGGATTTTTCAGTCATTCAGGCTTGGTTTTCTCCCAGTTTGTTCAAATGAGTTAGGTTTTTCCGTATTTGGAATTGGTGAAGAGTCAACGTAAGTGCAGTGCCTGATACATATGAAAATGCACAGTAAGTGTTTGTTGAATAAATGAACGCATCTGTGAATCTTAATTAACTAGAATCCAACTTGCTTAGCACTGAGGCAGGCTGCTTGTGAACTGAATCTGGCCCCTTTCACTGCATGGACACGAAACGTGAAAGAAACGTTGGCAAGGCTTGACTTAACCCAAGGGCTGAAGAAAGAGGAGTCACCGATAGCCCAGGATCAATAACTCTGTGGTCACTGGAGAAGTGATGGTGTTGCCTTAAATCTACTTTCACATCTTGAGCAGACTGCAGTTTAGCATTTTATTACCATGATTCCATATCACAGTATTAGAAGAACCTGGGAAGAGAAAGGAAGAAATTCACCCATAGCCCCAATATCCTAATACAACATCAGTCCTTCCTCTCAAAAAATATATCTTTCATACTTGTAATCACAGTGTATGTCCCATTTTGAACTTAATTCCCTGGAGTTATCAGATCTATAAGTCAGTGGTGTATTTTCATCATGACTTATCATTTCGGCATTGATTGGCACGAATACATTTTTTTGCCTAACCAAAGAGCTTTACTCTATTTGGCCAGCAGGTGGCACTCAAGAACAAGCTGCTCTTTCCTAAATGGTGATGGTCCACTAGAGAAAACATTATTTCCCTTAATCCAACGTAAGATCAAAACACAAATCATTACCTGAAGAGCTACATGAAAGATTAGAGACTCCCCTGGGCCTTAAAAATGTCAGAAATCTGTGTGCTTGTAGGCATGTAATTTCATAGAATCATTTTTTCCGCTAATATGTATTTGGTGAACAACAGTGCTAGACACCAGGCATACAATGATTCATAAGATAAACTGTCTGGCCTCAAGGGGCTCAGAATGTCGTTGGG
The DNA here is from genome assembly GCF_964341445.2 of Mesoplodon mirus. Taxonomy (NCBI): domain Eukaryota; kingdom Metazoa; phylum Chordata; class Mammalia; order Artiodactyla; family Ziphiidae; genus Mesoplodon; species Mesoplodon mirus. The sequence goes on along the minus strand of NC_138977.1, from coordinate 198,017,314 downwards.
AAATTACACACTTGTACATGACAATCAGAATGCAGTGTGGTAAATTCAATGATGGGACCCAAGAAGGAGTGAGCACCTCTGTTTTGGGGAGAATGAAAGAAAGGTTTTACAGAGCAGCAGCAAATAAAAAGTGAATGACAGTGGCATTACATTATAAATACAAAAAAATTTTTTCATGCAGTACAAAAGGCTTTAAGATTGTCTAGACTCCCTTCCCCAAAGTCTAGAAACAGTTACTTTCTTTTTTTTCCCTGAAAACACCAAATGGTTTTAAACAGTGAATTCATGAGGCTGGAATTTTTTGTTTTGTCCTCTGTTGGATCTCCACCTAGGAGAGTGTTTGACACTTAGTAGGTGCTGAGTAAATATTTGTGGCATGAATAAAATCAGCAGTGGAATGACAAATTGAGATGTTCTCTAGAAATATCATTGGCAGTGATTTGCAAATATGATTGGAAGGAGTCAGGGCTGCAGGCTCGGGGAGTGGTGCTGTGCTTCCTGCAGAGGTACAGACGAGTGGTCGTGAGCAGTCCCGGGAGGGAGAGAGCAGAAGGATTGATGTGAGCTGTGTCAAGGGCAGGGAGTAAGCAGGACCTGGTGACTGCTTAGGTCTGGGGAGCAAGGGGAGGGAGAAGGGGGTTGTTTTCCCTGGCTTTCTGGCTTGGGTGAAGGAAGACAGAGGAACAGGGCTGGGGTTGGTTTGGGACAGGTTGGGTTTAAGATGCCTGAGGACCATGTAGGTGAGGATGTCTAGAAGGCAGTTCAATGTCTGTGTCTGGAACTCAAAAGAAAGGTCTACATAGATTACAGATTTGAGCGTGGATTTCATGGACAGTCTATTTGCACCTTTTAGTTTTGCAGATGAAAGAAATTGAGGCTGAGAGAACCAGATTGTTTCCAAGTTTTTAAACATAGTGGGTTTGCCTCAGCAATCACATTCCTCGTTGGGGCTGGGCTGGAATCACAGCCTGCCAGGACCCTGCCTGTCTCCTCCAGAGCCGTCCTGGTAGCATGATTCAAACAGTTGAGCCTAAGACGATTGCTCTCTTCTCTCACTTTATCCTTTCAATGAGTGTGTTTTTATTGAATCCCCCTTGAAACTCAGCAGCCAGCCCTGCATCTCAGCCAGAGGGTGAGTTCTCCGCAGTGTCCCCCACCCCGGCTTGCTCTTTCCAAGCCGAAAACAGCTCAGCTCAAGCTACTGAGGGCTGAGCTTCTGAATTTGACTTGTTTTGTGAAGTAGTCGGTGGCTGCTAGTCCTGATCGGGCTTTTCTCCATCAGCGTGGCTCATTTTCCCATCTTCTCTGATCTGTTTGAACCCAGCAAAGATCCAGGAACTCTGGGACCTTCTGCAAATGCCTTCACCCCTCTGGTCCTCGGTTTTGGGGACAGTGGGACAAATGATACGTCTTTCCAACATTAGGAGGTCTGATGGAGATGATATATTTAAAAACATTGGTCAAGAGCTTTTAGATGCTGTTTTGAAACAAGGAGCCCCTCAGTTGCAAAGTGTTACACATGTGGAAAAATCATGTTGGCTTTGGTATCAGAAAGAAAACAATTGGCTAGAGCAAATCCATTCTAAGAGGTTTCCTGAGTGCTGGTTTGTTGTTCTGGTGGGGAAGCAGGAAAAAAATGGTGATAACAGGTGGAGTGAAGCCAGAGGTGGGGTAGTGGCGGGAGGGAGGGAGGTTCTGACAGCTGGTGCAGTAGAGGCGGTATGGGGTCAGGCAGCTGGTTACCACCGAGAGTCAGCACCAAACAAAGTGAGGAGGAACTAGGGGGGATTGGGTGGGAGGTTCTGACTGAGGCTGAGGCAATTCAAGGGGAAGGACAGCCAGAATAGAAACTGCCGTCAGGCACTCCCCCAGTGCCGAGGGAGATCTGGTAACCCCAGACCAAGGTGAGCAGGGCTTTAGAGACTGTCCCCTCCCAAAAAGGCTGTTGGTCGGTGAGCCTCAAGGACATCTATGCATGGATCTTAGTTGAGTTTGTACAAAAAAGGAGAAACGTGGTTAAACTGAGAGACAAAATCAGAAAATGCAACCAAAAAGAAGAGGGTGGACTGTGAAGGGGAAATTTAGAAAAGGGGCAGATTTGTTTTTCATTGTGAAATTCAAACTTAAAGCCAGTTCAGAAGAGCTTGCATTTATTTAAATTGGCAGATAGTGCCACAACCTTGCAAGTCACATTTAGGGGTCCTTCAGCTCTCTAGCAAGAGGTGACGGTTTTTATTAATCAGAACCTGGGTGGCATCGGTGAACGCCACCTGCAGGCAAAAGCAGGAGAGCCAGAAGCAGCATGGGTGCAGCCATTGTCCCAGAGCCTGCGGGTGAGAGTGGGCACCTCCCAGCAGGGACCACGCAGGCACCAGTAAGGACAGCCAGCCTGAGCTCAGCCTGTAGTTTTTCTCTTTCCACCCCTCTGATGACTCCAAGGTCACTGATTTCAGGAGCTAAGAGCCCTCAGTGAATGTGATATAATCCTTATACTTGTAAAAGAATTTCTAAATACACAATTTCGCAAATTAAAGCATATCCTTAATCAGATCATATGTGCCAATTTTTACTTTCAGAAAATGTGACCTTTTATTCATTCCACAGATATTTATTGAGTATACTCGTGGCCGAGATAGTCTAGTGGGCGCCTGCAAATGAAGAGTGTTTCCCCCATCCCGACCTTTCCAGAGGCCTCTCTCTGAGACACGAACCCTGGAGGGCTGCATGTAGACTCACTTCATTCACATGCCTTTTTTTTTTTTTGGCCATGCCGCTGGGCTCACAGGATCTTCCCTGAGCAGGGATTGAACCCATGTCCTCGGCAGTGAAAGTGTGGAATCCTAACCACTGGACCACCAGGGAATTCCCATCATTCACATGCTTTTTGTTCTCAGCTTTCAGGGTTGGTTTTCTTTCCCCTTAGATTCCCAATAATGTTCTCCTGTCTTGGCCGAGGAAAGGGGAAGAGATTTGACCCCCTGACCTAGGCCAGAGATAATGAGGAGGGGCCTGGGAGAGCCCTGATAGCCTGGCAGTCCCCTGAATAGAGCATGTGAAACCCTTAAAGCAGTGGTGGGCACATGGCAAGGGCCCAGGAAGTGGTGGTGACTGGGAGGGGGTGTTACCAGTGCTGGAAGCAATGGAATTGCTCCATTTTGAGGTGGAGACATTGCCTGTCCTCCCACAGAATTTCCACCTCTTTTCCACTTCTGACTCCTGGCTCTGGATACACTTGTCCCGGGGGTGCATTCGTGGCAGGTGGCACTCAGCAGTGATGACGCATACGGAGCTCTAGCATTCTGAAGCCCGGTTTCCCCGTGATGTGCAAGCCTGGCCTCTTGGAAGGTGCCACCTCCTATAGGTGGTAGGGAAATGTTAGAGCGGCCGAGAGTACCGTCTGTGGTGCCCGACGCCAAGGTTCAAGTTCCAGCGTGGCCTGTCCACTGACTGCCAGCTTTGATGAGTGCCTGACTCTTCCAGTGCCTCGTCCTCATCTGAAAATGGGGAAAGTAGGACCGTTCATGGGAATTAAAGAGAGAATGATCATCGGGCACTTAGCACAGTGCCCCGCACATAGGCCATCTCACCAAGCATGGTGTATGGCTGCTGTTGCCGTCATTGTGTGTAACTCTGGGTCCCCAGAGTCTGCAGGAAGTATAAAAATGATTGTATGGTGATGCATGGATAGAAGGAAAGAGACGGACAGATGTATGAGGAAGCAAATGCAGCCCAGCGTTCCTTGTAGAATCTAGGTTGGGGGTGGTATATGGGTGTTCACTGTTGTAATTCCTTAAACTTTTCTTTCCACTTGATAATATTCATAATAAATATTGGGATGAAGTAATTTCATCAAGCTGTTTACATCTTTAGAGCTGGAAAAATTCCATATTGATACTGGTAGATGGAATTTGGTAGAACTGAAAAGCAGCCTAGCAGGAGCCTGAGTGCTTTTGTGGAAAAGGGGTCATCACTGATCTGAGTGTGTGTGCGTGTGCGTGTGCCCACATGTCAGTGTGTTGGTGGGGGAGGGCATAGAAAACTGGAATTAGGGGAGGGGGAGGGTCCAGCAAGTAGGCGCTCTTAATTTTTTCTGTGCCCCACCTCATTCCAAAAAGGATTTGTGGTAACTTGCAAAAATACCTAGACTTTCAACAAGATAAAAATAAATGAAGGATATAAACAAGCAATAGTTTTACTCATAATTCATGTCATAAGGTGCTGAATACAAATTTTGAAAGCAGTGGATGGGATAAGAATACATAGAATCCCAGCTTCCGGTTGCACCTGCGGACTGATTTTCCTGGAGACCCAAGGCAGCTGGGCCACCTCCTTTCACTGTTGATTTTAATGCTCCATTGGTCAAAGCACTTGTGAGGAACAACCCAGAAAAATAATCCAGGTGGTGGACTTGAAATGGCCAACTCTGGCTGGCAACATGTCAGAAGCTCCACTCATGTCCTCGACTGTCCCATTTGTGTGCAACCACTGGGCCCCCAGAACCTCCTCCTGTCTGGCCCCGCTCCTGCCCTCCATCCCCAGGCAGCGTTTCTCAGAGTTATTCTTTTAAAACACAAGGCAGTCATCTCAAATAGAGCACCTTGCTGTTTAGACACGATTCCTGAGCATTCCGGGGCACCTGTGGGCCTGCCTTGTCTGTAGAGCTCTGTGTCTAACTAAGAATGCCCTTTAGAAGGGACGGTGCTTGGCTGAGATGCCAGGAAGTGTGTTTCCTTGTCCTCAGCTGCTAATGTGCTTTTTAGAAAACTGTTAAAAACACTAAATCCTACTCTCTCTTTTTTTTTCTTCTCTCTTTTAAAATTTCATTGTTCTCAGTGTATATTCTACCAACTTCCACGCGGTGAAGAGGGAATCAGATGGGGCTCCCGGGGATCCTACCAGCCTGGAGAATGAGAGGCAGATTTATAAAAGCGTCTTGGAAGGAGGAGATATCCCTCTCCAGGGCCTGAGTGGGCTCAAGAGGCCATCCAGCTCGGCCTCAACTAAAGGTAACTGGGCGAAGCCTGCAGGCCTCTCGCCCATCCACACGGCTATCAGGATATCTCTCGCCCATCCACACCCATTCCTGGGGTGATGGCAGTGAGGGTGAACCTCCAGCTACTGGGATAAGTTTTGACTTGTTGAGATCCATTTCCAGGCCACTGAACCCTCCTAGTCCCCTCCCCTAGTTTCTCACCGGCCATTTTTCTTTCTGGTATGAATAGTTTCCCTTCCTTTGAACCCCAACCTTGCTCTCCCTGAAGCATCTCTCTCTTTTTTGTTCTGATTCCCTTTTCTTAGAAATTAGCTGAGCTTTTCCTAACTCTAGCAGGGTAGCCATTTCTCTTTGCATCTTTGCACCTGCTTTGCAGCACAGATTATTTTGCTTCCGGACATCGACTGGAAATTAAAACAAAAAAACAAAAAACCCCTTATGACAAATGAGCATGTTACCTCTCCTTTTTTTTTTTTGTAGCAGCTTCCAGCTTTAACCTAATGGGTCTGTTTATTTTATTCTGCATGCTTTCCAGTGGATCATGAAGGTGGGAATGCTCACATGATTTCTTCATCTTCAGTTCATAGCCGAGCGGTTCACACTAGCAGTGCGTTAGGCCCCGGGTGTAAACACAAGAAACCCCTGTCCGCTGCGAAAGCCTGCATTTCGGAAATCCTCCCCTCCAAGTTCAAACCCAGGCTCTCTGCTCCCAGCGCTCTTTTGCAGGATCAGAAGAGCGTGCTGTTGCCATCAGAAAAGGCTCAGAGCTGTGAGAACCTTTGTGTCTCGGTTCCTCTGAATGATTCCAAAAGAGGCCTCCCCCTGCAAGTGGGGGGCAGCGCGGAGAACCTGCTCGTGCGCTCCCGGCGGGACTACGACGGCAGGTCGAGCAGCACCATGAGCCTGCAGGAGTACAGCACCAGCACCAGGAGGCCCTGCCCACTCTTGAGGAAGGCTGGCCCGCAGTTCACCATGCTCTACCGAGATATGCACCAGATCAACCGGGCCGGCCTCTTCCTGGGGTCCGTCTCCTCCTCCAGTGTGCGGGATCTTGCCTCCCACTTCGAGAGGAGCGGCCTGGCGTTGGCCAGGGGCGAGCTGGGCCCCAGCCAGGAAGGCTCGGAGCACGTCCCCAAGCACACCGTCTCCTCCCGCATCACAGCTTTCGAGCAGCTGATTCAGCGGTCCCGGTCCATGCCGTCGCTGGACCTGTCCGGCAGGCTGAGCAAGTCCCCCACGCCCATGCTGGCCCGGAGCGGCCTAACCTCTGCCCGCTCGGCCGAGTCCCTCCTGGAGTCAACCAAGCTCCGGCCCAGGGAGGCGGGCGGGCTGAACCCTGGGGGCATCTACGCCTCCCCGGCGTGTAGCCGGATGGCGGACCCCACCTTGGGCTTCAGGGGCCTCGTGCCTTCCGAGCCGCTCTCCGCCTGCTCGGACGAGCTGGACCGCTGCTCAAACGTCTCCAGCGACAGCCGAGACGGCAGCAGCGGCAGCATTCACGGAGACTTCCCCAAACACCGCCTCAACAAGTGCAAGGGCACCTGCCCGGCCTCCTACACCCGCTTCACCACCATCCGTAGGCACGAGCAGCAGCAGACCTCCCGGCGGCCCGACTGGCGCCCGGATCCCAGGGGGGACAAGGGCACGCTCCTCAGGAACATCTACCTAATGAGCCCCCTCCCTTTTCGGTTGAAAAAGCCCTTCCAGCATTCCCCCAGACAGCTTTGTCCCGGGGACTTCTCGGGCCAGAAGCCAGACCCCCCCAGGGGGTCTCAGCCCCATCAGGACGAGCCCCCCTCCGGGGGGAGGCCCTTGGTTCCCAGACGCCTGTCTTCCCGGCACACCATGGCCAGGCTGAGCCGGATCTCAGAGCCCCCTCAGGAGAGACCCGCGGCCCCGGAGGTCTGCCTGACGGCCTTTAGTAATGGGAACTCTCTGCCGTACTCAGACCACAGCCTGGACAGGAACAACAACCCCCAAAGTGAACTGGGAACGTCCCTCGGAGGTGGCCTTCTGTGTATTTGCCCAGTCTCACCTCACCCATCTCTCCACTCTGCTTGCTTTGTTTCCTCCTCCCGTGTGCCCTTGGTGCTCATTTTCTGGTCCGTCCTTTGTTTTCTGTTTGTTTTGCTTGGCAATTAATCATGGCTCATAGTGGCTGCACTTCTTTAAAAACAGATTCCCCCATGTCATTTAGACTAACCACCAAACTCTGTTTCGAAAGAAAAATTGGCCGTTTAGCTCATCTGAGAAATGTGTTCATTTGAACTCCTGAACCCCTTGAAGTTCACACCAATCCCAATTCACCCTGAGGTTTTTTGAGAGGCAGCCTCTCTCGGTGGCCCTGTGTATGTGTGTGTGAGTGTACAGTGTGTGTCCCTGTAAGATCCTGCACGCCTCTTAATAGGGACACTTTTCAAAGACGGTCCTCTCTTTGCTCACCTTTTGCCTCTGATTAGTTTTCTTTGTATGAAACTAGTTCACAGGTAAATCCAAAAATCGGGAGGGGGAGGGCATTTGGTTTTTCTTCCTTCAGAATTTGAATACTGACCACCAGACAACGATGGTACAAACTTGATATTTGTCATGGATGAAAGGTGAAATCTTTTCCCAATCTGGTTTCCCACTAAATCTTTGCCTGTTTTAACTTTACTTTATTGTTTTGAAGATTCAGAATCACCAAGGCATTTTATACCAGCTGATTACTTGGAGTCCACAGAAGAATTTATTCGAAGACGTCATGATGATAAAGAGGTAATCGCCCCCTTTGAAACCTCTTAGCTCTTGTGCAGATAAAAATATGAAGGAAGTAGGCATTCAGGGAGGTGGCATGGCCTAGCAGTTAGAAGCCAACATGGGGATTTTCACAGGTGACTTTTTATATGACATGAGCTCGGTCACTCCTCTTTTAGTCCACTTTTCCAAAGAGCAGGACTGATTTTCCCCAAGGTGCTAAGTTCCAAATGCCAAATCTGCCCGGGAGGATCAGAGAGAGCTTGCCCACCACTGCATTCAGTGCCTCTTAAGGGGAACCTAGAGTCCTTGCCCCTAACCCCTGCCTTATTACTCTCCAGGGAAATCCATCCCCTACTGGCACAAAGCACAGTTCATATTGAGAAATATGCAGTAGGAGAAAGAGGAAACTGAAAAAGAATAATGCCGATGATACGTTTTATAAAAACAGTTTGAAGAAGTTGCCTTTAACTCAGAAGAAGAGAGATACCCCAATAAACGTTGATAACCCCTCTCCCCACCAGAACTTCAGGATATAGACCTTGTCCTGCAGCTACTGAAATGTCTGTACTGCAGTGATCTGACTGAGGGGGCCAGGAAAGGAACGCGTTCTCTTGGGATTCAGGAAGAGGTAGTTCTGCACATCAGCTAAATGGGCAAAATCACAAGCTGCTGTTGTGATGAAGCATTATGATGAGGCGTGTTTTCTAGACTTCGCATTCCCGGAAGAAAGGGTCCTATAGCTTAAACAAGCTCTGCTGAGTGTTTTCTTGCAATGAAGAGATGGAAGAATTGCTTTGAACCTGGTGGCAGCAAGGGAAGGTGTTCATGTGTATGCAGCTCTGTCCCTTTCCCTGTAAAGTCTGAAGCCCTTTTTCGGTGTTGTGCTGTTTTGTTGAGTTGGTTTCAGAGCTTAGGGGGATTTTCCTTAAGGATTTAGGGTAAGGCTGACATTGAAGAGAGCTGGAGGGTACAGTCATTGCTGCCAGCTAGAGAGACAAAGGACAAATAAAACCACAGCTCTGCCCTTCTCCGGGCACGGTACAGACAGTGCTTAGTAAGACATTTGCGCCTGTCTGTGAAAAGAAACAGGAGGAAGCATTTGATGGACAGAATTATTTGTGATAACAAGGTGAAAAACTCACAATGGACGTCCATCTGGCCACAGAACAGACTCCTTTTTGTCACTGTCACTGAGATACAAGATTCTACCTATCGAAGCCCGGCCTGCTATGCTGAGGGAAGGTGACATTCCATTTCAGGATTATAAACCCTAGCACCCAACATGGAAGGTTCTGTGCTAGAATTCTTGCCTACCACATGGGAAGCAGGTTTTACTTTGCTGGTTTAGCAGTTCAGAGGGTGAGCAGCTTGTTTCCTGAATAACGCTGGCTCACAGATCCTCGGGTCTTTATCCCTGTTTTTTGGCTTATGTGTTTAAACTGTGGGAATGATGGACCTGCTGAGGTCAGATCCACACACTGGGTAGGGAGCTCTGCTTCCCTCGCATCTGTCCATCCCCATTGCTACAGAAACAACTCACAGGTCCCGGCTCAGGGAATGCCAGTCCTGGCATTTTTCCATGCAAGTGGCTTATTATTAACATTGATGATAATGGCATTTCAGCAAACAAGAGCCTGTCAGTCTTGGAAGGGACATTAGTGGTCACCTGGGCAATTCCCTTGTTTCATCCAGGAAAGGACTGCCACAGGACAGTGGCTTGCCTCGGGCCACATAGCCAGTTCCCTTGTACCAGAGGCAGGGCTGGAAACCAGGGCTCTACCGTGCTTCACAAAGCACTTTCTCCCATCTTTTCTCGTTTCATCTTTACCACAACTTACTTACCTGAGCGCTGGAAATCCCACAGCCATTTGACGAGTTATTGCTTTATTACTGGTAGACCCTGGAGAAGAATAGAAAAATGGACCCACCATCCTTTGGGGCTAGGTGTCACTTAAGGCATTTAATTACCTGCTGGGAGAAGACTAATGCTTTATTGAGAATGCTCAGGTATGAGCATTCTCAATATGATTGAAGGTATGATTGGTATGGAGTAAGAAAACACATTAAAATTCTCTTCCATAGGGTCCTTTCAGTAGGCAATGAGGACATTTAGTTAAATGGAACGTTGTTTAATTATTTGAAAAGGCCTTTAAAAATAGAAATAGATGACTATTTCCTTAATTTAGGAGAGAATATTTCTTCTAAACCCAGGTACCATTATTCTTAGTTTATCTCCTATATTTATAGTCTACCTCACTCCCTTAAACTCAGTTTCATTTCACCTAAGGAAGAAATAGTTAAGTAGGAAGTACAAGGTAAGTGATGCTTTCTGTCAGTCACATAAATAGCCTTTGGTGCATGTGCTGAGGCCTCCTAACAATTGTACTCGGAGGAAGGGTTGGCTGGCCTAGGAGAAGGGGTGCCATGTTTTCTGAAATGGGCATCTCTACTCTCTTGAGCATAAAGTAGCAGGAATAGGAAGCACAAAGATGACCTGCTTGCCATAGAACCGCACAGTAAAAGCCCACAGCAGTTTTAATAGCCTGATCTGAGCAGGAGGCATCAGCCAGCCCCGGTCCCACTATGGGAACTCATCACTGCCTGAGTGAGGGAAGGATAGCACTTCCAGCCTCCCACCATGCTTAATGCTCGTGAATGCTCCGGACGGACCTCCTGGATGCCCTGGTCTTGGCCGCCTTGTATCAGGAGGCAGGAGGCTTTTGGCTGAGCTGGGAGATAGTCTGCAGACAGCATAACCGTATGGGACCCAGCATTCCCCGCATCCCAGTGCTCCCCCGGTTTCTCCCCGCAACGCTGTCTCCTCCCTACACAGAACGCACGTGGGTGGGTACAGCGGGAACCTTGCAGTTGCGGCCATAAAGCCCCCCCAACATCTGTTTCCTCCCTATTGACCCAGCACCTTTTTCCTTAGTTGTTTTTGTTGGCAGTTTTCCAATACCCTGGACCAGATGATTCACAGCCCATTTTATGCAATTTCATGGCAGAAACTTTTAGCGGACCAGAGACGACTTAAGCGTGAGCAAGAAGAAGCCGATATTGCAGCTCGACGCCACACGGGCGTCATTCCGACGCACCATCAATTTATCACTAATGAGCGCTTTGGGGACCTCCTCAATATAGACGATACAGCAAAAAGGAAATCTGGGTCAGAGGTCTGTTTTGGTCACCTCGATCTGCTGCTTGACCCAAAGCAATATTTGCCTTCCCTCGGCATTGCCCTCTGTAGGCCAAATTACCTCTCCAGACAGCATCTGTCATCCTGGCTTCCCTTAGGCTTGCTTTGGCTCTTCTCTGGCTGGTCGGTGGACATGATTCCCATTATGTCCTGTGCTCTGTATGTCCAAGCATGCCTGGCTGCGGGACCGGGATCTGCTGGCGCACAACCTGAATGCATGCCTTAGAGTATCGGCTGCCTTCATGAGTCTGGTCTTCTCCATCTGCATTTTATCATGAGACTGTGTTGCCTGTGCACTTTGCTTAGAAACCTATACCTTAGTTCATATGCATTAGTAGCTATGGTGTGGACAATTACGAGGTTCTTCTTTGAAGAGATGGTTTAGTGAAACTTGTATTACATGCAATACTGCCACTTGGTATCCTACGACGATTTAATTGAAGTGTTCAGTAGAGCTGAAGCCTCACTGAGGAATTTTGAAAGCCAAACCGTTTTGCAGTTAGGGTAAGCCATGGAGGGTAAGAGCTCTCTGAGAGAGATTTCCTTTGTTGCCTTAATTTTGACATTTCTCAGCTGAAATTATGAAACTTAATATTATACGAGGAACAAAGAAGTACAAGCCTTTGAAGTGATTTTATCCAGGCCTTGGCCTCCTGCGTAAAGGTCAACATATTGAAATTCTTGTGCTGGCCAAATGCTGCAGCTTGCATCAGCGTTTGTTTTGCCACGTGATCCTTAAGTAGCCCTGCTGAAGATTAGCTCCTTTCAGGGAAGTGTGTGTGTCTGGGGCTTGGGGAGGATTGGGGAAATGGGGCAGTGACACCAAAGTATATACAGTTGTATAATCGTTCGGTGTAATAGCCAGTTAAATATTCATGTCTCTATCTTTTGAGTGACAGAGGCACCACTGGCTGTTCATCAAATGGTTTGGATTTTGTTTTCTTTTTTAAAGAAATAGAAGGTGACTGTAACAAAGAGAGAAAAGGGGGAACCAGACTAGAAGAAGGAAAGCTGGGGAGGGGAAAGAGACTCTAAGGTGATAGAGAAAAATAAAATGTAATAAGGGGGAGGCAGAAATTAGCAGGAGTTACTCAGATGCAAGTGAAGGACAACCACCAGCCCTCAGCATTCCAGCTCCTGAATACCACCCTGTTCTGAAGGCTCTAGTGATGGGTTATCCTCATTCCCAGGCCTACCTGGTTGTGAGTGATGGAGAAGATGGGAACATGGAAAGGCACCCTAGGGCTGCCTACCCCACGTGTAGATAATACATGCAAATGAAATGCAACCAGGGCACAATAACCATGGACAGAGGCAGGCAAACTCTGCCTAACCTGCCTTGCCTCCCTTCTAGAGCAGAGGTTCTCAAACTTAAGTGTGTCACAGTCCCCTAGACGCTTGTTAAAATACAGGTTGCTGGGCCCCATCCACCAAGTTTCTGATTCTGGGGCGGAGCCTGAGAATTTGCATTTCTGAGCAGTTCAGGGACCACATTTTGAGAATCACTGCCCTAGATGTTGACTGACAGACATGGGACAATAAAGACCAATGAGTCCCAGGTACACCAGGCTATGTAGATGTACTTCTGTACCATTCAGTAAAATTTGGATGACCACTAATTTGCCCAGGACCCTGTGAGGGGATAGAAACAAGACTCAGACTGTGCCCTTGGGAAGCTGGCAGTCTAGTGGAAGAGGCACCCTCAGAACAGTTACCTCTGTTGTAATAAGTAACACAATGCCTTGGGAACCAGAGGAGGAAAAGATAGATTCAGCCTCAGGAAGATGGAGGAAGATAAAGCAGGAGATGATGCTTTGTATAGGCAATATGACTCATATAATATGTCTTAAGAGTTCAGTGGAATCAGTGTTTCTCAATCTTGAATAATGTATGGATTCCCTTTGATGAAAAAAATTTTCACCAACCCGATTGGGTTGACCTAAGCCAATTTACAAATTAAATAGTAAACTGTACACCTATACAATTTTTATTTAATAATTATAAATTTAATAGAGAACTGATTAATATTCATGTCTCTTATCTTTTGAGTGACAGAGGCACCACTGGCTATTCATCAAATGGTTGGGTTTTATTAATTGATGGTTGATATAATTTTGCCTGAACTCAGTTGCCACTCAGAGTGTGAATATCGTGCTATTTTGGTATACATTTTTTTAAAGTTCATACAGCTTTACAGCTGGCTGTCAACCAGCCCCCCCCCGCCCCCCACTTTTTTACATTGGAATCACTGAAATTTTTGTGCTTAAAATGCTGGTCATTTGGCCTTCTCTTGTGAACTTGTCGTTTATCATTAACCCTACATTTGTTCTTTTCTTATTTGCTTACAACTGTTGAATTATGCTCTTTGGTCACAGACAGGCATTGAAATCTGTGACATTGATTATAAGGTCGTCATTCAGTTGACTTCTAATATGTATGGTAGATAGATGGAAATATCACATGAAAATGCAAAATTAAAAAAAAAATTCCTGTGGGGAATTCATGGCCTTAAAGAAGATCCCTATAAGACCCCAGCTTGAGGAACCTAGAAATATGGGGCATTTCACTAAGGGATCAGGATCTAAAACTAAGCTTGATGAAGCTTCTAAAAACCATTTTTTTTCTCACATAGAGTCCCCCATTTTTCCCCTCTGCTTTGTCCATGCCTTCTAATATTGAAGAGGAAGTATGTAATTTAATTTTCATCACACTGTTTCCCTATACCAGAAAGTTATAGCAGTTGAAAAGGGTGGAGCTGCTTATGGCTGGGGCAGCTTTATACTGCCAGCTGAAAACCGCTTGCTCTCATGATTTCTCCCCTCTATCTTTCTTTTTAAATTCCCCACTTAAAAAAAAAATTTCCCACTTTTTTAATGGTGGGGAAGAAAGATGTACAAATAAACATGGTAAGTAAAAGGGAACTTTTTGCTCTCTTTGTTGGAATTGGAGATGAAGAAATTCCAGATAGAGAAGGGGTGTCTAGACAAGGTGCAGCAAGTAGATTTGCCTGACTGGGACAGGAAAAGTGTCATAGGAGATAAAGGCGATTAGGTATGAGTGGGGAGAAATGACCCAAAGGCCTTAACTCACCTCAGGAGTTGAGAGTTGATCTGAGGGACAGTTGAGAGACTGGGCCAACTTCAGAGCAAGGAAGAGATGTGATGGAGGTATTTGAGGAATGTTATTTGTGCTCCTGAGTGACAGTAGATTAGAGTGACGAGAACTGAAGTCAAAGGAAGCCTTGTGCCTGTGGGAAATAGAGGTCAGACCTGAGTGGGGTTGTGGGAGGGAGGGAGGGAGGGTTGGCGTGATGTAACGACAGGCTCCATGAGAAAGTGGAGATGGGGGCTGTGGATGACTTCCAGGCTTGGGGGGTCTAGGAGGAGAGGGCTACCTAACAAGAATGGAAGCCTTGAAGGAAGAGCATGAGCTCAAGGCTCGCTTTATCTGGCTTTTTGGATGATTTCACAGACCTTGAGAAATATGTGGCATTGGAGGTGACGTGAGAAGTCATTCAGGGTTCATGTACTTGCAGGTCATAATTTAAGTCAGGCAAAGAGAACATGTTCCCCAAAGACTAAGACAGTAGATAAGGAATGTCTCAGGACTTCTGGCTGGGTTTTTTTTTTGTTTTTTTTTTAATAGTGGTGTCAGCCTTGGGGACCAGCATTTCAACTTTAGGACTTTTCTAACCATCTCTTCCCCAAATCTGCCCCTCTGTAGGGAGGTCCTCATACGTGGCATAGCTGATTGAACATCCATGTGTTCTGCTAAGGTCAGACAAGTAGATTTCTGCCCAGATTTCGACACCAGAGTAAACTGGTTAGGGTGGATTTTTCTGCTTTGCTTTCCGGAAACTTGTAAACGTGTGTCCTTTTCATTATACATAAATTGTGATTTTAACTTGTCATTGTTTCCTGTGTTTAGATGAGACCTGCCAGAGCCAAGTTTGACTTTAAAGCTCAGACACTAAAGTAAGTGCCACCAGTCATACTCATTTATTTTAACTGCCTCTTTGAAACACAGAAGTTCACTCATAGAGAAGAGTGGGAGAAAATAACATCAAGAAACGGTAGTTTTTAGATTTTACTATGTGCAAGCGCCATTCAAAGTACTTTACGTATGTTAACTCATTCATCCCTCATTGGAACCCTGTGGGGTTGGTGCTATTGTTATTTCCCTGGTAGTCATGGGGAAACCAAGGTTCTGCAAGGTTAAGGAACTTGCCCAAGCTGGTCAGCGATGGAGTCGGGATTCAAATCCAGGTAGCCTGGTGCCAGAGCCTGGGCTCTCACCTCTGTGCTGCTCTGCTACTTCCTTTGTAGGGACTCAGTTTGCTTCATTAAGTGGTGGCTTGATCTGACTTTCTGTACGGAAGGAACCAGAACCAGTCTCTAGGAAGATAACTTTGCCAGTTTTGCTACAACATCCCAAGAGATTAAAGGCTTATGTGAACCCACAGGAGACCAGCATTTCTCTAAGTATGTTCCTCAGAGTGCTGGCTCTGTAAATATTTCTCAAATAGTGTTCCATCCTAGAAATGAGTCTGGGAACCACTGCATCCTATGTCTGTACCTCCTGCCCCTCCTTGAAGAGAGACTTTGCTATTGACATATTAACGGCTCTCTAGAAGTTTTTCAATAAAGAAAACTAATTAGCTGATTTAGCCAATGTTAGCTAAATTTAGATGACCAGAGAACCTTTCCATTTTCCGTAGAATGAAATTTGAGAAATGACTGGGTTCCTAGAGGAACTTGCTCACTTCATATCTAATTATGGATTAAAATGGGCTGTGAGTTTTCATTGGCAACAGTGAACAGCAGCCATCCTGCTGTCCTGGTGATGAAAGGGGAAGGAAAGCCCTCCATCCTTGGACGCTGGGAAATGCTGTGTGGAGGCTGCTCAGCTGTGGTTCCAATCTCCTCCAACACAAAATGAGTGACTAGCCTACTGTTTCCAGAACCTAGGCACAAATCTGGTGCATTTGGCTTTGCTTGTAATTACTCCAGTGCTTTAGCTTGTCACCTAATGAGAGGTGGTGGCATAACGTGCTGGGTTGATTATGGGCTCTAGAGTCAGGAAGTCCTGGGTTTGAATCCCGACTGTGCCACTTATTGCCTCTGATATGGGCAAATCACCAACCTCTCCACCTCAAATTTCCTCATCTGTAAAATGGGCATAAAAATGCCTCTCTTGCAGGGCAGCCAAGGTAATACTTGTAAGATATGTTGCATAGTGTAGCAAAAGTGTCCCCCTCCTTTTTCTAAACCAGAGACCTCTGGTTATTAAAAAGAAAAAAGTTATGTAAATTAATTTTTTAGTTTAATCAAGAGGTACCTTTTCCTCTTTTTTCTTTGAATCGAGAAAGTTCCATGTAGTCATTGAATGGTATTGTGATATTACATTTAGCTAGATTTCATTTAAAAATCCTCACAAATAGAACAGATGAGAAGGCTAAGATAGACAGAACTCATCACCATTTACCAACGTTGCTCATGCTGGGACAGGGCTCTTTCCTCCTGACCCAGTGCTTTCATGGTACCACGTTGCCTCCCAAGAAAAGTTAATAAAACTTTTAAAAGAGAAAACGAAAGATCCATAGACTTGAATATTTTAAACATCTCCAGTCACTGGGTTCTGTTTTCCTCCATAGTATGTTACTCAAAAAAGTGTTCTATGGGAGCGCTCGTTTCAACCAAGTTAAATAGGTTTCTGTCCCACAGGGCTTTCTCCAAGCTTCCACTGTGCTAATGTACGTGGTGACACTCCAGAAAAGATCTAAAGTACATCATATTATTGTTTCCCAAACCTTGTTATTACCAGACCTTACCATGTGCCTAAATGACCTGAGAGTCACTTAGGGTGGCAGAGTTTGGAGCCTGCGGATCTCCAGCAGGGGTGGATATTCTGAGGGTTCTGCTCATCTGTGTGTCCATAGTTGGGAGTAAATGGAGGGGAGGATTCAGAACTCCCCCAGGGAGGGCTTTGGCAAGAATTTGGCCAAAGACCTTCTTTCCTCCAGAGACAAATGCCCCGGATCCCCTTCACAGGCCTCTTTAGGGTTAGAATCCTGCCTACCAGTGCAAGCCCCACACAGGCTGCCTTGTTCTCTCATCAAGCACAGTGCTGACTTTGTGTGAGGTTTTCCAGATGTGACCCTTTGTTTAGCCAGCATCCCTCACGTACCGTGGGACTTCCTGGCACACTGCAAAGCAGGCACACCCCCTCCAAATTGCAGTCAGAGTCCTGTCTTTCCATGCTGTTGGTTTGAGGCAAATGGAAAAGATCTAGGTCATTTTTTTCTTTTTTTTTGGCTGCGTTGGGTCTTCGTTGCTGCGCTCGGGCTTTCTCTAGTTGCGGCGAGCGGGGGCTACTCTTCGTTGCGGTGCGCGGGCTTCTCCTTGCAGTGGCTTCTCTTGTTGTGGAGCACGGGCTCTAGGCGTGCGGGCTTCAGTAGTTGTGGCACTCGGGCTCAGTAGTTGTGCCTTGCGGGTTCTAGAGCGCAGGCTCAGTAGTTATGACGCACGGGCTTAGTTGCCCCATGGCATGTGGGATCTTCCTGGACCAGGGCTCGAACCTGTGTCCTCTGCATTGGCAGGCAGATTCTTAACCACTACGCCACCAGGGAAGCCCCTTTTTTTTTTTCTTAATGCAAGAAAATTTCAAGGTACAGTTTTTGTGTTGCTTAAAATGTATCTTTCTTTCTCAGTTTTTAAAATGGAGTCCTGGTTAGCGGTTAACATATTATTGAGGCAAACAAAGGGATGTGTATGGAAAAGTTGAAAAGGGGCATGAAGAACATTTGAAGGAAAATCCACTTTTCTTTCCAAGATCCCTTTTCCATGTTGAAAAGAACGTGAATTAACATTTACTGAGTGTTAACTCTGTAACAGGCACCGTGCTAGGTGTTTTATTTGTAGTTTGTCGGTGAATTCTCCAACAACTCTAAGTTAGCTCCTATTTTCAGATAAAGAAAGTATCTCAGAGAGATTAAATATCTTGCCCAAGGTAGCAGAGCTGGTAAATGATATAACTGGGTTTTGAACCCAGATCTGCCTAATATCAGAGCGTTTCTACTGCATGATGGATGGATGCATGGATGAATGGGTAATGAAATGAGTGGTGGATGGATGGCTAAATGGATAGAATGATAAAAGGATATCAGTATGTCACAAACAATTTGTGGGTAATTTAAATGTCATGGGTAATGAAGGCATGCATTTCTAGGGCATAGAAGAGGGTAGTGAAAGTATCTAGAAGGAAAGATTTTTTCATTAATGAACAGCAGCTAAGACTGCTGGGTGCATCACTGTGTGTTACATAAATATTCTGAGCATAAGACAGCATTGACAAAAAATACATTGGGGAAACCACAACAAACTAATAAGGTGTCTGAGCACTTTCAAGTGGTTGTCAGTCTGAAAGTTAACCTTCATCCCACAAGACTGAAAAAATGCCAAATATGCTGCAGTTTCCTGAACAGTGGGGTTCTCGCATCCACATATGGAGCCGCCTCTTCTGTAACTTGTCTCATTTGACCTCACTCGAAGTCTCCTTTTGCTAAAACAAGGAGCATCTTAATCTTACACACATTGGGACATCTGATAAGATGCTGTGACCCTCTGTCCACAGGGAGCTTCCTCTGCAGAAGGGAGACGTCGTGTACATTTATAAGCAGATCGATCAGAACTGGTATGAAGGAGAGCACCACGGCCGGGTGGGAATCTTCCCCCGCACCTACATTGAGGTACTCTGGCTCTTTCTCTTTCTAAGGAAAAGCCTGGTTGTGCCCAAAGCGCAATTCATTTAACTTGTGTTTTGTTTCCTCCTTTCATTTCTCTGCTTTCTTCTCTTTTCCATTCTCCTTTGCCTCTTTTTTCCTTTCTCAGCTTCTTCCTCCTGCTGAGAAGGCTCAGCCCAAAAAGCTGGCACCAGTGCAGGTTCTGGAATATGGCGAAGCTATCGCCAAGTTTAACTTTAATGGTGATACACAAGTAGAGATGTCCTTCAGAAAGGTAAGCTGCCCTCTCATCCCATGCCCGGGGGCCCCGCTGGGTGGCGCTGTCGTTGTGGGGATGGGGCACTGCAGCGGTGGCCATTGTGGTGAGGCTGTCATGCCCCCCAGCTCCGTGCCCCATCCAGGATTGCACAGAGGGCAGTTGGAGGATTTCTGCCATGAAGTATTAAAAAAAACAAACCCTACATTGAGTTCACTAATGAAAGGTCCATGATTTCTCACAGACCTACCTCTTTTGTAAACCGTATTCAGTGTTTATCGAGCACCTAGAAATGTGAGAAGTCTGTGTTGGTAACTAGGTGGTACAACATTAATGTGGACAAAAGGAAGTCCAGGAGAAGTTTGAGAAACTTTGAAGCCAAGAGTCATAGGTTATCAGCTGTGTGGCTTTGGGGGAGTTAAATAATTGTTCAGAGCTGCGATTTTTCATATTTAAAATGAAGATAAATGGCCCTCTTCCAGAGCTTCTGTGAGAGGATTTAATGAAACAGCCTCAGTGAAGCCCCCAGTGTGACACGTGGCATCTGGTTGGGGCTCACTGAGCAGGAGATGACAGTGTTATCATTGCCTTCAAGGCACTCATGCTTATTTTGAACACAGTTAAGCTGTGCAGAGACACTGTCCTTCCCACGAATTCAGACGCTCTCTTTACATGCCAAAGTTCTCTACTGGCTGAAGGTATTAAAGTTACTAATTTTACTGAGGATTGAGGGAAGTGAGCTTATGCCTTGGAAAACAATGAGCCAGCTTATAGAAAAGAGAAACACTGGAAGCAAACTAATGGCCCTACATCGGGAGACCAATAATTAAACCATTATATGTATGTACAATAGAACATCCTGCAGTGGGCCATTAAGCTGTGCACCGCCAGGAAAAATGTAGAATTATATTTCTTGATAAAGAAGGAGGTTCACTGTATGTTATTGAGTATAAAAAAGCAAGTTGGAAAGGGGAATAGAGTGTATATTCAGTTTTTATAAGAAAAAAGTATGTGCAAGTCTAATTCACATGGCATTATCTACACCAAAATATTAACAGTGGTTACCCCCCAAAGTGATAATATTATGGTAATGATTATTTTCTGCCTCATGTTTATATTTTAATTTTTCTGTAATAATACAGGCAAAAATAAAATTACATAAAAAAAAGAAAAAGAACCCCAAAAATCTTTACCTTAGAGAAGAAGATTGGATATCTGTCTGTTTTGCATTAGATGAGTCAAAAATACTATGTTTGCCTGTTAGCTTGAGAGAATGAGTCTGACCTTCTCCTTTACCAAAATATGTAAAGACCAAGCTTAACAGCCTCCAGGTATCTCTACTGCTGTTAACACCTCCATCCCAGTGATAACTAATTCCATGCAGGTCTAGCAAAGAAGGTTTTTCTGAACAAAGAATGTAATAAATAATGCAGGAGAGCACAAGGTACAGGCAGGGGCCTCAGACGTGCCAAGGCCTGCAAGGACAAGGACCCTTGCCTTTCTGTGTCTTGCAGGGCGAGAGGATCACACTGCTCCGACAGGTGGACGAGAACTGGTACGAAGGGAGGATCCCAGGGACATCCCGGCAAGGCATCTTCCCCATCACCTATGTGGACGTGATCAAACGGCCGTTGGTGAAAAACCCCGTGGATTACATCGACCTGCCTTTCTCCTCCTCCCCAAGTCGTAGTGCCACCGCAAGCCCTCAGGTACCTAAGCTTCTCGCCACTGGTTTTCACACTCAGCACGACAAACCTCAGTGCTAATAGCACACAGCCCCTCTGGGGTGGTTCTGCAACACTGTGATTAAGAACCATCTGCAGCAGTGCCGAGTATACACACCAGGGTTTGTTTTCATGTGTACAAATGGCATTTTTCAAGAACTTGGTGGGAGAAATATTATCTTGGGGAAAAGGAAGTGCTTAAGGTGATTGCTCTGGGGATAAGATGATTAGGGGGAGAGAAATAAGCGCCATTATCAGTTGGTCCAAAACTCTGTTCTGGGAGCATCCCTTCCTGGGTGAAGCTGGTTGTCTGGATACCACCACTGTCCCATACATACCATGGCCAGTATGGTTCTCTTAGTCATCTTACTGGTCAAGATTGGCCTGTAGAAGACAAAGATTGAAAGAGAGAATTTCATGTGCTCATCCTCAGACATATAGACTGGATTCAGAGTATTCTTTGCAATCGAGAACCGGGTTGGAAAAGGAACTTACAGTGTCTCTGTCTATACTGGGCTGAAAAGAAGTACATTTATAGGCATAATAAGATCTTTGCTTCCCTGAACATGAATTGTGAACAAACTTGTTTTAAAATATAAATTAGTCCAAACCCATCCTCACTTTCCCAAATCCAATAAAAAAATCAGACCTTGGGTTCAGGAGAGGCACAGTGGGGTGACTTCTTGTGAAATAGACTGACCATAAGTGGTAAGTTACAGGGAGTATGGCCAGAGAAATGAGAGCAGGACCTGGGGACACTTGGATGGTGCCTCTTTTCTCTCATCTTCTAATCATTTCCTCCTCTCCCACCTGCCATTGCTGACCCCCAGGAGATGGTTCTTGGCAGAAAGCATGAGACGGGCTGACCCAGGGCTTCCTGCACAGCGAGATCCAGATCCTATGATCTCTCGAGGAGAGGGTGTGAGCCAGGCACAGGACATTCTGCTTCGTCATAGCATGGGGAACTCAACTAGATTTTTCGCTTGACTGTAGCCAAGCACAACTATAAAACAAGATGACTACGCTACTCATACTCCTCTCTGGAAGGCTCTCTGCTGAGCCCCCCCCTAGAGAGAATAAAAGCCCAAGAAGGGTCAGAGCAGTGGCAGGCCTTTTAAAACTTTTTTTATTGAAGTCTAGTTGACATACAATATTATATTAGCGTCAGGTATATAGCACAGTGGTTCAACCAGGCCACCTTTTTCTCCTCATGGCTCTGGGTCAAGGCTGCGTTGGCAGAGACAGTTGGGTGGGGTGAGGTGGGGAGCTTCCAGTGTGTCCCTTTACAAGTCTGATTCCGCAGACCAGCCGGCACCGTCTGTTCCTGCCCTGATGGGACCCTTTCTCCCATCTCCATACCGCGTGCTTCACCCTCCCCCCGCCTGCACACACATCCCAGTTTCTCTCCCAACCTAACCAGATGATTTCCTTTTTGGACACCAGAGTGTCCTGCTCTTCCTCTTCATTTCACTCCTCTCCATATATCCCTTGTGATTATTTTCCTCTTTTCTTCTCTGTGCTGACACTTGTGCCTTTTGCTTCTTTCTTTTGTTTTCCTCTCTCTCCTTTTCTTTTGAAGTTTCCCGGTCACAGCAAGCTCATCACGCCAGCCCCCTCATCTCTGCCCCACGCCCACCGAGCCCTGTCCCCTGAGATGCACGCTGTCACCTCTGAGTGGATCTCGCTGACCGTAGGAGTCCCAAGCAGGCGGCCTCTGGCCCTGACCCCACCCTTGCCTCCTCTGCCAGAGGCTTCTGTCTACAGCCCTGAACCCCTGGCCTTGTGGGCGAGGCCTAGCTCCTCCCTTACCCTCAGCCTCCCCCGTTCGGGCTGGTCAGCCCGGGCCACCCCACGCTCAGTAGTCTCCCCGCTGGCCCTGCCTCCCCCGCACGAAGCCTGCTCCCTGGCGCCTGGTGCCCAGACCTCCCTCCACGCCAGCGGAGGTGGTGGTACCCACGTGCCACCTCCAGGGGTCCTCAAGGATAGCTTCTCCCAGCTGAGGCTTGGGCGTTCGGACAGGGTCATCTCGGAGCTTAGCGACGCCTTTAGCAGCCAGGGTGAGCAGCAGCCGTGGCGAGAAGGAAGTGGAGCACGTGAGAGGAAAGCAGACAGGGAGGCAGGTGAGAGATGCCCGGGTGGACCCGCCATCTCTAAGAAGAGCTGCCTGAGACCGTCAGACGTGGTCAGGTGTCTGAGCACCGAACAGAGACCCACAGAGCTCCACACCCCAGAGGAGAGCCGGCCCCGCAAGCCCTGGGGTAGCCCTTTCCCGGGAAGGGAGGCTGAGCCCTCAGAGCTGCAGAGAGGTGGCGAGCCGGCCGAGAGGAAGGCCGCTCGGACTGCTGCGAGCGAGGTAGGCCTGCAGCATGACCATGTGTGCCCGGGTGTCTTGGCCAGCAGGGTGGGCTCACCCCTGGCTGCGTGGACGCCCATGAGAGCTGTTCGCTTTCTTGGGAACAAAAATATGACCCAGGAGGGAACGGAGGGGTCGTCCATTAAGGTGTCAGGGCTGGGACAGTGGAGGCAAAGGACAGCCTGTATCCTGGCCTCTCAAGGTGATTCAGAAGCGACCCCCACGTTGGGTACCTCCTGGGCTGGTGCAAAAGCCCACGAGAAGGCCTTCCTCCCGGCCCAGTCGTGCCTGGGAGGTGATCCTCGGTCTGCCCCAGCACAGCTGAGAACACCAGGCTTTGGTTTGGCTCCGTGTGATTTGGTTTTGTGTGCGACACGCTTCGTTTCCGTAACCCACGGTGCTCTGCCTGCCAGCGCTCAGCCCTGTCAGGTCTTCGTCCTGTCTCGTGTTTGTGTGGGAGCTGACTTGTTCACTGAAGAGCAAATGCGTTTTGGTTCTGGGGGGAGTGGCCCAGGGCTGGGCTCCTTGAATGGCAGGCCAGGTTTTTAGGTGACTGTCCCATTTTCTCTCCAGGTCAGCTATTAGGATTTGGGGGTTTGGACCAGGGCAGCCCTAGGATGTTTTGAGGGCTGAAAATTTGGGGGCAGGGGAAGATGAACTTAGCAGTTAGATCACGGTTCTAATTTTGGCTACGTTGCTTACTACCCTGGAAGTCAAAGATTTTGGCAGCTTCTCTAAAGCAGCCAGGTTTGAATGCCTGGTCACCTCTACTGTCCAGTGACTTGGGAGTGAGTTACTTCCCCTCTCTGAGCTTCAGTTTCCTCATCCATAAAATGGAGATTGACACCTACCTCAGTCTGGTTGAGAGGATTCCACGAAGTGATGTATGTAAAGTGCTAAGCACAGGGGCTGGGAACGGAACATGTCAGCACTTTACAAATGGAAGCTATCCGCTTTGGGTGATGGAGAGCTGCTTCTGGAACTGAGAACATTCTAGAATGTTCTTCGAACCAGATAGAATTCTTGAAGATGTCTCCAAATCATTTATGCCCATGATAGACTATGCTTGATCCTCAGACCTGCAATCCCAGTTTCCCTTTAAAGTGTCATTTACTCATTCAACAAATAATTGATTCAAGGCCTGTAGACACCAGCCTCTGGGCAGGATACAGGGGTCATCTCATCTCTGCCCTTGAGGAGCCTTATGTTTCCGTGAGACTGGCGGACACAGCAGTAGAGGTGTGCTTGGCGGCTGCAGGAGCCCAGCGGCCTAAAGCACAGGTGAGGCCAGATCTGCAGCCCCAGCCTGTGGCAGGGAGTGGGACATCATTGCTGCGGGGAAGGACAGTGTGGGAATGATAAATAATCAGGCTTAGCCTCCCCACTGGTCTTCTCCTATGCAAAGTACGAGTGGAACTTGTCCCTCCCTCGCAGGGCAGTGTAAGGATTAAATGAGGTGGGTGTGGTGCCTGGCATGTGGGAAGCCTCCCTAAAGTGGATTGTGTGGGCCTGAGGAAAGCAAATACCTGGGGAGGGTTTTACCTGGCCCGGGAGCAGGTGTTCCTGGAAGGGGTGTTCTGTGAGGAAAGAAGGGTGTGTCCAGTCAAGGAAAGGATAGTTCGCTGGCGGGGAGGGGGGTGAAGTGGCTGGTTGAAAAGAAGTGAATGTCTCAACACAGGAACAATTCTGTAAATGTTCTAAGTCAGCGCATGGGGCCTGGAGGCCTCGTTATGGTCAGCAGTGAGTCACTGCGGCCTGACGCCAGGACCCAGTGTGCACAGGAAGTGCGCATGGCGCTCGGGTGAGATTAGAGTTACTCGCTTCCCGCTTCCTAACAAGGAGAGGAGGGGGCTGGCAACACAGAAAGCCAGGCTTGTTGAAAACTGATTTGCCTTTCTTGGTGGGCTTCCAGACCCCAAGTGCACCACTTCCTGTCCCCTCCCTTCCTCCTGCTCTCCCAGCACAAGCGCCTTCTCCCCGGCACCGGGCTCGCTCCCTGTTGAGAGCTGGGGGTTGTGTGAAAAGGGCTCCTGCCCACACACTCCCTCCCAAGCCCCGTTGCCTTCCCCTCCTGGCACTGGGAGCAGGATGGCAACCCGGGAAATGAGGTCCTGCAAAAGAAGCTTTCTGCCTCTTGAGGGCCTCTTTGGATGACAGAGCTAACGATGGGAAGGGCTCGAATGACAGATGTTCTCTGGTGATCCAGTCACAAGATGTGATCTCAGGCTGTGTCACTTATTTGAATACATGCATTCCAGACCAGTTTGTGTTATCAGGAGAATTGCCAGCCACTCTTGTCCTTGCTGTGCGGTGCTAAACCAGTAGTTCAATTTTGTTATCACTGTTGAGAAGCTAGGTTGAGTATCTGACCCATAAGTTGAGGGAATTTAACCTGAGAGCATGGAAAGACATTGGAAAATGTTATGACCATTGCCTCTTCCATTCAAGCATCTAGGATGTTCCAGGCACTGTGCTAAATGCTGCAAGAGGCACAGAGGAATGAACATTGTCAGGGGCTCCCCTTTGCTCTCAGGAAAGTCTCTCCTCCTTCGTGGGCTTAGGATGAAGGCCCCATGTGATCTGGCCCTTTAGACAGCGAGCCAGCCTCAGCTTCCAAATCCTCCCCTGCTTTGTATGTCTGGGAAATTCCCACCTGTCCTTCACTTTTCCACTTAGATGTTACTCCTTCCAGGAAGCCTTTCCTGACAACTTTTCCCTCCCCCTGCAAGACTAGATTAAGTGCTGGACTTTGTGCTTTCACAGCCCCCTGCACCTGACCTAAGGGGGCACTTATCAGCTCTATTGTATTTGTCCCTTTGTTTGTCTGTCACCATTAGAGCATAAGGGTCCAGAACCCCTGAGATATGGAAGGCACTCAATGAATATTTTTTGAGTGAAAGAAACAATACAATATGACTGACCCCAACTAAAGGAGTGTATGAGCTCCACTGGGGAAATAAGACATGTTCACAATTATAACGCAGACAGGGAAGGAGGGTCACAAACAGTTCACTCTGAGAGTTCAAGATGGGAAGAAATAATAAGTAGCAGGAAGAGGAAGATGGAAAGACTTTAAGAGAAAAGCGGCTTTTGATCTGGGGCTTAAAGAACTGGGAGTTTTATGACAGATGAACAGCAGGAGGGCGGCATTCAAGGCAAGCAAATAGCCCAGCCAAGCCCCAGGGGTAGGAACTTGAAGGAGGGGAGTCCTGGTTTCATTGATGCTTCCGCAGGTGGATAGAAGGGGCTGGGAGCCGAGCTTGGAGGGCTGATTGGTGCCTCATGTGGATACTGATCAGCACCTTCTCACAACGTGTCTGGTCGTCTTCCTCAAGTCCTGTAACCCTTGCTAATTGCTCATCAGCATTCCCTAATCGGTGTTAGTCCCTGCTTTGCTGATTTCCTTCTCCTGCGTCACCTGTCCAGCCCATCCCACTGCCCCCACCTCTGCAGCTGTGCGAGCACTTCATTGTGAAAGGGTTTGACTTTTCACTCCTTTGTAGGACCCAAGCTGATGTGACATTGGGTTGGTTGCTCGTGTTTTTAGGTGGGTGTTCTCTGAACAGCAGAAAGGGGTGAATGAGAGGTAGGGAGTGTTTAGGGGAAGCCAGGATCGTTGGGAAGGGTGCTGCACTGAAGGTCAGGATTCCTGGGCTCTAGCTCCCGCTTTGCCATGAGCCTGCTGTGTGTCTTTGGGTGAATCACTTCCTTTCTCTGGCAGCTTCCTCATCCATAAACAAAAGATTCAGACAAAGATAACTTCCTGTTAGCTTTGATATTCTATGATTAGCTAAAAATCCTGTGAATTTCAGTTACAAGGAGAGAGAAGAACAAATACAGAATTTATGATAGACCTGTGGACTTTCACAACAGAAAAATAAAAGCTTTACCTTTTGTTTTTTGAGGGACAACTTAACCAATTGGACAAAGACATATGTACAAACACATTCAAAATGCCCAAGAGTTCAGAATTATCAACTAAGTTCTTGGATCTTGTTGCGTGTAAATTTTGGCCAAGAAGGTTTAGGACAATTGGTCAAGGAAGTGAAGGGGAATATCATCTTGGAAATCACCATTAGCATCATCAAGTATTTTCTGAGCTTTCCCCAAGATAGAAGCACTGTTTGCAGACTGGCATCCAGACTCTGTTGTTAAGAGCTCCTACAATTGAGTGAGAGATCCTCACAGAATTTCTGAATTTAAAAGAATCTTTAAATATCATCTACTCCAGTGACTCATAACTTTTTCTGGATCACAGAACCTTGGAGAATCTGAGGTTAGCTGAGGACTCTAGGCCAGTTGTTTGGGAAAGAGGGTGGCACACGCACAATTTTGCATAACGTTTGAGGAGATTCACATCTGAATCATTCTGAGAGCTCCCTAGGAGACCACAGACCACCCCCCGCCCAGGTTACGAACCCCCAGTCTATTCTACTTTTACAATGACAGCACTGAGGCCTGAGAAAAGTGACAAAACCTGTGTGATGTCAGTTTGGGTCCTAAAGAGAAAGCCAATCAAACGGTAAAATCTGAGGGCATCACGTTTAAATAAAAGTATTCAGGAAAGCTCTGTGTCTTCAAAGCATCCGAGAAGCATAAGAACAAACTACAGCCTTAGAGAAAGGAGAGGAAAGAGGGAAAGACGACAGGAAGATGTGCTTCGGTGAACTCAAGAGGGAACATCCCTTACCGCATGGAAACTAGGTTAGTTCCCAGAAAGGTAAGAGCAAAGGCATAGGCCCTCTGAGCGTGGAAATCAGAAGTAGAAGGGAAAGCTTGTGATGCAACTTACAAGAACAAAAAGACAATTAAAAATGTTAAAATACCCACCTAATAAGGGGAAACATTTTCCTTTGACTCACTCAGAAGGGAAATCTCTAAATATATACAGAGGGTGTTCAACAATGTACAGGATGGAGAGACATTGGCTGCAGTTCTTAGAAAAATGATCAGCAGGTATGCGCTCAACACCTGAGGCGCAGGGAACTAAGACCTGCAGTTGCAGTGTCCGCCCCTACAAAGGTGTTAGGAGAAATGGAGGATTGCAGTAGAAACGCTCATGCCAGCTGCAGAGTACGGGGCGACTTAAAGGTGGTCTCTTGATGGGCACCTCCCTCAGCTATTCTGATGTCTCCCCCTCTGGCAGAGCGCAGCCTGGCAGGTCAGGGTGTGCTGGGAGGGCAGGAAACTTGGAGTCAGAGAGAATGGGGTTCAAATCCTGGCGCTTCAGTTCCCAACTCTGACATGTTGGGTCTTAGTTTTGTAAGATGAGGTAAATATTGATCGCCTCATTGAGTTATTATGAGGATCAATGCGGATTCCTGGAGAGGAACGCACCTGGCACAGAGCAAGTAGCTGGGACTCGATAAATACTTGCTGACAGGGAAAAGAAACAAAAGTAGCTTATCTTATCCTCCTTACTCCATTCCACCTAAGAGAGGAAGGTGGGGTTGGGGGACAGAAGAAAGTAGAAGGTGGAAGAATTCCTTTACTTTGGTAAAAGTAAAATCCAGAATTTAGAACATTTAGAATTTGCACTCTGTAAATCAGTGCTTCTCGTTATTCTCTCTCACCTCGAGTACAAAGGCATCCTCTTGGAAAGCTTTTGGTTCCTTCATACTTGGATACATATTTGCCATCACTCGTCTGATTGTTTTGGGAAAGGAACATACCCCACCACAGACTGTGAGAAGGCTGAGCGTGTAAGTTTAGTGCTGTCATCAGATTCACGTTACAACAACGCCCATGTGTTGTCTGTGGACTGATCTGCAAGGAGGTTGAGTCTAGGTGGTAAAGCAATTGAACTAATGGGTGGTCGTTAGTTTTATACGTAAGCTGGGATCTTTTTCTTAATAAATGCAAGTGGAAAACTCAGTGGAGTCAGACTGTTCTGCGGGACCCGTGGAGGTTTCCTAGAGCCGAAAGCCCGGAGCCTAAGTCTTTCAGGTCTTCCAGCTCCTCTGGCAGAGTTTGCCTGTGGTCTTCCAGGAGCTGCCCCCTCCCTCCACCATCCGGGTAGCTCCCCGCCTCCCACACTGCCAGACGTGAGCTCTCCAGGCACCCGGAGGCGACAGTCAAAGCTGCCCTCCACCCCATCTCCAGTGGGCAGTGAGTGGAGTGCTGTCCCCTTAAGCCAGGTCAGCCTTGCCCAGCCCTGGTTCTCAATTCACAGGACGAGCACAGTCTAATTACTACATTAGAACTTTAGAGCCAAAAAAGATGTTTATGTAAATCATGCCCAAGCCTCTTATTTCCCTAAGAACTTGAAATCCAAAGAAGTTAAGCATTTTGCTCAAAAATCAATAAATTACTGTGACACCCTGTCCTGGAACCCAGTTTCCTCCGTCTCAGTCCAGTGTCCCCTGGGAGGCCAGTATGGGTCACCAGAGAGGTGAGGTCTGAGGAGAGGAGATTCGGGGTATGGGATGAGTGGAGGCACGCCACCTCTGAGAGACGCACGCGGGTTGGGAGAGCAGAGACTCGTGCCACTTCTAGAGGGGCTCGGGGCCACGTGGAGGTGGAGTCCTCTGCCCTGTCCACATCTCCAGGACTTCCTGATGGCCTCTAGCCTGGGGACATTTTATTCTGGGCTTCAAGGCTTTGGCACACGCCCAGAGCTGGAAGAGACTGCTTAATAACTCATAGGAGCACCAGGTGTTTTTTGTGGATCCAGAAGGATTAACAGCCCCAGGGATGCAGGGTCAGATATCTGAGGGACCGCTGTGAACTGAAGGTAGAAAGGCAACAGGGCCACAGAGCAAGGACACATGAAGGGCTGCTCACTCGGAAGAATGGAACAAAAGCTCCAGGCCAAGAGGGCCGACTTGTGTTTCTGTGTGCAAATATGGAAGAAAAGCTGTTTCTGGATCAGCAACTATCTATCACCTGCTTACTGTTGATCCGGGAAGGCAGTGCAGTGGGGCGGGGCAGGGGGTGCTGGTGGCTGTTTTTCTAAACATGTGAAAAACTGGAATGTATTTCCAAGGTCGGAAATGTACTTAGCATGAGATAATAGTCCCTTTATCCCCAGCCCTGGCTGAGGTCCTGGTTAGAACTTTGTCCACTTTTAGGCTTAAAGAAGGGTGTACACTAAGACCTGGGAGGGTTTAGCAGCATCCCTGGCCAGCAGAAATATAACGTGAGTCACGTATGTAATTTAAAATTTTCTGGTAGTAAAATGGAGTAAGTGAAATTAATTTTAGTAGTATATTTGATTTAACCAAACATATCTAAAATAGTATCATTTTAATATATAATCAGGATAATTGTTGAGCTATTTTACATTTTATACTAAGTTTGGGAAATAATTTTGTAAAAAATAATTTTGTAAAAAGTGTAAATAATTTTACACTTATGGCACAGCTGATACTGGCCCCATATCAAGTGTTGAGTAGATACATGTGGCTACTGGCTACCATATTGGATAGCATAAGTTCAGAGGAAGAGATATATAAAGCTGTATATGGTTAGAAAGTGGGACCAGAGAAAGAAAAAATATACACCCAGAGGGAAAAAATGTCTGAAGGTAAACAGCCTTCAAAGTGAAGGGCGAGTCCCTGTAATGGATATCAGTGGTTTCCATCTCCACCAAAGGTCCACATGCTGTACCCACCCCACTCTACCCACCCCACTCCCCCCCAAAAAAAACTGGTTTACATTTCCGCTATCTGAGATGTTTGGCTTAAATCTAAGGAATGCATTTCAAATAGGGAGAAACTGAATCTTACCTAACAGGATAAATATTTTTCTTGCCTTCTTCATTTATTCCACAGACGTTAAGTAAGCAACCAGGTGACCTCTCGGGGATGAGTTGAGTTTGTACTAGATGTTAAGTTTGTCTAGATGTGAAGGCTGTGGTGATGATCATCCTCTGGTGTGCATATGACCTGAGTCCAAGGAGGGTATTAGCTGGGTCAGGATCCCTTTTCAGAACTGTGGATTCTTGAGTTAATGATTGGATGATATCCATTACTGCACACTGGACCTTTTACACAAAGAAAAAGTATTCAAGAAAAGTTACAGCGCCTGTTTTCAGAAGAGGCAGAAGCTGGGTGTTGCTATCATCCTTACCCCAGCTATCCCATCACGAGCCAAGAGGGAGGTGGTGTATGGCGACTAGGACCTGAGAGGTTCAGTACTCAGTGGTGGCTTTGCCACCTTATGAAAATCTTCAGAATTCCATGAGCCTTAAAATTTCCTTTGCTGCCCTCCCCAAGTCAAAGGGTGAATATAAAAGTCATGTGAGGTAATGGACCTATATGTGCACTTTTTTTTAAGATGTTGGGGGTAGGAGTTTATTAATTAATTTATTTTTGCTGTGTTGGGCCTTTGTTTCTGTGCGAGGGCTTTCTCTAGTTGTGGCAAGCGGGGGCCACTCTTCATCGCGGTGCGCAGGCCTCTCACTATCGCGGCCTCTCTTGTTGCGGAGCACAGGCTCCAGACGCGCAGGCTCAGTAGTTGTGGCTCACGGGCCTAGTTGCTCTGCAGCATGTGGGATCCTCCCAGACCAGGGCTCAAACCCGTGTCCCCTGCATTAGCAGGCGGATTCTCAACCACTGCGCCACCAGGGAAGCCCCCCTATATGTGCTTTAAAAGCGACTTTAAAAAAAAAATTATTTACAAAAGAAAGGGACAGTGGGACCTCCCTGGTGTTCCAGTGGTTAAGAGGCGGAGCTCCCAATGCAGGGGGCATGGGTTTGAGGGAACTAGGATCCCTCATGCTGCACGGCTCAGCCAAAAAAAAAAAAAAAAGGGATAGTAAAATATCAGGTGGTTCTTAATATAGCTGATTCACCAAACCTCTTTTAAATTTAAGTGTGAAATATTTGCTAGATGATTGATTCCAGTCACTCCTTTAGGATTAAAGTTGATTTGAAAGATGCTATGGGGTTTCGGTAAACTAGAGGTCATGTCAATAAATAGTCTGCATCCTCTCTTTGTACTGCACTTGACCTGAGGTTGTTAGGCCACCAGGTGGAGTTTGGAAATATTTTGGCTCTTTATGAGAACTTTTATTTTCATGAGGTGAGCCAGACCCACCAGTCTTGGCACACTGTAGCTAAAGAATCTCAGTGTTGGATAACTGAGGTGCTCTTCAGCCTTGCTCCCCAAAGTTGGTCTGTGGACCAGCAGCATGGGCACCACCAAATAGAAATGAACAGTCTTAGGATACATCCCAGATGTGTCAATATGAGAATCTGCATTTTAACAGGATCCCAGGTGAATCTGACATACATTAGAGTTTGAGCAGCAGTGCGCTACAGTATCCCATCTAGCAATAGTCAACACAGCCTCAGCTTGAACAGCTGCTGGGACTGACAACTCACTTCCTCTCGAGGCAGTCCCTTCTGTTGGACAGCTCTCACGTTTAGAAAGTTTTACCTCCTATCAAGTCAAAATCTGCCTGTAGGTATCACCCACTCAGTGCTGCCACATAGAAGCCCATATAGTAGATGCTTGGGAGTGTCATTATTTTCCTTTGTTATGCAGAAGCCTTGATCTAGAGGCTGGATGGGCAGTGAGCGGGGCCACACAAGGTCAGCTCCCAGTCACGTAGCAAAGGCCCGCGGGTCCTGAGATGTCTTCTAAAGAGCAGAAACCTTGCAGTTCTGTCTCTTCTCCCCGAGTCCAAGGGCGCTGGTTTAAGAGATTGCAGTTTGGAGAACTTGAAAAGGTTTTCCAAAAGGATGAGAATATAGAAGTGATGGCTGGGATGAAAGCTGGTCCTGCAGGGAGTGCTAATGGATGAGAATTTACAGCGGAGATGAACAGGAAGGGATGGTGTGGTGGGGCAGTGTTACCTCTTGCTAGCTCTGTGACATTGGGGAATGCACTAAATCCCTCTGAGCATCCGCTTCCTGGGCTTTAAATGAAAACAGGATGATAAACCCTGTCCTGCCTGTCTCTAGGGTTTCTGTGGGACTCATTGAAAATAATGTCAGTGAGCACACTTAATAATGAGGGAAATGGTCCGAGGATGAAAGAGAAGGTCCAGCAGGACAGTAGGTGAATCCAGGAGGCAGGTCTACCACTAACTTGCCGGGTGACCTCAGGGGAGGCCCTCACCCTCTCTGGGCCTCCCTGTGAAACAAGTGGGTCACACACTAAAGATCTGAGTGCTCTTCGAGAAGGCCCTGGAGTTGCTGTGACTCATCACTATTATTGCACGTTACCTGGAGGGTTTCTCCAAGGATGGCTCTTCAAATATTCATTTAGGGAGACTTCTTAGAGCTTGGATTTGAATCCTCTCTGGGATAAATAATTCCAGACATTCTTCCAGTGAAGGCCTGGCCTGTGCTATAGGACCCTTACTTAAAAGACAGGTCCTCTTGGCCATGATTGCACCTTATTTCCATGTCAGCAGGTGGGGCCTAAGCTGGTGAGTGACGAGTGATAGTTTCATTTCTACCACTGTGTCAGGACACACCATCCTGTTTCTGGAAGCAAGCTTTGCCCCGTGAGATACCAGAACTCATCGCTCGCATACTTAGCTGGAGTGTATCATGTGCAGGTTTTTCCTGGGGAACAGTCTCACTTGATACATCACATATTGCCAAGGAGTTTTTCAAAAGTGTTGCCAGGGAAAATGGCATACCTGATACTTTTATGAGCCTGCTCTGCCAGAGGTGGTTCCCAGTCAAAATAAGTGGAACTGGCTTTTGGTACAGCAGCCCTTCCATAGATGCTTGCCAGCTGACAGCAAGGGGACCAACGTGTGTGGTTACAGAGGGACATAACTGTTCCTTAAGGTAGCCCTTCTGTGTCTCTTCCCTGCCAATCTGGGGTCCCTGTGTTGTTCATTCTCACCTCACTGCAGCCATGTTCCCAACTGCTCATTTCATTGCCTGGATCCTTGCTTCTAACTCTGTACATTGCATTTTCTCCTCTGCACCCACCGTGTTGTCTTGGAAACTCGGTGGCCATAGGCCACGAGTATCCGGTGTCATTGAATGTGATGGTGTGGTATGTGTATTTGCTCACACTTTTATTTTGAATCCTTTCCAATGTGACATCTGCTAAAATGTCTCCCTTATAATTTGCTTGGTGATCACAGCCTTCTCATCATTCATTGAGCGCAGGACCTGATCTCACAGAATCTGAAAAGAGCTATGTGGTAAGATGCCTGTTGAATAAGACTAGCTTTTCTAAAGAGAATTCTTCCTGATTTGTAGAGTCTAGACTGGAGTAATGCCTGGTTAACTCACAGAGCCATTATTTACAAGAATTATATGGCTATTGTAGTAGAGAGAGATGTTAGGCCACCCTCTCCCCTCAAAAAAAAAAAAAGCAGAGGAATTTAGAGACCATATTTCTACTCTGCCTACATGTGGGATTAAATTAATATATTAGTGCATGATTGGGGATACATACTTGCATTTCTATCCTGAAATTATTCCATTTGTAAGTTACTCACTAATTACAGGCTTTTATGCTGCCTTTTTTTTTTTTAATATTCATACTAAATCCCAAATTCTTCTGTATCTTACCTGTTTTTTCCATGCTTACGCCTGGATCCCTCCTGCACTCCACTACTGGAATATCTATTTTTTTAACCTGGATCTTCAACTCTGTTGTTTTCCTGGACTTATGTGCTTCGTCTGGAATGTTACATCTCTTCCTCTCTTTCTTTTTTTTTGTCCCCATGTTGACTGTTTTATGGGGGTTTCTGGATATCTCGGGGCCACCACAGGAAGCAGTTTGCAATGAGATCATAAACATTGCCGAAAAATCTGTTCATTACTGCAGCACTGTTTCTCATCCCCTTGACTTTCATCACAAGGTATCCCCTTCTGACAATAAATCATCTCTAATCATTTCTCAGCAACCTCAAGCCCAGCAGCGAAGAGTCACCCCAGACAGGAGTCAAACCTCCCAGGATTTGTAAGTACACTTGGCGAACCTCAGTTCTCGAGTTCTCAGTAGACCGTTGGGCTTAGGAAGTGGGTCACTGACTGACCATTTGGGGGAATGAACCAGTCACTCCCAGCTTCTCTGAGTGTTTCTAGTTAAGACTGTTTCCCATCAGCCAACGTGAAAATAGGTGGTAGGTAAATAAAGGAGGTCACGGACTCTTGGGGGAGAGAGGTAAAGAATTAACTGCCATATAGGGCAACTGGGAGCTGCACTGACTGGTCTCATTCCTAGTGCTGTGATAGCGTAGAGGAAGGAGTGTTAATTCTGACTGGAGAGGAATGAATAGGGTTGATCCATTCATTTAAAAAAAAAAAAAAGTATTGGATATCTATGTTCTAAGCACAAAGGAGTAAACTCCATTCACAGAGGAAGGGGGTTCTGGAATAAGCATTGAAAGACAAATCGGATTTGAGAGCTAGAGCAGGGAGGTAAAAGGTCTTCTCAGCTGAGAAAACCACATGTGCAAAGGCCCGGAGTAGGTAGTGTGTTTGGAGAACATCCAAAAACCCCTGTGGCCATGGTGTGCAGTTCATGGAGGGAATGGAGACAAAGCTCAAGGAGCAGGTTAGGACCAGACTGTAGAATCCAGAATGCAACTGAAATAAATTTGGATTTTA
Source organism: Mesoplodon mirus (assembly GCF_964341445.2). NCBI lineage: Eukaryota > Metazoa > Chordata > Mammalia > Artiodactyla > Ziphiidae > Mesoplodon > Mesoplodon mirus. The sequence continues at coordinate 197,981,785 of NC_138977.1, read as the reverse complement.
GTCTGCATTCACTCAGGAGCCACTGAAGGTTTTTAAAATCAGGACCATACTGGGAGTTCCCTGGTCGGGAAACTAAGATCCTGCAAGGCACGCAGCGTGGCCAGAAAAAAAAAAAAAAAACATTAATTGGATTTCGTTTTAGGTAGATACATCAGTCAACAGAGTGGAGGGTGGATTTCAGAGACAAAGGACAAAGATAGTGGTTTGGAGATACGAATACAGCAAAAAAGTGGTGAGGGCCTGAGCTAGGAAAGAGTGGGCCTCTGGTGCATGGAAGAATATAAGATTATGTAAGAATATAAGATTCCCCGAGGAGATAGGGAGAAAGGGAGAAGAGAACTGAGGATAGATCCTTGGGGAACCAACTTTTAAGGCAACAGAGTAGCAGCCAGCAAAGGAGACAGCCGGAGACACAGGCGAGGGTCTAGGAGCACTCACTTGTGTGCCACAGAGCAAGCAGTGTGCGGCCAGTGGTGCCCCTGCTTCAGAGAGGCCGAGGAGGATAGGAAATGAGAAATGTCCTCCAGGTGGCACCTGGAGCAATCGTTGGTGACCTCTGCAATGACGGCGCTGCTGCAGGCAGACCCTGTGTTACAGAGGGCTGATGAGTCGGTGCGATGGTGAGTGGGCGGAGCGGGCCACCGGGAGGCTGTAGGTTCAGGGAGTAGCAGAGACGGGGGAGTTGTTCTTAGGATGCAGAGGCTTAAGCACATTTGTACTTGAGAAGGAGTTAACAGAATCGAAAGATGTAAGAGAGAAGACGTTAAGTCGAGGAAATAGCCCAGGGAAGGGAGTTTAGCCTGGGCAGGAGCAGGGACCCTTCCATACACATGGCAGTAGGGGCAGGAGGGGAGGAAAATTAAAGCTCTGCTCAGAGGCGGGGGAAGGACGCTATGGAGCCGTGTCCGAACAGCATGAAGCCCCTCCAAAACTAGAGCCAGTTGGGGACCCAAGCAGCAAGGTTGCAGGACTGTTTCCAGCCGGTCTCCGCTGTCTGGGGTGAGTCAGTGAGGCAGATAACAGGAGTAATCTCCCAGAGCTGAGACTGGCAAAGCAGCCACGGCGGCAGTAAAGGGCCTAAGGCATCGTAACGAGTCCAGGTTGGGTAAGAGACAGCAGACAAATATAGAAACATCAAAATGTATTCATTTACCAACTGGAAATCCATCTGCAACTCTTAATTCCTCACTAGAGACCTTCCTTCTGGCGGGCAGATCCATCTACCAGAGTTTCACTACATTTGAATAAATATGTAAAATTAAATTGCCCCTTTGGTTTTAGCAGAGAGCAGAACCTCTCGTTTCTAGGAACTGACTCCACTTACTTGTTTCTAGTCTCCCTTGCCCACATGCTGGAATTCACTGACATCCACTGAAAATGGTAGATGACGGGCTGGTTTGCAAAGTTTTACCTGCTACTGTTGTGTTTCAAAGTAGCAAGTAAACAGAACTGTGAACTGGTGCATAGTAAGTGCTTCTTAAATATCTATCAAAAGAATAAATGAAAACAAGTGTTTATTTGTTGCCAAAACAGGTATCAGATTTCACAAGTAGTCCAGCTTTTTCCAGAGCCTGTTGTCAGAACAGACCAAACTGCCTTAGGCCAACTAACAAGCAAATAAAAATCTTAACCCCAAACATCACTGGGATAGAAATGCTTTCAAGAGTTTCAGAAAAATGGCATCCACGTTTAAAAGCAATTAATGAAATGTGTGTTGGCACGTAAAGAAACTCAAGGTAGTTTTGCTAAACAGTGAGGCAATTGAGATGTACTTTTAAAAATTATACATATACATGACAATTGCCTCATGCTCTCCAATGGATGTGACCAGAATATAATGTCTGTCTCTGGACCTAAGTAACTTCTGATTATCCTTGATAATCTACATGTATTACCCTATGTTAAGAAAAGGACTCGATTAACTTTAAAGGCGGAGCATCTAGACAAAAAAGCTTGGCTGTGGTAACCAAATGAAACTGAATAAAAGGACTGATCATGACTTGCTTCTCAGAAGTTCCCCATCCCTGTGAAAACTTAATTTGCTTATCACATGGATCTCCCCAATTAGAGAAATAGCCAATAAATACTTTTATCCCCACTGATGAGTAGGAAACACTACCCAAATGTTGATTCAGCTGAAAGGGGTTTTTAAAACTCATTATTTAATTCCATCAGTGTTTGAGTCAATATTTATTTCTCTCACAGATTTAGCTACCAAGCATTGTATAGCTATATACCACAGAATGATGATGAATTGGAACTCCGAGATGGAGATATTGTTGATGTCATGGAAAAGTGTGACGACGGATGGTTTGTTGGTAAGTGACATCGTACTTTTCTTACCAGTTGTGTATTGAAGGAAGAACTAGGCGTGATGAGTCATGAAAAGAGCACTATTCTCTACACAGAGAGAAGGGCCTTCTCAGTTCCTATACCACCATTAGGAATGATGAGCCACCCAGTTTATGTTTGCTCTCAGGGCAGTGTGGACGATACTAACATTGAACCTGACAACCACATATGCCAACATCTACTGCATGGAAGGGCAGTTGCCAGCCTCATCCATTGAGTTCTGTTTGTATTTCTTTTTTTTTTTTTTTTTTGTCTGTGCCATGCAGCTTGCAGGATCTTAGTTCCCTGACCAGGGATGGAACCAAGGCCCCAGCAGTGAAATGCTGAGTCCTAACCACTGGACCGCCAGGGAATTCCCTCTGTATTTCTATTGTGCATCTGTCTGTCCTACATTCGGAAATTTTAATTTTTAAAACGCCTGTGGAACACCACAAGAACACTTGAGCCTAGACTTCTGCCGTGAAGCTCAAGCATATGTGTAGACATTCCAAAGACCTCATTTACTCCAGGCATCTAATAACTTTCCTCAAAACAACCTGCTTAATTAAAGGAGTCACTTTCATAGGATGGGGGAGAGAAAGATCAGAATTTGAGATTCTGTAACAAAACAGACGCTTGATATACTTTCTTACTGAAGTTCTCTCAACAAACAGCCTGTAAGACAAGAATTATCCTCTCTCCACAGATTCAACAACTGAGGCCCAAAGAGGTTAAGTAACTAGCCCCAAGGTCACCACTCAGGTAGCAAATGGTAGGGCCAGTATATGAACTTAGGCTCATCTCTCCCTGAGCCTCTGTTCTTTCTGCTCAGGCACAAATATAATGTTGGGAACCATTGACACTCTTTGTGTCAGTTTACCCCTTAAACAACTGGCTTTACCTTTATCTTCTTTCCAAAGACCAACTCTTTCCTATCTCCCTAGAAAAGCTTTGCTAAATCGAAATGTCAGGACTGGGGCCGTGAGAACAAGGCCTCGGCACAAATTGGAAGCCAGAAAGATTTGCCTTGGCCTCACCAGCCTCCAGAAAGCTACCCCACCCTCCTCCCAGGGCCTGCAGAAGCTTGTGGTCCTCACCATGTTGAGGTTCTATTCAGAAGGAAACCAGGTCTGAAAGTCAGCAACATTCTAGTGCAGTGCAAGTCCAATAGAAACATAATGCAAGGAACTCCCTGGCAGTCCAGTGGTTAGGAATTTGTGCTTTCACTGCTGAGGGCCCGGGTTCAATCCCTGGTCAGGAACTAAGATCCCGCAAGCCTCACGGCACAGCCAAAAAAAACATAATGCAAGCTATGTATGAAATTAAAAATTTTCTGAAAGCCACATTGAAAAAAGAAACCAATGAAATTAATTTTAATATATTAAGCCCAGTGCATTTAAAATATTACCATTTGAACATGTCATCAGTATGAAAAATTGCTAGGGAGATACTTTACATTCTTTTTGTACATAAGTTTTTGAAATCCAATATGTATTTTACAGTCACAGCATCGCTCGGTTCAGACCAGCCATGTCTCAAGGGCTCAGGAGCCACACGTGGCTGTCCTATTAGAGTGCAGGCTAGTATGGATTTGTTAAACTCTTCCAGGAGTATTTACATTTTTATGAGAACTTGGGATGGGGTGAGGGGCATCCACCGGCAGCTAGATAAAGGAAATATTTTAGATTCCTTAATTCCTCAAACACTTAGAAAAGTGGTCTTGTGTTCAGACTATGAAGAAAATAACCCAGGAGAGCTCATTTTTCTCATCTGTCAGGAAAGGTGCTCACCACCCATATGAGCACATCTCTGGGCTTTACCATCTCAGTTCTCTGCAGCCTCCTTGACCATCCCCCTGGGGTTCCAGCTAGCTGTTTTAGATGGCCTTAGCTTTGACACATTCTTCTAGCCTAGAAATTTTACTTTGGGCAACAACTCCAACCCACTGATAGTGGCTGCTTGAAGTGTGTTCAGCAGGATTCTGAAGCCCTATCCAAGCCAAACGGGGAAAGGATGCAATGATCAAATGGTGATGTCTGCTAATGAGAGGGTAATAATGACACAACATCTATCTGCCACTCCAGCCATATCTCCCAGCTTTAGAGAGAGAATCCCAAGGGAAGGAACTATTGCTAGATTAGGGATCCAGCAATGCTGGAGGTGGAGCAGCCCAGGAAGGGCTTGTTCCCTGGTAGCTCAATGTTCCTGGCCCAGAGGGAACCCTGACAAGGTTGGTAGTGAAGACAGGAGTCAATCTGGGGCCTAGGCTCAGGAGGGAGATTTCCTTTTGCTGTTCAGTCATATCCAGTGGACTTTAGAAATCCTACAGTTCAGAAATTCTAAATCCCCAGTACCTTGTTGTGTTGGATAACTGTGTTTATTCTTCCATAAAGGAGAAGTACTGGAAAGAGCAATGGGCTGGGAGTCAGAGACCTGGGTTCAAGGTCTGTCTCTCGGAGCTTGGGTTTCCTCATGTGAAAAAAATGGGAGTGTTAGAAATGCCCGCCTTGCTTATCACCCAGCATTATTCTGCAGCCTAAACGAGATAAGATAGGGGAAAGTGATTTGGAAACCGTATGCCCTTCTACAAGCTGCAGGATTGTTACCAAGGACTCTCTCTGAACTCAAATGGGTGAGTCTTCTCATTGTGTGTATATGTTTTTGTTTTTATAGGTACTTCAAGAAGGACAAGGCAGTTTGGTACTTTCCCAGGCAACTATGTAAAGCCTTTGTATCTATAAGAAGACTGAAAACCACAGAGATGATTTTTATTGGAGGATGAAGCATAATTCATGAATTTGTCTATTTAAACATTGAGTCAGTAGGAAAACTAATGCAGTGGATAAAGAAAGAAGAAAAAGAGAGGACAGAAAAGTGTTGCATTTAAAACCTGAGCCTGTCTAAGCTTACTGCGTGTATCAGACAGGGCTGAACCACGCAGAAAAAGAATGAGGCAAGTTGGTATTTACTTAGCTGCTTCTGGGAGCCACTCCAGCCCTGCCCTCTTCGCCCCCCACCCCCCACCCCACCTTGAGTAATCTGACCTGCAGCGTGGTCCAGGAGCAGTTAGGCCAGAAATGCTTGTTGCTGCTTCAGGCTTGACCGGCTTTGGCTCAAAAGTGTCGTTTAGCCTGCAGGAGCCCTCGGAGCACCAGGGAGATCCCCAGCCATCCTCCAAGGTGCCACACAGACTCCCCCAGTCGCCCTGGAGCCTGCCGGTCCCCTAGCGCTGTGAGAGACCAGTCAGGGCTGCCAAGGCGATCCCTAAACAGTAGTGGAGACCCCAAACTACCCAAGGCCCAGTCCCTCCCTGGAGGTAGGTGGGGAAATGGAGGTCAAAGTAGGTGCCCAGTGCATTCAGCTTTGCCATTGACACCCCCGGTGTTCAGCCAGAAAAGCACACAAGGTTTGCCCCTGGAGCGGGGTGGCCAGGCAGATAGTTAAATTTGTATTTCCAGGTGATTAAGTCAAGAAGCCCTGTAACTTGAGGTCCCTTGCAGCGGCTCCTTCCCCATGTCACTGGCTGTTATAAACGGTCACCTTCAGGGCAGCAGTTTCATTGAGCAGAATGCCATTGCTACTCTTTCTTTTCTGGATTGTTTTAGGCCAGGACAGTTTGGGGTTGATAGGCCTGTTCTCACAGAGAACCAAGGATGGTGTTCAGTGACTCATGTAACGTACACCAGTGTACACTGGATGCCAGGGGCCACTGGTGAGCAAGGCACGCTCCAAGCCTTAGAGGAGGTTGGCCGTGTCTCCATTTTCATTCCCCATAGGAGTCCAAGGACTACCCAAAATGTAGGAACCCAAGGTTATGAATCCTGACTCACCCTGTGAGGCTTCTCTTTAGAGCAGACGGTGCAGGTGCTGTGGCCCTAAGGGTGAGGCCATGATATGCTGCCGCTCCCAGGAGGCCGGTCTTCTGTGGGGAACAGAGCCAAGGACAGAGGCTCCTGGGATGCCTGGGGTGTTCCGTCCCAACGTTATCCAATTCAAGGATGCTTACTGGCCACTCTGTTAGACACCTTGGAGAGGGAACTCAGAGGTGGTTGGAGAGACAGACACACAAAAATACTGAATCAAGAGAGACTGTGATAAGTGCTAAGAAGGGTGTGAGAGAGGAAGAGATGAATTTTCCCTGAAGGGACCCTAGAAAGCATTGTCATATTTCTGTCTCCATTAGCTCACCTTGAACAACTAGGATGCTGGAAGAACCTTTGTCTGCAGGTGGTTTATGGCTGGAAATACTTGGAACTGTTTCCAGGGTCTTCAAACTCTCATCCTGCCCACAAATACACATCCAAGGTCACAAATAGGAGTAGCAGTTCCAGGTTGATAGGGTGTGTACAGGAACCCTGACTCTTTGCATATAGCTCAGAATTGGCCTAGGACCCATGTCCCAGAGTCTTTATAAGCACGCAGAGTTTGTCTTCAGTGCCTCAGCTTCTCTCTCTACTACGCATCTTAGGACCCCCATCAGCTGCCCACCCCCGTCAGAGAGCCACAGTACCCTCACTCCCTGTCCTTCAAAGCATGCTCTCAGGAAAGCAACTGCCACTGACTCCTTCACAGTCAAGTATAAATGACTGATAAGAGGAAGGTGTTATTTCTTCCCAGAAACACTGGTTTTTAACTAGAACAGAGCAGAGCCTTAATCCCAAGGGGGAAAGGCTGTGGAACTAATGGTGGAGGTGGGGCTGGGGCTATAGGTGAGGGTGTATGAGCTTCCTGGGTAGAAAGGGACTTCTTGATATTCCTTAAGAAAGACTCAGTGCTTTGGAAGGTCCACCTCACCATCCAAGGGCACTCTGTTTCTGTCTCTCCTCCCCACTCCGAATCTAGTTCAAGTGCATATCCACATGCATTTCACACAGCAGCATCACCCATTTTGGAATGTATATTGGCTAATGTGTTTCCTGGCCTTTCTTAGATGCAAACCATTCATAACATGATCTTATCTGTTTTTTGAGGGCTGCTTATTGATTAAGTAGGTAAGTTTGAACACCTCTTTAAATACAGCTAGAAAATAAACCAATTTGTAAAGCCACACTTGCATATGATGCCAGCCTCACGACTTTGTATATCTCCAGAATCCCAGGTATGCCTCACCAATTTGCCCATCTTTAATAAACTCATCTGTTAAAATTTGCATCAAACTTCAGCTTCCTACATATGACACAACAAGGAACAAAGGGTTCCAATTGCCCCTTTGTCTTCAGACATTTAGTAATACAAAATACCTATTTTTATGCCGAGATATTTATACAGGTTTATTAATCGCAAGTGCAACTAACTGGCAGCATGCCCTGCAACACATTTTGATAGATTAGCCATGCTTCTGGGTAAAGGCAAGCCCCACACTACTTAACTTTTGCAGTCTTTCTGGGATCAGTAAGAGAAAAAAAATCACATGCTTAAGAAGTGGGACTGTAAATATGTATATTTAACTTTGTATAGTCCATGTACCTACTTTGTATAGAAAAATAATTTTAAAAATTTGAACCGAAGGGGGAGTAAAATAAGGAAGTCATGAAGTTTTTTTGCATATTTAAATGAAGGAATTCCAAAATAACTTACCTGCAGATTTTTAGCACAAAAGTAGCCCTTGTAAAGTGTTATAATTTTAAATAATCATTCTTTCTGGGAGAGAAGATAACTGTTATCTCAATTATAGTGGTTTTTCTTATTTTGTTTTTGATTTTTTTTTTTTGCAGTCCTGTTTATCTGCAGTAATATTAAGGCCTATTGCTAGAATAGGTTACTACAAAAAATATTATATTCTGAAAGAAAAATAACTGACATTATATATAACCAATTAAAGTATTGCCATTTAAATTATACACCAAGAGCATGTACTATGCAGACACAGATTTTTCTGTTCATCTATTTTTCTTTATGCAGTGGATCGATCTGACAAATAGATGTTGAATTAGTACATTGGCTGTACATGTTATTTAATAAACTTTATTCAGAATTGCGTGGCATATGTTTGTTCTTACCATTCATTGTTTCCTACCCTTTCAAGTTTCTCAAATGAGACTTATATTCACCTCTTCAATGGTGCACACTCTCCTTTTCCATTCTTACTTACACCTAGCTTCCGCCTCACTCCTTGAGGACACCACTTACTCTATTCTCAATAGGCTAACTCCGTGACACTCTGAATTGATTAATGTTGACCATTTCACCGTTCTTTCTAAAATGTTTGTATTTGTTCTGATTACAAGAATAATGCACATGTCTTTAAAAGCAAAAGTGACCATTATAAAATATGTATAATGGGTCTCAATTTACTGCACAAGACACAGGTACAGAAAATGAAACCACACTTAGTTTTTCTAAACAAGTTAAATCTGGCTACGAGTCTAATCTTGCTACAGTGAGTAAAAATGCAGTCTGTCCTTGTGTTCACTCCCAAACCAAGTGTGTCAAGGCTGTGGCACTAGGCATCCAGCCTCCCCTGGCATCTCCATTTGGGGTGGGGCCTGCTACAGCAGCATGGGTCTGTCCCATAGTAGAAAACCCCAAAACTCCCACCCCGCCTCTTCTGATGCTGTCCTTCGCCCTTCAACTCAAAGCACGCATTCGCACTGCTACCCCTTTGGGGTGACTCGGTGGAATCTCCTTTGCTTAAGCCTTCAGCAGTCCTGGGAGAAGGGTCATCTCCCACGGCTCTGACAGCCTTGATACTGGGCCCTGAGTCACAAGCACTACTTCTGCCTTCCATCCCGTGCAACAAACCCATCAGCTCTACCTTCAACATACCTTTAGAACCCAACCACTTCTATCACCACAGTCCAAGCCATTTTCTCACCTGGGTCATTGCAGTCACTTTCCAACTGGTCTCCCTGCTTCCACCCTTGCCCCCTCTACCTTAGTCTGAACAGAGCAACCAGAGTGATCCCTCTAGCGGCTACTCCTCTCCCTCGGAGTGGTGCAATGGCCTCGAGTCCAAAGGACACTGCCCTGCCTCCTCCTCACCTCTGCCTTTCTCGTTGTTCCTTGCCGCCACACAGTCCTTCCGGCCTCACACTCGTCGAGCACGCTTCAGCTTTAGGGTCTTACTATGCTGTCCCCTGGGCCTGAAAGACCCTGCCCCCAGAGCTGCATGGTGTCCTTCCTTCCTTTAGGTCTTCCTGTTGCCCTCTCAGGGAGGCTTTCTCTGACCACTTTATATGTAATAGGATCCTACGGTCTCCGCCCCAGCATTCTCTCCCATGCTCTTTTCCTCTGTGCTTCTCCAAACACTCATCACCATCTGATATTTGTTTTCACATCAATTGTATTAAAGTCCACGAGGGTAAGGATTCTGTCTTGCTGTCACATGCCCAGCACTGAGAAGAGTGCCCAACTAGTTGGCACGCAGCCAACTAGTTTGAGCAAACAAATGGTTTGAGCAAACCAATGAGCACATAAATGAATGAATTAAGCAATGAACCTCTCCAGACCAGAGATCCTAGAACTCAGAAAACTGACACTAATTGTGAAAGCAGTGAACCATCATCATGTCACTTTCTTACAGCAGCAAAAATAACAGAAATTAATCTCTTTAAATATTCTGGGCTCTTACAAACATAGAAAGTGAAAGTTCTCTGTAATTAAAGTCACCTCCCCACAGAGATCACCTAACTATCCAACGTATGATCCTCCAAGCTTTTCGCTTTGCGCATACAAAACACATCTCTAAACAAATGCTTTAGACAGTCTTACATGCTTTCTTCCCTGTTAACAATAGAACTTGGACATGTTTCCATAATTTACTTAACCACCCCCCTATTGGTGATGCAACAGTTTGATGTTATTGCCAGCTTTTTACCACAACAAACAATGCAGCATTGTAGAATTACTGGCTCAAAGAGCAGGAACATTTCAAACGTTAAAGGAATATTGCCTTCCCAAAAAATTGCACCAGTTTACACTCCCACCAAATGTGTGTGTTTCCCCACCACCCAACTGTCTACTTCCATGAAAGGCTCTTCCTTGGTTTGCCCACCTTTTCTGGCCAGCAGCTTCTCAGTCCCCTTTCTAGATCTTCACCACATCTCAGCCCTCTGTTACTTTCTCTCCACACGTGCTCCTTCAGGAAGCAGACTCCCCACGATATAATTTGGCCCAAAGAGTCAATTGTCTGATGGCTCCTTTCATTGATAAGTAGTGGAAAACTAACATACTTGCTGGTATTGAGTCACATCCCTGGGAAGAAAGGAGCTGGAACTAGCCTCAGGCAGGAGTGAATCCAGAGACTCAAACTTTCTCTGTATTTGTCTTATTCTTGGCCCTGTTGGTCTTGTTTGGCTACATTTTCACCTCCTGAATGCAATAATAGGAACTACAGCTGCAGGCAGCTCCAGCCTCACTCTTCCAGTTCTCTAACTCTAGACCAGGCAAAAGGGCCTTCCTGTGACTTCCCTGCCAACAATTCCAGACCCTGGCAGGCCCGACATGGATATTTAGTGTTCCTTGACTCATCACTTGGGTTAAAGGGACTGGAGTGTGATTGGCAGGCCCACCAGAATATCATGGAATAGGGGACAGGAGAAGGCCAGGCGAGGGGGTGGACTGCTATAAGAAGGCAGCTGGAGAGAGAACTCGATGGTCCAAACTGGACTTTAGGCATTATTGTGACAATCTGGAAAATGGGACACCATTTTCCTGTCCCAGGACAAACTTCAGTGTAGCTGAATGTTGGCTCTCTGTGCAGAAGCTCTGCTAGCCAAGGTCTTGAGAAGGACACAGCGTAGGAGGACGTCCATCCAGAGGAGGGGGCTGATGTGACCAAGGGGACATAGCACAACTGTATCACACACTAAAAGTAAGATTCTTCTGAAAAGGAACAAAGATTGGGGTCTCAAAAGTCATGAAGTGTTTGGGTGAATTGTATGTGGGTGTATTGGACAAGTCTTAGCATGTCAAACCTATCTCAGGGATACTTAGAGGAGGCCTATTAGGACAAACGAAAGAAGTTACTACTTGATAACAGGTAATTTGTGGAATGTATCAGGCAAGAAGGTGGTTCAGATCGAAAATATTTATATAGGATGGATAAACAACAAGGTCCTAGTGTAGTATATCACAGGTAACTTGTAATCAATATCCTGGGATAAACCATAATGGAGAAGAATTTTTTTTAAAAAAAAGCTTGTCTCTATGTATATAACTGATCACTTTGGTCCACAGCAGATTGGCACAACATTGTAAATCAACTCTACTTCAATAAAAAACAATTTTTTTAAAAAAAGGAGAATATTTACAGAAAATTTAAGATGAACCCACAGATATAAAAGCCCTGATGAGATAATATGAATGACCACGTGACACTTTAGTGACACTTTAGTAGAGAACAACTACTCTGTTCTTCCAGCTCCCTCACTCTGGCATCATCAGAGGCAAAATACTGGGTAGATTGAGTCTCTCTGGCCCCTTCTGGCTTACTCTTTTTTTTTTCTGCTGTACGTGGGCCTCTCACTGTCGTGGCCTCTCCCGTTGCAGAGCACAGGCTCTGGACGCGCAGGCTCAGCGGCCATGGCTCACGGGCCCAGCCGCTCCGCGGCATGTGGGATCTTCCCGGACCGGGGCACGAACTCGTGTCCCCTGCATCGGCAGGCGGACTCTCGACCACTGCACCACCAGGGAAGCCCTGGCTTACTCATTTTTAAAGTGACTTCTGACAAACTCACATGAAACTGCAAAAGAGGTAGATCTGAGAATAATCTTCAAAACAGCATATATCATGCAGATTGATGAGAGCTTATATTATCAAGGTCAGTGGATCTCAAAGTATGGTCCGTGGGCCCCTAGGAGTCCCTAATCCCTCTCAGGAGATTCATAATGTAAACTATTTTCATAATAATGTTAAGACACTTGTGGTAGCCAGCTTCCAAGAACGCCTTCAGTGATCCTCACCTCCAGGTATTCACACCCTTGTGTGGTCCCCTTCTGCATTCTATCAGGGTTGTGTGACCAACAGAATATGGCAGAAGAGATGGTATGTCAATAACAAGTCTAGGCCATAAAAGCCATTGTGGCTTCTGTCTTTTGTATGAACTACACTTTAGAAATAAATAAGTCCTAGTTGTTGTGTTGGATAAATGTGCTAATTCATCCAAAAGGAGGCATTAAAATGAACAATGAGCTGTGACATTTTTCACAGAACTAGAAAAAATTATCCTCAAATTTATATGGAACCCATAAAGGACCCAGAATTGCCAAAGTGATCCTGAGGAAAAAGAACAAAGCAGGAGGCACAAACCTCCCAGACTTCAGACAATACTACAAAGCTACAGTAATGAAAACAGTGTGGTACTGGCACAAAAACAGACATGTGGGTCAATGGAACAGAATAGAGAGCCCAGAAATAAACCCACACACCTATAGTCAATTAATCTTTGACAAAGGAGGCCAGAATATACAGTGGAGAAAAGAGAGTCTCTTCAGCAAGTGGTACTGGGAAAGTTGGATAGCTGCATGAAAATCAATGAAGTTAGAACACACCTCTCACCATACACAAAAATAAACTCAAAATGGCTTAAACACTTAAACATAAGACATGACACCATAAAACTCCTAGAAGAGAACATAGGCAAAACATTCTGACATAAATTGTAGCAATGCTTTCTTAGGTCAGTCTCTGAAGGCAATAGAAATAAAACTGAAAATAAACAAATGGGACATAATCAAACTTATAAGCTTCCGCACAGCAAAGGAAGCCATAAACAAAAAGAGAACCTAAGAACTTGGGGAAAATATTTTGAATGATACAACTAACAAGGGCTTAATTTCCAAAATATAGAAACAGTTCATACAACTCAATAAAAAAAAAAAAAAAAAAAAAAAAAAAAAAAACCACTCAATCAAAAAATGGACAGAAGACCTAAATAGACATTTCTCCAAAGAAGATATACAGACGGTCAATAGGCACACAAAAAGATGTTCAATATCATTAATTATTAGAGAAATGCATATCAAAACTACAATGAGGTACCACCTCACTCTGGTCAGAATGGCCATCATTAAAAATTCTACAGGGCTTCCCTGGTGGCGCAGTGGTTGAGAGTCCGCCTGCCGATGCAGGGGACACGGGTTCGTGCCCCGGTCTGGGAAGAGCCCACATGCCGCGGAGCGGCTAGGCCCGTGAGCCATGGCTGCTGAGTCTGCACGTCCGGAGCCTGTGCTCCTTAACAGGAGAGGCCACAACAGTGGGAGGCCCGCATACCGCAAAAAAAAAAAAAAAAAAAAAAAAAAAATTCTACAAATAGGGCTTCCCTGGTGGCGCAGTGGTTGAGAGTCCGCCTGCCGATGCAGGGGACACGGGTTCATGCCCCGGTCTGGGAAGATCCCACATGCCGCGGAGTGGCTGGGCCCGTGAGCCATGGCCGCTGAGCCTGCGTGTCCAGAGCCTGTGCTCTGCAACGGGAGAGGCCACAACAGTGAGAGGCCCGCGTACCGCAAAAAACAAAAACAAAAACAAAAACAAACGGAAAAAAAAATTCTACAAATAACAAATGCTGGAAAGGGTGTGGAGCAAAGGAAACCCTCCTACACTGTTGGTGGGAATGTAAGTTGGTGCAGTCACTATGGAAAACAGTACGGAGCTTCCTCAGAAACGTAAAAATAGAATTACCATATGGTCCAGCAATCCCACTCCTGGGTATATATCCAAACAAAACTATAATTAAAAAAGATACATGCACCCCTATGTTCACAGCAGCACTATTCACAATAGCCAAGACATGGAAACAACCTAAATGTCCATCAACAGATGAATGGATAAAGAAGATGTGGTACATACAATGGAATACTACTCAGCCATAAAAAAGAACGAAATGTCATTTGCAGCAACATGGAAGCAACTAGAGATGATCATACTTAGTGAAGTAAATCAGAAAGACAAATACCACAATATTGCATATGAGGAATCTAAAATATGACACAAATGAACCTATCTAGAAAACAGAAATAGACTCACAGGCATAGAGAACTGACTTGTGGTTGCCAGGAGGGAGAGGGGTGGAAGAGGGATGGACTGGGAGTTTGGGATTAGCAGAGGCAAGCTATCATATACAGAATGGCCAAACAACGAGGTTCTACTGTATAGCACAGGGAACTATATTCAAAATCCTGTAATAAACCATTGTCAATTGAAAAAAATGCACAACCTAGAAGTTGAGAGTTATGTTTTAGTTGATGGATTTTCTGAGGACTTCAAGCCCAGCAGACAGGACTCTCAGATAACTCTGAGGGACTGCTCCAAAGAGGCAAGCGGGGAGCCAGGATATATAGGAGTTTTGGCATCAAAGACCAGGTAGTCGGAACATCAAAAGATTATTGTTAATTAAAGAAAACCAGACATCTCAAATTGATGAAATTAGTGCTTTTCTACGTGTGGGAAGATGCAAAGTCTGGGCTTACTGAAATCATTCCTTTGATGTGCTCCTCAGCTATCTGGGGCCAGTATTCTGTGCTTTCTCATCCTGAGTCTCCACAGGGTGCACCCTTGGGGGAGTGGCTGCAGCAGCTGACTGCTTGTTGACCAGCATTCTGTTTCCATCCTGAGTTCCCTCTGGGCTCACCGTCAAGGGCGGCTGTAATATGTTGGCTTGATAGCTGCAACATCCTTTGTTTACTGATATGGCAGGCAACATTTCTCCTTCACAGTCATAAATTTGACCAAGGTTTGGGAGACATTTCATGACCAATTTTTTGTCCCACATTGCTAGGAAGCTTATTCCTAGATCAGGCAAAGATTCTGTTGATTTGCCACTCGAGGTGCTAATTTTGGGTCTGGCCCTGTTGACAATTTAAAATTCTCTGGATCTGTCTTACTAGTCTATTATGATCCAGAAAATGTTTTCCTTTGTTGCTTCTTCCCATACCTAGAATTACACTATTACAAATATTCTATGTAGGGTTTTAAGTGTGATCTATTTACTCAAGATGTTTAGCCATCATCAATTTTGTTGGAGGCCTGTTTACACATTGGGTAAGAGACAATGATCTTATAAAATAGACAGGATATAAGTAATAGAGCCAGTAACATTAATAGAGTCATAGTGCAGCAGAGAGACAGACAAAGAACAAAACAATGATTAGTATAACTAGTTGTAATCCGGTTGCAATAAACCATCAAGTCCACAGGAGAGCCAGCTGGAGAAGCCAAATTTTGGAATGATAAGGTAGAGAGGAAAAAAGTATACTGTTGTAAACAAAGACAAAACATTTTATCAACTTGTTGTAGGTCATAGCATGAGGTAAGGTTTTTCTGGAAAACAAAGATTAAAAGCCAGTATAGGAATCGCCTGGCAATCCAGTGGTTAGGACTCCAAGCTCTCACTGCCGAGGGCCCAGGGTTCAGTCCCTGGTTGGGCAACTAAGATCCTATAAGCCGCGTGGAGCAGCCAAAAAAAAGTACTAGAGAGGGTGTGAAGAAAAGAGAAGCCTCCTACACTGTTGGTGGGAATGTAAGTTGGTGCAGCCACTGTGGAAAACAGTATGGAGGTTCCTCAGAAAACTAAAAATAGAATTACCATATGATCCAGCAATCTCACTCCTGGGCATATATCTAGACAAAACTATAATTCAAAAAGATATTACATTCACCCCTATGTTCACAGCAGCACTATTCACACTAGCCAAGACATGGAAACAGCCTAAATGTCCATCAACATATGAATGGATAAAGAAGATGTGGTACATATATACAATAGAATACTACTCAACCATAAAAAAGAACAAAATAATGTCATTTGCAGCAACATGGATGCAACTAGAGATTATCATACTAAGTGAAGTAAATCAGAAAGAGAAAGACAAATACCATATGATATCACTTATATGTGGAATCTAAAAAGTATAACAAAAATGAACCTATCTATGAAACAGAAACAGAATCAGGGACAGAGAATGGACTGGTGGTTGCCAAGGGGGAGTGGGGTAGGAGAGGGTTGGATTGGGAGTTTGGGATGAGCAGATGTAAACTGGTATATATAGAATGGATAAACAACAAGATCCTACTGTATAGCACAGGGAACTATATTCAATATCCTGTGATAAACCGTAATGGAAAAGAATATGAAAAAGAATGTGTGTGTGTATATATATATATGTCTGAGTCACTTTGCTGAACAGTAGTAATTAACACAACATTGTAATTCAACTATACTTCAATAAAAAATAAATTTAAAAAAGATTTTAAAAAAGAGATGTAACCATCTTATATAAAGCCCATCTATAAATTCTTATAAACTTTATCTCAATTTTATCAACTTTTATACCCTTAACTTTAGTTTTCATTAGGATAGGACCCAAACAACAAGTTTTGATCTTACAGGAGGTATCCTAGAAATTTTTCTTTCTTTTGTTTCCCTGTCCATTTACTCTATTTTTATATAAAAGGCTCTGGGATCCCCAAAGAGGGGTTGAACCTCAGGCCCTTTTGTCAATCTTGATTAATTGGCCTAACTGTTGCCCCAAGTAATTGTTGGTCAAGTATATCAGTGTAATTTTCCATCCCCTTATATAATTTAAACTGGGGTAAATAGAGCAGACTTGTTTGGCCTGTTATGTTGGGGACCAGCAGAGGGTCCCTTTTAGCTAATTTAACCTTAGGTAGTAATAATATCAAAACCTTGTGTTTTAATCCCATAAATGTCCGTTTTATTTATCCCATTTAAAATAACCATCTAAAGATTTCTTTATCCATTTGGGATAAGTAACTTTTAAATGTCTACCTTGTTGGAAAAAGTCTCTAGACCTTCTCTACAGTTTTTTCTTTCCTGTTAATCAACCTAATTTAATGTTTTTATTAGCATCTGTAAGACCCATTGAGGGGAAGCTAAGAACACTATAAGGCTTTCCAAACCAGTTTTTCTTGTTTGATTTAAACTAAGAGAGTTCTTAGGTTAACCATTAGAGATATATTTATATTTTCACATTCGATTTTTTTTATAGGTACCAATAAAACAGTTGTTTATAATGAGAGCTCTCTAAAAATATACCAATTTAGAAGTTTCTCCAGTTTAAAGGATCTATCTCTGGCTATTAATGAGATATATATTAATAGTGATTCAAGACACAAGAGGCTTCTCCATAAGAGTGGGGAGAATGTCACCTAAGTAAGATCCAGAAAGTTTACTCCCCAAAATAGTATAGCAGAGGTCAAGTTTTCAAAACACACACACACACACACACACACACACACACACACACACACTACACCCTAAGATCAGGTAGAACATTTACATCTCAAAGACACAGGAAGAGAAATGCAAGTTCCCCTGGTTAAGGTCAGAATTTTGAAAATATGTTTTTATCAAGCTGGCTTCTTAACTGAACTGCGTACGCAAACAAACAAAAAACAGTTTTGGAATGTCAAAAGAGCCCCAATTTGGCCACGTAAGGTTGAGATCTCTTTTCATTTAATTTCCCCAATTAGGTAGGTACTTCCAAGTGTGAGCTCTGTATGTATTGTATTGAATACATGAATCTGGCTGGAGTGTTAGTTGGAAGTTGGCTTTCTGATGCCCCTTTCTCTGTTTGAGAGAATCTGTTTCCCATTTTAAAGTTGAATTTATTGGGGATAAAATTTTCTAGTGAAAACTGTGTGGTGGGCTAATGTGCTGTCTGTGAGCTTCACTCCCCTAGGTTTTTGCCCTCAAGTTGTTTTAGCTCCCTTTTACATGTCTCGGGTTCTCCCTTTGGTAGCATAAGACTACCATGGGTGCTCAGATCATGGAATGGCCAGTTCTTATTTGTGTCCCTGTTTGAGCAGGTTGTTAACTAAAATGAGCAGGTTTCCCTATAGGGACAGTTACCCAGCATGAGGTCTTTGCCTCCACCACTCCTGCAAGTTTCTCAGCCGCCTGAGAGGGCCGTTGCCATCCAGGAGGAGTCACTTCTTCGGAGCTGAGAAGCTCTCATGTAATATTTTTACTTTTATCCCGACGAATTCTTGTTAAGGTAGCCAATCTGATGAAAGATGTCAGGTCAGCCTCCTCCCCAGCCTCTCAGTTCAGACCGCTCAGTTTCCTTTACTGAGCAAATCCCAGGCTCCCCTAATATCTTTCAGTTATGGGCACTTTCTCCCGGTGTTTTTCAACCAGCCTCACTTAATGCCTTTAAATCGGGGGGTGGGGGGCACTCCCCAATATCTTTCAGTTGGGGAGCCACGTACCGGTGAGATACCACCAAATAAAACTCAGGATCATCAACCGATAATCAAGAGATCTGAGAACCAGGAGAGACTCCTCCAAATTCGTCTGTACCCCTCGAGGAGGCAGATGGGCCCAAGCGGCCTCTACTGGTACCAAGGCTCCTGTTCCTTGCAGAGTTCAGGCAAAGGAGAGAAGTCTACTCTGGGACCCTTCATAATTGGCCACCAAAACTCTCAACTGAAAAAAAAAATACACAACCTAGAAGTTGAGAGTGATGTTTTATTTGGCAGACTTTCTGAGGACTTCAAGCCTGGGAGCAGTCCCTCAGAGTGACCTAGGTTGTGTATTTTTTTTTTTTTTTCAGTTAACACCATAATGGAAAAGAATATGAAAAAAAAATATATATATATATATATGTATAAGTGAATCACTTTGCTGTACACCAGAAATGAACACAACATTGTATATCAACTATACTTCAATAAAATAAATTTAAAAAGAAAAGAACAATGGGCTGGGAGTCAGAAGACCTGGGTTCAAGTGCTGCCTCTGACACTTACCAGGTTATGAGACCACAGAAATGCCACCTAAGCTGAGCCTTGGTTTCTTCATCAGGGAGGGGAGACATCTGGACCAAAGAGGGGGCTCTGTTAGGAAGGAGGAACAGGAAGTGATGTTTGAACGGCAACCTGCAGTGCCCACCACAGCACTCTCCAGTTATTCCAGTGCCTACTGTGTACCAGCACTTTCCATGCATTATCTCATTTACTTCTCATACCAAAGCTATAAGGTAGGTATTCTTTTCTCTGTCAACAGGTGAGGAACCTGAGACTCAGAGAAGTTTAGCCCAAGGTTTCTTTTTTACAGCAAGTAAGTGGATTCAGTCTCACTCCAAAGCCAGGGTCCTTTCCATTGATTACATTCTACGGCCTCCAAGGAAAGCCATCAAGGACAAGTCTGCAGACCAGTATACCTCTGGAACATCTAAAGTTTACCCAAAGATTAAAACATTTCCAAGAGGGACCCCATGGAATAATGATAACAGTGATAACCATTTGATGAGCACCTATTATGTGCTTGAACACTGAAACTTCAGTATGTCCCTCCTCAGTCTTCTGCCAGAGCCAACAACAGCAGAAATGGCACAGAAGCAATCTTCAGGTACCCCTCACGATTCCATGTCATGTTATTTTTTATCACTCACAAGCCTCTCAGAAGTGTGGTCCAGGCTCGCCTGGACCTGTGCTTCCTCACTGCCACACTAACCCTTCATTGCCTGCACTATGTAGTGTTGCAGATCTGCAAAGTTCAAAGGTCATTAAGAACTTTGTGCCCCTCCATATTTTCTGTATCAGTTAAGAATGACTTTAACTGTAGTACAGGTGGCCCAACAAGTGGCAGCTTATGTGACACAGATATGTCTTATATTTCACAGGAAAGCAGACAGGGCTCTGGGTTAGTGTTTGAGTCCCCTGACCTTTCATCATTAGAAGCTGGCTACGATGGCAACTCCAAGTATCATATCTTCATACAATTATATTTGAAGGCAAGAAGCAGCACAAAGGACAGAACTTTTCTCTTTTTCTCTTTATATGCTTCCCTCATTAGGGAAGGAAAAGCTTTTCCAAAAGCCTCCCTGCAGACATCTTCTCACATCTCATTGGCTGGAGCCAATCATGTGGCTACTCCCGGCTGTAAAGAAATTGCTAAAAGGGGACTTCCCTGGTGGTGCAGTGGCTGAGAATCCGCCTGCCAATGCAGGGGACACAGGTTTGATCCCTGGTCTGGGAAGATCCCACATGCCACGGAGCAACTAAGCCTGTGTGCCACAACTACTAAGCCTGTGCTCTAGAGCCCACGAGCCACAACTACTGAGCCCACACGCCGCAACTACTGAAGCCCATGTGCCTAGAGCCTGTGCTTCACAACAAGAGAAACCACCACAATGAGAAGCCCATGCACTGCAACGAAGAATAGCCCCCACTCGTCGCAACTAGGGAAAGTCTGCGCACAGCAACGAAGACCCAATGCAGCCAAAAATAAAATAAATAAATTTATATCTATATAAAAAAAGAAATTGCTAAAGGGAGGGGGCAAGGCAGGAGAGGGTTGGGAATGGCTTTGGGTAGCCAATCAGCAGTGAGTACCACAGGCTAGCCCTGCCTGATGCTCTTTTTCTTTAGCTTCCAGGAGATATTCCTGCCTTGCCCCTCGCTGTTTCTTTGAATTCTTCTCATCCTCTCCTCACCCTTTCAATACAGACAAACGTTCCCCAAGCTTCTCTCTACAGTCTGTTGCCCAGGCAATCTTATCTGTTCTCTTAACTTTATTACCCCTTTTTCCCCCACAAGTTGCCTTTTTCTACTTTTTAAATTAAACAATACAAAGTTATTGGAGAGACTTGAGACAAGATAGCAGAGAAGAAGGACCCTGAGCTCACCTCCTCTCATGAGCACGTCAAAATCACAAATAACTGCTGAACAACCACTGATAAAAAAAAGACTGGAACCTACCAAAAAAGATATTCTACATCCGGAGACATGAAGAAACAACAATGAAACAGGAGGGGTGCACTCATGATATAATAAAATCCCCAACCTCCAGGTGGGCTACCCAGAAACTGGAGAATTATATTGCAGAAGTTCTCCCACAGGACTGAGAGTTCTGAGCCCCATGTCAGGCTCCCCAGCCTGGGTGTCTGGCAGCTGGGGGAGCCACCCCCATAGCATTTGGCTTTGAAAGCCAGTGGGGTTTGATTGCAGGAACTCCACAGGACTGGGGGAAACAGAGACTCCACTCTTGGAGGAAGCACACAAGGTCTCGTGCACACCGGGATCCAGAGCAAAAACAATGACTTCGTAGGAGCCTGGGCCAGACCTACCTGGTGGTCCTGGAGGGTCTCCTGGGGAGGTGGGAGGTGGCTGTGGCTCATCTGGGGACAAGGACACTGGTGGTGAAGGTATCAGGGGGTATTCACTGGTGCCAGCTCTCCTGGAGGCTGACATTCTGGCCCTAAGACCTGTCCCCACCCAACTGCCCGTAGGCTCCAGTGCTGGTATGTCTCAGGCAAAACAACCATCAGGGCAGGAGCACAGCTCCACCCATCAACAGACAGGGCACCTAAAGACTTCCTGAGCCCACAGCTGCCTCTAGACACACCACTGACACAGCCCTGCCCAAGACACAGCTCCACCCACCAGTGGGCAGGCACAGGCCGCTCCCACCAAAAAGCCTGCACAAGCCTCTAGACCAGCCTCACCCACCAGGGGGCAGACATCAGAAGCAAGAAAACGACAGTCCCACAGCCTGCAGAAGTGATTCCACAAACACAGGTCAGAACCTACCCCAGGACCAGCTGGTCCCTGGCCCTTGGGTGATGAGAGGGGATTGTGCTGCTGGGACATATAGGACATCCCCTACAGAGGGTCAAAGTAGAGAAACATAACTAACCTTCCACATACATAAAAATACAAATAGAAATTTAGACAAAATGAGATGGCAGAGGAATATGTTCCAGATGAAGAAAAAAGATAAAACCCCAGAAGACCAACTAAGTGATGAGGAGACAGGCAATCTATCTGAGAAAGAGTTCAGAGTAATGATCATAAAGATGATCCAAGAACTTGGGAAAAGAATGGATGCACAGAGTGAGAAGTGACAAGAAGTTTTTAAACAAAGAGCTAGAAAATATAAAGAACAGAGTTGAAAAATACAATAACTGAAATGAAAAATACACTAGAAGGAATCAACAGCAGAATAAATGAGGCAGAAGAACGGATAAGTGAGCTGGAACACCAAGTGGTGGAAATCACTGCCACAGAACAAAAGAAAAAATAATGAAAAGAAATGAGGAGAGTTTAAAAGACCTCTGGGAAAACATCAAATGCAACAAGATTCACATTATAGGGATCCCAGAAGGAGAAGAGAGAAAGGCCCTGAGAGAAACTATTTGATGAGATAATAGCTGAAAACTTCCCTAACATGGAGAGGAAATAGTCACTCAAGTCCAGGAAGTGCAGAAAGTCCCATACTAGATTAACCCAAGGAGGAATACACAAATACATATAGTAATCAAATTGACAAAAATTAAAGATAAGGAGAAAATATTAAAAGCAACAAGGGGAATGCAACAAACAAAATATAGGAAACCCCCATAAGGTTATCAGCCAATTTTTCAGCAGAAACTGCAGGCCAGAAGGGATTGGCACCATATGTTTAAAGTGATGAGGGGGAACAAACTACAACCAGGAATACTCTACCCATCAAGGCTCTTACTCAGATTCGGTAGAGAAATCAAAAACTTTACAGACAAGCAAAAGCTAAAAGAATTCAGCACCACCAAACCAGCTTTACAACAGATGCTAAAGGAACTTCTTTAAGTGGAAAAGAAAAGGCCACAATTAGAAACAAGAAAATTATGAAATGGGAAAGCTCACTGGTAAAGGCAAACATACAGTAAAGTTAGGAAATCATCCACACACAAATAATATCAAAACCAGTAATTATGAGAAGAGGAGAGTACAAATGCAGAATATTAGAAATGCATTTGAAATTAAGAGATCAGCAATTTAAAACAATCATGTATGTGTGCTATATCAAAACTTCAGGGAAACCACATACCAAAAGTCTAAAATAGATATATACATACAAAAAAGAAAACAGAATGCAAATTCAATGCTAAAGATATTTATCAAATCACAATAGAACAAAAGAGAAAAGGAAGAAAAAAAGACCTACAAAAAACAAACCCCAATTAACAAAATAGAAATAAGAGCATACATATCGATAATTGCCTTAAATGTAAATGAATTAAATGCTCCAACTAAAACATACAGACTGGCTGAATGGATTAAAAAAAAAAAAGACCCATATATATGCTGTCTACAAAAGACCCACTTCAGATCTAGAGACACATATGGACTGAAAATGAGGGGGTGGAAAGAGGTTTTCCATGCAAGTGGTAATCAAAAGAAAGCTGGAGTAGCAATACTCATATCAGACAAAATAAACTTTAAAATAAAGACTGTTACAAAAGACAAAGAAAGACACTACATAACAATCAGGGATCAATCCCAGAAGATATAACAACTGTAAACATGTATGCATCCAACACAGAAGCACCTCAATATATAAGGCAAATGTTAACAGACATAAAAAGAGAAATTGACAGTAACACAACAGTGGGGGATTTTAACATCCCACTTACATTAATGGACAGATCATGCAGATAAATATCAATAAGGAAACACAGGTCTTAAATGACACATTAGACTAAATGGACTTATTTGATACTTATAAAGAATTTCATCCAAAAGCAACAGAATACACATTCTTTTCGAGTGCACATGGAACATTCTCCAGGACAGATCACATGCTGGGCTACAAAGCAAGCCTAGGTAAATTTAAGAAAAGTGAAATCATATCAACCATCTTTTCCAACCACAATGCTATATATTAGAAGTCAACTACAAGAGAAAAAAAAACTGCAAAAACACACAAACATGTGGAGGCTAAACAATATGCTACTATAACAACCAATGGATCACCAAAGAAATCAAAGAGGAAATCAAAAAATACCTAGAGACAAATGAAAACAAAAACACAACAATCCAAAACCTGAGACACAGCAAAAGCAGTTTTAAAAGGAAAGTTTATAGCAATACAAGCTTACCTCAGGAAACAAGACAAATCTCAAACAACCTAACTTTACGCCTAAAGCAACAAGAAAAAGAAAAAACAAAACCCAAAGTTACTAGAAAGAAAGAAGTCATAAAAATCTGAGCAGAAATAAATGAAATAGAGACTAAGAAAACAATAGAAAAGATCAATGAAACTAAAAGCTGGTTCTTTGAAAAGATAAACCAGATTGATAAACGTTTAGCCAGACATATCAAGAAAAAAAGGGAGAGGGTCCAAATCAATAAAATTAGAAATGAGAAAGGAGAAGTTACAACTGACACCACAGAAATACAAAGGACCGTAAGAGACTACTATAAGCAAATATATGCCAATAAAGTGGACAACCTAGAAGAAATAGACAAATTCTGAGAAAGGTACAATCTCCCGAGACTGAACCAGGAAGAAATAGAAAATATGAACCAATCACAAGCACTGAAATAGAAAGTGTGATTAAGAATCTTCCAACAGGGAGATTGGTTCAGGATGGCGGAGTAAAAGGACGTGCCCTCACTCCCTCTTGCGAGAGCACAGGAATCACAACTAGCTGCTGAACAATCATCAACAGGAAGACACTGGAACTCACCAAAAAAGACACCCCACACCCAAAGACAAAGGAGAAGCCACAATGAGATGGTAGGAGGGGGGCAATCACAAAAAAATCAAATCACATAACTGCTGGGTGGGTGACTCACAAACTGGAGAACACTTATACCACAGAAGTCCACCCACTGGAGTGAAGGTTCTGAGTGCCACGTTAGGCTTCCCAACCTGGGGGTCCAGCAACGGGAGGAGGAATTCCTAGAGAATCAGACTTTGAAGGCTAGAAGGATTTGATTCCAGGACTTCGAAGGACTGGGGGAAACAAAGACTCCACTCTTGGAGGGCACACACAAAGCAGTGTGTGCATCAGGACCCAGGGGAACGAGCAGTGACCCCCATAGGAGACTAAACCAGACCTACCTGCTAATGTTGGAGGCTCTCCTGCAGAGGTGGTGGGTGGCTGTGTCTCACTGTGAGGACAAAGACACTGGGAGCAGAAATTCTGGGAAGTACACCTTGGTGTGAGCCCTCCCAGAGTCCACCATTAGCCCCACCAAAGAGCCTGGGGAAGCTCCAGTGTTGGGTCACCTCAATAACCAACCCAGCCCCACCCATCAGCAGACAAGTGGATTAAAGTTTTACTGAGCTCTGCCCACCAGAGCAAAAGCCAGCTCTACCCACCACCAGTCCCTCCCTTCAGGAAACTTGCACAAGCCTCTTAGATAGCCTCATCCACCAGAGGGCAGACAGCAGAAGCAAGAAGAACTACAATCCTGCAGCCTGTGGAATGAAAACCACATTCACAGAAAGACAGACAAGACGAAAAGGCAGACGGCTATGTACCAGATGAAGGAACAAGATAAAACCCCAGAAAAACAACTAAATGAAGTAGCGATAGGCAACCTTCCAGAAAAAGAATTCAGAATACTGACAGTGAAGATGATCCAGGACCTCGGAAAAAGAATGGAGGCAAAGATCGAGAAGATGCAAGAAATGTTTAACAAAGACCTAGACGAATTAAAGAACAAACAAACAGAGATGAACAATACAATAACTTAAATGAAAAATACACTAGAAAGAATCAATAGCAGAATAACTGAGGCAGAAGAATGGTAAGTGACCTGGAAGACAAAATGGTGGAATTCACTGCTGCAGAACAGAAAAAAGAAAAAAGAATGAAAAGAAATGAAGACAGCCTAAGAGACCTCTGGGACAACATTAAATGCAACAACATTTGCATTACAGGGGTCCCAGAAGGAGAAGAGAGAGAGAAAGGACCCAAGAAAATATTTGAAGAGATTATAGTCAAAAACTTCCCTGACATGGGAAAGGAAATAGCCACCCAAGTCCAGGAAGTGCGTAGAGTCCCACACAGGATAAACACAAGGAGAAACACGTTGAGACACAGTAATCAAATTGGCAAAAAGTAAAGACAAAGAAAAATTACTGAAAGCAGCAAGGGAAAAACAACAAATAACATGCAAGGGAACTCCCATAAGGTTAACAGCTGATTTCTCGGCAGAAACGCTACAAGCCAGAAGGGAGTGGTATGACATACTTAAAGTGATGAAAGAGAAGAATCTACAACCAAGATTACTCAACCCAGCAAGGATCTCATTCAGATTCGATGGAGAAATCAAAAGCTTTACAGACAAGCACAAGTTAAGAGAATTCAGCACCATCAAACCAGCTCTACAACAAATGCTAAAGGAACTACTCCAAGTGGGAAACACAAGAGAAGAAAAGGACCTACAAAAAACAAACCCAAAACAATTAAGAAAATGGTAATAGGAACATACATATCAATAACTACCTTAAACGTGAATGGATTTAATGCTCCAACAAAAAGACATAGGCACACTGAATGGATACAAAAACAAGACCCATACATATGCTGTCTACAAGAAACCCACTTCAGACCAAGGGACACACACAGACTGAAAGTGAAGGGATGGAAAAAGATATTCCATGCAAATGGAAATCAAAAGAAGCTGGAATAGGAATACTCATATCAGATAAAATACACTTTAAAATAAAGAATGTTACAAGAGGCAAGGAAGGACACTACATAATGATCAAGGGATCAATCCAAGAAAAAGATATAACAATCACAAATATATATGCACCCAACATAGGAGCACCTCAATACATAAGGAAACTGCTAACAGCTCCTAAAAGAGGAAATCGACAGTAACACAATAACAGTGGGGGACTTTAACACCTCACTTACACCAATGGACAGATCACCCAAACAGAAAATTAATAAGGAAACAAGCTTTAAATGACAAAATAGACCAGATAGATTTAATT
This sequence comes from Mesoplodon mirus, assembly GCF_964341445.2. Lineage (NCBI taxonomy): Eukaryota > Metazoa > Chordata > Mammalia > Artiodactyla > Ziphiidae > Mesoplodon > Mesoplodon mirus. The sequence goes on along the minus strand of NC_138977.1, from coordinate 197,954,777 downwards.
GATATTTATAGGACATTCCATCCAAAAACAGCAGATTACACTTTCTTCTCAAGTGCGCATGGAACATTCTCCAGGATAGATCACATCTTGGGTCACAAATCAAGCCTCACTAAATTTAAGACAATTGAAATCATATCAAGCATCTTTTCTGACCACAACGCTATGAGATTAGAAATCACTTACAGGTAAAAAGAATGTAAAAAACACAAACATATGGAGGCTAAACAATACATTATTAAATAACCAAGAAATCACTGAAGAAATCAAAGAGGAAATCAAAAAATACCTAGAGACAAATGACAATGAAAACACGATGATTCAAAACCTATGGGATGCAGCAAAAGCACTTCTAAGAGGGAAGTTTATAGCAAGCTCGTTCTTTGAGAAGACAAACAAAATGGATAAACCATTAGCCAGACTCATCAAGAAAAAGAGGGAGAGGACTCAAATCAATAAAAGTAGAAATGAAAGAGAAGTTACAATGGACACCGCAGAAATACAAATCATCCTAAGAGACTACTACAGGCAACTCTATGCGAATAAAATGGACAACCTGGAAGAAATGGACAAATTCTTAGAAAGGTATAATCTTCCAAGACTGAACCAGGAAGAAATACAAAATATGAACAGACCAATCACAAGTAATGAAATTGAAACTGTGATTAAAGATCTTCCAACAAATAAAAGTCCAGGACCAGATGGCTTGAATTCTATCAAACATTTAGAGAAGAGATAACACCCATCCTTCTCAAAACCTTCCAAAACTGCAGAGGAAGGAACACTCCCAAACTCATGCTATGAGGCCACCATCACCCTGATACCAAAACCAGACAAAGATACTACAAAAAAAGAAAATTACAGACCAATATCACTGATGAATATAGATGCAAAAATCCTCAACAAAATACTAGCAAACAGAATCCAACAACACATTAAAATGATCATACACCATGATCAAGTGGGAATTATCCCAGGGATGCAAGGATTCTCCAATATATACAAATCAATCAATGTGATACACTATATTAACAAATGGAAGGAGAAAATCCATATGATAATCTCAATAGATGCAGAAAAAGGTTTGACAAAATTCAACACCCATTTATGATAAAAACTCTCCAGAAAGCAGGCACAGAGGGAACCTACCTCAACATAATAAAGGCCATATACGAGAAACCCACAGCAAACATCATTCTCAAGGTGAAATACTGAATGCATTTCTCTAAGATCAGAAACAAGACAAGGATGTCCACTTTCACCACTGTTGTTCAACATAGTTTTGGAAGTCCTAGCCATGGCAATCAGAGAAGAAAAAGAAATAAAAGGAATACAAATTGGAGAAGAAGAAGTAAAACTATCACTGTTTGCAGATGACATGATACTATACATAGAGAATCCTAAAGATTCCACCAGAAAACTACTACAGCTAATCAATGAATTTGGTAAAGTTGCAGGATACAAAATTAATGCACAGAAATCTCTTGCATTCCTATACACCAATGATGAAAAATCTGGAAGAGAAATTAAGGAAACACTCCCATTTACTACTGCAAAAAAAAGAGTAAAATACCTAGGAATAAACCTACCTAAGGAGACAAAAGACCTGTATGCAGAAAACTATGATGAAAGAAATTAAAGATGATACCAAGAGAGGGAGAGATATACCATGATCTTGGATTGGAAGAATCAACATTGTGAAAATGACTATACTACCCAAAGGAATCTACAGGTTCAATGCAATCCCTTTCAAATTACCAATGGCATTTTTTACAAAACTAGAACAAGAACTCTTAAAATTTGTATGGAGACACAAAACACCCGAAATAGCCAAAGTGGTCTGGAGGGGACAGAAAGGAGCTGGAGAAATCAGACTCCCTGACTTCAGACTATATCACCAAGCTACAGTAATGAAGACAATATGGTAATGGCACAAAAACAGAAATATAGATCAATGGAACAGGATAGAAAGCCCAGAGATAAACCCACACACATATGGTCAACTAATCTATGACAAAGGAGGCAAGGATATACAGTGGAGAAAAGACAGTCTCTTCAATAAGTGGTGCTGGGAAAACTGGACAGCTACATGTAAAAGAATGAAATTAGAACGTTCCCTAACACCATACACAAAAATAAACTCAAAATGGATTAGAGACCTAAATGTAAGACCAGACACTATAAAACTCTTAGAGGAAAACATAGGAAAACCACTCTTTGACATAAATCACAGCAAGATCTTTTTTGATCCACCTCCTGGAGTAATGGAAATAAAAAAAATAAACAAATGGGACCTAATGAAACTTAACAGCTTTTGCAAAGCAAAGGAAACTACAAACAAGATGAAAAGGCAACCCTCAGAATGGGAGAAAATATTTGCAAATGAATCAACAGACAAAGGATTAATCTCCAAATTACATAAACAGCTCATGCAGCTTAATACTAAAAAAACAAACAACCAATCCAAAAATGGGCAGAAGATCTAAATAGACATTTCTCCAAAGAAGACATACAGATGGCCAAGAAGCACATGAAAAGCTGCTCAACATCACGAATTATTAGGGAAATGCAAATCAAAACTATAATGAGGTATCACCTCACACCAGTTAGAATGGGCATCATCAGAAAATCTACAAACAACAAATGCTGGAGAGGGAATGGAAAAAAGGGAACCCTCTTGCACTGCTGGTGGGAATGTAAATTGATACAGCCACTATGGAGAACAGTATGGAGGTTCCTTAAAAAACTAAAAATAGAATTACCATATGACCCAGCATCCCACTACTGGGCATATACCCAGAGAAAACCATAAGCCAAAGAGACACATGCACCCCAGTGTTCATTGCAGCACTATTTACAATAGCCAGGACATGGAAGCTACTTAAATGCCCATCGACAGATGAATGGATAAAGAAGATGTGGTACGTATATACAATGAAATATTACTCAGCCATAAAATGGAACGAAATTGAGTCATTTGTAGAGACATGGGTGGATCTAGAGACTGTCATGCAGAGTGAAGTAAGTCATAAAGAGAAAAACAAATATTATATATTAACGCATATATGAGGAACCTAGAAAAATGGTACAGATGAACCAGTTTTCAGGGAAGAAACTGAGACACAGATGTAGAGAACAAACGTATGGACTCCAAGGGGGGAAGTGGCGGGGGTGTGTGTGATGAATTGGGAGATTAGGATTGACATATATACACTAATATGTACAAAATGGATAACTAATGAGAACCTGCTGTTTAAAAAAAGTAAATTTGGGCTTCCCTGGTGGCGCAGTGGTTGAGAGTCCACCTGCCGATGCAGGGGACACGGGTTTGTGCCCTGGTCCGGGAAGACCCCACATGCCACGGAGTGGCTGGTCCAGTGAGCTGTGGCCACTGACCCTGCGCGTCCGGAGCCTATGCTCCGCAATGGGAGAGGCCACAGCAGTGAGAGGCCCGTGTACCACAAAAATAAATAAATAAATAAATAAATAATAAATTAAAAAAAAAGAATTTTCCAACAAACCAAAGTCTGAGACCAGATGTCTTCACAGGTGAATTCTATCAAACATTTATATTTTTAAAGATTTAATTATTTATTTATTTTATTTATTTTTGGCTGCATCAGGTCTCAGTTGCAGCACGCAGGATCTTCGTTGAGGCATGCGGGATCTTTCATTGCAGCATGCGGGCTCTTCACTGCAGCACATGGGCTTCTCTCTAGTTGTGGCGTGTGGGTTTTTTTCTCTAGCTGTGGCATGCAGGCTCCAGGGTGTGTGGGCGCGGTAGTTGTGGTGCACAGGTTCCAGAGCGTGCGGGCTCTGTAGTTTGCGGCACGCAGCCACTCTAGTTGAGGCGCACGAGCTCTGTAGTTGTGGTACATGGGCTTAGTCGCCCTGCAGCATGTGGGATCTTAATTCCCTGACCAGGGATCGAACCCGTGTCCCCTGCATTCTAAGGCGGATTCCTTACCACTGGACCACCAGAGAAGTCCCTATTGGACATTTAGAGAAGAGTTAGCAGCTATCCTTCTGAAACTATTCCAAAAAACTGCAGAGGAAGGAACACTCCCAAACTCATTCTATGAGGCCACCATCATGCTGATAGCAAAATCAGACAAAGATACCACAAAGAAAGAAAATTACAGGCCAATATCACTGATGAAGACAGACACAAAAATCCTCCACAAAATACTAGAAAACTGAATCCAACAATATATTAAAAGGCTCATACACAATGTTTAAGTGGGATTTATCCAAGGGAAGCAAGGATTCTAAAATACCTGCAAATCAATCAGGGGGATACACAATATCAATACATTGAGGAATAAAAACCACATGATCATCTCAGTACATGCAGAAAAATCTTTTTATAAAACTCAACATCCATTTATGATTAAAAGAAAAAAGTCTCCAGAAAGTGGGCACAGAGGGAACATACCTCAACATAATAAAGGCCATATATGACAAACCCATAGCTAACATACTCAACAGTGAAAAGCTGAAAGCATTTTCTCTAAGATCAACAACAAGACAAGGATGCCCACTCTCACCACTTTTTTTTTTTTTTTTTTTTTTTTTTGCGGTACGCGAGCCTCTCACTGCTGTGGCCTCTCCCGTTGCGGAGCACAGGCTCCTGAGGCGCAGGCTCACGGCCATGGCTCACGGGCCCAGCCGCTCCGCGGCATGCGGGATCCTCCCGGACCGGGGCACGAACCCGTGTCCCCTGCATCGGCAGGCAGACTCTCAACCACTGCGCCACTAGGGAAGCCCTCACCACTTTTATTCAACACAGTTTTGGAAGTCCTAGTCACAGTCATCAGAGAAGAAAAAGAAATAATAGGAATCCAAACTGGAAAAGAAGAAGTAAAACCGTCACTGTTTGCAGATGAAATGTTACTATACACAGGAAATCCTAAAGACACTACCAGAAAACTACTAAATCTCAATAAGAATTTGGTAAAGTCGCAGGATACAAAATTAACACACAGAAGTCTGTTGCATTTCTATACACTAACAATGAAAGATAAGAAAGAGGAATTAAGGAAACAATCTCATTTACCATCACATCAAAAAGAATAAAATACCTAGGAATAAACTTATCTAAGGAGGCAAAAGACCTGAACTCTGAAAACTATAAGACAGTGATGAAAGAAATAAAAGATGACACAAACAGATGGAAAGATATACCGTGTTCTTGGATTAGAAGGGTCAACATTGTCAAAATGACTATACTAGCCAAGGCAATCTACAGTCAATGCAATCCCTATCAAATTAGCAATGGCAGACTTTCCTGGTGGCACAGTGGTTAAGAATCCATCTGCCAATGCAGGGGTCACAGGTTCGATCCCTGGTCTGGGAAGATCCCACATATCGTGGAGCAACTAAGTCCATGTGCCACAACTACTGAGCCTGTGCTCCAGAGCCTGCAAGCCACAACTGCTGAGCCTGCATGCGACAACTACTGAACCTTGCATGCCACAACTACTGAAGCCTGCACGCCTCAGAGCCTGCATGTCACAACAATTGAGCCCACATGCCCAGAGCCTGTGCTCCGCAACAAGTGAAACCACCTCAACAAGAAGCCCACACACCACAATAAAGAGTATCCCTCATTTGCTGCAACTAGTGAAAGCCTGTGTGCAACCACGAAGACCCAACGCAGCCAAAAATAAAAAAATGTTTAATTTAAAAAAAAATTAGCAATGCCGTTTTTCACAGAACTAGAACACAAAGACCTTAAATAGTTAAAGCAATCTTAAGAAAGAAAAATGGAGCTGGAGGAATAAGGCTCCCTGACATCACACTATATGACAAAGCTACAGTAATCAAAATAGTATGGTACTGGCACAAAAAACAGACATATAGATCAATGGAACAGGATAGAAAGCCCAGAAATAAACCCACTTACCTATGGTCAATTAACCTATGACAAAGGAGGCAAGAATATAAAACAGAGAAAAGACACTCTCTTCAATAGGTGGTGCTGGGAAAACTGGACAGCTACATGTAAAAGAATGAAATTGGAACATTCTCTAACACCGTACACAAAAATAAACTCAAAATGGATTAAAGACCAAAATATAAGACCAGATACTATAAAACTTCTAGAGGAAAACATAGGCAGAACACTCTTTGACATAAATCCCAGCAGTATCTTTCTGGATCCATCTCCTAGAGTAATGGAAATAAAAAACAAAAAACAAGTGGGACCTCATTAAATGTAAAAGCTTTTGCAAAGGAAAGGAAATCATAAACAAAACAAAGAGACGGCTCATCCAGCTCAATGTCGAAAAAAATAAACAACCTAATCAAAAAATGGGTAGAAGATCTAAATAGACATTTCTACAAAGAAGACATACAGATGGCCAAAGAGCACATGAAAAGATGCTCAACATCACTAATTATTAGAGAAATGCAAATCAAAACTACAGTGAGGTATCATCTCACCTCAGTCAGAATGGCCATCATCAAAAAATCTACAAACAATAAATGCTGGAGAGGGTGTGGAGAAAAGGGAACCCTCCTACACTGTTGGCAGGAGTGTAAATTGGTACAACCATTATGGAGAACAGTAGAGAGGTTCCTTAAAAAACTAAATATAGAACTACCATATCATCCTGCAATCCCATTCCTGGGCATTTCTCTGGAGAAAGCCATAATTCAAAAAGATACATGCACCCCAACGTTCATAGCAGCACTATTTACAATAGCCAAGACACAGCAGCAAAGTAAATATCCACTGACAGATGAATAAAGAAGATGTGGTGTGTGTGTGTGTGTGTGTGTGTATACACACACACATACACAATGGACTATTACTCAGCCATAAAAAAGAATGAAATAATGCCTTTTGCACAACATGGATAGACCTAGAGTTTATCATACTAAGTGAAGTCAGAGAAAGACAAATGTCATATGATATCACTTATATGTGGAATCTAAAAAAAAGATATGAATGAACTTATTTACAAAAAAGAAATAGACCCACAGATAGAAAACAAACTTATGGTTATCAAAAGAGAAGGGGGGAGGGATAAATTAGGAGTTTGGAATTAACATACACATGACTATATATATAGATAACCAACAAGGACCTACTGTAGAGTACAGGGAACTATACTCAATATTTTGCAATAACCTATAAGGGAAAAGAATCTGAAAAAGAATAGATATATATAACTGAATAAATTTGCTGTATACCTGAAACTAATACAACATTGTAAATAACTATACTTCAATTAAAAAAATAAAATTTAAATTTAAAAAATTAAACTAAATAAAGAAAAATTTAAAAGTTTTTTAAAATACAAACTTGGGGCTTCCCTGGTGGCGCAGTGGTTGAGAGTCCGCCTGCCGATGCAGGGGACACGGATTCGTGCCCCAGTCCGGGAAGATCCCACATGCTGCGGAGCGGCTGGGCCTGTGAGCCGTGGCCACTGATCCTGTGCGTCTGGAGCCTGTGCTCTGCAACGGGAGAGGCCACAACAGTGAGAGCCCCGCGTACCGCAAAACAAACAAACAAACAAACAAAAAGCAACTAAATATAGAACTACCATATCATCCTGCAATCCAATTCCTGGGCATATATCTGGAAAAAGCATTAACTCGAAAAGATACATGCACCCCAATGTTCATAGCAGCACTATTTACAATAGCCAAGCCACAGAAGCAAAGTAAATATCCATTGACAGATGAATAAAGAAGATGTGGTATGTGTGTGTGTGTGTGTACACACACACACACACACAATGGACTATTACTCAGCCATAAAAAAAAGAATGAAATAATGCCATTTGCACAACATGGATGGACCTAGAGATTATCATACTAAGTGAAGTCAGAGAAAGACAAATGTCATATGATATCACTTATATGTGGAATCTAAAAAAAAGATACAAATGAACTTATTTACGAAAAAGAAATAGACCCACAGACATAGAAAACACACTTATGGTTATCAAAAGGGAAGGGGGGAGGGATAAATTAGGAGTTTGGCATTAACATACACATGACTATATATACAGATAACCAACAAGGACCTACTGTAGAGCACAGGGAACTATTCTCAATAGTTTGTAATAACCCATAAGGGAAGTGAATCTGAAACAGAATAGATATATATGACTGAATCACTTTGCTGTACACCTGAAACTAATACAACATTGTAAATCAACCATACTTCAATAAAAAAATAAAATTTAAATTTAAAAAATTAAACTAAAAAAAGAAAAATTAAAAGGAAAAATTTTTTTAAATTCATAGTTCCAGAGCACTCCCATCATCACTGCCGCTGGCCACCATCAAACAATCTACAACCAATAAAGGCTGGAGAGGGTGTGGAGAAGAGGGAACCCTCCTACACTGTTGGCAGGAATGTTACTTGGTACAACCATTATGGAGAACAGTAGAGAGGTTCCTTAAAAAACTAAATATAGAACTACCATATCATCCTGCAATCCCATTCCTGGGCATGTATCTGGAGAAAGCCATAATTCGAAAAGATACATGGTACTGGAATGCACCACCCATCTCCTTGCATTGCCCTGCAATAAACATTTCTCTGCTCCAAACTCTGACATGACATATTGGGATACCTCTTGAAGTATTCCACACAGATGTGCATATGTGTAACATGAGTGTCTGCAACCTGCTCTTTTTACTTATCACAAGCACCTTTCTTGACAATACATATTCTCCTCTATGTCACTGTTTTAATGATCACATGGTATATCTAGCAGCCCTCTACTGTTGGCACTTAGGATGTTTCCAGTATTTTGCAACTATGTATAGTCTATGATGAACAACCTTTTGTGTACTCTTAGTACCTTAATTGCCTTCATTTTTTTCTAGATAAGTTCCTAGAAGTGGAATTGCCAGATCAAAGGTTATGCCATATTGAAGGCTCTCAACACATCTATATTGGCACACAACTGTTGACAAGACCTGTCAGTTCTTCCTTGGAACTTATCTTCAATTTGTCCTTTCCTTTCTGTTGCTAAAAATTCATCATCTTATGCCCCACTCCACCCTCAACTGATACCACTTCCTAAAATCTCTTCTATGATAAAATGTTTCCTACCCACAGAACGACTGTGGATTTAGAGATGGGAGTCCATTGTAGAAGAACCGTCTTAAGTATTTTCCAAAAGTTCCCAAAACTCTAAAGTTAACTTGCAGCATTGGGAGACAAGGAGGGCAGCCATTGTAAAGGGGGATAAACCAGAGCAGCTGGTGTGGATCTAGGGGGCACTTCTAGGAAATTACGAGAGAAACAGACCAGATGAGATGGGGAAAGTGGAGCTGCAGGACAAGAGAACCTAGAGTTTCAAGAAGAGCTGCATGAAGAAACAGGACAGAGAGGAAGTTAAACTTTTTAATTCAGGGGGCTTTACAGGGTCAACCAGGAGCAGGGTCAGGCCAGAGAGAGAATAAGAAAAAACAGAGTCCCTTTCCAGGACCCTACAAAACACAGCCAATCCACTGTCTCCAGTTAAGGGAAACCTCCCTTGATGCTGCTCCTCCTCCAGCTACTGCCTCGTTTCTCTCGTTCCCTTTACAGCAAAGGGCCTCAGTACAGCTGTCTCTACTCGCTGTCTCCAATTCCTCCCCTCTCATTACCCCTTGAGCCCACTCCAATCAGGATTTTGCACCCACGTCGCAATAAAACTCTCGTCAAAACCCTCAATGACCTTAACAGCATTACATCCCGAAACAGCATTACATCCCGCGGTTGATTTTTCCCCCCTATCAATTTATTTATTTATTTATTTATTTTTGGCTGCATTGGGTCTTTGCTGCGCGCCAGCTTTCTGTAGTGGTGGCCAGCGGGCGCTACTCTTCATTGCGGTGTGCGGACTTACTGCGGTGGCTTCTCTTCTTGCAGAGCACGTGCTCTAGGCACGCGGGCTCAGTAGTTGTGGCTTTCGGGCTCTACAGCGCAGGCTCAGGAGCTGTGGCGCACGGGCTTAGTGGCTGTGCAGCATGTGGGATCTTCCCGGACCAGGGCTCAAACCCGTGTCCCCTGTATTGGCAGACGGAATCTTAACCACTGCACCACCAGGGAAGCCCCCGCGTTTGATTCTTTTTTTTAAGTTGTTATTATTAGCTTTATTTAATTATTTTTTAAACATCTTTATTGGAGGATAATTGCCTCACAGTTGATTCTTAACTCCCGACTCCCTCAACTTGTCAGCAGTATCTGACACACCTGATCACTCCTTCCTCCTCAAAACACTTTCCTCCCTTGGCTTCCAGGACCCCACCCTCTCTTGGTTCTCCTCCTCCCTCTCTGGCTGCCCCCTCTCGGCCTCCTTTGGTAGTTTCTCCTCATTTCCCAGGCCAGCAGCTTGCATTTGGCGTTCCCAGGCCCAATCTGTGGCCCTCGCCTCTCTACTTCCCCGGTGCCCTCATCGACTCTCATGTCTTTAAAAATCCTCTATAGGCACATCTCTTGCCTGGGGCTCTCCCATGGCCTGAATCCTACTTACAACTGCCTGCTCCACGCCTCTACTGAAATACTGAATGGGTGTCTGAAACTTAAATATGTCCAGAACTAAATTCCTCAGTGTATCCCCAAAGCTGCTTCACCCACAGGCTCCCCCATTTCAGTTAATGGAAATTCCATCTTCGTAGCTGCTCTTCAGGCCAAAACACTTGATTCATCTACAACAACCCTCCTGTACGTCACTTCCTATCCATCAGCAAATGCTTTAAAATAGAGCCAGAATCCAAGCACTGCTCCCAGACCCTCTGCTCCCACCCTGGGTCCCAGCCAATAATTGTCTCTTGCCTGGACTATTACAACGACCCAGTTACTGCTCCCCTGCTTCTGCTCTCACCTCCTCTTCCATCTGCTTCACACAGCAAGCAGAGCGTTGAAAACAAAAGATCAGTTTAATCCTCTGTGCGAAGCCCTAGGACCTTCCCTCTTACTTCTAGTGGTTCTCAAACGCCCAGACTCTCTGTTATTTCTCTCACCTCCCCTCCTACTCTTCCCCTCTCTCAGCTACAGCCCCACTGGCCTCACTGCCAATGAAGGTGCCAGGCTTGTTCCCATCTTTGAACTTACTATTTCTTCCACCTGGAATGCTCTTCCCGCCCATAGCCACATGGGCTGCTCACTCACTGGGCTCAGGTCTTGACTCACATCACTTTCCTGAAGTCTTGTTACTGAACGCCAAGTTCGTGGAGTTTGGGAGCAGAGAAAGGTTTACTGCAGGGTCAAGCAAGGAGAACGCTAGGGTCTTGCTCAAAAACGCAAACTCCCTGAAGACTTTCAGCAAGGTGAGGGCTGGGCGTCCAAGGGTACTGATCAGCTCGTGCACAGTTCTCTGATTGGTTGATGGTGACCAATCCTTAGGCACCAGAACGTCTGTGGCTACATGCTCATGATCATCAAGCAGTTAATTCCTTCCATTTGGTGGTGGTTTTAGCATCTGAAAAACTGAGGAACTGAGTTTTCAGCACCTGAAAATCATCAGATAATATTATCTAGATGCTTCAGAGAGGAGCTAAAGCAGAGGAGGTGGGGAGAGTTCTGTCCCGGGAAGCCCCAATAGGGTCCTGCTCCATAGTCTTCCCTCATCATTTTATGATTGACATTTGCAACCTTGCTTTATTTTTATCCATAGAACATAATGCTATCTATCACACTACATATTTTTCTTAAAAAACATTTTATTTGGAAATAACTTCAAAACAACTGAAAAGTACCAAGAGTAAGAACAGCACAGGGCTTCCGTGGTTGCGCAGCGGTTGAGAGTCCGCCTGCCGATGCAGGGGACACGGGTTCGTGCCCTGGTCCCGGAAGATCCCACATGCCGGGGATTGGTTAGGCCCGTGAGCCATGGCCGCTGAGTCTGCGCGTCGGGAGCCTGTGCCCCGCAACGGGAGAGGCCACAACAGTGAGAGGCCCGTGTACCACAAAAAAAAAAAAAAAAAAAAAAGGAAAAGAACAGCACAAAGAACACCCATATGTCCTTTACCCAAATTCATTTATTAACATTTTTCCCATTTGCTTCATTTGCGTTCTCTTTGCCTCTCTCTCTCACACAAACAGTCACAAATACACAACTTTTTTCTGAACCATTTGAGAATAAGTTATATACATGTGGTCCTTTGTCCCTAAATACTTCAGTATATGTTTCCTAAAGATACGGATATTCTCTTACACAACCATAGTTATCAACCAGTAAGTTTAACATTGATACAGTGCTTTTCTACCATCTGTATCCATTCTTCTCTCCAGTACAAGGGCAAGTCTACTATCAGATGTATTGCATTTGGATTGTCTGACTCTTTACTCTCCTTTAATCTGAAGCATGTCCACATCCTTCCTTTGTCTTTTATGACATTGCCGTTTTTGAACAATATAGTCCCTCTGTAACTGAGCAGGACCCTATGGGTCCTTCCTGGGACAGACCCTTCCCCCATATCCTCTACTGTAGATCCTCTCTGAAGTACACAAGTAATAGTATCTCAAGCCTATTTCCTGAGTTTTTCAGGGACCAAAACCACCACCAAATGGAAAAAATTAACTGCTTGATGATCATGAGCACGTAGCCTCCCTGCGCCCTCCCATGCAGCTACTAGCACCTAAGAATTGATTCACGGCTAACCACCTCAACACCAACCAATCAGAGAAGTATGCACGAGCTGATCATGTACCCTGCAACCCTGCTCCCCACTTGGCCTTTAAAACTGTTTTGCTGAAACCTTTCAGGGAATGGAGGCTTTGGAGGGCATGCACCACCCGTCTCCTTGCATTGCCCTGCAATAAACATTTCTCTGCTCCAAACTCTGACATGACATATTGGGATCGTTTGGCCTCACTGTGCATCGGGCACATGAACTTGCGTTTGGTAACCACATGGCAAAATTCAACACCATCTTGTCAGGAGATCAAAATTAACATCACCACTGAGGGGTCAAAGAAAACTGTGTGGGACTTCCTTGGTGGTGCAGTGGTTAAGAATCCGCTTGCCAATGCAGGGGTCAAGGGTTTGAGCCCTGGTCTGGGAAGATCTCACATGCCGTGGAGCAACTAAGCCCATGTGCCACAACTACTGAGCCTGCGCTCTAGAGATGGCGAACCACAACTTCTGAAGCCCCCACGCCTAGAGCCCGTGCTCTGCAATAAGAGAAGCCACTACAATGAGAAGCCTGTGCACCACAATGAAGAGTAGCCCCCTCTCGACGCAACTAGAGAAAGCCCACGTGCAGCAACGAAGACCCAATGCAGCCAAAAAAAAATTAAAGAAGAACACTGTGTGACTCAAACATGACATCCTGAGGATGCTGCATTGCTATGTAACATTCCAGACAGGAAAGCATAACCTAAACCTAATCACAAGGAAACATCAGACAACCCTCTATTAAATAAAAGGGGTTGAGGGAGGTGTCACCAAAAGTGAGTCCTGCTTGGTTATAATGTATTGTTGTTGTTTTTCTTCCTTTGCATCTAATAAGCAATCTGTGGGGAGATACTTGAAGCCACCATCACCCTGATACCAAAATCAGACAAAGATACCACAAAGAAAGAAAATTACAGGCCAATATCACTGATGAAGAGAGACACAAAAATCCTCAACAAAATACTCGCAAACTGAATCCAACAATATATTAAAAGGCTCATACACGATGATCAAGTGGGATTTATCCCAGGGATGCAAGGCTTCTTCAATATACACAAATCAATCCATGTGATATACCACATTAACAAATTAAGGAATAAAAACCATATGATCATCTGAATAGATGCAGAAAAAGCTTTTGACAAACTTCAACACCAATTTATGATAAAAACTCTCCAGAATATGGGCATAGAGGGAACCTACCTCAACATAATAAAGGCCATATATGACAAACCCACAGCAAGCATCATACTCAATGGTGAAAAACTGAAAGCATTTCCACTAAGATCAGGAATAAGTCAAGGATGTCCACTCTCACCACTCTTATTCAACATAGTTTTGGAAGTCCTAGCCATGGCAATCAGAGAAGAAAAAAAATAAAAGGAATCCAAACTGGAAAAGAAGTAGAACTGTCACTGCTTGCAGATGACATGATGCTATACATAGAAAATCCTAAAGATGCCACCAGGAAACTACTAGAACTAATCAATGAATTTGGTAAGGTTGCAGGATACAAAATTAATGCACAGAAATCTCTGGCATTCCTATACAACAACAATGAAAAATCAGAAAGAGAAATTAAGGAAACACTCCCATTTACCATTGCAACAAAAAGAATAAAATACCTACGAATAAACCTGCCTGAGGAGGCAAAAGCCTTGTACTCAGAAAACTATAAAACACTGATGAAAGAAATCAAAGATGACATAAACAGATGGAGAAGTATACCATGTTCTTGGTTGGAAGAATCAATACTGTGAAAATGACTATACTACCCAAAGCAATCTACAGATTTAATACAATCCCTATCAAACTACCAATGGCATTCTTCACAGAATTAGAACAAAAAATTTTATAATTCATATGGAAACACAAAAGACCCTGAATAGCCACAGCAATCGTGAGAAAGAAAAATGGAGTTGGAGGAACCAGGCTCCCTGACTTCAAACTATACCACAAAAGCTACAGTAATCAAAACAGTATGGTACTGGTACAAGAACAGAAATAGAACTCAGTGGTACAGGATAGAATGCCCAGAGATAAACCCACACACATATGGGCACCTAATTTACGACAAAGGAGGCAAGAACACAAAATGGAGAAAAGACAGCCTCTTCAATAAGTGGTGCTGGGAAAACTGGACAGCTACATGTAAAAGAATGAAATTAGAAACTACCTAACACCATAAACAAAAATAAACTCCAAATGGATTAAAGACTTAAATGTAAGACCAGACACTATATAACTCTTAGAGGAAAACATAGGAAAAACACTCTTTGACATAAATCACAGCAAGATCTTTTTTGACCCACCTCCTAGAGTAATGCAAATAGAAACAAAAATAAACAAATGGGACCTAATGAAACTTAAAAGCTTTTGCACAGCAAAGGAAACTACAAACAAGACGAAAAGACAGCCCTCAGAATGGGAGAAATTATTTGCACATGAATCAATAGACAAAGGATTAATCTCCAAAATATATAAACAGCTCATGCAGCTCAATATTAAAAAAACAAACAACCCAATCAAAAAAGGGCAGAAGACCTAAATAGACACTTCTCCAAAGAAGACATACAGATGGCCAAGAAGCACATGAAAAGCTGCTCAACATCACTAATTATTAGAGAAATGCAAATCAAAGCTACTATGAGGTATCACCTCACACCAGTTAGAATGGGCATCATCAGAAAATTTACAAACAACAAATGCTGGAGAGGGTGTGGAGAAAAGGGAACCCCCTTGCACTATTGGTGGGAATGTAAATGGATACAGCCACTATGGAGAACAGTATGGAGGTTCCTTAAAAAACTAAAAATAGAATTACCATATGACCCAGCATCCCACTACTGGGCATATACCCAGAGAAAACCATAATCCAAAGAGACACATGCACCCCAGTGTTCATTGCAGCACTATTTACAATAGCCAGGACATGGAAGCTACCTAAATGTCCATTGACAGACGAATGGATAAAGAAGATGTGGTATATATATACAATGGAATATTCCTCAGCCATAAAACAGAACGAAATTGGGTCATTTGTAGAGATGTGGATGGATCTAGAGACTGTCATACAGAGTGAAGTAAGTCAGAAAGAGAAAAACAAATATCATTTATTAACGCATATATGTGGAACCTAGAAAAATGGTACAGATGAACCAGTTTGCAGGGCAGAAATTAAGACACAGATGTAGAGAACAAACGTATGGACACCAAGGGGGGAAAGTGCCAGGGGTGGGGTGGTGTGATGAATTGGGAGATTGGGATTGACATATATACGCTAATATGTATAAAATGGATAACTAATAAGAACCTTCTGTATAAAAAAATAAATAAAATAAAATACAAAAACAAAAAAAAAAACCAAAATAAATAAATAAATAAATTTATTTTTTTTAAAAAAAGGGCAGAAGACCTAAATAGACATTTCACTAAGGAAGGTATACAGATGGCCAAGAGGCACATGAAAAGATGCTCAACATCACTAATTATTAGAGAAATGCAAATCAAAACTACAATGAGGTATCACCTCACACCAGTCAGAATGGTCATTATCAAAAAATCTAGAAACAATAAATGCTGGAAAGGGTGTGGTGAAAAGGGAACCCTCCTGCACTGTTGGTGGGAATGTAAATTGATACAACCGCTATGGAAAACAGTATGGAGGACCCTTAAAAAACTAAAAATAGAACTACCATATGACCCAGCAATCCCACTCCTGGGCATATGCCCTGAGAAAACCATAATTCAAAAAGAGTCATGTACCACAACGTTCATTGCATCTCTATTTACAATAACCAGGACATGGAAGCAACCTAAGTGTCCACTGACAGATGAATGGATAAAGAAGATGTGGCACATATACAATGGAATATTACTCAGCCATAAAAAGAAACGAAATTGAGTTATTTGTAGTGAGGTGGATGGACCTAGAGTCTGTCACACAGAGTGAAGTAAGTCAGAAACAGAAAAACAAATACCGTATGCTAACGCATATATATAGAATCTAAAATAAAAAATGGTACTGATGAACCTAGTTGCAGGGCAGGAATAAAAATGTAGACATAGGAATGGACTTGAGGACACGGGGTGGGAGGGGAGAGCTGGGGAGAAGTGAGAGTAGCACTGACATATTTACGCTACCAAATGTAAAACAGTTAGCTAGTGGGAAGCAGCAGCATAGCACAGGGAGATCAGCTCGGTGCTTTGCAATGACCTAGAGGGGTGGGATAGGGAGGATGGGAGGGAGGCTCAAGATGGAGGGGATATGGGGACATGTGTATGCATATGGCTGATTCACTTTGTAGTACAACAGAAACTAACACAGTATTGTGAAGCAATTATACTCCGATGAAGATCTATTTTTTAAAAAAAGCATAAAAGCATCCTGTTCCTCATAAAACTCTCACCCTAGATTTTGCACCCAGTGATGATTCTTGCCTGAATTAATTTTGACTATGATATTGCAAAAAGATGGTTTTTATACTCCTGTACTCCCTCTACATTTCTTAGCTGGCATTCATGTTTTAGGTGACCCCCTTATGAGTCCACCTCCTCGAGGTCCACACGGGGAACTCCTACCCCTTCTCCCAATTCTGAGGGGGGAGAGTTTTTCAGACCATCTACCCCTAGCGCCCCACCTGGACAGCTGGAAATCCCACCACCTTATCCCTCCAGCCCTGTCCTATATCCTCCATTACCAGAGGTGAGTCCTGTCAGTGCTACACAAAGCAGAGTTGTTAGGGAACCATTGACCGAAACTGCCCACCTTGGCCAGGTGCATTGATAATCGCTTGCCTGAGTTGTCTCACAACAGGAGGTCTCTGTTGCTGCCGCAGAAAACTAATCAGGAAAATTCGAGAGGGGCCAAAAGGAGGGGGGAGGAGACGATATGTCCTGCCAAACTCCCAGAAGCCCTCACGCTGGAATCCATCTTGGCTGATAGATGTGTGCATCACCAGGAAGGACCCTTAGTCACCAAATATGGGCCAGAGATGATTGGCCAGAGACAACCTGGAAACTAACCCCATTACCATAAAAGCTGAGACTTCAAGCCACGTGGCTGAGCAGTCCTCCTGGGTTCCCTTCCACTACTGCTCTCCGGGGGGCCAGCAGAAGCCCTTCCCAATAAAGTCTTTTGATTTGTCAGCATGAGTGTCTCCTCGGACAACTCATTTCCAAGTGTTAGATAAGAGCCCACTCTCAGGCCCTGGAAGGGATCCCCCTTCCTGCAACAGGGCTACCCACCAGCCTCCCAATACCAAACTCTGTCCTTCAAGCGAAGTGCTGGCTGGTGACAGGGAACAATCAGGGTCCATGTCCCTTTTCCTATGGCTGACCTAGCTACTTGCAAAGAGAAATTTGGTCGTTTTATTTTCTGAGGACCCCAGTCGGTCCTTGGAGGAATTCACCAAGCTGACAAAGTTCTATGAGCTTACTTGAGGGGATCCCCCCTTTCTACCTGCTGCACCTTTGAAGAGAAAAGCTAGATCTTTGGTGCAGCCCTGGCATCTGCTGATGAAATGGCAGTCCGAAATCAGGAACACGTAATCTACCTCTCCCTTCTCTGATTAGCAACTGCTCGAATCTGCACTTTGAAACTCAGGGTAGGTCATGGAAGCTGGAGTCTGTTCCCTACAAACAGGGAATGTGGGACATGGAAAGGCTTCTGTGCCCAGGAGCTCCACAGGGTCCTGCTTGGTTTCAGTAACACAGGGAAAAGACGAGAATCCAGCCCTCTTCCAGGACTGCCTGGTAGAAGCTTTTAGAAAGAATACCAATATTGTGACTTACCTCGTGGTCCAGTGGTTAAGACTCTGAGCTTCCACTGCAGGGGGCACAGGTTCAAGCCCTGATGGGGGAAGTAAGATCCTGCATGCCTGCCAGAAAAAAAAATTAATTAATCAATTAAAAAAAAGAAAGTATACCAGTATTAATCCCACACCTCCAAAGGGCAAGTCCTAGTAAATACCCATTTTATCACTCAATCTACCCCAGACATGAGGAGAAAATTACAGAAGGCAGCTATGGGACCCCAACCCCCCAAGCATCAGCTCATGGACTTGGCCTTTGGAGTATTTAACAGTAGAGATAGTGTTGAGGAAGTGAAAAGGATTCAGGGACAACAACGAAAGGCACCATTATTGGCGGCAGCCCTATAGCCTCTGCACAACCTCAGAGTTCCTGCCCCGGCTTATGAAAGCTCACCGGGGGGCGGGCAGGATCTAGAAGATCTGGATCAGAGCCACTGACCCAAGTTCCAGTAAATGTTAACTGGTTTACAGGGCTGGACCTAAAGGACACCTTCCTTTGCATTACCCTGCACCCAGACTCCCAATATCTCTTTGCCTTTGAGTGGACAGATCCAGATACTCATAGCACTTCCCAGCTAACCTGGACCACGCTGCCCCAAGGCTCCAGGGATAGCTCCCACCTATTTGGGAACACATTAGCAAAGGAATTAATAGAATTACAGTTGGTCAACGGGTCTCTCCTACAGTATGGAGATGACCTCCTAATTTCCAGTCCCACTAGGGAAGACTCAGATAAAAACACCATTCACATCCTCAACTTCCTAGGGGGATGAGGATATCGAGTCTCCTCACAAGGCCCAGATTTCCACCCAACAGGTTAAGTACCTGGGATATGTGCTCACCTCTGGGATGAGGACTCTAGCCCAGGACTGAAAGGAAGCCATTGTAACCCTCCAGACTAAGAGGTAACTGAGGGCCTTTCTGGGGATGGCAGGATTTTGCAGGATCTGGATACCTGGATTCAGGCTCAGAGTAAAGCCTCTCTATGAGGCCCTGAAAGGAGGTGACCACAAACCCCTCAACTGGGGTAAAGATTGCCAACAGACGTTCCTAGCTCTAAAACTAAAATTTGGGACTGCCCCTGTATTAGGTCTCCTGAACTTAGAAAAACCCTTTACCCTCTAAAAGCTGAGAGACAACGGGTAGCCCTGGGTGTCCTCACCCAAAAACCTGGGGACCTCCCAAAACCAATAGCTCATTTCTCAAAACAACTTGATCAGGTGGCCACTGGATGGCCACGATGTCTTAGGGCAGTGGCTGCCCCTCTCTGCTAGTAGAAGAGGTCAATAAGTTCACTCTGGGACAACCCCTGGAAGCCCTAACTCCTCACCAAGTACAAGGAGTCCTAGAAGCAAAGGGACACCAATGTCCGATGGGTGGATGATGACTTAAGCACCAAGCCCTCCTACTGGATACCCCAGGCATAACTCTTAAGGTCTGCCAAGCCCTGAACCCAGCTACTCTAAGGCCAGACCCCCCCACCCCAAGGGTCCCTTGTTCACTCCTGTGTGGAGGCTATTGAACAAGTTTACTCCAGTAGACCTGGCCTCGAGCCCCTAACCAATCCTGATGCAGAATGATTTACCTATGGAAGCAGCTGTATACATGAAGGGGTTAGAAAGGCCGGCTATGTCATAGTCAGTTGAGTCAATTGTTGAGTCTGGAGCTCTACCCTCTCACACTTCCGCCCAAGAGGCCGAATTGATTGGCTTGACCAGAGCACTCTAGCTAGGAAAGGGATTAAGAATCAATATATATCCTGATTCCAAGTACGGATTCCTAGTACTATATGCCCATGCTGCCATATGGAAAGAAAGGAGATTACTAACAGTCAACGGGTCTACCTATGAAACACCAGGCAGAAATTCTAGAACTGCTAGAAGCCGTCCAGCTTCCAAAGGAGGTTGCAGTCATTCACTGCAGAGGCCACCAAAGGGACAACACCTCCCTTACAAAGGGAAATGCCCTGGCCGACAAGGTCACTAAGACAGTAGCCAAAGAACAGCTGGCCCTACAAGCTGCAGCTCTCGGACCCAACAAGCTCCTCCCTTCTCAGTGGTGCCACCTTATACACCAGAAGAACAGGCAGGGAACTGGAAAGAGACCTCTCAGGGTGGCTGACAAAAGATAACAAGCTTCTCACTCCTGGGGCCAAGCAATGGAAAATACTTAAGTACTTCCATGAATCCTCCCACTTAGGGCAAGACTACCTATTCAAACTGGTTACGCAGGTGTTGCTGGGTAAAGGACTGTCCCAAATTGTTAAAAATGTCATCAAGGCTTGTGAGCTTTGCGCCCCCAGTGGCCCAGGAAGATGCCCCATACTTCCCGCCCTAACTTGGCCCATACAACATTGGGGAACCTATCCAGGGGAGGATTGGCAAGTGGTCTTGACCCAAATGCCCCCATGTAGGGGATGGAAACACCTATTGTTATTCATAGACACCTTTAGAGGGTGGATAGAAGCTTTCCCTACTAAAACTGAAAAAGCAATAGGAGTATCCACATTTCTGCTTAAAGAGATAGTTCCGAGATCGGGTTACCCAAAAGCTTACAGAGTGATAACGGACCTTCCTTCACTGCCAAACTGACCCAACAGGTTTCCTCAGCTCTGAGTATTAACTACAGCTGCCACTCTTCCTAGAGGCCCCAATCCTCAGGCAAGGTAGAAAAGGCAAATCATGTTCTACAAAGAACGCTTGCTAATTTATGCCGAGACTTCAGAAACCTGGGTCTCCCTCCTGCCTCAGCCCTTCTACGGACCAGGATGGCCCCGCAGGGAATTTTAAAACTTAGCCCCATTGAAATGACTTACGCAAGGCCCTTTTTTGACTTCAGATCTTTTGTTTGATGAGGAAACCCACAAACTGGTCTCCCACATTGTTAGCTTGAGCCAAGTTCAAAGTGCCCTCCAAGGGAACGAAGCGCTACCCACCCCCACAAAAGCAAAGGTCGAGGTCTCTGCCCACTCAGGGGACTCTGTCCTACTAAAAACTTGGAAGGAAGGGTCCCTTGATGACCAGCTACAACTAAAATGGAAGGGATCATATCAAGTGTTACTAAGTACTCCAACTGCTGTCAAGCTAAGAGGAGTTACTAGCTGGGTACATCTGTCTAGAATAAAACCTGTACCTTATGAGACTCAATAGGAACCAGAGGGGACCTACTCCTGCAAGGCAGTGGGAGACCTCAGATACTTGTTCCAGAGAACAGGTATGGGTTGACCTAGTCATGTTTGTGTTTCTGACTATCATGCTCTTATTCTGCCACTTTTCAGAACACCCTCCCCCAGGTAAACATCTTCTTTGCCTCTGCTGGGTCTGAACAAATATATAGTAATATGACGTCAAAAGCCACGATACTCCTAGTAGGACTTCTGACGATGGTCATGGCTCAGGGGGAATGGGAAAGTAATGTTTTAGTAAACACATCTAAAACAGCCATTCGGGGAGAAAAACTAGTTAATTGTTGGGTCTGCCATAAAAACCCTGGCTTACAACAACAATTACAGGTACATATAGGTACATACAACAAGAGTATTATCAATTCGAACACATGGAAAAACCTCCCTCTACCGATTTGAGCACGATGGGTAATACCCCCACCCCCGTCAGGCCCAATATCTTGCCTATGTTTGACTCCTTTTAAAAGGGTGCATATGGGCTTCCCTGGTGGCACAGTGGTTGAGAGTCCACCTGCTGATGCAGGGGACATGGGTTCGTGCCCCGGTCCGGGAAGATCCCACATGCCGCGGAGCGGCTGGGCCCGTGAGCCATGGCCGCTGAGCCTGCACGTCCAGAGCCTGTGCTCCGCAACTGGAGAGGCCACAACAGTGAGAGGCCCATGTACTGCAAAAAAAAAAAAAAAAAAAAAAAAAAAGGGGTGCTTATAACTTTTCCATTAATCATGGCTACTTTTGTTATTCAGAAAACCAGTCATGCTTCTGATGCCACTACACCTCTAATGGTTCTCCTGGGTATGGTGACAGCCTCTTTAGAGCAATCCCTGGCCACCAGATGGTAATATCACAACAGTGTCTTGGAACCCAGACCCAAACTGCATTCCAAAGGATGCCTTCATTCTGTGTGCTTATAATGAAGACCAGACCCCAAGTGCCTATGGGATAGGGATGGAATGGACTAAAAATTGGGCTAGAAATTGTCAGGCTCTATGGAAGCAGTGAGTTAAAACCTTCTTACTCTACCATCTCATCTAAGCCAAGGGCATGGAATACTCCTGACTTAACTATTTTGAATATACTAATGGGCCCTTGTCCCTGCATTGTGTTCATAACTTGTCCCTTCCATGGATCCCTACGGCTGCTTCCTTCCTAAATTCTTCTGTTCCCAGATCTCTTACTTCACCTTCAGGATATGTCTGGATATGTAGCAATTCCCAGAATGAGAGCCCAAAGACAAGCGCACCCCAGGGAAAATTTGATCCCTTTGTAAATGCTTATCCTTATATCCATAATGTGTGGCATGAGAGAGAGGGTACATTAGGACACTTGGTCCCATTCACAGTCACAATTCATAATAATACTCAATACAGTCCCAAGAGGGCCATCGGATTAATATTAGCAGGAATAGGGCCGGCAGGGGGATTGGCAGCTCCATGGGAAAGCTTTGCCTTCCATGAGAAAACCCTAGAAAATCTAACTAACACTTTAGAGAGCCTAGCCCTGACCACTGGCAATGCCCTAAATAGACTTGCAACTTCTTTAAACTCATTGGGCAATGTGGTCATGGACAATAGATTGGCGTTGGATTACTTCCTGGATGAGCAGGGTGGTATTTGTGTGGTTATAAACAAAACCTGCTGTACCTACGTTAATAACTCGGGCCAGATCAAGATGAACATCAAAAAGATTTATTACCAGGCATCATGGTTATACCACTACAACCAGGGACAGACCCCAATGCCATCTGGTCTACTATTAAGAGCACTCGCCCTAGCCTTACTTGGTTCCTGCCCCTCCTGGGTCCAGTCATGGTCATACTCCTCTTCCTCTTCTTTGGACCGTGCCTCTTTAACCGCTTGGTAAAGTTCGTGTCTTCTGGGTTACAACAGTTCCACATCAAAATGATGGCTATGCAAGGATTTCAACCCATACCTCCCTCTGACTTAAAACAAGAAGCTGTCCTGCCCCTGGGGACAGGGGACAGTAAAAATCCAGAGATTTTTACTCCCTGACAGGCAGGGTCGATACCCCTGCTTGGCTCTGAAGCAGCTACAGAAGATGGACCATTGCCCTTCTGCTTCCTATAAGAATATGGGAGTAAAATCTCTGAGCAGGGAATGAGACAGGAGGGAAAGGGGCAGGACACAAACGCTAGATAATGAAGAAGGGGTGCAGCTGTTGGAATGCGACAAAGACCAGCTGGAATAAAAGTTGAAACCAAGGTGGCTTTGAGAATAGTCCAGTCATTGACCTTTAGCTCATTATACCTTCATTGTAATACTAAAATCACTCCCCCTTACACCATGACAGTTCCGAGGAGGACCAAAAAAGGCCCAAAAGTGGGCAGTGGCCCAATTCCTGGGAAATCCCTACCATGCCCTGACATAGCAAGAATATTCCTCCCACTCGGCCTATGAAATTACTTAACCTATAAAAACCTACGAACCCATGCCTCAGGGCCGCTCTCACTTTTTGAGACAGTCCACATTCTGCCTATGAAATGTGTATCTCTCTAAATCAATTTGCTTTCCCTTTACTCTGGCTGCTTTTGAATTCTTTCCTGCTTACGAGACCAAGAACCCTCACTTGGTGGTCCACCCTAAGGACTCCTGCAGGTCCCAGGATGTGACATTTCCCTCTCCTGCAATACGCCCACCACTTATTCAAGTACTTTCATACTCTCTGCATAAAAAGCTAATCCGGGCTCCTCTTGTACTTATCCTGCTGCAGCCCTAGAATTTCCTTGAGAAGGCCTGGTTCTTTTAATGGCATTTAGAAACCAAGTTCAGGAAAGCAAGTGTACTCATTGCTCTGGAGGATCTTTGCTTCTAGGCCCTTTTGGCAGGAAAACATGCATGCAAATACACATAGATATACATAGTTATTTAAATACACACACACCTACATAAACGTATATCCATAGTTTACTTACTTATTTTATTGTTTGTCCCTTACACTAAAATGTAAGCTCCACGAGGGAGAAAATTTTCGTGTTTTGTTTGCTGTTTATTTTTTACTTTTTTTGTGGTACGCAGGCCTCTTACTGTCGTGGCCTCTTCCGTTGTGGAGCACAGGCTCCGGATGCGCAGGCTCAGTGGCCATGGCTCACGGGCCCAGTCACTCCGTGGCATGTGGGATCTTCCCGGACCGGGGCACGAACCCGTGTACCCTGCAATGGCAGGCGGACTCTTAACCACTGCGCCACCAGGGAAGCCCTGCTGTTGATTTTTTAGTGCACAGAACAGCGCATAGTAAATGGGGAGTATTCAGTAGATAGTTGTTGACTAAAACAGAAGAAACAGCCCCAATAGGCTAAGTAGTTTGTCAAATCCTCACAACTGACCAATGACAGAACTCTCTTTGTAGCATGCTTCCAAGACCCAAAATAGGAGCTAATATCTGGCCGGATAGCACATGTCTTCATGGTCATTTTTCCACCTTAATTTTTTTCTGGCCTCTTTCACCTTTAGACTTTTGTAATTTGTATCCTCCCTTCCTACCCTCTGGGATTCATAACCTCAGGTGGTCAGTGGGTAGGAGCTCAAGGCAGAGGTTAGGTAGCTAGTCCTGGAAGTAGGAGAAGAACCCAGGCTCATCACCCAGTGGTGATGGCTGAGACATCTCCTCAGCCTGGAATGTGGTCTAATACAAGGAGTGGGGTGTCCAGGTGTGGTATCTGAAGTCAGTTATCATTGCTAGCGTACCCAGCAGCAGCCCTGATGCTACCCAAGAAATGACCACACGGAAGTAGAGCATCAGAGATAATAGAAGACAGACCCAGAGCGGGCGGGTGGAGACCCAACAGAGAGGAAGCCAACCTCCGGGAGCCCTGGAGTCATGGAAACTGGCCCTGCTGCTCTATCTGTCCTCAAATGCTATAAATAGTCAGTTTCAGTATCAGCCATGGCCAGACCAGGCCAGCACCACGATCAAACCCTGAGAAGAAATGGATTTGGGGGAGGATGTCACAGAGAGAGAGAGAGAATGGTTGGAATGGGAGGAATGAGATGAGATGGAAGGAAAGCTTTTGCCTATCCCCACTGCACACCACAGCAGGCCTCTGGCACTCAGAGCCCACCCCACAGAATTTTCCAGGCTGCCCATCACCCAATAATGCTGTTTCACCAGACCATCCCCCACCCTTCCTACTACTTTGTTCTGTTTCTGCTGCTCAGTATGGCCTTTCTGCCTCCATATTTTTCTTTCTTTCTTTCTTTCTTTTTCTTTTTTTTTTTTTTTTTTGCGGTACGCGGGCCCCTCACTGCTGTGGCCTCTCCCGTTGCAGAGCACAGGCTCAGCGGCCATGGCTCACGGGCCCAGCTGCTCCGCGGCATGTGAGATCTTCCCAGACCGGGGCACAAACCCGTGTCCCCTGCATTGGCAGGCGGACTCTCAACCACTGCGCCACCAGGGAAGCCCTCTGCCTCCATATTTCTTCATACTTTTAAAGCTTATCTCAATTTCTACTTCCTCCAAGGAGGAAGTCCAAAAAGCCATCCCCCAAAGACTTCTAGTCTAGTTGAGTTGCTGACACTTGGGCTGTGGGTGTCCCTGTTAGTGGAGAAGGAAGATCTGGCCCTTGGGCCCTCCATGAATTGTGGACATGAGGTGTCTTCTGGGATCCTAGGAACCCCTGAATAACCTCCTGTTCCTCCCTTTTTCTGTTACAAAGTCCTCTGGACCCTGTAGCTCCTCCTCTGCCTCCCGGCCCAGACTTTTCTCTGTTACTTGGTTACTGAGTGATTTTAGGGAAGTCTCTTGACCTCTCTGGGCCTATTGCAGGCTGAGTTCTCTGGTTCCAGAGACAGAGTGTCTAAGAAGGATGTTTATTAAGGAGGGCCCTTGGGCTCAGTGCCTGGGGGAGGGAGGGAGAGGAAGCTGGACTGGGCAGAGGGAGAAACTGAGCTACAGGGATCTCTGGAGCCATAATGACCCAACAGAGTTGTCCCATGTTGAGCCCAAATGGCTGGTCTTTTATCCCAAGATCAGTCATTGAATGCAGGCAGTCTGGGGTAGGGCATGCCCGTGGGCAAGGCTGCTCTCTGCGGCAGTGGCAGTCCCTAAGGGGGCTAAACGTTGAAGGCTGTCCACCTCCCAGGAACTGGAAAAATAAGTCCTTCCATGAAGGGGGACCTGGGCAGCGCATCAGTGCCTCAACTTCCTCCTGTAATAAGGGCATCACGGGACTTCCCTGGTGGTCCAGTGGTAAAGAATCCACCTTCCAATGCAGCAGACACGGGTTCGATCCCTGGTCGGGGAACTAAGATCCCACATGCTACAGGGCAACTAAGCCCACGTGCTACAACTACTGAGCTTGTGCACCTCAACGAGAGATCCTGCGTGCCTCAAACTACAGAGCCCATGCACCCTAGAGCCCGCGCACCACAACTAGAGAGAGAAAACCCATGTGGCCACACTAGAGAGGAGCCCGTGTGCCACAACTAAGACCCAACGCAGCCAAAAAAAAAAATATATATATATATATATTTTTTAAAAGGGCATCACAATACTTCACTAAGCTATTGTGTGGATGAAATACAACAATATATGTCAAGTTCCTAGCACACACTCTGACTCATAGTCACTGTTTAGTAATGGGGAGAATGTTTATTGTCTGGGTATTGGGCTAGGGTCTGTTGAGTGGCTCTAACCCTAAGCCACTTTTCCTCTTTTGGGGGGAGGTGACCAACGGGTGGGTCCATGTACGCTAAAGATTCAAATTTAGACTTTTGAAGTTTTTCCCTATGAGGTTACATATAAAGCCATTGAAATATAATAACATCAATGAAATATGTTAATCATACAACTTTAAATTTAGGTATCAGGAGGTAAATTATATTTTTTATTAATCCATTAATTATCTTGTGAACAACACTATTACATGACATTGTCTTTTTGTCTTAACTTTTCCAATATGTATGCTTAATATGAACCACTTTATCTATGATCTTGTTTTGGAATTTCTTCTTTTAATATTCAGGGATGCTTGAGAAATGGTAGTGGTCCAGCCTCTTTGATGACCTGATGATTTTTGTGCTACGTGTCCAGGGATCCAGGAGGCAGGTGGACAAAACAGCTTCTTGTCTGCTAGGCACACGGCAGGCCTTAGATCTCCCAGTTCACCTGTCCACACCTTTATCAGCCCGGAGGGGACTTCAACCAGGTCAGGTGTCCAGGTGTCCTTAGGGGCCGACGCTCCACAGAGCATGCTCCGTGTGGAATCCGACAGGCACCCAATCCCAAACGGCCACTTCAGGATCCCACCCCTTCACCCCACCCACCACCCACTCCTCCCCCTGGAGCCGGAGCAGAAAGCGGGAGAAAGTAAAAAATTGGGCGCCCGATTCCCTGACCAAGTCCCTGGCTCAGCCGAGGGCACCTCCCCCCGGTCAGCGGTCCTGGAGTGTAGTGGTACCAGCCGCGCGTGGGATCCCAGTACAGGGCGCGCTGACCCTGGGAGCAGGGTTGAGGGTTAATGGGGACCAGACGTGGGGGATAGGACCTACCGGGAAAAGATGCTTTGTTTTGCAAGCTTCTGAGCTTGGGTTTCGGTTCTTTTTAGAGAAAGAAGAAACAAATCGCTGTGATGTCTTCTGACCAGGGCACCCCGGGGCAGCTGCACCGGTTTGGGGATGGGGGAGCCGCTGCGCCCTGAGCCCGTCGGCCGCTTCCGGCTCTCTAGCCCCTGGGCAGAGCCGGCCGCAGATCCCAATGGAGGCTTGGAGCCTGGGAGTCACCTACGCTCCCTCTTGGGTCAAGGCTCAGTCCCAGAGGGGAGAGGGGTCATGGCCGCGATCTCCAGGAATGGGAGCTCTGCAGTCCCCTGAGCGGGTCCAGGACTTGTCCTGCAGATTAAATAAGTCCGTATGTAAAGGCTA
The DNA here is from genome assembly GCF_964341445.2 of Mesoplodon mirus. Classification (NCBI taxonomy): domain Eukaryota; kingdom Metazoa; phylum Chordata; class Mammalia; order Artiodactyla; family Ziphiidae; genus Mesoplodon; species Mesoplodon mirus. The sequence continues at coordinate 197,926,279 of NC_138977.1, read as the reverse complement.
GTACAGTCCTACTCTCACTGTCCTTAAGAAATGGGGCTGTTATTTCCTCAGCACAGTGGCTCTGGAGGGTCCTGGCAGTGGCACCCTGGGTGTGGGAGTAGCCAGCTCTGCAGAAGCCCGATGGGGGGGAGGAGAATCCGCCAGCAGATGCCACCCACCCTGTCCACCTTGTTAAACTGGACTGAGAGTTGGACACACCCACTCTTCCCTGACTTCCGAGACCACTGCTCCTCTGTCCTTCTCCTGTCCTTGCTTCCATTTCTTCAGCGTCCTCTCTACCCCACCTGCACCGCCTCATATGCAGGTATTTTGGTGTAGGCTGTCTAGGGTCAAAAAACTTTCACGGAATTCATTATAATAATAATAAACAAGGCAACTGAAGTTCAGAGAAGTGGCTTAAGGCCATTCAACTGGTGCTCTGCAGGAGTCAAGGGTGGCCAGTGAAGGAATTGCAGAGTTTGGATTAATAAATAACGGTCTTTAAGATAAAACAAGGTTGCTTGTGTTTGGTGGTCAGAGCTGTCAATCCATCACTGGGTATTTTCTGAGTACCTGCTGTGTGCCCAGCTCAGAGCTGGCTTGCTGGAGCAGGGGGAGGGAGATTAAAAAGATAGAAGATGAGGTGCCCTACCCCCAGAAAGACTAGCATTTAGTCTGCATCCAAGGAGTTGAGGCCATTTAACTGATTTTTGCTTTGAAAACTTTACATCATTGTTAGAAGAAATTATTTTAAAATTTTTTCTCCAATTCCATCTTCCAATACAAAGTTAGTTAGTTAGTACTTTCTCCTAATTTGGGGCAATAGGTAGACATAATTTTTATTTTTTTAACATGAAATCTATAATTTTGTTTACAAATAATAATTGGTTTACCAATCATTTTGGTCCACTCTTTTTTACATATCTTGAAAACACATTTCCCTGCCTTCTCAGTCTTTTTAAAAATGTTTATTTATTTATTTAGCTGCATCGGATCTTAGCTGCAGCACGCGGGCTCTTAGTTATGGCATGCGGGGTCTAGTTCCCTGACCAGGGATCAAACCTGGGCGTCCTGCGTTGGGAGCGTGGAGTCTTAACCACTGGACCACCAGGGAAGTCCCTCATAGACTTCATGATTATCATTTCTATGCTGTATACTATTCCCTCATATGGCCATACCCTATTTAGCCACTTTTCTGTTGCTCCTTAATGCCAGTTTTTTTGTCATTATAAATAATGTGGCTATAAATATCTTTGTACATAAAGCTTTTTCCTCTTCTTTTAAATTATGTCCTTGGAATTAGTGCCCAGAAAGGGGATGACGTGGTCAGAGTGTTGACTGTTTTGTAGCCTTGTTATGTAGAGCCAGACTGCAACTGACAACATTTAATAACTAAATGAAGTAACCTATGTACTTCTGCCCTATATCTGAAAAGAATATTGTAGAGAATAAGCACTATGGGCACCCACGATGTATCAGGTCCCTGCTAGCAGGACACCTGGGGATGAACGAGAGGCAGTTCCCACCTTTGGGGAGCACAGAAGCTGTGGCTCTTCGACCTTTTTCTCTTCCTAGGACACAAAATATTCAAAACTGCTACCCATCTTAGGGCAGACCCAGAATTCGGCAATTCTCCCAAATTCTGCAGGGACTTGAAATACAAGCATGTTTTTAAACCAGGAGAATCGTAATCAAAAAGGGTATAATTTTTGGCTTCGATGAAGCAGGTAATTGGCTCCTAGCTGTAACTCCATTCCTTTTTCTCGGATTCAAGAACATCAGGATGCCTAGAGCCCATGCTCCACAACAAGAGAAGCCACTGCAGTGAGAAGGCCTCGCACCGCAACGAGGAGTAGCCCCCGCTCGCCACAGGTAGAGAAACCCCACACGCAGCAACGAAGACAACGCAGCCAAAAATAAATTAAATAAATTAGAAAAAAAAAAAAAGAATATCAGGATGGGGAGTCGGGGGGATAAATTGGGAGTTTGGGATTAACAGATACACACTACTATATATAAAATAGATAAACAACAAGGACCTACTATATAACACAAGGAACTATATTCAATATTTTGTTATAACCCATAATGGAAAAGAATCTGAAAAAGAATATATATCTGAATCACTTTGCTATACACCTGAAACTAACATATTGTAAATCAACTATACTTCAATTTAAAAAAAAAAGAATATCAGGATGCAAGATGAGAGGGATGGATAGATGACATAGAACGACTTTGATTTCTAAATTCAAGCAAACCATTCCCAAACCAGGCATTTGTGCTGTGACACAACTGGACAAGTAAGATGATCCTTTTATGTGTAAACCTGTGCACAGGGCTTTTGGGTAGGTAGGCCAGGATCACAGAGACAGAACACTGGGGCTCAGGTGCCAGGATGAATTGGAGCCAAGAAAACTATGAAGAATCTGGGACCCAAAGGTCATAAGGTTGGCCAATGTATTGCGTTCATTAAATGCTATGTACTAGGCACTATTATTAGGCGCTGGGATACAGCAGTGATCCAAACAGATACAAACCCCTACCACTGGGGAACTAATGCGTAGGGGTGACCGGGGGGTACAAATAAGTGAAATACTGAGTATGTCAGATGGTGATAAATACAACGGGAAAATAAAAGCAGAGGAAGGTGACAGGGTGCTCTAGAGAGGAGGTTTTAAATAGGGCTTTCAGAGATGGCCTAACTGAGATGATGACATCTGAACAAAGGGCGAGCCTTAGGATGTCTGGGAGAAAAGCATTCCAGAGGCCCTGACGCAAAGCCTTGAGGCAGAAGCAACAGGCCAGTGTGGGCTGGGAGCAGCACAAGGAGATGAGATCAGAGAGAGAGTTGGGGCCATTCTGTGGGTGGCCCTACAAGCATTTTAGGCATTTCAGCTTTACTCAGAGAGAAGTGGGGGACCCAGTGGACAAGGAGATGTGGTCTGATCTGGCGAGGAGAACGTACTCCAGGGCGAGGGGGGCAGAGCCCAGTTAGGAGGCTAGTGGCAAGTCAGCAACCCAGGTCTTCGGACTCAACCCAGTTCCCTTTCCACGCACTTGGCCCGCCTCAAACTTGAGGTGTGAATTGTTGGGAAGGGCAGAACCTACAGTGAACCCAGCCAGGAGGAAAGGTTTCTAGGAAGGTTTTTAAGTTCACTTACAACTTCGTACGTTGGTCTCATTCGCACTAGAAAAGTTCCAGTGTGCGGTTTTAGCACGGGGAGCCTGGGCGACGGTCCAGTTACACCACGGACAAGCTGTGTGGCTTCTGGCAGGTCTTCTAACCTCTGGCCGACCCAGTTAATTCATCTGTAAAATGGGGCTATAAATGCCCTCACTGCTTCATATTTTCAAACGAGATCACTCGAAAGCACCTTTGAAACATCGTTGTCGTTTACAATAAAACAAATGTGAAAATGGAGCTGACCTCAAAGGGATGACTTTGAACAGCACTTCCAAACTCTTTCAAAAGCGCCAAGCTTTGTCTCCTTCGAGGTCGCCGGAACCTACTCGCCTCTCACCTAGCGCCCGCGGCGGGGCTGGGAGTGCAGCCGGGCGGCGGCTGGCGCGGGAGGGAGGTGGCGCTGGGGGCCGGGGCGGGGCTGCTGAGACCCCGAGCCCCCCGAGCTGACCCCAGGCCCTCTCTGCGCGACCCTCGGCCGGGCCCTGTGCGGGCGCCGGGGCGGGGGGCAGCTGCGGGCCGCGGGCGGGAGGACAGGCGGGGCAGGCAGCCGCGACGCGGCCTGGGCGGAGCCGCCCCCTCCCTCCTCCCGCCCAGCTCCCGCCCGCCCCAGGCTCCCCGGGCCCGCGCCGCTCTCTCTTTCTCCGACAGCTGCTGGGGAGCCCAGCGCGCCGCTCCGCGTCCTGCCCCGTCTGTGCCCGGGAGTCGCCGACCGCCGTCGCCGCGCCATGACCACGCAGCAAATAGCGCTCCAGGGCCCGGGACCGTGGGGCTTCCGCCTCGTGGGGGGCAAGGACTTCGAGCAGCCTCTCGCCATTTCCCGGGTAAGAGCAGCCTGGGACGCGCGGGGAGCGGGGCCATCCCGGGCTGGGGAGCGGCGTGACTCAGAGGGGACCTGGGGCGGCCGGGGCCCCGCGGGCGCTGTCAGAGACGGCGGCTTCCGGAGCCCGGGACGGAGCCGGGGCGGCCGGGCGCAGCCAGGTGCGCCAGGTGCGCCGAGCGCTTTCCGCGCACCTCGGGCCCGCAGCCCCCGCCACGCTTGCCAGACGCCGCGCTCCCAGGCGAGCCAGCCGGCTGCGGAACACCACTTACCGCGTCCGCGGGACAGAAAGGCGCAGTTTTCGTGCCTTCGCTCCGGAAGCGTGGCCGGCGCGTGGACGCGCTTTGTCCGCGGGTGAAAGGCTCAGGGTCCCCGCAGATCCCGCACGCTGGGAGGTAGCGCTTCCCCGTTCTAAACAAGCCGCAGAGCGGCGGAAAGCAGTTTGGAAGTAGCAGGAACCACCTGGAAAGTGAGGTGGAGAGGATGGGAAGTTTACTGGGGCGGGGGCGGGGAGGGCGAGTGAGGTTAAACGCAACAATCCAAACAACTAGTTTCTCACTCCTTGGACTTGATCCATGGCCAGGTTTTACCTCTCTAATGTCTTTTGGAGAAATGGCGGGATTTTGGTAACAGACCAACCCGAATAAGCCCTCTTGGACATTCCACTACTTCGCGGGAGATGGCCGTGCCATATTTCTGCCTGGCATTTCGGGATTATCAACTGATCAGCCCTTTTCCCCCATAAATAGGGGTGCGGTGGGGTTCCCACCTTATGTGTTTGTCTGGGGGAAGTTGGTGCTTGAAAAATTCTCAGAGGGTCCTCATCTGTTTGGAAGGGCCCAGGTTCAGTCGGAGACGACCAGGTCCATCATCCCCAAATAAAGCGGAAGCCCGAGGGAGACCCAGACTCATTGTTTGGAGGCCCAGGCTTTGGTGATCTAGTCTGGGCTAAAGGCAAGGTTGATGTCCCACTGAGAGTTGCCACATTCAATGTGCCACCAAAAGGCGGGCAAGAAATATTTTTTGACTGAATGAAAAAAGGGAGCGCAAAGCACTCTCTGGTACCCAGCTTTGCTAGGCCTATCATTCCATTCATGGGCTCATCTGCTTGCTGAAGATGACCCTAGACCTCCCTCCCCAGCCATCTGAACATTCCTCCTTTTTCTTGGAGGGGGAGGGTGGAGAGGGAAGGGGAATATCCCTATGGGTCTTTTTGACTTAGGTCCTTGCCTCCAGCCCCCGAAAGAATATGGTGGGAGGCGCAGGAGGAAAAGAATTGGGGCTTCCTCTTTGGCTTCTCTCCAGCCACAGTCCTACCCACATTTCCTTGCAGGTGGGCCCTAGTGGAGTGATGTCTTCTCTGACCATCCCACTCCCAAAAGGGGCAGGTGCTTCAGTTCTTAGGCCCTGTCTTCCACCTGCTGTCCCCAGGGGACAACTTTGATTATTCTTGCAGGTACATGCTGTCTTCCCAGCCACCAGCCAGATTCCTCAAGCGCAGAAACTGTGCCTTCCCCAAATCTGGACCCCTGCCCCCAAGGCTGGCACCGAGCTGAACTTGGCTGTGCCCAGTAAATCTTTGCAGGCTTATTAATAAATGCTTATCCAGGGAAGGCACATTTAGACTCGCTTACCTCATAGTCCATTTGTCCCCACTCTTTGTGTCTATAATTAACCTGTCAGCCGGCTCAACTTCTGAATTTATGTATGACATGAAACCCTTTCTTAAGAACTGGAGAATATGGCTTCCTCCAAGGAGCCGGAGCTGGAGCTGGAGGGACAGAGTGGGGGTGGTTAAAAAAAAAAAAGAATTGAGAATATATTGGCCATCTATTAAAAGGGCAATTACTGCCTGCCATTTTAGCTGTTTTAAAAAGACTTAATGCAAGTGGCCCTGTGCTGGAATGATGGTATGGGGTGGAAAACACAATACTGTGAATTCTTTAGTTTGTACCCTCATCTGTTTTTTTATTTTTTTATTAGCACATGTCTCATGAGCATATAGCATATTCTAGAAACTATACAGCAAAGCCCTGGAGTCCCAGAGATGAAGAAGACACAGCTCCACTCTCAAGGTGTTCATGGTTTAGTGAGGGAAGCTTATCTTTATAACGCCCTGGGTTGTGCTTTAATTGAAAACTGAAAGTGACTCAGAGGAGGTGACATTCTCTTCCTGACAGTAATTTACCTGTTTATTCATCTCATTATTCCCACATGGAAAAAACCTGGGCCTCCTAACTTCCTGGGAATGGGAAAGTCATTGTCATAAAGGGTCCCTGAGGTAGCTGAGATCTGGTATAGGTCTGATTTTTGCTTCTTACTTGAGCTGTACCTGGGGTGAGTCTTCTACTGTCTGTGGCTGCCTTTTTTTATCTCTGCAATGGGGATAACTCCAGCCATTGGCTGTGAGTTAAGGTATGTGAGATTGCTGTGTAAACAGTGAACAGTAGTGAGGATGTGTGAGCATCTGCAAAGTTATACACACGTTCTGGTTGGTAGGTGTGCTAGATTCATCATTCGGGGCAGATACAGTTTGCTGTGGTTTTGTATATGCAGACTTTGAGTCTCCACACCAAAGCAAACCATAAAATTAGGCTGGGAAAGGAGTGCCTTTTATTTAAATAGCTATGTTTGCTTTCTCTTGCATGAATTATTCTGGTATTGGCTTCATTCTTTTGTCAAACTACTAAAGCTCCTGAATATAACTCTGTAATCTTGTATACTTGAAATTATTTTTCTTTTTTAACTTTTTTATTGTGAAATTAAAAAGTCATAAACTAAAAATGCACAGCAAATGCTTATAAAGTAAATACCTGTAGAGTTACCACCCAGGTCAAGAAATAGAACATTACCAGAACCTCAGCAGCTCACTAACCTACCTCCTTGTTTTTAGCCAGTTTCTGAACAGAAACAAACAGCACACATTTGTGTGTGTGTGTGAATAGCTGCTTTTGTTCAATATTTTCATCTTTGTTATTGTGATACACTTAAAAAATTTCAATCCAGCTCTCCAACTTTGAATGGACATAAACTATCTTTCTTCCTTTTACCAGTTTCTCATTTAAGCCTCTACCTTGGACTCCCTGAAGTCCTCCTTGGACTCCTGACACATTTGCAATTGTCCTCTGAGATTTTTTTTCTGTCAGTTCCTGCTCCAGGTCTACAGTTGTCTACCTCCTTGAGTTGTGGTATGTTTTTTTTTTCCCCATGTCAATTTCTTATTTCCCCTAGTTACTTTCCATGGAAGTCTTCAGAGAATCCACACCCAGGCCAAAATTGCTGCTGAGTTTATGTTGACTGTTTTTCCTCTCCCAGCAACTGACAAAAGGCAGGAAGGGGCGGGGCCAGAGATAAGGGGATGCTCTTGGTGGGAGGAGTTGCTCATTTGCCTCTTGATTCCTAGGGAAGCCTTTGCTAAGAGCCTCTGGTTTTAACTCAAGTATCCTAAGGAGTGTTTAATAATGGATACTCTGTAGTCAGAGGGTCTTTTCTGACTTTAAAGAGTGTTATTTCCAGACTCAAGTAGGCTTACATCATGTCCTTGAGGTCGAAAGAGCAGGGCTTATCTGTCAGATTGTGAAAAGTGAGAATTGTCCATAAAGGCTCATTATGCATTAATGGCCCTTGCTCTGTACTCCCTCATTCTGTGAAATTGATCACCTGGGAAATATTAGCTGCTCCAGCTGATCTATGGAGAGGAGGAAGAGGATGAATTACAGGGAATGGCTTGGAAGTGAATGCTTGAGCCTACTGGCATGAAATTCACCAAGCCATGTTATGTCCCTTTGACCAGAGACCCTGCCCCTTACCTAAAATCCTGGATGCCAACCTTGCTGGCTTGTCTTTGAGGAGGAGAGAGCGGAGAATGGTGTTAAGGTATTGCAACAGGGCAGATAATTGAGAGGAGGTTATCATTTAACCACTGAGATCACTCTCCTACTCTGATCAGGACTGGGAAAAGCACCAGTACTGCTCTTGTGCTGGGACTAGTTAGGAGTGGCTTCCAAGCTGTGCTCATTCCCTAGGCCGTACCTTGCCATTGCTCCCTGGAGGAGAGGAAAATGAGTATTCTTTGCCTTTTACAGGGGAGAAGCTCAGTGCCCATAGGTTAGGTAATTTGTTTGAATTTACAAATTTTTTCAATGAATGAACTACTTCTTAACTTCTTTGTAAAGGAACAGGTAAAGGCTCATTAAAAATGAGCAAAAGGCTATGTCAGAAAATTAATTTTTAAAGGATGATTTGACTTCCAGTATGTCTCAGAGGAGAGCCTGGAGAAGCTGCCAGAACTTCTGTATGGTGCCTGGTAGAGTGTCCAGGGCAGGAACTCAGGCTGAACTCCAGTCCTGAACACCACACTGGTGACCCCAGGTATGTCACATGCCTTCTCTGGGGCTCAATTCTCTGTAAAGATAAATAAAATAATAAATAAGCAAACCAGTGGTTTTGTACCCTTTGAATATGAGGGCCCCCTTTTTTTTTATTGTTAAAAAGTGTCCCAACCTCTCATATGACATTAATTGTACCTTCAACCACCAGTTGATGAGAAAATGTAATATGAATTCAGAAATGTTTTCAGATGAATTTGGGTTGTGTTATTCATCTGTGAATATCTATGCCCAAATGACTCTTATGTTAATCACAAGAGCCTCCATTTACACTTGGAAGATTTGTGTGAGAATATTTGATTGGCTTGCAGCAATGACCATAGTTAAACTGTATATAAGACTTTTTATATGCCAGGCAGTGTTCTAAGAGCTTAACATAGTCTTTCAGTAATCGTCACAAGTATCTTGTGAGGTAGATACAATTAAGATACCCATTTTATAGATGAAAAAACTGAGCCATGGAAACATTAGGTACTTTGCCCTTGTCATACAGTAGTGAGTGGATAGAGCTGGAATTTGGCTGAGCAGTCTGGCTTCAAAGCCCATAGCCTTAACCTCTATGTCATAATAATGTTTTAACAGTAGCTAATATATTTTGAATGGCTACTCTGTGGTAGGTGTGCACTTGCATTATCTTTTTCTGTACTCCCCACAACCCACGACACAGGGACACAGGACACACAATACATACAGTAAATCGAAGAGCTGGGATTTGAACCCAGACAGATTTGACTCCCAGGCCAGCTTTAACCACAGTATTCTGCCCCCTGATAAGCCATAACTGTCAATATTTCATTGATAATAATATTACCCAACACCCAGGTCTGAGAAGTGCTAATGGCGGGGCAGTCATCAACATGAGGGGTAGGACTCTCCTGGGGTCCTCACCCCATAGCCCCTCACGCCCATGGGGGTTGGCTGGGTTGGCCTCAGCCTGAGTGCTCCTGGAGCTCAGAGCATCCTAGAGAGCAGCACCTCCGCTTCCTGTTTCTCCTGAAAAGCTAGAAGCCATGGCCCCACCTGGGAGAATTGACAGACCAGCCATAGGATTCCATGGCCGTGTGAGCAGGGAAGAACGGAAGAGCAGAGGAACTGGACGATTTGCCAGAGAAAAGCCTCTGTAGGTGGCCAGGACGGAATCTGGGGGCAGTTTTTATGGCAAATGAAGATGACCAGGGAGTGGACAGATCCACCTTGCCCAGCCAAGGACGGGCCTGCAAAGTGGCGGCCAAGCCAAGTCCACAACAAAATGTACCCATGAAAACCTAAGACGAGAAAGGTAATTTCCGTATGGCATTAAGCACCCTGTGTGATTGTTGATACTGTTATTAGCACCAACGTGGGTAAAGTGGGAAGCTCATCTGTAACTGAGGTCCGTGGTGTATCTTCATATGTGTAGTACACTGCCTTCTCAGTAAATGCCATAAACATGAAAAACACCTTTCTGAAGAACACTCTGGTCTTGTAGGAGGCCAGGTTCTTGATCAAGAACTCGGCCTAATTTTAATAGATATGACTACTCATGTCTATCAGATAAGATAAGGACATAGGTATGACCTATATAGGATAAACTTGTCAAATGCATACAGATAAATAAAATTCAGGTGATGCAGCAATGATTTACATCCATTTCTTTAAAAAAATTATATATATATAAAAAATACACTTCCACAGCTGGACGTGATCAGACCCTATGACCCAACAATTCTCCTAGTTAACTGCTCAATAGAAATGTGTCCATATGGCACCAAAAGACATGTCAAGAATCTTCAAAGCAGCACTATTCACGATAGCCCCAAACTCGGAACAATTCAAATGTCTAACAACAGTGAAATGGAGAAATAAATGGTGGTATATACAAGTAATGATATGAAACACTGCAGCCATGAGAATGAAGGAATTACAACCATGCACAATGACATGGATCAGACAGGCAGACATATGATGTTGAGAGAAAGAAGCCAGACATAAAGCATAAATACCACATCATTGCAGTTATATAAGATTAATCAGGCAAAATTAATCTATAGTGTTAAAAGTTGGGATCACAGTAACCTTTGCCAGGAGGTTAGTGACGGGAAGGAGGCACGAGGGGCCTTTAGAAGTTCAGGTAATGTTCTGTTTATTTGGTGCTGATTCCATGGGTGCGCTTTCTTGGTGAGAATCCATCCAGCTGTTTATTTACAATTCGTGTCCTTTTCTGTATGTGTGTTATGCCTCAATAAAAAGCTTACATAACAACCCTTGTGCTTATTATAAAAGATCAAGTAATATAAAACTGTGGACAGCCCAAGGTAAAAGGCTTCCAACACCTTTCCCCAATCTTCTCAGAGGTAAACACTGTTTAACGGTTTGCTGCAAAACTTTTCAGACTTTTTTCCATTCATGTAGCATTTTTAAAAATCAAATTACCATGTCATGGTGAACTATTTGGATGTCACTGCTTTGTACTTTCTGCCTTATTTTTAATGCAGCAAATCAAGAATTAAAGCCATCTTGATGTCATGGGAAAATGAAGTCTCAGTATCAGCCTGATCTAGGTTCAAACCTTGTCTTGTCCCTATATTAGCTGTATGTCCTCAGGCAGGGTTAGCCTCTGAAACCTCAGTGCTCTCATTTGTAAAGCGGGAATAATAGTCCTTGTCTTCAAAGGTTGTAGTGAGGATTAAGATGATGTCTAGAGAGAGCTTAGCACTATGGCTAACACATAGAAGGTGTCGGTATACAGTGGTACTATTAAAAAAATATATTAATGGTAGCTACTGTGTATTGAGTGCTTATTATGGGCCAGACATTGTTCTAAACTCTACAAATGAAATCTCATTTAATCCAACAACAAATGAGGTTGACCCTGTTATAAATTGTATTTGATAAATGAAGAAACTGAAGCAATGGAGAGTAACTGCCCAAGGTTATGTGTTTAGTGAATGGTTAGGATTTGGGGTATGGATGGTTGTTATTGGGGCTGTTTAAAAGCACATGGGATTCACTGGGACTTGTATAGGGACCTTTGAGAGACTGATGACTTCTTGATCAATTAGTCAGGGTATTCTACTTTGCTATCTGCTTTTTAATTATATTCCTACCTAAGAAATGATGGTTGGTCTTTCAGACTAAGAGAGCAATAAGTCTCTTTGATCGGCCACCCCTTCGCGTTAATAGCTTCCTTTTGCACCGAGTGCGAAGTGAAGCTGGATTACGGCATAGCTCAGCTACTTGGACCTGAACTACTTTATTGCCTCATTTTCTTACGAAAATGGTTATGGAGTAACCAAGAACATTTTGAAACATTCTTGGGGTTTTCAAGCCAACTGCATAAGCTCATACAGCTTCTGTGTCTATAATGTGGCTTCAAAGTCTGTGCCATAGCCTGGGCCCACAAACAAACTGAGTCAGAAGTCTGACTAAGGAGAGTTCAAATTCCACATCTAAATGGGATACTGCAGGGCGGGGCTCTGCTTTGTCATCCAGCTCAGAGTCCTTTAAATTTATACCTAAATAGGGACTTACCTGATGGCGCAGTGGTTAAGAACCCGCCTGCCAATGCTGGGTTCGAGCCCTGGTCTGGGAAGATCCAACATGCCACGGAGCAACTAAGCCCATGCGCCACAACTACTGAGCCTGTGCTCTAGAGCCCACGAGCCACAACTACTGAAGCCCATGCACCTAGATCCTGTGCTCCGCAACAAGAGAAGCCACCGCAGTGAGAAGCCTGCGCACCACAATGAAGAGTAGGCCCCGCCCTCTGTGACTAGAGAAAGCCCGCACGCAGCAAAGAAGACCCAATGCAGCCAAAAATAAATAAATAATAAATGTATTTAAAAAAATTTATACCTAAATACTTGGACACAGCCATTAGTTCAAAGGAGGTTGTCCCTAAAGGTACATGGCACTGAGATTGAACGTGAATTCCAAATTTCTTTATTCCAGTCTTGTTTGTATAATGTTAAAAATTATTAAGTTATTATTTAATATTAATACACCCAACTTGTAAGGTGATTTATAGCACCAAAATACATGGCTACAAAATTTCAAACAAAAGAACACACACCATAAGATGTAACAAAAAATTGGGGTCTTCCCTGGTGGTGCAGCGGTTCAGAATCCGCTTGCCAATGCAGGGGACACGGGTTCGAGCCCTGGTCCAGGAGGATCCCACATGCCGCGGAGCAACTAAGCCTGTGCGCCACAACTACTGAGCCTGCGCTCTAGAGCCCGTGAGCCACAACTACTGAGCCCGCGTGCCACAACTACTGAAGCCTGCGCGCCTGGAGCCTGTGCTCCACAATGGGAGAAGCCACCACAATTAGAAACCCTCAGCAACTAGAGAAAGCCTGCACAGCCACGGAAGACGCAACGCAGCCAGTCAATCAATCAATAAATTAAAAATTTGGAACAAAGAAAGAGATGTGCCAGGACCTTTCAATCAGGTGGTTTCTGTAATTGCATACTACATTTAGCTGTGAGTTTTCTGGTGGAGGCAAAATAGGAACCATGTTATTTAGGCATCTGGAATGAAATAACTTCTGCAGTACTCCATTTGCATTCAAGGATGTTGACCAGTGGTGTAGGGGATTTTTTTTTCTTTGTTTTGGTAAGAGATAGGAAAATACTATTCTAATGGATGTTTCATTTTTCTTTTCTTTTCTTTTCTTTTTGGCCTCGCCCCACGGAAGGCATGTGGGATCTTAGTTCCTACCGGGGATGGAACCCCTACCCCGTGCAGTGAAAGCGCAGAGTCTTAACCACTGGACCTTCAGGGAAGTCCCTGGATGTTTCTTTTAAGGGCCTTCTATGCATTTTAATAGAATGTAAGCCTTGAAGTTGTCTCTGGAGGCGCTGAGATCTTAGATTCTAAGTATTTTTTGTTTACCTGGTTAACTTCCTTCAGGGAGAACTTTGGGGGAAAAAACCTAGTGAGCATCAGAATTTTCTGGGAAGCTTTAAAAAATAAAGATTCCTGGGTCACACTGTGTAGACCAGGGGTCCCCAACCCCCGGTCCTCAGACCAGTATCTGTCTGCAGTCTGTTAGGAACCGGACCACACAGCAGGATGTGAGCCTCAGGCGAGCAAGTGAAGCTTCATCTGCCGCTCCCCATTGCTCGCATTACTGCCTGAACCAACCCCGCCCACCCTGTCCGTGGAAAAATTGTCTTCCACGAAACCGGTCCCTGGTGCCGAAAAAGGTTGGGGACCGATGGTGTAGACTCCCCTCAGTAGATCGGAAGTGGGATGTAGAGATCTATTTATATTTTTAAAACCTGAGGGGATCTGACGACCAACTTGTTTGGGAACCATTGCGTCACCCTTGCCAGTGTCAGTTTCCCCGAGTTATTGGTGAGCTGAGTCAATTTCTGGTCTGCAGTTTAGATGCCAGTTCCAAGGGTCAAGGTTAACAACCTTCTGTGAACATTCAGGAAATTGACCTGTATTCCTGTCTGCAGGTTAAAGTCAGAGAACCTTTGAACAGGGACAGTTTTTCCCTTGGGGGGGTGGGTGGGGTGAGGCTGCTTCAGAACTGTTTAAACCGTTTGACAGGTATTTGGTTAAAACCCCCATCTCTGTCAAAAGAGTGGCAATACAATTTATCATCCAGACTGGAACACTGTTGAAAATGAAATGGGGTGCTTTTGATAATTAAGCTGGGAAAATCTGTTACCGTCCTGGGCAAACCAGGGTGTCTTGTAGTCCTAGTCATAAAACATTTCTGCATATAATTTTTTAACTAAACCAGTGGTCACAAGCACATTTGCATGAAGGGGTTCGGAGACAACATAAAAGAGTTTTGACTCGAGGGTGAGGTAGTGGAAATATTAACAGCTGCAAGAAAGATGCTAAATGGCAGCTGGTCCCAGGTTTCTGTGTTGGGGGCAGTAGAGCATGGTGAGAACTGACAAAATGGAGAGTGTCTGCCTCAGCTAAAGGGGCAGAGTAATTTAAATTTTGAAAAGCCAAGATTGTAGACTGGATTCATTTCATGGGCCTCCTCCAGCTTTCAATCTTGAGCTTAGGGAGTTAAAGGAACCCAATCTGGCTGTCAATCAAACACGTAATTTTAAGTAGAAGTGCCTTTGGACAAGTCCTCTAGGGGAAGCCAGCCTCAGAATGGCTGTCCTAGAGGCTGATTTGTCGACCCCTCCAATGGGTCTGCTTCTCTCAACTGCCATTAGGGAGTATCTGACAAATACAGTCACCTTAATCTCAACAGAGCTAGGGCTCAGTGGTTGTTTCTTGGCAGTAACTGGGCAGTTGAGTCAGAGGCTATGTTTAAACTCCTTTGTTGTTCCCCATTGTTTTCCAGATAAAGTACGGTCTTGTTAAAAAGAAAATGACAGAACTCTTACAGCCTGGTCTATTTTTACATCTCCAGACTCCTCCCCTTCCTCTCCCTTCACTTCCTGTGTTTTATCTATGCCAGTCCACGTGCTATTCCTGTAAATTGGCATGCTCTTTTCCGCCTCCTGTAGTGCCTTTGCACAGTTTTAAGCAATGCCTCCTCCACGGAGCCTTCCCTGATTTCACCGTTAGGCTCCCATTGCCTCTCTACTTGTTTCTAGCATCAGCTGTTATACATACCTGTCTGCCCCAGGAGATTGTGAACTTGACAGTGTGCTCTGCCTGAATCATTTCAGGTAATCCTCACAACAGCCTCTCAATGCCTGGACTGTTATCACCCCTGTTTCATAGGTGAGAAGAGTGAGGCACAGAGAGGTGAAACATCCCACCCAAGGGTACTTAACCTCACAAGCACCAGAGACGGGACTTGAACCCTGGTCATCTAACTTCAGTAGCCACATCTTAATAAGCTACACTGTCTTTGAGAATGGACTTAAGGAATGTCTATCTGATGAGTGAATGAATGAAAGAAGGAGGTAACAGAGGAGGGATAAAATAGGTATATGCCATAATACGGAGGAAGAAAGTCATCTTTTCATTTGCTGTGGCCAGTGGGTATGCATCGGGTTTTGTATAAAAGCAATATTTAGTTATTTAGATGTAAATCGAAGAAAGTGGGAGAGCCACGTCATAGTCCTATTCTGTGCCATTTAGAAGCGACATTCTATGAACATTCTTTTGTGTTTAGAAGTCTGACGGCAGTGTGCAGGCTTTCATGATGCAGTATAGGATGGATGTACAGATTGGACTCTGAGCAAAGTGTCTGCCTGTGGGGGCAAAGGGTGAGAGAGACATGAGTGAATTCTGCAGAAGAGGGCAGATTGTTCATTAGTGGAAATTGTGCCTAACCCCATTTATTCTCAGGCATCAAGAGCTGTGTGATCAAGTTGTATGGTCTCTGGGGAAGAAAGCTGGAAGAGGGTTTTTGAGAATGTCCATTGAACTAATTAATGGGCCTGCCTCTTTGGAGGAGAGTATAGGACTTCTGTTTTAGAAACTGAAGCTGACTCCATTCTGAGCCGGTTCTGATGGAATTTGACGGTCAGGAGAAAATCAGGACAGCGGGGCATGCTGGGTTAGGTGGATGGACCTCGGAGCCCCACAGCCCGCCACTCACCAGCTGTCAACCCCTGTTCCTCCACTTCCTTCTCTATGATGATGCAAATAATGTTGGCTACCTGATAGTATCTCAGGAGGACTGGGAAATTAACCCTTGCCAAGCAAACTGTGCTTGACACATAATTAGCACTCATTAACTGATAAATACTGCTATGATTGTGATGAATAGTTAGTGTGCAGTAAGGTTTGGAGTCCTCCATTCATGATGGGAACTAACCAGAGTTGGAGACACAGGCCTTCTGTCCTGAGGGCTTTTCAGTTCTGACTTGAGTATTTTATAAGGGGAGGTGTTACTGGGCCCCAGCTCAGCACAGACCAGTGGAGATGGTTGTCTGACGGATGGCGAGTGGCACCCAGGCCTTGGCAGGAGTTTGTGACACTCCAGTTCCCTGTGTTGAAGGCCACAACAGATGAGTCTGCTCAATTCTGGATTTCTCTTTGGCTCTGACAGTTGGGTTTGGAGCCTCTGCTTGTGGCATTGTGGTAAAGCAGAAGGGGAATGGAATTTGGAATTAGGGGATCTGGTTTCAAGTTCAGGCTCCAGCCTTTAGCTGTGTGAACTTGAGTCAGTCACAGCTTTTCTGAGTTTCAATTTCCTCATCTGTAAAATTATATGTTGGTGGTGAAGTCATCATCATTATTATCTCAACTAGGAGAATGTATGTGAAAGAGCTTTGTAAAAGGCAAATCCCATAATTTGTTTAAATCCATTTTCCCCCCAGAAATAGACAGCTCATAAAAGAATGTGGACTTTATTTATGGGTGATTCCATCCGAGTCCTACCTGATGGTGTTGTCTTATAACTTTCTGAGATCTCCTTTGGCTCCCCATTAATTTGGCTTAAAAAAAAAAATCAGACCAAAGATAGGATGGCCAGGCCTTGATTACTCAGACTCAGGGCTCTTAAGACTGGTTCTAACTTGTCCAGGATCTGTCGGGATATACTTAGCAGAAATGCCTCACCTCCAAGACAGTTTGAACCAAATGCTGGAAATTCCAGAGTTCTTGGCAGCTGAGCATATGAAAGTAAAAGGAAATTTCTATTTTCATTTTCTCAAGCTTTTTGCCCCCCACCGCCCCCATCTCCTCATTTTAGTTTTGTGAGTGGTCACAGTCCAGGATAGCAATGCTGGGGAAAGTGATTATTTGATTCCTTTTGAAATAGTCACTTTTTTAAAGGATGGAATGAAGCAGCATGATTACATACTTAACAACCACTAGATATTTTGGATTCAGTCACTCATGGGACAAATATTTATTGAGCACCTACTATGTGCCAGTCACTGCTAGGCACTGGGGATACCACAGTGCAAAAGGCAGACAAATCCTGCTCTCACATACCTTACTGTTTAGTAGGCTCTCAAGCATTATGTAAACAAACCCACAGAATAGATTTACAAACCTAACTGACAAGTGCCGTGAAGAAGAAAGTGTATGAAAATGTTGACGGGGTTGGGGGGGCAGGGGGAAGGTTGACAAGGGAGCTAATTTAGATTGGAGGGTTCAGGAAAGTCTTCTGTGAGAAGCGTCATTTAAGCCCAGAAGTTAATCAGGTAGTGGCTATAGCAGGTGCTAAGGCCCTGAGGCGGGAAAGAAGGAAGGCCCCTGTAGCTAGAGCTTAGTAGGGGAATGGCACAGTCCTGAGGAACCTCATTAGTGATTCTGGATTTTATCCAAGGGGGCTTCTCTTTAAGACCATGAGAGTTGGTCGTGATAAATGAGTTCAATCAGGCTGTTCTCCCTGGAGACACACTTTGTCAACCCAGAACCATGGCTCATCCCAAATAAAGTGATGCTTAGGGACATTTGTAAAACAAGGGGTCTGTGTTGTTCTTTAGAAAAAGCTAAATATACATGAAGTCACACCAGGTCAGTCTTCTCGGGAAGACGGGCAGAAAATGAGAGGAATTTGTCTTTATGGCACATACTGGGTGACTCAGAACTAACTCCCTGAGGTCAACTGAAAGGAGTGTGGCCTACGCTCGCCTGTATAAAATATCTTTTCCCAGTGGCTGCATTAGAAGAAGATCCGAACCTTGGATTGAGGGCTTTTGTTTTCTAAAGGCCAGATCTCTGGTAAACAGATGATGGGAAAGCCAGAAAGGAAGGTTAGGAGGTCAGGATCTCTGCACTGGTTTCCACATCCTGCTACATTCCAGGAGAGTTTTGCCTGATAAAGTCATAGCATGTCTGAACCGGAAGGAACCTCAAGGATCAAGTCATCCACCCCTTATTTTGTGGGGATAGGGCACTGATGGGGGGATGGCCATGACAGCAGCCATCACACTAGCCCACCTCAGAAGGGTCAGTGTTTTCCGTTTGGCGAGGGCTGACTGGAAACAGACTGCTGAAAACTGCATCAGACACGGAGGCTCAGGACATAAGCCTTGTGTCCTGATTTGATGTCTTGAAAGGCCTCTTACCTGTGGTTCAGCCTTACGGAGACCCTCAAATGTTCATAAGATCTTCACTGGGCTCCCAGGGGTCAAGGGCCTTCTCCAAGGTGAGGCCAGAACCCTGTGGGTGCTGGGAGTCTGGGCATACTCTGCTCCTGGAGGGCTTGGACTTCTCATCAAGGAAGGTCTTTTAATGTCAAAGTCATGGACTGACCTTGGGATGATGGTCCTATTTTTAGTATATACCTTGGTTTAGAAAATACCTAATAGTAAAAAACATCTCTGAGGTTAGTACTACTTCAAAATGAGTTCATACTTTGTTCATCACAATAGCATCTGTATTCACTTGAAAGATAGTTGTACATCTCCACGTGAAGCTTGATATTTATTCAGGTCACATGTAATGCTCCCTAGGCAGATGAACTGGATGACCCACTGCAGTCATTGGCTGGCTTCCCCCAAGCATTGGTTGCCCATAAATTTGGAACCACTGGGTTTAGAAGCACTGGCCTGTAAATCAGCCACCCAAAGGGGCTAACCCTAATAGTCGATTTCCTGGCTGGGAGGAAATGAACCAGTATAAACCTATACTATTGTATTTTAAAATATTCTTTGTTGCTTTTTTCAATTACAAAAGTAATTCAAGCTCATTGTATAAACCAAAAACATTACAGAAATGTAATACTGTGAACAGTTTGGTATGCAGTATCTCAATTTTTTTCTGTGTATAAATAGCATATTAATTGTTAAGATTTTTATAGAAATAGGATGTTTCTGTACATAATGTTCACTAAGTGTGTGTTTTTTTTAATTGGTGAGTTATTTTAGGGAAGCAGCAAGAGACAGTGGGAAGAACATTGGGTCTGCTTTAGGGTTTGAGTCCTGGCTCTGTATTATACTATTGATAGTTGGATGACTAGTAATACAGTAATATATCAGTTGGGTGATCCCAGGTAAGTCACAGATCTTTCTAAACCTCAGTTTCTTGGTCTCTAAAATGGAGACCAATATGGGGTCTGATACTTGCCTTCCTTTTTCACAAGGTTATTTTAAGGATCCAATGAGATGGTATATAGAAAAGAACTCATTGTAAACCATAATGTATTACATAACTATAAAGGATCATTATTATTGAAATTTATAATTTTAGCCTTCTTTCCTTTTTAAATGCTTTGATCCACATTAGTGAATACTTAATCCAGTGGTGACTTACTCAGTGGTTTCCTTGGAGACAGATGGTAACTAAGCCAGCTCTTTTTTCCAGGTCACTCCTGGAAGCAAGGCTGCTACAGCTAACTTATGTGTTGGAGATGTAATCACAGCCATCGATGGGGAAAATACCAGCAATATGACACACTTGGAAGCTCAGAACAAAATCAAGGGCTGCACAGACAACATGACTCTCACAGTAACCAGGTGAGGCCCATGGAAACACTCGCTCATTTCTGGTCGACTGGAAGCTGCTTGTGGGCAGGGACTACCTCACCTATTTCAGGATCCCCTACCCACCCAGCTCAGTGCCTTGTATGGTGTAGGCAGGCAGAAGGTCTGTGGAACTGAAATTTCAGGTTGCTCATTTTCCTAATTTTCACAGTGCTCTTCATAGTGTGGGCATCTTTCTCCAAGATATTTGCATTTTCATTTGACCTAACACAACTAACCAAAATTTTGAGGTAGTGAAATCAGTATAATGAAATGAAAACCATCTTGTACACTTCAGAGCCCTACCCCCATGGGAGATGCACTATTTTATTACTATCCCCTCAAAAGCACATTTATCCCTCATTCTTGTCTCCATTTCTATCTCAGTCCACATCTTCTCCTTCAAGACATTCATTCATTACAGATTGATTTTTTTGATCCATTTACCAACACATTGAATAGCTCCATCTTGTATATATTTGGCCTTGTGCGGGGCACTCTGACAATAAAAGGATAAGTACAAATATTCTTTACCCGTAAGAGTGAAAAAATGCTACACTAATGAAAACTGAGACAAGACCTAGAGAGTTGCTGTGTGAATGGTACAAGGAAATCCTTTCCAAGCTCAGAAAAGGAGGCATCGCTTTTGTTTGGTCCAGACACACTGCACGAACAAGTTGGTTATCTGGTCTGGATCAGGAACACTGGATGAGATAGAGGAGCTCGTTCCATCCTGAGCAGAGGTGGGGCGGCATCAGGCATGCCCAGGAGCATGGTGGAGGCCGGTGTGGCTGGGTCAGCGGTACAGAGCGCAGTGGGGGAGGATGAGGCTGGAAGAATGACAGCAGCTTGGGAAATCCCTCAGGGCTGAGTGCACACAGCCGTCAGACATGATGTCATGAGGTTGGTGCTTCCGAAAATCACACTGATAGCAAAATGGAGGGGAAGGCGGGGGGAGAGTGCTAGCAGTCGGGCAAGAGGGGACACTTTCCCACTCCGTTTTTAGTATATTTTATTTATTTAGCATGCATGAAACAACAGCTTTGTCAATCTGTTGCAGATCTGAACAGAAAATCTGGTCTCCTCTGGTGACAGAGGAAGGGAAACGTCACCCATACAAGATGAATTTAGCCTCTGAACCCCAAGTAAGTACTTGCCCACCATGGCCCTTGCTCTCAGCACCCAGAGGCCTTTCTGCTTTTGACACCGCTAGGCACACTCCCGTTTTTCCTGCCCTGGAGGCAGGGGATAGGATGCAGGGGGAGGGCCCTCCGCTGACACTGCTGGGACCTGGCTCTTGTTTGGTTCTTCCCGTAAGGGAACTGCGGGAGGAAGGGGCTGGAAAACCCCAGGGCAGTGACGCCAGGGCCTGGGCTGGACATAGCGGGTAGGAAGGGGATACGGGAAGCGGGTGGAAGCTTTCCTGTGCAGAATAGGGTGGCAGAACCACTGCAAACTAGGGTGCTGACTCAGCTCATTATGGATTGCAGATGCAAATGAATCATGCCAGGGACAAAAAGAAGTTTGGGTCCTGAGGCCTAGAGTCTAGAGGAACTACAGGAAATTTAGTAGTAAACCCAGACATTCCCCACCCCACCCCGGATCCCGGGTCCTACTGCCTGGTTTCCAAGAGCCTTCGGATGGGAATCTCTAGTTTTCTTACAGTGAGATCTTAAAATTACTAAAATAAAGTGGTAGTTCATATTGGAAAATGTGATAGGGAGTCAATGCACAATTTGTTGGCCAAATAGAATTTCCTGGACGGGAGACTGTCCTGAGATCCCATATTTGTACATAATAGATTATAAGTGATTGTATTTCTTCTTTAACTACATCTCCTAAATTATCTACAATGAATGGGTACAAGGGGAGAAACATAGAGAAGAATGTTTAGAACATCTTTGTAAAATTCCTCACGCCTGATATGCTACTTTTCACAAAGTGTGTCTCTCGGATAAATTAATGAGTTGTTAGTGGTATGTTAGTAGGTAAGTCGATAATGGCTTTTGAAAACTTCTTTTAGACTGGTTTCTGATTGTTATACATTTAGCCCCAATTGAAGATTTGAACTTTAATTTTTTTTTCTAAATTTGGGACACTGTTTCATTTTTATGGTGTATTGAGATATAATCAAAAGATAACATATAGCTAGTTATCTTTTATACCTAAAACAGAAACTTGTATGAAATTGAACTCACTTGGGTACATTAGTGTGGGTAAATTGAGTGGTTATATCTGAATGGTTATTTTCTCAAATGTCTTCCATTAAACTGCCAGAAATGCAGTCACACAAAATGTTTCCCATTAATATAATAAAAATAATACTTAGTCCTAAGAGTCACTTTAAGGATCATTTTGCATCTGGCATTTCAAAACTGACATGACCATATTATTCTGTACAGCCCCTCTAAGGAAAGTTCATGAATGGCATTCAGTCTATAAACTGGCAGTTGTGCAAACTAATTTAAAACATGCCACAGTCAATTCCAATTTCCTAGGGAGTTCTCAGCCACTTCATTAAATTTACTACAAATGTTGTTTTAATGTATTAAGTCCTTATATGTTTTATAATATATAAGGAATGATTTTGTTTTAATGTGGTCTATCTAAAATCCTAGTTTTCACTTCAGTAAGGCAATGCTTACATTTTAGTTATACTTTTTATATGTATTATACTTGAATTTTCATCTTAAACATATAATCTGAGTACCTATATTAATCTTTTGAAGGTAGTTTTCTTCAGATTAAAAAAAAATCTCCAACACTTTAACATCTAATTTGACTATACATTTCTTTTGATTCCAGTAATTCTTTGTTCATATGAAAAACTTCCCACCTCTCATTTTTCCAAAATCTTCCACTTCCAGTCATTCTAAAACAGAGGAATGAGTAAGAGCAGAGTTCATCTATAATTAAAGGATTTGTTCATTCATGTAAGGCTAGCCCACACCCCAGCTTATCTGAGGTCAGTGTAGTTACACACCTAGTTTATATTTCCTCATTATTGAGTTTCCTTGGAGACATAAATACAAAGCCCAAACAATGACATCATCCCTTCCAAAAGGCAGGCCCTGAATTAACCGCCTGACTTCTGGAAAGACCAGTATTCACATGGGGTTAGAGATACTCCTTTTATATACAAAACAGATACATTCTTAGGAGATTCTCTATAAAGTAAAAAATCAGAATTTCCAACCTGCATTTTCTACTGACTTCTATTCTAACTGAAAATGTGTTTCTATGGAAGGAGAAGGGAATGACACTGGTTGACTGTCTGCTGTGTGCTGGGCACTGTGCAATGGCTAAGAAAGAAGTATAACTTGCCCAAAGCCGAGCAGGGGGCAACAGGGAAAAAACTGAGCCAAGACAGAAATATGAGGGCTCTTCCCTGGTGCTCAGCATCCTAAGATGCTCCTAAGGAATTGCTGTGGGGAAGGAGAGAGGAGGAAAGAATTGCAATCCTGGCTGCCGCTGTCCACCTGCCCCACAGAGCTGCAGGGTAGCCACTGACGGGGGCGAGAGTCCCAGGCCACCCTTCAGGAAGTCTGCTGCCATTAATGACCCCTTCTTATTCCTTGGGGTAGTTGTGCCATAGAACATACTTAACCATTCTTTGATTACTGCTGAAGTTATTAACTAATTATACTTCCCCTTTGGTGAACAAGCTGTGGTTACTGAGCTTCTGTCCAACGTGGGTAAAGTCAGCTCAACGTAATATATACAGTAAAACCGCACTGATTCCGACTTGTTGAAGAGGGAGACTATCTGAATCATCATAAACACATTTTCATGTTGTCTTTTAAGTCAGTACACAGTGAATTAAGCTGGTGGTTTTCATTATCGTTTTATAAGAAAGTGTGAAAGACTTGAAGGTTTAGTGAAGGAAGAGAAAAAAAAAAAAGGAAGAGTAGTCGTTCTGGGCCTGGGTGTTAACAAGGAGTCCAGGATTCAGGAGGATTTCAGGGAGACCCAGAAAATAGGACGCACAGCGAGTTTAGTAGGCTGCACAGAGTACGCTCTCACCTGCGAGCAGGCTTTGAACCAGAACACCCATGCGGAAAGCATCTTGCTAACTGAGTCATCAGAAAAGCCGTGATTTTTTTCAAAAGGCGAATGTTAGTTTAAAAAGTTTTCGGGGGTGTTCTTCAAGTAGCTCCTAGGTGTTGGAGCTGTAGTGATTATCCATCAAGTCCTGGCAGTCCAGCGTGGAGGTGGAGGGCACTTCCTCAAATTACAGAAAGAGGGGAATGAGCACAGGAGGAACTCCAAGTCCTTTCCTGCAGCTCCCCCTGGGCACCGCTGTGTAGCAGGTATCCCCCAGCCTTCCTTCTGATCAGCCTTGGCCTTCTCCCACACAAGACACCAGATCAGTCATTCCCCGTAGCCCCTTCTGCCAGCGCACTGAGGCTTCTCTGCCTAGTCAGGAGCTGCTTCACTGGTGACACAACAACCCTCTTATCTTGCTTCTCTGAACCGCTCCTTCCTGGGGAATTCGTCTCCACCTTTTATCATCTCCCGCTCCTCACTGAAGTGATGCCAGTTCCTCTTCCTGGTACTTAATCCCTCTGGACATGTGCCCTGAAAGGGTGTTTCAGCTCTGACTTGGATCCTGACAGCCCAGGGCATCAGGGGGTGTCCTGCCCAGGCGTACCCAGCAGGAGATCAGGCTCTGCTGGGCCTCAAGGAAGAACCAGGAGGCAGAGGTGGCGGATGAAACTGCATACGTGCCCAGCTCGTGCAACGTCCTGGGTCTTGCCCCGTGTCAGGTGGGTTTGTCAAGTGCCCCTCAGCTAGTCTGGCATTGAGCCGGGGCCATCATAGCTCATTGGAACACCTCTCTCTCCCTGGCACTCAGCCTGTATCATCCATCGAGGCGTGCATATTGGATACCCCTCTGATTTCTCCTCTGATCTCTGCCCTCAGGAGGTCCTACACATAGGAAGCGCCCACAACCGGAGTGCCATGCCCTTTACCGCCTCCCCTGCCTCCAGCCCTGCCCCCAGGGTCATCACAAACCAGTACAACAACCCAGCTGGCCTCTACTCCTCTGAAAATATCTCCAACTTCAACAATGCCTTGGAGTCAAAGACAGCAGCCAGTGGGCAGGAGACGAATGCCAGAGCGTAAGTAGGCCCGTGCAGTCCGCTCTGGGCCAGTCCTGGAAGAGGCAGGCAGGCAGCGGGGAGAAGGTTCAGCCACTAGCCCTGGGAGAAAAATGCCTACTTTAGCACAGTTCTTTCTGTGTTCATTTTCCTCATCTCTAAAAAGCGGGTAATACCACCTGCCTTGTAGGGCTGTTGTAAAATAAGAAGTAACCTGTAAAATGCCGGTACTGTGTCTGACACACCAATTGAGTATTCACCGAGACCTATGTTATTATTAACCTGGTTTCCGTGGTCATTGTCTTCTTCTAAGTGACCATTTTCCTTCCTTGACAGCTCTGCTGCTTCCCAAGAAACTCTTCCGTTTTTATAGTTTGGGCTTTCTGCTTATGATCACCATTTGGTCTGAGCAAGGGAAGAGTACCTGAATGCAGTTTTCGGTGAAGCAGTGTTTGCCTTTTTCCCTCAAGTGGCCCAGTAGAGATAATAGAAAGAAGTCCATGAGGATATAAACGTGTGTCTGTTAGAACAGGTTCAGATCTGGGGCAGAGGCAGAGGTGGGCTTGCCCAGGGGAGAGGAAGGGTTGCAGGTGGCCAGGGTGGAGAGGTCTAAGGAGGCATCTTGCTTAGGGCTGGGGACGCCTGTCACCTTTGGCCACAGCTGCCTCCAAGTCTTTATCCAAAGGATCCTCTGCATCTTCCCGGCAGAGGGGGCCCAGAGTCGACTCCCTCCCAAACACTCTGAAGGTGAATCCAGAAACACTGGGAATCCCACAGCCCATGGTAGAGAACTGGGTTTGAGGACAGAGAGTAAGAGATGGGATGAGTTGTCTGTGGTGGAAAACGGGAGGGACTAAGGCACGAGTTACCACCTCACATGCCCAAAGGTGGCAGGGAAGATAAGGACTCAAGGTCAGAGCTCTGAGAACAGACAAGGGGGAGCAGAACGACCCATGGCAGCTGGACAGTGCATGCCCCGTCCAGAGGGGGAACCACTCCTTGGCTCCAGCCAGACACCACATGCAGGCCTAGGATTCCCATTTCTGATGATTCATTTCATCAAACCAGAAGTCAGAAAGCTTCTTTTCATCTGAAATCCCCTGATTTTTAGATGTTGCTGACAGTCAGACTGGTTGGAATATACCATGTGCTCCAAACGTGTCTGATCTCAGAGGATCTTTTCCGCTTGGAACCCTCAGTTCTTTTTTTTTTTTTAATTGAAGTATAGTTGATTTACAATCTTATGTTAGTTTCAGGTATTTATATGTATAAAGTGATTCGGTTTTTTATATGTATATATATATATATTTTTTCAGATTCTCTTCCATTATAGGTTATTAAGAGATACTGAATATAGTTCCCTGTGCTATACAGTAAATCTCTGTCTATTTATTTTATATATGGTGGTGTGTATCTGTTCTGTACTCTTCAATTATCCCTCCCCCCTCCCCCTTTGGTAACCATAAATTTGTTTTCTATATCTGTGACTGTTTCTGTTTTTTAAATAGATTCATTTGTATTATTTTTCAGATTCCACATGTGATATCATATATTTGTCTGACTTACTTCACTTAGTATGATATTATCTAGGTCCATCCATGTTGCTGCAAATGGCACTATTTCATTCTTTTTTATGGCTAAGTAATGTTCAGGGGTGTGTGTGCCTGCATGCGTGTGTGTGTGTGTGTGTCACATCTTCTCAAACCAAACGTCTGTTGATGGGCACTTGGGTTGTTTCCATGTCTTGGCTATTGTAAATAGTGCTGCAGTGAACACTGGGGTACATGTATCTTTTCAAATTAGAGTTTTCATCTTTTCTAGATATATGCCCAGGAGTGGGATTGCTGGACCATATGGTAGCTCTATTTTTAGTTTTTTAAGGAACCTCCACCATTCTCCATAGTGGCTACACTAATTTACATTCCCAACAACAGTGTAGGAGGGTTCTCTTCACACCCTCTGCAGCATTTGTTCTTTGTAGACTTTTTTTTTTTTTACTTTACTTATTTTTGGCTGCATTGGGCCTGTTTGTTGTTGGGTCTTCGTTGCTGCACGCAGGCTTTCTCTAGTTGCGGCGAGCGGGGTCTACTCTTCGTTGTGGTGCACGGGCTTCTCATTGTGGTGGCTCCTCTCGTTGCAGAGCTCAGGCTCTAGAGCACAGGCTTCAGTAGTTGTGGCGCATGGGCTTAGTTGCTCTGCGGCATGTGGGATCTTCCTGGACCAAGGCTTGAACCCGTGTCCCGTGCATTGGCAGGTGCATTCTCAACCACTGCGCCACCAGGGAAGTCCCTCTTTGTAGACTTTTTGATGATTGGCCATTCTAACTGGTGTGAGGTGATGCCTCATTGTAGTTTTGATTTGCATTTCTCTAATAATTAACGATGTTAAGCATCCATTCATGTGCCTGTTGGCCATATGTATATTGTCTTTGGAGAAATGTCTATTTAGGTCTTCTGCCCATTTTTTTTTTTTTTTTTTTTTTTTTTTTTTTTTTTTTGTGGTACGCGGGCCTCTCACTGTTGTGGCCTCTCCCATTGAGGAGCACAGGCTCCGGACGTGCAGGCTCAGCGGCCATGGCTCACGGGCCCAGCCGCTCCACAGCATGTGGGATCTTCCCGGACCGGGGCACGAACCCGTGTCCCCTGCATCAGCAGGCGGACTCTCAACCACTGCGCCACCAGGGAAGCCCCTTCTGCCCATTTTTTGATTGGGTTGTTGTTTTTGATATTAAGTTGTATGAGCTGTTTGCATATTTTGGAAAGTAACCCCTTGTCAGTCGTATTGCTTGCAAATACTTTCTCCCAGTCTGTAGGTTGTCTTTTTGTTTCATTTAGGGTTGGAATCCTCAGTTCTTATACTAGCTCTGAAGCCAATTTTGCTGTTTAGTTTCTTCTCAATTCACCTTTAACAAGACTCTGCCCAGCTGTTAGGGTGATTAAATGGCAAACCCACTGCTGCAGATGTAGGTTAGGACAGGTTAAGGCACAAGAGGTTCCAAACTACTTAAATGTTTGGAAAGAGCTATTGCGGAGGCCCTTGATCTCTCGAGAGCCCCTTGATCATACTGTGCACATAGTCCTTCTCCCCGAAAAAGAGAGGCAGGTGTTTTAGGCACCTGCTGCATGCAGGTCCCTGTGCCCAGCACTGAGAGGGCCTTGCAATTTCCTTTTAAGCTTTGCAGGGCCTAGCAGGGGACTCTTTCTGCCGTGTGACTTTGGCTTTACAAGATGTTAAAGGTCACCAGCATTTATTGTAGTAACCAAGGCAAAGTGGCTACTAATGCTTCTTTGTCCTTCAATTCTGAGTCCTGCCAGGCCCTACTGGCTTGAGATGATGATGATGCCCTTCACGGTGACTGTGGGGGCCTATGGGGTACCTGAGAAACAGCGCCATGCTGGGCCCCCCTAAGCTTTCCACAGACATACCCCAAAGCTCAGTGTGGAGTTGAGTGGTGGAAACACCGAGAGCCGTGATCCCCATTCTTTGCTGCTTTTGTGCTGGGGGAGGCTGAGAACGTGACCCTCTTTTACTGTCCCAGAGTGGAATGTTCCATGATCTGGATTTAATAACCCAGGAAATGACACATCCTTAATTGAAAGGCTGCTATGCATTGGCAGAAATATGTGCCAGGGAAGTATTTTTAGTATGGCCTTGGCCGTTATTCTTTAATTAATGTCTTCTTTCTTCTTCTCTCCTGCTCCCCGCCTGTTCCCTCCCTCCAGTCTGAAACAATGCAATCTCTACTCTCTGGACACTGTGCGAGCCTTTCCTGCAGCCCCTCTCCCCTCCTGTGGCAGACTTTCTTGGCTACAGCAGGCTCTGAGTCTTTATCACAAGTCTCTGTCCAGATTTTCTCAGCAGAGGGGTCCCAGCTCGTGCTCTATCCCAAACTCTCTGAGGATGAATCCAGCAACAGTGGGAATACCGGCAACCCCTGGCGGAGGAAATGCCCTGTGCGTGGGTCTCTGCTTACTGGTCTGTTCCTAGAGAGGCCACTTGTGCCTATCAGTGAAGGAAGATTCTCGTGCAAACCCAGCAGCTACCAGGTCATGTTGCCGCTCTGTCAGCAGAAGTCACAAGCGCTCACCCGCCACTGTTTAGTCTGTGAAATTCGCTGAGGTTACAGAATTGGCTCACTTCATACTTTGCATCTGAGGTCATCACGGATACCCTGGGGCGCACTCTGAGTTTCTTTGTCGCATGCCCTTCAAAGCAGCCTGGTGTGTGTGTGGCCGTCTGTCTTGTAGGATTTCCCAGGGCCCCATCCCCGTCAGACAAGAACACAGACAGCGTTGCCACTGCCAAATTCAACGGGGAAGGCAGGCCAAGAGGTGCCCGCCATCTGCCTCCTGTTCTCTCAGCACACACGGTTGAGTGGGAGGGCCTCTGGGTCAGTTCAGCTTAACAGTTGTTTACTGAGTGCCTACTGTGTACCAAGTGGGTGGAGGAAATGTGGCTCTGATCAGCAGAAAGCTTTCACCTGCCTTCTGACCCCTTTCTACTGAGTTTAGAGGCTCTGGTCCTTTTCTGGTGATTTGGGGCCTGGATTTCATCATGTATGTGATACTGCTTGATACTTCCTTAAAGGTGCAGGCTTTATCGACTGAATTCCAGCTCTGCCTCTTGCTAGCTGTGGGACCCTGGGCAAACCACGTAACTTCTGAAACTCAGTCTCTTCATCTATAAAGCAGATAATACGAACTACCTCACCACCAGGTTATTGAGAAATTTCAATGCAATGTGCAAAAACTGTCATCCAGCCTGGGGCCTGGCCTCTGGTGGTGCTCGGTAAATGCTACTTGTTACTGATTTCAGCATGCATAAGGAGCTCCATACCCATCACTTCTCAGTACTTGGGGCTCCAGAGGGCTGAAGCATGTAGACAAATGTCATGGAGAAGATTTTGCTGTAACTTAGGGTAAGTTTCTTTCTTTCCCAGCACTGTAGCTTAAGTTCAGCCAACCAGTACAATTGATTACCTTCCTGATGGAGTGGTATTCATGGAATAAGCAGTTGGGCTCCCGTAGCCACCACAATAGTCCCAGGATACTAGCTTTTCCAATTTGTGTTCTCAGGTGATCCCCCCATAAACTCATGGGGCAGATTTCTAAGCAGGTACAGTGGAAATAAAGGGAAGCATTCATTGTTCTTTGTTCAGTTGATACCAGAGGGATTATATTAGCCCTGACTCACTGGAGCTTGGTCAGAAGAAAACCTCCATCATGAAGGTGGCTGCTTGCCCCTCTAACTAAACTTGCCCACAGCCCACAGAGAACTGGCCTGGGGGTCTGGATGTTCCTCCCTCTTCTCCCGGTGCCCAAAATTACTCCTCTGGTTTCTTATTAGATCCAACATCTAGGCCTTTGAAGATTAAAATTTAGGGAGCACTCTGACCAGGCTCCCCTTCCAAAAGTGATTACATAGGGTTTCTCAGAATTGCATATTTGGTGAACACTGGGGTAACGAGGTTAGGGCAGCTCAGACATGAACAGTTTTTCTGAGTCAGCCTATATCTTTTCTCCCCACCTACATAAAAATCACATATTAATTTTTCTTTGAATAGTTGGTAGAATTCTCCAGTGAAGCCATCTGGTTCTGGGCTTTTTTGTTGCTATATATATATTTTAAGACTTTTATGACATTAAAAAAAAATTTATTTAACTTATTTATTTTTGGCTGCATTGGGTCTTCGTTGCTGTGTGCAGGCTTTCTCTAGTTGTGGTGAGCGGGGGCTACTCTTCGTTTCGGTGCACGGGCTTCTCATCGTGGTGGCTTCTCTTGTTGCAGAGCATGGGCTCTAGGCGCGGGCTTTAGAGCGCAGGCTCAGTAGTTGTGGCGCACGGGCTTAGCTGCTCTGCAGCATGTGGGATCTTCCTGGACCAGGGCTCAAACCCATGTCCCCTGCATTGGCAGACGGATTCTTAACCACTGTGCCACCAGGGAAGCCCTGTTGGGAGATTTTTTTTTTTTTTTTTTTTTTTTTTTTTTTTGCGGTACGCGGGCCTCTGACTGTTGTGGCCTCTCCCGCTGCGGAGCACAGGCTCTGGACGCGCAGGCCCAGCGGCCACGGCTCATGGGCCCAGCCGCTCCGCGGCATGTGGGACCACCCCCCCCACCCCCGACCGGGGCACGAACCCACGTCCCCTGCATCGGCAGGCGGACTCTCAACCACTGCGCCACCAGGGAAGCCCCATGTTGGGAGATTTTTGATTACTGATTCAATCATGTTATTTATTATAGGTCTGTCCAGATTTTTTTTTCTTTCATGATTCAGTCTTGGTAGGAATTTATCTATTTCTTCTAGGCTATCCAGTTTGTTGGTAAATAATTGTTCATAATAGTCTTTTATGATTTTTTATTTGTCACAGGCATGGTAGTGTCTCCTCTTTCATTTCTGATTTTTTGTTATTTCAGTCTTCTCTCCTTTTTTTCTTAGTCTAGCTAAGGGTTTGTCAATTTTGTTGACCTTTTCAAAAAACCAGAATCTTAATTTTATTCCAGTTTTCCTATTGTTTTTCTCTTTTCTATTTTATGTCTGCTGTAGTCTTTATTATTTTCTTCCTTCTGCTAACGTTATTTATTTAAATTTATTTTATTTTATTATTTGGCTGCGTTGGGTCTTCATTGCTGTGTGCAGGCTTTCTCTAGTTGTGGCGAGTGGGGGCTACTCTTTGTTGCAGTGCACCACTCGTTGTGGTGACTTCTCTTATTGTGGAGCACGGGCTCCAGGTGCGCAAGCTTCAGTAGTTGTGGCACGCGGGCTCAGTAGTTGTAGCTTGTGGGCTCTAGAGCACAGGCTCAGTAGTTGTGGCGCATGGACTTAGTTGCTCCGCAGCATGTGGGATCTTCCCGGAGCAGGGCTCGAACCCGTGTCCCCTGCATTGGCAGGCAGATTCTTAACCACTGTGCCACCAGGGAAGTCCCCTTCTGCTAATTTTAGTTTGTTCTTCTTTTTCTTGTTCCTTGAGGTGTAAAGTTTGCTTATTTGAGATCTTTCTTCTTTTTAAATTAGGCATTACTGCTATTATAATGTTTTTTCTCAGCTTTTGCTATGTCCTGTAAGTTTTGATATATTCTTTTTTCATTTTCATTTGTCTCAAAATATTCTTTAATTTCCGTTGTGACTTCTTTGTCTCATTGTTCATGAGTGGGTTAATTTCCTCATGTTTGTGAACTTTCCAGTTTTCCTTTTGCTGTTGATTTCTAGTTTCATTCCACTGTAGTCAGAAAAGATACTTGGTGATTTCAGTCGTCTTAAATTTGTGAAGACTTTTTTGTGGCCTAACCTGTGATCTATCTTGGAGAATGCTCTGTGTGCACCTGAGAAGAATGTATATTCTGCTGTTGTTGGGGGTAGTGTTCTGTATGTGTTAGGTACAACTGGTAGGTACAACTGGTCTATAGTGTGGTTCGGGTCCTCGGTTTGTTTATAAATCTTCTGTCTGGTTGTTCTATCCTCTTTTGTTCCTTTTTATTCCATGGTATGGATATACCACAGTTTGTTTAACCATTCACCCATTGAAGGACATCTGGGTTGTGTCTTATTTTTGGCTATTATGGATAAAGTGGCTGTAAAGATTTGTGAACAGGTTTTTGTGTAACCATAAATTTTCATCTCTGGGATAAATGACCAGGAGTACAACTGCTGGGTCATAAGGTAGTTACATGTTTAATTTTACAGAAACTACCAAACACTTTTGCAGAATATCTGTACCATTTTACATTCCTACTTACAATGTTTGATCTAGTTACTCCGTATCCTCTCCAGCATTTGGTGTTGCCACTATTTTTTATTCTAGCCATTCTCATAGGTGTGTAGTAATGTATCACTGTGGTTTTAATTTGCACTTGCCTTGTGGGTAATGATGTTGAACATCTTTTCATGAGCTTATTTGCCATCAACATATCCTCTAGTCCTTTTCTGGATATCTGGGCTCAGATCACCTCCTGCCTCTCAGCCTCGGCTGTTTTTTCAGAAGCCTCCACCCTCTAGGGAAGAGGGACAGTGTACCCAGTGGAACCAAAGAACAAATATCGGATGGTGGTGCAATTTATCAATACAGAAGGATAGGTTTGTATGTAAACAAGTTCTAATTTGTGAGAAATAAAGCCACATGCTCTTCAGTCCACCAGGCTGTCTCCCAGGTTCAAGAATGCAGGCAATGGCTACCAACAGTTTTCTCAGCAAATCTAACCACTTTATCTTTAGGGGTAAAGACAATTTTACAAGTGCAGATGAATTATTCCAATTATGTTTACTCACTCATTTTGCACCCACTCATTGTATAACTAGCTCACATGTCATTTTAAAAAGAAAACTGAGGGACTTCCCTGTCAGTCCAGTGGTTAGGACTCAGCGCTTTCACTGCCATAGGCCCAGGTTCAATCCCTGGTAGGGGAACTAAGATCCCACAAGCCACGCAGCATGGCCAAAATTAAAAATAAAATTAAATTAAAAAAAAAAAGAAAACTGAGGTATAGGTTTTCCCTGGGTAATTCTCCCCAAGTTCCTTCTTCCTCTCCTCTCTTTTTCTTTTTCCTGTCAGACTCCTGGGGCACTTGAAGTACTCAGGTTCCCAGCTGGAAGCAGGGTCAATAACAGCAATGAAGCTCACAGAATGAACATGCTCTGCTGCTCTCAGGGAAGGTCAAAATTTAAGTAGAAGAGACTTACCAGCTGGTCACTTACAACAGGCTGCAGTGGGGGGAAGGGAAGCCACCACCCCTGTATGTCCACAGCTGCTGGTCCCTGCTCTTGTCTCTCTCCCTCCCACCCTCAGGGGACTGTGGGAGCCTCCCATCCCCAGGTCAGGTGATGGGCCACCATGAGGAGTGGTGTCAACCAAGGTGGGGATAGAAGTCCAGTTTCCCCACTCTACTGTGTTGACACTGGAGGTTACTGGAGGCTGCTCATTATTGCTAGAGTGGGAGTTCTGGCTACCCACATGCCCTCCACAGACTCACTGCAGGTGAGTGGTGGCCTTGTCACTGCTGGGTGGGGGTGACATACGTGCTCCCTACTGGAGCCTGGAGTGTATGACCACTGTCATTCCTTGGGTCCCAAGGTCTCTGGCTGGTCTGCCTTCTTCTGTCCCCCTTTCAGAGTCTTCTTTTTAATATAAATTTTATTTATTTATTCATTTATTTTTGGCTGCGTTGGGTCTTTTGTTGCTGCGCATGGGCTTTCTCTAGTTGCGGCGAACAGGGGCCACTCTTCATTGTGGTGCATGGGCTTCTCATTGTGGTGGCTTCTCTTGTTGTGGAGCATGGGCTCTACGTGCACAGGCTTCAGTAGTTGTGGCACGTGGGCTCAGTAGTTGTGGCTCGCAGGCTCTAGAGCGGAGGCTCAGTAGTTGTGGCGCACAGGCTTAAGTTGCTCCACGGCATGTGGGATCTTCCCGGACCAGGGCTCGAACCCGTGTCCCCTGCATTGGCAGGCGGGTTCTTAACCACTGCGCCACCAGGGAAGTCCCCCGAGTCTTCTTGTGTTCATCTTATATAGAATGTCCAGGGTTCTTAGTTGCACTTAGTGGGAGGAACAGGGAAACTTATGTCTACTCCATCTTCCCAGATGGGAAAACAATTTTTATGAAGAGAATGTCTTCTCCTGTCTGGATGCATCTTATAATTCAAGTAATCCCTCTTTGTGTCCCAAACTTTGTCACACACACAGGCAGTTTTAGTGCAGAACCAAAGCTGACTTAGTATGTGAGAAGATGATGCCATTAAGGTTTTATCAGCAGTGGGCATTTTTTTCTTATGGCTTCCTTGTTTTATTTGAGATTTATATACAGATTATTAAGTTGCTGCCATGGGTGATGGCTCAAGTTTAAAAAAAAAAATTTAAAGAGTCTCTTATGTCCCCACTCTGGTCACTTCACCGTCCTGATGGAGTAGATGCTCACCCCAGGGTTGCTGTTCCAAAGCCATGGGTGTGCTTTTCCTCTGTTCTCCTTGACCTTCTTACCTTCACCCCAGCTGCTCTTTTGGCTGGAACAGGCCTTTGTGTCACACAAGGTCTGCAGGCTCGGCTTCTGAAATCCTCCTCTTGGAAACGAGCTCAAGTGGAGTTTTCTTGTGACGTTCTAAAGACCACCAGCCTTAAAACACCCAGCTACGTCAGCCACCTCGTCAGGGAGAGCACCACCTGGCTGTGATATCCCTGGGGAGACAGGCCCTGTGGTCAGGGCCTAAAAGACTGAAAGAAAACAAACATTTAGGGAACTGGCGTACATTCAGCACCAAGTCTGACTCAGGGAG
The DNA here is from genome assembly GCF_964341445.2 of Mesoplodon mirus. Lineage (NCBI taxonomy): Eukaryota > Metazoa > Chordata > Mammalia > Artiodactyla > Ziphiidae > Mesoplodon > Mesoplodon mirus. The sequence continues at coordinate 197,891,212 of NC_138977.1, read as the reverse complement.
AAACAAGAAGCAGGGAACATGAAAAGTGTAATGGATAGTTACTCCAAAGGAGTTAAATTTGATTAAAATATTGTATTTTGTTATTAAAATTGTAAAGACTGGGTTTAGAAGACTGTGCTTACTTTTAGTGACCCACTCTCAGAAGTTTTTCTCCTGGTGACTCAGTCATGTAGCTCCTATTTTTGAGAGCTTATCACTATAGAATTCTTCCTTTCAATGCTGTTACTATATATAAAAAGTGAGAATGCTTTCTTTGGGGGCTCCATTTCTCATGGATGTTTTTGTCCTAGGATTTTTTTAAAAATATATTATGATGTCATTTGTCTATATCTGATAGTCTAACATCTAAGACTTGGGTCTTAGGATATTATCTTTGAATTAAGCAGATCAATGCTTCCAATAAGGTGATGGGTATTGAAAGTGCTTTATAAATTGTCAAGTGGTAGAAAGATATTATCATTATTTGAGAATAAATAGTAAGCTGTTTTCTTTTCATTAATCATGGAATACTTTCCAAGACCATTTGCTGGAAGAATATGTGATGACCTTGTAGTTCGGCTTCTGTCATTTTTAGCAGTCCCTTGGTGGCTTCCAGACATAACAACATACACCAAAGAAGGGGAAAAATTCTCCCCAAGAACATTCCACGGTCTGATCTTGATTTTAAAATAGTTCTAAGTGTAATAGAAAAAAATATTTGTCAAAATAACATAATACATTTATTATAGGGCAAGCTCAGAACTCAAGACCCAAAGAAAGAGTCCAGCATGTATCTCAGACAACAGGGCTAAAAAGGTGGGCCACAGGAAGACTGTGGCCCCTGGTTACAACCGCTCCTCAGGGTGGCCCATCACCTGCCTGGGGGACGGAGGGAAAGAGACACGGACAGAGACCAGCAGCTGTGGACGGGCAGGGGTGGTGGCTTCCCTCCCCCACCCCCCCACCATGGCCTACACAAGTGACCAGCTGATGAATCTCTCTACTTGCATTTTGACCTTCCCTGAGAACAGCAGAACAGATGTCACTCTTTGAGGGCTTTGTCCTCTATTGTGAAAACCTGGTTGTAGTCAAAGGGAAAACCTAGAGCTTCACTGATGCGAGTGACCCTGCTTCCAGCCGGGGCCTTGAGTCACATTTAAAGTGGAATGTGAACTGATTATGCAATGGGTGGGTGATAAACTGCACCACCATCTGGTATTTCCTCTCTTGCTCTACTGGGCACACTGCCCCTCTTCCCTAGTGGGTGGAGGCCTCTGAAAAAGCAGCTGAGTCTGAGAGACAGGAGGTGATCTGGGCCCAGGAGGCTGGACTGCCCATGTCCCTGGCACAGCCCTGGGGGATTCCCTGCAACCCCACAGGAGCAGGGAGAGGGTGCAGTGAGGAGGAGAAAGGTGCTTAATCCACTTCTCTAACACCTACCATGCCCCAGCCCTGTGCCAGGCGCTGATACAGGGCAGGAACACAGTGGTGAACAAGGCAGGCCATGGCCCTGCCCTCATGGGGCTTACTTTCCAGGGGAAGACAGACCATAAGGAAACAAGTATAACTGATGGTGAGTGAGAAACAACATGGAGAAAGATGTAGCAGAGCAAGGGGAAGAGTGACAGGGATGGAGTGGACTGTTTTAAGCTGAGGGTCGGGGACCCTCTCTGAGGAGGGACATCTGAGCAGAGACCTGAGTGAAGTGTGGGAGCCACGGGGCTCTCTGGGGAGGGAGCGTTCCAGGCAGAGGGAGCAGGATGTGCAAAGGCCCTGAGGCTGGTGTGTCCTAGAAACCCCATGAAGGCTGGTCTCACTGGAGTGAGCAAGGGGTGCCAGGCGATGTGTTTGGAGAGGGGAGCACAGCCACATCTTGTAGGGCCTTTCTACTTTTTGTAATGAATATTTACTCCAAAGGAGATGAGTTTGGTTAAGCTTGTGTCTTGTTACTAAAACTGTGAATATTTGGTTCTGAGTCAGATGGGAACACTTGGAGCCACATCCCCACACAGTCTGATTCTTGTGTTTAAAATACCACTCTGGCCTCTGGTCAAAAAAGTAAGGCGGTCCTGGGGGCTGAGAGTGGCGGCAGAGGAACAAGTTGCGAAGCTGGTCAGCCGTGCTGTTAACAGATGGCGTGGCTGGGACAGGGGAGGAGGGGGTGGTGCAAAGGGGTGGGACTCAGGAGAGACTTCACAGGTAAAGCTGACTGGAGTTTACCTCCTTTCACTTCCCCGAAACCAGGCAGCAGAGGTGTCTCCCCTGGAAAATGGGCCCTGGGGGAAAGAGGCCGCCAGCTCTGCCCGTCTCACCCCGTCGTGGGGAGCCCAGAAGGACACGGGGAGGTGTGGGCGGCAAGGCCTGGCTTTTGCCCCGTCCCTGGGCCCGAGCTGAGGCCTCTGCCCCTCGCTCAACCGAACAGCACTTCACTGTTTACAAAGCACTTACGTCGAGAGCGTCATACTGAGTGAAGTAAGTCCGATAAGGACAAATATGTGATACCGCGTATGTGTGGAATCTAAAAAATGGTACAGAGGAACTTATTTACAAAACAGAAAGAGAGTTGCAGATGTAGAAAACAGACTTATGGCTACCGGGGTTAAGGGGGGGGGTGAAGGTAGAGGGGTAAACTGGGAGCTTGGGATTGACATACACACACTACTGTATATAAATAGATGACTAATAAGGACCCTGTGTAGAGCACAGGGAACTCTCCTCAACACTCTGTAATGGCCTATTTGGGAAAGGAATCTAAAAAAGAATGGATATAGGCATGTGTATAACGGATTCACTTTGCTGTACACCTGAAACTAACACAACATTGTAATTCAACTCTAATAAAAAAACCAAGAAAACAGAAAACAAAGTTCTTGCCTTTCTCATCCTTGCCAACAACGGTGTGAACTGAGCAGGGCAGACACTATTACTTCTGTGTGGTAGGTGAAGAGGCCAGAGCTCCTTGCTGTGAGAATTAGGAGAGTTTATGGAGACAGAGAGAGCCTTTCGGTGTCATCAGCAATAAAGAACACTCATTTCTGCTCTGGGGAAAGAATGTGGCCCGTACTAAGGGGACCCAGCTGAGTTTTTAGTGCTCGGATTGTGGTTGACATTTTCCCTCCTATAAATGTTCTTTCGACATCATGTTGTTTATGTAATTTTGAAAGAAGCACGGCATTCCCATTCCATAGGATTAGGCTAAAAAGTAATTGAATCACTGAAACTATTTGGAAAACTAGCCTCTTATTGTCTGGAAGCAGCAGCCGGCTCTGCCTACAGACACCTCACAGTATCGGCAGGAGGTCTATGGCTGCATTAAAGAAGGCTTCGTCCATTGGGATCATTTCTCTCCACCCTTTGATTCATGGGTGCCTTCTCTTGGAAGGGGGTGCCTGGTGAATTTTTTTCTCCTAACTTCTGACATGTCCTAATGAACTTGCAAACATTCTTCACAGCTTAGACCACTGTCAGCTTCCAGGCGGACTCGTCATTGACAAAGAATCTGAAGTTTACAAGATGCTTCAGGAGAAACAAGAGTTAAATGAGCCTCCGAAACAGTCCACTTCATTCCTGGTTTTGCAGGAAATCCTGGAGTCTGAGGAGAAAGGTAATCAGTCGTGTGTGTGTGTGTGTGTATGGTCAGAGGCTCTTGTTCAAGGCCTGGGCTGAGGAGCAGTCATTGCTGAAACACAGATGAACACAGCCCTGAAGAGGTGGAAAGAGCACAGTGTGCTTTGCAAGGCGTGGCTCTTAAAAGGCTAAAAACTCTTTAAAAAAAAAAAAAAAAGAGGGAACTCCGTGGCGGTCCAGTGGTTAGGACTCTGTGCTTTCACCGCTGAGGGCGCGGGTTCAATGCCTGGTCAGGGAAATAAGATTCTGCAAGCTGCGAGGCCCGGCCAAAAAAAAAAAGAAAAAGGGGGGTGGAGTGGGAGGAGGAATGAATGAGCTCCCAGCCACACCTGCCTAGCTGTTTCCTGTCACAGGCGCATGGGGAGGCTGAGGACGTGGGGAGCTTGACTGTTGTGGGATTCTGTCGTCTGTCCCTTGGCCACTGGTTTGGTTTGAGCCCACACACCATGTTTCTGTGGTGGTTGGCACCTGTGAGTGGGTGAAGGCCATGGGATATGAATGACATGCAGAATGAAATGAATCAGCAGCAGTGAAGTCAGGCTCTGAGCTTTACTTTGGGGCCATGTGCTTGTTCTTGCTCTAGGGAGGATGGCTTCCTGAGAACCGGAAGGCCCCCAGTTTGGCCACATCCCTCCACCGAGTGACCTTAGGCAGGTCTCTGAACCTTTCCAGGCTTGTTGGCTCATATGTCAATCAGGGATGAAAACCCTTTTCTCTAAGACTGGTGTGTGGATCAAATGTTATAAATTACACAAAACACCTGTCACTGTGACCAGCACACAGTAGGTGCTTCGTAACTGTTATGATGTTTGAGACCTCATCAAGAGGCTCCAGGCCAGCCTTAGCTTGTGCACACGTGAGCTCCAATGCCCGAGGTGCCCAGGGCCACACATGTGGCTCTGCAGGTCTCAGGAGACAGTCTTTACCCTCTACACATCATACACTCTGTGTTTCTTACGATAATTTTCAAGTGGGTGGCAGCAAAGCTGTCTCAATAGCTTTGTAACAACAACAAGGAGAAATTTCTGGCAGATGGGTGTGTTGCAGAAGAGATGTTTTTTTCCCCTTCTCACAAAGGTGACCTGTGAGTGACAGCTCTCGGGCTTGCCCACCTCCCAGGTGGTCATTCACAAGTGCCTCTGATTCTCGCCATCAGCCTAACTACCAGTGAGTTCTGGAGAGTTGGGTTTTGCAGCCCTTCCTGGTCTCAACGAGGCCCAACCCTCCATACTCTGCGCTGTCCCTTTCCACGAGGCTCGCCGGAGCCCTGCCTTCTCTTGCTCTCTTCTTCTTCCCAGCGTGCCTGCCTGTGAGGAGAGCTGGTACTTCTGAGAGGGACACTTGGTTGTTCTGTTTCTGAGACCCGCTTCAGCCAGGCTCCTGAGGGGTTGGTTCTTTGCCCAGGGCGGCCAGTGAGGGTCAGAGCTGAGTGCCCTCTGGAAGAGTCACCTTCCGCCTGGAAGCCCCCAGCTGCAGAGTTGGCTTCGCATGAGTCCTTCCTGAGCTGAAAGTTCCCTCCTGAACACACTCAGCACCCAAGCTTCCTCCCCATTTGGGTGGTTCTTTAGAGAAATTGGCAATTTACAAGCACAGGATATTAGGAAAATTCTTATTTTATGCTAGAAGGATATTGTCCCTACCAGTAATTTCCCGCTCTGCTTGGAGTACCTGTGCAGTTTGAAAGGAATGAGTCATATACTCTGTATTAAGTTCCAGTCTTAGCCCAACTGACAGATGATTTGGGGACCAACCCTAGAGGATGATGGTCTTTCAAAACGTGAGAAACCACAACTATACTCTGAGTAGTGGGTGCAAAACCCTTCAGTTAAGAGAGGAAAAGTCAGTCCATTCCAGCCCAAAGTAGAACATAGACAGACATTGCAGGGCTCACCTCACTGCATGCCCTCAGGTCACAGAGGTCACAGAGAAGGACTTGAAGCCCAGGATCACTGAGTTGCCCTGAGGTGGCAGCTCCCTGCTCTTCATGCTTCATCCCTTCCATCCTGTATTCTTACCTGCCAAGCCAGTGGCTTCCATTCTCAAGGCTACCTCATGGTTCTAGTTGGCAGCTGGTGCTCCAGCCATCACACCTACTTCCAGGGACCAGGAAGGAAGAACAGGGGAAGGGCTAATTGGGGAAACCCCCTTTCAGATGAACCAACTTTCTTTTTCCCAGAGGTCCCACATGACTATTCCACTTATATTCTGACCAGAATTTAGTCACATGGCCCCATCTAGTTGCGAGAGAGTCTGAGAATTATAGTTTTTCTCGCCTGGGCTGGATGGCTGGCTATCTTCTTGCTCCAAAGAAAATAAAAATTTTGCTAAAAAGGAAAAGGGAGATAACAGATCTTGGGGTCTCTCCCTTCTCTCTTAATATGCACTTGCATTAAATTTTCACTGAATGGGACAGCATAAGTTCCAATCCAGACATCTACCACCTGCAGAAGGCTCTCAAGTGAGGGAGCTCCAATACCTGTTTTCACTTGAGATGCCATGGTCAAAGCTCAGGGCAGTGGCTGGTGCGTGGTGAAGGCACTCCGTGAGGGTCGCTAGCATTCGAGAAGGCCTGTGGCTCGTGAAGCAGCGCTGCACCGCCAGCACTGGTGTCCAGGATCTGCCCGAGACCTCCAGCAAGCGGCTCGTCTCTCTCAGCCCCACCCTAGCTGCACACATCCGGGGAGGCTAATGATGGCTACTTCACGGGTAGTTTAAAGCCTGAAGGGAGGGCTTCCCTGGTGGCGCAGTGGTTGAGAGTCCGCCTTCCGATGCAGGGGACGCAGGTTCGTGCGCTGGTCCGGGAAGATCCAACATGCCGCGTGGAGCGGCTGGACCCGTGAGTCATGGCCACTGAGCCTGCGCGTCCGGAGCCTGTGCTCCGCAACGGGAGAGGCCACAACAGTGAGAGGCCCACGTACCGCAAAAAAAAAAAAAAAAAAAAAATTAAAGCCTGAAGGGAGCCAGTGCGTGTAATGTGCCAGGCACACAGTCAGTGAGGCCCCCGAGGGAGGTCTGGCTGCAGCAGGGCTTGGTGACAGATCTCCAGACTCAGTGTGGGTCTTCTCAGTTGGGGTGAAATTCAGCCTCTGGACTAGGAGAAAGGGTCCTGGGTTCCTCACACTTCCTCTTGCTCTGGGTCGAATTCTAAAAATTGCAGGGAGAAGGAGGCTTTAATTTTTTTTTCCACTGTGGGGACATATACCTAACACAAAATTGACCATCTTAACCATTTTTAAGCTTATGATTCCATGGCACCGCGGACACTCATACTGCTGTGCTGCCATCTTCACCGTCCATCCACAGAACTCTTCATCTTGCAAAACCGAAACTCTGCACCCACTCCTCATGGCTCCCTCCTCCCCAGCCCATGGAAGCCACCATTCTACTTTGTTTCCATGAATTTGACTATTCCGTGTATTTCATATGAGTGGAATCGTGCAGTACTTGTCCTTTTGTACCTGGCTTATTTCACTTAGCATACTGTCCTCAAGGGTCACCCATGCTGTAGCATGTGTCAGCATTTCCCTCCTTTTTAAGGCAGAATAATATTCTGTGGTATGTATACACCACATCTTGTTTATTCATTCATCTGTCCCCAGCCATCATGGACTGAGAAACACAGGACCCCAGGCTCTGAGATAAGAACGCTGGAGACTTGCTCAGGAAGTATCTAGGCTCATTTTGGCTGGTTCCCAGGCTTCCCGGAAAATCCTCAGATGGTCTGCAGTCAGATCATGGAGGACCACCAGGTGCAAGGTTAAGGACCATGAATTTGATTCTATAGGTAATGTAGTCACAGAGGGTTGCTGAGCATTGAAGTGGATAGTAAAAAGGCTGTGCTTTACTCCATTCATTTTCACTTTTTTCCCAAAAGCTTTGAGATGCAAGGTTCATTGGAAGGAGAGATATTTGAAAATTTTTGTAGTAGCCCATAGTCTGAAGGGAGCTATTTCTACTGTAAGCTAGTGGAGAGGGAAGGAAGAAGGGAAATTTCTTTTGCATTTGCAGTGCTGGCTGAATAGGTGAGAGTAGAAAATGGAGCCAGCAGGCGGCGCTGCAGAGCTGAACAAGCTGCAGCGAGGCGGGCTTTATCTGGGAGCCCAGCAGAGAGCAGCGTCACTGTCCAGGGCTTGCCGTTCTTTTTTTTTTTTTAATTGTAGTATATATAGTTGATGTACAATATTACTAAATTTCAGGTGTACAACATAGTGGTTTAATATATTAGATTCTTTGTTTCAAGTTATTGTAAAATATGGGCTATATTTGCTGTGCTTTACAGTATATCCTTGTAGCTTATGATTTTGTACACGGTAGTTTGTACCTCTTAATCCCCTACCCTTATCTTGCCCCCCCTTCTCTCTGCCCACTGGTAACCACTAGTTTGTTCTCCATATCTGTGAGTCTCTTTCTGTTTTGTTCTGTTCATTTGTTTATTTTTTAGATTCCACATACAAGTGATAACATATAGCATTTGCCTTTCTCTGCCTGACTTACTTCACTAAGCATCATCCCCTCCAGGTCCATCCGTGCTGTTGCACATGGCAAGATTTCCTATGGCAGAGGGCAGCAGCTCAGTGGGGTTAGGGCCAAGCCACACAAGTGCACTTCGTGCTTCTGCCCAAACAGGACTCACATCTGCTCACACTCCGATGGCCAAAGCAAGTCTTGTGGCCAAACCCAAAGTCGATGGGATGGGGGAGTATATACTCCACCAAGAGCAAGTTTTCCTCAGCCTTAGTGCTGTTGACACTTTGGGCCAGATAAGCCCTTGTGGTGGGCTGTCCTGTGCATTTTAGGACACTCAGCAGCATTCCTGGCCTCTACCCACTAGATGCCAATAGCACTCCCTTGCAATTGAGACAACCAAAACTGTTGCTAGGGAACAAGATTACCACCCGTAGAGAAGCACTGACCTACTGGGAAACATGGGAAGGTACGGATAACTGCAGATAAAATATACAGTCTACCATGCCTAGCCAACTCTAAATGCCCCTTATGTCACACACAATCTCAATTTTTGGTTCAGAAGCGCCAGCCAACATATGGGGACTCGTTTTTGAACAGGACAAGCGAGCTAGGGCCCTCATGTGTCAGCCCCAGGATTGCCCAGCATGGCTGCAGATATGGGATGACCCTCTCCTCGCCCCCTCACCTGACACAGAAAGCCATTTTTTGCTCTTATTCAGTGGTTCTCAAAGTGTGGTCCCTGGACCAGCAGCAGCAGCCCCTGAGAACTTGTTAAAAATGCAAACTCTTGGGCCCTACCTCAGGCCTGCTTAATCAGAAACTCTAGGAGTGGGCCCAGCAATCTGGGTTTTAATGAGCCTGCCAGGTGATTCTGATGCACAACAGCATTTGAGAACAGCTGTTTTAGTCTAAAGTGGATTTTAACCTGGAGTATAGAACAGGATCCTGGGGCCCCTGCACCTGGAGATGCTCCTTCAGCAGGTCTGGGGTAGAGCCTGGTCTGTGAATTTTATGAAATCTCTCCTGGTGCCCAGGATGCTCAAAGATGCCCATTCAGAACCATCAGTGTAGAGACTTCTCCAGCTTCCTGAGCCAAAGCATGTTGGACTAAGAGAGGGACCATCATGCATTTGTCATGGCATTTCATCATCTATTTCTTGTGTATTTATTGAGCCTCTATTATTTGTTAAGCCCGTGGTAGGCTCTGTGGAGTATTGAAAAATATATGAAATAGGGTTCTGGTGCTCCAGTAATTTGCAGTCCAGAGAGACATGTATAAATAGCTGACAAACCTAACAATGCTTGCTAGGCCACATCACAGTAAAAAAAAAATGTGATGTGGAAACACAGCCAGCCAAATATATAGCAATAACAGTAATTTTAGTAGCTTACCATTATTAATAGCTACCATTACATAGGGCTCTACACAGGTGATGAACTGGGCTGTAGGCAGTTCAGCACCCAGCAACTTAGGAGCTTTGTTTTGTACACAGAAAGCTGACTGCAGGAAGGCTGCTGCTGACTGCCCTGTAGCAGGTGGTTTTTATCTGGCTGCTTGTAGCACACTCTACTATAATGATTTTGTTCTCTTTGTAATGTGGGTTTCGTTTGGCATCTGACTACACTGCCTTTCGATTATCAGACATTTTAATTTATTTTTTCTATATAAAGCATTTTTTTTTTTTTTTTTTTTAGTACGCAGGCCTCTCACTGTTGTGGCCTCTCCCGCTGCGGAGCACAGGCTCCGGACGCGCAGGCTCAGCGGCCATGGCTCACGGGCCCAGCCGCTCCGCGGCATGTGGGATCTTCCTGGACCGGGGCACGAACCCGTGTCCCCTGCATCGGCAGGCGGACTCTCAACCACTGCGCCACCAGGGAAGCCCTATATAAAGCATTTTTAATTTTTAAGTCCCATATCAGTGTTTGCATGTATTTAATCAGCATGTAATGTAATTTGTGTCTTGAGGGCTGACCACGTGCCAGGGAGGGCTTTATGTGTCTTTTTTTATCTTTTTGTCCCACTGTGAAGGGGAAATGATCTCCTGTTTTATAGAAAAGGAAACTGCAGACCAGAGAAGTAACTTGCCCAGGATCACACAGCAGAGTCAAGTCTGTTTGACTCCAGTGCCCATGACCTTGCTGAAACATACATATAAGTGAATCTGAAAGAGCTAAATGATACTTATGCAATCCTACACTTCCGGCCAACCCAAGTGTTTTCCTCCTTTTAGGGGATCCCAACAAGCCCTCAGGATTCAGAAGTGTTAAGGCTCCAGTCACCAAAGTGGCTGCATCGATTGGAAATGCCCAGAAGCTGCCCATGTGTGACAAGTGTGGCACTGGCATTGTGTGAGTATCTGCCTTCCAGGGGCATCAGAGGCCCTGCAGGTTGGGTAAACCATGAAAATGTGGAAAGTGCTGGATGTTGCACATTTTGGGTGTGATGGAGAAAAAAAATCCTGCCTGGAAAATGGAGCAGAGAGGCCAGGTAGGTCCTGTGTCCCAGAGCCAGGTGGTGAAGGCTTTCCTTGGCTGTAGAACCCTTAGGGTATGAACATGTAAACCCAGAAAAAGCAGGGCTGCTCTGTTGAAGTGGGAAGGACCTCCCGAAGCCTTCAAGGGTAATGTCTTTGGCATGAGAAGCCCCTTTATGACTGGAGGCCAGTTAGGAGGCCCTGATCTGCCAGATGGGCCCCTTGGGAGAAGCCCCCAAGCCTGGTGCCCCCTTCAGGTGCTTGTCACTAAAGGAGCCCCTCTCCTCCCTCCCTCCTGCAGCGGCGTGTTTGTGAAGCTGCGGGACCGTCACCGCCACCCTGAGTGTTACGTGTGCACCGACTGTGGCACCAACCTGAAACAGAAGGGCCACTTCTTTGTGGAGGATCAGATCTACTGTGAAAAGCACGCCCGGGAGCGGGTCACTCCACCCGAGGGCTACGATGTGATCACTGTGTTCCCCAAGTGAGCCGGCAGCTCAGCACCGAACGCTGGTCTCCCAACGAGCCCCTGCTGCATCTTGTCCTCTGAAAGCTCTGGCTTCTCTTATCTAGAAAGTTCTCGCTTACTTTGGTTTTATCCCTGCTCGTCAGCTAACTGACTCACGCCGGCTGTGTGATGCCCGCTTTTATAATTAATGGAAGATGGTTTTGTTCAGTGTCCCCTTACCAGCATCACCGTGTCTTCTCTTCTCCTCCATTCATCTCTGCTGCAAATGGACATCAGCCAAACTTGAACCAAACCAAATTTAATATGTCTGACAATTATTTCGTTTCATCCAATAAATTAATAGACTTCAAGGCAGTGTGGTGTCTCTTTTTCATGTGACCATGTATCCTATTTCCTGTCTCAAGCCAGATGAGATTTCTGAGGCCTCTCTTGTTTGGGGGTTCCCATACCTCTGAGATTTGCAGGCCTTCTCCTCCAGGTGTGAGAAAACTGGCATCTGAAAACAGTCTTTTTTTTTTCTGGCCCCATCATGTGGCAAATGGGACCTTAGTTCCCCGAGCAGGGATTGAACCCGGGCCCTTGGCAGTGAGAGCTCGCAGTCCTAACCATTGGACCACCAGGCAATTTCCAACAGCCATGTTCTTACATTTCTTTGAAGATTGCTCCAGATTATCGTTCTCTGATGCTAATATAAGATAGTTATGTTGTGATGAAATGTTTTCTTTACATCTGGCTGTTTGGGGACTTAGAGGAAATGAATGCTTTCCAAATAATAGATGGTGAGCTTTACCGGTCTGGTTTGCTGCCATCACAATCCCTCTCCTTTGTGAAGGGAAGCAAACTCAGGACCGTGGCCAGCAGCCCTAAACCTGCAGGTTGCTCAGGGAAGTGGCAAATGCATTCTCCTCCAGGAAGAGACCCGGAACCCTGGCCGTTAAGGGGCCTTGAGTCAGAGATCTTAGGTTACTGTAGGTCATCTCTTGGTGACCAACCACTAAAGGAGTCATTTGCTCAAACAGTAGCACCCCCGTTGCTCTAGAGACTGATTTGTTAAGAGAGATGGACAGGTCACTCCACCAACCCTTCTTCCTCTGAAACAGCAAATCATCTACCCTAAGTAGTATTCATCACCACGGGCAACAGCTGATGTCCTTTACTGATGAAGGGACTAGCTTTCTAATAGTAAGGTTTCTAGTTAGATGGTAGTGCTGGGATTTCACTTTGCAGATCTCTGAAACTTGGACACACTGCAGACAGTTTAGACACAAGCAGTTCTAATCTATAAGACTGAAGAGAAACTTTCAGGCAGAAAATTACTTCATGTTAAAGCTCTTGATTTTTCTTTCTATCTTTTCCTTCCTTCCTTCCTTTCTCTTTCTATTAATCCTTACTTTAAACTCTTTCTAAGTTTGTAAAAGGCAAGGTGGCTGAAACTTCGTAATTTGGGGCAAATCAACATAAAATGAAAGCTCTCTGAACCACAGCAAGTTTGATGCATTTACAAATACAGTGACAACTGTGACTTGGGTTTATTGACTGGAGGGGGATGAATGGGTAATATACATTCTTAGAACTTTCTCCAGTCCCTTTCCTCAGATAATGTGCCAAATGTCTGATGCTTTTCTCGCTCAACGACAGTATTACTTCTTAGGAGTGGATCTTACATACAGGGTGCCTCCCTTCCGGTGGAGGCCAGATACCGGGAGTGTCAAGTGACCACTATGGCTGTTTTCCATGGCCTCCAAGGCTAATGTTTCCCGACAAAATGAAACAGGATGTCGGCATTACTGTCCTCAGTGCAAGTTGTGTTTTGTGGCCAAGAACTCCTCTTTTCCTCCAGCCTTTAGCTTATATTGATAGAGTTGTTTCCTGCCAAGAGCAACTTAAGATTTGACCTATTTCTTGTCCTTCTTGCCTACCATGTTCATCTGATTTTATTGCTTCTGTCACGCTTACTCTAAAATGAAGAAAAAATGGAAGAAATGTATTGGAATATCTCTGATCTGACTTGCATCATTCTTTAATTACTAAGCTTTTGGACAACTTCCTGGAGAGGAAAAACAGCCAGAGTCACAGACTTTGATGAAGTGATTCCCTCTGACTTGGAACGCTCTTCTTCCACTTCTTGATTTAGTAAACATCAGTGGTCTTTCAGGACGAAGCCCCAGCGTCTCTCCTCTAGACAGTCTTCTCTGCTGGCCCACCATGCCCAGGATCTGTTGTGCTCCTGTATCCAGGGCACACCTCCTGGGCACGCATCACATAAGACACTAATCATAGTCTCCTGAAAGGAATGAAGCCCCCATAAGAGCTGTTCCTCTATCTGTATTAGCTTCGTCTACTCAGCACTGAGCAGGGAGATAGTCCACAAATGTTTGGTGAATCAATCTGTAAATGGATGCTTCATCGTTGTCCAAAGAAGTACAATGAAAGCCACACATGTAATTTAAAACTTTCTAATAGCCACATGGAAAAAGGTAAAATCAATAAATCAATTTTAATAATATATTGTATTTAGTGCCATATATCCAAAGCGTTATCATTTTAATCTATGCCACTAGCCACGTGTCAAATTCTCAATAGGCATGTGTAGCTACTGGCTACCTTACTGGACCACACAACCTGCACCTACCTTAAAACAAGACATCTTGGATTTCTGCTTCGCTTCTAGATTCCATGTTCTTTTCCCTTGTTCCCATGTGTCCACCAAATCTCTTCTAATTGCCTTGCACTCTGGCTTCTCAATTCTGCCCGTCCTCCAGTAGGACAGCTATTTTGAAAGCATCCCGATGATTTCTCCAGCCAAAACCTATGTTGATTTAAAGAAAAATGCACAACATGAGAATTGTGAGTTTGAGTTTGATTCAGGGTCTTACAGAGGACTCCCGCCCGGGAGACAGCCACTCAGTAGCTCTGAGGAACTGCTCTGAGAGGTGGGCGAGGAGCCAGGATACACATGACTTTTTTTGGGCTGGAAAATACGTGTAGTCAGGCATGCATCTTGGTAAAAGATCACTGCTAATCACAAAGAACAGACGTCTCAAGTTAATGATTTTAGGTTTTTCTACGTATGGGAAGATGCAAGAATCTGGGTTCCTTGAAATTCTTCCTGAGATATGCATCTAATTATCTAGGGGTCTGTTTATCCAAAGCAGAGTGCCTCATCCTGTTTTTCATGAATTCACCTCAAGGTGCACGGTTGGTGGCTGACTTCAGTGGGTTGTGATTTAACCCACTTGTATAACTGGGTGATGACTGATGCTCGTAGTTCTTTTTTGTTCACTTCCCACTTTTAGTCATAAATTTGACCAAGGTTTGGGAGGGATTTCATGACCAATTTGTCCCATGGAGCTGGGAAGACTCATTCCTAGGTCAGGTGAGGATTTTGTTGATAGGCTATTTGTGTGCGATTCTGAATTAGGCCTTGTTATCCTAGAGTCTCTGGATCATCTATCTTACTAGCCTATTATGATCCAGGAAACGTTTCCCTCTTACTGCTTTTTCCCATATTTAGAGTTACACTATTACAATTAATTTTATGGAGAGCTATATGTATGAGACCAATTGCCTCAAGACATTTAGCCATCGTTAATTTTGTCAGAGACCTGGTTACATATTGGGTAATACAAGAAGCAACCATCTTATGAAATATGGTATGAATAATAGCACTAATAGCATTAATAAGGCCATAGTACAGCAATGAGAGACACAAAGCATAAACAGTTTAAAAACAACAAAGAACAAATTAGAACAATGATTAGTATAACTGGTTGCGATCCGGATCACAATACACCACCAAATCCAGAGGCAAGCCAGCTGAAAAAGCCAAAGTCTGGATGGATCAGGTAGAGAGAAGAAGATAAATGCGTCATCTCTGTTTACATAGGTATACTTTAGTCAGGAGGGAGTAAAAGAGGAAAGAAAGGAAGGGAGGGAGGGAGGGAGGAAGGAAGGAAGGAAGGAAGGAAAAGGAAAGGATAGAAAGACAAGAAGGAAGAAAAAAGGAAGGAAGGAAGGAAGGGGAAGGAAGGAAAAGGAAAGAAAGGAAGGAAGGGAAAGAAAGAACAGGAAGGAAGGAAGAAAGAAGGAAAAGAGAAAGAGATTCCACCTAAGAAGAAAAACTTAAATTGATAATTAATTTTGCAACAGCAAAAATGGAAACTGGACCTCAATGGAAAGGTAGCTTTAATGTGCTAAAAGGATATAATAACAAACCTAAGAATTGTATACAAGCAAAAATATCTTTTGAAAAAAATGAAAACATTTACAGAAAAACAGCAACAGATTTGTCATTAGCATAACGAACTAAAGGGTAATAGTAAAAAATATTTTTTAAGAAGAAGGGGGGAAATCCCAGATAAAAGAGTGGAGAAGCAGGAACAAAATTAAATATGTGGGTAACTCCAAATAAATAAAAAACATATAAAACAGTGATAATATGTGATAGAATTTAAATATTGATGTATATTATACATAGTCATAGTTAACATAAGAGGAAAGGTTTCCTCATATCTAGAAAGCAAGTATTAAAAGCCAGTACTATTTCAGACAGTCATAAAACTTATAAATCATATTCATCAGTTCATTCGGTTCCATGTAATTAATTCTTATTGATCTTGATCTCTTGTTAGAAGTTTGTGAAGTCATCAGGTTTTCCGTTAGAATTCTGTAATCTCTTACCCAGTTCGGTGGTATGATCTAAAAGTTATCAGAAACCTATGTTTCTAAAAAGTCTTTTCTATGAACCTTCTTGAAGATCTTCATTTTTGTAAAAGCATCAGAGTAATATAAATGTCAAAGACTTTAAATGGCATGGTTAAAGACCTGATTACAATTCAACTGACAAAGAAATTTGGTTATTTATGCAACATATACCATTTTAAGTAAAATTATGACATAACATTATACCAGGACATATCCAATTTTAGGAATTTCACATAATTTCTAGAACATTTATATTAATAACATTTACCCATATAACCTAAAAAAGTTTATCATTACTCATTTGACAATGCTTCCCATGTAATTCAACATACCAAATAAGCCTAATTAATCTCTCTGAGATGTTTCAGGGAACTTCTGAAGCATCCCAAATTTAGCTAGAGGTCAAAAGAACTTCATTTAGAATTTGATTTACGGAAGTTTGTCAAAGATATCAGATTTTAAAATACTTGGTCAGATAGGATCATAGGTCACTATGAAACAATACTTATTTACTCAACCAATGAGCCAAAAAGATTTCAAAGGCAAATACAGAAAGTTGCAACAGATTACTTAAAAGGTTAGAGAAACTTTACAATCTGTTATCAAAAGTTGATCAATTTTCCAAGAAAACTTTGCCCTCTTAACAGAAAAACAAATCCTACTTTTACACCACCTTGCTTTTACTATTAAAACTCACTCACTTTTTAGCCAGTCTTAGCCAGTCCTGACCACCCACAAAACTCCTTTCTAAAGATTTCTGTTTTTCTCACAAACCTTCTACAACTTTCTATTTCCATATTAGTTCATTCCTTATTTTCTTTTCCATTTAGAAATAACCAGGGACTTCCCTGGTGGTCCAGAGGTTAAGACTCTGCCCTCCCAATGCAGGGGTCCTGGGTTTGATCCCTAGTCAGGGAACTAGATCCCGCATGCATGCTGCAACTAAGAGCCTGCATGCCACAACTAAAGATTCCGAATGCCACAAGGAAGATCCAGCACACAGCAACGAAGATCTGGCGTGCCGCAATGAAGACCCCGCTCAGCCAAAACAAAAAAAGAAAGAAAGAACCAGCTTCAGGGCAAATTCACTTTCTTTTCCCTTAACAAAATGCATTTCCATTCTTTGTATCTTTAAAAAAAAAAAACTTCCTTGCATAAGATGTTTTCCTTATTAATTTTAGTAGTTTTAATTACATATACTAATCAGAATTGTTAACCTTGTAAACAAAGCATGTTGCCCACCATTCCAATTCTACAAGGATCAAGTCATTAGCCACTGCAGTTGCTGACCTCCAAGTACACCCTGAAAGGAATTCAGGATTAAGCATTCTGTGTTTTGGATATATGGGCCCCTAGATAGTTAAGGTGCATATCTAAGGAAGAATTTTAAGGATCCCAGAGTCTTGCATTTTCCCATATATAAGCACTAAAATCATTAACTCAATTCCTTTATCAGTAATTTTTTTTTACCAAAATATGTCTGACTACATGTATTTCCCAGCCAAAAAATTCATATATATATTGGCTCCTCTTTTACCTCTTTGGAGGGGTTCCTCAGAGCTATCTGAGAGGCTATCTTCCAGGCTATAGTCTTCAGTAAGACACTGAATAATGCTCAGCTCATGGCTTTTACGTTGTGAGGTTTTTTTTTTCAGTCGAAAACCTTTAAAAACCTTAATTTCTAGTGAAAACTAAGAAGCAATTATGAACTATCTTTTACATTAGCTTTCTGTAGAATGGTAAACATAAATGCTATTCATAATTTCTAAAAAATCATGTGCTTTCTCATAGAAGATTTTTCAGTGCAGCATCAAACATATATATATATATATATATTTTTTTTTTTAATTTATGTATCTATCTTTGGCTGTGTTGGGTCTTCATTGCTGCCCATGGGCTTTCTCTAGTTGTGGCAAGCAGGGGCTACTCTTCATTGCGATGCATGGGCTTTTTTTTTTTTTTTTTTAATTTTTTTTTTTTTTTTTGCTTTATAACAAATTTAATCAGTTATACATATACATATGTTTCCATATCCCCTCCCTTTTGCATCTCCCTCCCACCCTCCCTATCCCACCCCTCCAGGCGGTCACAAAGTACCGAGCTGATCTCCCTGTGCTATGCGGCTGCTTCCCACTAGCTATCTACCTCACGTTTGGTAGTGTATATATGTCCATGCCGCTCTTTCACTTTGTCACAGCTTACCCTTCCCCCTCCCCATATCCTCAAGTCCATTCTCTAGTAGGTCTGTGTCTTTATTCCTGTCTTACCCCTATGTTCTTCATGACATTTTTTTTTCTTAAATTCCATATATATGTGTTAGCATACAGTATTTGTCTTTCTCTTTCTGACTTACTTCACTCTGTATGACAGACTCTAGGTCTATCCACCTCATTACAAATAGCTCAATTTCATTTCTTTTTATGGCTGAGTAATATTCCATTGTATATATGTGCCACATCTTCTATATCCATTCATCCGATGATGGACACTTAGGTTGTTTCCATCTCCGGGCTATTGTAAATAGGGCTGCTATGAACATTTTGGTACATGACTCGTTTTGAATTATGGTTTTCTCAGGGTATATGCCCAGTAGTGGGATTGCTGGGTCATATGGTAGTTCTATTTGTAGTTTTTTAAGGAACCTCCATACCGTTCTCCATAGTGGCTGTACCAATTCACATTCCCACCAGCAGTGCAAGAGTGTTCCCCCCTTTTCTCCACACCCTCTCCAGCATTTTTTGTTTCTAGATTTTTTGATGATGGCCATTCTGACTGGTGTGAGATGATATCTCATTGTAGTTTTGATTTGCATTTCTCTAATGAGTAAAGATGTTGAGCATCCTTTCATGTGTTTGTTGGCAGTCTGTATATCTTCTTTGGAGAAATGTCTATTTAGGTCTTCTGCCCATTTTTGGATTGGGTTGTTTGTTTTTTTGTTATTGAGCTGCATGAGCTGCTTATAAATTTTGGAGATTAATCCTTTGTCAGTTGCTTCATTTGCAAATATTTTCTCCCATTCTGAGGGTTGTCTTTTGGTCTTATGGTTTCCTTTGCTGTGCAAAAGCTTTTAAGTTTCATTAGGTCCCATGTGTTTATTTTTGTCTTTATTTCCATTTCTCTAGGAGGTGGGTCAAAAAGGATCTTGCTGTGATTTATGTCATAGAGTGTTCTGCCTATGTTTTCCTCTAAGAGTTTGATAGTGTCTGGCCTTACATTTAGGTCTTTAATCCATTTTGAGCTTATTTTTGTGTATGGTGTTAGGGAGTGATCTAATCTCATACTTTTACATGTCCCTATCCAGTTTTCCCAGCACCACTTATTGAAGAGACTGTCCTTTCTCCACTGTACATTCCTGCCTCCTTTATCAAAGATAAGGTGACCATATGTCCGTGGGTTTAACTCTGGGCTTTCTATCCTGTTCCATTGATCTATCTTTCTGTTTTTGTGCCAGTACCATACTGTCTTGATTACTGTAGCTTTGTAGTATAGTCTGAAGTCAGGGAGCCTGATTCCTCCAGCTCCATTTTTCGTTCTCAAGATTGCTTTGGCTATTCGGGGTCTTTTGTGTTTCCATACAAATTGTGAAATTTTTTGTTCTAGTTCTGTGAAAAATGCCAGTGGTAGTTTGATAGGGATTGCATTGAACCTGTAGATTGCTTTGGGTAGTAGAGTCATTTTCACAATGTTGATTCTTCCAATCCAAGAACATGGTACATCTCTCCATCTATTTGTATCATCTTTAATTTCTTTCATCAGTGTCTTATAATTTTCTGCATACAGGTCTTTTGTCTCCTTAGGTAGGTTTATTCCTAGATATTTTATTCTTTTTGTTGCAATGGTAAATGGGAGTGTTTCCTTGATTTCACTTTCAGATTTTTCATCATCAGTATATAGGAATGCCAGAGATTTCTGTGCATTAATTTTGTATCCTGCAACTTTACCAAATTCATTGATTAACTCTAGTAGTTTTCTGGTAGCATCTTTAGGATTCTCTATGTATAGTATCATGTCATCTGCAAACAGTGACAGCTTTACTTCTTCTTTTCCAATTTGGATTCCTTTTATTTCCTTTTCTTCCCTGATTGCTGTGGCTAAAACTTCCAAAACTAGGTTGAATAAGAGTGGTGAGAGTGGGCAACCTTGTCTTGTTCCTGATCTTAGTGGAAATGGTTTCAGTTTTTCACCATTGAGGACGATGCTGGCTGTGGGTTTGTCATATATGGCCTTTATTATGTTGAGGAAAGTTCCCTCTATGCCTACTTTCTGCAGGGTTTTTATCATAAATGGGTGTTGAATTTTGTCGAAAGCTTTCTCTGCAACTATTGAGATGATCATATGGTTTTTCTCCTTCAATTTGTTAATATGGTGTATCACGTTGATTGATTTGCGTATATTGAAGAATCCTTGCATTCCTGGAATAAACCCCACTTGATCATGGTGTATGATCCTTTTAATGTGCTGTTGGATTCTGTTTGCTAGTATTTTGTTGAGGATTTTTGCATCTATGTTCATCAGTGATATTGGCCTGTAGTTTTCTTTCTTTGTGACATCCTTGTCTGGTTTTGGTATCAAGGTGATGGTGGCCTCGTAGAATGAGTTTGGGAGTGTTCCTCCCTCTGCTATATTTTGGAAGAGTTTGAGAAGGATAGGTGTTAGCTCTTCTCTAAATGCTTGATAGAATTCGCCTGTGAAGCCATCTGGTCCTGGGCTTTTGTTTGTTGGAAGATTTTTTATAACAGTTTCAATTTCAGTGCTTGTGATTGGTCTGTTCATATTTTCTATTTCTTCCTGATTCAGTCTTGGCAGGTTGTGCATTTCTAAGAATTTGTCCATTTCTTCCAGGTTGTCCATTTTATTGGCATAGAGTTGCTTATAGTAATCTCTCATGATCTTTTGTATTTCTGCAGTGTCAGTTGTTACTTCTCCTTTTTCATTTCTAATTCTATTGATTTGAGTCTTCTCCCTTTTTTTCTTGATGAGTCTGGCTAATGGTTTATCAATTTTGTTTATCTTCTCAAAGAACCAGCTTTTAGTTTTATTGATTTTTGCTATCGTTTCCTTCATTTCTTTTTATTTCTGATCTGATTTTTATGATTTCTTTCCTTCTGCTAACTTTGGGATGTTTTTGTTCTTCTTTCTCTAATTGCTTTAGGTGCAAGGTTAGGTTGTTTATTCGAGATGTTTCCTGTTTCTTAAGGTAGGATTGTATTGCTATAAACTTCCCTCTTAGAACTGCTTTTGCTGCATCCCATAGGTTTTGGGTCGTCGTGTCTCCATTGTCATTTGTTTCTAGGTATTTTTTAATTTCCTCTTTGATTTCTTCAGTGATCACTTCGTTATTAAGTAGTGTATTGTTTAGCCTCCATGTGTTTGTATTTTTTACAGCTCTTTTCCTGTAATTGATATCTAGTCTCATAGCGTTGTGGTCGGAAAAGATACTTGATACGATTTCAATTTTCTTAAATTTACCAAGGCTTGATTTGTGACCCAAGATATGATCTATCCTGGAGAATGTTCCATGAGCACTTGAGAAAAATGTGTATTCTGTTGTTTTTGGATGGAATGTCCTATAAATATCAATTAAGTCCATCTTGTTTAATGTATCATTTAAAGCTTGTGTTTCCTTATTTATTTTCATTTTGGATGATCTGTCCATTGGTGAAAGTGGGGTGTTAAAGTCTCCTACTATGATTGTGTTACTGTCGATTTCTCCTTTTATGGCTGTTAGTATTTGCCTTATGTATTGAGGTGCTCCTATGTTTGGTGCATAAATATTTACAATTGTTATATCTTCTTCTTGGATCGATCCCTTGATCATTATGTAGTGTCCTTCTTTGTCTCTTCTAGTAGTCTTTATTTTAAAGTCTATTTTGTCTGATATGAGAATTGCTACTCCAGCTTTCTTTTGGTTTCCATTTGCATGGAATATCTTTTTCCATCCCCTTACTTTCAGTCTGTATGTGTCTCTAGGTCTGAAGTGGGTCTCTTGTAGACAGCATATATATGGGTCTTGTTTTTGTATCCATTCAGCCACTCTGTGTCTTTTGGTGGGAGCATTTAGTCCATTTACATTTAAGGTAATTATCGATATGTATGTTCCTATTCCCATTTTCTTAATTGTTTTGGGTTCGTTATTGTAGGTCTTTTCCTTCTGTTGTGTTTCTTGCCTAGAGAAGTTCCTTTAGCATTTGTTGTAAAGCTGGTTTGGTGGTGCTGAACTCTCTCAGCTTTTGCTTGTCTGAAAACGTTTTAATTTCTCCATCAAATCTGAATGAGATCCTTGCTGGGTAGAGTAATCTTGGTTGCAGGTTTTTCTCCTTCATCACTTTAATTATGTCCTGCCACTCCCTTCTGGCTTGTAGAGTTTCTGCTGAGAGATCAGCTGTTATCCTGATGGGGATTCCCTTGTGTGTTATTTGTTGTTTTTGCCTTGCTGCTTTTAATATGATTTCTTTGTGTTTAATTTTTGACAGTTTGATTAATATGTGTCTTGGCGTATTTCTCCTTGGATTTATTCTGTATGGGACTCTCTGTGCCTCCTGGACTTGATTAACTATTTCCTTTCCCATATTAGGGAAGTTTTCAACTATAATCTCTTCAAATATTTTCTCAGTCCCTTTCTTTTTCTCTTCTTCTTCTGGAACCCCTATAATTCGAATGTTGGTGCGTTTAATGTTGTCCCAGAGGTCTCTGAGACTGTCCTCTGTTCTTTTCATTCTTTTTTCTTTATTTTGCTCTGCAGCAGTTATTTCCACTATTTTATCTTCCACCTCACTTATCCGTTCTTCTGCCTCAGTTATTCTGCTATTGATCCCATCTAGAGTATTTTTTATTTCATTGATTGTGTTTTTTTTTTTTTTTTTTTTTTTTGCTGTACACGGGCCTCTCACTGTTGTGGCCTCTCCCGCTGCGGAGCACAGGCTCCGGACGCACAGGCTCAGCGGCCATGGCTCACGGGCCCAGCCGCTCCGCGGCATATGGGATCCTCCCAGACCGGGGCACGAACCCGTATCCCCTGCATCGGCAGGCGGACTCTCAACCACTGCGCCACCAGGGAGGCCCCATTGATTGTGTTTTTAATCGATGCTTGATTCATCTTTAGTTCTTCTAGGTCCTTGTTAACTGTTTCTTGCATTTTGTCTATTCTATTTCCAAGATTTTGGATCTGGGAAATAGAATCTTGGATCATCTTTACCATCATTATTCTGAATTCTTTTTCAGGTAGAGTGCCTATTACCTCTTCATTTGTTAGGTCTGGTGGGTTTTTATCTTGCTCCTTCTCCTGCTGTGTGTTTTTCTGTCTTCTCATTTTGCTTATGTTACTGTGTTTGGGATCTCCTTTTTGCAGGCTACAGGTTCGTAGTTCCCGTTGTTTTTGGTGTCTGTCCCCAGTGGCTAAGGTTGGTTTAGTGGGTTGTGTAGGCTTCCTGGTGGAGGGGACTAGTGCCTGTGTTCTGGTGGATGAGGCTGGATCTTGTCTTTCTGGTGGGCAGGTCCACGTCTGGTGGTGTGTTTTGGGGTGTCTGTGGACTTTTTATGATTTTAGGCCACCTCTCTGCTAATGGGTGGCGTTGTGTTCCTGTCTTGCTAGTTGTTTGGCTTAGGGTGTCCAGCACTGTAGCTTGCTGGTCGTTGAGTGAAGCTGGGTGCTGGTGTTGAGATGGAGATCTCTGGAAGATTTTCGCCGTTTGATATTATGTGGAGCTGGGAGGTCTCTTGTGGACCAGTGTCCTGAAGTTGGCTCTCCCACCTCAGAGGCACAGCACTGACTCCGGGCTCCTCAATTTGGGATGATGTGTTGTCTATTCATGTATTCCACAGATGCAGGGTACATCAAGTTGATTGTGGAGCTTTAATCCGCTGCTTCTGAGGCTGTTGGGAGAGGTTTCCCTTTCTCTTCTTTGTTCTCACAGCTCCTGGGTCTCAGCTTTGGATTTGGCCCCGCCTCTGCGTGTAGGTCGCCGGAGGGCGTCTGTTCTTCGCTCAGACAGGACAGGGTTAAAGGAGCAGCCTCTTCGGGGACTCTGGCTCCCTCAGGCCGGGCGGGAGGGAGGGGCACGGAGTGCGGGGCGAGCCTGCAGCGGCAGAGGTCGGCGTGACGTTGCACCAGCCCGAGGTGCGCCGTGCGTTCTCCCAGGGAAGCCGCCCCTGGATCCCAGGACCCCGGCAATGACGGGCTGCACAGGCTCCCGGAAGGGCGGTGTGGGCAGTGACCTGCGCTCGCACACAGGCTTCCTGGCGGCGGCAGCAGCAGCCCCAGCGTCCCACGCCTGTCACTGGGCTCCGCGCTTTCAGTCGCGACTCGCGCCCGTCTGTGGAGCCCCTTTAAGCAGCGCTCTTAATCCCCTCTCCTCGCGCACCAGGAAACCAAGAGGGAAGAAAAAGTCTCTTGCCTCTTCGGCAGCTCCAGAGTTTTCCCGGACTCCCTCCCGGCTAGCTGTGGCACATTAGCCCCCTTCAGGCTGAGTTCTCGCCGCCAGCCCCAGTCCTCTCCCTGCGCTCTGACCGAAGCCCGAGCCTCAGCTTCCAGCGCTGCGTGCCCCGGCGGGCGAGCAGACAAGCCTCTCGGGCTGGTGAGTGCTGCTCGGCACCGATCCTCTGTGTGGGGATCTCTCCGCTTTGCCCTACCCAGGTATGTGGGGAGTTTCTTGCCTTTTGGGAGGTCTGGGGTCTTCTGCCAGCATTCAGTAGGTGTTCTGTAGGAGTTGTTCCACGTGTAGCTGTATTTCTGGTGTATCCGTGGGGAGGAAGGTGATCTCCGCGTCTTACTCTTCCGCCATCTTACCCGGAACTCGATGCATGGGCTTTTCATTGTGATGGCTTCTCTTGTTGCGGAGCACGGGCTCTAGGTGCACAGGCTTCAGTAGTTGTGGCACATGGGCTCAGCAGTTGTGGCTCACGGGCTCTAGAGCACAGGCTCAGTAGTTGTGGCACACGGGCTTAGTTGCTCCGCGGCATGTGGGATCTTCCCGGACCAGGGCTCAAACCCATGTAACCTGCATTGGCAGGCGGATTCTTAACCACTGCGCCACCAGGGAAGCCCCGTTATATGAGTTCTTGAAGGAAGGCTCTGTCCTTATCATGTTGGTATCAGACTCAAAGCAGGAATAAAACCCCATAGAATAAAGGAAGGGGAGTCCATGACTCAGCGCACACATTACAGGTGTGGAGATCCAATATTCAAGATATAGGATCATGACTGGAGGAAGAGCAGGGTGCAGTGGAATCATTACAGGGTATTTTGCCACATTCCCAGTGCTTCCCTGACCCTGTGGTTATTTGGCAGAAGGTTCTGACATCCTTTATCTAGAGCAAATGTCCTATTCTTATGGTTCATTAGCTCCTTTAAAATGTCCTGCCTTCTCTTCTTTTCTCTGCTCCCTCTGAAGTACCTCAAATATCATTTCTGTTATTATAATGTTGCTTCCACCACGGCACATGAGGAAGCAGATTTTTCCCTCTGCCGAAACTCCACCCCCAACCCCCCCAAGAAGTCTGCTTTCCTCTTTCACAGCACTAGTTGTACTGGATTACAATGACCAATTTACTTACTTGCTTCCCTAACTGAAAAGTGAGGCCCTTTTGTGCCCATCCAGAGCTCAGCCTGGGGAGTGAGGGATATCGCATAGGAAATATTCAGTGAAGTTGTGGAGTTATGTACCTTTCTCACTGCAGGTGAGGAAAGTCTTAATGAGTTTTACTTTCTGAGGAGCTCTTGTATATTTCAGTGGCGTGTCTAGGGGAAGAATTTCATCAATTCATACTCCAGTTTTCTCAATTAGGAAGAACTGGGTCAGCTCTAAGCCTCAGTGATCTGGCCCAATAATGATGCATCACGAGGCAGGGGAAGCACATAGACACTGAGATTGGTGCTTCTGATCATGGACAAAGAGCAAGCCTGCCAGCCCCAGAGTAGACACCATGTAAGTTGTGTCTGATCTCAGAAAGGTATCTTGTTCCATGAAATACTGAAGGAAATAAATTTCTGCTGCCTGTCGCTTTTCTCCAAGTTGTCACTCTCACCCAGGAAGTGGGCAGCGTCAAACACCTCTGGGTTGGGGAATTCTTTGTCATCAGTCAGCACAGAAGTCAGAGATGTTAAGTACGGTTGTGCCCTGGAATGTGTTATGAAGAATTCATGGAGCTGAAAGAAATGTTGCAATTCAGTCAAGAGATGAGGAAACCCAGGTCCAAAGAAGAGCAGAGGCATTTCAAGCCAGAACGACAAAGCAATAAACAGTAATGAGTTTAAGGCCAGTGGCAGCAATCTTATTAAAGTGGCCTCCCATAGCATTTGAAGTACTGAGTACATGGGGGCTTGGCTACCAGAACTTCTGAATCCATTCTGCTTTCATCAAGTTTGGACACTGGTGTCTGTACCCATCTGCTGCTCTATTTCATTATTTCAGTTTTCATTCACCTCACATGTGGCTTAAAATGAAAGTGTCTGTTGGCACTTGAAATGTCCAGAGTATCCATTCCCAGGGCTTTTGTAAATAGAAGTCTGACCTAATTAAAAAGGACCTCTTCTGAGATCACGAGAAGTACAATAACAATTATGGAGTATTTATCACTGCCTTGTAATTTGTTTCCCTTAATTTAAAAATATGGGGGAAAAATATGGGGGAGATCTTCACTATGGATTGATCCTAGCTTAAAAACACAGAGGGATGATAAAAATAGAAAAAATTATCATTTTGCAACAATTCAGCTTAGGACCATCAATAAACACTAACGCTGTTGGGTGAACGCTTTGGGTGTAAGATATTCACAAGGTCTTAAAGTACCATGCCATATATTTTTATTAATTATGTATTAAATAATGGAACCTCTGCAATGTAGACATCTGGGAGATACCACTTTATTTAGTGAGAAGGTTGACATAACCAATAATGGGGTAAGTGATATTATGTGCCCTCACCTCCCCAGTGAGATTCAGTGGGACATGCATATTACCTATGTAGTTCTCTCACCAAAATGATGATTGGAATCTAATATCTAGAAAACAATCAAACATTTTTCATGACTACTAGCCTGGACTCCAAAAAGGTAAATGTACTGAAAAGAAAAAAGAAATAAAGAGAACTGTTCTTGATTACAGGAGACTAAAGGGAAAAGATAACCAAATGATACGCTTGTTCCTTCACTGGAGACTGAATTGCAAAGAGAAAAGGCTATAAAAGATATTCTAGGAAAATTGGAAAAATTTAAATATAGGTTGTATATTAGACGATATTGTATCAACAATAACTCCTGAGTGCAAATATTATTACTGTTATGAATGATAAAATCTTTGTTCTTGGGACATACATATGATGTACTGAGGGACAGACAGACAGACAGGTAGGGTAGATTTCAACACACTTTCATACACACACATTTAAAATATATACATTTTTGAAAGTTATTTAAAGATCTTTTTTGATGTGGACAATTTTTAAAGTATTTATTGAATTTGTTACAATATTGCTTCTGTTTTATGTTTTGGATTTTTGGCTGTGAGGCATGTGGGATCTTAGCTCCCCAACCAGGGACTGAACCTGCATCCCCTGCACTGAAAGGTGACATCTTAACCACCGGACCGCCAGGGAAGTCCCTAGATTTACACTTTTTAAAATACAAAACTGGGGAAAATTCCTTCCCCTAATTCTATCAGATAAAAGGTATAATTTTGTTTCAACAATTATTCCCTTATATATATTAAAAAAATTTTTTTATACAGGTTATTAGTTATCCATATTATACATATTAGTGTATACATGTCAATCCCAATCTCCCAGTTCATCCCCCCCACCCCTCCCACCCCCCGCTTTCCCCCCTTGGTGTCCATACGTTTGTTCTCTACATCTGTGTCTCTATTTCTGCCCTGCAAACCAGTTCATCTGTACCATTTTTCTAGGTTCCACATCTATGTGTTAATATACGATATTTGTTTTTCTCTTTCTGACTTACTTCACTCTGTATGACAGTCTCTAGGTCCATCCACATCTCTGCAAATGACCCAATTTCGTTCCTTTTTATACATATATATATATGTATATATGTACCACATCTTCATTACCCGTTCGTCTGTCAATGCGCTTCCAGGACCTGGCTATTGTAAACAGTGCTGCAATGAACACTGGGGTGTATGTGTCTTTTTCAATTATGGTTTTCTCTGGGTATATGCCCAGTAGTGGGATTGCTGGGTCATATGGTAATTCTATTTTTAGTTTTTTAAGGAACCTCCATACTGTTCCATAGTGGCTGTATCAAATTACATTCCCACCAACAGTGCAAGAGGGTTCCCTTTTCTCCACACCCTCTCCAGCATTTGTTGTTTGTAGAGTTTCTGATGATGCTCATTCTAACTGGTATGACGTGATACTTCATTGTAGTTTTGATTTGCATTTCTGTAATAATTAGTGATGTTGAGAAGATTTTCATGTGTCTCTTGGCCATCTGTGTGTCTTCCTTGGAGAAATGTCCATTTAGGTCTTCTGCCCATTTTTTTGCGGGGGGGGTTCGCGGGCCTCTCACTGTTGTGGCCTCTCCCGTTGCGGAGCACAGGCTCCGGACGCGCAGGCTCAGCAGCCATGGCTCACGGGCCCAGCCTCTCTGCGGCATGTGGGATCTTCCCGGACGAGGGCAC
Organism: Mesoplodon mirus; assembly: GCF_964341445.2. NCBI lineage: Eukaryota > Metazoa > Chordata > Mammalia > Artiodactyla > Ziphiidae > Mesoplodon > Mesoplodon mirus. The sequence continues at coordinate 197,862,861 of NC_138977.1, read as the reverse complement.
GAACCCGTGTCCCCTGCATCGGCAGGCGGACTCTCAACCACTGCGCCACCAGGGAAGCCCTTCTGCCCACTTTTTAATTGGGTTGTTTGTTTTTTTAATATTGAGCTGCATGAGCTGTTTACATACTTTGGACATTCATCCTTCGTTGATTCGTTTGTAAATATTTTCTCCCATTCTAAGGGTTGTCGTTTCATCTTGTTTATAGTTTCCTTTGCTGTGCAAAAGCTTTTAAGTTTCATTAGGTCCCATTTATTTTTGTTTTTATTTCCATTAGTCTAGGAGGTAGGTCAAAAAAGATCTTGCTGTGATTTATGTCAAAGAGTGTTCTTCCTATGTTTTCCTCTAAGAGTTTTACAGTGTCCCACCTTACATTTGGTCTTTAATCCATTTTGAGTTTATTTTTTGTATGGTGTTAGGGAGTGTTCTAATTTCATTCTTTTACATGTAGCTGTCCAGTTTTCCCAGCACCACTTATTGAAGAGACTGTCTTTTCTCCATTGTATATCCTTGCCTCCTTTGTCATAGATTAGTTGACCATAGGTGTGTGAGTTTATCTCTGGGCATTCTATTCTGTTCCATTGATCTATTTTTCTGTTTTTGTGCCAGTACCATACTGTCTTGATTACTATAGCTTTGTAGTATATATAGTCTGAAGTCTGGGAAACTGATTCCTCCAGCTCCGTTTTTCTCTCTCAGTATTGCTTTGGCTGTTTGGGGTCTTTTGTGTCTCCATACAAACTATAGGATTTCTTGTTCTAGTTCTGTGAAAAATGCCATTGGTAATTTGATAGGGACTGCATTGAATCTGTAGGTTGCGTTGGGTAGTATAGTCACTTTCACAGTGTTGATTCTTCCAATCCAAGAACATGGTATATCTTTCCACCTGTTTGTAATGTCTTTGATTTCTTTCATCAGAGTCTTACAGTTTTCTGCATACAGGTCTTTTGCTTCCTTAGGTAGGTTTATTCCTAGGTATTTTATTCTTTTTGTTGCAATGGTAAATGGGAGTGTTTCCTTAATTTCTCTTTCTGACTTTTCGGTGTTAGTATATAGAAATGCAAGAGATTTCTGTGCATTAATTTTGTATCCTGCTACTTTACCAATTCATTGATTAGTTCTAGTAGTTTTCTGGTGGCATCTTTAGGATTTTCTATGTATAGTATCATGTCATCTGCAAACAATGACAGCTTTACTTCTTCTTTTCCAATTTGGATTTCTTTTATTTCTTTTCCTTCTCTGATTGCTGTGGCCAAAACTTCCAAAACTATGTTGAATAATAGTGGTGAGAGTGGACACCCTTAAGGGACTTATGGGACATCAACAAGTGGATCAATATACACATTATGGGAAAAGAGAGAAAGCTTAGGGCTTCCCTGGTGGCGCAGTGGTTGAGGGTCCGCCTGCCGATGCAGGGGACACGGGTTCGTGCCCCGATCCCGGAGGATCCCACATGCCGCGGAGCGGCTGGGCCCGCGAGCCATGGCCGCGGAGCCTGTGTGTCTGGAGCCTGTGCTCCGCAACGGGAGAGGCCACAGCAGTGAGAGGCCCGCGTACAGCAAAAAAAAAAAAAAAAAAAAAAAAAAAAAAAAAAAAAAAAAAAGAGAGAAAGCTTATTTGAAGAAATAATGGCAAAAACTTCCCATATCTGGGTGAAAATTTGTCACTCAGATTCTATAAGGCCAACACACTCTAGCTAGGATGAACTAAAGAAATCCACACTGAGATACATTATACTCAAATTGTCAAAATCAAAGACAAGGAGAGAATTTTGGTAGCAGAAAGACAAGTGACTTGTCACATACAAAAGAACAATCATAAGACTAACAACAGTCTTCTAAGCAAAAACACTGCAGGCCAGAAAGCAATGGGGGACTTCCCTGGTGGCACAGTGGTTAAGACTCCGTGCTCCCAATGCAGGAGGCCCAGGTTCTATCCCTGATCAGGGAACTAGATCCCACGTGCATGCCGCAACTAAGAGTTCACATGCCACAACTAAGGAGCCTGTGAGCCACGACTAAGGAGCCCGCCTGCCGCAACTAAGACCCGGCACAACCAAATAAATAAAATAAATATATAAAAAAAAAGAAAGCAATGGGATGATATATTCAAAATGCAGAAAGAAAAAAGCTGCCAACAAAGAATACTGTATCTGGCAAAACAATTCTTTAAAAATAAAAGACGAATAAACACTTTCCCAAATATACAAAAGCTGAGGGAATTAATTGCCACTAGACATGTCTTACAAGAAAAGCTAAAAGAATTCCATAACATTGAAACAATAGAACACTGAGCAGCAACAGAAAAGCATATGAAAGTATAAAGGTAGCTGACATAGGTAAATATATAGACAAATCCAGAATACTGTCACAATGTAGAGGTGGTGAATAAACCACTATTACTTCTAGCATAGAAGTTAAAAGACAAAATTGACAAAATTTTAGCTAGGCTAACTAAGAAGAAAAGAGAGAAGATGCAATAAATAAAATAAGAAATCAAGAAGAGATGTTAAAGCCAATACCAGCGAAATACAAAAAAAAAGAAGAGGCTACTATGAACAATTATCTACCAACAAATTGGATAACCTACAAGAAATGAATACATTTCTAGAAACACACAACCTGTTAGGATTGATTCATGAAGAAATAGAAAATCTGACTAACCAATAATGATAAGGTTGTCAAATCAGTAATAAAAAATCCTAACCAAAAAAAATTCCAGAATCAGATGGTTTCACTGGTGATTCTACAAACACTTAAGGATCGGCAAGCATTGCCAATCCTTCTCAAAATCTTTTGAACTTACATAAATCAATAAATGTGATTCACTACATTAAGAGAATGAAGAGTAAAAATCATATGATCATCTCAATAGATACAGAAAGAACATCTGACAAAATTCGAAATTCTTTCATGATAAAAGCACTTCTATAGTACTTTACTCAACACAGTAAAAGCCATATACAACAAGCCCGCAGCTATTATCATACTCACAGTTGAACAGTTGGAAGCTTTTACCCTAAGATCAGAAACAATATGACTGGGCATACCTGGTGGCGCAGTGGATAAGAATCCACCTGCCAATGCAGGGGACACAGGGATCCCTGGTCTGGGAAGATCCCACATGCCACAGAGCAACTAAGCTCGTGTGCCACAACCACTGATGCTGCACTCTAGAGCCCGTGAGCCACAACTACTGAAGCACGCACGCCTAGAACCCGTGCTCCACAACAAGAGAAGCCACTGAAATGAGAGGCCCGCGCACCGCAATGAAGAGTAGCTCCCGCTCGCCACAACTAGAGAAAGCCCATGTGCATCAACAAAGACCCAACACAGCCAAAAATAAATAAATAAATAAAATTTTTTTTAATTAAAAAAAAAGAAACAATATGATTGTGCCTACTCTTATCACTCCTATTAAACATAGTACTGGAAGTCCTAGCCAAGAAAAATAAATAAAAGGTATCCAAAGGAAAAGAAAAAAGTCAAAAAGTCTGTTTGCAGATACACAAAACCCTAAAGACTCTACTAAAAATTGACAGAACTAATCAATGAACTCAGTAAAGGTGCAGGATACAAAATCAATATACAAGAATCATCTGTGTTTCTATAGATTATCAACAAGCTCTATGGAAAAAATTAAGGAAATTAATCCCATTTTAAACAGCAACAAATACAATAGAATACTTAGGAATAAATTTAACCAAGGAAGAAAAAGCTCAAGACGATGTGGTAGATATATACAATGGAATACTACTCAGCTGTAAAAAAAAAAAGAACGAAATAATGCCATTTGCAGCAACATGGATGCAACTAGAGATTTTCATACTAAGTGAAGTAAGTCAGAAAGAGAAAGACAAATATATGATATCACTTATATGGGGAATCTGAAATGTGGTACAAATGAACCTATCTACAAAACAGAAACAGACTCAAAGACACAGAGAATAGACTTGTGGTTGCCAAGGGGGAGGGAGTGAGGGAAAGGGATGGACTGGGAGTTTGGGGTTGGTAGATGCGAACTATTACATTTAGAATGGATAAACAACAAGGTCCTAATGTATAGCACAGGGAACTATATTGAATATCCTGTGGTAAACCATAATGGAAAAAATATTAAAAATGAATGCAAAAAAAAAGAGAAAGCTCTGTACAATGTTCTCTCACAAGACATTGATGAAATAAAGAAGGCACAAATAAATGGAAAGATACATACTGTTCACAGATCAATCTTAGTATTGTTAATATGTCCTTATTACCCAAAGACATCTATAGATTCAATATAATTTCCACCAAAATTCTAATGGCATTTTTTAAAGAAATATAAAAAACAATCCTAATATTTATATGGATGACCCCAAATACCCAAAGAAGTCCTGAGAATGAAGAAAGAAGCTGAATGCATTAAATTTTGTTTTCAAATTATATCACAATGTTAAAAAAAATCAACATAGTAGTATACTGGCATAAAAACAGACATATAGACCAATGAACAGAATTGAAAGCCCAGAAATAAACCCACACATATACTATCAACTAATATTTGACAAGGGAGTCAAGAATACTCATTGGGGAGAGGATAGTCTCTTCAATAAGTGGTGTTGGGAAAACTGGATGTCCACATGTAAAAGAATGAAACAGGACCCCTATCTTATAGCCTCAGAAACGTTAACTCTAAATGGATTAGAGACTTAAATGTATGACCTGAAACAATAAAACTCCAAGAAGAAAACTTAGGGAAAAGACTTCTTGACATTGGTCTTGGCAATGATTTTTTAAAAAATATAACAGCAAAAGCACAAGCAATAAAAGCAAAAATAAACAAGGGGACTATATCAAACTAAAACGCTTTTCTGCAGAGCAAGACAAAATGATCAACAAAATAAAACGGCAACCTACAAACAGAGAGAAAATGTTTGCAAATCATATATCTGATAAGAGGTTAATATCAAAAATATTTATTTAAAGAAACCATTACAACTTAATAGGAAAAAATAATCTGGTTAGGAACAGGCAGAGGAACTGAACAGACGTTTTTCCAAAGACATACAGATGGCCAACAGGTACATTAAAAAAAGTGCTCAAAATCACTATCATCAGGGAAATGCAAATCAAAACCACAATGAGACATCACCTCACACCTGTTAGAATGACTGTCATCAAAAAGTAAAAAGATAAGTGTTGGATAGGACGTGGAGAAAAAAAGAACACTTGTGCGCTGTTGGTGTGAATGTAAACTGGTACAGCCAATTTGTAAAACAGTATGGAGGTTCCTCCACACATTAAAAATAGAACTACCGTATTATCCAGGATTCCTACTTCTGGGTATATATCTGAAGGAAATGAAAACTGGATATCAAAGAGATTCCTGTGCTCTCATATTTATTGCAGCATTATTCATAATATCCAACATGTGGAAACAACCTATCTGATGATGATGGAAGAAATTTTCACATATTGAGGTATGGAGAAGTCATTCTGGCTTATACACGATATGGCTTAAATTTTATGCTGTCTAGAACAGCCTGTTTTGTGGCCTTAAACATGCATTGTACATCTGCTTTAATCATTAAAGAAGAGAATGCATTTATAAATTAAAATGGAGTAACTGCGGTTCAGGCATTCAAAATGGGGCTGGCTGGGTGGCCATGGTGGACGTGGTTTCAGACACATTCCTGCATTACTGAGAACATGAATTTTCCAAAGTGTATCAGACTCAAGGACACCACCAACAATTCTCTACAAAATATCTGCTGACAGCTGCCACCTGCAACCTTGTGGTCTCAAGGTCTCCCTTGTAACTATGCAACCATTTCAGACCCAAACCAATACTTCCTTAACAAGAACCCCTACTTCTTGCCACCTTCAATTATAGTTCTTGACAAACAACCTATGTACTTTTGTGGGTTTTGCCTTTATAAATCTCCCCCGTTTTGTAGTCTGGCAGAACTCAATTCAACTGCTTCTTGAATCTGTGTTTCCCAGGCTATAATCCTCAGTTTGGCTCAAATAAAATTCTTTTCTATTCCTATTATTCATTATTTCCACTGACAAACAGATGAATGTTTTTCACTTAAATCCATCTGATTCATTAACAATATGGGAGTTAGGGGCATTGACCCCCTGCACAGGCAAAAATCCATGCATAACTTTACAGTCAGTCCTCCATATCCACAATTTCACATCTGATGATTCAACCAACCACAGAACATGTAGTACTGTACTACATAATTATTTTTTTAAATCTGCATAAAAGTGGACCCACACATTTCAAACCCATGCTGTTCAAGGGTCAAATATATATACACACACAACGGAATATTACTCAGCCACGAGAAAGGAGGGAATACTTGCATTTGCAACATGGATGGATCTTGAGGGCATTATGCTGAGTGAAATGAGTCACATAGAAAAAGACAAATACCATATGATTTCACTTACATGTGGAATTTAAAAAAGCCAAACTCAAAGAAACAAAGAGTGGAAGGGTGGTTTCCAGAGGCTGGCGAGTGTGGGAAATGGGGAGATATTGGTCAAAGAGTACAACCTTCCAGTTAGATTATGAGTAAGTTCTGGGGAGCTAATGTGCAGAACTGTGATTTCAGTTAACATTACTGTATAATATACCTGCAAGTTGCTAAGGGAGTAGATCTTAAATGTTTCCCAAAGAAATGGTAATTATGTAGTCTGATGGAGCTGTTAGACAATGCTATGGTGGTAATCATATTGCATGCAATACCTGAGCATGTCAAATCAATAAGTTGTGTATCTTATACTTACACAATGTTATATATCAATTGTATCTCAGTAAAGCTGAGGGGAAAATATTGAGTGTAAATCACATCCTTTCAAGAAAGTCGATTTTTTTTTAACCTGGATATGTAGGTGTAGTTACAGCTACAGTGTAGGGAAAATGTGTGCTCCAGAAGAAAACTATACATTGACTATACCTCACCCCTGTGCTTTATCTGACTGTGATTTTATTGGAGATGTCTGCAATAATTTTTAAATTATCAATACCTAATAGCAATACAAAATAATTCTTGCCTATAGACATACAAGCTCTGTTCTGTCCAGTAGAGGTTCAATGGACCTTCCCAGCTAGTTCTGTCTTCATTTGCACGTTCACGTCAACATTCCTCTACTCTAAGTCTGTACTTTTTTACCCTTCTCCCTTGAACAGATAGTAACACCTTATTACAACAGGTTGTAACAGATTTCCTCATTAATGACTTAAATAATATCTTTATCTTGTGTTCACTTAAAAAAATAAGAAGAAATAAAAATGATCAACAGGTACATGAAAAGATGGTCAACATCACTAATCATCATGTTTTGTACTGGTCTCAGCCTATCAATAACCAACAGTGTGGCTGGACCAGACCTTGTGATTCTTATTATGATTCCAAGAAGTCCTTCAGCAAAAACCATCAGGAAACTTTGAAAAATAGAACTTTATTACCTACAAGACCTGGAAATTGCCAGCACACCTGGGAACACAGTGTGAGGTTGTGAGTGGGGTGAGAGAGAGACTCACACAGGGCCTGGGGTTCTGCTCTCACTGGGGTAAAGTGCGGGGGCTTAGGGTTTCAATGGCTCACTATTGGTGAATTTAGAACATAAAGAGTGGGAATACAAAGCACTAGAAGAGAAAAAAACAAGTAGCCCAAATGGTCAGTAACTGAAATCAACCAAGAACAAACGAGGCTCAGTAGGGGGAGCTCTTCATCTAGTCCTGTGGCTGGCATATGTTTATTTGATAACCTTCTTTGAAGGGGATACTGCTTTGAAATGGATGCCTTAAGCAATCATAGCCTACATCAGGTACTTGCATTACAAAAAAGAAAAAAAAACTGTCTGGGTTTAAACTACACATTAGAAAATTCAAATCAAAAGCAAAGAGTTATCACCTCACATCTGTTGGGATGGCCATTATCAAAAAAAAAAAAAAAGAAAGGAAGAAAGAATGGGAGGAAAGAGGGAGGGAGGGAGAGTGGAAGGAAGAAAGGAAGAAAATAACAAGTGTTGATGAGGGAGTTGAGAAACTGAACCCTTGTATATAGTTGATAGAATGTTAAATGATTTACTATGAAAAGCAGTATGGAGGTTCCTCAAACAATAAAAAGAGAATTACTATATTACCCAGCAATCCCCTTCTGAGTTTTTATCCAAAACAGCTGAATCAGATCTCAAAGAGATATCTGCATTCCCTTGTTGACAAAAGCCAAGAGATGGAAACAACCTAAATGTCCATCAACGATTATGGATAAAGAAATGTGGGAGGAGACTGTCAAAGATGGCAGAGAAGGAAGACCCTGAGCTCACCTCCTCTCATGGGTACACCAAAATTACATCTATTCACGGAACAACCGGTGATGAAAAAGACCAGAACCTACCAGAAAGGATCGTCAAGAACTAAAGATATAAAGAAGGAACCACAAAGAGATGGGTAGGAGGGGTGGAGTCACGGTATAGTGAAGCACCATATCCCCATGTGGGTGACCCCCCAGTGGGAGAATAATTACAATTGCAGAGGTTCTCCCCAAGGAGTCAGGTGTCTGAGCCCCTCACTGGGCTCCCAGGCCTGATGGTCCTGCAACAGGAAGATGTGCCTCCAGAACATTTGGCTTTGAAGGCCAGTGGGCTTACTTTCAGTAGTCCCAGGGGGCTGAGGGAACTAGAGACTCCACTCATAAAAGGCACACGCAGAATTTCACATGCTCTGGGACCCAGGATAGAAACAGTAACTTGAAAGGAGCCTGGGTCAGAAATACCCGCTGATATTGGAGAGTCTCCCAGAGAGGCAGGAGGCAACTGGAGCTCACCCTGGGGGCATAAACATTGGCAGCAGCCATTCTGGAGAGCTCATTCTGCCACACGGACACTGGTGCTGTCAAGTGCCATTTTGGAATCCTCCCTCTGCCCAACAGTCTGTAGGCACCAGTACTTGTCTAAGGCCAAGCAACTAACCGGGTGGGGACACAGCCTTACCCACCAACAGAGAGGTTGCCTTAAGATCCCCTGACCTCACAGCCACCCCTGTACACAGCCCTGCCCACCAGAGGACCGGAACCTAGCTCCAAACAGCAGTGCACAGGCACTAGACCCAGGACCTCCAGGGCCCTGAGCCAGAGAACCAAGGACTCAGCTCAAAACACCCACTGGTCAGGCACCAGTCCCAGAATCCCCAGCTCTGCCCACCAGCAAGCCTGCTCTCGCCTCAGGACAAGCCTCACTCACCAGCAGGTAGGTAAGAACCGCAGGAGAATGACAACCCCACAGCATGCAGACCCAGTCCACATAACAGTAGGCTAGCCCTGGGACCAGCTGGGCCCCTGCCTTGCCAACCAGTAAGCCTGCCCTAGCCTTGGGACCAGCCTCATGTACCATGAGTGGACACCAGTCACAGGACAACCACAGGCCCACAGTCTGCGAACCCAGCCCAACCATTAGCAGGCCAGCACAACCGAGACCTACTGATCCTCAGACCTGCCCACCAGTTAGCCTACTCTAGGCTCAGCAGCAGCCTCACCCACCAGAGGGCAGACGCCCAGCCCCAGAACAATGATAGTCCTGCAGACTGCACACCCAACCCACCCATCAGAAGGCCAGCACCTAACCTGGGACTGGCTGGGCCCCAGCCCTGACAAACAGCAGGCCAACACAAGTTTCTGGACACCCCAGAACCCACAGCCTGCTCTGTCAGGAACCAGCCCCACCTATCAGTGGTCCCATACCAGCTGTGGGACTAACCTGACTAGGGCCAACCAAGCCTACCAGGTTGCCTACAGTACTCAGCCCTCCACAACAGAAGGACCAACACAGCCCACATAGGGGGAAATCCTGAGGAATATAGCTCTAATGATGAGAGGGGAGTGTGCTGCTGGGACACACTGGACATCTCCCACAAAAGGCCATTTCTCCAAGGTCAGGAACTATAACCAACCTACCAGATACATAGAAATAAAAACAGCAAGTTAGAAAATATGAGATGACAGAAGAACATGTTCCAAATGATGGAAAAAGATAAAACCACAGAAGAAGAGCTAAGTGAAGTAGAGATATGTAATCTACTCAAGAAAGAATTCAGGGTAATGATTGTTAAGATGATCAAAGAACTTGGGAGAAGAATGGATACACAGAGCAATAAGTTAGTAGTTTTGGTTTTTTTTGCGGTACACAGGCCTCTCACTGTTGTGGCCTCTCCTGCTGCGGAGCACAGGCTCCGGACACGCAGGCTCAGCGGCCATGGCTCACGGGCCCAGCCGCTCCACGGCATGTGGGATCTTCCCGGACCGGGGCACGAACCCGTGTCCCCTCCATCGGCAGGCGGACCCTCAACCACTGTGCCACCAGGGAAGTCCCAGTTAGTAGTTTTTAACAAAGAGTTGGAAAATATAAAGAACAACCAAACAGAGATGAAGAATATAATAACTGACATGAAAAATACACTAGAAGGAATCAAGAATAGACTAAATGAAAGAGAGGAACGGATCAGTGAGGTGGAAGACAAAGTAGTAGAAATCACTGACAATGAACAGAAAAAAGAAAAAAGAATGAAAAGAAAGGAGGACGGTTTCAGAGATCTCTGACACCAACAATCATACTAACACTCACATTATAGCAGGTCCCGGAAGAAGAAAAGAGAGATAACGGGGCAGAGGACATATCTGAAGACATAATAGCTGAAAACTTCCCTAACCTGGGATCAGTAACAGACACCCAAGTCCAGGAAGCACAGAGAGTCCCGAACAGGTCAACCCAAAGAGGAACAAACCAAGATACAATGTAATTAAAATGTCAAAAATTAAACATAAAGAGAGAAGATTAAAAGCAGCAAGGGAAAAGTAACAAGTTACATACAAGGGAACTCCCATAACACTATTAGTTGACTTTTCAACATAAACTGCAGGCAAGAAGAAAGCGGCATGATAAAGTTAAAGTTAAAAAGAAAAAAGTGATGAAAAGAAAAAACTGACAACCAAGAATACTCTACCCAGCAAGGCTCTCATTCAGATCTGATAAAGACATCAAAAATTTTACAGACAAGCAAAAGCTAAAAGACTTCAGCACCACCAAACCAGTTTACAAGAAATGTTAAAGAGACTTCTCTAAGGGAAAAGGAAAGGCCACAACTAGAAGCAGGAAAATTACAATGGAAAAAGCTCAGTGGTAAAGGTAAATATACAGTAAAGGTATTTTTAAAATAGTGCTGCATTTACAGAAAAATCATAATTGAGAAGAACTGCAGTAAGATACACCTAAATGAGTAAAACCCTTAGATGTCATTACTATTTGCCAGAATTGTAGGCATGGGCCCTGGAAGTAACTCTCAGACGTCTCTGTGAGGTTGAAAATATAAATATAGTCCACTTAAGTGAACACACGTGTCACTTGTTTCATGCTGCACAAGGGTCATTCCCACCCTGTTCAGTTAACAAGCATTCCCTGGTGAAATGCTCTGGAATAGATAACCCACATTAATGCTACAGGAAAAACACTGTTCTCAAACTCTTTCAGGAAATGACTTAAAACTATTCTTTGTGATTTCTGAATTGAACACAAAATTCAGGATAGAGTATGATTAAAACACATTTATACCCACACTGTGTGCCCCATCATTGGTGTACACACACAACAAGCATAGATACACAAAAGTTCCCTTGGCTGTCTGTGTTCCACATCCTCCCTCCTCCATCTGAGGGGTGACAACCATGACCCCTATGAAAGATGTGGCCACCCCTGTAATGTTTCCAAGGGCGTCATTGGAGAAGAGAGCCAACTGTTAAGGTCAGAGTGACAGAGCATAGCATCACCCACTGTTGGTTTTTCTCAACTCCTCCACAAGGCAGTGGGAGAGACACAGCACAGCCGGATCCACAGAAACCTTCTCTTCTTAGACAGCCGGGAGCCTGAAATCTAAAGCTTTTATAACAGTCCCTGCTAATTCAACTTGTGCCTCTCTGATAGAAACAGACCAATCAATTACAGCCACTTGGCACTCACATTCTGAGTAGACCCTGCCCCACTGATAAAAATAAACTTTTAGTCTTGTTTTCTCTGTGTCCAGTGACCACTCTGGAGATTCTGGTTTAACTGTACTGGGATTGGGTCGAGGTATTGATAATTTTTTTAAAAAGGGGAGAGGGGAGTCCCACTGCGCAGCCAGGATTGAGAACCATTGAAATAAATAATTTGAGGCTGAAAAAAGGCTTATAACTCTGGATTCAAACAATGACCAGTTGGGGATTTATGACTCTGAGGCCAATCAGTGTATTCTATGTCTTTTTTCATTTTGTTTGTTTTTTTTTTAAAAACAAAACAAAATAAAATGACACAGGATGGGAGAGACCACTACAATACTGATAAATGAACAAAAAATTTATATCCTGAATGTAGAAAAAAATCCTATGAATCCATTAAAAAAATAAAACATAAATATAGGAATAAAAAAACCCTGAACACCTTCATGACACAGGAAATCCAAATGGTCAACAAACCAAATGATCAACAAAAAATCAAAATGTACTTATTACTTTTTTTTCTTTGAATTTTATTTTATACAGCAGGTTCTTATTAGTTACCCATTTTATACATATTAGTGTATATATGTCAATCCCAATCTCCCAATTAATCACACCCCACCCCCACCCCTCCCCCACTTCCCCCCTTAGTGTCCATACGTTTGTTCTCTACATCTGTGTCTCAATTTCTGCCCTGCAAACCAGTTCAACTGTACCATTTTTCTAGGTTCCACATATATGCATTAATATACGATATTTGTTTTTCTCTGACTTACTTCACTCTGTATGACAGTCTCTAGATCCATCCACATCTCTACAAATGACCCAATTTCATTCCTTTTTATGGCTGAGTAATATTCCATTGTATATATGTGCAACATCTTCTTTATCCATTCATCTGTCGATGGACACTTAGGTTGCTTCCATGTTCTGGCTATTGTAAACAGTGCTGCAATGAACACTGGGGTGTATGTGTCTTTTTGAATTATGGTTTTCTCTGGGTATATGCCCAGTAGTGGGATTGCTGGGTCATATGGTAATTCTATTTTTAGTTTTTTAAGGAACCTCCATACTGTTCTCCATAGTGGCTGTATCAAATTACATTCCCACCAACAGTGCAAGAGGGTTCCCTTTTCTCCACACCCTCTCCAGCATTTGTTGTTTGTAGATTTTCTGATGATGCCCATTCTAACTGGTGTGAGGTGATAACTCACTGTAGTTTTGATTTGCATTTCTCTAATAATTAGTGATATTGAGCAGCTTTTCATGTGCTTCTTGGCCATCTGTATGTCTTCTTTGGAGAAATGTCTATTTAGGTCTTCTGCCCATTTTTTGATTGGATTTTTTTTTTAAATATTGAGCTGCATGAGCTGTTTATACATTTTGGAGATTAATCCTTTGTCCGTTGATTCGTTTGCAAATATTTTCTCCCATTCTGAAGGTTGCCTTTTCGTCTTGTTTGTAGTTTGCTTTGCAAAAGCTTTTAAGTTTCATTAGGTTCCATTTGTTTATTTTTGTTTTTATTTCCATTACTCTAGGAAGTGGATCAAAAAAGATCTTGCTGTGATTTATGTCAAAGAGGGTTCTTCCTATGTTTTCCTCTAAGAGTTTTATAGTGTCCGGTCTTACATTTAGGTCTCTAATCCATTTTGAGTTTCTTTTTGTGTATGGTGTTTGGGAGTGTTCTAATTTCATTCTTTTAAAAGTAGCTGTCCAGATTTCACAGCACCACTTATTGAAGAGACTGTCTTTTCTCCATTGTATATACTTGCCTCCTTTGTCATAGATTAGTTGACCATAGGTGCGTGGGTTTATCTCTGGGCTTTCTATCCTGTTCCATTGATCTATATTTGTTTTTGTGCCAGTACCATATTGTCTTGATTACTGGAGCTTTGTAGCATAGTCTGAAGTCAGGGAGTCTGATTCCTCCAGCTCTGATTTTCCCCCCAAGACTGCTTTGGCTATTCGGGGTCTTATGTGTTTCCATACAAATTTTAAGATTTTTTATTTCATTTTTTAATGTTTATCTTGTAATGCTATATCTAACACTAGGACACTTTGTCCTTGAAAATGAAAGGTTTTTAAATATTTTAATGTATTAATATTACACTTGCCTATACATAATATAGTTAATGATGACATATTTAAGATCCTTTAAAAATCAGAATGGAATAACTATGGTTTCGACACCTAAAATGAAGCCACATAGTCATTGTGGATGTGTTTAGACATGTTCCTGCATCACTGAGAACTTGAATTCCCAACTGTGTCAAACTCAAGGACTCCACCATCCATTTTCAAAACAATATATGCTAACAGGTGCTTGCTACAATTTTGTATTTTCAAAGTTCCCCTCCCCCTTCACAACTATGTAACCATTTCGAACCCCAACCAATTCTTGCTTACAAGCATCCTTACATATTGTCATCTACAATTCTAATTCTTGACAAAAAATTTATGAGCCCTTGTGGTTTTCTGCCTTTATAAATTTCCCCGTTTTGTAGTCTTGAAGAACACAATTTAACTGCTTCTTGGATCTGTGTTTCCTGGGCTACAGTGCTAACAAACCCCAAATAAACACCGCTTGATTTCAACCAGATCTACATTCTTGGAATTCGTGGTTAACACTAACTTAATTCAAACATCTTGAATGACCAAAGATAAAGTAATTATATAAGTAAATGTACATGACTCTTTCCTTGAAACTCCACATCTACCCCACCAAAATAAACATTGGAAGGTAGAGACTGTAATTTTGTATTTTTCAAATGAGTGAAAGGAAGATTCTGGGTAAACAGAAATGTCCAGTGTCACATAGCTCATAATTAATAAAACCAGGATTTAAACTGAGATTTTCCGATGCCCACTGTGATGCACTCTCATATATACCACACCTGCCTCAAGAACGATTTTAGAAAAACAAAACCAAACCCCAAAAATGTTACTCTGAATACACACCCAACTGATTGCTCACAAAATAACAGGCTTCACAATAAATAGATGTCCCTGAACTCCAAGGAAAAAGGATCACAGATTCTCAAGAGATGAAATCAAATATAGGTATTCTCCCCTCTCCATAACCAAAGAGGGAAAACTTGCTCAGGTAACTGAGGGAAGAGCCAATCTCAAGAATTTAGTGGGGAGGGCTTGAGAAACCATGGCTCAAGCCTCCCAGTTGCTTCCAGACACAACTGCTTCTGTTGCCTTTTGGAGTCTGTCTTTGTCAGAAATAATGGAATGAAGTATGCACAGTGTTAACCAAAATTTTAGAAAAGACCTGATTGAAGTAGGAAGGTGTTTACTGGGGATTTGTTAGGACTGCAGCCCAGGAGACACAGACTCAAGAAACACTTGAATTGTGTTCCACTGGCCTACAAAATGATGGAGGCTTATAAAGGGGAAGACTGCAAGATCACAATTAGTTACATGAGTTGTTTATCAAGAATTATAATTGGATATGGCAATAAGTAAGAGTTTTTGTTAAGTAAACATTGGTTGGGGTCAGAAACTGTTGCACAGTTATAAGGGGAGATCTTGAGACATAAGGGTGCAGCTGGCAGGAGTTGTTCTGAATAGGGCTGGTCCTGTCCTTCGGTCTCGTAAAGATCAAAGAAATTTCAAGTTCTCAGTGGTGCAGAGACATGCCTTTGACCAGATCCTCAATAGCTGCCTGACTCCATTTTTGTATGCCTGAACTGTGATTATGCCATTATAATTTCAATTCGTCATCAACAGCAAAGAAGGGAGATTTTACACAGAACAACATGTATGGATTCAGTGGGGGATGAGAGGCAGGGACTTCATTAAACAGACCTATAGCATGGAACCACCAGAACATGCAGACCCAAACAGGAGATGACACTTAGTAGTCATGATGACCTAAATATCACTGGAATGGTAAACACTACTAGATCGCTTATGACAGTGTTTTACAAATATGTGTGCTATAAGGATATCATCATATTTGTTCAAAATTGATTAGTGCCGTTATTTCTAAGCTTTTTTAGTAAGAAAAAATAAATTTTTGTCAAGACCTAATCAAAGTTTTATTCTTCATGTTTACATGGATTCATGTTTTATTCCTCATGTAACAGAGCATTCTCACACCATAATATCTCTTATGATGCTCTCAACGACCTTTCCTAAAGGTAGAATTATTTCCATTTTATGGATGGGCCTTGGAGATTCAGTACATGCGTGCAGGACACAGTACCTGCAGGTGGTAGAGCTGCAACTGGAACCCGTATCTCCTGAATCATGCATGCTTCCCTCTAAGCAAACACTCAGTTCACCAGGATCACCACACTTACTGAATATGTACCATGATTCAGTATTTTGTGATTCATCCTAGTCAGTGACTTTGCAAATACATCAATTTAGTTAATAATTGCTGCACCAGTTGATTAAAATGGGGGTCAGAAAAGTTTAGTTGTGTAACCTTTAAACTTGAGTGAGTCCAAGATCTGGTGTAACCTTCAATTAGAAAAAAGAGAAGTAGTAACTTGCTGCCTAACTTACACAGCCCTGAACTCTAAAAGCACTAGCTTATTTTGGACGAAGTAAGTACAGTCACTTTCTTTAGAACAACTTATTCCTTGAGAAATGAATGTCCCTGCTCTGCTCTACCTTCCTTCTGTTGAAGCCATTTCTTTTTATAGGATGAAAGAGTCAAAGATAATTTAAAGGGCTTCCCTGGTGGCGCAGTGGTTGAGAGTCCGCCTGCCGATGCAGGGGACACGGGTTCGTGCCCCGGTCCGGGAAGATCCCACATGCCGCGGAGCGGCTGGGCCCGTGAGCCACGGCGGCTGAGCCTGTGCGTCCGGAGCCTGTGCTCCGCAACGGGAGAGGCCACAACAGTGAGAGGCCCACGTACCTCAAAAAAAAAAAAAAAAAAAAGATAATTTAAAGATTGATGGTATCTCTGAGATCAGTCGTCTAATCTTTCTTTTTTTAATGAGCAATCAATGACAGTGGATAAAGTGTCCTCATTGCATTAGTACAAGCCCTTGTGTTAGAATCTGTTTTTCAACTCCCAGTACAGTGACATCTCACATCAAATAGCATTTCTGTTGCTGTCCAAATGAACAGGAGAACATGAATATTAAGCCCTCCATTGTCACAGAGTAATGCAAACTTCAGGTTGGCTGGAGTTGTGGATTAGAGGTTTTCTTTTTAAGGAATAGAACTTATTTTTTAGAGCAGTTTTAGGTTCAAAGTAAAACTAAGCAAAAAAGTACATAGTTCTCATGCACACCCTACACACACAGCCTATCCCACCATCAGCAACCCTCACCAATGTGGTACATTTGTTACTATCAGTGATACAACACTTGATACATTATAAACCAAAGTTCATAGATTACATTAGGGTTCACTCTTAATTTTGTACATTCTATGGATTTTGACAAATGTAGAATGACATGTATTGTACAGAATAGTTTCACTGACCTAAAAATCCTGTGTGTGCCATCTATGCATCCCTCCTTCCCAAGCCTCTGGGAACCACTGATCTTATATTGTCTCCATAGTTTTCTGGAATGTTTCAGAGTTGGAATTAGACAGTATGTAGCATTCAAATTGGTTTCTTTCACTTAGTAACCTGCTTAAGGTTCCACCGTGTGTTTTCATGGCTTGATACTTCACTTCCTTTTAACAATGAATAATATTCCATTCAATTGATGTATCACAGTTTGTTTATACATTCATCAACTGAAAGACATCTTGGTTGCTCCCAGGTTTTGACATAAATTTATGAATAAAGCAACTATAAACATTAGTTTTATAAATAAACATGTTTTTGTGAAAAAAGTAACTATAAACATTCATGTGTAGGTTTTTGTGCGGACCTAAGTTCTCAACTCATTTGAGCAAATACCAAGGAGCGCGATTGCTGGATCATATGGTAAGTGATCATACGGTATGGCTCTCTGTTTATTTAGACTGCTTGGTTTCTTTCATCAGCGTTTTGTAGTTTTCTTCATATAGATCATGTATATATTTTGTCCAATTTATATCTAAATATCTCATTTTTGGGTTAATGTAAATTTCAAATCCCAATTGCTGATATATAGGAAATCAATTGACTTATACAAAACAATGTACCCTGCAACCCTGCTATAATTGCTTATTAATTCTAGGAGGTTTTTGGAGGCGAGGGGGCTCAATTTGGGCAATTTCCTACATAGACAGTTATGTTATCTGAAAAAAAGTTTTATTTTTTTTCACGACCTCTATACTTTTTATTTCCTTTCTTGTCTTATTGCACTAGATAGCATTTTCTGTATGATGTTCAATAGAAGTGGTGAAGGAGGGGACATCTTGCCTTGTACCTGATCTTAGCAGGAAAGCTTCTAGTTCTACAGCCTTAATGAGGATGGTAGCTGTAGGCATTTTGTGGATGTGTATTGAGTCAAGAAAGTTCCCTCCCTATTCCTAGTTTGCTAAGAATTTTTATCATGGATGACATTTGGTTTTTGCCAAATGTTTTTTCTACATCTGTTGATATGATCGTGTTGATTTCTCTGTCTTAGCCTGTTGCTATGATGAAGTACATTAGTTGATTTGCAAAGAAGGAATCAGTCTTGTATACTTAAAATAAATCCTACTTGATCATAGTGTATAATTCTTTTTTTTTTTTTTTTTTTTTTTGCTGTACGCGGGCCTCTCACTGTTGTGGCCTCTCCCGTTGCGGAGCACAGGCTCCGGACGCACAGGCTCAGCGGCCATGGCTCACGGGCCCAGCCGCTCCGTGGCATATGGGATCCTCCCAGACCGGGGCACGAACCCGTATCCCCTGCATCGGCAGGCGGACTCTCAACCACTGCGCCACCAGGGAGGCCCCATAGTGTATAATTCTTTTAATACATTGTTGAATTCAATTTTCTAATATTTTGTTGAGGATTTTTGCATGTGTGTTCCTGAGAGATATGTCTGTAGTTTTATTTTCTTACAATATCTTTGTCTGGTTTTGGTATTAGAATAATGCTAGTCTCATAGGATGAGTTAGGAAGAATTTCTTCTGCTCCTGTCTTCTGGCAGAGATTGTATATAGAATTGGTACAATTTCTTCCCTAAATATTTGATAGAATTTACCAGTGAACCCATCTGAGTTGGTGCTTTGTGGTTTTGAGGGTATTAATTATTGACTCAATTGTTTAATAAAGAGCTACTCAGATTGTATATTTATTCTAGTGTGAGTTTCGGCAGAGTGTGTTTAAAGAATTGGTCTATTTTATCTAAGTCATCTAATTTGTCAGCACAGAGTTCTTCACTATATTCCTTTATTATCCTTCTAATTGCTTTGGTATCAGTAGAGATGGCCCCTCTTTTAATTCTGACATTAATAATTTGTGTCTTCTCTCTTTTTTCTTGGCTAGCCTGGCTAGAAGCCCATCAATTTTATTGACCCTTTCAACGATCTAGCATTGGGCTTTATTGATTTTTCTCTATTGATTTCTTATTTTCAATTTCATTGGTTTCTGCTGATTTTTGTTTTTTCTTCTGCTGACTTTGTATATAATTTGCTCTTTTTTCTCTAATTTCCTAAGATGGATGTTTACATCATTAATCTTAAATCTTCCTTCTTTTCTAATATATGAATGCAATGCTCTAAATTTCCCTCTAAGCACTCCTTTCACTATATCCCATAAATTTTGATAAGTTATATTTTCATTTAATTTTGTTCAAAATTCTTCTAATTCTCTTGAGATTTCTCTTTGACCTATGTTTATTTAGAAGTATGTTGTTTAATCTCCAAATATTTCAAGATTTTCCATCTAATTTTTTGTTATCGTAAGAGAATACTATAAGCAGCTAATGCCAACAAATTGGATAACCTAAAAGAAATGAATAAATTTCTAGAAACATACAACCTTCCAAGACTGAATCAGAAAGAAATAGACAATCTGAACAGACTGATCACTAGTAGTGAAACTGAATTTGTAATTAAAAAAAAAAAACAATCCCAGCAAACAAAAGCCCAGGACCAGATGGCTATATAGGGGAATTCCACCAAACATATAAAGAAGAGCTACTACCTATCCTTCTCAAACTATTCCAAAAATTTGAAGAGGATGGAACACTCCAAACTTCATTCTACAAGACCACCATTATCCTGATACTAAAACCAGACAAAGACACTACAAAAAAAGAAACTTACAGAGCAATTCATCTCTGATGAATATAGGTGAAAAAAATCCTCAACAAAATATTAGCAAACTGAATTCTACATTATATAGAAAGTATCATACACCATGATGGGGGGGATTTATTCCAGGGATGTGAGGATGGTTTAATATTCAGATAACAATCACCACATTAAAAAAAGGAAAAATAAAAATCACACGATCATCTCAATAGATGCAGAAAAACATCTAACAAAATTCAACATCCATTCATGATAAAAAGTCTAAGTTGGGGGACTTCCCTGGTGGCGCAGTGGTTGGGAATCCGCCTGCCAATGCAGGGGGCACGGGTTTGAGCCCTGGTCCGGGAGGATCCCACATGCCACGGAGCGGCTGAGCCTGTGCGCCGCGGCTGCTGAGCCTGCGCTCTGGGGCCTGCGAGCCACAGCTAGAGAAGGCCCGCGTGCAGCGGCGAAGACCCAACACAGCCAAATATAGATAAATAAAATAAATAAATTTAAAAAAGAAAAGTCTAAGTTGGGATAGAGGGAACATACCGCAACATAATAAAGACCAGGTATGACAAACCCACAACTGGCATTATACACAATGGTGAAAAGCTGAAAGATTTTCCTCTAAAATCAGGAACATGACAAGAATGTCCACTCTTGCCACTTCTGTTTAACATACTATTGGAACATACTCTCTAGCATCACTAATATCTTTGCTCTCGTTTATTTCATTTATCCATAATCTATAATCACAAAATACATTATTGCTCTTATTGCAAATAAACTATTCAATTAAGAATAAAGAGAATTGGGGCTTCCCTGGTGGCGTAGTGGTTGAGAGTCCACCTGCCGATGCAGGGGACACGGGTTCGTGCCCCAGTCCGGGAAGATCCCACATGCCGCAGAGCGGCTGGGCCTGTGAGCCATGGCCGCTGAGCCTGTGCTCCGCAATGGGAGAGGCCACAGCAGTGAGAGGCCCGCGTAACATCAAAAAAAAAAAAAAGAATAGAGAGAATTAATATTAATATTATCAGTATTCAATTTAATATTAATTTTCTTAATATTCAATATTAATATTCTTACTATTCAATTAAGAATAATAGGGCTTCCCTGGTGGCACAGTGGTTGAGAGTCCACCTGCCGATGCAGGGGACACGGGTTCGTGCCCCGGTCCGGGAAGATCCCACATGCTGCGGGGCGGCTGGGCCCGTGAGCCATGGCCGCTGAGCCCGCGGGTCCGGAGCCTGTGCTCCGCAACGGGAGAGGCCACGACAGTGAGAGGCCCACGTACCGGGAAAAAAAAAAAAAAGAATAATAAGAAGTGTTATGTTACCTTCCATTATTTCTTCCATCATTTCTTCTGTAATGCTCTTCCTTTGTTTATGTAAATTAGAGGTTTTTTTAACCTATATTATCTTTCTTCTCTCTGAAAAACTTTTTAATATTTCTTGCCAGTCAAGTATTGGAGACAAATTCTCTCAATTTTGTTTTTCTGAGAGTCCTCATTTCTCCTTCACTTTTTTTTTTTTTTTGGTGGTACGTGGGCCTCTCATTGTTGTGGCCTCTACCGTTGCGGAGCACAGGCTCCGGATGCGCAGGCTCAGCAGCCATGGCTCACGGGCCCAGCCGCTCCGCGGCATGTGGGATCTTCCCGGACGAGGGCACGAACCCGTGTCCCCTGCATCAGCAGGCGGACTCCCAACCACTGAGCCACCAGGGAAGCCCTCTCCTTCACTTTTAAAGATAATTTCACTGGACACATAAATCAAAGTTGGTGGGGTTTTTTTCTTTTAAATATTTCAAATATTTCACTCCACTCTCTGCTTGCATAGATTTTGAAGAGAATCCCAGTATAATTCTTATCCTGTTCCTCTGTAGGTAAGATGTTTTCTTCCTCTGGCTTCTTTCAGATATTTTCTTTGTCTTTATATTCTGCATTTGAATATGATGTGCCTACATGAAGACTTTGGGGTATTTTTCCTACTTGATGTTCTCTGAGTTTCCTGAATCTGTGGCATGGTGTCTGACATTAATTTTGGGAAATTCTCTGAAATTACTGCTCAAATATTTCTTCTGTAGATCTATTTGCTTTTAAACAATTGTTTTAATTGAAGCATAACATACATTGAGAAAAATATACATGTTCTAAATGTGCATGTCAACACACTAACACAATGTGAATATTTCTGTGTAATCAAGACATCATAAAAAATAATTTCATAATTTATTTTTTCTTCTGTACTGTTATGGACATTTCAGTTTCTTCCTGTGTGGGGCTATTTTTATTGGTGCTGTTATGTGCATCCCTATACATACCTTCTTCATATCCCAATGTATTACATTTCAGTTAAGTACGTAACTACAAGTGAAACTGCTGGACATGCATGTGTTTACTTCCAATAAATACTGCCAAATAATTGTCCAAATGGTTGAACCAATTTACAGTTTTACCCTGAGAATGCCAATTGTTTCGCTTTCTTGCCAACACTTAGTATAATTTTTTTTTCATTTTAACCATTCTGATGGCTATATAAGAATATCTCATTGAAATTTTAATTTGCATTTCCATGAAGCTTAATGTTGCTGAGCACTTTTTCAGATGTCCACTGGCAATAATGAGTCTTCATAGGTGAAAAACTAGTTTATTTTGAATATAAGCCAATATTTAGCTTCATACATTTTTTTAAACAAATGCAAGTGTCAGAGAGAAAACTCGGTAGTATGTACAAAGAATTATTTTACTTTCAACCATTTGAGGGTAAATTGCTGACCTGATTCCAAAGACCTGAATTACTTTAGTAAATGTTTCCTTAAAAGAAGACAAATCCCCTATATAACTATAATAAACCCTTCAAAATCAAGAAATTAATACCGATGCAGTAGAAATTTCTAATTCTCATTTCCACTGGCATTTCAGGGATAAGTCCCAAAGATATTCTTTATCTCCCAGTTACCTACACTTCAGAGATGTCATTAGACTAAAAAGTTCACAATCATAGCATCATATTGCCATCACTTATGTTAAGTATAAAACAATGTGTGATGGAATATAGAAAAAAATAGAATCTCATGACTCCTTCTAGGGACTCTGTTCTTGTTCAGAGAGAAAAGACTAACACTTAGAACACATGATTAGACATATGAAAACATAGGTTAATATTTGACTGTAAGTTTGAAACACAAAGTAATGTGAACGTTTCATATCTTTATTTGGTGTTCACAGTAACACCAAACCAGAGGAATGAATTCCAACACTTATTGTTCATTCCTCCCAACTGCTGATCTCACTATTTCCCTACAGGCTTGAGCTGTTCGTGGACACAATTTCTCTCATTTTCAAATCCAAACCTCAAGTAAGTCTAGGTGACACTCAGCAAAGAGAGTTTTTCTGCCCTCTTCCCCTTTGTCCCTCTCTGTGCTTATCATTATGAGGACAAGCATGCTCTCTCTGGACTCCATGTTCTATCATTTCTTACCTGCATTAGGTACAAAAGAAGGAAAGTCTGAGACTGGCTCAGCAAATGCTGACGCTTTTTATTTCGAACACGTGGAGGACAAATGGCCATGTATTGGCTTACACTAATCATTCCACTCTGTTTTACAGTGGTAACATAGTACCCACTCTTAGGTAAGTATGAGCATATGTGGTAGTCAGTACAAGTGTTACAGAATATAAAGACAGCACATACATCTGTGCAGTAAAACTCAGTAAACTTTCTTTTAATGGAGGTTGGATATTTGCTGGATATTGAGAGAATGTGGAGATATGAGATGGGAGGTCAGAGAGGGCATCCCTGGTAGCAAGAAGGAGGTGAATGACGCCCCAGAGGAGAGTGAGTTACAGACAACAGCACAGCAGCAGCCGGGGAGTCTGCCCTTCATCACACAGGAATGAAGCAGAGCTGGTACGAGGGCGGAACACAGCCAAACCCACAAGAAATTGGGGTGCTGTTGATGTTCTTTGGGTCAAGCACAGATTTCAGGGTAAATTTCTGTAAAATGCTGGTCAGGAATAAAAACAGCTCCATGCAGAACAGGCCTTCTCCCATACAATTTCGTTTTCCCAAAAATAACACACATAGGGGATTTGTTCCTTGAACACTGTGTTTTGAACTGTCACAAAATGTAAGAATGACTGAATGGATGGTGGGCTGGAAGGATGGTTAGATAGGCAGATGGACAGAAGGACAGACACACTCGCTCTTCACCTAATATCTTCATGGGAACCTTTCATTCAACAAATATTTACTGAGTGTCAGCTCTATATCAAACACTTCATGATGCATTCCTACATTATAACTGCTCTTTTCCATTTCCAATTTCCATTAATCTTTGTAGAAACACCCCCACACTGCTTGTCCAGATGAGTTGAAAGAAGAAGGACTGAGAGGAGGGAACTCATATATGTATGTTTCCCTTTCTACCTCTGGCACAAAATTCAGCCAAAGGTTTTTTTTCCTTCATGTGCTTTCAAAATCACATGTCTAAATGGGTCATTCTCCCACTTTAAAATATTAAATGTCTCTCCCATCTGTTTCAGGAGATGAGGCCCAAATGGGTTGAGCTGGCCCTTTATATTCTGTTCCCAGTATGATGCTCCCTATCATTCCGTCCATTCTTCATACCATCTACTCCCAACGCTAGCCATATCCACTCTTCATCAATCTCCAACACACCATGAAGTTCCTAGCTTTGTCTTGTGCTATTCCATTTGGTTAAGATGCATTTCTCTTATCCTTCCTTCAGGACCTATGTCCCATGTCATTTCCTCGTTATGATTTCTGAGATCTTCACAGGCAGTAGAAGCTAGCCCTCTCTGGGTTTCTTCAACATCACATTCATGCTTGAACTGAAGCATCAATCACCTTGAATCATAATTCTCTGTTTATTTATTTTTCTGCTATGCTAAAATGTGTGCTTTTGAAGGGAAGACTCGGTCCTCAACACCTTGGTATATACAGAGCAAGACCCAAAGCAGGCATCAAAAGCCATCAAATACATGAAGGTGAGTCCGTGGCCAGAGACTCAGCACACACTGTGGCTGTGGGGACCCAATATCCAAGACTTAGATCATGAGTGGAGGAAGATCACGGTGCTCTGGAACCACTGCAGAATATCCTGCCACATTCCAAGGACTCCCTGACACTGCAGTTGGCAGGTTCTGACCTTCTCAATCTAGAGGAAATGTCCTGCTCCTGTGAAAGTGCCCTGCCCTCTCTTCTTACCTTGCTCCTGTGAGGCAGCTCAAATTCCCTTTCTTCTGTTTGAACGTTCCTTATTCCATTTTATGCCTCACTGTGGCAAATGAGTGAGCAGAAAACAGGCAGCTTCCCCTTCTGGTCTCATGAGCAGCCTGTGCTTTCCTCTCTCACAGCACTATTCAATGTTCTCTTTACTAATCTGTTTCCCTAACTAGGATGTGAGCCACTTTGGTGCCCATTCTGTGCTTGTGGATACTTTTAACCCCAGAGCTCAGCCTGAGGAGTCAGAGGTATCACATAGCAAATACTCAAACTTACGAACTTATGTACGTTTCTCATGGCAGCCAAGGAAAGTCTAAATGAGTTTCACCTGCTAAGAGGACCTCTTAGGTAGCTCAGTGATACAGCTAGAGGCATAATTCAATCAACCTATTTTCTAGCTTTCTCACTTTGGAAGAACTGGGTCACCTCTCTGAAGTTCCAGTACTGGGGATGTATGGTGAGGGGAGGAAGCGCATGGGCATTGGGAGTGGTGCTCGTGATCATGGACAAAGAGCATTTCTACCAGCCCCAGAGTGGGCATCATTAAGTTCCAACCAATTCCAGAAAGGTATCTTGTTCCCTGAGCACCTAAGGAAATTAATTTTTATTACCTGCTGAGAAAGCCATGAAGTAGTCACTTTTCTTAAAGTTGCCACACTCATCCAGGAAGTGGACTGGGTCAAACACCTCTGGGCTGGGGAATTCTTTGTCATCATGTAGCACAGAACTCAGCAATGTTACTACAGTCATGCCCTGGAATGAAAGATGAAGATAAATGAATTATAAATAGGTCGTGGAGCGGTAGAAATGTTACAAGTCATTTAGTCCCATCTTTTGATCTAGAGATGAGGAGTCCCAGGTCCAAAGAAGGGTAGTGGCAATTCCAGACAGACAGACCAAGTAATAAACAGGGATGAGTTTAAGACCAGTGGCAGTGATGTTACTAAAGTGGCCTCCAATAGCATTTGAAGTACTGCGTACTTGGTTACTTGGGTGCTAGATCTCTGAATCCCCTTTACTTATCACAATGTTTGGACACTGCTGTGTGTATCCCACCCTTGACTCTATTTCATCATTTCAGCTTTCTTACATCTCATTTGTGGATCATAGTTTAAAATGGAAGCCTCTGAGGGCTCCTGAAAAGTCAGATGTATTTGGAATCTGTTTATAGGGCTTTTTAAAATAGAGGTCTGATCTGATTAAAAATGGCATCTGGCAAATCCATACAGAGACAGATTAATGGTTGTCGGGGGCTGGAAGGAGTGAGGAATGGGCAATGACTGCTTAACAGGTGGTGGATTTCCTTTTGCAGTGATGAAAATGTTCTGGAACTAGATAGTAGCTATGGTTGCACAACACTGTGAATGTACTAAATTTCACTGAATTGTACACTTTAAAATAGCTAAAATGGTCATTTTTATGTTATACTTACTTTACCACAGTAAGAAAGAAAATTTTCCCAAGAGGGAAAGTGACGACTTCTTAGATAATATCAACAAGTACACTAACAACTACTGAGCATTTATCTTTGGGATGAAATTTGTTTCTCTTAATTTTAAAATGTGGGGGGACCCTTCGTTATGGATGAATTCTAGATTAAAAAAACAAAGAGAGATGATAAAATTAGAAAAATTCTCATTTTTCAACAATTCAGGTAAAGATCATCAAGTAATGCTAAAACTGTTGGATGAATGATTTGGGAAACAGTATATTCACAAGGTCTTAAAGTACCATGCCATAGATTTTTAATTAATTACCTATGAAAACAGAACCTCAGCAATAGAGAGATATGGCAGATTTCTCCTTAATAAGTGATCACCTTAGCATCACCCATAATGGGATAAGCTGACATTACATGTCTTCAGCCGAAATGTGATGCAGTGGGACTTACACAACATCACCTAAGTAATTTTCTTGCCAAATACACACAACTGGAATCCAGTCTCAAGAAAACAATCACATAAAGCCAGACTGAGGAACGTATAACATGACAATTGTCCTGGACTCTTCGAAATTGTCAATGTATTAAAATGAAATAAACATAGGAAAAGGAATTGTTCTTGATAACAGGGGAGTAAAGGGGCAGATAATCAAATTAAATACTTGTTCCTTGATTGGACACTAGATGCCCCCTCAAAAAAAGCTACACAAGATATTTTAGGATAATTGAGAAAATGTAATTATAGTATATATATATTAGAAAAAAATATTGCATAGATGATAATTCCTTTAGTGTGAATGCTTTTACTGTTATGTAGATAAAGTCCTTGTTCACTTGTTCTAAGAAGATACACACTGAAGTATTTAGGTGTTAGGTGTGATAGACAGATGATAGATAGACAGGTAGTTAAAATATAGATATATACACAATTTCATATATATTTCATATGTTATATATATATATCCATTGTACGTTTAAATACTATTTAAATTTTTAAATCTTTTAAATTCAAAATTGGGGGTAATTGCACCTCTTAAGTTTATTGTATTTAAGGTCTATAATTTTGCTTTTAAAATTATTGCCTTGTACATTTTAAAACAAATAATACAGGAAAATGTTACTTTAAGATTTTAAAAGCAGGTATATTTTCAGCAAATGGTGCTGGGACAAGTAGATAACCATAAAGAAAAGAAATGAAATATGATCATTACTTCGCTCCATAAGTAAAAATGAACTTTAAGTGGATCATAGAGCTAAATATAAACGCTAAAAGTATAAAACTTGAAAAAGAAAAGCATAAATATTTGATAGCATGTGCTGGATAATAAATATGACACAAAAGCCTAACTCAAAAGAGAAATAATTGATAAATTGGACTTCATAAAAATTTTTAACTATGCTCTTTTTTTTTTAAACTTCTGCTCCTTGAAAGACATTTTTAGAAACCAAAAAAAGAAAGAAAAAGACACAAACTGGGAGTAAACATTTGCAACATTGAGACATGACAAAGGGATTGCATACAAAATATATAAAGAACTGCAGTAATTAAATAATAAAGCAAACAACCCAATCAAAAATAGGACTTTGAGCAAACACTACCAGTGAACACATTCGAATGGCCAATCAACACATGGAAACAAGCCAAATATCATTATTCACCAAGAAAATAGAAGTAAAACAAAATGAGGTATCACTACACAACCACTTCAGTGTCTAAAATTTAGAGGGTGCGGTGGCAAGTGTTGGGGCGCGTTAGTCGGTGGGCATGCAGACGGCGCACCCAGGTTCCATTCAGGGCCAGCGGCCACGTGCTTGCCCGTGACCCCGCCTCTTAGCCAGCACAATGCAAACCGTAAACACCACAACAGTGTGGGGAGGAGCATTTGCCTCTCGAGCTTTCTTTGCCTAGTCTCCGGCCTCTTGACGCTTCAGGCGAAGGGCCGTCTTTCCGCCCCCAGTTCCCGCGCCGCGGGACGCGCAACTGTGCCACCGGCTCCGGAGCTGAGAGCGCTGCCAGCCTGTCGCGCCAGAATGGGGGATGAGCAAGTCGGGCGCTATACCTGGTCCAGGCAGCGCCGCCCCACCTGCCCTACGCCCTCGGAGGGGAGGCTCGTGTCACAGGTTGGACCACGTCGCACGGCGCCTCGCTGCCGCCAACCCCTAGGCACTCCCTGTGCTGAAAAAAAGCGTGTTGGGGAGGTCACCGCTTCAAGCAGTGAGGCCTGCCTCCACCCACCGTCTGGCCCTGTCTGCGCGGGCTCCGGACCTGGATTCCAGCCGGGCTGAGCCTCAGGCCGCGCGGGGACTATGGGCACCACCAGCGAGCGGAAAGGGGGTCGGCTTCATGGGGCGGCGCCAAGGTCCCGACCTTTAACCCCTGATCCCCGCCCCACCTTCCACGTGAGGCGAGCCAGACGTCTGACACGCGCCTGCAAGCCCTTCCACAGAAAAGCGAGAAAACCTCCAGCTTTAGCACACCGGACAATCAGTTCCACCAAAGTTAACAACGATGCTTTAAATGTTTTTTTTTTTTTATCGCTTTAAAAATATTTACAGATCTGAAATCTCTCCCCTTATGCCCCTACCCATACTCAGGACAAGAGAAACGGAAAGAGGCGTTGAGATGATTGTTCAAAGCCCCCAAGGGCTGGCTTGGCCGGCCATGTGTCCGTGTACATAAATACAGGTGTGTATGTGGGGAGAGGCGTGTACTTGGTTTGGTGTTTTTCTGATTTTTTTTTCCCTACCAGTCAATATCGTTCTGGCCAAAACTCCCTTTCCCACCACCACCCAAGAACAGCCCCTCCAAAATGGTTTTCAAAACGTATTGGGGGGCTTCCCTGGTGGCGCAGTGGTTGAGAGTCTGCCTGCCGATGCAGGGGACGCGGGTTCGTGCCCCGGTCCGGGAGGATCCCACATGCCGCGGAGCGGCTGGGCCCGTGAGCCATGGCCGCTGAGCCTGCGTGTCCGGAGCCTGTGCTCCGCAACGGGAGAGGCCACAACAGTGAGAGGCCCGCGTACAAAAAAAAAAAAAAAAACGTATTGGATTGTTTTGGGTAGAACGAGGTGATCTGGCTGGAGGAATGCCGATAAATACCAGAAACAATCAAAACAAAAAATAGGGCAGAGGCCATAAATAAGAAATAATAAATTAAAAATAAAATAAAATTTAAGAACGCTAACAACGGCAAGTGTTGGAGGGTACCTACCTCCAGCAACTGGAACTTTCATATATTGCTAGTAGGAAGGGAAAATGTCACAGCCGTATTAGAAAACAGTCTGGTGGGTTTTTAAAATAAAGTTAAACATTTAAGCAACACTCCCACTCCTCGGTATTTACCCAAAAGAAATGAAATTTTATGTCCACACAAAAACCTGTATCAAATGTTTAAAGCACCTTTATTCAAATAGCCCAAAACTGGAAGCAACCCAAATATCCATCAATTAGTAAATGAATAAACAATTTGTGGCTCTCCACATGATGGATTACTCATCGATAAAGAAGGAATAATCCACTGATACATGCAGTAACAAGGATGAATCTCAAACATATTCTGCCACATAAAAAAGAGATAAAGGCATATATTGATTACAAGTTATTTCATTTATGTCACATTGTATTGCATTCCTGAAAAGGCAAAACTGTAGGACCAAAAGCAGATCAGTGGTTACCAAGGGCAAGAACTGGGGGAAATGGATTGTTTGCAAAAGGAGAATAAGGAAACTCTTTGAGATGATGAAAATGTTTTATATCTTAGTTGTGGTGGTAGTTACATAACTTCACATACTGGTCAAAACTCTTTAGACTCTACACTTAGAAAGGTGATTTTTCTTCTACATAACTTATACCTCAAGTAAAAAATAGAGGAATACAGTAAGTCACAAAAACCACATACGGTAAAAAGCCTCCTTCCCATCTAACTACACAAACTTATTTAGACTTTCCAAAAACAACCATTCCCACCAACTAGTTATATACCTTCCAGAGATATTATGCACATCAGGCAGATAATCCTATATACATTTATGCCACTTATCACTTTCTTCTTTTTTTACCCAATGACAAGCATCCAGTGGATCTTGATTTTTTTCTTTAATTAAAATAATTTAGGGACTTCCCTGGTGGTGCAGTGGTTAAGAATCTGCCTGCTAATGCAGGGAACATGGGTTCAAGCCCTGGTCCGGGAAGATCCCACATGTCGTGGAGCAACTAAGCCCGTATGCCACAACTACGGAGCCTGCACTCTAGAGCCCGCAAGCCACAACTACTGAGCCCGCATGTTGCAACTACTGAAGCCCACGTGCCTAGAGCCTGTGCTCTGCAACAAGAGAAGCCACTGCAATGAGAAGCCCACGCACCGTCACCAGAGAAAGCCCACGCGCAGCAACAAAGACCAAACGTAGCCAAAAATAAATTAATTTTTTAAAAATAATAATTTAGATATTGTCCCGTGTCAACACATATACAACTGCCTTATCATGCTACATAATATAAATGTGCCATTACACTACTAATGAACATTTAGATAGCTCAAAATACTTTTTTATTACAAGCAGTGATGCAAGGATGAATTTTTTGGGCATTCCTTCATTAGCACTTGTAGTAGATTCCAAGAATTATAATTCTTGCATTATAAGATACCATATTTTATTCTTTAATAGATATTGCCAAAATGTCCCCCCAAAAAAGATGTACTTATTTATAATCCTGCCAGTGGCACGTGAAAGCACTTGTTTACGCATATCCTCTCTAATAAAAGGTTTTCTCAGCCTTTGACTTCATCACACTAATATATGAAAATAGTGTCTCATAGTTTGAGCTTGTATTTTGCATGTTACCTGGTTTAATTCTTGCAACATTTTGAGGTAAACAAGGTTAGTTTTATCAACAGTTCACAAATGTCTTCAGCAGGACATGAATAGTCACACAAAGTGGCATAAATAAGGAATATATACAGATTCACTTCAGTTCAAGTAAGGTTTTGACCACCAAATGAAATTGCATCAAACTTATATTTGTTTTCAATTTTCCACGTTTTTAGTATTGCAGAATTAAGGAGGAGGGATTTCTAAATCCACGTTACAGGCAAAAAAAAAAAACTTAGATCAGCTCTAACGCAGTAGCTTTCAGTGATCTACAGCTACGTATATTTAAAGTAAAGCTAATCAAAAGTAAATAAAATTTAAAATTCAGTTCCTCAGTTGCACTGATCACATTTCAGGCACCCACTAGGCACATGTGGCTAGTGGCTACCATATGGGACAACGCAGAGATGCACAATTCCCTCTTCCCCAGAAGATAGCAATAGTAATTTCAACCTTAATAAACTCACGGTCCTTCTCCCCTCAAAGTAGACTTTTCAGTCATCTTATTTTTATGTATAATAACATATGCAGGCTTCAAATGGGAGTAGCTTGTAGGATACCAACTATAAAGTCTGAATAAAAATAGAAACCATGTGTTAGAAAGCACTGGAAAGCTGCAGACAAAAATTAGTCTCCAGATTCCAGAGACAGAAGAAACTTGGAAAGGTAAACTGGCATTCACAGTCAATATCTGACTGTGTTAATATCCAATTCTGAAACAGGAGGTGTTATGTAATTCTGTCCGCCTAGTGAAGGAAAGATGAACACTTTCTGGAAGAAGATAAACATCACCTGAGACTGCGTTTTTTTTCTTATGCAATATTTGAGCTTAAGCAAAACTTACCAGGTACAGGGAAGACAGAACTAAGCAAACACAAAAAGAAAAGAAAAGGGGGCAATTATATACATATAATAAAAATATACCCACAATATGGAAAGTTACCCACCTTATTTTATGAGGCCAGCATTACCTTGATATCAGAAGTCTGATTAAAAATTCTTTGAGAAAGAGTAATTGCAGACCAGTCTCTTGTGAATATAAATACAAATGTTCTCAATAAAATGTAGCAAACCAAATTGAGCTTTTTATATATGAGAGACAGACACAGACCCCGACAGAGAGAATAAAATATATGCCATATAAACAAATGCAGAGAATACATTTGGTCAAATTTTGTACACACAATTATAAAAAATTATACAGATTGCGAAGAGCAGGGGACGGGAAAATGAGGAGTTTCTAATCAATGGGTATAAAGTGGTTGCCGGGGGTTTGGGGGAGAGAGGGATGAACATACAGAACACAGAGGATTTCTAGAGCAGTGAAAACTACTCTATATGATACCACGATGAATACATGTCATTATACACTTGCCCAAACTCATAGAATGTACAACATCAAGAGTGAACCCTAATGAAAATGATGAACTTTGGATGCTAATGATGTGCGCAAACAGGCTCATCAACTGTAAAAAATGCACCACTCTGGGAGAGGATATTGATAATGGGTGAGGCTATCTATGCACGTGTCGAGGCAGGGAGTATATAGGAAATCTCTGTATCTTCAGCTTAATATTTCTGTGAACCCAAAACTGCTCTTAAAAAATAAAGTTCATCCCAAAATATCATACAAAAATAAGATTATGAATATTTCCCTGATCTGCTTTAATATTTACAAAAATATACATAAAATATCATTCTCAATGATGAGATATTAGGCCCTCACCTCTTCCTGGATATCACAAATTAAACAATGGCCACTATCACCACCACTTCTGTTCAACACTATCCTGGAAATCCTGCCAGTGTGATAATGCAACAAAGAAAATTAAAGTCATGAGAATTGGAAGATAAAGAATAAAACAAATATTAAACCAGGTGGCAAAACTGTATATACAAAAATTACAAATCAATCCATAAACAAATTATTAGCAATGATAAATGAATTTGGAAAGGTTGCTAGATATAAGGTCATCAAAATAAAATCAAATATATTTCCATATAGCAAAAAAGTGGGGGCTTCCCTGGTGGCACAGTGGTTGAGAGCCACATGCCCTCTATGGATGCTGTGGTGCATGAGAGCCAGAGATACACTGACCTTATCCCCACCAACCTGCCCCATGCAGTGACCCGTGATGTTAAATTCAGAAACTGTTTCATCCCCAGGGTAAGATTTGTTTCTCCTGCTGTGACCTCAATGCTCTTGAAGTTCCCATATTCACAGTATGGTTGCAGTCCTTAAGATGAGATTATTGCAAAAGTCATGCATGGGGTAGCCTGATGGGTTTTGTGTTGTTTCCAATTTGTGGCTATAAATCTTCATGACAGATCTTGATTATCTGGCTAAGTCTCCCAAATTTGTTCTGCTTCTTTAATATTGTTTTGTCTACTCTTAGCAGTTTACATTTCCAGATAAATTTTAGTATCCATTTGTCAATTACCCAAAACACTCAGCTACGATTTTTATCAGGTTGATATTAAATCAATTTGGAAAGAATTGACATCTTGACATGTTGAATCCTTCAATTCACAGATACAATTTATTTGGGCTTTCTTTAATTTTTCAGTACTGTTTTGTTTTCAGTACAGTGGCTTGCACATCTGTTATGTTTTTCTCAGATAAATAATATTTCTGATGTTATTATACATTGTATAATTTTATTTTGTTTTTGTTTTTTACTTTTCGGTTATGCCACGGTGCGTGTGGGATCTTAGTTCCCGGACCAGGGATCAAACCCGCGCCCTTGCATTGAAAGTCTCAACCCCGGACCACCAGGGAATTTCCTACATTGTATAATTTTTAAAATGCCTTTTCCACTTTTTTTTTTTTTGCAGGGACTCTGGTGTCTGCCAATCACACAGTCAATCTCTTTCTGGACTTTAGCTGATAAGACACAAGTGAGACTGATGGAAAAACAGGAAAATACATACCACATTTGCATACCAATTCAGAGTTACATAAAGCTCTGTGGAGGTGTTCCAACATCATTATAAACATCAATTATAGGCCCAGAAGGACACCTAGACATACAGAGTGAGTTGCCATAATATAGGTACAAATGACTTTCATACAAGCTAGGCTTTGAGATAAATCTGTGCACATCTATATATTAGCATACAGGATCATTAATACAAATAGAAATTATGAAATGCTTCAAATATAAATATTACTTTTTTTTTTTTTTTTTTTGAGGAAGAGCTATTTTAATTTTCTATTAAACATTCTTCCGGGCTTCCCTGGTGGCGCAGTGGTTGAGAGTCCGCCTGCCGATGCAGTGGACATGGGTTCGTGCCCCGGTCCGGGAAGATCCCACATGCCGCGGAGCGGCTGGGCCCGTGGGCCATGGCCGCTGAGCCTGAGCGTCTGGAGCCTGTGAACTTCCAAAATTTTACTCCATATCTTACCAAGTTATTAGAAATAACATTAGCATTAGAAAAACTAGGAAGGTAAAAGTAGGGAAAACACATCACATGCCAAAGTCTGATATGAAATTTACCTTTAAAAAAAAGGAATAAAAAGTAATATTCCTTTAAATTGAATAAAAAAAAACTAGGAAGGTAAATTAAATGTGGCTTGTTAAACTAAACATATGAAAAGGGAAAATTATAACAAAGGAAGGAGAGTTTTACAAATTTAATTAAATTAATACGAGATTATAATTTGAAAACTGTGCATCTCAAAGCAAACTTTATTTGTTCAATTATCTTTAACAACAGTGTTTTATGATTCTAATACATTGATTTTTTTCCAAGAAGGAAACTCACTTAAAAATATTTTTGTTTTAAAAAATAGGCCTGTGTTCAGCTATATATTTTTTCTCCCAAGCCTCGATCATATTTCTTTGATTTGGGAGGAAAATACTGTTTTGATGGTGTGAAATGCAAAACTGTAAAGATTTTTTTTAAAAAACATCCCAGTACAGAATTTTAAAAATTATCAGTGGAAAACAGATTAAGGTCATTAAATGCACAACACTAACTACTGGCCAGCTACTGGTATTCTGTTTCTTCCCTAGTTCTCCCAAAGAAAACTTAAAAACTGAGTCTTCAGCAGAATAATCCTCAAATATACTTTATAAGCAAAATTAGAGCTTTTGTTTACATAGTTTTTGGATTTTTCTATTCCTAATTTTATTCTAAAACTCAATTTTACCCCAAACCATAATTACCATATTAACTTTGTAATGCACAGTTGTATGCAATTCAGCAAAGCAGTAGTACACCATCAGGTTCTATTCACCCAGAGCTTAGGAAAAACAGGATTGGTCACACCCATTTAAAAACGAATACGCTATTTGCCAATGTGTAGTTTCAATCTAAGTTCTGACAATGAAATATATGGATATATATCTATATATCTCATCTTGATTTTCAAAGGTAGACAAAGAGAGTTCTTCACAGCTTAGCTTTGCCTGGCTGAAGCTGAAGATTTTGTAACTTCATAGCCAGACCCATGCTGCCAGTGATTTTCAATTTACCTTGAAAGAAGGCCGACTAAGGATTCATTTTACCAGTCATCAAAGCCAGCAAGACCGAGTCAGCCATTGTAATTGTGCAGTCGGCCTTCTTAACTGAGTTAGGGAGCACTGATCCTTTGCCATTCTTCACGTCCACCACCCAGGTGGCTTCTTTACCTCCAGGGCCATCCTTCACCTTGAAGGCAAAAATACCACCTATTTTCTTCGCAAACTGCTCCCCTTCCTCTTCAAGCTTCTTCTCAATCTCCTTAAAGACAAGATTTGCCTTAAATCCATCAACTGCAGAGCTGGTTGGAGCAGCCTCAACTTGATGACTTCTAAAAGAACTGGCAGCTTCAGGAAAATCCATCTTGTACAGCGTGACAACTACTGCTCCTCCGATGCCTGAATTATGCTGCAGAGCAACTTTTGCACCAGAAACTAGCCTTTTTCCGGCTTCCTAAATATTACATTATTAACTCAAGAAATTACTGTCCTCGCAGAAAGAAAAAGCAGGAATCAAGTATTAATTTCATTTTAACAACCAAATTCTGTAATTGATGTATATGTATGTGTGGTTTGTGTGACTGTACATGTGTTGTGTGTGTATTTATTTGCAACTTTCAGTGCTATCTTCTTTTTTTTTTTTTTTTTTTGCTGTACGCGGGCCTCTCACTGCTGTGGCCTCTCCCGTTGCGGAGCACAGGCTCCGGACACACAGGCTCCGCGGCCATGGCTCGCGGGCCCAGCCGCTCCGCGGCATGTGGGATCTTCCGGGATCGGGGCACGAACCCGCGTCCCCTGCATCGGCAGGCGGACTCTCAACCACTGCGCCACCAGGGAAGCCCCAGTGCTATCTTCTTTAATCCTCATAACTCCCCAAAGGTGGCCACTTTGAAACATTCTAGCACTTTCTTCTGAAACTTAAATTTCATATTTCTAAATAATTACTAGGGCTTCCCTGGTAGTGCAGTGGTTAAAGAATCTGCCTCCTAGTGAAGGGGATACGGGTTCGAGCCCTGGTCCGGGAAGATCCCACGTGCCGCGGAGCAACTAAGCCCGTGCGCCACAACTACTGAGCCTGCGCTCTAGAGCCTGCAAGCCACAACTACTGAGCCCCCATGCCTAGAGCCCATGCTCTGCAACAAGAGAAGCCACCGCAATGAGAAGCCCTTGCACCGCAATGAAGAGTAGCCCCCACTCGCCACAACTAGAGAAAGGCTGCACACAGCAATGAAGACTCAGTGCAGCCAAATATAAATAAATAAATAAATAAAATAAATTTATTTTAAAAATTACTACTTTTATTTCCTGATTTATCTATTTTTAGACAATGTATGACTTTCTGGTAAGTGAGATGAGGGCTTACATCTCAACCACCACCCCATACAAAATAAGTACCCACAAACAGATATACACACACACACGACTTCCCCTCACTCAATTCTCCGCAATATATTTATATCACAATTTTTTATTATATCACTATTCATTGTTTATATCATATGACTATGTAAATACTGTACAAGTAAGACAACTATGATTATGTTGACTCTTTTGTACATTCTTGGTCTTTTAACACGTATTTCAATTCCTAATTTTTAGATGCCAATTTAGAATTATTGCAAATGCTCAGGCAGATGTTTCAAACTCTTAGTAATTAATTTTCTAATTACTGGGAAGCCTCAATTTATCATTTCTCTTTTGTTCTTGGTGTCTCCTCTCCCATCTCCTTTATCCACCTAGTCCATTTTGAAATAGATGTTTTCTAAACCTTGTGCCCAGCACCCTCTCTGAAACCTCCATTTTCCTATACGAGATCTCCTGACTCTTCAGGAATAATTCTCATTTATAATTAATTTATCATCACTTCAATGGGGTTCTGACCCAGAAAAACATAATTTGCTTAAAGATAATTTTTTTAATTAAAAAAAAATGTTCATAAAAGTTTAAACTATTGACCTGAAAAGAAATTCTTATGGCAAACACCATTTTTCTGGACTCAGACTTCTGGAATATTTCCTTTTGAAGTGTGACATAAGTACAAAAAAAG
This sequence comes from Mesoplodon mirus, assembly GCF_964341445.2. Classification (NCBI taxonomy): domain Eukaryota; kingdom Metazoa; phylum Chordata; class Mammalia; order Artiodactyla; family Ziphiidae; genus Mesoplodon; species Mesoplodon mirus. The sequence goes on along the minus strand of NC_138977.1, from coordinate 197,824,648 downwards.
AAAATTATAGGCCAATATTCCTGATGAACATAGATGCAAAAATTCTCAACACTGGGCTTCCCTGGTGGCGCAGTGGTTGAGAGTCTGCCTGCCAATGCAGGGGACACGGGTTCGTGCCCCGGTCTGGGAAGATCCCACATGCTGTGGAGCAGCTGGGCCCGTGAGCCATGGCCGCTGAGCCTGCATGTCCAGAGCCTGTGCTTCACAACGGGAGAGGGCACAACAGGGAGAGGCCCATGTACCGCAAAAAAAAAAAAAAATTCTCAACACAGTGCTAGCAAACTGAATATAAGAGCACATTAGAAGGATCACACACTGGGCTTCCCTGGTGGTGCAGTGGTTAAGAGTCCGCCTGCCAATGCAGGGGACACGGGTTCGAGCCCTGGTCTGGGAAGATCCCACATGCCGCACACCACAGTGAGAGGCCGGCGCACCACAATGAAGAGCAGCCCCTGCTCGCCTCAACTTGAGAGAGCCTGCGCACAGCAGCGAGGACCCGACACAGCCAAAAATAAATAAATAAATAAAATAAATAAATAAATAAAAGAAGGATTGCACACTATGATTAAGCTGGATTTATCCTTGAGATATATGGGTGGTTCAAAATATGCAAAACAATAAATATGATGTACCACATTAATAGAATAAAGGATAAAAATCATACTGTCATCTCAATAGATGCGGAAAAAACACTGGACAAAATTTAACATCCTTTCATGGCAAAAACTCCTCCCAACAAATTATGTATAGAAGGAATGTATCTCAACATATATGACAAGCCCAGGTCTAACATACTCAACGGTGAGGGGAGTGACATCAGCATTACAGCAGTGTGAGACACTCCCTTTGTCCCTACCTTCAATGTACAACCAGTTAAACGTCCATAACTCAACAAAGGGAACTCTGCCCAACACACGAGGATGCCAGAGAATTCCACACATCTCTACATTTAAAGCTGGGTGGATTGGAACGCATAGAGGAGGCAGAATGGAGGGAACAGGTGAGGCAATGCCTGAGATGCTGGCACCCAGTCATGGCGTCTAAGCCCACAGCCCCAGAGAATCCAGGAGTAGTGGGGGGGGGGCATTGCACACAATTCTGACCTCCCAGTCACAACAGCACCTAAAGCCACAGGGAACTGAGAAGTGGCAGCAGGACCTGTGACTGTCCCTTCAGCTGTGGAAGCACCTGCAACTCTGGATCCCCACCCTCCCACCCACAGCAGCAGCACCCATGAACCTGAAAACCCCTAATGCAACAGAGGTGACCATAGCTCCAACTGCCCTCCAACTCCCACCCTCCCCCCTCGGCAGTGAAGCCCACAGCCCAGACGACCCTGGACAAGGTGCCTGCCGTTCGGGTTCCCCAGGTGGCAATGCCAGCAATAGCAGTGACACCAGCAACAGCAAGGCACCGATGACAATGAGGCAGCAGTAGTGACAATGAGGGCACCGAACAACACCTCTGGCAAAGGCAGTGGGGTGGAAAGTGCCAATTCTCAAATATAGCCAGAGGCAGCTGAAGTAAGAGAAACCAAAAACTTCTGCTATAGTGTCATCTACTGAAAACAAACAAAAAGGCCTCCAAGTACAAACCTGTTGAATTGTTAGAAACAAATTTAAAAGAAAGACAAAACACCTTTACCTAATGAAGAAAGGTGTTTGCTACTTCAAATGCACCAGTAGAAGAACAACTCATCAAGCACCATCGTTAACAATAGCATAAAAATTCTCCAGAAGCCAAACTGAAAATCACAGAATATTGAGATCTAATTGATAGACAATTCAAGAGAGCTGTCGTGAAGAAACTCAAACTCAACATGATACAGCAAAACTCAGTCAGGCAGTTCAATGAGCTAACAAATGAAATTAATGAGTAGAAAGAATACCTTACCAAAGAGACTGAAACATTAAAAAAAAAAAGTCTGGAGCTGAAGCATGCAATAAATGAGATGAAGAACACATTATAAAGCAGGCGTTCCCCAACCCCTGGGCCACCTGTTAGGAATCGGGCTGCACAACAGGAAGTGAGTGGTGGGCCAGTGAGCGAAGCTTCATCTGCTGATCCCCATCGCTCCCCATTGCTCACATTACTGCCTGAACCATCACCCACTGCCCCTGTTCGTGGAAAAACTGTCTTCCATGAAACCCATCCCTGATGCCAAAAAGGTTGGGGACCGCTGTTATAAAGCATTGGAAATAGGGCATCCCATGGAAGAGAGAATTAGAGAGCCTGAAGATAGAAATCTAGACATGATTCTGGTTGAAGAGGAGAGAGAAATAAGGTGTTAAAAAAATTGAAGAAATTCTAAAAGAACTATTGGAACCCATTAGGAAGGACAACATAAGGATAATGGGTATCCCACAAGGAGAAGAGAGGGAGAAGGGAACAGAGAGTTCATTTAAAGAAATAATAACTGAGAACCTCCTAAACCTGGGGAAGGAACTGGATATATAAGTGCATGAAGCTAAGAGAACACCTAATTACCTCAATGCAAAAAGACCTTCTCCAAGACACATTATATTAAAACTGCCAAAAGTCAGTGACAAAGAAATCCCCATATGCTGTTGGTGGAAATGTAAACTGGTTCAGCCACTATGGAAAAGAGTATGGGGATTTCTAATGTTTCCAAGATATGGAAACAACCTATGTGGCCATAAACAGATGAATGGATAAAGATGATGTGGTATATATACAGTGCAATACTACTCAGTGAAAGAAAGAGAAAGAAAGAAAGAAAGAAAGAAAGGAAGGAAGGAAGGAAGGAAGGAAGGAAAGGGAGGGAGGGAGGGAGGAAGGGAGGGGGGAAGGAAGGGAGGGAGGGAGAAAGGAAGGAAAGAAAGAAAGAAACCTTGCCATTTGCAACATGGGTAGACCTTGAGGGTATTATGCTAAGTGAAATGAGCCAGTCAGAGAAAGACAAATACTGTATGGTTCCATTCACATGTGGAATATACAAACAAACAAACAAAACAAAAACAAAAACATAGATACACAGAACAGAGTAGTGGTTACCAGAAGGGAAGCAGAGTGGAGGGAGGGCAAGATGGGTAAAGGAGGTCAACTGTATGGTGAACGGATGGAAACTACACTTTTGGTGGTGAGCACACTGCAGTGTATACAAAATGTGATGTTGTACACATGGAACATATATAATGTTATAAACCAATGTTACCTCAATAAAGCATTTAATTTTAAAATAAATAAATAAGTAAAGGGAAGAGTGGATGGTTAACCAAAAAAAAGGTAAAATGCTATAAGCTATGCTTTTTTTTTAAGAGGTAAAATATATTAGCTGTATAATTGTATTTATTTTAAACCATTTATAATTTTTAATGAATATTGGAGACCAAATGAAATGTATAGCATGATGTTTTTAATCCAGTGTAAGTGGGAAACAAATAGTACATGAAATTATGACCCCACCATTTTGTTCCTGCTCTTCTGAGCCAGAACCTTTTAACACTCAGTTTATTAAGGAATATTTTAACCCAATTATACCAACATTGATGGATTTTTATCAAAAGGTATTTTCTGATATTATTCCAATTAAGCAAATATAATTCTTTGATTAATATTACTATAAGCTATTCTTCTAAGATCAGGAACCAGACAAGGATGCTTACTCTCCCCACTTTTATTTAACATAGTACTAGAAGTCCTAGCCAAAGCAATTAGACAAGAAAAATAAAGGCATCCATTTTGTAAAGGAAGAAGTTAAATTGTCTCTATTTACAATGATAGGATCTTATATATAGAAAATCCTAAAGACTACACCAAAAACTGTTAGAGCTAATAAACAAATTCAGTAAAATAGCAAGATACAACTCAGTGTATAGAAATCAGTTATGTTTCTATATACTAACAATGAACTAACTGAGAGAGAAATGATAAAAATAATCCACTTATAGGGCTTCCCTGGTGGCGCAGTGCTTGAGAGTCTGCCTGCTGATGCAGGGGACACGGGTTCGTGCCCCGGTCCAGGAGGATCCGACATGCCGCAGAGTGGCTGGGCCCGTGAGCCATGGCCGCTGAGTCTGCGCGTCCGGAGCCTGTGCTCCGCAACGGGAGAGGCCACAACAGTGAGAGGCCCGTGTACCGCAAAAAAAAAAAAAAAAAAATCCATTTATAAAACCATTAAAAAGAATAGAACACTTAGTAATAAATTTAACCAAAGAGGTGAAAGATCTGTATATCAGAAACTATAAAACACTGATTAAAAAGAATTAAAGAGAACACAAATAAAAAGATATCCTGCAGTCATGGATTAGAAGAATGAATATTCTCTAAATGTCCACATTACCTAAAGCAATCTACTGATTCAATGTAATCCTTATCAAAATTCTAATGACATTTTCACAGAAATAGAAAAAGAAATCTTAAAATTCATATGGAACCACAAAAAAACCTTGAACAAACCAAATAATCTTGAGAAAGTAAAACAAAGCTGGAGGCACCACATTTTCTGATTTTAAACTATATTACAAAGATACAGTAATAAAAACAGTAGAGGGCTTCCCTGGTGGTGCAGTGGTTGAGTGTCCGCCTGCCGATGCAGGGGACACGGGTTCGTGCCCCGGTCCGGGAAGATCCCACATGCCGCAGAGCAGCTAGGGCTGTGAGCCATGGCCACTGAGCCTGCATGTCCGGAGCCTGTGCTCCTCAACGGGAGAGGCCACAACAGTGAGAGGCCCTCGTAATGCAAAAAAAAACAAAAAACAAAACAAAAAAAACCAGTAGAATGGCATAAAAACAGACACATAGATCAATGGAACATAATGAATACAGCAGAAATACAGATGGTCCCCAACTTATGCAGTACCATTTACAGTTTTTTCCACTTTACAATGGTAGAAAAGCCATATGCATTGAGTAGAAACTGTACTTGGAATTTTGAATTTTGGTCCTTTCTTAGACGAGCAATATGCAGTATGATACCCTCTCATAACGCTGGGTGGAAGCAGCAAGCCACAACTCCCAACCAGCCATGCAATCATGAGGATAAACAACCAATACATGTACAACCACATTCTGCACCCATATAACTATTCTGTTTCTCACTTTCAGTACAGTATTCAATAAATTACATGAGATATTCAATGTTTATAATAAAATAATCTTTGTGGCAGGTGATTTTGCCCAACTATAGACTAATGTATGTGTTCTGAGCATGTTTAAGGTAGGCTAAACTAAACTATGCTATTTAGTAAGTTAGATATATTAAGCACATTTTTGACATATGACATTTTTAACTTAAAATGGGTTCACTGGGATGTAACCCCAGTGTAAGTTGAGAAAGATCTGTAAATCCATGTATCTACAGTCAACTCTCTTTGACAAGGGTGCCAAGAATACACAGTGGGAAAATTATAGTCTCTTCAATAAATGGTGCTGGGAAAACTGTATATTCACATACAAAAGAATATAATTTGATCCTTATCTTATACCATTCATAAAAATTAATTCAAAATGGATTAAAGACTTAAATGTAAGACCTCAAATCATAAAGCTCCTAGTAAAAAACATAGGGGAAAAGTTCCCTGACATGGTCTTGGCAATAATTTTTGATATGACACCAAACACACAGGCAATAAAAGCAAAAATAAACAAGTAAGACTACATCAGTATAAAAAAGCTTCTACACAGGAAAAGGAACAATCAACAAAATGAAAAGGCAACCTACAGAATGGGAGAAAATATTTGTGAAATATATTTGACAAGGTGTTAATATCTAAATTATATAAGGAACTCAAACAACTCAATAGCTAATAATAATAACAGTAATAATAACCCAATTAAAATGGGTAAAAGACCTGAATAAACATTTTTCCAAAGAAGATGTACAAATGGCCAACAGGTATATGAAAAGGTACTCAACATCAGGGGAATAAGATATCACCATACACCTGTTAGTGTGGCTATTATCAAAAAGACAAGAGATAACAAGTATTAGTGAGGATGTGGAAAAAAGGAAACCCTTATACACTGTTGATGGAAATGTAAACTGGTACAGCCATCATGGAAAACAGCATAAAAGTTCCTCAAAAAATCAAAAACAGAACTACCATATGATCCAACAATTTCACTTCTGGGTATGTATCCAAAGGAAATGAAATCAGTATCTCAAAGAGATATCTGCATTCCCATGTTCATTGCAACATTATTCACAATAGCCAAGATATGGAAACAACCTAAGTGTCTATCAATGGATAAATAGATAAAGAAAAGATGATGTATACAACAGAATATTATTCAGCCAATAAAGGTGAAAATCCTGCCATTTGCAACAACGTGAATGAACCTAGAGGATATTATGCTAAGAAAAAGTAAACCAGACACAAAAAGACAAATACTGCATGACCTAACTTACATGTGAAATATAAAAAAGTCATACTCATAGAAACAAAGAGTGGAGGGATGGTTGTCAGAGGCTGTGGTGGGGGAAATGGGGAGATGCTGGTCAAAGGGTACAAACTTTCAGTTATAATATGGACAAGTTCTGGGGATCTAAAGTATCAATACAACATGGTGACCATAGTTAACAATGCTGTATTGTATACTTGAACTTTGCTAAGAGTAGTTAATTAGCTTGATTGTGGAAATCATTTCGCAATTTGATTTCACAATATGAAATCATGTTGTACACCTTAAATATATAAATTTATATTTGTTAATTATATCTTAATAAAATGGGAAAAACTAAAGTTGTTCAAAAAGGGAAAAAATTCTCTTAGGCACATCTTTTGTCTAAACAGCATATATCTTTTTCTAAATCTAACCTTGTAAAGAACTTCCCAGACTGTGGAAATTTTCTCAGCCTTTCTTACCAGATTTCTAGAAGTTATGCTATACTTCAACAAATATAGTTCCCATCTTCCCTACCCTAGCATTAGAATGCTGCATATTCAGAATAAGGAAAGATTTCTGCAAAAACATACCTACCATTCAAAGTGGACTATTCTTAAGAAAACTAATATTCAATCCTAGGCCAATTTATGCTGGCTGTGCCTGCTACAAATCCCTTCCCATGAAGTCCAGACACTTATCCAGAATTTTTTATTGATGAAATCCATAGGTTTACTGCCTTTGCTACTGCTCACACTGTCTTCACTTTTCTCAGTCCTTCTCCCTTATTGTACAAATTTGTCTCACTTTTAACCTTTTTAAAATATTTTAATTTTAAACTTATAGCTGGTGGCACAGAAATTTCAAAAATAAAGCCTCTCTAAGAGAAATAAATGGAGGACCCAATATCTTCTCTGAAATTCACTCTGCCCACCATCTTGCTCATACCTGTGACCTCTCGGCACTTTAGCAGGAGGAGGAGCCCATATCTCAGTGTAGTGTTCGTTTTCTCTGTCCCAGCTCCAAACAAATCAGTTACAGTGGCTATCAAGTTTTCAAAAGTAAACTCCATCTGTTGATTGTGCTTTTCCTAGGAATTATTTGATGTAATTATCTGATAGTTTGCCAGCATATATAATTACAGTCAATCCAAAATAACACACATTGTTATAAAGCTAAGCAAACTTAGACACTGGAGTCCAGTATTAAAACAACTGTATGGTATGGCAAAGTCTGTGGATTGGGCTAACACAATCTTCATTACCTACTCCTTTTCCCTTGCTTGTCTAAAAATTTCATTCCAAGCCTCTTTTGCGCTACATTGGCCAAGCAACACACTTCTTACCAATGGCCTACTGATGCCAGTTTCTCCCTTTCTTTCTTCATACTCAAAACACAGATATGAAGGTGAAGGTGGTGTAGACGTCATCTTGGAACATGAGTATCTGAGCATGAAGATGAAGCCTATATACTTAAGAATGCTGAAGAAAAATGGAAGGCACTTGAGTCCATGATACTTCAGGGCTAGCTCTGGACTGCCCAACATGAGACTCTCTCTATGTGAGATAAATAAACCCACTGTTTCTTTAAGCCTTTGTTAATTTTTTTTCTTATTGGTAGGCAAACACAATCTTAATTGATAGAAATGAGCAAATTAGAGATATATTTTGATAACCATTATAAGCCAGAATCAAGAGTTTGTAATTCTCTTCTCCCATTGAAGAATTTATGTGGATTCTGTGTTGCCTAAAGACCCATTATGAAGTTGAAAATGTGCAAAAACTAACACGGCAGCACATCTTAGAATAGATTATAGAGAAAGAGAATGGATTCACAAAGACAAAATGGGGCTGGCCACTACTGTATTCCAAGATATGAGGCAATAGGCAACTTGGTCTAGAAAACAAGTGCAGATGCTAAGGGTAAGGAAGTGACTGAATAAAGCTCTCACAAGTCAGAAGTTGGGAGAGTAAAAGCCCTTCACAAGGCCAACTAAGGTTGGTTTAGATGAGGGATATATGTGATTCAAAATTGAAAATAACAATGGGACAATCTGAAATAATGACTACAGAAGTCATTAACAAACCAAAAAATAATTTCTTCCTATCCAGTCCTCTAGACCAGCACTAATTTAATAAGGCTCTTATAATCCCCAAATGACCTGTGGCATGCCCAATATTATGTAATCCAACACCATTAAGATAGACTTAACCCTATCGACAGTTGTACTTGGTAGATAAAAGTAGTCATCCTCATTGGTAACATCAACTTCACACAGTTTTCTAACCTTGTCAACTCAAAATTACTCTGAGACCAAGAAGGAGAGCAGAGTTCTTATAAACCATTACTATTTCCATCTGTGCAAGTGAATTTGAAGCATCAGTGGTTATGTACACATAGCCTATCAAAAGTAAGTTAGCCTGTACAAAACCTTGCTGAAAGAAATTAAAGAAGAGCTAAGTACGTGGAAATACATCCCATGTTCATCTACTGAAAGACTTAGTATTCTTAAGATGGCATTACTCCCGAACTGACCTACAGATTCATCATGATCCATATCAAAATCACTGTTAGCTTTTTTGCAGAAATTGATGAGATTGTCCTAAAATTCATGTGGAAATTTAAGTGACCAAGAATAGATAGAACAATCTTGGAAAGAAGAACAAAATTGGAAGACTCACACTTCCCATATTAAAATTACAATAAAGCTATGGTAATCAAGATTGTGTGGTACTGGCAAAGAGCAAGATATATAGACAAGTGGAATAGAATTGAGAGTCCAAAGTAAACCCTTCACATTTACAACTAATTTTCAACAAAGTTGCCGAGATCATTCTATGTGAAGAGAATAGTCTTTTCAACAAATGGTGCTGGGACAACTGGACACCCACATGCAAAAAAAATGAAGTTGGACCCATACCTCACACTATTATCAAAAATTGATTTAAAAGGCATCATAGACCTAAATATAAGAGCTAAAACTAAAAAATTTTAGAAGAAAACTTGGAGGGAATCATCGTGACCTTGGATTAGCTAATAGTTTCTTATATATGACACCGAAAGCACAGGCAACCAAAGAAAAAGATTAATAAATTGGATTTCATGAAATCGAAAACGTTTGAATTTCAAAACACACTATCAAGAAAGTAAAAGGACAGGGACTCCCTGGTGGTCCAGTGGTTAAGACTCCACACTTCCTATGCAGGGAGCGTGAGTTCAATCCCTGGTCAAGGCACTAAGATCCTACATACCTGCATGGCATGGCCAAAACATATATAAAATAAAATAAAATAAAATAAAATAATTTAAAAAATAAAGTAAAAAGACAACCCATAAAATGGGACAAAATGTCTGCAAATCATATATCTGATAAGGCACTTGTATCTATAACACTGAAGAACTCTTACATGTCAACAATTTAAAAATAAAAACAAAAATAAACAAATAGGACCTAATTAAACTTAAAAGCTTTTGCAGAGCAAAGGAAATCATAAACAAGACGAAAGAAAACCCTTAGAATGGGAGAAAATATCTGCAAATGAAGCAACTGACAAAGGATTAATCTCCAAAACATACAAACAGCTCATGCAGCTCAATATCAAAAAAACAAACAACCCAATCCAAAAATGGGCAGAAGACCTAAATAGACATTTCTCCAAAGAAGATATACAGATTGCCAACAAACACATGAAAGAATGCTCAACATCATTAATCATTAGAGAAATGCAAATCAAAACTACAATGAGATATCATCTCACACCGGTCAGAATGGCCATCATCAAAAAATCTACAAACAATAAATGCTGGAGAGGGTGTGGAGAAAAGGGAACCCTCCTGCACTGTTAGTGGGAATGTAAATGGATACAGCCACTATAGAGAACAGTATGGAGGTTCCTTAAAAAACTAAAAATAGAACTACCATATGACCCAGCAATCCCAGTCCTGGACATATACCAGGAGAAAACCATAATTTTTTTTTTTTTTTTTTTTTTTTTGCGGTACGCGGGCCTCTCACTGTTGTGGCCTCTCCCGTTGCGGAGCATAGGCTCCGGACCCGCAAGCTCAGCGGCCATGGCTCACAGGCCCAGCCGCTCCGCGGCACGTGGGATCTTCCTGGACCGGGGCACGAACCCGTGTCCCCTGCATCAGCAGGCGGACTCTCAACCACTGCGCCACCAGGGAAGCCCAATTCAAAAAGACACATGCACCCCAATGTTCATTGCAGCACTATTTCCAAAAGCCAGGACATGGAAGCAACCTAACTGTCCATCAACAGAGGAATGGATAAAGTAGATGTGGTACATATATACAATGGAATATTACTCATCCATAAAATGGAACGAAATTGGGTCATTTGTAGACGTGTGGATGGACCTAGAAACTGTCATATATAGGGAAGTAAGTCAGAAAGAGAAAAACCAATATCGTATATTAATGCATATATGTGGAATCTAGAACATGGTATAGATGATCTTATTTGCAAGGCAGAAATAGAGACACAGGTGTAGAGAACAAATGTATGGACACCAAGGGGGGAAAGGGGGGGTGGGATGAATGGGGAGATTGGGATTGACATATACACACTATTGATACTCTGTATAAAATAGATAACTAATGAGACCCTACTGTATAGCTCAGGGAACTCTACTCGATACTCCAATAAAAATTAATTTTTAAAAAAGTAATAACCAAATTCAAAAATGGGCAAAGCACTGAAATAGACATTTTTCCAAAGAGATACATAAATGGCCAACAAGCACATGAAAGATGCTCAACACCATTAGCCATCAGGGAAATGCAAATCAAAACCACAAGGAGGGGCTTCCCTGGTGGTGCAGTGGTTGGGAGTCCGCCTACCGATGCAGGGGACACGGGTTCGTGCCCCGGTCCGGGAGGATCCCACATGCCGCGGAGCGTCTGGGCCTGCGCGTCCGGAGCCTGTGCTGCGCAATGGGAGAGGCCGCAACAGTGACGGGGCCGCGTAGTGCAAAAACCAAACAAACAAACAAAACAACAACAACAAAAAAAAAAACCACAAGGAAAGACCACTTCACACTTTCTAGGATGGCTAGAATCAAAAGGACAGATAATTAGAAGTACTGTCAAGGATGTGAATAAATTGTACCCTTCATACACTGCTGATGAGAATATAAAATGGTGCAATTTTATGCGTAAGTTTTCTTCTAAGAGTTTTATAGTTTCAGCCTTACATTAAGTCTTTGATCTGCCACACTTCCTCCAAAGGTTAAATATAAAGTTATCATAGACCCAACAATTCTACCACTAGGTATATACCCAAGAGAAATTAAAACATATGTATACACAAAAACCTGTACACAAATGTCCACAGAAACATTATTCATAATAACCAAAAAACAGATGCAACCAAAATGTCCATCAACCAACAAACAGATATATAAAATGTGGTATATCCACACTGAAATATCATTCAACCATTTATAGGAGTGAAGTAGTGATATATGATACATAATCAATGAACCTTAAAAACATTGTTAAGTGAAAGAAGCTAGACACAAAAGATGTTATCATACATATTGTATGAATTATACATATTGTATAATTCCATTAATATGAAATGTCCAGAATAGCAAATCTACAGAGATGGAAAGTAGATTAGTGTTTAGAGCTGGGGAGGTTGGGGAGGAAAGGGGGTGACTCCTAAAGCATACAGGATTTCTTTTCAAGGTGATAAAAGTGTTCAGAAATTGATTGTGCTGGCAGCTGCACAACTCTGTGAAAATGTTGAATTGTACTTAAAATGTGTGAAGGGTATGGTATGTAAATTATATTCAATAAAGATGCTATCAAAAAACGTCAGACTCTAAATACTATAGTGAAGTCCAGAGAAACAATGTGGGTTTTAAATATAGCATTGAGGAAGCAGCCACTGTTAAATGAAATACCAGACATCTTAGAGCCTCCTTAGCCCAGGATTAGTGGAGTGGCTTCATAGCATTATGGGAATCCCTCAAATTATGTGCAAAATACCAAGAACTCATATAGGTGCATCTTTCTGGGATGGCGTCCATATTTTTAATCAGATTCTCAAATCAACCGGACCCCAGAAAGATAAAAATCATTGCCCTAGCAGCAGACAAAGCAGAGAAGTAATTCGCTTCTTCCTTCCTCCATTTCTTCAAACCACACCATCTGCTTAATTTCACTCTGTTTGGAACACACGATTTGAGCGGTCCAATTCAAATCCAGGGACAATTCTTTGAAAGTCATCTTCATCAGCATCTTTGGCGCCTTGCCATTTTAGCCTACTAACTGATTTCTCATTTCTGCCCAGTGCTACAAAGTGGTTGAATAAAATAATAGTGCCCTCAGGGACTTCCCTGGTGGCCCAGTGGTTAAGAATCCGCCTGGAGGGGGCTTCCCTGGTGGCACAGTGGTTGAGAGTCCGCCTGCCGATGCAGGGGACACGGCTTTGTGCCCCAGTCCGGGAGGATCCCGTGTGCCGCGGAGCGGCTGGGCCCGTGAGCCATGGCCGCTGAGCCTGCGCGTCCAGAACCTGTGCTCCGCAACGGGAGAGGCCACAACAGTGAGAGGCCCGCATATCGCAAAAAAAAAAAAAAAAAAAAGAATCCGCCTGCCAAGGCAAGGGGCACGGGTTCGAGCCCTGGTCCGGGCAGATCCCACATGCCATGGAGCAACTAAGCCCGTGCGCCAAACTACTGAGCCTGTGCTCTAGAGCCCACGAGCCACAACTACTGAGCCCACATGCCACAACTACTGAAGCCCGCACACCTAGAGCCTGTGCTCCGCAACAAGAGAAGCTGCCGCAATGAGAAGCCCGCACACCGCAACGAAGAGTAGCCCCTGCTCGCCTCAACTAGAGAAAGCCTGCACGCAGCAACGAAGACCCATTGCAGCCAAAACTAAATAAATAAAATAAAATAAATAAATTTATTAAAAAAAATAATGGTGGCCTCAAATGAAGAAATTTCCTTCTCTAGATTTAGCTTTTTACAGTGTGTTCTAGATTCTGCCTTTCCCCAGTTCAAGAACAACTCTGCCCCTACATAAATGTTTTTTTATGGCATCTATATTACTTTTGTCACAGTTTCCAACTTGACCCTACCACTATTCAAATTCACTATTCAGATTTACTATCTGAATTTTTCCCTCCTGGGTTGAACTTCTCAAATAGGGAATTTGGTCTTATTACTGAAATTTCCCATACAGTCCCTACAATTTGACTCTCATCCTCTCCTCTAACTAAAACCAATCCTTATAGATCTCTGATACTATGACAAGATGGACAGATTGATTTTATTTCAGAATCTTCTGAATTTCCATGGTCCAGGCTCTCATCAAGCCAAAGTCCAAAGAAATTAAAAATCTCACAGCTGGTCCCTGAACTCCATTCTCATCATACAGATCATTCTACAGAACTCCCAGGATAATCTTCCCCAGTAATTATTTGCATTCTACTCTTGTTCTGGCTCATACATCTACCTGATCAAATCACAACTTCTCCTGCGAACATTCACGTTTACAGTTACTTGACAGACACCAACCTCCCACTCCACATCTGTCCAAATTTATTTTTGGTTACACTCATTTAAGGCTTCTCTCTTCCATCCATCTAGTCTCTTTACCACAACACACCTCTGAACCTCTCATGACACCATTCTACCAATCTGAAATTCCCTCCCCTATGACTTATTGCAAATATTTGAAGATCTACATCAAACCTCAGGACATTCAGGAAGCCCACCCAGGCTAAGCCCTTCCTTCTCACTCTCCCACATGCTGTGTGAAATGATCACATCCACCTTCCTTTTATGGCTCAGTATTTTGTATTTCTCATTTGTTTGTATTTCCATTTCACCCGAGATGTATGTTCTCCTTCTCCTCAGGTAGCCTATTAGTACCTAACGAACAGGGTCCATGTATTGTTATTTAACAATTCAATTTTAAATCTCCTTTGATGCTCAATTCAGATCCATCCACACATAAGTACCCAAAGTGCTGGTCAAGCATTTCGTCCGTAACCATTTAAATATCCCTAATAAGTACAGAACTAGTCAATGAACAAAAAAATTCAGGCAAACAGATAACCAATCTGTCATTAATATTTTACCTGTTCCATTTTGATTGGGAAACAATCAATGAAGTCCCGAGGATTGTTAATGTCCAGAGATGCTTGGTGTTCTTTTATTTTCTCCAAAACACAGCTTTTTACATAAGCAAAAATTTTAAGTACTTTGTTATGACTCCCTGGGAGATACTCCATGAGAGCAGGGAAATTATTGCAGACCTTAAAGATTTTAAATATATACTTATTAAACTAAAAATACATATTGAAGACATAGCTACCATACGTCAAGCCCTGGTTAAAAACTGAAGTGAAAAAAAAATGGTCCCTTTCTTCAGGAGGAGCATTTTATAGTGTACATGTAAAATAATTCTTCATGCTGCTAGAGATATTTAAGGGAGAAAACTCTGACCAGATGATGAAAGTTGATAGCAATTTCCTATACTCATACATCAACCTTATGTTATTAAAGCATATTTATGTCAATTCTTTCATTTTTTAAATTAATTCTTCCTTACAACCTTGAAACACAGAATAAGATGAATTACTATGATTCACATTTTGTAGATGAGGGCAGAGGTTAAGGAATTTTGAGTAACCTGATATTGAGCACAAACCCACTCCCTGCTATTTCTACTACTATCAAGCAGCCTCAGAAATAGAATCACTATATTATAACTCAGAGGGGTGCAAAAACAGCATGAAACCCACCTCAGCATTTTAGGGATAAAGCAGCTGTGCACCAGAGCAGGTAAGTGACTTTTCTAAGATCATGTGATTTTATTTAGGCAGAGTACAGGACATATCAGCTCAGCACAGGCAAAACCATGGTGTCTGTTTATGATTCATGCGCCATAGAACCAATCATTTTGTCATCCCAAGCCCAATTACGCTGTCCACTAGGATCCCAACTGAAGCATCAAACACCCCTGCCCTAGTCAGTGTTCCCTGGCAGCACCTCTGTTCATAAACATTGTCCCTCCTTGAAAGAGATATTCTCTTCCTTCCTAAATTAGGATATTTCTGCTAAGTGACGTGATGAAGAAATCACTACCTATTTGAGGATAAGCCTTGTGGGTAATGGAAACCTTTCAGCAAGGACCTGGATGTCCATTGAGTGCTATGGCCATCCTTTTGGGCAGTCACCAAAGTAGTTTACGGAAACTGGGCTTTGGGGGGTAGTGGAAAAACCACTGGCCAGAAAGCCAACAAGGCTTGAATTCCAGCTTCATACTCAGGCATTTCTTTTCTTCGTAAAATAAAGGCTCAGCCACCTTTCCCAGATGTTCACTCTATGACAATAAGGCAGGATTGCTGTGTTCAAACATTCACTTGCAGAATAACATCAGCAAAAATGATGCAGTAGACAGTTCTAAAGGCCTATCCCTCTACAAAAATGTCAGAAAATCAAGCAGAAACTGTCAGAATCAACTTAAAAAACGGCAGCAAAGATCTGTGGCTTGTTTTTTCTTTTTCCTTTTTTTTTTTTTTTTTTTTTTTTTTTTTGCCCTTGTCCCACTTCCATCCTTGGCTTGGCAGTGGTCTTAACAAGGGCAGCTTGTGGTGTCGGAGCCTGGTTCCTGGTTCCATAGGGACCAGAGCAGACCTCACTCACGAAGACTGTGTTTCTGTGTTCTAATCTGTCTGGGGCCACCTGACAGACTGACACAGGCACTTGTTTTTGTTTCATCTAACCTAGAGTGGAAACGCAGCAGGGATGTCTCAAAAACCTTGCAAGATTAATGAACAGCCCACAGCCACCTGGGGCAAAAGATTACAGTTAAGGCATTACAACAGAGCACCAAACTCCAGGAAGAAAAGCTGGGGAGGGAGTGCCTTTGGGAAATTAGGACATTCAAAAGCACCCCTGTATACTGAGAAATTCAGAAAGCTACACACATGCACAGAGCCAATCTGGAAGAGTTATTTCCTCCCTCCCTCCCTCCCACCTTCCTCTCTTCCTTTCTCTCTCTCTCTCCACCTCTTTATCTTTTTTTTCTTTTTGCCTCCTCACATTCAAAGATGTCAATATCCGTAGACTCCAGATAGAGAACAAACTAGTGGTTATCAGAAGGGAGAGGGAAGGAGGGAGGGGCAGTATAGGGGTAGTGAGGGAAAAAGGGTTATTACAGGATTATATGAAATCACGTGTGTGAAACTTTCGAAAATTGTAAAGCAATACAGAATTTAAAGACTCGTTCATTCAATTTAAAAGAATGAAAAAAACAGAAAAGCAAAAGAAAGATCTATCACTCCTAAAAAAAAGGACATCTCTCTCCAAACACTAGCTGAACGTAAGCTAAAGGAACAGAGATTCCAGTGACCACACAAGGCAAAAAAAAAAAAAAAAGAGACTTTGCAAAAATAGTTTAGAAAAGTCACTATATAAACAAATAGCTACAGCTTGTAGAAGGCAAAAACAAACAAACAAACAAAAAACTACAGGGACTTCCCTGGCGGTCCAGTGGTTAAGATTCCACGTTTCCACTGCAGGGAGCAGGGGTTTGATCCCTGGTCAGGGAATTAAGAAAAAAAAATTGGAGCAAGCAAAAAAAAAAAAAAACAAAACAAAGAGAGAGGAGAATCTGATTCCCAGAGTTACCATGTTGTAATATCCAAAATGTCCAGTTTTCAAACATTCACTTCACGGCTTGGTTCATATAGAATTTTGGACTTGTCAGAGAAAAGAGCATAAACGATTTCTCAGGAAGAGAGGATCCTGACCTCACCCGGATCCATGGGGAGCTCATAAATCCTGGAAACTCATTAGAGTTTCCTAGCAAGTTAAGAAAATTCTGATCTGTATAATCAAAACGATTCTGGAAAACAGTGGAGATCACATTGCAGGGAGCCCAGCCCAGGATGAAAGTGGGATCACAGGGTGACCCTAAAGAATTGAAAAGATTTATAAAACACTATTAAAATATAAATATAAAACTTTGTTGTGGATAACAGATAATTTTAGAATCTCTGAAGCAATATCTACCTGGAAATTCCCCTATTAGCAAAAATTTAAGCATGCTTAAAATCAACACATCTCTGTCCCCTTAAACATGAATTGACAAAATGGATTAAAGACCTAAATGTAAGGCCAGACACCATCAAACTCTTAGAGGAAAACATAGGCAGAACACTCTATGACATAAATCACAGCAAGATCCTTTTTGACCCACCTCCTAGAGAAATGGAAATAAAAACAAAAATAAACACATGGGACCTAATGAAACTTAAAAGCTTTTGCACAGCAAAGGAAACCATAAACAAGACGAAAAGACTACCCTCAGAATGGGAGAAAATATTTGCAAATGAAGCAACTGACAAAGGATTAATCTCCAAAACACACAAGCAACTCATGCAGATCAATATCAAAAAAACAAACAACCCAATCCAAAAACGGGCAGAAGACCTAAATAGACATTTCTCCAAAGAAGATATACAGACTGCCAACAAAAACATGAAAGAATGCTCAACGTCTTTAATCATTAGAGAAATGCAAATCAAAACTACAATGAAATATCATCTCACACCGGTCAGAATGGCCATCATCAAAAAATCTACAAACAATAAATGCTGGAGAGGGTGTGGAGAAAAGGGAACCCTCCTGCACTGTTAGTGGGAATGTAAATGGATACAGCCACTATAGAGAACAGTATGGAGGTTCCTTAAAAAACTAAAAATAGAACTACCATACGACCCAGCAATCCCACTACTGGGCATATACCCAGAGAAAACCATAATTCAAAAAGAGTCATGTGGGGCTTCCCTAGTGGCGCAGCGGCTAAGAATCCGCACGCCAATGCAGGGGACATGGGTTCAAGCCCTGGTCTGGGAAGATCCCACGTGCCGCGGAGCAACTAAGCCTGTGCACCACAACTACTGAGGCTGCGCTCTAGAGCCCGTGAGCCACAACTACTGAGCCCACGTGTCACAACTACTGAGCCTGCGTGCCTAGAGCCCATGCTCCGCAATAAGAGAAGCCACCACAATGAGAAGCCCGTGCATCGCAACGAAGAGTAGCCCCCGCTCGCCGCAACTAGAGAAAGCCCGTGTGCAGCAACGAAGATCCAATGCAGCCAAAAAAAAAAAAAAAAAAAGTCATGTACCACAATGTTCATTGCAGCTCTATTTACAATAGCCAGGGCAACCTAAGTGTCCATCGACAGATGAATGGATAAAGAAGATGTGGCACATATATACAATGGAATATTACTCAGCCATAAAAAGAAACAAAATTGAGTTATTTGTAGTGAGGTGGATGGACCTAGAGACTGTCAGACAGAGTGAAGTAAGTCAGAAAAAGAAAAACAAATACCGTATGCTAACACATATATATGAAATCTAAAAAAAAAAGAAAAAGAAAAAAAATGGTCAGAACAACCTAGGGGCAAGATGGGAATAAAGATGCAGACCTACTAGAGAATGGACTTGAGGATACAGAGAGGGGGAAGGGTAAGCTGGGACAAAGTGAGAGAGTGGCAATGGACATATATACACTACCAAATGTAAAACAGATAGCTAGTGGGAAGCAGCTGCATAGCACAGGGAGATCAGCTCTGTGCTTTGTGACCACCTAGAGGGGTGGGATAGGGAGGGTGAGAGGGAGGGAGATGCAAGAGGGAAGAGATATGGAGACATATGTATATGTATAACTGATTCACTTTGTTATAAAGCAGAAACTAACACACCATTGTAAAGCAATTATACTCCAATAAAGATGTTAAAAAACAAACAAACATGAATTGACCATCCCGTCCTAGTTTGTTTAATAATAGTACTCCAAATACTCCATTTACATCACTGCCTTGAGTCAAGGTGCTGGTTATTTTGAAGAGCAAAAGAACAGAAAAAATTTTAAGGGTCAGTTTTTTAAGACAATAATTCAGGTTATCTATCAGTGCAAAATCATGTCTGTCTGGTAAACTTGTGGACAATTAAGCACTGACGTAGGAAGGAAGCAATAGTTAGGATCCTGGAAACGTTTTATATATAGTGAATAGCTGAGGGAACAACTTGTAGAATCAGGAAAGGAAAAGATTAAAGAGAGGAAGATTATGGAAAAATTCAGGTGTTTGATGGAACAAAGAAAAAAAAGCAAAAGCTGTCCATGTTGTACAAGAAGAAAACACAAATGAACATGAATTATAAGATAGATTTGTTTGCCTAAAATAAAAATAGGTAAGAATTCTGCATTTCAAACAAATCACAGAGCAAACAAGAAAGATTAAATTGATAAATGGAGTCCTTTTGTTTCTTTATTTCAGTATGGAGAGGAGGTGTGGGGAGGAACATCCTGCTCGAAGAAATAGTGTCCCTCATCACCAATCAGGCCCCCCATTTAATTTATTTGGACAGAACATGCCCTCTTGTGGAATTCTGGGGTATTGCTACATATAGCCATCAACGGAATACCATATGTTGTTACAAATTTTTTAATTTGAATTTAGATGAAGTCCATCATTTTACAGACAAATAAATTAAAGCAGAGGAAAAGTAGTTTTCTTTTTTAGTGGTCAATATTTACATGAAATTGCTATAATCAGATGATCGATAAACTTTATATGCAAAAAAAACAAATCACATCATACATGTAATTAAGGGTGACTTGAATCAAAGTGTTGTAATGAAACGATAGGGAATTAAGTAATAGGAACTTAGTTAAGTGCTCGTATGTCAGGCTCCTTTTCAGCTGAACCATGCCAAGACACTAAGCTGGCAGAAAAACTTTTACTTTAGAAGGTAGGGACTAATTTGAGAAGGCCTTAAGATTTCTCTGTGTGTGACAGCTAAAATCTGATTTTTAATCTTTCCTTTCACTTGAGAGAGAGACTTACAAAGCAGGGTAATTTGGAATTCAGACTGAAAATAAAATCCATCTTAACAAGCATTTCATAGGTCAGTACAGCTGACAGGTGTAAAATATTACCAAAGTACCAAAATTGGTAAAAAATTACCAACCACCATCCAATTGTTTTAAAATGTACTTGGGTTTTATTTTTATTCAGATGGTAAGGCCAACAGATCAGGAGATGATAAGATAGTTTATTACTCATACTTCCCAAGAGGAGGGGGCACACTACACAAGGCCACATGGGGAAGCACCCAGGTCAGTCAGGAGGCAGAAGGAACAAGGAGAGAGCATGGGCCAAAGCCTTTACTGGGGTTTTCATGGAAGAAATGAGCAAGGCTGGGTAGGTATGCTCACTAAGTTTAAGATTGGATAGTTTGGGTAATTTCAGAGGGCTCTAGACCCTAGGGGTGGTCCCTAGTTGTCCTGTAACTGGCCCTGGATTGATTTAGGGCAGGGAGAATACTGGCTTGGTGTGTGAGGGTTCCATAAAGGAGGTTTCCTGGGGGTACTGCCTTTGGATATGCTGATTTGAAAAATCAAAGGAGTGCTCGCACACAAGATGTGATGCTCTATCTCAGAATTAGCTAACCCTGGGAGAGGCAGTTGCTCCCTGGCTCTGCAAGGTCCCCAAAATGTCAAAGTATCATAAAGTAGAGAAAACAGAAAACATGATTATTATATCAATAATGGGGGAGGGAAATATAAAGAAAGCTGAAAACAGAAGAAACTAATAGGGAAGGCAGGGTAATGAGTTATTAATAATAGTTGAAATCTGTTTAAATAAATCCTTTTATAGCCTGGTATTTGTGTAATGTTCAGGATTAAGCCACAGCATCTATTTCTTAAAATATATAAAACAACACTGTAAGTAGGGAGGGAGCAACATTAAATAACTGAAGCTGATAATTGTAAAACAGTTATTTACAAGGAAATCACAATTGATGAGGTCTGCACTAAGGGATGCCTAAGCAATTAAAATCATAGACAGTTATCATTACTGGCCAGAACAGTAGGCAATGGGTCTCAGAAGAAACCCTCAGACATGTGAGTGAGGCGACCATACAAATATAGGCCAATTAAGTGAAAGCACATGTCATCTGTTTCACGCTCCATAAGGGTGTGATGAGGTCATTCCCACCGTGTCCACTTGACGAAATGTTCTGGAATACATAACCCACATTTACACTATGGGAAAAACCATTATTCTCTAATGCTAGAAAAAAAACGAGACTCAAAACCTTCTACCTTCATGACCTGATGATTTGAAAACAAAAAGTTCAGGACAAGATAGGATTAAATGACCTTTAATCCACACTGTGTGCACCATAGTGGGTGTACACACACAACAAGCATAGATACACAAAAGCCCTCTTGGCTCTCTCCTCTCTCTCCCCGCTCCACAGGAGGGCTGAACACCATGACCCCTATGAAGGATGTGGCTGTCCCTGAAATGTTTCCTAGGATGTCACTGGAGAAGACAGTAGTCTGTTAAGGTGAGAGTTACAGAGCATAGCATCACCCACCACTGGTTTTTCTCAACTCCTCCACAAGGCAGTGGGCTTCCTCTTGAACTCGGTCCTCAATGCTCCTATTCCCCACCCCGAAATTCCACAGTGTCATGAGGGAGATGCGCCAGATCTCCTTCCATCTCTTTCCATTGCTAAAGAGGATTCCTACCAGGAGGAGAAACAGAAACTAGGAGGGAGGCCCTAGGGAAGGAGGAGTGAGCTGACACGTGGCAGCCTGGCAGATGGACCCAGCTCTGCCGGGGGGCTCTTCAAATTCCTCTTTTCCATCCTCCCCACCCTCACTACCAATGCGGAACATGCGCACATGCACACCTACCATGTCCTTTATTAACTCTTTGAGACACAGGGAGACTGCCTCTTCCAGAAAACTCTTCTCACAGATCAATCAGGGCTTCTTTCACTGCTTCATAACCATGCAACACAATGGTGGGCTTCAAGCCAAAATACCCAGTGAACACAGGGCCATACGCTTTTGAGAGCTGGAAAATGTAAAGAAAATGCAAATATTAGCAAAAGAAGTCACAATTTGGTCTATTTTGCTCATGATTAAGATTGTTATCAACATCATGTTGTTGACGTTTTTATTCTGCCACACATAACTTCAAACATTTCTGGATCTTATATATATGTATGATGATAATTCAACATCCATTCATGATAAAAAAAAAAAACCTCTCACCAAAGTGGTTGTAGAGGGAACATATCTCAACATAATAAAGCAGAAGCCCTAAATAGACATTTCTCCAAAGACAACATACAGATGGCCCACAGGCGTATAAAAAACTGCTCAACATCACTACCTATTAGAGAAATGCAAATCAAAACCATGATGAGGTACCACCTCACACCAGTCAAAATGGTTATCATCAAAAAGTCTACAAATAATAAATGCTGAAGAGGGTGTGCAGAAAAGGGAACCCTCCTACACTGGCTGCAGGAATGTAAATTCGTGCAGCCACTATGGAGAGCAGTAGGGCGACTCCTTTAAAAACTAAAAATAGAGTTACTATATGATCCAGCAATTCCATTCCTGGGTATTTACCCAGAAAAAACAAAACCTCTAATTCGAAAAGATAATGCACCCCAATGTTCACAGCAGCACTATTTACAATAGCCAAGTCATGGAAGCAACCCAAGTGCCCATCAACAGACAACTGGCTTAAAAAGATGTGGTGTACTTATACAACGGAATATTACTCAGCCATTAAAAAAAGACCAATAAAAAAATAATTTTTTTTTAAAGTGAAATGTTGCCATTTGTAGCAACCTGCATGGGCCTACGGGATAATATGCTTAGTGAAATAAGTCAGAGAAAGAAAAATACTACATCATATCACTTATATGTCAACTCTAAAAAATAATACAGGGCCTCCCTGGTGGCGCAGTGGTTGAGAGTCCGCCTGCCGATGCAGGGGACACGGCTTCGTGCCCCGGTACGGGAAGATCCCACATGCCGCGGAACGGCTGGGCCCGTGAGCCATGGCCGCTGAGCCTGCGCGTCCGGAGCCTGTGCTCCGCAACGGGAGAGGCCACAACAGTGAGAGGCCCGCGTACCGCAAAAATAATAATAATAATAATAATAATAATAATAATACAAATGAATTTATATACAAAAGAGAAAAAGACTCACAGACATAGAAAACAAATGTATGGTTACTAAGGCGGCGGGACAAATTAGGGGTATGGAATTAACAGATACAAACTAATATACATAAACTAGATAAGCAACAAGGATTTACTGTATAGCACGGGGAATTATACTCACTTTCTTGTACTAGGTCACCAGGAAGGAAGATGGCGGCGCCCAAATCGCGGTGCACTTCCCGAGGTGGTTGTTTGATACCACAGGCGGGTCAAGAGTCTTCCCCTGGTACTGCGTGAGGCCAACTCGGGCGCTCGGGGGTTGCTGGAGGTGCCGAAGGCTCCGGGTCTGTTCAAGGAGTTCTTCCCAGGGAGGGGCACGAAGACAGGGCTCCCAGAGCTCTTGGACGGTGGTATGGCGGGCAACTTTCCCCAGACCATCTACTGCACCTTCGACCCCATGACTCGCTTCCTTTGGGGTATCTGCTGGCACTGTTGGGCCTGTTTCACTTCCACCGACTGGGCCACAAAGCGAGCGCGTCGGTGGGAGGTGCCACCGCGCGCCTGGGAGACCGGAGTGGCTGTACCTGGGCGCACAAGGCGCTGCACGCAAAGCACGTGCAAAACAACGTGCGCGCCCTGCGTCGGGGGCTCTAGGCTGCTGATCACCGGCAGCTGCTCACTAACGGGCGGACGCGGGGCAGCTGCGCGGTGCTGGACAGCTCGGCGTGGTATCAGAAGCAGCACCTGGTGGACTTCCTAGCGGCAGCGGGCGGCCACTTCCGCGCGGGCACGCTGCTGAACCGCCCCAGCGTGCAGACTTGGCTGAAGACCCCGGTGGCGTGAGTTTGGCCGAGTTTTTATACCAGGTGAACCCCGGAACAGGCGTCCTGGATAATACATGCTGCAAAGCAAACGCCGTTTCAGACGGTCCTCGAGGGTATCGGATGATAACGGAAGGCGGAGTCAGTGTAAATCACAGGCAAGTAACGGATCCTGAGAGTGTTTTAGTTGTTGGACAACATATTCTTAAGAATGGACTTTCGTTACTTAAAATAGGAAAAAGGGATTTCTACATTATAAAATGGCTTCAGCTATGATGAAAAATCCTTCTGGTGGTTCAAATTTATCCATCATTCATTCTCAAGACATACGAACGTATAATCTTCACTTATGCAAATCAAACAACAGAGAATGGAGTATACTCGAGGCCTCACAGCGTGAGTGATTTCATTATTTATATAAGTTGGTTCTGTTTGTCTAATAGTGGGATATTTTATTTCCTGGTCCTTAAACATTAAGGGCTACCACAGAAAGGCATGATTTCCGGGGTTAATCTCTTTTCATAATTATTCTCCATGAAAAACTAAATGCTGTCTTTCCTATCCTGTCCTTCTTGTTCTTTTGAAGACAAGGAAGAACAATGAAAAAGAGGTAATATAAGAAATTGTAAGGGGGGGACTTCCCTGGCGGTCCAGTGGTTAAGGCTCCATGCTTACCCTGCAGGGGACACGGGTTCCATCCCTGGTTGGGGAACTAAGATCCCACATGCCGTGCGGCATGGCCGAAAAAAAAAAAAGAAATTGTGGGTACTTTTATATCAGGTGAATATCTCACTGGATTTTTTTGTTGTTAAGGAAGCTAGTACAGTTCTCCTTTAAAAAGGAGAAAAGTTAGAGGAAACCATATTTGACATTAGAAATTACAGTAGAAATAGTTGCCTTTGGAAAAAAAAAAAGAACAAAAATCAGTACTTAACTTTTCAGGAAGTTTCTAATTCAGTTTTCCAGTCCCTTGCCTGTGTTCCATAGAATTAAATTTACTCACAGCCTTGTTTTTTTTTTTATTTTTATTTTTTACTTAGTAAAAAAGGTATCAATGTTTTATAAATTTATAAGCTTTTAGTTTTTAAAGTTTCAATTTCTGCCCCCAGGCAGATTGCAACTTGAGATGAACTGAAAAGTTAAGTAACCAACAAGATAAAACAGAGGATAATCATATGAGTATATCAAAAGATAAAAGGGATAAAGAAATTTCAGGTCAAATTTAAAGTATTTGGAATCAAGACTTAGTTAAATTAAGCTCTACATTCACTAGGCAATTCGATCCTCCAGAAATGTTTCTAAAATCTGAAAAATCAAGGTAATAGCACCCCTGTTTCCCCTGAGGATCAAGTGAAACACAAACACAAAATGGTTTACAATCAGATTTGTTCTAGAAAATCTTACAGGCAGCAAAGCATGGCTTTAGAGTTCAAATTCTAGCCATTTACTACCTGGGGATTACTTGGAGCAAGTCACTATCTTCATATGCAAAAATGGAGATGTAATAATGCTCGAGTCAATTAGGAAAAATCTAATAGGGAAAAAAAGTCATAAAACTTTCGTACAGTATAAGCTGTATTGCTATGTTCCAAAGTAGATTTAAATGTTAGAAAGCCATAGTTTATCCAAACCTTCATCTGGGAGTAAAGTTAGGAAGAATTCATTTATTGACAAACTTTAATGTCACTTCATAGCAGCAATTTTATTTACATAGTAAAAATGAACATACAGGTATCCATTATAAATGTCAGAGATCATCTCTACATTTCAAAACTTCACTCAGTTTGAGGGCCAACAAAAGAAGTTTTTCTCTTTCCATACCTGTCTTGCCTCTGTTTTTCTCTGTAAAAGGTGTGTAGTACTAGCAAGCGCATTACTGTAGCAGGTCACAATTTCAACATGAAATTTGATGTGCTGGGGAAAGGTGCATGACGAGGTGTTTCCCCCCTTACAAATTCAGAAAGCTAGAATAGAATGGTCATCATCTGACCTACCTGAAATAAGTAAGTCACGGATTGCTGTGATTTCAAAATTGATGTCTAATGATGGCAGGGTAATTTTAAAGTGTGCTAACAAACATCTTGGAAGCATGTATTCTACGAAGATGGTACTACTAACAGATTCAAAGTAGTACCGTATCATATCAGACTGAATCTGGTTTTTTATGTTTGAGACGAGTTGCTGAGCCTATTGTTTCTTAGTAAATGGGTACCGTTAGCTAAAGGTAATGGACATATCCATATTGTTGCTGCCAATAGTCCTTCATAAATGTCATGACTTTAAAAATTTTAGTATCTACAATATATAATTGATCTTCAAATTTATAATGTAGTTCATATCAAGAACCACCTGGAGAGTTTTAGTAAAATGTTTATGTTCTAAACCTCACTCCCAACCCCCTGAAAGCCTTTAGGAGTATGTGTGTGTGTCCAGATGTTTTTCTTTAAATAATAAAGCTCCACATTATTTTCATTTAAAAAATATCTTGTGATAACATATAATGGAATATAATCTGCAAAAACAAACAAACAAACTGAATCACTATGCTGTACACCTGAAACTAACGCAATATTGTAAATCAACTATACTTCAATAAAAATGTTTTAAAAGACTAAATATGGGGGCCTCCCTGGTGGCACAGTGGTTGAGAGTCCGCCTGCCGATGCAGGGGATACGGGTTCGTGCCCCGGTCTGGGAGGATCCCATATGCCGCGGAGCGGCTGGGCCCGTGAGCCATGGCCGCTGGGCCTGCGC
This sequence comes from Mesoplodon mirus, assembly GCF_964341445.2. Lineage (NCBI taxonomy): Eukaryota > Metazoa > Chordata > Mammalia > Artiodactyla > Ziphiidae > Mesoplodon > Mesoplodon mirus. The sequence goes on along the minus strand of NC_138977.1, from coordinate 197,797,702 downwards.
GTCCGGAGCCTGTGCTCCGCAACGGGAGAGGCCACAACAGTGAGAGGCCCGCATACCGCAAAAAGAAAAAAAAAAAAAAAAAAAAAAAGACTAAATATGATGGTGATTATTATCACCTCTGATGTGCCGGGCCATGGCCTCGGTACTTGGTACTCAGATTATTACTAATCATCATATCAAAACTTTGAGCTAGGGTTATTTACCCTGTTTTATAGATAAAGAGATTAAGGTTCAAAGCCTTTCCTGTTTATTTCCAATGTCTCACAGTTAATAAATAGAAGACCCCAATTTTTTTTATTGAAGTATAGTTGATTTACTTCAACTATAGTGGTGTGCCAATCTCTGCTGTACAGCACAGTGACTCACTTTTACACATATATACTTTTTTTTAATATTCTTTTCCATTATGGTTTATCCCAGGAGATTGGATATTGTTCCCTGTGCTATATGGTAGGACCTTGTTATATATCCATTCTAAATGCAATAGTTTGCATCTACCAACCCCAAACTACCAGTCCATCCCTCTCCCTCCCCCCAGCTCCCCCTTGGCAACCAGAAGGCTGATCTCTGTGTCTGTGAGTCTGTTCCCATTTTGTAGATAGGTTCATTTGTGCCATATTTTAGATTCCACAAATAAGTGATAACATATGGTGTTTGTCTTTCTCTTTCTGACTTACTTCACTTAGTATGATAATCTCTAGTTGCATCCATGTTGCTGCAGATGGCATTATTTTGTTCTTTTTTATGGCTGAGTAGTATTCCATTGTATATATGTACCACATCTTTATCCATTCATCTGTTGATGGACATTTAGGTTGTTTCCATGTTTTGGCTATTGTGAATAGTGCTGCTGTGAACATAGGGGTGCATGTATCTTTTTGAACTATAGTTTTGTCTGGGTATATGCCCAGGAATGGGATTGCCGGATCATATGGTAATTCTATTTTTAGTTTTCTGAGGAACCTCCGTACTGTTTTCCTTAGTAGCTGCACCAACTTACGTTCCTACCAACAGTGCAGGAGGGTTCTCTTTTCTCCACACTCTCTCCAGCATTTGTTATTTGTAGACTTTTTAATGATGGCCATTCTGACCGATGTGAGGTGGTACCTCATTGTAGTTTTGATTTGCACTTCTCTAATAATTGGTGATGTTGAGCATCTTTTCATGTGCCTACTGGCCATCCATGTGTCTTTGGAGAATGTCTATTAAGGAGAAGACCCAAATTTTAACACAGCTTAGTTGACCTCTGATGCCTAAGAAATTTATCAGTCCCCAATGCCTACCTTGGAACCAATATCCAGTTGACTGCTTCAGAATCACCTGTAAAGCTCATCCCATGGGAATTCTGACTCAGTAGTGATAAATACTAGCAATCTATATTTTTTAAAACCACCCTAGATGATTCAAATGCCCAGCCCAGTTTAAGATCCGCTAGTGTTACTAACAGAAAGAGAGCAAGCATCACAAAGGCAGTGCCAGGACATGCAGCAGCTCATGGAAGAACAGTTTCTTCCATCCTGCATCATTCTTGGCCGCAGACAGCAGCTTTGTGCAGAATCCAAAAGGATTTTATTACTACCCAGCTGGCTCTAATTACTTTTTTCTTTCATTCACTTATACTTGTCCTGCTCTCAAGCTATTTCCTTAACATCAGGCATAATTTGCTTCTTCACAGGAGTTCAATTTTCATAGCTATTCTGAACAAAACACAGTTTATATAATAGATGACTTCTTGAATGAAATCTCTAATCACAAAACATTTCCCTTACCATTTACCTTCAGCCAAAAATCATAGCAAATGGTGGTGAAACAAAGGGAAGAAACACTTCAGTCTTTTGTCACGTTATTATTTTGATTCAACCATACAAAGACCTAAATGTTTCTCTACTCACAAAATGCATTCCACTATTATTGACAATGACAGACCAAAAGTAATACTCCAAGGGAATGTTTGCCTTAAAATAATATCTTTTAATAATTTTATTTTAATAATTGTAATGTATTTTAATATATTTTAATAAAGGTATTTTATTTAAAAGTAGATGTTCATGGGCTTCCCTGGTGGCACAGTGGTTGAGAGTCCTCCTGCCGATGCAGGGGACATGGGTTCGTGCCCCGGTCCGGGAAGATCCCACAACCGCGGAGCAGCTGGGCCCATGAGCCATGGCCGCTGAGCCTGCATGTCCGGAGCCTGTGCTCCGCAACGGGAGAGGCCACAACGGTGAGAGGCTCGCGTACCGAAAAAAAAAAAAAAAAGTAGATGTTCATTTACTTTCCCTTTGCAAGCCACTGGAGGAACATAAAACCTACTTACATTGGTTAAGGATTTGCCGATATCCTTAACATCTAACTGTAGGATATTTCCAAGAATTGGGAGAGGAGTGGGGCCAGTCGGGAGCTGCCCTTTCCCAGAGCTCTGTTTCCAGAGTGAGAGGAGAAGCAGACAGGAGAGACAGAGCCCCAGGACCACAGCCGGATCCACTGGAACCTTCTCTTCTTACTCAGACAGCTGTGAACCTGAAATATAAAGCTTTTATAACAGTCCCTGCTAATTCAGCTTGTGCCTCTGACTCGTAAAGTGAACAAGCAGCTAGGTCTACTTTAATTTCTCTTTTGAAGGAACTTTAGCCTTGTGATAATTAAAATATGGTGTTCTTTGCTCTTGCCCTTTTTTTCAATGCCCCACCTGGGCATTCCAGTTTAAGAGGCCTGGGGTGGAGCCCAGGTACTGGTAATTTTTTTTAAACACTCCAGGTGGTTGACAACCAGTGAAGTAAATGATTTGATCAAAAAATTGCTCAACATTCTGGATTCTCAGATTAGTAACCAGTTAAGAATTTATGACTTTGAGGGCAGTCCTTGTATGTTAAAAAAAAAAAAAAGTTTATCCTTTAATGCTTTATCAAACACTAATATACTTTGTCCTTGAAAATGAAAACCTTTTGAAATATTTTAGTGTACCATACTAACATTATAGCTTCCCAAACATAAACCAGCTAACATAACTCATACATTTTGAAGGTCCAAACATGTATCAAGGAAATAGCTAAGTAAATTTACACATATTTTACCATTTAACTCTCCCCCTCCCCTCAGAAAAAACACTAGAAGAAGAAATTTTTAATTTTTATTTTTCAGATGGGGAAAGGGAAATTCAGAGAACAGGAGGTCCAGCCAGTGTCAAATAGCTAATAAATGACAAAACTGGGATTTGAAATGATATCCTCTGATGCCCATTGTGGTACACTGTGGCTTACACCACAGCTGCCTCACGAACAATTTTAGGAAAACAAAACCAAACCCCCAAAACATTAGTTTCTCTGAACGTACACCCCGTGAATGTCTACAGAATAACAAGTTTCACACTAAATAGATGTTCGTTACTTGACTGCAAGGATAAAAGGGTCGTGGGTTTTCAAGACATAAAAGATAGGGATTCTCCCCCTCCATCACTGCAGAGGTGACACTTGCTCAGGTAACTAAGGGAAAGGCTAATCTCAGGGGGCAGAGCTTGAGAAACCATGACTTCCCCCACCTCCCAGTCACCTCCAGATACATCTGCTTTGGTTGCTTTCTTTGTTCTGTCATTGTCAGAAATAATGGGATGAAGTATGCACAGCAAGGAAGGGAGATTTTGACAAAACAGAAGGTGTGGATTCAGTGGAAGATGGAAGGCAGAGACTTCACTGAACAGACTCATGGCCCAGAACCAATGCAACATGCAGACCTGAACAGGAAACAGCACTTAGTGGTCATGAGGATCTAAATGTCACTGGAATTATATACATTACTAGATCACTAAAAAAAATTTTTTAATTAAAATAAATAAATAAATAAATAAGAAATTATGTTTCTATATTGTATTTTTTAGGTATGTTGACATACAACATTATATTAGTTTCCGGTATACAACATAATGATTTGGTATTTGTATATATTGCAAAATGATCACCACAATAAGTCTAGTTAACATTCATCCCCATACATAGTTACAGAATTTTTTTCCCCATAACGAAAACTTAAAGACTTACTCTCTTAGCAGCTTTCAGATATGTAATACAGTATTATTATTTTTTTTTTAATAATTTTATTTATTTTTGGCTGCGTTGGGTCTTCGTTGCTGCGCGTGGGCTTTCTCTAGTTGCGGCGAGCGGGGGCTACTCTTCGTTGTGGTGCGCGGGCTTCTGAGTGCGGTGGCTTCTCTTGCTGCAGAGCACGGGCTCTAGGCGCGCAGGCTTCAGTAGCTGTAGCGGACGGGCTTAGTTTCTCCGTGGCATGTATAGTCACCATGCTGTACAATACATCCCCATGACTTTTTTATTTTATAACTTAAGGTTTGTACCCTTTGACCACTTCACACATTTTGCCCTACCTGAGCCCCCACCTCTGGTAACCACCAAACTGTTCTCTGTATCTAGGAGCTTAGTTGTTTGGGTTTTTTTTTGTTTGTTTTCTTTTTTAGATTCCACATATAAATGAGATTATATGGCATTTGTCTTTCTCTGTCTGACTTATTTCACTTAGCATAATACCCTCAGGGTCCATCCAAGTTGTTGCAAATGGCAAGATTTCATTCTTTTTTTATGGCCAAATAGTAATCTCTTGCATACATAGACCACATTTTCTTTATCCATTCATCCTTCAGTGGACATTTAGGTTGTTTCCATATCTTGGCTATTGTAAATAATGCTGCAGTGAACATGGGGGTGCACCTGTTTTTTCAAGTTAGTGTGTTCATTTTCTTAAGATTAATACCCAGAAGTGTAATTGCTGCATTGTATGGTAGTTCTATTTTTACATTTTTGAGGAACCTCCATACTGTTTTCCATAGTGGCTGCACCAATTTACATTCCCACCAACAGTGCACAAGGGTTCCCTTTTCTTCACATCCTTATCAACACTTGTTATTGTTGACTTTCTGATAATAGCCATTCTAACAGGTGTGAAGTGAAACCTCATGGTTTTGATTTGCATTTCACTGTCGATTAGTGATGTAGAACATCTTTTCTTGTGTCCATTGGCTATCTGTATGTCTTCTTTAGCAAAATGTCTATTCAGATCCTCTGCCCATTTTTTAATCACATTGTTTGGGTTTTTTTGCTATTGAGTTGAATGTGTTCTTTATATTTTTTGATTAACCACTTATCAGATATATAATTTGCAAATATTTTCTCCCATTCAGTAGGTTGCCTTTTCATTTTGTTGATAGTTTCCTTTGCTTTGCAGAAGCTTTTTAGTTTGATATAGTCCCACTTGTTTATTTTTGCTTTTGTTGCCTTTACTTTTGGAGTCAGATCCAAAACTTTATTGCCAAGACTAATGTCAAGGAACTTACCACCTATGTTTTCTTTTAGGAGTTTTATGGTTTCAGGTCTTAAATTAAAGCCTTTAATCCATCTTGAGTTAATTTTGTGTATGTTGTAAGATAGTGGTCCAGTTTCATTCTTTTGCATATGGCTGTCCAGTTTTCCAACACCATTTATTGAAGAGACTGTTCTTTCCCCATCGTATATTTTTGGCTCCTTTGTTGTAATTAATTGACCATATAAGCATGGGTTTACTTCTAGGCTCTCTATTCTGTCCCATTGATCTACATATCTGTTTTGATTACTGTAGCTTTGTAATATAGTTTGAAATCAGGGAGTGTGATGCCTTTAGCTTTGTTCTTTCTCAGATTGCTTTGGCTATTTGGGGTCTTTTGTAATTCCATACAGATTTTAGGATTGTTTGTTCTATTTTTGTGGAGAATGCCATTGGAATTACGATGGGGATTGCATTGAATCTGTAGATTGCTTTGAGTAGTGTGAACATTTTAACAATATTAATTCTTCCAATCCATGAGCATGGGATATCCTTCCATTTATTTGTGTCTCCTTCAATTTCTTTCATCAGTGTCTTACAGTTTTCAGTGTACAAGTCTTTTACCTCCTTGATTAAACTTATTCCTAGGTATTTTATTCTTTTTGATGCAATTGTCTATATTGTCTTTTTATATCAGAGGCAAGTGGACATTAAATTTTTAATTATCATTTATAATAACAAAAAAATCATGTACGTAATAAATCTAACACATTACATGAAAAAATTCTCTGGAGAAAACGATAACACTTTATTGAGAGGCATGAAAGAAAATCTAAATAAGTATAGGGCTATATACCAAGTCCACTGATTGGAAGAGCCAATATTGTGTAGATGCTAATTCTCTTCTAACTGATCAGTAGATTCAGTGCAATCTCAAAGCCCCAACAAGCTTTTTTTCCTTTTCGTAAAGGAAAGGAAATGTATGTGGGAAATGCAAATCCCAGTAATAGGAGGAGCAGGAGGGAAAAGATGAAGGAGGAAACAGTTGAGGGGAATGGAGAGGGGGTAGAACGAGAAAGTGGAGAAGGGAAGTTTTACTCTACCAGAAATCAAGACATATTATAAAACAAAGTAATGGGTGATAGATACAGTAATAGGGAGAACAGATGATGTGGATTCTGTAGAGCAGAGTGGTTAATGAACATGCCCCAAGGTACGTTATCATTATCATTACTTAGACAAAGTTTGCAACAAGACAGATTGCTCCTAGGTAACCTTGTGAACTGCTCCTATGATTTCTGTCTCAGTCCATCATCATGAGAGTCCCCACTGCAGGGCCCTGTCCTAATCTAAGTCGCTCTTTTCTGGAATCAACTGGTACACCAGAATTTTACTATCCCAACACCTCAAATTAAGGCTGCTCAAACCTATGCTGATGCTCTTAGCTTCATTCAACCTAAGTAATCTGATGAAGAGATCACAAAGTTATTCACAGAAAGAAAGGCTTTTTTGCTAAAAGTATTTCAATAAATGTCATAGAATTTCAGCCCTTGTGGGGAACTGCTTGGTTATTCCATAAAAAGGCCTTAGACCAATATTATAAACTCCTTACTAGCCACAGAAATCTTGTTTTTAAATTTTTAACATCAATAATTTTAGAAGGGGTATGTCCTCACCACTTTATATGAGGCCCCAATATTTCCAATTGTCTTCATTCATTTTCTTTACTCTCCTAGTTCCTGCCTTGATCACTAACCTAATCAGAGACACCCCTTGGTAGATGCCTGGCTCATTTATGTAGGATGGTAGAATGGAAAGGATTCAGTATAGGAATCCAACAGATCTTGGTTCTGAGTCTGGCTTCTGCCCTGTCATCTTTGGGAAGATTGCTTTCTTCTCTAGCCTTAGTTTCCTTATCAGTAAAATGAAGCCAGGAGACTTCTTGTTCTCTAGGGTCCCTGAACAGAGGAATAATATGTAACAGAACTCTGGTAGGAATTTTGGTACTCAGTAACAATATGATCAGGGTTTTAAACACTTTTTTTTTTACTATCACTTTCAGTAAGAAACACATTAACATGATAAGAAAATGCGCACACACAACCACACACAAATGAATTGAAAAAATTAAAAAATGAATGAATGAATAAATGAATACATAAGCACACTACTTGGTTCAAGTAGGTAAGTGCTGTTCTAGTTTTGTGGAGGTATAGATAAATACACAAATTATTCCTAGACAATATGCGTTAAAAGCCTTACATATATTTACAACTCCAGATTTAACAAAATTGATTGAACAAATTAACACACACACAGTGCTAGGTAAACGGGTAAATGTTGTTAAAATGGGCAAATCATTCCTAGACAATAGTTATCAAAAGCCTAGAAAATGTTCACACCTTCAGACTTACAGAAATGTATCCCAAGAAGCAAATCAGAGACTTACAAAGACCCATATAGGAGACAGCGCTATATATCCAACACTTATCCAATAATAGACAATTACTTTAAAATAATAATGATCGGGCTTCCCTGGTGGCGCAGTGGTTGAGAGTCTGCCTGCCGATGCAGGGGACATGGGTTCGTGCCCTGGTCCGGGAGGATCCCACATGCCGCGGAGCGGCTGGGCCCGTGAGCCATGGCCACTGGGCCTGTGCGTCCGGAGCCTGTGCTCCGCAACGGGAGAAGCCACAACAGTGAAAGGCCCGCGCACCACACACACACACACACACACACACACACACACACACAAATAATAATGATCCATGTATATTGTAAAATAATTTAGTATGTACTCAATAATATTCTTGGAAAATAATTATAGATATAAATTGTAAATCTTATATTCTTACTAGGAAAAACAATTTGCTAGGTTTCATATACAATGTGATCCTGAGAGTGTAAATATGTGTGTGCTTTTAATTGTGCACATAGAAAGAGATAAGGAACATGATTTCTGTGTTTTCCAAATTTTCTGAAATTGTTACTTTTATAATTAGAAAAAGAGAAGATTCTACTTTAAAACATAATGAAATAACTTAGAAATCTCCCTTGCTGTTACAGATACAGGAGTTAGTGAATTGTTGTTCTTTCCCTTTTTCAACAGGCAAAATAAAATAAGTAAAATGGAAATCTTAACCTTGTAAAATAGAAAGACTGAAATAGAACCGGGAAGGTCAGTTTTAATTGGGGAAATTATGCCACCTTGTGGTCTTTTCATATATTGCCACGTATAACCATTTTTAGTACAAATTTCAGGGCTAAATTCTGAGATTGTCCGCCAGCTTGCACATTGAGAGATCCTCTTTCAATTTCATGGCACTAACTTGTGGCAAATAAGAGTTTGTTGATGGAATGAGATGGTTATAATCAATCAAAAACAAGTTTGTATTTACTAAGCCACTACTATCAATAACAGGAAATCTTTGAGTTAGCTAATCCCTAAATAAGTTCCTTCTCAACTGAAACATTGTAATTCTAAGTCTGCAGCAGAATTTTTATATTCTTTGGAGAGAAAGACTGGAGCCACCAAGAAAACTTTTTCCATTCATTGTCAAGTGAAAGATGAAAGGGCTCAGGGACACGTCAGAAGCCACACTGACCAGTGGAGCCATTCAGTGGCTGAGCTGGAGGCCTAAACACAGAGTTAACAGGTTATGCAAGCGCCAAGGCAATTTATTTTAAAACAAGAAGAGCTGAGGACAAATTCACAGAGAAAAAAAGTAGAAAAAAAACCAGGAAGCAATTGATAACAGTAGAAATCTGGCAAAAGATGGCACCAACCTATATAATCTTTCCCTAAAATACATAATAAAAGCAGCTATTAGAGAATAGTTCTGCTGTTATTTGATAAGCTTTAATTTTTAAAGAAAAAAAAGCATACTGGATTGGTCACTTGAACTCTGACAGGGAGGTGTCCCTAACAGATGGCCTTGTAACGATTTATATTGAAAGATTTAGTGTAGGTAAAGGTCTTGGAACAGGGCCTGGCACGTGGTAGCACTATACACACGTGATAGCTGGCATTATCATTAAACGGTCACTATAGCATTTTTTCTTTGTCTACAAGCTGGCTTCTGACAAAATTTTTGTGAAGTAGGATAACATGCAATTTGCTGGTTAAAACAAACAAACTTTGCCCTTTAGATGATTATAACAGCATGTAACGCAAAACTCTGCTTCATATCTCCCTGACAAAGGGTTTAAGTATTTCCAAGCTGGCTGAAAATACACTGTGGGCAAGCAGATCTCCCTCTGCACATGCTCCCTTTTGCTTCCTGTGGTCAGTGCAGCCAGGATTCCCTGAAAGAAAGTTGGCTTTTTCCTTCTCTGACAAGCAGCACTGCAGGCGCCCATCCCAGGAGGCACAGCCCTCTCTGCAGAAGCAGACGGTGACAAGGAGGGGCAGAGTGATGGTGAGACGCCTCAGGGCCAGTCCTTGTGTCTTCACTCCCTTCCCGCCACTTCCCAGTCTGGCTTCACCCCTTTTCTACTCAGTCAGGAACAGTCTTGGCCGAAAATGTTCAGTATGTATCAAGCTAAAAAGACATGTTGAAAAGAACATACAGAGAACTTCCATTTGAAAGAAAACATGTAAACACATATATGTTCACATAGAAAAGTGTGGGAAGGAATTAGCCCCCAGGTTTTTAACAGTAGTCACTGGGTGGTGAAATCATAAGTGATTTTTCTTTTCCTTTTCTTTCTTTTCTTTCTTAAAAGTATCTGATGTTTTGACACTATCAACATAGAACATGTATTAGTTTAGAAAGAAGTGGGAAAAAAGTTATTTGGAAAGAATGGTTTGATTTTTTAAAGACTGGAGAGGTTCTGCACATGCATTTACCAGTCTTGTCTTAAATATTTTATTATTTGTCATCAGAAATCATCTTTATCAAGATTAATATTGTAACCATAATGCAAAGCATAAAGCCCAGCTATGCCTAGAAAAGGGCAAGTATAAACACATGGTTGGTCTAAACCAGAATGGGCATGAGAAAAGGTTTATTTTCAGGTACTTGAAACACCTTTGCTTTTGGAAATAGCCTTTAACATCTTGCTCATTTGGGGACACTGGGGCCTTCTGATAAGAGTTGAGTATACAGTATAGTCAGTTTTGATAAACACCAACACCTGAGTAAACCACACACTATCAAGATGTAGAATAATTCCATTCCCCTGGAAAGTTCCCTCACCCCCTTTCCAGGCAATCCCCATCCTCAGAAGCAACCACTGCTCTGGTTTCTAGCACAATACATTAGTTTTAGCTCTTCTAGAACTTCATAGAAGTAGACACTTTTGAATGAAATTGGCTCTTTGCAAACACCAGACTTTAAAGGATTGTAAGATTATCTTTACAGGCAATTGAAGAAAACCCTTTGGTTTCAGAAATCTACCTAGTTACTATGAGATTAGCTTCATAATTCAAACATCATATGCATTTATATACAGTATGGAATTCTACCTTTTTAGGAGAAATAAATTGTCACTGGGAAGTCTGGGTGTGATTTGTGTCTGTTTCTCTTTAAAGAAACACTTCAAATAAGGTCAGTTGTAAATTAACATTACTGGAAATTGAGCATTTTCCTTATAGGAAGAAAAGAATTATAATTAGAACTTACAAGGACTTCTCACAGGATTTAAGGGATTTTCTTATGTCCAAAAACCCTCTCTGAAGGTTTGCTTAATCTTTCTTCCATTTGCTCATTCTTGTGTTTATTCAGTAAATATTTATTGGACAGTTACTGCATACCAGGGTCTGGATTAGGAATAAGGAAATTTTTTCAGGAAAAAAAAAAAAAGTGGTCCTTGGGATATTATGCTCTAGTTAAGAATAAAATGCATATTCTCGGAGAGTTATAAGGTACTGAATAATGAGTGTCCTAAAAAAGGTAGAAGGATCTGTAGAAATCTGAAAGGGATGAAAATACCTTGTTGTGAGAATCAATAAAAATTAATGGAATCAAGGAAAATTAATGGTATTTGAACTAAGCTTTGAAGACTGGGCAGAACTAAATATCACAAGGCTTCCAAAAACAATTTCAACTGTCTCCAACTGGTTTTGTATTTACTTGCGTTTGAGAGTAAGAAATAATTCTCAGTGGCGGTTTGCATAAAAGCCTTATCCGTCCCTGTACCCATACCTTTGCCATATAACTTTACAGTGCCCCCCATCTATGATTCTGGGCTTGCCCCAGTGACTCTCTTTGGCTGATGGGAAATTAGATGTGATGCAAGTAGAATGGGGGTAGTTAGGCAGAATTTATAGGGCATAGACAGTCAACCTCGTTAAAGAATGGAACAGCTAAGCCAAACTTGAAAGCTTTTGGTGCAGCTGACCTTACATGTGCTCCAGGACAAAGCTGCTAGCAAACATCTCTCAAAAATTAACTACTTACTGGGCCACAAAGAATATCTTAATCGACCACCAAAAGCAACATTGTTATTCTAGCAACATTCACTGATCCCAGTGCAATGAAGTCAGAATTCATTTTTTAAAGTCTAACCAAAAAAAATCCACCCACCATTTGACAGTACTGTTCAAAATATTTTAAAACATCTTAAATAATTAAGATGTGAAAACATTCTAATTTAAATAATTAGAATCTTTTTCAAAGTAAAGATTCTAATTTTAATAATTATAGGTGTGAAAAGATTCTAAAAGTAAAATCCCAACTATTTGCAAGTAAATCTCATTAAATGCCCAGTATTTATCAATATACAAATTGTACAGCTTTGCATGTAATCACTGGATTACAAGCGCTTGAAAAGAAATAAATTCACTAACTATTCAACTTCAACAATCATAAAATAAGAATATCAAGATAAACCCAAAGAAATATGGTAGACAGAGCTGACGTGAATGGCTCCCCACCAACTATAAACACATATAAATGCTGCATAAAATATTACAAAAATACTTTTATACAAACTCAAAGGAAAGAAAGGCAAATATTCAGATGCCAGAACCCAAAAGATAAAGAGTGGAGTACAGAATTGACTCATAAGCCCAAGGACAGAACAGAATTATTGCCTCAAAATGGGGCATTAAGTTTTGAAACAACTACATAAGACCTGGATGTTCACAAGACTGCTTAATTCTGTTAAAAAAAGGATTAAAAGAATTCTATCCACCAATGTAGGAAAGTGAAGACATTCACTGTCAGTCCAGGCAGGACCTTGGGTATGGAGAAAAAGGTCACCCATGAGAAATCAAAACCAAGATCTGCACCACACAAGGGGTGAAGGCTATGTTTGTTTGTTTTTTTAATTTTTTAAATTGAAGTATAGTTGATTTACAATGTTGTGTTAATTTCTGCTGTACAGCAAAGTGATTCAGTTATACATATATATACATTCTGGTTTTTTATATTTTCCATTATGGTTTATCATAGGATACTGAATATAAATCTCTGTGCTACACAGTAGGACCTTGTTGTGTATCCATTCTGTATATATTAACTTACATCTGCTGACCCCAACCTCCCACTTCATCCCTCCCCAACCCCCTTCCCCTTGGCAACCACAAGTCTGTTCTGAGTCTGTTTCTGTTTCATAGATAGGTTCATTTTACCATATTTTAGATGCCACATACATGATATCATATGATTTGTCTTTGGCTTACTTCTTTTGGTATAATCTCTAGGTCCATCCACGTTGCTGCAAATGGCATTATTTTGTTCTTTTTTACGACTGAGTAGTATTCCAGTGTGTGTGTGTGTGTGTGTGTGTGTGTGTGTGTGTGTGTGTGTGATCTTCTTTATCCATTCATCTGTCCATGGACATTTAGGTATTGGCTATTATAAATAGTACTGCTATGAACATAGGGGTGCATTTATCTTTTCAAGTTATAGCTTTCACTGGATATATGTCCAGGAGTGGGATTGCAGGATCATATGGTAGTTCTATTTTTAGTTTTTAAAGGAACCTCCATACTGTTCTCCATAGTGGTTGTACCAATTTACATTCCCACCAACAATGGAGGAGGGTTCCCTTTTCTCTACACCCTCTCCAGCATGTATTATTTGTAGACTTTTTGATGATTCTGACTGGAGGTGATACCTCATTGTAGTTTTGATTTGCATTTCTCTAATTAGCGATGTTGAGCACTTTTTCATGTGCTTGTTGGCCATCTGTGTCTTCTTTGGAGAAATGTCTATTTAGATCTTCTGCCCACTTTTTGATTGTGTTGTTTTTTTGATAAATCAACTATACTTCAACAACAACAACAATCTTTTTAATGGGCTACATTTTGAAGTACTTACTGAATTAGGGTGATCCTCAGTGAGGTACTAATGAGCCATGTCAGAAATGTGGGTTCTGTTAGGCTGGTTTCACTTCACTTTTTTGCATGGCAAAACTTGTATGCCTTGAAATATCTTCATTGTTCCCTCACATTTAAATAGATGTGATTCTAGGTTGGGATTTTTTTTCAACACATTGAAATTTTTAAGTCTTATTTTTACTGTTAAAATAACGTATCTGCTGTCCACCTGATCTTTGTTCCTTTGTGAGTGATCTGGTTTTAGAAGACTCTTTGCATTTGATGTTATTTTATCTATAATGAATCCGGGAGTATAGTTTTCCTTATCTTTTCTGTTTAGCGCTTGATAATCTAATCTGAGGTCTTTCATCTTTCTTTAATTCTAGGTAACAGTATTTCTTTATCCAGTGTGTTCACTGGATGATTCTAACTTTATTCCTGCTTCATGTTTCCAACACGCTCTCTTATGTAGTCAACAAAACAGATAAGTACACAACCTTGTGGAGACGATGAGAGGCTGACAGATTGGCAAGTGTGGTCCTTTGCGGGGAGGATCAGGGACATTCATTCTGAAGTGAAATACAAGCTGACACCTGAATGCCAAGGAGCCAACCACTCACACATCTGAGTGAAGAATGTGACGGAACAAGTCCAAACAGTAAGTAATGAGTTGATCAATTATTAATTTTTAGGATTACCTCTGGCATCGCTGGTACCTATCTTCAGGTCCATGCAGAACTTAAGCTTCCATTCTCTCCCATGAAAAGATTAAACCTGTCTTGTACCAAGTGGTATAATATTCTATTATCACTTGTCATACACCCTAGTACTGGTATAAAGAGAATTCATTGGAAGGTGGAGAAAAAGGTAGGAACACAGCAGGTATAACCTTGGTGGTGAGATAAATAAGGTAAAGGAAAGCCTCCTGCACCCCATGCTCCCAAATGAGTCCATGCCTGGTTCCCCAGCACAAGGTAGTCAGGTCAGAGATCTCATTTTGATGAAACAATGAGATTCACTTCCTATCTTTCAAGAAATACGCTTAGTATTGGTGGTGGTGGCAGCAGCTAAAATCCTTATTCAAAAATCCAGTAATAAATTGTACAGAGAGCAAGAGAAAAGAAGGGTAAGATAACTATATAATTGATCTGTTCTCACCAGAGGTTTTCATCAGTACTGAGAAATGTTTTTTGGTTAACGGTTCCCAAACCTCACTAATTTGCATACCTGTCACAGATTTTGCTAGGTAGAATTAGTCTGTGGTGATGAAAATTAGAAGACTGGTTACCCTGAGGGAAAATTAGAAGACTGGTTACCCTGAGGTAGGGTTATTAATTAGGAGGGCAGAGAGCCTTCTTTAAAGAAACACCCCATTTAATCTGGATGGTAAGTTACACAGTGGATACACCAAACTGAGTATAAGATTTCTTTATTGAGATGTTATATCTCAATAAAAAGTGAAAATGAAACTTGCCATGTTTCTATAACTGCTATTTTTATATTTCTTTAAATAACTTTTTAAAGCTAAGAAGAAATGAAATGTTCATCTGAGCACCTTAATTGTATAGGTGTTGGAGGTGAGGTGGTGGTGAGTACTGAAAATGAAAAAGCAGGCACACATTATTTTATAAACATCCTGAAATACTTTAGAAAAGAGGAACAGCTCACACAATCCCCCCACTATCAAAAACCTCTTCAGGTGGTGACATTTAAGCAAACAGTTAATGATATAGAGGAATCTAAAAAGTAGTTAAGACTCAGGAAGAAATAAAAAAGACCCAGAGATGGGACTTGGGGGCTGATCTGTAGATTGATCTGACTGGAGGAGATAGATTTGTGAAAGGGAGATCAGGAAAAATTATGGGCAAATTAACTTATCCTTTAGGGCTGCGTTTCTCCACTGGAACCTGTGGACATAGCTCAGGAATTTGAGTTTTAAATGTGTATTCATTTCAATCAGATCTAAACAAAATGTATAACAAGTACACTATAGATCACATGAATGACCAACTACTATACGATCAAGTACAGCTACCTGTGAGTGTTCATACTTTCCTATTATATTGGTACCAAGTAACACCTAAGAGAGACAGTATTTTTATTGCATCTGGCTGCCATTTGCTTGGTGCTGTTGTCAAACTCATGTCCTAGATATGCACCATAGGACTACATTACAACGTTGTATTTTAAGCTGTTTGCCACCTCTAAGCCAGAAATAAAAATGTAAAAATTTGTTTTTATAATTCACTTTAAAAGTCATTTCAACTTTTAATCAAACCTGTTTAGAGTTAAAATCATTACCTAAGTTAGAGACGTAAAATGTATATAATGGAAAGATAAGCTTCACTAGATTTCGACAAGTTACCTCTTCTCTGAATGTAGCAATGGTTGTAAACCAAGTGATAACAATAAGTGATTCCAAAGAAATAAAGACCAAAAGATATCTTTAATTTTACTCATAAATATGATTCCTTAGGCTTGATTTTTATAACCATAATCAATGATAAAGTATTAATACATAGTATGTTATTTGTGAAGATGTACTGAATACAGCAAATAGAATCATAAAAACTTAAGAAGCATTAACTTAAAAAACTCAAAACCAAAACAATCTTATGAAGTAAGAGTATAGAATTTAAAACCAGAAACACTTATTTAATGTTTTGAATATAAACATTAGTGCATTTCAGGCTTTTCATAAAGTATTACTTCAAAGTTCTAAGACTAAAAAATCAAATACAATTGCTAAGACATCAGTGAAAGATTCCATCAAACATACTTGCCTGGAAATGTTCAAGTACCACTTTCACTATACCTCTCAGTACATTCAGGAACTGCCTTGTAATACAGAAGAATGACTCACCGAACAGTAAAGCTAATGAAGTATTTTTCTTGGCAATTTGACAAAGTGAGGGAAGACAAACCCTGGTCTGAGAATACCTTTTTATACAGATGAAGCAGGGATCATTTGTTTCAATATCATGGAGTGAATACATCTGTTCCTCTTGCCCCTTAAACTAAAATCTGGAAACTACAGTAACAATAAAAGGATGAAAGAGTCATTAAACTCCCAGAAAACACAGGAGATGACAACACAAGATTTCAGAAGTTGAAAAATAACTGCATGGGTGCTAACAGTCTCAAGAGGCTGGAGAACAAGTTCAAACAGTTCAGATTTGGGATCGTTTATCAGGCAACCAAGTAAAAATATCAAGTAGGCAGTTGGAAGTGAGTTCAGGAGAAAGATTCTGGCTGGAGATATAAACCTGAGTCATTACCACATAGTTGGCATTTAATTTAATACATAGTTGGCATTTAAAGCAACAAGACCGTCAAGGGAGCCCACTTGGGAGATTCTAATGTTAAGGAGTCAAAGACGTAAGAAAAAAATAGCAAAGGAGATTGAGAAAGAACCAGAGAAGTAGGAAGAACCAGGCAAATGTGTTTGCTGAAAACCTAGCAAACTAAAGAAATGGTTTAGTGGAAATTAAACAACTATGTGAAATGCTGCTGAAAGCTCAAGTAAATGAGGTCGTAGAGGTCACTGGAAACTTTGAAAATCTGACTGGAATAGGTTTAGGAAAAAAATGGAGGCGAAACAAGTCAGTGAATACAGACTTTTCAAGGAGTTTGCTGTAAAACAAGAAATGGGGCCCTTCTGTTGGCTCTAGCTAGGACAGACTATATCCATAAAAGTAAACGATACGTGGGCACAGATGCTGGTAGGTTTACAGATGCAGTGGTGGCAAGTTCTTTTCTGATCATTTTTATTTTCTCTGTGTGGACAGGGAGCAAGCCCAGAGGGAGGAGGTATTAGAAATGTGAGGACAGAAATAAACCCATGAAATAATCATTTGAGCTCAATGTAAGAGAATGGATTAGGAAAACTTAGTATGACTACTAAGCAACCAACTAAGGTTGCGACAATGATTTGTCAGCGATTGGTAAACATTTCCACTTTGAAAAAAATCCACTCTGTAGTCTATTCTTTCCTTTGGCTGAATATTCTCTCAAAATAGTTTTTCTTCTGAGTCCTAGGTTCCATTACCCTAAGGCAGAGAGAATCTCATCTACATTTGAATATACATGGCAGCAAGAATAACAACCTACACAAAAATGTATGGTTCAGGAAGCATTACAGTTTTCATATACATACAGGGCCTAAATGGTTCCCATTCTGCTTCTCTGTTATGGCTCTTGTGTTACTTATATTCCTAAGTCTTATTTTAACCCCTCCCTGCTATAAATTTTCAGGGTCCCTTTTCTCTTGTTCTGTTCTTATTTTGCATGGTACACTGCCACTTCCAATTTCTGGTCTTCTGTCAAGGACCTATAATTTCTTCCAGAGCCTTCTCTGCATTGATCCAAGGTCCAGTTGAAATCTTTATATGACATATGTGTATAGTACTAATGAATGAAACAAGAGTTACCATAATGTTGAATCGCAATGCCAGTCAAGACTTTTGCTATTATTTCACCTGAGCCATTATTTATCTGAAAAATAATCTGATGAGATCATCTTATAACAAACATTTATTTGGCAAACTATTTTATAGAAAGAGACCCTAAAAATCAAAGCATTTCTTATTTAAACAATAGACAGTATAATCCCAATCTTTCCCCCATCCAAAGCCTACTCCATAACTGAAGTACCAAAAACCCATGAACTGTGCTGCTAAAAAGGAGGGTGGGGGAAAGACATTAAACTTCCACAGGAAGACTGTATAAATCTGGCAGTGGTTAAGGACACATCAGCCTATACCCAAGAGTACTATCGAGTCTGAAAAATTAACTGAAACTTACTATGAATATGTCTTTGCTCTTAATAAGGCTCAGAAACTTAAGCAATGGTACAAGTTATATAATGTAAACTGATATAATCAAAGAAGTAGAGTGAAAAATCTGGATTTTAACACCAATACAAATCACCAGATGTAAACAAGAACTTTTTAAAGACATTCTTTTAGCTCCAATTTAAAACAAACATTCAGGACTGGAATCTTCAGAATTTTCTAGTATCTTGAAAATCCCCATCTTCTCTTTAATTGGTTCTGAGGCATTCATTTGATCTAAGAGAAAAATACACAAACAAGTTTTTTTTTTTTTAAGTATAAGAACTTAAAAAGAAATCTTAAAAGAGAGGTCCACTATGTTTTTATGAGAAGTGAGTCAGTCATCTGTCCAAAATTTTAAAATCCACAGAAATGTGGGCCACTTTAGCAAGAAAGTACACTCCTCTTATTAAAACTAGAACTGGCCTCCAGGGAACAAACAAACTGAAACATCAGTTTGCTCATCAAAATCACTTCTGCTGTATTTAAGATATACAGATACATAGCAATAAACAACACCAATGTGAATTATGTTCTCAGAGATATTTTTTAGAAATCCCAATTACGGTTAGTTTAAAAGCAGGAAAGCAAAACACCATGAAAACATATCTTTATACACTCCCATAGCTAATGTGAAATCTATTTTTACATTTTTGTCAATATGATAGCTATTGGAATGAAATCACTACTGGTTTTAATTTGCATTCTCTGATTTCTAGGGAGATTGAAGCATTTTTTTTTTTTTTTTTTTTTTGCTGTACGCGGGCCTCTCACTGTTGTGGCCTCTCCCATTGTGGAGCACAGGCTCCAGACGCGCAGGCTCAGCAGCCATGGCTCACGGGCCCAGCTGCTCCGCAGCATGTGGGATCTTCCCGGACTGGGGCACGAACCCGTGTCCCCTGCATCGGCAGGCGGACTCTCAACCACTGCACCACCAGGGAAGCCCTGAAGCATCTTTTTATGTTCGCTGGCTGTTTCTTTCTCTCCTGGTAATTGTCTGCTCTTAAGTTGTCCAGTTTTCTTGTTGATATTCAGTTATTTATATATGATAAACATTTCCTGTGTGCCGTGTGCTGCAAATATTTGTGGTTTGTCTCTTATCTGTTTACGGTATTGTTTTTACAGAAATCTTTAAATTAATAAAATCTATTAATCTCTTCATTTAGTTTGAGAGTTTTGTATCCTGTTTTAAGAATCCTTTTCCTGGACTTCCTTGGTAGCACAGTGGTTAAGAATCTGCCTGCCAACGCAGGGGAGGCGGGTTCAAGCACTGGTCTGGGAAGATCCCACATGCCGCAGAGCAAGTAAGCCCATGCGCCACAACTACTGAGCCTGCGCTCTAGAACCCACGAGCCACAACTACTAAGCCCAAGCGCCTAGAGCCTGTGCTCTGCAACAAAGACCCAATGCAGCCAAAAATAAATAAAAATTAAGATTAAAAAATTTACTAAAAAAAAAAAAAGAACAATGGGTAAGGGGGGGAAGAGTCGGCCAATTCCGGAATGCAGGCCATTTTACTGGACAAATAACCCAGTTTTTCCAACAAATCGATGGCATGGAAAAACAAAAGTGAGGAGGGTGATATAGAAGAAAAGAGATATAGCAAACAATGAAATTTGGATCCTGATTCAAACCGTAAAAAGATTTGAGACAACTGGAGAAATCTGGATATGAACTGGGTATTAGCTGATATTAAGGTTTCAGGGCCAACTCTCTTAAATGTAATGACATAGTGACTATGTTTAAAAACATGTTCTTCTCAGTAAAAGATGCCTAAGAAAGTGGCTATGGGTAAAATGTCATGAGTTTAACATTCTGATTAAAGAAAATGGCAATGAAATAAAATTGGCTAAATGTTGTAAACTATTAACAGCAGAATGAATTATCCACAGAGGTATATTATACTCTTCTCTCTACTTATGTGTATGTTTCAAAGTTTCCATAAAAATAATAAGTAAAACCATGAGAGATACTTACCAAGGAGATCACTTCGATCTAACAACAACTCCAGATCTTTATCACTAATGACCTTCTCTCTTGATCCTTTTACTTCCCTATAAGGAAACAAGATATTCACATCTATATGATAAATCAAAACTATGCATTATATTTTTCTAAAATTAAAACAATCTTACCTTTCATAATCTCTAGATTTTAATAATTCCATTAATTCCTTAGGGTCTAAAAAGTTCTTAGATTGATTTAAGCCAGATCGACCACCTTTGAAATGATCTAGAAAAAATTTTCAAGAAATTCAAAACATTCAAAATTGCCTTTAAAACCAAAATACAATACATTACAAACCAATAAGAATGTCTTACATTAAAAAGGACAGACAAACCAAGTGTTGGTAAAAAAAGAAAAGCAACTGCAATTAATCATACTTTGCTGGTGGAAGTGTAAAATGGTTGGGGAAAAGTTTGATAGTTTTCTATAGCTAAACATACACCCACTCTAAGACCAAGAACAAATACATACATATGTCCATAAATATTTGTATAAGAGGAGCTTATGCATAAGAACCAAAATCTGTAAACAATTCAAACATCAATCAACAAAAAAATGGATGAATTATTCAGCAACTTTTTTGTTTAAATTGCAAACTTCTAACACACACAACATCGATGAATCTCAAAATATTATGTCGAATGTAAGTAGCTAGGCAAAAAAAGAATACATACCAATGAATCCAGGTATGAAGTTAAAGGAAAAACTAACCTATATGACAAAAATTGGAATAGTGGTTGCCTTCTAGTGAGGGGTAAGGAAGCCTCGGAAATGACTAGAAAGGGAAACTTTCTCAGATGTTGGAAATGTTCACTACCTCGATCTGGATAATAATTAATTGAGTATAGACACTTGTTATAGGCATCAAGCTGTACAGTTAGCTGGGAATTTTACTGTATGTATATTATACCTCAATAAAACATTGTCAGCATTTAAAAAATTCCTTTCAAATTGTTCTCTGAAATTAATCTCTAAAATTACTAAAAGTAAAACTTGGGGAAATAAAACTATAAACTGTACCTAATTTAAACTAAATTCAAAACAAAACAGAATTTATTTCATAATGCAAGTCCCTAAAAGCAGCACAGGTGAAAAATTTTTAATTTGCACAACATCTTATTAGGACCAAGTTCCTTTTTCCTCCAATGGAAATTCTAACTGCAATCTGAATGCTCCACAAATCAAATTAAAGAGGTCTAAAGCCTAATCCACAATTTCCCTCAAAATCAGGTATACTGGAGAAAGTATTTGCAAGTAGAAAAGTAGCATAAAATAAATTGATAGCAATTTTCAACATTATTATGATTTTTCTAGGCTTCAAAACTTATATAAGATGACTTTCAGTTTTTCTTAAGGCAGCCATCAAGCCATTTATCCAAACAGAATTTTATATTGAATAAATAAAAGCAGAACTCCAAGGAATATCAGGGAACAGAACATAAAATGCCAATGCCTCACCCACTTCACTTTCCCTATCCTCCAAATCTTTTCTAGATTAAAAAAAAAAATACTGTGTCTTAATATTCTATTATTGAAACTATGAAAAGGGCATACTGGAGTCAAATATTTTTGAAATAGTAGGTTCAACAAAGTAAACAGATTTTATTGTAGCACTACTTCAATATACCTTTAATATTCTAATATTTAATATATTTTACTTGCAAGAAGAGGCTTGGAAGTTTTCTTAAAGCATTTTGGCACACAAATCTCTTATCAAGAATAAACAGTAGGGCTTCCCTGGTGGCACAGTGGTTGAGAGTCCACCTGCCGATGCTGGGGACATGGGTTCGTGCCCCGGTCTGGGAAGATCCCACATGCCGCGGAGCGGCTGGGCCCATGAGCCGTGGCCACTGAGCCTGTGCGTCTGGAGCCTGTGCTCCGCAACGGGAGAGGCCACAGCACTGAGAAGCCCGCGTACCACAAAAGAAAAAAAAAAAGAATAAACAGTAGTGGCTTCCCTGATGGCGCAGTGGCTAAGAATCCACCTGCCAATGCAGGGGACACGGGTTTGAGCCCTGGTCTGGGAAGATCCCACATGCCGCAGAGCAACTAAGCCCATACGCCACAACTACTGAGCCTGTGCTCTAGAGCCCGCGAGCCACAACTACTGAAGCCCGCGCCTAGAGCCTGTGCTCTGCAACAAGAGAAGCCACCGCATTGAGAAGCCTGTGCACCGCAACAAAGAGCAGTCCTTGCTCACCGCAACTAGATAAAGCCCACGTGCAGCAACTAAGACCCAATGCAGCCAAAAATAAATAAATTTATTAAAAAAAGGATAAACATTAACAATAACATCATACTCAACAGTGAAAAGCTGAAAGCTTTTCCTATAAAATCAGGAGCAAGACAAGGATGGCTACTCTCGTCACTTCTATTTACACAGTATCGGAAGTTCCAGCCTCAGCAATCAGACAAGAAAAAGAAATAAAAGGCATCCAAATTGGAAGGGAAGAAGTACAACTATCACTATTTGCGATGACACAATACTATATCAAGAAAAAAACTAAAGTCTCCACAAAAAACTGTTAGAGCTAGTAAATGAATTCAGCAAAGTTGCAGGATACAAGATTAATTAATATACAGAAATCTGTTGCATTTCTATACACTAATAATTAACTATCAGAAAGCAGAAGTAAAAAAACAATCCCATAAAGAATGAAATATCTAAGAGTAAACTTAACCAAGGAGGTGAAAGAAGCATTGGAAGAATTAATATTGTTAAAATGTCCATACTACCCAAAGCAATCTACAGATTTCATGCAATCTCTACCAAAATACCCATGGCATTTTTCACAAAACTGGTCAAGTAATCCCAACATTTGTATGGAACCACAAAAGACTCCTCCAAAACAAAAGCAATCTTGAGAAAAAAGACCAAAGCTGGAGGAATCATGCTCCCTGACTTCAGACTATGCTACAAAGCTACAGTAATCAAGAGCATGGTACTTGCGTAAAAACACACACATAGATCAATGGAATAGAATAGAGAGCACAGAAATAAACCCACAGCACTTACGTTCAAATAATCTATGAAAAGTAGGCAAAAACATACAATGAAGAAAAGACAGTCTCTTCAAAAAACTGGATAGCTACATATAAAAGAATGAAACTAGCACATTTTCTCACACCATAAACAAAAATAAACTCAAAATGAATTAAAGACCTAAACTAAGACCTGAAACCATAAAACTCCTACAAGAAACTACAGGCAATATATTCTTTGACATTGGTCCTAGCAGTGTTTTTTAGATCTGTCTCCTCAGGCAAGGGAAACAAAAGCAAAAAAATAAACAAATGTAACCTAGTCAGACATAAATGTTTTGTACAGCAAGGAAACCATCAATAAAATGAGAAGGCAACCTACTGAATGGGAAAAAATATTTGCAAACTCTATGTCTGATAAGGGGTTAATATCCAAAATATTATAAACAGCTCATACAACTCAATATCAAAAACCCCAAACAACTGATTAAAAACCTGGCAGACCTGAATAGACATTTTTCCAAAGAACATCTATAGATGGCCAACAGGCACATGAAAAGATGCTCAATATCACTATCCATCAGAGAAATCCAAATCAAAACCACAATGAGATATCACTTCACACCTGTCAGAATGGCTATCATCAAAAAGTCTACAAATAACAAATGTTGGCAACGATGTGGAGAAAAGGGAACCCTAGTATGCTGTTGGTGGGAAAACAGTACAAAGCTTCCTCAAAAAAACTAAAAATAGAACTACCATATGATCCAGCAATTCCACTCCTGGGTGTATATCCAAAGAAAACAAAAATAATAATTTGAAAAGATACATGCATCCCAATGTTCACAATAGCATTATTTACAATAGCCAAGATATGGAAACAACCTAAGTGTCCATCAACAGATGAATGGGTAAAGATGAATGGTTAAAGAAAAATACAAAATGGAATATTATTCGTCATAAAAAAGAATGAAATTCTGCCATCTGAAACGTGCATTAACCTAGAGGTTATTATGCTTAGTGAAATAAGTCAGACAGAGAAAGACAAATACTGTATGTTATCACTTATATGTGGAATCTTAAAAATAAAACAGATGACACCATTGTAAAGCAATTATACTCCAATAAAGATGTAAAAAAGAAAAGAAAGTTATATCACAGTTAAAGAAATTAAAAGTAAATTATAAAATAAAATAAAATATAACAGATGAATAACAAAACAGACTCAGAGATATAGGAAAAAAACTAGTGGTTAGTGGGGAGAAGTGGGGGCAAGGTAGGGGTAGAGGATTAAGAGATATAAACTGCTATGTATAAAATAAATAAGCAATAAGGAGATATTATACAGCACAGATAATGACTTTATAAAAATACAGTCATTATTTTTTAATAACTTTAAATGGAGTATAAGCTATAAAAATTGTGAATCACTGTTGTACACCTGAAACTAATATAACATTAGAAACCAACTATACTTCAATAAAAGTTTTTTTTTTAATGAAAAAAAAGAATAATCAGTAACATCATGTCAATCCCCATGACAGTTTAAGATATGGCACTTTAAAAGTATACTTGATACTCTTCACTGCCCCATCGCTCCTCATTTTAGACAATAGTATTTTTTATCATGTCTATGGTCACACCAACCCAGCTTAGGTCTTCACAGCTCCAAATTCCCCACTGCCTATTTAAATCCTGCACTGATTTCTTTCTTTTCTTTTTTTTTTTTTTTTTTGCGGTACGCGGGCCTCTCACTGTTGGGGCCTCTCCCGTTGCAGAGCACAGGCTCCGGACGCGCAGGCTCAGCGGCCATGGCTCACGGGCCCAGCTGCTCCACGGCATGCGGGATCTTCCCGGACTGGGGCACGAACCCATGTCCCCTGCATCGGCAGGCGGACTCTCAACCACTGCGCCACTAGGGAAGCCCCTATTTCTTTTATAAAGAAAGTAACAACAATAACAAAAATTCACAACACACAATAGACAAATTAAGCAAAAAAGTACTACAAAATGTTATTTACTTTTGTGGATGATCAACTTTTCCAGTTTTCTTTTAGCAGCTGCTCTTTCCACAATTTTCTGATCAATAGTATTTGCTGTAACAAGACGATATACAACAACTGGCTTTGTCTGACCAATTCTATGACATCTATCCTGGGCCTGAAGATCAGACTGGGGGTTCTTAAAGTTAAAAAGAAAAATAACATTTAACAGTTTAAGGTTAAAATTATTTAAACTCATACTATGTGGGTAAAGTCAATAAGCATGATCCAATCAGAATCTTTGTTTAAAAAGATTCTGATTAAAATTGAGTTAAGGTACTGTTTAAGTGCCTTAACTCAATTTAGACTTCTAGAGTGACTTCAATGATAAAGTAGGTTCAAGTCTTTACACACTGGACACTTGACAAAGAAAAGATTTTCATCTTAAAGTGGATATCTTTTCAAAACAGAAAAATGAAATTACAAAGTGTACAACAAAAGATTAAAAATTCAGAATGGAAATATATCAGTATATTGCTACACTTCCAACTTACCCAATCACTGTCATAAATGATAACAGTATCTGCTGCAGTCAAATTAATGCCCAGACCACCGGCTCGTGTACTCACTAAAAAGATAAAAACATCTGGATCTGTGTTGAAGCTGTGCATCTAAAAGCAAAAGGGATATAAACATAAGGAATTAAGAAAGAAAGAAACTGTTCCTGCCTGGAATGTGGATATAGAGCTGCATATTAAGCAGCTATCTTATAACCGTTTGTTTACCAGAAAAGGAAGGGGGAGGGCAGTGGTGTCCCAAGGGATATAATAAGCCAGCACTCTTCAAGCTGGGTGTGAGTTCTTAAGCATCCATAGGACTTTTGATGTGGGATAAATAAATACTGAAAGCCACAGCAGCCATAAAGTTGAAAATGACCAATTTGGTGGAAAGAGATAAAATTATCAGACTCAACTCCCATGAAACAAAAAATCATGATCATGCCTATTGCCCAGGTTGTGGCAATAAACCAGAGGCCCTAGGATGTAGGTCCTTTTTTTTGGGGGGCCGTGCCATGCGCGATGCCGGATCTTAGTTCCCCAATTGAACCTGTGCCCCCTGCAATGGAAGTGCAGTGTCTTAACAACTGGACCGCCAGGGAAGTCCCTAGGTCAATTTTGAACATTACTTCAGAAATCAAGACAGGAGTTACAAAAAAGAATTAAGTATGTATGACATAAGCAGTCTTACATTTTTTTCTCTCTCTGAATAAGTCATGGATCCATCAAGCCTGCTAAAGTTGAAATTTCTAAAGTCACAGTAATCAATCAAAATGTCCAACATTCTTGTCATTTGTGAAAAAAGCAGCACCTGAAATTTAAATATATCTTAGTATCTATACTGATTAATGAAGAATAATTAAACAACCAAAAATCCAATCAAAAGTACCATACCTTATGACCTCTGGTTTTTAGTTCTGGCAGCATTCGATCCAAAATTAAGAATTTCCCAGAATTTGTTACCAACTCTTCATCAATCTTAAAAGTGGGCAAAGAAAGGAAAAAAGAAATTGTTCACAACAACTACTAATAATCTGTTTTTGTCAAAATAAAAACCATGTTAACAGTTTAATTTTCAATGACAAGTAAGTCCCTATAAAACTTTTTAAATTGACCTTGTTATTTGATCTTTTTTATCAGAAGATAAAAAAGGAAAAGGAAAGACATACTCAAGGAAAGACATACTCTACAACTTAAAACCAGTGATTTCACAAAAAACAAAATTCAGTTTAAGTGTATAATCTATCCTCCCCACACCTCTCCCCAAAACTTTGTATAACAGAACATTAAGTTCAAACTTACTTAATGTTGAGGTTTATTCTTTATAACTGAGTACACTTTCAACCAGATGCGTATGAAAATTACTGCTAAAACTCTCAGTAGAAATTAAAGAAAGTATAAGAGCTTATAAGCAACCTAAGTATCCAAGATGAAATTTTTAACCTTTTGGTGAATATTAATTACCTTCAAAGATTATCTTCTTCCTTACTCAATGAAAAGCTTTAAAGCAGTGGTTCTCAAATAGGGGCAGTTTTGCCTTCCACCCCCAGGGTATATTTGGCAGTGCCTGGAAGATACTTTATGTTGACACAACTAGGGGAGGGAAATATTTTGGCATCTAGTGGCTAGAGACTAGAGATGCTGGACAAATGGCCTATAGTCCACAAGACAGCACTTCCTTAACAAAGAATTATCTGGCCCAAAATGTCAATATTGACAAGGGTAAGGAACCCTGCTATAAACTAGTACACAACAGGGTTATTGAGGGTTACTAAGAACTGATTTCCTTTACTACTAGGTTGTTTTTCCATCAACTGCCCAAGAAAGCAATTTCATTCATTTAATCTGAAAGCCCACAAATCAACATAACTTTTTGCTCTCTTCTGTGGCTATCTGTTGAGATTTAAGCAATGAGCAGCCAGACTGATTTTGACAAGCTGAATACTAATTAAAAGGAATACTGAAAAGGTGACAACAATTTCCAAAATAGACAGCAACTAAATCACAGAGTGGAAATCAACTGTGTTACTTAAAAACTTCTATTTCCAGTATCACTCTAAATTTAGGAGGATTCCTAGCTGTTTACATAAAATATATAAATAAAAATATTAGTTAGCTTACATGTAGAAAACCACCTTTATTCTAACATTCATAAAATTCTCTGAATTTGGGGGGAGAAAACAATCTTCATATAACATAACAGTATTTACTGTAAGTAATAATAATAAAAAATGACACTTTCACCCAACATGAAAAGTTACAGAAATCAAAACAGTATATTATTAAATAGTACTCACCTTAAACTCTTGTGTGACCGGGTCTATAGGGTACTCAATCAAATATGGATGATTACAGCACTTACGAAGTAGCATCATTATATTCTGCAGCTTCAGATTAACTTCAGATTCTATAGGGATATTTGTTTCCACAACAGCTCTGCACAAAATATATAATCCATGAATGAGACATTAAATAAAAAGAAAAGAAAAAAAAATCACAGTTTAAAGAATACTTAAATTTATTTTTAAACTCACACCTTTCTCGGTCTACCTCTGGCTGTATTTGGCTGATAAGTTTTTCCAATTCATTAGGGAAATCATCTATTTTGCTGTAATCTATTGACTTTCTAGTTCGCCGTTTTGGTCGTCCAGTGGGACTCAGCTCAACTGTTTCTTTCTAAAACAAATTAAAGAAATATCTTTTTAAAAAGCTATACTCTTATTTATAGTGAGGTGGATGGACCTAGAGTCTGTCACACAGAGTAAGGTAAGTCAGAAAGAGAAAAACAAATACCATATGCTAACATACATATATATGGAATCTAAAAAAAAAAAGGTTCTGATGAACCTAGGGGCAGGACAGGAATAAGACGCAGACGTAGGGAATGGACTTGAGGACACGGGGAGGGGGAAGGGTAAGCTGGGACGAATTGAGAGAGTGGCATTGACATATATACACTAACAAATGTAAAACAGATAGCTAGTGGGAAGCAGCTGCATAGAACAGGGAGATCAGCTTGGTGCTTTGTGACCACCTAGAGGGGTGGGATAGGGAGGGAGACGCAAGAGGGAGGGGATATGGGGATATATGTATACATATAGCTGATTCACTCTGTTATACAGCAGAAACTAACACACCATTGTAAAGCAATTATACTCCAATAAAGATGTTAAAAAAAAAGTTTTTTAAAAAAAAGCTGTACTCTTAAATTCTATACACACACACAAACGCACACAAAGTAGGGTATAATATTTTTATGTACAAAATGTTTTAACATATAAAGAAAAAAATAATTTTGTCTGTCATCATCAAGTTTAATAATTTCCAAAGGCACAAAATCAAGGATCCATAAACTATAGCCAAATGTAAATTTTATCCTGTGAAATTTAACTGTTTTAACACTGATGACAATATCTGGAATCAGAGTTAATGCATTCATATCTCAATGGAAAAAATTAAGGATGGATAAAACTTCTGAACTTATATAAAGGAATTTAATAGCTTTGGGCTGAAATGAGGCTCCACATATCTGCACTACAGAGGTTATTTCTTTGGATTGGTATAATACTGCAATGAAATTCCTCCCAATAGGCAACTACTTTAATTTTCTAACAGTTAAAAAGCCAGAGATTCCCTTTAATTAAAATGAAAATGGGATAACAGTCTAATGGTTGTACAAAAACAGACATGCATAATCATAAATACTTTGAAAAGAAATACACAGGTCCATGGCAAACAGTCAAAAATCTGGACATCTGAACAAAATTTAAGGGTCTTCTAATCTTCAGTGATAAGATAATCACATTCCAATTCAATTTCTCGTAATATGGTGGGTAACTAAAAAAGATATTTCTTTCAAATAGAGGATTTTATTAAATGTTTTGGCTACCAACAACCTCCTGTAAAGGGATTGTATATTTGGGGTGACTGGTCTAGTTGGCAAGCCCTTAGTATATTGTGTGCTTGTTCAAATGTATTTCCAAGTCCATCCCCAGACAGTATTTCAGATGACTATAAAGCAATTAATGCAGGAACCATCACTTGAATTTTTAGTAGGACCACAGAATTACTAGGAGACAATTTTTGCTACTGGCCTTATGCCTTATACTCCAGTTAGAAATTCACCCTCAACAAGTCAGGAAAACAGGTGATGAGCCTTATATAAGACTGAAATCAACCATGAAATTTTCTATGCCAACTGTCATTTATAGGTAAGTTATTTCAAATCCACACTCTACCTCGCTGGATCCAAACATGTTTGCAATTGTACGGTTCACAATGGCTGTGTAAAAGATCTCTTGTTTCTTTGAAAGTGGTGCATAAACAACTACTTCTCGTTTAGGAGGAACTTCAAGGGCAACATCAGATTTTAGTCTTCTCAATAAGAAAGGTGTTAAAATCTAAAATTTAAACATGAATAAACATATATAAATATTAAACATTTTTGTATTTTCAAGGAATACTCTCCCAAAATACCCTTTTACCCCTTCTTCCTCTTATCTTCCTATATAAAACTATCACATCTCAAAAGGTGATATAAAATATTTCCTTGAAATTTTCCAGACCAAAAACCACCAAATGACAAACTCATAGTGTTTATCTGTAACATTTCACAACTTATTAATTTTTTAAAAATTCTAGTATAGGGCTTCCCTGGTGGCGCAGTGGTTGAGAGTCTGCCTGCCGATACAGAGGACACGGGTTCATGCCCCGGTCCGGGAAGATCCCACATGCCGTGGAGCGGCTGGGCCCGTGAGCCATGGCCGCTGAGCCTGCGCTCCACAACGGGAGAGGCCACAATAGTGAGAGGCCCACGTACAGGAAAAAAAAAAAAATTGATAGGATAGATGGAGTTTGTACAAAACAGTAGAATGGATCATACAAGTAAGTAAATTATGCAACTATTATTGGCAAACTGCATAAAATTTTTCATTTTTGTCTGACAAACATGTCAGTAACCATTAGGGGTTAAATGAGTATACGTGAAAAGGACAAAATTTTAAAAAGCACTCTACTTCCGCTGTAATGCCATGAGACCTCTAGGGGAGGGAAAAGGGCAGGAGAGTAAGTTAAATTGGGGGTGGGGGGGGGCTCACTTTTCAAATTCTACCACAATGGGTTGAACAGGTAATTTCTAGGGTTTCTTTTTCATTCTATGAGTCTCTAGTAAGCAGAATAAGAAAAAAGTCAAAACCTGGTGCAGCATATGCAATACATTCTGTTCTCTTTCTTTAGCAATAATATCTTCAGCGGTTTCAGAAAGACTAGTGATATCAAACCAAGATTCAAAGCTGTAAAATAAAAAAATTATTACAAGT